>NC_081357.1:47201016-48516849 GCF_030684315.1 Stegostoma tigrinum | reverse complement strand
GCCATGGATGGACATGTCATTGGGGGAGTGGGAGGCGGAATTAAAATGGATAGCAACCAGAAGGGTGGGTTGTCTGTTGTGTGCTGAGTGCAGATGCTCCATGAACAGGTCCCTGAGTCTGTGTTTGGTCTCTCCGATATCGAGGAGACCACATTGGGTGTAAAGGATACAACAGATAAGGTTGGATGAAGTGCAGGTGAATTTCTGCCGGATCTGGAAGGGTTGTTTTGGGCTTTGGATGGAGGTGAGAGGGGGAGGTGTGGGGACAAGTGTAGCACCTCTTGTGGCTGTGGGGAATAGTACTGGGCATGATGGAGAAGTTGGTTGGGAGTGTGGAGCTGACAAGTGAGTCAGAAGAGGGAAAATTACTATCCCTAAAGTAGGAGGAAATCTGGGATATCCTGGAGTGGAATGCCTCACCCTGGGAGCAGATGTGGCAGAGGTGGAGGAATTGGGAGTAAGGGATAGCAATTTTGTAGGAGGGTATGTGAAAGGAGGTGCGGATCAAGGTAGTTGTGGAAGTCAGTGGGTTTGAAATAGATATCAGTGGTGATTCAGTTTCCGGAGATGGAGACAGATAGGCCCAGGAAGGAAACTGTCCAGGGTGGAAGGTGTTGGCGAAGTTAATGAACTGCTTCATGCCTCACAGCAGCACAAGGCCGCACCGATGTTGTCATCAATAGAGCAGCGAAAGAGATAAGAGATGATGCCGGTGTAGTTGTGAAAGAGGAACTGTTCCACAAATCCTACAAAGAGGCAGGCATAGCTCAGGCACATGTGGGTGCCCAAGGCCACCCCTTTGGTTTGAAGGAAGTTGGAGGAATCGACGGAGAAATTGTTGAGAGTGAGGACACGTTCAGCCAAGTGAATGAGAATGTCAGTGAACGGGACTGGTTGGACCTATGGGAGAGAAAGAAATGGAGCACTTTTAAGGGAGACCCTAGGCGAGGGGGAAAGAATGGGGTTGAGGTAGGAGGAAATGAGCTCAGTGGAGCAGGATCAGGCAGAGTCAATGTGTTGACCACGGCAGGCAGGTTTATGGATTTTGGGTAGGAGATAGAAAAGGGTGGCGTGGGGTTGGGGAACTATCAGGTTGGAGGCTGTGGGTGGGAGATCTCCTGAGATGATGACGGCAACAACCAACCCAACGTTCTGGTTGCCATCCATTTTAATTCCCCCTTTCACAGGCCTGATAACATGTCCATCCTTGACCTGTCAGTGAGGCCAAAATTAAACTGGAGGAATAATACCTGATATTTTGCCTTAGAAGGTTAACACCTAATGACCTTAACATTGACTTCACCGGCTTCAAAATTCCTCCACCCCCAGCCTTATCACATGTCCTTCTGCCCAGACCTAACCTGTCCATCTTACTACTGACCTCTCCACTCGGACCCTCCCATTGACCAATCGTAATAGCCCCCTACCTGCATCCACCTATCACCATTTCTCCCATCCTCTGCCCAGCACCACACCCCCCCTCTATTTATTTCTGGGCTGCCTACCCCTCTCCAGTACTGGTGAAGGGTTTCGCCTCAAAATGTTGACTTACCTGCTCCCCAGATGCTGTCTGAACTGCTGTGCTTTTCCAGCCTCAAACCTTAGACATCCAAAGCTTGATCTAGCGAGCTGTAGAATATAGAAAGGTGTAGAACATGCAGCTGTTGAATCTGCTGCCTTTTATGATGACAATGGAAGAAAACAGAATGCCACACAATAATGGGGGAAGGAAACAGGAAGAATTAATGGGACAAGGCAAGGAAAGACACCAGCTTGAGGTAATCTGGGTTAATACAAATGTAACAATATGGCAAGAAGTGTTTGCAAGATCAATTTTCATTGGAATTCAAATTTGGTTACATTGATTTTATGCTGGTTACAAATGTCTCAATCAAGGTGCAGAGCTGGATGAACACAGCAGGCCAAGCAGCATCAGAGGAGCAGGAAAGCCAATGTTTCAGGTCTAGGCCCTTCTTCAGAACTGGGGAAGGGGATTCTGAAATAAATAGAGAGAGAGAGGGGGAGGTGAATGGAAGATGGATAAAGGAGCAGATAGGTGAAGAGGAGATGGGCAAGTCAAAGAGGTAGGGATGGAGCCAGTAAAGGTGAGTGTAGGTGGAGAGTTAGGATGGGGGTTGGTCAGTCAAGGGAAGACAGACAGGTCAAGGAGGTGGGTAGGTAGGAGGTGGGGCTGGGGGTTGAGGTGAGAGGAGCGGACAGGTGGGAGAAAAGACAGATAGGTCAAAGAGGTGGGGATGAGCTGGGCTGGTTTTGGGATGCGGTGGGGGGTGGGGAGATTTTGAAGCTTGTGAAGCCCACATTGATACAATTGGGCTGCAGGGTTTCCAAGCAAAATATGAGGTGCTGTTCCTTCAACCTTCAGGTGGCATCGTTGTGGCACTGCAGGAGGCTCAGGAAGGACATGTTGTCCAAGGAGTGGGAGGGGGAGTTGATGTGGTATACTGTACCCACTGATCCCACTGTGGCCTACTGTACATCGGGGAAACCAAGCAGAGGCTTGGAGACTGCTTTGTGGAACACCTACACTTGGATCACAATAAACAACTGCACCTCCCATTTGCAAAACACTTCAACTCCCCCTCCCACTCCTTGGGCGACATGTCCATCCTGGGCCTCCTAGTGCCACAATGATGCCACTCGAAGATTTCAGGAATAGCACCCTATATTTTGCTTGGGAACCCTGCAGCCCAATGCTATCGATGTGGACTTCACAAGCTTCAAAATCTCCCCTCCCCCAACCTCATCCCAAAACTGGCCCAGCTCGACCTCGCCTCCTTGGCCTGTCCGCTCCTCTCACCTCAACCCCCACCCCCACCTCCTACCTACCAGCCTCATCCCCACCTCCTTGACCTTTCCATCTTCCCTTGACTGACCAAACATCACCCTAGCTCTCCACCTACACTCACCTTTACGGGCTCCATCCCTGCCTCCTTGACCCGTCCATCCCTTCTCCACCTATCCACTCCTTTATCGATCTTCCATCCGCCTCTCCACCAGTCTCCCTATTTATTTCAGAATCCCCTTCCCCTCCCCCATTTCTGAAGAAGGGTCCCAACCTGAAGTGTCAGCTTTCCTGCTCCTCTGATGCTGCTTGGCCTGTTGTGTTCATTCAGCTCTACACCTTGTTATCTCAGATTCTCCAGCATCGGCAGTTCTTACTATTTCATAAAATCAATCAATACCTTTCTGGCCCTTCTTTCTGGATACAATTCTAACACTTATTTAAAAATACACAGGTGATCGATTTATTTCAAATTGCATGAATGGATTAGCTTGTGCGGGTATAATCCCAAAGTTACATGTGAAAGTAGGCCCACTTATCATCAGTTTTGCCAATGGTTAATTACACTCACAGTTCTGATGAACAAAACTGTTCAGCGTTGAAATGATAAATAAAAGGGAAAATATCATCTAAAACCAGTACTATAGGCAGAAATGCAGTAAACAGAATTTGTCCAAGGAAACTATCTCTGCAGGCTAAAAATATACAGGGCAGCTGTGACAGAAACTATGTAATTTTGAAAGGTCTCCTTTATAAGAGGTCTGCCTTGCCCAATGCTGCCTACAGGCTTTCTTTCCAAACCAACACCCAGTCTCCATCTGCTCACTGTCAGTTAATCTAGATGTTGACATCTTCCAGGTGTTCACACAGCATGTCATGCATAATGGGTACACAGGAGGTTTGGACGTGCAAGAATGTCAGTGGACCACAACATCCATCGGGCATATCCCCTTCATATCCAGATTTGGGCCACTCAGAACTTCTGCCTGTTGTAGTTCCCAAAGGGAATTTGGGGTGGCATGGTGGCTCAGTGGTTAGCACTGCAGCCTCACAGTGCCAGGGACCCGGGTTTGGTTCCTGCCTTGGGCAACTGTCCGTGTGGAGTTTGCACATTCTCCCTGTGTCTACGTGGGTTTCCTCCGGGTGCTCCGGTTTCCTCCCACCATCCAAAGATGTGCAGGTTAGGTGGATTGGCCATGCTAAATTGCCCACAGTGTTGAGGGGTGTGTGGGTTATAGGGGGATGGGTCTGGGTGGGATGCTTCAAGGGGCAGTGTGGACTTGTTGGGCCGAAGGGCCTGTTTCCACACTGTAGGGAATCTAATCACTGTGTTGACAATAACTTCAGTTTCTAGATGGAACCCCTAATACCTGACAGCCAATTCACTCCAGGAGAGCAACCCAGGCTCCAGGGAAATTTGAGGTCACTGGCTCATGCATTTATTGTGTAAGCTAGTTTTTCCTTACGTGTAACTACTTTCTTTTCCATCAGTGCCTATGAGCAGTCCTTTAAGAGCCAATCCTTGCTCATGTTTGTAAAGCTCCCAAAAGCAGGCCCCACTTAATCAAATGATGCAGACTCTGCCTGGGCTGAGCACTCATTCTGGCAGTGCATGCCAATATCATTGCATCTTTCTCTGTGAAGTTTGAGTAGAGACATGAGAACTGACAATTAACTCTTCAATTAAAGTGTGGTACAAGCAGCAGAAGAAATTAAAAACAATATAAGAGTATACCAGATAGAGTACATGAATGATGAAGTGAGTTCATGCGTTGCCTTTGACTCTGGAAGATAGATTCTAATTCTGATGTGATAAAGGTCTCCTCATTTTACTGCCTGTGAAGGTTGCCTATGAAATGAGCTCAGCCAAAGATCTTAACCTATTATGTAATGAGTGTAAACTCAACAGCACAGAACTGTCCATGATTTGGAACTTATGGTCACAAAGTGGGCAGGTTACATCAACGGAATTGGAGAAATCTTTAGTTGATGCAATACCAAGGTGCCTTTCTCTGATTAAGTTGAAAGCTCAATGTCGGGCAGAATAAATCGAGCTTTGTACAACAAATAGTAGCTGTGATGGTAATTCTTGATGTGAACAGTGAACAAAAGAAGTGTGTTTAACACCTCTTGTACTCACACCATTCTCATTAAGTATAAAAATATCTCTTCAACAGTCAGGTGGAAAATACATCAGTGCAAGATAATAACTAATACATTTCTAAAAGATTATAGACAGTAATATGCTTGCTTATTTCTGCTGGACTGTGAGGCAGTGCCTTGATGCCTGCACAGAAACTTTCCCAACCTGAGAAATTTTAAGCTCCAGACTGTCTCATGCCTGAATTGCAACAAACAAAAACTACTCATAATTGTAGGTGTGATACATGCCTTTACAAAATCTTAACTACTGAAATGCTTCACTTCCAGACACAAAGTCCATTCAACTAAACAAACATCTGATCATTTTGAAAGCAGAGAATTCCAATGTATTCAAAATATTTTCTATTAAATGTCATTGCACAAATATTCTAGTTGAAGGACATTTTATGTACCTGAATGATGAATGTGTATATGGTAAGGGATGTGTACTCCAAAAGCTTGCATTTTCAAATAAACCCAGTGTCGTGTGATTTCTGACCTTCTCCAACAGGGGGCAGAAGTCCTGGTGGGCAGGTGGTGCAGAGGAGGAGCATTATCTTCCCAGAGGATCAACAGAGAAGTCCACACTGCCAGACTTTGGGGGATACCTGTTCTGAGGTCGCCAAATGAGTCAGTGCAAACTTCACGATCTGGCGCAATGGCCACCAGTGCCACATCAAGGACAATTACCTTCTCTGATCTGCCATGTATATCTCATTGTTATCTCACTAACATTATCTCTGCTACTGCATCCCCACCGAGGTGCTATGCCCCCAACTCCCTCCCCATGAAACCAGCATGGCCTCTGCACTGTTTACTTACTTGATCAGGAGAACTCACCAGTTTTCAACCACCCACACTAACTACTGCCACTCACTTTCACTTCACTCGATCTCTCCCTATCCCCAGAGAAACAGCCAATAGAAGGACAGAAAGATACAAGGCATTTGACATCAGGCTGCTCCCCACTCACTTACTCAGCCATTCAATCAGTCCCATTCTCTCAATCTATCCCCAAATATCTGCAAGTTTATTTTCCCCAAGTGCCCATCCCATTTTCTTCAGAAATCATTAATGTTTCTCTTGATTGCTTTCCTTGTAGTATAAATTCCGGATCATCACCATTCACTACTTCCCTGAAATGCTGTCTCTTATCCAAAATCTTAAATCTGTGTCCCTTTCTCCGATGTCAACAGTAAATGGGAATAGAATTTCTTTGTACACTCTATCTAAATCTTTCATAATCTTATACACTTTTATAAATCACCTTTTCTCCATGGAGAACAACCTGAGTTTCTCCAAGCTAACCTTATAGTAACATATCTGACTTCTTTGCTGGTACATCTTCACTGCACTCTTTCAAGATTCCACACATCCTTCCTCACATGTGGTGATATGAACTGGACACAAAACTCTCCATTGGCTTAATTAGAGATTTATAGAGTTTCAGTATAACTTCACTGATCTTGTATGCAATACCTCTATTTATGAAGCTCAACATCTTATATTGTTTTTTTAATTGTTCTCTCTGAGATGGTTTGCTACTTTCAAAGATTTTGCCACATAGACCCACATTCTCCCTCTCCCTGCTTGTATTTTAAAACTGTACTATTAAATCGATATTGCCTTTCCCTATCTGACAGTATTGTGTGCAGTTTTGGGCCCCATATCTCAGGAAGGATGTACTGGCCCTGGATGGGGCTCAGAGGAACTTTACCAGAATGGTCCCAGGAATGAAAAGCTTAACATATGAGGAACGCTTGGGGACGCTGGGACTATACTCATTGGACTTTAGAAGGATGAGAGGGAATCCAATTTAAGCTTACAGAATACTGAATGGCCTGGACAGAGTGGATGTTGGGAAGATGCTTCCATTGGAAGGAGACACTAGGACCCAAGGGCACTGCCTTAAAGTAAAGGGAAGACTTTTTAGAATGGAGATAAGGAGAAACTACCTCAGCCAGAGAGTGGTGAATCAATGGAATTCACTACCACAGAAGGCTGTGGAGGCCAGCTCATTGAGTATGTTTAAAACAGAGATAGATAGGTTCTTGATTATCAAGGGGATCAAGGGTTACAGGAAAAAGCAGGAGAATGGGGTTGAGGAACTTATCAGCCACAATTGAATGGGCCGAATGGCCTAATTTCTATTTCTATGTCATACGGCCTTATGTTCTTAACCTTTCTGCCAAAATACTGTACATTACTTCCCTGTACTGAATTCCACCTGTCACACATTGGTGATTTGTATAATTTTTACTTTCAATAACATCTTTGCATTTGGTATCAACCATAAATTTTGAAATTGTACTCTGTATTACAATATCCAAGAATTTTCCTTGGCAAACATCACTGTCTAACATTGCGCAATCAATAAAACTGACCATTTCCCACCATTTGCCTACCTGGTAACGGGGCCTGGAATATCTCACTTGGGCTGCTGAGGATCTTGGTGTGGGAAGGTAAAGATCAAGTTATCATGGTCCACATAGGTACCAATGACACACATAAAGCTAGGACAGAGGTTCTGCTAAGGGAGTATGAACAGCTAAGAGCTAAATTAAAAAGCAGAGCCAAAAAGACGATAATCTCTGGATTACTACCTGAGCCATGAGCTAATTGGCAAAGTGTCAATAAGATTAAGTAGGTAAATGTGGCTTAATGTGGCAGTGGCTTAAATTTTGGTGTTGGAGAAGTGGGTTTGAATTCATG
Source organism: Stegostoma tigrinum (assembly GCF_030684315.1). NCBI lineage: Eukaryota > Metazoa > Chordata > Chondrichthyes > Orectolobiformes > Stegostomatidae > Stegostoma > Stegostoma tigrinum. The sequence goes on along the minus strand of NC_081357.1, from coordinate 48,509,192 downwards.
TGACATTGGCACCAGTACTGGGGAAGAAGGGATCTGTTCCAATAGAACCGTCTTCATCTGAATTGTGCTGGGACTGGAGTCCTAGCGTATTGCATAACTCGGGCTGTAGACAGGGCTTTAAACTAAGTGGGGAGTGGGAGGTTCAGCTGTAGAGGAAATTAGAAAACTCAAATAAAAGGAGGAGGTGAGAGTGCAAGTTAGCAATGTGGTGGATGGTTACCAGACAGTAAAGGTGAGAGACAGAACAGCTGATTGTCTTTATGCACCAAGGATTCTAAAAATATAAGGAAATTTACCAGCAGAAATAATTTAGAAGCTTTGTATCTAAATGCATGAAGCATTTGAAACAAAATTAATGAGTTAACGGTGTAAACAGTAAAGTAAAAGGGTACAATTTGGTGGTGATTACTGAGACGCGGTTCCTAGGAGACAGGTCTGGGAATTGAATATCCAAAGATATTTGGCATTTTGGAGGGATAGACTGAAGGGAGGTGGGGTCTAGGCCCGAAACGTCAGCTTTTGTACTCCTGAGATGCTGCTTGGCCTGCTGTGTTCATCCAGCTTCACACTTTGTTATCCTGAAGGGAGGTGGTGTAGCTTTGCTGGTAAAGGATGTGATTAGTGCTGTATGAGAAATAACATCTCCAAGCGCAAGAGATCAAGATATGGAATCAGTCTGGGTAGAAGTAAGAAATAGCAAAGTGAAGAAGTATTTGGTAGATGTAATCTATGGGCCCCCAAACAGTAGCTCTGCAGTGGGGCACAGTATAAACCAGGAAATAAGGTATGGCAATAATCATGAGTGATTTTAACATGCACATAGATCAGAAGAAACAAATTGGCAAGGGTAGCCTGGAGGCAGAGTTCATTGAAAATGTTAGAGATTGTTTCTTGGAGCAGTATGTTGTGGAACCAACCAGGGAGGCAGGCTACTCTAGATTTTGTATTGTGTAATGAGGAGAGATTAATTGATGACATCATAGTTGAGGATCCTCTAGGGAGTAGTGATCACAGTATGATGGAGTTCAAAATTCAGGTTGGGGGTGCGAAAGTACAATCCAACAGGAGTGCTCAGGAATTAAGATTAAAATTAAGAAATTACATAGGCATGAGCACAGATTTGGCCTGAGTAGACTTTGCAGGAAGGCTAAAAGGTAAGACAGTGGATGAACAGTGACAGCTGTTTAAGGAGCTACTCAATTCCTCACAAATAAAGTATATCACAGTGAGAAAGAAAGATGGTATTGGGGGGGATGAAAAGCATTCATGACTAAACAAGCAGGTCCAGCACAATATAAAGTGAAAAACTAAGCTATAACATATTGTAAAGGCCAGTGGTAGGCAGGAAGATTGGGAAACTTTCAAACATAATCAAAGGGATATTTAAACATTAATAAGAAGTGCTAAGGTAAATTATGAAAGAAAACCAGCATAAAATTTCACAAAAGACAGCATTAGCTTCTATAGTTATATAAGAGGGAAGAGAGCCACTAAGATGAATATTGCTCCCTTGGAAGATGAAGTGGGGAGAGTTAATAGTGGGGAATGGCAGAGATGTTAAATCAATACTTTGCCTTAGTTTTCATGGTGGAGGACAATAGCACCATTCCTATTGGAACAGGCAAGTCAGAGGCAATAGAAAAGGTAGAACTTAGAACAATCAACACTGATAGGGAAAAGGTACTCCTCAAATTATTAGGATTGAGGGCAGACAAGTGTCCCAGGCCTGATAGCCCACATCCTAGGGTATTAAAGGAAGTGGCAGTGGAGATAGTCAATCCATTTGTTACAATATTCCAAAATTGCCTAGGCATGGGAAAGGGTTAAGTGGACTGGAAAATGATAAATGATAATCAAAAAGGGAAGAAGGCAATATGTGGGAAGTTACAGACCAGTTAGTTTAACATCTGTTGTTGGCAAAGAGTTAGAACCAATTAAAAGGAGCAATATCAGGATATTTGGAAAGTCAAAACACTATCCATCAAAGTCAGCAAGGTTTTATGAAGGGCAAATCATGTTTGACTAATTTGCTATAGTTCTTCAAAGATGTAACAAGTAAAGTGTATAATGAGGATCCTGTAGGTGTAATATACCTTGACTTCTGGAAGGTGTTTGATAAGGTGCCCCACAAAAGGTTAATTCACAAGGTGGGATCGTATGGGAATGGGGTAATTTATTAGCTTGGGTAGGTGACTGGCTGGTGGACAGAAGACAGGGAATTGGGATAAATGGGTTTCCTTCTGGATGGTAAGAAGTAACTAGTGGCTGCCAGCTATTTACAATCCACATTAACAACTTGGATACAGGGGTAGAAGGCTCTACAGCCAAATTTGTGAATGATGCAAAAATAGGTGGGATGGTAAATTGCAATGAGGAAATAAGAACCTTACAAATGAATATAGGTAGATTAGGAGAGTGGACCAAAATGTGGCGGATGGAGTTTAACGTGGATAAGTGTGAGGTCATGCATTTTGCTCGGAAAAATGGAAAGGAGACCTATTATCTAAAAGGGGAGAGACTTCAGCGTGCTCCAGTGCAGAGGGATCTGTGTGTCCTTGTTCATGTGTCACAGAAAACTAACATACAGGTACAATAGATAGTAAAGAAAGTGAATGGAATGTTGGCTTTTATAACACAATGAGTAGAAATATAAAGGGTAGGAAGTATTGTTGCAACTATACAAGGCATTGGTGAGACTGTACCTGGAGTATTGTGCATAGTTTTAGTCCTCTTACTTGAGGAAAGATGTGGTAGCATTGGAGTCAGTTCAAAGGAGATTCATTAGATTGATTCCAGAGATGAGGAGTCTGTTGTATGAAGAGAGACTGAATAGTTTAAGTCTACACTCTCTGGAATTTAGAAGAACGAGGTGAGATTAAATTGAGGTATTCAAGATGATAAAAGGTATAGATAAAATAGATGTGGAGCGGATGTTTCCTCATGAGGGACATTCTAGGATGAGAGGTCATAGTCTTAGGATAAAGAGTAGCTAATCTAAAACAGAATTGAGGAGAAACTATTTCTCCCAAAGTGTTGTAAATCTGTGGAATTTGCTACCCCAAAGTGCAGTGGATGCTGGGACAGTAGGTTAATTCAAGGAGGAGTTAGATAGATATTTAATTGGTAATGGGTTGAAGGGTGATGAGGAGAAGGCAGGAAAATGGTGGTGAGGACTGTATCAGCCACGATTGAATGGCGGAGCAGACTTCGATGGGCTGAATTGTCTAATTTTACCACTGTATTTTATAAACTTATGAACTTATTTGGAGTTTCCTATCCTCGAGCCCATTTTTTATTCAGGTTGGAATTGACCCGCCAACTCTTATCAATCAATAGATAGATTTGCAGTGATCACATCAGAGTCATAAATCCTTCAGCATCCATTCACTGCTGACTGTAAAACAAACTAAAGCTAAATGTTTACAATTCATGGTACATATGACAATAACATTAGAAAAAGTGCTATTTGGCATTTGTATGGAAAACAGGTGTCCTGAAATGTCCCGATCTTCCAAATTATTCTGCCTGTGCTTTGTAATCTTCTCTATGAGCAGCTATCTATTTTGATGTGCAAAACATTCTATTTAGTTGAAGATTCTGTCACTGAGTAAATATTTATTGCTTTGAAGAGCACAAATAGAAATCTGGCCTTCCAATGGATGCGACAGGAATATCCTACCAAAAGACTCAGCTGCAGTAGGGAGGGAGATGGATTTTTTTGGGCACACCCATAAAATAATCAACCAGTGCAACCCAAAATTATTATTCATATAAACATTTTGTTAGATTAAAGGAACACAAAGCCAGAGTGGTGAAGTTCCATCCTTTCATTATATCAATCACTTTTTCTTCATTCTTCTTGTGGTCATTCTACTGCTGTTTCTATTTCCAGGGTCAGAATTCACATTACTGGCGTCACCAGATCTTTCATGTCGTTGTGATATTTGTTTCCCTCCTGTTAGTTATAGGTAGATGATGTCATTGAGCAGCCTCAATTCTTGTGTGAAGAATATCCATTACAACGTGGGGTTTTATTGTCTGGTTCAGCAGTTACTATGAAGGAATTGTCTTTTTACAAAAAGACCGAGTGTGCAGTGACGCTACAGTCATGAGCTTACTAATAAAAAAAAAGAAAAACCTTAAGGATTTACTTCAACAGTGATTGATAAATTCTCGCAAAATTAACTCTTTGTTAGTTTGAAATCTAGTGGCTTTAGACCTCTACTGAAATAGGCTCATGGAAATAAAGTTTCTAAAAGTCAATTACCTAGTCTATGACAATCCAAACTATATAAAAAAGGATTGATCTGTCTGAATATTGGCCATATCAGATGTGAGTATCTGGGATATGATCAAACTTGCCTGCATACCAAAGGTATTTAACTCTATTTATTTATTATGTTTTTGTTTCTTTTTATGCCAACAGTAGATAAGTATAGTAAATAAGAAGCAATAGAATAATTTTTCTATCTTTTTGGGTAGTGAGCAAGCACAATAGTTATACTTGAATGAGGCTAGCATAATACATAAACTATTTTTTTTGAACGATCCCAACTATCAAAAATTACTATGGAGTGTATTTAATGCCACATTTCTTTTTGCGTCACCAGCTGTCATTGAACAGAATAAATTACTTCTGGAGAGCAATGGCTATTACAATGTCAGAGTGAACACAGTAAGCATTCTGAGCCTGCAATTCTCACACACCACAATAAAATGAATGGTATGTTCATATGTTTTTATTGTGATAATAGCCAAGGTCTGTTCTTGATGTTGACCAGAATCATAGAATTCCTACAGTGTGGAAACAGGCCATTTGGCCCAATAAGTCCACACTTCCCCTCTAAAAAGCAACCCACCCAGACCCATTCGCTTATACTTTTCCTGTAACCCAGCATTTTCCCATGTCTAATCCACCTAATTTACACACCCCACATGCTATGGGCAATTTTGCATGGCCAACCCACCTAACCTGCACATCTTTGGACTGTGGGAGAAAACTGGAGCACCCAGAGGAAACCCACACAGACATGAGGAGAATGTGCAAACTCCACACAGACAGTCACGTGAGGGTGGGATCAAACCTGTGTCCCTAGCGCCATGAAGCCGCAATACTCACCAATAAGTCATCGTGCCGTCCTTAAAACTAGTTAATTCTGTCTCAGTGCAAATGCATTGTTGCTGTCCATTCAGCTTCATATAGCTGAACTTTGAAATCATTACAGTTTATAATTTGCTATTTTTGAAATAAATTCACTCCTATCCACGTATAGGAATTTCTCTTGCAAAAATGTGATAAATTCTGTAGCAATAGGAAAACACAAGCTTGAAATCTTGTTAATAAAGTGTGAAGCTGGATGAACACAGCAGGCCAAGCAGCATCTCAGGAGCACAAAAGCTGACGTTTCGGGCAGATGAAGGGTCTAGACCCGAAACGTCAGCTTTTGTGCTCCTGAGATGTTGCTTAGCCTGCTGAGTTCATTCAGCTTCACACTTTATTATCTTGGATTCTCCAGCATCTGCAGTTCCCATTATCACTTGAAATCTTGTTTGTGCTTTCAACTCCAGAGACATCACATTATTTTCAGAATGGAATCACTCAAACTTAGTGAAATTTTCCAACGTTTAAATGGCATTAATTACAGCACTGTACCTTGTGATAAATTTATTATATAATTTTACCAATACACATGATCTCCTTTTTCATTTCCATTTAAAATCAGTAAGATGGTTCTCTCACAGCTGTTTGAAAACTCCTGCTTTATGAGCTGAGACAGTACTGAGATTAGCAGTTGGAGGCTTTCATCTAAAGGTTGATCAGCATAACTGATATTGGGGCCCTGTTATCAAACTTATGCAAGTGGCCATATCTGATGCCAAATCTAGCAGGGAAGTGAGATTTATTTTCATAGCAGCAAGGGTGCATGTGAATGGATGTTTAGAGTTCTACAATGACTCCAAGAGGTTGAATAGTGTCTGCGGGATTTCAACACACACAGCACAATGCTAAAGAGAATTGGCAAATTTGATATGGGATTTTTCCTCCTGTGGGGCAATCCAGAATGGGAGGTCACAGTGTTACGATAAGGGGTAGCAGAATTTAAATGGAGGTGAACAGAAGTTACTTTTTTCAAAATGTTGTGAATTGGTGGAACTCACTATCCCAGGATATGGTGAATGCTGGGACCATTGAGTAAATTCAAGGAGGAGATAGACAAATTTTTAATGTATTAAAATTTTTAATCGTAAAGGAGCGCTCTACATCTTCTCCTGCAAATACAATATACTTGTAATGACTGTAATGAGGTCAACCAGGTGGACCTCAGAGAATATGAGTTCCCTGATTGGGGCTGTTAAATCGGGTCCAATCAATCAGAGATCCCTGGTTGGCAGAGAAGAACAGGTGTGTTAAAGGTTCTGTCAAGGACTCACTGTGTATAAATAAAGGGTGATTTGGCAATGAGAGTGGTGTTGTTTCATAGAATCCCTATGGTGTGGAAGCAGGCCAATAAACCTATCTAGTCTACCTGACCCCCTGAACAACATCCCAGCCAACCCCGCCCCCATAACAATGCATTTCCCATGGCTAATCCAACTAACGTAAACATCCCTGGATACCACGGGTGTTAGCATTGCCAATCCACCTATCCTGTACACCTTTGGGCTGTGAAAGGAAAGCAGAGCACCCAGTGGGCAAACTCTACTTAGACAGTCACCCTTGGGTGAAATTGAACCCAGGTTCTTGTGTCTGGGAGGCAGCAGTGCTGACAACTGAGCCACCATATTGCCCTTCGTTCTAAACTGAAAGAAGTGCAAGAAAATTGTTGTTTAACCCAGACGAAGTGCCTGGGGCCCTGGATAGTGAGAAATGAGCCGACAAACAGGTTTTTCTATTTCTGTGCAAGAACATTTTTAACACAGGATAAAACCAAGTTACTGCTAATCAACCTTTCTGACGTTAAAAATCAAACTCTGAGAAGAGTGGACCCTCATTTGTCAAATTTTAATTATTTTAATAATCGTTTTAAATAATATCTTCAGTTTTACTTTTTATCGCTCTCCAACTCCAATTCCAACATCTTTTCCCCGATTTCACTTTCTGTGTACAGTTTGGCATTGCATTCATTTTTCAAACTGGCACTTCAGTTTTGGCACACCTCAGTGAGGATCCTTAAATCCGATTGCTACAGGAGCTTTGTCATTGTATGCTAAATTCAGACAGGACAGACTTATCCTGTAGGAGATCCCATGCTGAATATATTTCTAATCACACAAAGTTCAATTTCACCAGCCTGTTAATAAGTCTTTGGGAAAGTTTAAAAGTAATAAATTGGCTGGCACCATAGGTTTATCACTGAACATAAAATCTGGGCCAATAAGAGTTAAATCCAACTTTACCTTGAAAATTATGTAAAGCATTTATTTCTCATTGCAAGGGCAACTCAACAACATACTATGTTTGAATAATTGTAGGGCAAATATGAGGACAGTATCCAACTTTCTCTATTGCATTACTAGATGCTGATTCCTCATTAGTATTTAAAATATCTTACGCAGAAATGGTATTGCCATTCTGCTCACCAACGACAGCTGAAACTGTGTTTTAAGATGAAGCAGTGGAGCTTAGAGGGGACAGCAGTCCTATGGGAAACTTGTTGGCCAGCTCTTCTGGGCTTCACAGTGATAATTCGTTGAATTTGGTGCATGTTACATATTTCAAATATTTTGTCAGAATGTAGACTCTGGTGCACAAAATCCAGCACCATTTACAACTGCTCAGGTCCTGAAGTTGTATTTATCAAATGCAACAAGACCTGGACAATATCCAGGCTTTGGCTGAGAAGTGGCAAGTAACAGTTACACACTAGGCAATGCCCACCTCCAATAGGAGAATCCTAACCACTACCTTTGACATTCAATGGTGTTACCATCACTGAATACCCCTCTATCATCATCCTGGGGTCGGGGTTAGCATTGACCAGAATCTCAAACAGGCTTGGCACATAAACAAAAAGTGGCTACAAGAGCAGGTCAGGGGCTAGTAATACCACGGCGAGTAACTCACCTCCTGACTTTCCAAAGCCTATTCACCATCTCAAGACAGAAGTCAAGTGTGTGATGGAATACTCCCCACTTGCCTGGATGGGTACAACGCTAATGACACTCAAGAAGTTTGGCATTTTCCAGGACAAACAGCCCACTTGACTAGCACCACATCCACAAACACCCACTCGCTCCACTATTGAAGCTCAGTAGCAGCAATGTGTACTTTCTACAGGGTGCACTGCAGACATGCACCAATGATCCTCAGACTGCAGGGGACAGCAGTCCAGGACCATTTCCATCTAGGAGGACAGGATTAGCAGACACATGGGAACACCACCACCCTGCAGGTTCACCTCCAAGCCACTCACCGTACTGACTTGGAAATACATCACCGTTCCTTCAGTGTCACTGGATCAAAATCCTGGACTTCCCTCCTTCAGGACATTATAGGTCAACTCTTCTTCCATTGAGTTCCATTTCAAGTAAGATCAAATATCCTTCATAGCATTCCTGAGCGTTTGGTTAAGTGACTTGCCAAAGTGCTTTCACTTTTTATAATTTCCAGTTAAATGGCAAGGTCACTTTTAGTTAGAGAGAGCATTATATTTATGCATGACAATATAGTTGAAGTTAAGTTTAAAAGCAACTAAATGTCAGTTTTTAATTTCCATAGTCATGCTGCAGTCCAAACAGTTACTAGCTGGTTGCAATTGTAAGGCAGCAGGAAGCTTCAGTTAAAATGTTGTACATAAAGTGTAAGATAGTGAAAAACACCAGCCTGACATAAAACACACTAGAGTACACACATGGTTTTGAGACCAATTTTCCATGTTGCATTAGCATAGTAATAATAGAATAAAAAAAGGTAATTTTGAATATTTATTTATTTCAGTCAGAATCACTTATCAGAGACAACAAAGTGTGGAGCTGAATGAACATAGCAGACCAAGCAGCATCTTAGGAGCAGGAAAGCTGACGCTTCAGTTCCTGCTCCTCTGATGCTGCTTGGCCTGCTGTGTTCATCCAGCTCTACACCTTGTTATCTCAGATTCTCCAGTGTCTGCAGTTCCTAATACCTCAGAATCACTTATCATCCCTGCTAACCAAAAGAAAGATTGTGTACTTCTCTTTCCCCCTTAACAATCTATCCTTCTCTTGCAAAGTTTCCCACTTTGAACCAGTGCTTCACAGCACTATCAGGTTCAGAATCTTGTGCACAAGATGTGTGCAAACTCCAGTCTTATCATAAAATGATTCATTCGTCAATCTCCAGTTCTGATTTTAAACATCAGTGAAATTATTTGTTTCATTGCCTACTGTTTCTGACATATTACACGCAATGAGTCAGCTTGCTTGAAGCCATATCACATGTAAAATGTTTAATTTATTGCTGTAGCAACATAAATCAAACTGAATCTGAATAATAATTCCCCTGACAAATGTGGAAAAAGAACTGAGCTTTGAAACTAACTCCCAATTTATCAAAAATAAGTTCAATGTGACAGCATAATGATTGTGGAAACTGGAGTTCAAATGCACCCCACAGCAAATTTCAAAATTTGTTTCAATAAGTCTGATATGCTGTAATCAGGAATAAAAAAACTTATAAAAGCTAACAGATTATCACAGGAATCAAACTGATTCACTGATGTTCTTCAGGAAGGTGTATCTGCTACCTGAGCTGCACTACATAGTTTACAATTGGGAATGAATTTCAGCAAGCGGCTATCATACCTCTCCTTCTCTCATAAGTTCTGATGAAGAGCCACAGAATTCCAGGAGAAATTATGCAAGTTTTCAGAAGGCCTAGAAAGTCGTTCATCTGTCATGTCTGTCAGGTGTGAGCTGCTAAGAGTTCACTCCAGTGTAATTGAGTGTTGAAGAGCTGTATAAAAGCACAGCCATTGTCAGAGGCACATGGGAATGTTCAGAATTGTGAAAACTGCCACTGAAAAGGAACAAAGAAACAAGCCACAGCTGAAACATTGAGTAAGTTACAATATCCACAACTATTCCTCTCCCAGCGGTGTTTGAAATGAAAGGTGGTATGAATCTGAACTGACAGCTATTCCACACACAATGGCAAAATACAAAGTTGTGACAGATCTAATTGCCAAGCCAAAGCAACGACTCATACATACACTATTATCACCAATGTCACAGGATTGTTTCAAGATCTATTCCATCCAAATTCTATCTGAAGAACAGAAAAACAGACTGCCAAGATTTTGAAAACCCTGAAGGAATGCTTTGAACTTCATTTGAAGATAACCTATGAATGGTAAACGTTCAATAAAAAGTCCCAACTTAAAAAAATGGAGCCCAGTGATTCACACACGGCTCTACTAACAACACTTTATTAACATTATGAATTAGCACAACTAAAAGACATTGAATGAAAGACAGGATTGCATTAGACAAAAGGCATGCCATGTTTTGTTTTTAATAAAGAGAACAGTACAGTCAACATGTTACCAAATTAAACACACAACATTATCATCCTTATGAAAGAACACAGCAGAGGTAGGTATCCTGTCACCAAGTCACTCTATATTTGCAAATGCATAGTACATGACACTGGTACAGCTTCCACAGAGCCAGATGTCAGAGTGAATAGAACCTCTGAATGTTTACATCTGCCAGCTAGGGCTCATTGATTGGACCAGGTTAATAGCCTTAATCAGACAATTCATATTCTATGAGGTTCACCAAACTGACTTCAGTACAAGACTACAGCTCTCCTCCTCTAAGTCCAGGGATGCTGTATAGGTATAGTTCAATACCATCCATCATCCAATGGCTTGCTGGAAGGAGCAGTCCAAACTTTGAGGGCAGGCTTAAAGAAACAGCCCACAGCTTCACTCTATATCAAACTTTTCCAGTTCTTCATTTTGTAGCCTGTCCTGGGGCGTTTTTGAACTATGCCTGGTTCCTCCGACTCAGCCTCAAATATGGAGGTGGGAGGGGGGAGCGCAGGGGAATATATCGGACTGTAGTTGGCTTCTTGTCCCTGGAGCATCTCAAAAGAAATGCACAATCATCTTCAGTCGGTAAAGATGTCGTGGCTGCAACATCCACCGTGTCTTTCTTAGAGACTGAAGTTACTTCAACACTAGGCGGAGGGAACAACCCATGGATCTGACAGCCTTCTCAGTTGTTCTGAGGGACTGGGTAGATTTTCCTCCTGCCCTGTTTGCAAGTTTGCAAGTTTCACATGGTCCATGTGCTTCTTCAGGAATGCCTCAGCTACCTGAACGTTGTACATCACAGGGCCTGATCTTATGCTGACCATGCCTCTTACCCATGCAGAGCCATTTCTGCGGTTTTGGTACCAAACATTGTCCCCTTATGTAAACTGTATCTCTCAAGCTGAGGAGTCTTGTGTCTGGCATTGATGTTCCTGATGCAGTTTTACCCTCCCCTACCAGGTCCGGGAAGATCAGATTTAACCTGATGCAGAGTTTTCTCCCTATTAGCAACTCTGCTGGAGCTATCCTTGTCGTTGCTTGAGGGGACCTGCGGACGTTTGATGTAGAATGAAGCAGTAGGCTGTTTCTTTAAGCCTGCCAAAAGTTTGGACTGCTCTTTCCAGCAGACCATTGGATGATGGATGATATAGAGCTATACTTAAATGCTGAATGCTATTTGACTTTGGGAAATACTCAAATTTCCTGCTAGCCTGTTGTCTGTTTTCGTTTTGCCAGAACTGAATATTTTTGCATCCACAGTCTGATATTGTCAGCGTTGACCAGAAGGATGTCCAGAAGTTTGAAACAAGAATGGGCTCTCTCAGTGGTGGCACCACGGGTCATGTATCTGCCATTGGGAGACAGCACAAGACAACCGCATTTGCTTCATCGCCTCCCGGACAGTGTTCCAACTTGTCACTTAGAATGAGAGCCCATCGCTGAATTTGACCTGAAGCTGTGGGTGGCATGGCCTTATCCTCTATGATTAGCCCTAGCAAGGGTTTGTGCTGTGTTACATCCTTAAATGTATTGATAGAACTTTCTCACAACAAAAATGACAGCCAAGCCTTCTATCTCTATCTGGACCTATGTGTGCTTTGCATCAACCAAAGTCTAGGAAGCTTATGCTATTGGGTGTTCCACTCCATTGGGTCATCAGGGAGACAACCTGATACCATATGGAGAGGCATTGCATGTCAGCACCACCTCTCACTTGGGGTCATAGTGCGCCAACACCCTAGGTGCTTCTTCACTTCCCTAATGGCTGCATCTTGGCTGTGAGACCATTTCCAAGGCTGACCCTTCTTCAATTGCAACAGTAAGGGTGCCAAGATGAAAGCCAGGTTAAATATGAACTTTGCGTAATAACTCACTAATCCAAGGAAAGACCCAAGTTCCAGCACAGATGCAGGAGCCAGAGCACCTTTGATCTCCCTCACTTTTTCTTTGAATGGATGTAATCCAGTCTTGTCAACTCTTTTGCCCAAGTAGGTCGCTCGGGGTGCCTGGAACACAGATTTTTCCCTTCTAAGACACATGCCCGCCTTGGAGAAACATCTAAGGACTATGTCCAAGTTTTGTAAGTGGTCTTTATTGGTTTCCCTGTTATTAACACATCATTTAAATAATTGGCAGCCTGGGGTAGCCCATGTAAAATGTTCTCCATTGTCTGCTGAAAAATGGTAGAGGTTGAGGATATCCCAAATGGTAGTCTTGTATATTGGCACAAGCCCTTATGGGTATTAATTGTAGCATATTTCTGGGAATCCTCATCTAACCATAATTGCGGGGGTGTGCCTAGCTCATGTTCAGCCTCATGTAGGACAAGTGCCCACCGGCTTTGCATGTAACCCCTCTAGGCAAGGAATTAGGTATTTATCCAGCTATGAGAAGCAGTATAATATTTATTTAAAATCTCCATAAAGTCAAACCAACCCGTCAGGGTTCACAATCAGTATAACTGATGCTGCACGTTCTGCAAACTTACTGCTTTGATGATTCCTTTGCTTTTCAGTCTCCTGATTTCTGCCTCTACTTTTGCCTGTAAGCCAACAACTCATTAAGGGTTAAGCAAAAATTACATGCCTCTGCCCGTTGTTAAAAACCCTAACACAGATTCCACTGGTTCTCAAACTGCCAACTCAAAGCAATAGCATCTTAGAATTAGAGGGAGCTTGAGGTTATAATATTCCTTAACTAATTCCTTTGACTCTTGAAAGGTTTTAGATTCTGGTGCTTTCGGAAATGTTAGGCTCCTAATAACCAAAAGGCCTGCAGGTCCACAAGCTGTCAGGAAAATTACTTACTGGTTTTCATCTGCTCCAGTGTCATTTGCCTGGGAAAAAAAAACTCATTCTTTCCATGTACTGGACCCAGTCTTCGATGGCAGGATTGAACAAGTCAGGTTTCCAAGATAACAGCAAGATGCCAGGCATGCTTACCTCAATTCAAAGATGATCGTTGCAAGTGAATTTCTTCAGGAGCATTTTCCTCTCTCATCATGACTGAAGTAACTCCACAGAGGCCGGTATCTCGTCACAACTCACCCTTTACTTACAAGTGCGTAGTACTTGAAACTGGTCCGACTTCCTCAGAGCCAGCTGTTAGAGTGAACGAAACCCCTGACACTCCTGTCTATATCTGTTAGTCAGGACTCCCTGATTGACCCAGGTTAACAGCCCCACTCAGGAAACTCATATTCCAAGATGTGGATCTACCTGGCTGACTTTGTTACAATTATTCCACCTTAGTAACAGTGTTTCTGATTGCTAATGAGACTTTCTGTCAGGCATTTTCCCATAGCCCTGTGCCTCACCTCTGGTTTTGTCCCTTCTGTGAATCAATGAGAGCCATTTTTACCTCGGGAAACACACCTAGCAGCTTATCCATTATAGTCTATGACTACAGTGGGGCAAGGCCCATTTCACTTCCACAGGTGCCTGCAGCAATTCACCTCATAATTTTATTCTCACAGGCAGAGGACGGAAGAGATCAGATATGATCAGATGTAAAAGACTGTTGGCAGTGTTGTCGCTGTGGGCAGGCACAACAAAGGTAAGAAATAGATAGTACGACTGCATTTGTTGTATTTAAATACAAAAGAAAGGAAAGTATAGGCTATTAGGTTGCTGAGTCTGCAGTTTAATTACAACCTTCTCTTCTGCTTTTCTTTGTTTTCTCATTCACGATTTCTATTTAACTTGCCACTTTAGTTGTGGCTGTATGAACTGTCATCTTTGTTGCATGCTTCGCGAGGGATCTATCAGATTGTTTCTGATTGTCACAGTAAAGATTATCACACACATAAAAACAATGAACTGCTCACTGTGCTGAGTGTGAGGTTTATAAAGAGCTCCTGATATCTGCTATCGAATGAGAGCTCAAACTTGAACATGTCAGCTGTCTGACTATTGACTCATCTCCTTAAAACTGGAGTGAATTCATAATTATGTTCCTGATGTAGAAATTTGAAACAAAGCCAATCATCTGTGACAGATTTATTACTCTGATACATAAGGCAGCTCACTTTACAGTACTCCAGAGCATTGTTGATAAATGACTAATCAGATCAGCTGTAATGGTAGAGCTAAGTTTGGCACTGGGGCAGCGCAAATCCTCCCTACGTGATGAGTTGTCTCGGCTTGGTATACAGTAGGAGGTTTACCTATAATCTGTACTGATGAATTGGGCGATTCAATGTTAGTTAAACTGCAGCACACAGGATGACCCTAACATTGTCTCTGAAAACTGAACCAAGGCTTTCTGAAACAAGAGGTGCATGCGGTTTATATCAGGTGAATACAACCTCAATGGTTGTAGCTTAATTTATCACTTTGGAAACATTGATGGTCTTTCATCCATGCCAGGTTACCAGGTGAATAAGAAATTAATTGTTTGCATTCTCATAGATTTATCAAATAAATCCATACTCATCTGAAACCTTTTCAATCTGACAAATAAGACTTTGTTTCCCATTCTCGATATTTGTTTTTTGCATTCCTCTTTCTTTATGGCTATCTTTCACTTCTTCCTATTGTCTCTCTAACTCTCAATCATATTCGCTTTGTTTTTTTCTTTTGTTCTAAATTGATCCATCCCTTGATCCCAAGCATTTCCCATATGTTCTTTGTTCCCTTTGTATACTCCTATTATCGTTTATTGGTTTACTAAATTGGAACTTTTTACCTTTTTTATGAAAAACCCAGCATGTACGGAATGATGGTTTCAGAAATGTAAATAAAGGCAAGGCTTGGAAACTTCATCTGAGGACAGAGGAAACAGCAAGTGTAGGTGAGACTATAGCTTGGATTTTCCCAAGATTTGGCTAGGAGTCAGTTTTGGGGAGTGAAATGGAAAGTTTATCTCCATGAAATTATAATTTTATTATTCACATAAATTTGGATGCATGAAGTACATCAAGTAAAATTAATCCTAAATATGTTCTTCGTCAATTGATATCGAACAAAAAGGCTGAAAAATACCAGGTTCAACTATGAAGATTATATAAACATGTTCTGACATGGAAAGAGATTAATCTGATCATTGGAATGTTTTTAGACTTCTATGATGTTATTATCTGAGGAAAATCTATGTTTTATCTATGATACATATAAGGTAAAGTGATGTAACAATGCTGAGATCTTTTCATTGATGTTAATGAGAAATAAACACTATTGCAATACACTTTTGGGATGATTACAGCCATATAATCCCAATGATGTCTTCCCCCTCATGACTTGTATCATTTCTGTATGTTTTTGTCAGTTACTGGATCCTTTGCTTGCTGTGATCTGCCTGTACCGCTTGTAAACAAAGCTTTTCACTGTTTTTCAGTACACATGACAATAAAATTAATCATTCAATCAATCAAAAGCATACATTAAGAAGTAAGATGAAACAAGACATAGAGCAGATTAAAGGAAAGATAGAATCAGAAATGAAGAAAATTGCTTAATAATGTATCATTACATATACTCTTTTAGGAGATGAATTCTGGTAACAGTTTTTTTCTGAGATTACATCAAACCATTTTACATCAAGCTGAGGGCCCATATCATAGAATCATGGTATGGTTCATATACTTATCTGCAAAAGAAAATTTTTTTTCAAATTAAGTTTATAATCAGTATTCTTGACATTGATCTGCTTTTCTGTGTTTTTTGTGCTGTTTGAACCTGCTTGACTTTTTGTTTTTCGAGCTTACATTTCTAACTGTCTTAACCTCAACCCCTTCAACTAGTGACATTCTCTGTTTTTCAGGTTTTTTTATGTTTCTATTCTTTTGCTCTTGTTATGGCTTGCACAGTGTTGTCTTTTCACCATTTTGGCATTTCGCTAACTCTGCCTTTATTTGAACCCAATTAAACCCAATTTTCTGGCCCGAATTTTCCAGTAAGTGTCCGAATTGCGGCATCCGAAGCTGTAGGTCAGAAAACAATGCATTTAGATGGTTACGTATAAAAGGATCTGTCCTCAGGTACAGCACCTTGAAGAGGAATCCACGCAGTGAACTGTAAAGAGAATCTACATAGAAAACACCTTACGAAACTGAGTCATATATAAAATATAAATGTCTATTGTGAATGTTAGTGATCAGGTGAATGAATGAGTGGATGAAAGAGTGAATGAGTTGGCTGGTAAGGTGGCCAGTTAGGTGTGATCGGGGTAGCGTGAGGTCAAGAACATAGTCAGGAAGGAGTCAGTATGAGCAGTTCTATGGCCATCTGGAGATACTCAGGAATTAGATCAGGTTTAATCCGTCTAACAGTTCCTGGTGTTCAGATAAGTGCAATGGATCTGTCCAAAGTTTCAGATAATCCTCATGCATGTCAGCATGTTATGACGTCTGTGATGTCGGATGAACATCGTGAATTGTACATCTAGCCTCTGATGATCTGGAGACTATATGATCTGGTCGAATAATAGTTTGTCTATCTATTTTGTCACAGATATACATGGGTAATGGTTATTTCTCTCTTTGCTGTGTTCTGTCCCTCTATGAATTTGCTGATTTGTAACATCCTCCAGTTTTGAAGACAGGTCCACTCTCGAAAACTAATTAATTCATAGATGCTGCGCATTCCCTGATCTACTTCTGGTTTTTTGTGATAAATTCCTTATGAAGCACAGTTACACATTCTAAATAGTTTGTGGTTTATCCAATGAGCCATACCAATGTCTGGAAAGGATTTCATCAAGGATTAAATTTCAACACATTTGTAAACGTCAAAGATGGACTGTGCAGGTCAATAAGCTCTTGAATACAGCTGTCACTATGGGTGGAATCTTATGGGAGTCTGAGTTTTGAGAGTTATGGTGAGATGTGTGGCAGTATTGTGTGATTCCAGTCCAGTGAGACCCATTAAGACATCGAGATCATCTTGCTAAACCTTTTACGTTTTTCATAAGCAGTGCAGCAAAATTCTTCCTAGGCAGCAGTGAGATGCTAATTAATGTGGATTATTGATCGTTAAATGCCATTTTAAGAACCCGACTCACCTCATTAATACTCAGACTCCCAGCTTACCAAGCCCTCCAGATATCTGCAAAACCTTGCAAGGAAGCCAGAGTATGTTGTTGATAGATTTCACTCACCACTTGCTCTGAACAATCTCCATGCTGAACGCATGGCAACAATGTATCATGACATGATGCATGGGCTTCAGCCAAATGCAGTCCTTCTCCTCCTTGGACATTGGCATCTGTTAACTGTCAACTCGTCATGACCATCTTGGTACTTCTACCATGTTCTGGAAGCACATATCTGCATTGAAAGATGCACCAGCAACTTGCCTTGCAAGGCTGCAGCGGGGACACTTTGGACACAAGGACAGGCACTTAGCTGGCAGCCTGGACCAAGCAGGTCTCACGGCTTCTCACTTCTACTCTAAGCAGTTGGTCACTTACTGCTGAGCTGCATGCTGACAGATTCCCACCTTGAACTGCTTTGTTGTGCCGTGCCTTGCTATTTAGCACAGGCAGCTTGCCTTGCTGTTAGGGGTGCACATCATGTAGAATGGCAGTATGCTCTGTCAATCTCACACTGAATCCATGTGCCAACAGTTTACACAGCAAGCACATGTGCAGCAAGCAGACAGCCACATATGTGACGCTTAGGGGAGTAGTTGTCAATGAAAGTCCATTAAGGCTCACTTCTGTCAGGGAGCCTGGGCACAGTAAATCAAGGGCAGCCTCCCACACTGGCCATCATCAAGTGCCTGGTTATGAGGGACTTAGGTAAGGAGACCTATGCTTTTGGAGTCCAGGTCAGTCCACTGGCTCTGGAGTTGCAAGTCCCCTAATTCTGAGATTGTGGTTTTTTTTTATTCATTCACAGGATGAGGGTGTCACTGGCCAGGCAGCATTCATTGCCCATCTCTTAATTGCCCAGATGGTAGCTAAGAGTCAACCTCATTGCTGTGGGTCTGGAGTCACACGTAGATCAGACCAGGTAGGGATGGCAGTTTCTTCCCCTAAAGGATGCTCTGTCAATCTCACACTGAATCCAGATAGGCTTTTTCAACTATCAGCAGTGGATTCATAGTCATCATTAGACCCCTTAATGCCAGATCTTTTAATTAAATTCAAATTCTATCATCTACTGTGGTGGGATTCAAACCCAGGTTCACAGAACATTACCCATGTCTCTGGATTAACAGTTCAGTGATAAAACCACTGGGCCATTGTCCATTGTCCTTACATCTTAGACTCTCCCAGAAACTCTGGAGATTTGTGAGGGTTACCCCAGACATTTTTGAGTCTGGACAAAATGGGGAGGACAGAGGGACATACTGAAGGTCTTCTTGCTGAAGGCAAGTTGACCCTCCTTGGCAGGTGTGTTGTCCTGAGTGGAAACTGCCGAAGGGTCTGTATGCAGTTCAACTTCAACCTGGGTTCCTCCTGGCACCACCATGTCCTTTTGTGAGGAGGGCCACCTGAAATGGGCTCAAAGTCATCCCTCCATCATCATGTTAGGAACCAATGCTGGGGCAATGGAGTTCAGTTGTGTGTGCACCTTTCCAGTAGACTCTGAGGGTGCTGGGCCTATCTTTCCATGCTGCCACCAACTTGTCCATGGAGGCAAACGGACAGTCCTTGATTCTCTGCCTGCTGCAGTGTTTGTACATTGAGAGCAATTGCAGCTTAGATGCATGTCAGACGCTGCAGATAGATTGGGTGCAAAGTGCATAATTCTCATAATAGAGGGAATGAAAATTATATAATCCATCTTTCTTGGCTAAACCGATGTGTCCTATGTGACAGTGACAAAGATAGCTGATCCCTTGCCAATCTGTCTGAAGCTTTTACCATTGATGAAGCATACCTCTCCAATGTGGCTGGCTGGGGCCACTTCTGAAAGGTCTCCATCTCAAGTGTCCCTGATTTTAATTGGTCCACCATTAGGGGCTGTAACTTCAGCTGCCTAGACTCTAAGCTATGGAATTTGCTCAGTAAACCTCTCCCACATTTTCCCTCCTCTAGCCTGAAAACCTCCATCTATGACCAAGCTTTGACCATCTATCTCATGGTATGTGGTTAAGATCTAATTTTGCTTCCTAACAAATTTATGAAGCACCTTACAATGTGAAAGGTGTCATATTGATGCAAGTTTTGACGTAATGAGGTTTTTGGTTATATTTCTTCTGTTATCTGATAAACTCATGCATCCTTGACTTTCTGTTGTCTATTATTGTCTAGCAGCATTATTGCACTGAGAATGAGATCACTTATAATAAAGAATTGGTGCCTGCTAAGGAAAGAGAGAGAGTTTGGTAATGAGGGTATTATTTCAAAATAAGAGCACAATTAATTAAAGACTCACTGTTCCCATCTGGGCAGTTTGCCAATGTTCACTGCAAATTATCTTTCACCGACAAACTGTGAAAGAAAACTTTATTTCTTGAATGACGTCTTTGGGATAGAGTGCTACAGAAAGGTATTTCTCCTTTGGGATTTCAGATCTCCTTGTGAGGCCATCAGCTCTACACTTTGTTATCTGTTACAGCAAATTGAGAAATTTGAATTCAGTAACAAACCGGAATTAAAAAGCTAGTCTAATAATGACCACATACCATTGTCAATTGCTGTAAAAACCCATCTGGTTCACTAATGTCCTTAAGGGAAGGAAAATCCACCATCCTCACCTAGTTCCAGACTCACAACAATGTAGTTGACTCTTAGCCACTCTCCAAAATGGCCCTAGCAAGCAACACAGTTCTGGGGTTGTTAAACGATGGCAATAAATGATGGCCCAGCCAGTGACACCATGATTAATTGATTGATTGATTGATTTATTGCTGTCTTGTGAACCGAGAGAGAGTGAGAAATGTTGTTTCATGTGGTCTACAAGCAGATTGTACCATACAAAGTGCATTAGGGTTGCTGAACAGAACACACAATACAGTGTTACAGCTGAAGAGAAGGTGCAGAGAAAAAGATCAGAATTAACATTTGAGAGGTATATTCAAAAGTCTGATAACAGCAGGGCAGAAGCTGTTCTTGAATCAATCACACATGTATTCAAACTTTTATATCTTCCATCTGACGGAAGAGAGTATGCGCAGGGTGGGAGGGGTCTTTGATTATGTTGCTTGCTTTCCCAAGGCAGTGGGGATTATAGAAGGGGTTAATGAATGGAAGGCTAATTTGCATGGTAGATTGGGCTGTATTCATGATTCTTTATAATTTCACGTGGTCTTGGGAGTAACTGTTATCATACCATGCTGTGATGCATCCAGATACAGGTAGTTCTTCCATAACGCGATAGTTGCATTCTTGTGTAACCTAATGTTATGGAAAATCACCTTAGCAATTTGCATTATTGTGAAATCGCAATAGAAAATTGCTACACCTGTACAGCAGAAAGTTTGTGTTATCCAAACAGCATCCACTATTCAACAATAGTGTTACAGCCAATTTGCATTAACAAAAGCCGCATTATAGCAGAACTCCCTGTAGGTTGATTTCTATGGTGCATCTATAAAAATTGTTAGGGGTCCTTGTGGGGATGCCAAATTTCCTTAGCTTCCGAAGGAAGTAGAGATGTTATTGTGCTTTCTTGATGTGAATGGATCAGAACAGACAGTTGGTGATCATCACTTACTGGAACTTAATGCTCCTGACCGTGTCAACCTCAGTATCATTGATGCAGACAAGGATATGCCCATCACTCTGCTTCCTGGAGTCAATGACCAGCTCTTTCATTTTGCTGACATTGATGGAGAGATTGTTGTCATTACACCATGCTGCTAAGCACTCAACTTCTTTCCTGTATTCTGTCTTGACATTGTTTAAGATCCAACCTGCAAAGGTGTTGTTGTCAGCCAACGTGTAAATGCAGCTGGGAGCAGAATTTGGCCGCACAGCTATGATTGTATAAGGAGTATAATAGGGGTCCGAGTACGCAGTCTGTGGGATACCAGTGTTGAGGATTACTTTGGAGGAAGTATTGTCTTCTATTCTTACTGATTGTAATCTATAGGTGAGAAGGTTGAAGACCCAGTTATGGAAGGGACAGCCGAGGCCTACCTCTTGAAATTTAGAGATGAGTTTGTTTGGTGTCAAAGGCAGGAGGAAGTCAATAGATAGGAGCCTGATGTAGGTATTCTTGTTATCCAGATGTTCCAGGGATAGGTATAGGATCAACGGCGTGAACTTGGTGTGCCAATAGGTGAATTGCAAAAGATCAAGACAATTTGATAAGCTAGAGTTGATGTGAGCTATGACTAACCTCTCTTAAAGGTCAGAGCCATGGATCAGTAGTCATTGAGATACATTGTATGATTTTTCTTTGGTGTCAGGATGATGGTGGTCTTTTTGAAGTGGGTAGGGACTTCAGGTCACAGTAAGGAGAGGAACAAATAAAACAAAATGTTCTTGAGACAAATAAGCAGAGATTCTAGCTATTCCAAATCCTCACAGGAATCCCTCGTATAAGATTGAGGTCTAGTGTATAAATATTCTTATCAAATTCCTGTTCCTTTTGACACATTCCCAGCAAAAAGTCAAAACTTCACCCATTTAAAGTTCGGGCCTAAAAAAAACATAAATTGAACAAATATTTTCAGCAAATTTACCATGTAATGTCCTGGGCTGTATCAAGTGCAGTATGATGTTAGGAACCCTCATTACCATTGGGAGATTGGAGCACCCCTGGTATAAGTTGCTGTATGAGTAAGAAGGCCTGTCAAAATACCTGCCTGTATTAATTAGCAGCCTGGGCAACCAATTTCTGCCACTTCCCAACAAGCAGGCACTCAACATGTACACAGAAAGTGTACATAGCTACTGACTGTAAGCGTACTCCTCATTGGTATGTCATTGGAATTTGAAAAGATTTTTCAGAAGCCGCCTCCCAGCCCCATCACTCATCGACTCAATTGCGCTTATGGCACAGTGTGGGCTCATGCCTTTTTGTACTGGTGATGACTCAGTTATGCTACCTTTAGATAATAATCCAGTATGAAAGTGGGGAGGTATGATTATAATGCCTCTGATGTGTGGTGTTGCTATTGAATAAATTTTAGCCCCTGCTGTAATTGATGTGGTTATTTGCTAGGGTGATGGCATCCTGCCTTCAAATTCCTCCTTGTGTATGCCCTCAAATTCTTGACTGAAAAAGGGAAGGATGCCCATCTCAAACTGTGTAAGCAGCATTGACGTGGCTGGTCTGCCTTCAGTCCTGTCACTTTATCAGCTTCTCTCTGTTTTGGAAGCAAATGAAATGTGTAAAGATACTACACAGTTCCTGGTCACCCTGAATGTTACCTACATGAACAAACCATCCTGGAAACAGAACCAAGTTGAAGGGTCAGGGATTTCCTTGCAATATTAATCAGGAGCAGCTGACTATTGATGAAACACACAGTGGAATTTAATCTACCGCAGTGCGTTTAATTTAATTAGGCAGCTGGAAACATTGCTCCTTCCATTCCTCTTCCCTGACCAAGCCTGGATGAGAAGGTTCCTGGATAATCTTCCTGTCCCATCACCAGGCGATGCTTTTGAGTGGGCAATTAATGCCTCTACCTGCTGCTGCCAGTATTAACCCAGACACAAGCAGAAGGCTCCCCTTGTGAAGAATGCGACAAGTAGGGTTTTGGCATTTACTGGTGAGATCCTGGGGAACCCCCTTGTCAGGCACTCAGAATCTGATCAAGTGATGCAGCATTGAGATGTGGGGGTGGGGTCACTGAATGTCACCCCCTTCCTACTGCCAACCCTGCAACCTTCATCCTGTCCTCAATCATCAATGGCCCGGTGTACCTCATTGACCCTGGACCTTGGGTGTGCACATTGTTATCAGCTGCTACACTTCTGCTGGCACAGCCAGTTGGCAGCTTGATTGTGGGGAATACCTGCTACCAACCACTTCAATGTCCGAATCACACTTAATATAGTGAATATTCCCCACAGCAGATGACATGGAGCACTATTGTCCATGGTCTAACCCTTATCTAGGTTTTGCACTGAATTTCTGTTGGAGGGGACTCACTCACAATCTTCCAAACAAGGTGAGTATGCTATCAACTGAGCCTAGTTGACTTGAAACAGCTGCTGAGATTTACCAATGCACAGATGTAAGATGAATGTGCAGGACACCCTTGCCAGTCTAGTTTAAATCCAGTTCAACCACACAAGCAAATATTCACTTCAGACATCAGTCCTCTGATGAAGGGTCTAGGCCTGAAACGTCAACTTCTGTGCTCCTAAGATGCTGCTTGGCCTGCTGTGTTCATCCAGCTCCACATTTTGTTGTCATCAGTCCTGGATTTGCTGGTGTAATTGGTCCAGTTTGAACTGGTCCCACTTCCCCCAGAACTGGTCCCAAAGTCCCAGGAATCTGAAACCCTTGCTATTGCATAATCTTTCCAGCCACATATTCATCTCCAAAATCCTCCTATATCCAGTCTGACGAGCATGTGGCGACTGTAGTAATCCTGAGATCACTACCTCTCTGTATGTGCTGACCATGCTCTCAGCTTCACAAATGCTCCAAGTTTTGTTCTGTGTTTGCAATTTTCCAGAATACACAAGTAATTGAGCCTTTATTTGGAAGAAGGGAATAATCTGCCTTCAGATGACATATACAGACAAACTAACAGAATTGAATTTGTTTTCATTGGAGAAAGGACAATTGAGGAGAGACTAATATAGAGCTTTAAAATACCGAGCTATTTATCTTGGATGTGTAGCAAAGTAGTAGAGTACCCAGCTACAATCTTGAGAAGACCTCAAGAGAGATTTCGTTTTCCCACAGTTAGTATTGTGTCAATGATGGCTTTAAATTAAAGCTGAATAAATATATTAGGAATAGGTGTGAAGATCATAACAAAAAGCATATTGAAATGTGCTGTTGGGACTAATAACATTGTCAGAGTCATTGAGGGCCATAGCACAGAAAAGGACCCTTCAGCCCTTCAAGCCTGTGTTAATCAAAACGAGCACCTAACTATTCTAATTCAATTTTCCAGCACTTGTCCCATTGCTTAGTATGTCTTGGCATCACAAGTGCACATGCTAGTATTTCTTAAGTGTTGTGAGGGTTTCTGCATGTAAACCCCCCAACCCCTTTTACAGGCAGTGAGTTCCAAATTCCTCTACCCACGGGTGAAAGCCCTTTCCCTCACATCCCCTATAAACCTCTGGCTCCTTGCCTTAAATTTATGCCCCCTAGTCATTGACACTTTCACCAACATAAATCTTTCTTCTCATCTATCCAGTCAATGCCTGTCATAATTCTGGAGAGTAATCAGTTAAATGTGACTAGTCGGATTCTGCTATTAATGTTCCGTGGATGTTCTTATACATTTTTCCACTTACTCCAGAGATTTCATTTTCCTTGTCTTATTTATTGGCAATGTTTGGCAAGATTTTACTTTCATTATGTTTAGGTGTGAAGGATGGCTCAGATACAGCGTCCAGAAGGAAACTGGGCAGGATCACATTCACATAATGGAGCCTACCTAATTTTCTCTACATATATTTAAGTAGGTGTAAATCAGGCAGGTTCCCTTCCAAACATGTCAATCATCCTACTTTATTTTCCTTCATGTGGACCGTCCAGGCTCTCTTTTACATTCAAGGGGAATAAAAAGAAACTCCATCTCATTCATCTATAACAATCTTGTTGCACCAGGCTCCTGTTGTTCATGCTAAATCTTAACAGTGACAACTTAGCCAAGTGGCGGTTGAGCGAGTATGGCAGTTGAGCTTGTTCCTCTACTTATCGAGCAGCCACACACACATCCAGTAGGGGTCAGTACATAACAATCAAGAGGAGGAACCAATTTCTACTCGGGGCAGTAAATTAATTTTCCTGTCTCTCCTCCCATCCCCTACTAAAGTTAACACAGCTCATGCAGTGCAGCCAACTTGAGCCGTACTGTTTTGTATGTTTCAGCTTATCATGGGCTAACTCCATCCATTAAGCCATTTACTGATGTCTAAACTTGCACTTAAAACGTACCCTGCATATTATATCTGCATGTTACAATCCGTTTTATTCATTCATGGGTTATAGGTGATGCTGGTTGAATGAGCATTTATTGCCCATTCCTAATTGCCCTTGACAAGGTAGTGGTTAGCCATAAAAATAGGAACAGGAGTAGGCTATTCAGTCCTTTGAATTTGTTCTGTTATTCGATATGATCATGGCTAAATTGTCTTTGTTTTTATTCCTGATTTACAGCATCCACAGTTCTTTTGGTTTTTGTCTAACTCAGCATCCCGTTCCCACCTTTTCTGTGCGCCCTTTGGTGAGCTGCCTTCCGGAACCAATGTAGCCCTTGGGGCTTGGGGAAACCCACATTACCGTTAGGAAAGGCTTCCAGGATTTTGACCCAGTGACATTGAAATCAGGCTGGAATGGTTTGGAGGGGATATTGCAGGTGGTGTTAGTGTATTAATGCATCTACTGTGCTTGTCCTTCTAGATGGCATAGGTGATAGATTTGGAAAGTGTTATCAAAGTAGGCTTGGTGATTTTCTAAATAAAAATCGAAAGAGCCGCGGGTGATGTATATCAGAAACAAAAATAGAGATTCACCCTCCCAACCAGATTGTTATCCATTCCTCTGTCTGTTCAATTGTTCTTCTTTCACTTTGGACTCTATCTCCACCTATCATTTATTCCTTATCTCCCTGCCCTATCTTCTACATATAAACCAACATTTTCTTAGCTACCATCAGTTCTGAGGAAGGGTCAGCAGACCCAAAATATTAACTCTGATTTCTCTTCACAGATGCAGCTAGACCTGCAGAGCTTTCCCAGAAATGTCTATTTTTGTTTCTATTTACTAAAGTGCATCCTGTAAATGGTGCAAACTGCTGCCAGTGTGCGTTGTTGGTGAAGGGCATGAATGTTTAAGTTGGTAGATGAAGTGCCAATCAAGAGAAGTATGTTATTACGTATAGATGAAGTGCTATGTAAATTAAAACTAATATAAATTTGAAGCAAAAAGAAACAGAAGATTTAAGGAAAGACAAGGTCTGTTTAGAGGGAAAGAAAGGTTTCAGCTGGCTGTTGACTTTTCATTTGTCTAGACTACTACCGCAACTACCCATCCCCAGACCCCATCTCTACCCCCATTCTCATCTTCCATTCTGCTTGACCCCCATGCCCACTCTCACCACGAAAACCTCTCCCCACTCAATGTCTGAAAAAACTGCGGGAGAATTTTGTTTGAGTGTGGAGAAAGGGTCTGAAACGTTAACTGTTGATCTCCAAATACTGCCTGACTTCAGTGAGTATTTCCAGCATGTTACTAATGGGAAATTATGTACCCAGATAGAGTTTCTAATCGTCGAAACTTAGCAACATCGTTAAGATTTATCATTGCCCGTGGTTTGAATTGGCTTGCAACTGATTGATTAATCTAGACTAAACAAGATTAATCCAGTGTTTCGGATTGGAACAGCGGTTATCTCACTTTGTAACAAGGTAGTACAGCTCTAGATAAACTTATAAATCTCTGGCCCGGTAGCTAGGGGTAGTTATCGCGTTACGCTTCGTAGTGGAAATTGACCCCCGGTTCAACTTTCTTGAGCAAGTTTCATTTCATTCTCGCCCTCAGGATCTTAAAATGGCAACCTGCGCAGCGAAGCAAGAGTTACCCGAGTGGGAATTGCAAGGAAACAAGGAGAGCCCAAAGACCTCCGTTTACACCCGGAAAAGGGGCTGTGAGATACTCAGGAATCCGAGCTTAAACAAGGTAAAGGGAGAGGGCTGGGTCAGCATTGTACCAGTGGGCGGAGGGGCCGCGGGCCCGGGAGCGGAGAGGACATTGACTGAGTGGGCAGCACCGTTTGGGGTGGGGGCAGTGCCTGGCTGGGCAGCGCCGTTTGGGGGGGTGGTGGTGATTGGGGGGGCAGTGCCTGGCTGGGTAGCAAAAGGGTGTGTGGTAGGGTAGGCTGGGAGGGTGGGTTGTGGGCAGTGATTGACTGGCTGACTTGGCAACATCGGTTGGGGGTGCACTGCCAGCGGATCAGGGAATGCTAGTGCCCCTGGATCCTTACAGGAAACAGCACATGTTCAGGAGTCGGCTGGCTATTTTGCCTCTTTTTTTGATGTGGGAGAAGGGTGGAGATTGTCACCTTAGTGCAAATCATTCCTTCTTTTTTGAATGTGGCGCTAAGAATTGTTGCTTTTACATTACTATCTCCAACTTCCAAGAAATGAGTCACTTTCTGAAATTCTCAGTGAAAATGGAGAACCTATAATTCACCTCTCTGGAGGGTGTAGGAGCTGGTGTAGGCACCGCCCTGGGGATTGATCTTGTCTTTTTTTCAATCCATAGACTCTCCTTCACAGAAGTCAGATCTGTGGCCTGCACTGTCAGTTGTGGATAGTGGGTGTGGCTGCACTGGTTGGGAACATTGGAAGCATTAAGAGTAACCTTTTTATGATCAAACGACACTAGACTGTAACCTCATCTCTAATCATAAAGTTAGAGATGCATTAATTCAAACCATTTTGAGCAGAATTCTTCCTTGGACTGGGCAAACATGAGTTGTTATTAGTGTAGAACGTAGAACATTACAGCACAGTACAGGCCCTTCGGCCCTCGATGTTGTGCCGACCTGTCATACCAATCTCAAGCCCATCTAACCTACACTATTCCATGTATGTCCATATGCTTGTCCAATGACGACTTAAATGTACCTAAAGTTGGCGAATCTACTACCGTTGCAGGCAAAGCGTTCCATTCCCTTACTACTCTCTGAGTAAAGAAACTACCTCTGACATCTGTTCTATATCTTTCACCCCTCAATTTAAAGCTATGCCCCCTCGTGCTCGCCATCACCATCCTGGGAAAAAGGCTCTCCCTATCTATCCCTCTAATTATTTTATATGTCTCAATTAAGTCACCTGTCAACCTGCTTCTCTCTAACAAAAACAGCCTCAAGTCCCTCAGCCTTTCCTCGTAAGATCTTCGCTCCATACCAGGCAACATCCTAGCAAATTTCTTCTGCACCCTTTTGAACACTTCCACATCCTTCTTATAATGCGGTGACCAGAACTGTACGCAATACTCCAAGTGCGGCCACACCAGAGTTTTGTACAGCTTCACCATAACCCCTTGGTTCCAGAACTCGATCCCTCTATTAATAAAAGCTAAAACACTGTATGCCTTCTTAACAGCCCTGTCAACCTGGGTGGCAACTTTCAAGGATCTGTGTACATGGACATCGAGATCTCTCTGCTCATCTACATGCCCAAGAATCTTACCATTAGCCCAGTATTTTGCCTTCTGGTTACTCCTACCAAAGTGCATCACCTCACACTTGTCTGCATTAAACTCCATTTGCCACCTCTCAGCCCAATTCTGCAGCTTATCTATGTTTCTCTGCAACCTACAGCATCCTTCGTCACTATCCACAATTCCACCGACCTTAGTGTCGTCTGCAAATTTACTAACCCATCCTTCTACGCCCTCATCCAGGTCATTTATAAAAATGACAAACAGCTGGCCTGACTCCACAGAAATCCAGCCCAGTAATTTCAAACTACATTTGACACAGGTTGTGAAGCAGAAGAGACCAGAAAATAGAGTGTTTACAACTGGTGACACTGGGATAGAACAAAGTTTATTGACCTACCTCAGCATCCCTCTGAGATCAAAGAATGGAGCAGGGCTTCATTTCATTGTCCAGCTGGCAGTTAGTCAACCTTTTACCTACGCTGTGCTGTGGTTTGCCGCAAAGCACGACACATTGTGTTAGACATTTTTGCAGAGTTTGGTAATTCCATAATTTCGGATCCGTACTTGAATCTTCAGGATAATTCTGTCATTAATGACAGATCTGCTATTTCTTATTGTAACAGGCTGAGATTTAATTTCCATAGGACCTGAAATGCAATGGAATTATGTTTCCAAAATTGTACTATCACTATACAAAACTGTTTTTGTACGGATATGAAAATTTAGTCTCTGTATTTATAGACCTACATGGCATAGAGCTGACTGGTAGTGATCTTCTGTTGCTGACTAAATAAAAGAAATGGCTTATGTATTTTAATATCTATTAAACATTCATCTGGATCCATTCCACTATTTATGATGCTTAATAGCTTTTCTGTGTGCTGAACACTTTTTTTAAATGTTTTCATTGCATTGTTTTGAAAAAGTTACTTTCCAAGAATTTGCCCTTGCTTTATGTACCTCTAATGCACAAGAATGTGAAGCAGTACCGTCACTAACTTCCCTTTTGATTTTTGGCTTTATCTGTTATGGAAGGTAATTATTTTTTGTCTCTTCACTGTAGAAACCCATACACAATTAGTGTGTTTTCATATCATAAATTGTAGATTTTTACAGCCTAGAAAAAGGCCCTTTGGCCCATATTTTCTCTGCTGAGCAAGCATCTACTTACTCTAATCTCCCTTTTTAGCATTTTGCCTCTAGCCTTGTTTGCTATGGTATTTCATGTGCTCCAGTTGCCCACCATCCTCTGGATGGGGAGGTGGGGGGAAAACCTTCCCCAAATCCACTTGGAGTCTCTTGCTGCTTAACATAAAATTGTGCTCCCTAGAAATTTTGCCTATGAAGGTGAAATGTTTTGCTGCTCTATGCCTCTAATGTTGTAACCTCAGTTTAGTTAGTCTCTATAACTGAAGTGTTTCAATCCTAACAGGCCCTGGTGAGTTGTCTTTGCACCCTCCAGTGCAATCACATTCTTCCTGTTGTGTGGTGCCAAAGCTGCACACACTATCCCAACTGTGGCATAACTAATGCTATATGTAGCTCCAACATGTTCTCTGTGCTGTTATATTCAAGGACTGAATGATAAAGCCAAGTATCCATATGCATTCTTAATGACCTTATTTATCTGTCCTGCTGGCAAGGATTTATGGACATGCACACTGAGGTCCCTCTGATTCTGTGTACTTCTGAGGGTCCTGCCATAAAAGTGACTTTTGCTTCATTATTCCCTCCAAAATGCATCACCTTTCTCTTTTCAGGGTTAAATTTCACTTGCTTGTGTTCAGCCCATCTGTATTGTCCTATAGTCTAAGGCTTTCTTCCTCCCTGTTTATCATACAAATTTTCATGTCTGTGAATTTGCTGATCACAATGTCTACATGTCTAGACTTTGATAGTTTGTGTCCTTTTGTCAAATGTCCAGAAATACCTAAAAATCAAAAAAGGGCTTTTCAAAGTTTGATCTCAACAGACCTGTAGACTGTGTTTGATGAAAGAGACTTTGCTTTGCCCGTTTTGGATTAAGCAAAACTGTTTTGTTTTCCTGAATGGACCTATAGCAGACCTGAGTGTATCTTGTAAATGGAAGTTCTCTGATTGTTTTGTGCCTGATTCTTTCCCCACTGCAAATGTTATACATATCCATGTGTCCAAAATGATTGATAATAGTTGGGTGCACACATCACCAGAAGGTGGAAATAATAAATTATTTCCGAATTATTTAACTGACTCATTTAAGCAAGGTGACAAAGATTTCCCAACACAGTTGCAAAACTTGTACAGAGACTGTCGCCTTTATTTTTAACACCATTTGCTGAGTCAGGACAAGAGATTTAAGATGCTGTGCCGATCTGTTTACTGCCTTCTATCTGAAAACCAAAAATATCTTTCATCTGAAAACAGTTGTTTGAGGCTTTCAGGTAAAGGATACCCACCAAGCATTTGGAGTTGCTTAGTTCCCTCTGTTCCTTGCTCTGCTTGATTTCTGTACCATATAGCTTCACAAACCTATGTGAACTTTGCATTCCTCCAATTCTGGTCTTTTGTGCACCTCTGACTCCCCTCGTCACCATTAATGACTGTGCTGTAACACTAAATACCCTCCATCTGTCTGCCTCTTTTTTTTCTTAAAAGCCAGCACTTTGTGTAGCCAAGCTTTTGGTTGTCTGCAAATCAGTCTCAATTTTTGTCCAATTATACTTTTGTGTAGCATGTTGCAATTGGACACTATATTTCAAGCCCTTTATTTCAAGCTGGCCAACAGAAGACAGCGAGTGGTAGTAGAAGGAAAATATTCTGCCTGGAAGTCAGTGGTGAGTGGAGTTCCACAGGGCTCTGTCCTTGGGCCTCTACTGTTTGTAATTTTTATTAATGACTTGGACGAGGGAATTTGCAGACGACACAAAGGTCGGAGGTGTCGTTGACAGTGTAGAGGGCTGTTGTAG
Organism: Stegostoma tigrinum; assembly: GCF_030684315.1. NCBI lineage: Eukaryota > Metazoa > Chordata > Chondrichthyes > Orectolobiformes > Stegostomatidae > Stegostoma > Stegostoma tigrinum. The sequence continues at coordinate 48,477,531 of NC_081357.1, read as the reverse complement.
GCTGCAGCGGGACATTGACAGGATGCAGAGATGGGCTGAGAGGTGGCAGATGGAGTTCAACCTGGATAAATGCGAGGTGATGCATTTTGGAAGGTCGAATTTGAAAGCTGAGTACAGGATTAAGGATAGGATTCTTGGCAGCGAGGAGGAACAGAGGGATCTTGGTGTGCAGATACATAGATCCCTTAAAATGGCCACCCAAGTGGACAGGGTTGTTAAGAAAGCATATGGTGTTTTGGCTTTCATTAACAGGGGGATTGAGTTTAAGAGTCGTGAGATCTTGTTGCAGCTCTATAAAACTTTGGTTAGACCGCACTTGGAATACTGCGTCCAGTTCTGGGCGCCCTATTATAGGAAAGATGTGGATGCTTTGGAGAGGGTTCAGAGGAGGTTTACCAGGATGCTGCCTGGACTGGAGGGCTTATCTTATGAAGAGAGGTTGACTGAGCTCGGTCTCTTTTCATTGGAGAAAAGGAGGAGGAGAGGGGACCTAATTGAGGTATACAAGATAATGAGAGGCATAGATAGAGTTGATAGCCAGAGACTATTTCCCAGGGCAGAAATGGCTAGCTCGTGGGGTCATAGTTTTAAGCTGGTTGGTGGAAAGTATAGAGGGGATGTCAGAGGCAGGTTCTTTACGCAGAGAGTTGTGAGAGCATGGAATGCGTTGCCAGCAGCAGTTGTGGAAGCAAGGTCATTGGGGTCATTTAAGAGACTGCTGGACATGTATATGGTCACAGAAATTTGAGGGTGCATACATGAGGATCAATGGTCGGCACAACATTGTGGGCTGAAGGGCCTGTTCTGTGCTGTACTGTTCTATGTTCTATGTTCTAAATGAAAAATTGAGATTAGTAAACTAGGATGTACACATTTTTTTCATAACATTAGTAAAATGAAGATATGGTTGGAAACATTATTTATGTAAATGCTGAAAACTTCTGTGCTGTTAAATAAGCTTAGAATAGTAACTCTGGTTTCCTTGTGTATATGTTTACCTTTATTAACAGTACATATTCTGGTTGTAATTAAATCAATACTTGATACATGACTAGACTTTAGGATTAGGACTGCATGTTAATGATGCTTACAATCACAGTTAGCATGCTTATTGTAATAAACATGCACTTTGAAACATTATTAACGTCTGAAGTTTACCACAGTTGGTATGCTGTTGAGCTTTTTGCCACAATGCTATTTTTGCTGATTATGTAGCTATTTAATTCACTTCCATTGTTAAGAGCACTTTGTTCTGTTGCATTACCTGCTGAAAAGCTTTTAAATTTGCAAAGCAGTATCATAGTAAAAGCTTTCTATTAGAGCAAGTTTTAGTTGAATCTCAGGATGAAATTGGATTCTGACTGAAAAGGTTATTCCATTGTTTTGCTTGTGTGAACTGTCAAAGTATAGAAATACACTCGGATGGAATGTCAGTTCAACTTTGGCTTCTATGACTGCTTGCTTTATGCTTATTCGTTTGTGATTTTTTTTAGAGGTAGAACCTGAGCACTTTTCACATCAAAAGTTCAGATGGTTGAAATTGTGTCTTGCAGGATTAGGGAGTCAGATTTGCAGAGTCAAAATAAACGCTTTTTGTAAAAAAAGCTGCAGTGTTCCTATGAATGTTTGCTTCATTTAGATAATTTGGGTTGTTTTAACTTTTTTAATTTGGCTTCTTGTTTTTTTATGATGACCCTAAGCTGTTTGTAATAACTCAAGTATCTTGACCACCCATCTGAGAATTACTATATTTGAATCATTTGAGGCAGATTAAATTGAAGATCCGGCTAATTCTTCTCCCCACATGTTGCACATAAAATATGTTCTGGAACCAATTGGTAAGCAGACATGTATTAGCTTTGATATTCAAGCAAAGTTGTTAATCCAACAGCAAATGGGGATTTTTTAAATCCACTGGCGCAAATTCAATCTTTTGTTTGAACAGGAGAAGTTTAACACTTGTGAATTGATCAAAATCCAAAACCTTCCTTTTTGAGAAATGGCAGAAACTGACAGTGACAAACTGGTCAAAACTGCAATCTTTCCTGAGTACAGATAACTAGGGAGGGGAAAACAATAAAGAATGTTCTTTAAGAACAGGTCCAGCCTTTGCTCTCGAGCTTGTAGTACTTAGACTCTTTTTTTTTGGATTGAAGGGTTCCTTCTCAAATGGATTTTTGAATAATTAGAATGCAAATTTCAAACTTACACTTATCAATCTTAGTGTTCCGTTTGAAGCACTCGGGTTTTGCCAGGCTGCCTGCCTTCTGAAGAAGGGGCCTGACCCGAAACGTCAAACTTTCCTGCTCCTCTGATGCTGCTTGGTCTGCTGTGTTCATCCAGCTTCGCACTGTTATTTCTACACCTTGTTATCTCAGGTTCTCCAGCATCTGCAGTTCCTACTATGCCTGACATTGAGGATCTGCAGCTGATTTCTTAGCATTAAACCAATATGGAAAGCGTGCATATACCTAGGTTTGGGTCTGAGAAGCATGAAATTACAAAGACGTTGGACAAGTAGTTGTGTTGGCAAGTAGGATTCAATGCAGATCTGTGTAGGGGAATTTATTTTTTCCCATTTGGATGGGTGTACGATTTTGGGCATCACACCATGAGGCATTACTGCCCTTATTGTAATAAAGATTCACCCGTGTTTTATTAAGACTCCAAAGATTAAACTATTATAGATTACACAAAAGCTTATTTACTAGATTTATGGAAGGTCATGGATAATTTGATTTGGGCTTTCAGGATTTTGAAATGAATAGATAGGATAAATGGAAATTTTCTGCTGATGAAAGTTTTTAGAACAAAGGGGCAAAACCTTAACTGGTTTATTTCAGGAAATTAATTTGGTTAGGCTTCCTGAAAAGGGTAGTAAGATGACAGAAAGCCATCCCTGAAAAAAATTCAGAGCAACTAAATTTTTAAATATGAATGGTAGAGTTTTGCTAACCAAAGTTGATGAATTATGGAGCTTAGACCAGTTGATGGTGTGAAGTCACAATTAGCAGAGATTTCATTGGATGGTGGGCCAGGCTCAATGAGCAAGTGACCAGTTCCTTTTGCTGTACTGTCTTGTAACTTCTGTATCAGTTAAATTTTCTTATGAAGAGAGTACAGTGTGTCAGAGTTGATGTTCCAGGTTCAGCTCTCAGTTCTGTTTCTGTTTCCAATTCCACCATCTGTGGTATTTTGCTTCATTCATTTCTGACCAGTTTTTTTCATGTTGCTTCCTTGTGCTGTGTGCAAAAATAATTGGTTGTACAGACCTTAGATTTTAGATGTCACTTCTTGATTGCACATTACTGACCTGACTGTACAGAGTGCCTACAATAGAGATCCTGCTGTTCCTGATGTCCAATGAGATGACTAAACTTAAAATGAAGCTTTGCTTCTGATTATTCTGTCTGTCTTCCCCCACCCGCCCACCACAGACCATTGAGTCTGCGGGTAACTGACTTTTGAGATGTCATCTTTCTGATGTTGAAATTGCATTGTGATGACTAACCGTACAGCTAATTTTAAGCAGGGGTGAGAACAAAGTTGGCTGGCATGGCAGCTTGCCGGTTAGCACAGCTGTCTTATAGTGCCAGGGGCCCAGGTTCAATTCCAGACTTGGGATGACTGTGTGTGGGGAGTTTGCATGTTCTGTGCCCGTGTGGGTTTCTGTTGGGTGTTCTGGTTTTGTCCCACAAGCACACAGATGTGCAGATTAGGTGGATTAACCATGCTAAATCGTGTGGCGTGTCTATGGATATGCTGGTTCTGTGGATTAATCCTGGCAAATGGAGGGTTATGTGGATAGGGTGAGGGACTGGGTCTGGGTGGGATATTCTTTGGATGGTTGGTGCGAACTCAATGGGCTAAATGGCCTCTTTCTGCACTGTAGGGGTCCTATGATAAGTTGTAGAATTTACTACCATTGTTAATGAGCTGTGTACGCTAGTTCCAGGTGCCTGAGATCTTGCACCACTTTAGTTTACATTGCCTCCATTTGCTCTGTAAATTTCTGTGCATTAAATTTTAACCTGTTATTTGTCAACCCTTTCTATCATTCTGGCTACAGTTTCTTGAAGTCTGTCCCTGTTGACCTCCTCAACACTTACAGGTGATGGGTGTTAACAGCAAATTTTGAAATTCTGTTTTGTTGCACTAAATCTAATTAGCAGAAATTGGTGTGGTGTTCTTGGCATGGACTTTTTTAACTGCAATTTGAAAAGCAACTGTTCACCACTATTTTGCCCTGTCACACAGCTAACTTTGTATCTGTGGAACTCAGCTTTACTGATGGGCAGAGTTTGGTGTGGATGACATGGGATCAGCCTATTGGAGAACCAGAGTGTAAACCATGTCACTTATCCAAAGGATGCATGGCACTAATGGTGGGTGGTGTTTGGCCAGTTGGGATGAAAACCTATCCCAAGGCCAGCAGTTAGATGATTAGTATCACTGGGAGCAATGATTGATACTGGTAATGCTGAGTCTTCACCCAGGGAATGCTGGATCCCTGGAGTTAAGTGAATGGGCTGGTTGGGAGTCCCTGGCGTATGAGGGGCAGGGAAGGTGATGAGGGTGGAGGTGTCATTAGGTCTGCACCCCCTTCCAAAGCCAGCTGCTGCAAATGAACTCTGTGCCTTGACAAAACCTCTCCAGGATGGAAAACTCCAGTGAATTCCTGGGTCACCATTTTGTTCCAGTAGCCTAGGGACAGTGACCTTTTAAGTGGCTTAATGAATGTAGTTAGTATTTGCTTTCCAATAGTCCATTTACAACACCCTAACTGCATTGCATTCACCAACCCTCTCCAAGTTAACCCCATCAATAAATTCAATTAAATTAGTTAACTTTACTTCTAATAATTCAATTTTGGCTTTCCTCCATAATTCTTGACCAAGTGACTGTTAACGTTATCTTGTTTAGACTTCTGGTCCGTGGAGATTAACTGTAAGATTCGAAAGAAAACTCTGGCACGATTCTGATTTCCAATCGGGGAACAAACAATGACTTGCATTCATCTATTGCTTTTTCTAATTGCTGAATATCTCAAAGTACTTAAGTCAATTTGTATTTTGCCTGTGTTACAAATATTGTAGAGTAGAAAACATGGGTGGTGATTTGTGCACACAGTATGTCAATGACCAGGTTTTTGTGATATAAATTGAAAGAATAACATTTGGTGTGACAATGAGCCTAACCCCACTGGTTTTCTTTAAACATGTCACAAAATCTCTCTCTTAACATTCTTGAGCTGGCAGGTGGGGCATCAATTCAACATTTCCCCTCATACCTCTCTGTAGATGTCACACACTCTCCACTGCAGTGAGAAAAAAAATCCTTAATTTTTGTTTGGTACCTAAGGTGGAGTTCAGACCCAGAACTTTGTGGCTCAAGAAAGGATGCTACAAACTGACATGGCTGACACCAAGATACAATAAAAGCTGACCAAATTTGGTCAATCTTCAGAATATGTTTCTAGAAAGGTTGGTTGCAACTTTTTGGGGTATTTTCCTCATTTTGTTTGGGAAATTTGAAGCCTAATGTTAAGCTAAGGAGTGATATCAGCAGTAAATCTTGCTCCCACAGGGTAGTGACTGGATCAGATCAGTTGCTTAGAGGGAGAGTGGCATTTTTTCAAGAAAGTATTATCAGTTGCTAGTAGTTTGAAACCTGTGCTGCACTTTACTATGATTACAGCTGGAAATAGAACTAAAATGCAAAATAAATTGACCCTTCTCAAATGCACAAGGTTGTCTTCTTAATGCACGCAGAATCTCTATGGTAAATGCTTTGACAATTTTCTTAACCAATTGCAGTATGTAGAAAATGCTTGCCTACATTGACTGATACGGTTTTGTGTAATAGTGGGTGAAGGAATTTTAAACTTTCAAATCAATGTCATGTAAGAGCAATGCTCTTTTGTCTGTTTTTTCTTTGCATCAGAAAATCTGTGTGGTTTGAACAGTGCCCTTCTAAACAATTGTGGGTTTCAAGAAAAAGCTTCTTAGGCAGGAACCACTTTTACACCATATAGATGGAAGGTCTTGTGGTGCAGTTTTACTTTTGAGCTGAGACCACCCAGAGGAAGCAGTCTTGCATAACTTGGCTCCCCGTTGGTTGTAAATGAGCTGGTGCAAAGCCAAATATTTAAACTTGTTTTTTCCCTTGAACGCCCGGTGGTCCACGGTTTCCTATGGAAACCAAGTAGTCTGTTGGATCTTTGATAATGCTACATATTTCAAACAATCAATAGACTCCTTGCAGATATGTTGAACAATGTTCAAAGAGTAATTTCTTCATTTTGAGGAGGGGAGTTCGCTGCTGACCAGCCTCCAGTCTTGCACAGGCTGTAAACTTGGTTAATCCAGAAATTCTGCTTTCCATGACCTGATGTGCGCCTAGTTGTCTTCAACAGTCACCCTGTGCTGATCTGCAATGCCTCCTGGTTTAGCAATGCCTGTGTCATATTTTCAAAACATTTTCTGTGGCAAATTCCTTGAAAGAACCTTCTGTACTCTGTATAACTGTGTAATTCTCCAAATCCTGTAGATTATCGTTAATCAACACATCTAATTTTCAACCATTTGCTATTGGCCTAGATTCTGAACACGAAGGTTTAGCGAATAAATGCATCAGATTTGCTACCTTTCACATCCCTTTGTGATGAATTACAATTTGATTTGTACCCATCTTGTAACATCAGTTTGAGCTGTGAAAACTAACATTTAGGGAACTTGTTATTCCAATATTAATTGTGATTTTTTGCGTAGCAATGTAGGCAGGGCATGTGCAGATTTTTCAGTTGGTTACTTAAGAACAATTCAAGGAATGCAACGGGTGGGAGTATATAAGAGTAAGAGCCAAAAGCAGGGCCCATGCAGAAAAGTGCTATTGTACTGCTGAGAAGCCATTGGTTATAAAATCATAGAACCATACAGTACAAAAGAGGGCCATTTAGTTTGTGTAGTTAGGATTCTGGGTAAATTCTCCCAAGTTAGATAGCCCTCCTGAGTTAGGACTTGAGGCAAGTCCTCAGCATCTGGTTGGTGCAACGAAGCATTGGTGTTAGGGCTAAGGAAAAGTTTGGAAGCAGCCTGCAATCACTTAATACTTCAGTGCAACTGAGTGTGAGGGTTGAAAAAGTCCATCGGAACTTGCTTCTAAAATTTGAGAAAGATTAAAGTTCAGAAGAAACTTGGTCACTACCATCCTGAGAAAACTTGCTGTTTTTGTGAACTATAGTGGGTGGGTACTTGAAAGCAGTTACCTGAATCCTGGCAAGCCCAAGGAAGAGAAGCTGAACTATCTAACATGAGTATTGGTTGAGTCATTGATGACAGAATGGCTTGGAGGGACCTGAAACTATCCTCCTCAGAAGAGAAGTGGGGTCTCTTGTCAAGTTTTTGAATGAAATTGGATGGTCTATGATGTAATGCTGGGAGTTGTTGAGAAATCCATAGTATTGTCTTGACTGCGTTGACTACTTAATATACTCTACAGTGTGTTTGGGCAGTTTCTGCTCCCTGTATTTACCACTGGTTAATACCATCTGAGAATACAAGGTGTTCAGGTGTGTGTCCAGAAGGAAAGGATCTTTCTATTTTTAATTTTTTTTGGATCCCTAGCCAGGTGTAAGCCTAAATTTGTTGGCCTGGTCTGGGATCAATGCGCCGTCAAGTGATCTTCAAATCTAACTCTAATAATTAATTAGCTATTGGTCACTTGCTGTTGTCTAATTTGATGTGGCTTCTAAACATTGGGTGAGGAGGAAGTGAAATGTTTGGTTGGGTCAACTGTCAACATAGCTAAAGAATTCGACACTATCCCTGGACAAAGCACGCTGCTTGATTTAGCCCTCCAGCAACCCCCTTCAATGTTCACTCTTTCCACTACTAACATTCAGCAGCAGTGTATATCATCTACAAGATGCAGTGCAGGGGTTACTCAAGGCTCCTGAGACAGTACTTTCCAAACCTTGATTACTAACTCCTAGAGGACAAGGACAGTGGATAGATGGTGATACTACCACCTACAAGTTCCTGTCCAGGTTACTTGCCAATCTGATTTGGGGTTATATTGCTGTTCACAAAGTGCTGCTGGATTAAAATCTTGTAACTCCCTTTATAATGGGAGTGGCTGCAGTGCAAGAAAATAGCTCACCACCACCTTCTCAAGGTAACCTTGGGGTAGGGTGAATACTGGCCCAGCCAGTGACAACCACATGAATAATTTTTGGGGGGGAAAAAAAAAGGATCAAGGCTAAATGAAAAACTTAATGCAATGTGTAGTCAGGGAACTGATGGTGTGGTGATGATAGGTTTAATTGTAGTCTTAAGGAACCACTTATTTCTTAGTTAATTCAGAGGAATTTTTAAGGGAAGTTGGGGGGTGGGTGGGGGAGAAAGAGTGTTAGAAGGATTGGAACTGAACGTATTATTGATGTAGCGAATTAACACTGATCCAGTGGTGAAAGCACAGGAGGCCATCAGTTTGTGCTTCTATTGGTTTTTTAAAAATACTTTTAACTCCCAAATGAGGTTCCACTTGACACCTCACTCAGTGACTCATGATCCATAAACCTTTTGTCCTATGGATATAGGGGATGGTACACTGGCATAGCACTGGTATTTCCAGATTAGCCAGTAACACTTACTTGTACAAAGATGCACATCGGTTGGGTCACTAGATAGTTGGACTGAAAAAGTTGACATGAGAATGGAGAGAGTGGAAGGAGGTGGGGATGTGATGTGAGTGAAAGGGGAAACAAGTTTTCAAAAAAAGTTGACTAAATTTAAAACGAAATAGCTAGAATCTGTTGAAGCTATGAATGTAAACCGTACCATTTAGTAAGCCTGCATCCAGAATTCTGTAGCTGAAATAAATTGCATTTTTATCTGAAAGCTGACTGCAACAATCTAAACTATAACCTGCTTTTTTTGACATAAAAATGGAGGCCAGTTGGAGTTCAGCTGTCTACGCTTTGCAAGACTGGATTGTACTTTATACATTTCTTTTAGATATTTTTCAATTACTCAAATGTCTGGGGTTCATATTTTGGAAAAGTTGGAATTTTAAAGGAGGCAAGACAGAGCCAAAGATTAACATTGATCTTTTATCCCTTGGTTACAGTGTGAGCACTAGCCATTATTCTAGTCTTTAAATTGTTTTTACATTATATTTCTTCAGATTGGAATTCAGTCACTTAACTGTAACATAATTTCCTGTGTTAGTCTATTTACTGAACCTCATTGTAGCCCGGATGACATCATGCCACAATGTTTGGTGGTTTGAAAGTGACAAAGGAAAGCTGCTCAGTTGGAAAGCTTTCATATGATGTATTCCAGGTGCATTTTTATCAACATTGAATGTATCTAGGTGGTGCCATAGAACATTGCTGTGTTGGATGATAACTCTGCACTGAGAGAAACGGCACCTGTTAGCTCACGTGTATAGACTGATGATGTGTAATGCTTTAATGGTACAAGTTCAGCTCTTCTGGTGACTAAGCAAGAGACTGACAGATCAACTGGTAGGATATCTAAGATCTGTTAGTAGCACACCACTGGGAGTGAGATTAGTTAAGTAAGAAATGGTGCCCTGACAGATCAAATATTCAGCATTGAATCAGTATACCATTGAGTTCCTTGATTAGGACAAAAGAATGACTGGACTAAAGGTGATGATACTACTTCAATAATGCAACATTGAGTGTGTTGACATATTAAAATCTAAAGGCCTGATGTGGCTGTCTAAACCACTACTTACTTTCCTTTTGAGAAAAGTGCTATCAGTTTATCTGGCTACTTGGTATTCCCCATGTATTTGTGGTTTGTGTAATATAGATGATTTGTTCAAATACTCTTATTTGGGTTAATGCTTTAGTACTAAAGTAAAATAAGTGAGCAGAGGCTATTAGCAACATGAGTGATTCATTGACTCTCACTTTGACGTGTTTAAGTTGCATCTTTGTGAAACCATAGCTGACAAACTGCTTCGCTTTGGTTTCTGAACACTTAAGATGTGGAAACTAGTTTGTGCTGTGAGCCAATGTATTGCCTTCCACAGACTGTGTATTTAATGAACCAATACTGTTGAGCTGAGCACTTTAGTTGCTGATAATTTGGTCACTGGAAATGAAGCAAACCTCCTTTCTAATTCTTGGCTTTTTGCATCAGGGCTAGCAAAATAACCACTCATGTCAATTTATTACTTGTATTAAATATTTCAAAGCAAAATATTGTGCTTCCTTCATGGCACCTGATGTCGATTAGCAGCTAACAATTTGTATGTTGGCCTTGTGCTTTCAGCAAGGTGATGCCAGTAAGCCAATATTGTTGGGCCAACTGAACTACCGAATGAAAGATTACTCAGTTAATCCTTACTGTGAAATCATTTGCTGTGAGAATTGATTGTTGACTTTGTGAGATTTTACAAACAATAGATTTATGTTGTTTTAAATACAACACATGGCTATTGTGGCTCAAAATAATGAATCCTGAGCCTCCTAATCTCTCTCATGCTGTTTCTCTGGGGAAATACATTCATTGTTTTTATGAGCATGTATATGATGTCTTCAAGGTGTTACTTTTTTAAATGGCCACACTATTGGTTTTTTGGATCTTTCTGCTTGCAGAATGTGTCGTCAATGCACTGATGGGTATTTTACCTTTGTAGGGTAAATGATGTGATTTTAGTTTTTTTGGCTCTCAGAAGCAAACTTCTGGAATCTACATAAATTATAACCACAGACATAGTGCATAATTTGGGTATAAACTGTGGTGACTTCCATCAACATGTCATGCTGCAAGAGGACTCGACAAGATGGAGACAGACCTTTTTATTCCACTTATGCTAGATTTCAGTGAGCTTGTGTATGACCCTTGAAAGATGTCCTGCATGCAAGCTCAATAGCTGTGAGATATATCACAATAGGTGATAATGGGAACTCCAGATGCTGGGAAATCCAAGATAACAAAGTGTGAAGCTGGATGAACACAGCAGGCCAAGCAGCATCTCAGGAGCACAAAAGCTGACGTTTCGGGCCTAGACTAGTCTGCTTGGCCTGCTGTGTTCATCCAGCTTCACACTTCATTACCGCAATAGGTGTCAGTTTTAACAAGCTCAACACTCCCCTCCCCCATGGCCCCTCAGCCCAATTTCAGACCATTTGTTGATCTATGTCTTAACTTCAATGCAATGTTCCTCTGTTTAGGTTGGACAATTCCCAATGCTTATTATAGGACTCTTTGCCTTGTTTCCCCCACCCTCCCATTTTACTAAACAAAAGCAGCAAAGCTTCCTAATTTAATAAAGCATTGACTTGATGTTACATGCACTGGAATTTGCAATTCCAAAATTATTTCCTTGTTTCAAAAGTCTGACCCTTTCGGCGCTGAAGGGTACAAGTTAAAAGGAGGGGATGTTTCACAGCCCAACACAATGTAATTGCCTCTAGAAAGGCATAACTTGTACACGTGGGAGTTTTAATTCTGTACTATAGGAAAATTCTGCCACATGTTTTTGATTTGCACAGACTTTTTGCAAAGTTGTTAAAATTGGTCACTGGCTGCTAGAACCGTAGGGTTTCTTGCATGTGCTGTATAGGAGTTTTTAAAAATTGGTTAAAACATTCACTGCCTATTGTGTATACCACAGCACATGCTCAATGTGAACTTTCTAGAAGTGAAGATGTCTGAGTACAGTGTGCACATTTCCAATGGCAGCAGTCAGATGTGCCATTTGTAGGCGAATTGCTGTTACAGCACAGGTGGCCATATGGCCCACTAATCCCTGAATCCACAAGTGAAATGAGCACTGTTACCAAGTGCCAATCCCCCTCCTTTTAATTTGCACCCTTCCAAATTCACTTGTATCCAAATAATCATGACTGAATTGAAGCTGTTGCCACCAAAAACCCAGGCAGTGATTTCCATTCCTAACTACTGTGTAAAAAGCACTTTTTTCCCATCACCTTTACTTTTGCAGATCGCTTTAAATTTTGATCCGAATGTCCCCATTTTTGTGCCAAAAATTGACAAGTCAGCAAATATATAAACACACAAGTGTTCTTAAATAGTAACTGTTCATTATTGTCTACTTGTACGCATTGTACAAACCCCTTTAAATTACTTTGGTACGTACGAATGCTTATATTGGCTGTTCGCCAGAGACTTTTAAGCAGCTCTTGGATAGGCACATGGAGGTAGTAAAATGTAGGGTATGCAGGGTAGTTTGATCTTTGAGATGATAAGTTGGCAAAACATTGTGAGCTGAAGGGCCTGTACTGTATGTTCTGTTAACTGGTCGTATTGTAAGCTTGGGAAATACTGTTCCTATGATGTTGGTTGCAGTTCTGCTGTTAAGTAGATGTGGTTCTCTGGGTCTGATAGTTGACGTGTTCTGTGCAGGTGGTGCATTCACCTGTTCCTGATCAGCTGCCTGCAGCTGAGGATGTATAGTATGTATCTGCATCTGTCATTCAGCTGTAGTGTGTAGCATGAAGTTGCCACTTGGGCTGTTTTTTTTGTTGACTGTGTTAAAGGTTTATAGATTTTGTTTTTGATCAACCTGTTCAGATGTGCTCTGATACACCTCCAGAGCAGGTGGGAGTTGACCCCAGAGGTAGGGATGCTGCCACAAGAGCTTTGAGAGGTTTATGTCTTGAATGACTCCAATTCTGAACTTTGGCAATTGCTTAGCCGTCTTGTGAAAGTGAAATTTTGGCTTTTTCTTTTTTCATCGGGATTTTCACTCGCACCTATTAACGCCTCTGGCTTCAGTAGCTTTTATGGGACTGGAGGGGTAAAAGCTGTGCTGACATTTGGTCTTTTTGCCTTGAACTACTATCCATGCTTTCAGTAGATAGTTTCTGCACTCAAGGATAGCTTGTATATATTTGTGTGGGGTTTCTCCATTTGACTGTCTTTCAATTTGACTGGGTGTGTCCATATCCTTTTGAAGCACTTTTTTGGACTGAGGACTGTTGTTGCTCATGCCAAATGTCAGTAATCCTGTAGTGGCTGAATTGTGCTTTTTAAGCATTTGGCAATCTGTCGTGGTCATTTTGAAATCAACTGGTCAATCTCCTAGTAATCAGAATAAAAGCCAGTAGAGACAATGTAATCTGGTTCTGGTGATGTGAAGCGATCTCTGTTTTCTTTTGTGGTCTGTCTGGGACATTGTCATCTAGCTTGTATAGCATTGCCCTGGCTGATGCTTTTCTTGATTTAGTTGCTCACATTTGGCCAGTAGAGTACACTCCTTGCTTGCCCCAAACAGGAATCAATTCCTTGGTGTCTGTCATATGGATGCACTGTAGCATCCCTCAACTGCTTTGAGGATAATCTGTTTCCTTTGTGCGATATGTCATCTTTTGGGTTGTGAATTCATCTCTATATAACTCAGCAGCAGGTGTGTCCTTGATGCCCTTGCACATCCTTTTATTGTGACTACTCAGCATGTTTGGAGGTTTGAATCTCTGCAGTTTTTATTTGTCTGTATTGGTTAATGCCTCTGCTGGGTTGATGACTTCCAGAGTATGGCTCGTTTCAGATTCATGTTGATCTGGAAGATTTCACTCTGTAGCATCCTTTAGTTTTGTTGGGTGAGCTGTTGTTGACAACATGCCTGCAAAATGCATCGATGTCTCTTGTCACATAGTGTCTCTCTCTAACTGGAATAAGTTTTTTTTTTAGTCTCTTTGCAGCAGTTAGTAGCAGCATGAGGAAAATGCTGTGAAGTGACTTGTGGTCAGACTCAGCTGTCACTTTTATGTTTCAAGTAGAAATTGGTGAAAATTATCTCAAGTGCAGAACATGATCAGATGTTCTTTATTGATCTGAGTATAGTGTTGTATTAACATCCTAGGTGCAAATGCAACCAGTTGCCCTTGCTCCATTACTATTGCTCTAAGTCCTAGTAACACTGGTGTTACAGCAAGATGACTTCTTAAATTACAAAGGTATTTGAGCCATTACATTGCCATTTTTAGTAATTTGATTCCAGTGAACATTGTTTCTTGTTCTGTATGCCAGTCTTGGCAGTGAGTCGCACACCTCAATGACAAACTGGGCAAGAGTTTTGTCAAATAGCTGACACATCCAACAAATTGTTGCACTGCTTCATACCATAAGTTGGCTTTTGCATCCCTGCTACAGCTGTTTCTATCTTCAGCATCTGGGCAAAGACTTTTTTGTTCTCTGAATGCGGCCTACATACTTGACTTCAGGCATCTTTTTAAATTTTTTTGTGGTTCATTTTCAGGATCATTTGGTGAACTCTGAAGCAATCACACTAGATGACTTCATCTAGTCTGTCTCTGCATCCATCAATTAGTAGGTCATTTATCATAGCTTCCAGTCCAAGAAGATCGCTATCTCACTGTCCGGGTCAGAAAATTAGTCTTGATTCTTATCTTCAGGGTCATATTCTTCTGCAAGGCATCCTCACCCTATGCACACATCTGTGTTGAACATTTAGATATATTCTGCAACTAATGATTCAGTGTTGTGACATTTTGCATGTCACTTTTGGCATGTTGAAGGTGACCAGACCAAGATTTAGACTTGCTGTGGCTGAGATGAGGGGCAATTGCTTTCCATCTACGATCTGGAGCTCCAGATATTGATTCAAGATGTTTCAATGGGTTTGCAGAATAATCTGTTCTCAGCTTGAGAATGGTGGAGTCCTATACTTTTTTAAAAAAGCTTTTGAGCCCTTCAATTTTGGTTTGATACATTGAGCTACTGTACAGGTCTATGGAGGTCATTAATTTGTATGGTGTGTTAGTATCCAACACTAGTTTGACCTGATATTTCTCCTGTAGTATTGGTTGTTAGTTTCAAACCATATGTCACGAGTTGACTTGTCTGGTCCAATCTATTGTATGGTGTGCAGTGATTCATCAGAATTTTCAGTATCTCTTCAGTAGTCGGTTTGCTTGTACTTCATTTTAGCTAACTGGTCATCTGCATAAAATCTTGCTTTTTGCAGTGAAAACAGTTATCTGCAAACTGGACGTGCTGCCTTCTCTTTTGTATAATGCCTTTGCGGCCTGCTCTTTGTCTGTGATTATTCTGCCATCAGTGCCTGAAGGATCTGTTAGCCTCATAAAGGACCATGTCTGTTTTAGCTGTTGATTTTCCACCTCAGCACTTCTGAGCAGGTAAGTTGCTCCCTAGAGTGTATGTTTCTTATCGTTCAGGTGTGCTGTCATCTCTGGCTCTCTTTTTGTTTCTTGTACATATCCATGTTTAATCATCTTTAAATTGTGAAAAATTACACATTTCTGCAAGCTGAGTTAATGATTTTAGACCATAAGACACAGGAGTGGAAGTAAGGCCATTCAGCCCATCAAGTCCACTCTGCCATTTAAATCACGGCTGGGCATTTCAACTCTCCCCATAGCCCTTGATTCCTTCTGAGATCAAGAATTTGTCAATCTCTGCCTTGAAGGCATCCAACGTCCTGGCCTCCACTGCACTCCGTGGCAATGAATTCCACAAGCCCACCACTCTCTGGCTGAAGAAATGCCGTCGTCTCATTTCAGTTTTAAATTTACCCCCTCTAATTTTAAGGCTGTGCCCACGGCTCCTAGTCTCCCTGCCTAACAGAAACAACTTCCTAGCATCCACCCCTTCTAAACCATACATTATCTTCTAAGTTTCTATTAGATCTCCCCTCAACATATTGATCAATGGGTTTCAATTCCCTTTTGTTCCTGATATTGAATATCTAGCATTTTAGTATGTGATGTTCATTTGGTGATCAAAGGGTGCCTTCAGATCTTGTTAAATTTTAATTCTTTTTCTGCTATTTGAAAAGATTTGGGATAGAATATATTTCGAAATGGTATAATTTTAAAAGTGATAGTGTGGAGACTTTTAATTCTTCTGGTTTTCAACAACCCATCTGTTGCTATTTCTTCCTTCTGGCATTGTGCATGGAAAGAATTTCAATTTTGCTTCCTATTCTGTCTTTTTTGACCAGGAGCTGGTATGAGAAGATGCAACCATTTTCTTTTTAACCACTCTTATTAGCAATGGTGGCTTGCTTTATTGTTTGTTTTCTGTGCTCTTTCTTTAAAAAGAAACTAGCTGATGGCTCTTGGTTATGCACTTACCTGTGTCTTCCTCTTGGCTATTGTTACTAGCTCTGAAGCATTCTCATCAGTCCCACTTCTGACACCACGTACAGCAGTGAGTTAAGCATGAGGATTTAGAAGTGAGCATGTCCACATACTGTATGCATATGTGAATGCATTTCATGGTAGAGGCCACATGACTGTAGCAGACAAGGGAGTGTTGGTGTACAACTGCATTTCAAGCTGAAAACTTTCCATGGTAAGATGATTTGAGTAGAGTGTTTGGTACAAGTAAAAACTTGTACACTCTACTTCCTCCAAAGCCAGTGTTGGAGAAACCCAAGCCTTGGTGTAAACCTTTTTTGGGTCTTGAGAGCTGTCTGTGAACCCATTCGCACTAGGCCTGAACAAATGTATGTTCCTAAATTTTTAAGTCAGTAGCTGGCAGGTCAGCAATTGGCTCGTGGGTTCCAGTCAGATGTTGCTGTGTATGTGCTAACAATAGCAATGTACATTGCCACTAGTGGATTATGTTGACTAGCTTTAGTTTAGTGTTGCTTAAATGAAATTGTCAGCTATTGGTGGCAATCTATGTATCCATCCACACTCCTTTTTTTTGTATTAAAATTCATGTAACTTTATCGGTGGTAAATGTTTCAAGAGTGTTGCCATACTCTATTTTTAAGTGCATTGCTGCTGGCAAAGCAGTCTCTAAGCTTATTCTTTTCTTGGGAAAATATTTATGTTGCAATTTAAAAAGCCTAGTAGCTGGCTTTGAAAATGCAAATAGTGAAATAATCTGATACTTTTGAACCTTTTGATATCAAAAATATTTTCCTAAGAGGTGCTTTTATTTAATGCTGTGTTTGAATCTTTTCTCCTTTTATCCTTTTTCTGCACAATTTATAGCTTAATCAAACAGCTCATCAACTTTTCTAATATTGCTGCCTTTGGAAAATTACTTTTTTCACTTGTGCTGTTGACGGCCTTTGCTGGTTTCCTATCAGATGTATGTAACTTAAGACTGATTTGAAAGGTAGAATAACCCATTCTTATGGCAATTTGAAAAAGTGTTATACTTGAACGATGAGCTGCATCTGTTGGTAAGTGATGTGAATACTGATTTGTGGTTGGGGGGGGGGGGGGGCGGCGGTGGGGAGGGGGCAGTGTAGTGGTGGAATCCAGGAGAAATTTTTGATAATGTCAAGTTTATATGAACTTCTTTCCTGTGAGCTTGAAATTAGTAATTGTTCAACATTGATAATTTGTGCTTAAAGCAAGTGTTTAATACTTGTTTCTAAAAGCTCTTTGCATATTTTAATGGCATTCCTTTTTATACAAATTTCCATTCCTAAGCGCTCAACCATTAGGATTGATAACTTCAGGGTGTAATTCAAGTGTTTTTAGTGCAGTCATTGCTTATTCTGTGTTGTGCAGCAAGGGATATCCTCACTTTTTTGCTGGTTTCATGTAGGTGATGCAGTTACAGTTTGGTGTCAGCCCAACTATCAATGGCATACTTAAGTGTTCAAATCCAGTTCTCACTTGCATTGGGATGGCCAGCTGCTGTCTGCTAAATGATTCTGCCCACACTATGACAAAGCCAAAGGAGGAAGAAACTATGAAGTGTTGAGATGAGGGGGCAGGGTTGAATTAGTTGTCAATTGATGACGTTGGTTAGGTTGCTTATGGGCGGTGGTGTTTGGCATTTGTATAAGGTTCATGGCCTCAAGCCTTCAAATTTTTCATAGAGCAGCTCTCTCGTAATCTCTTCGGCCTTGAAACTGCTACTCTCCATCTTCGGTCCGCCTCCCCCTCTCTCCCTATTTATTCCAGTTCCCTCCCCCCATCCCCCTCTCTGATGGGTCTAGGCCCGAAACGTCAGCTTTTGTGCTCCTGAGATGCTGCTTGGCCTGCTGTGTTCATCCAGCCTCACATTTTATTATGTTGGAATTCTCCAGCATCTGCAGTTCCCATTATCTCTGATAGCTAATAAGAGACTTTTGGGTTTCTGTGCCAGAGGACGTGGAAACTGGTTTGGTTTGACAAGAATGCTCCCTTAATCTCCTGGTCAAGTAAGCTGTAAGTACAAGGCATTATGGAACTAGAAACAGCATCAATATTCAAGAGAAAGCATATCTACGGACAAATGAAGGTTGAGGTCCAGCAATTAAAAAGCAAGGCAAGTTGCTCGCAGCTGTCATGTGCACAGATTCTTCAGTGTAGCCAAGGCCATCTGTGACCCAAGAATTTATCCAACTGAGTGAGGATCTGAGTGGTGCTCATGAAGGACAAAGTGAGCTCTCATTTTGAGGGAATAACTCAAGGATCAAGAACCAAGCCTCAGTCTTGACTTGAGTATCCTTAACTACATCCCACAGCATGACCCTAGCCCTGCATATAGCTGAGAATACTATCTGACCACTGAAAAACAAGGCTGATATACAAATGAAATTCCTGCCAAATTGCTAAAATACAGTGGGAAAGCACTCTAGTTTTGCTTGTATACACCATCTCACTACTTTTGTCTGGAAGGAGGAATGCATGCCAGGGATTCTGGATGCCATATTGTGACTTTCCTCACGCAAGGGGAGGAAACTGATTTGCAGTAACAATAGATGGGTATTCTTGCTTTCCGCTATGGTAAAGATTATCACAAAAATACTCATCTGCCTCAAAAAAAAACTAAACTTGGTGTTGAGGATAATTTTTCATTTTTTGGTTTTTGAAACTAGGATGGTGTTAAAAGTATTCCACTGTTGAAGATGGAAAGTGAATGATTGGTCAGGATATATGTGATTAACTCAATCTGGAAGACTGCGCTACTGGCATTTTATGGCTGTCTTAACCATTAATCTGCTTGGCTCGATGGATAAGAGGTGACAATTGTAGGAATGTAGTCAGGGAAAAGTTCTTAAAGGTCAGAGGAGTGGGAGGTGCAGGGCGTAGAAAAGGTTCTGCAATGCAGCAGTTAATCACAGCCACATTCCTCGCTGCTTGATGCTGGTTCATTCTCGATTGATGACCAGCACTGCCTGGTGTCTTGTGCCTCAAATGTGCAATATACCTTTTTAAGGAACATGATATTTCTATCTTTCCATTCTTCCCTCAGCGAGTGTGCTACAGTATATCAGTTGTTTCACTTGAGCCCAGACATTCAATGTGTTATATTAGAAGCTCACTGAATTCTTTAGTACCACATGAGCCACATCTCCTGTTTTTTTAATGAGCTAACATAAGGGTTGGATTTCTATTAGTTGAAGATCATCATCTATGACCAAACATTCCTGTCTTTTTTTTTTTCTACCTTGCCATCCCAAACAATGCACTAAATATTTTGGGATTGGTTTATTTTTAGGCCTGAGACTAGCAGTTTAATAATTGGTGGACCTTCTTGCAAACCATTTGAAGATTAAGTTACTTAAGAGGCTCTTACACTTGATCTGGTCCATAACAAGTTAAACTCCCTCAAAAAATATATTATGAAAATAGCCTTGTCCCCATGTTTTTTCTGTTTGTTTTTTAAAGGCCAGTGTAAGGTGTTTTCTGGATGTAATTTGGTCAAATTACTAGACTTGAAGCAAAACACACTTTATTTAGTCTATTTAACTGTAGTATAAGAATAATTTGAGTAATAATTCTTTGAGAAATAATAATGGAACAATGGCTTATTTAATTACTAAACAGCATCTGTTCCAATATATTAAACACCTCAATGTGGCCTTTTCTTTCTTGGGGAGACCAAATGCAAACTCTGGACTGGTTTGCAGAGCATGTGTTCTGCATGCACCAACCAACCTGCCCATCTGGTTGCCATTCAATTAACTCCTCCCCTTCTCACACCCCTGGTGACCTGTCCATCCTTAGTGCCTCCACAGTCAGAGTGGCCAAATACAAGCTGGAGGAACAATGTCATCTATTTCGCCTTGGGAGCCTACAGCCTAATGGCCTGAATATTGAGTTGACTAGCTCTGAAATATCACTTCTTTTTTTTTTTCTTTTCCCTCCCTCCCCCCCCCCCCCCCCCCCCCACCAAAACCTGCCCACCTTCAGACTCCCTTATCTGCTCCACCCTTCCACTGACCCAACCACACTAACCCCCTGCCTGCCCTGTGCCCCTCTGCATCTGTGCTTCTGCCCCCCAGCCCTGAAGAAGGGTTCTGACCCAAAACATTGACTTTCCTGCCTCTTGGATGCTGTCTGACCTGTTGTGCTCTTCCAGATCCACATTTTGATTTTGATTTTGACTTTTGCTCTCTAGCTTCTGGCATCTGCAGTCCTTTCTGTCTCTATCCATAAGCACACCCTGAGCAAGGGAAATTTAGTTAAATTATCTCATGCAGTTCCAGCAGCAGGAAGAGAACCCCAGCATGAGAGGAATAACAGATTTCCTATTCAGCTACTGAAACTTAAAGTAAAATCCTGTTTCTGTGGGAGTTTGACCCCACCCCTTAATGCTGCTTCTATTATTCCAACTTTAGGTTTTAAAAAAATCCCAAGATCCTCAAACTGTTAAATTTATTAGCTTAGAATAGACTGCTTGGTGCCTGTTTCAACCTCTTTTAAAGGAAAATAATGCAAAAATCTCTTTAAAAGCCATAATAGTATCCAAGTTCCTGATTTCAGTTTCGAGCTGTTCCAACTCTAATGAAACCTTTTTAGAGTGCCTCCTGCTGATATATCTTAACTGTTGCTTTTTATTGTATCTGGAAAGCTAAATGATTCTTTAAATACATCAATGGCAAAGATATCAACAATGGATTTGTTTCCGTTCAATGTAACATTTATATCTCTGCATTCGTGTGGAAATTGACTTTCTGTAACATTTCTCTAATTTCTTTTTGGGTCTTAAGTCTGCTATAACTTAAATGTTGCAGATAGTCATGCGGATAGGTTAGACTATCACTGGGGCTGAAAGTATGTGGTATAACTTGAATAATGTTTACAGGTCTTTAAAACCTGATACTTGTAGACAATTAAAACTTTCACTACTTCTATTTTTCCAGTGGAGATTGTGCTTCCAAAGAAAAATGCCTTGTACAGCACTGTGATATTTTTAAAATTTGCAGCTATAATGGAATTTCAGACTTGCCAATAACTCATTTTTTAAATTTTAAAATAAAATATCATGGTAAAAAGGGTCACATTTCCAGGAGGGGGAAAAAGGAGAAATTTCAAGTTAATGCATATGGCAAGGATTGAGGTTAAATGCAGTAAGCCTTTTTTAACTTTTGAGTTGAAATTCCTTTGGGCCTTTGTGTCCTCCTGAGAAACCCAGAAATACAGTCTGGACATAATAAACAGCCTGTTTGTCAGTGAGACAAAGTGCTTTTTTAAAAAAATGGCAAAGCCCTCACATCAGACACTCCTCCATTTGACTGTCATTTATTTGAGTGCAGTACTGCAAGGATGTCAGTGTGGATTCTGCCCATCAAGGGGAATTGTGAGCAAGCCTTATTAGCCAGTCTTATCAGGTCTGTGGGAAGTCAGTTGAGAGGCAGAAAGGTTGACCCAAGTGGGAAGGTACATCCTTTGCTTGTACCCTTCATTTAGGTGGGTTGGGCAGCCCTCCCTTCCCTTTGCAACCATTTAATTGGCTGCTGCCAAATACAAGGTTATCCCTCAGGCCCAAGGATAACCTCCTCTCCAGTTAGGGAAGTCTCTGGCAATAAATTGCCAATTAAGTCAGTGGGATTGCAGAATTTTATCCCACCCCCCCGACAGGTGCTGTGAAGAGGCTCCCCAGCTTTCCTTGTAACCATCTGCCATGACTAGCTTGATTCCGGAGATGACAGAGTTAACTTAGGAGGAGATCCTGGAATTGTATTCATTGGAATTTAGAACAGAGAGGGGAATCTTATAGAAATACAAAATTACGAAGGGAATAGCTAAGATAGAAGTTTAGAAATTTAGTTTCCACTGGTGGGTCAAACTCAAGAGGGCATAGCTTCTAAATTAGGGGGAAACCAGACTTAGGACTGAATTGAGGAGGAAATTCTTCATCCAAAGGGTTTGTTTGTGGAATTCCCAGCTTGGTGAAGCAGTTGAGGCTTCCTCATTGCATGTCTTTATAAGTTAAACACATTTTTTTTTTTAGATAGCAAAGGAATTAATGGATTATGGTCGGAAGGTGGGCAAGTGGAACTGAGGCCACAAAATGATCAGCCACAATCTTATTGAATGGCACAGTAGGATCAAAAAGGGCCAGATGGCCTACTGCTGGTTGTTCTGACCCAGGCCAGGAAAGGGGGAAGAATGTTTTGGGAGTGTTGTCTCAAGACTGCATACCATGTGGCCTACCCTACGCAGCTGACAGAACCCAGTGTGCCCTCCTACTAGGTGTTGTGGATCAAGGCTCACAGACGACAGATTGACAAATCTTTGGACAGGCAAATTGGAAAATGCTGCTCTATAATCTCTACTGGGAGCTCAAAACCAGAGGTGGTTGCTGTTCTCTGCACTTTAAAGATTTGACTAGCTAATAAGACTTGCTCACAATTCCCCTTGATGGGCAGAATCCACACTGACATCCTTGCAGTACTGCGCTCAAATAAATGACAGTCAAATGGAGGAGTGTCTGATGTGAGGGCTTTGCCATTTTTTTTTTAAAAAAGCATTTTGTCTCACTGACAAACAGGCTGCTTATTATGTCCAGACTGTATTTCTGGGTTTCTCAGGAGGACACAAGGCCCAAAGGAATTTCAACTCAAAAGTTTAAAAAAGGCTTACTGCATTTAACCTCAATCCTTGCCATATGCATTAATTTGAAATTTCTCCTTTTTCCCCTCCTGGAAATGTGACCCTTTTTACCATGACATTTTATTTTAAAATTTAAAAGATGAGTTATTGGCAAGTCTGAAATTCCATAATAGCTGCAAATTTTAAAAATAATCACAATAGTGCTGTACAAGGCATTTTTCTTTAGAAGCACAATCACCACTGGAAAAATAGAAGTGAAAGTTTTAATTGACCAGTATGTGGAATGAAATGCTAGAGGAGGTCATGAGTGCAATCTCAATATTTATAAGACATTTAGAGTAAATGAATAGGAAAGGTTTGGAGACATGGGCCAAATGCAGCCAGTTGGAACGAAATTAGTTTGGGAGCATGATTGTGGATCGTTCGATTGAAGGGTCTGTTTCCATACTGTCTCTGACTGCATACTTGAGATGCATTGTTTCCCTCTTTAGAATACTTGTGCAGTTTTTTGTAGATTCATTTGAGGTTTTTTTCCATAGTGACCACTTGTTACATCTTGACCTCTTTCATGCCTTTTTAGTACAAAAGCAAAAAAGTCTTAGTTCTTCAAAGACCAAAATTGATGCAGCCAACAGCAGCCACCTCCAACTTAAGAATCCATCAATAGTCTTAAATCACTGACCCTAATATCTCGTTTATCTTGGCTGGAGTCCTGTTCCATTCTTCTGATGGCAGATAAACAGCAATGTATGAACCTGACACTTCTGAATGCTCACACAATTCTAACCATTTTACAGGGAGTTGGAATGATGCACACTTTCCTCCTCTGCCTTGCTCAACCTCTGGAGGATAACTGGTGATTTTGATGTACTTTTGAAAGTCTAATATGTTACACCAACTTCATTTTTCTTTCTCTTATAACCACATGCTGTACCAAAATTCTGATTACCAACAATAATTGCTGCTTGAATCCATAGGGAACCTAACATAAATCAGATTAATGCTTACACATGACAAGGAATAGTTAAAATGGATTTTATAGTACTAAGGACTGTCAAATTCTTTTTACTGTATTTAACTTGGCACCTATTCCTTTTGGCAACAGAACCTTTTTTATGAAATAACTTATGAAATTGGATGTTCATAGGAAATCTGTCTAGATGGATGATACATGTTTGCATCAATAGGACCTGTCTGACGTACCAGCGTTTGTTGCCTCGTGTAACACAATTGGGCATGGATGAAGAATGGTATCGAAGAATCCAATGGACATATACCACAAATAACAATTGTGTAGAAATGTTTTTCCTTGGAGCACAGTGCCTTGGCTTGTCTTGTTAGTTTACAACAGACATGTGCTTCCAGTAGTAATGTGCTTCAAGCAATGAGTATGAAGCAATGTTGGAGTATGAAATCTGTATAGCCTAGGGTTATACACACAATATCTTAGCATATCTCCAAGGCATATTGACATGCTCTCTCGGGTATACTGATTGTGAGTCGTAACACCTCAATGGAAACGTTGGAAACCCATCAAACAAAAATTTAAGTTGTATAGGCAGAATTGACAAGTCTAAAGTCATTCTAGATTACAATGATAAATCTGTAATTGTGTGAAATCTCCTTGGCTAAGCTTACCACATGAGAGCTTTTGTTTTTATAAGATGAATAATAAAAATAATTTGGCCTTTTAGTGAAATGTGGAAAAGTTTGGTCACAATATTAATGTACAATATAAACTGTGGTTTCTGGAACCTCTCTCGATTCAACATTGCATTGCAGTTAAGTCGAAAGCCTACTTGCCGAAAGTCCAGAGGTGGTTTACATTGTCCTTGGATATTGTTACAGCTGCTGTCTTCTGGCTTTGTTTTAGTTTGGTTTTTTTGTGAACTTTTTAGTCTAGACCTTCTATGGACCTTTTCAAGAACAACTAATCTGATACTTTTTTGTTTTTATAAATCTGATTTGAAATGTTACAAAGACTTCTGGACTCATTAAGTCAAGCTATATTTAAGATGTCTGGTTTGGGGTAATTATGCCAATTTGCTTCACCCAAATATATGTAAGTTCTGTGTGTTTTAAAAAAAAATTTAGCAGCTGCTTCCTGTTTAAGCTTGCAAGTATTGCTAACAATCCAATATTTTGCTGTTAATTTCAAAAATTCATGTTCAAGTTTATAGCAGCGCATGTGATTTTTACCAGAATTCAGCTGTTGCTTGATCTTAACTCACCATCATACTCCTCTACTTCCATCTTCTAATCAGAAGATAAAATTGGGCTTTCTGCTTTAGATCTTGCTTGAATGCTCTTTTGTGGTAATGATGCATAAATCATTTGTTGGGGAATGTATTTTGATGTAAAGAATGCGCTCAGAGATCCACTTAATCTTTTTGTGCTTACTTTACTGTTAGATCCAGACTGCTTTGTTGTGGTTCTTATTAGAAACCCTGAGCCAAATATAACACATACAAATACGAAGTACAGAAATAACTAGAGAATTTGATTCATGCATTATACCGATCAGGTCTATGGAGTCACTGTCTGTCTGAAAGTGCCCAGTAAATAAGTAATCCAAACTGATATAATAAAAGGCATATAATAAAATGTGAGGCTGGATGAACACAGCAGGCCAAGCAGCATCTCAGGAGCACAAAAGCTGACGTTTCGGGCCTAGACCCTTCATCAGAGCTCCATTTGTGCTCCTGAGATGCTGCTTGGCCTGCTGTGTTCATCCAGCCTCACATTTTATTATCTTGGAATCTCCAGCATCTGCAGTTCCCATTATCTCTAATAAAAGGCATAGACAGGATTTGTACCCCTAATTGGAAAAGGGGTAAAGTGTTTTCTACCAACCACAGTGTGCAGGATATTACTAGTTTTCAAAATCCTTTTTAGTGCCAATGTCATCTGTATATATGTCAACTAATTTGTAAATGCTGTTCTGTTCTACTAGTGCAATAAATCAATTTTGTTTTAAGTTACAGATGACTTTTCTGCCAAATAATAGTTTTTTAGTGTTGCTTTTCTTTCTGGACACATGGAGCCTGCCTATACCCAAGGAATCCTATTTTAATGTTTTTGTTTAGCTTCTGATTGTCTCCATTGTGTGTTCTTCAAAGACAACTGCACACCACAAAGTAGTGTAGCCTCTTTAATGAATTTACTGTCTTCCCACTGGAAAGCTGTATCCAAACTATCTAGTGATAGGGCTGATCAATGGCTTTTTTGCTGTGGGAAAGCTCTATGCTTCTGTTCAACTGTTCAATTAACATATAAGTGA
Organism: Stegostoma tigrinum; assembly: GCF_030684315.1. Classification (NCBI taxonomy): domain Eukaryota; kingdom Metazoa; phylum Chordata; class Chondrichthyes; order Orectolobiformes; family Stegostomatidae; genus Stegostoma; species Stegostoma tigrinum. The sequence continues at coordinate 48,451,471 of NC_081357.1, read as the reverse complement.
TAACTAGCCATCTGGAAAGCCTTAGCTGCACAGTTCTGCTACTGTTTACTTGCCATTGCATGCCTTGCATACCAAATCATCATGAAACTGAATTTGATGCATTTGACTGAAAATTGATTAGATTAGTGAAGGCATAGGGATTGGTACCTTGGGCCACTGATATTTACAGTGAGAGCTTGGAATCAAGGAGAAAAACCAAGCCAAGCAAACTTCAGGGAGCTTGCAATACAAGTAGACCAGGTATGGAGGGATCTAGATAGGCTTGGAAGGTATGTTAGTAAAAGGTGTTGTGGTGAAATGGGGCGGGGGGGACAAAAGTGAGCTTGGTAGGGCAGAATGCAAACTGTCTGTAATGTGTCCAAGCTCTAAGATTTTTAAAACATGTCATTACATGAGAATCCTGTGCAACTTGGCTCACTCTGTCCTAAGTACTAATCTATACTTTTTTTGAACATCTTGCCAAGCCTTGGAGAGAAGATGTGCTGTACAATAGCTAGCTGTTTATTTTAATGTAATAAACATCCTAAGGGCCCTTTGGGGACTTGGAGGTATATGTACATAAGTCATTGAAATTAGCAGTGTAAGCGAGGGGACAGTTAATAAAGTAAACTGTATCCTATGGTTTAGTAGGGATTTTCAGTAGAAGAGATTATGCTGAATCCGTAACGAATATTAGTTGAACCTCTGGAGTAGTATCCACAATTTTGGGTACTGCAGTTTAGGAAGGACATGAACATACTGCATGGGACGCAGAAAAGATTAATGAAAATAGTCTCTGAGGAACTTCAAGAAGGCCGATTTGTAGAAGTTGGCATTGTCCTCCTGGAATAAAAGGCCTAAGAGGAGATTTTGTAGAGACTTTTAGAATCCTGAGGGGCACAAACTAGATAGTGAGAAACTGTCCTCACTGGAAGGATCAAGAATGAAGAGACACTAGTTTTAAAATACACTACGAAAGAAGGAAAAGCAACCAGAGGCAAAGAAAAATCCTCTCAATAACTGATTTGCAGTCTGGAATGCCTTTTTAGTGTGGACAAGGTAACTTCATTTTGAAGTATTCCTAGGAATGTTAACCTGTTCCTTATGAAAAGGAGCCGGAATGTGGGGGAGACACTGCAAGATATGCCACTTGGTGAATTGCAGATTTAAGTACATCTGTGAATGGGCAGAGTGGCTACCCTTGATACTAACAATTCTGTCATCTGAGTTTCTTTTCTGTTTTGAATTAGAGCTGCCTTTGGTTTTTGCAAACTGCTTTTTCAGTTCTTGAATTTGAGTTGGGTGTGTTAGGCTCATGCTGATTGAAAAATTTAACCTGTTGTCCTTAAGAAAATTTCTTTCAGTTTTCTGTTCCAGTGCATGAAAGTGTGATCATATGCAAGAAAAAAAATCTATGCACGAGTGTCAGAATGGGCTAGGTTTCCTATTGATAGTGGTGTGCTTCATCCCCAAGCTGGAGGGTATGTTTGAATTAGTCGGATTGATTAGCTTGTCCTGCTACTCAACTTCTTCCATACCTGTGGCCGAATCAATTTGGTTCAAGTACAGTTTTTATCCCTTTACTCTTGATCTCAAGCGCAGGTATCTGTAAATACTTGCTGCTCTTCAGAATCTCCAGTGGGTGCTTTGGACAGGGTTCTCCAGATGGTCTTTCCACTCTCTTGTGGAATGCTGTGTATTGTGTAAATGACAGGATACAAATGTTTGTTTACCATCACCTCTCCCTACAAAAGCCATGAGGTATTGTCTGAAATGTTTCAAATGTATCTTGAGAAGCAGAGCAAGACAAAGTCTTCTCCAGACTGAGAATCTTCAGGCACAAGAAGATTGCAAACCTAACATGATTGAAGCATCGCAATGCTAGGTTAGCCAAAATGGAAAAAAGTATATCACAGGATTAGGCCCTTCAGCCCTCTAAGCCTGTGCTGACCATCATGCTCTTAATCTTTTTTAAAAAAAAACCTGCCTTTTTTGTTTTTTGTATCCTTTATTCCCTCCTTTCTTTCTTGTCCCTGTCTAGGTGCTCCTTGTAAATGTCTTCAGTGTACCTGCTTCCAACATGCCTCCTCTCTTTTCTTTCCCACCCATTCCAGACTGCTATTAGTGAATGGAGAAACTTCCCTCTCACACCTCCCTTAAACTTCCCCCTCTGACCTTGAACCTGTGCCCTCTTCTAATTGATACTTCAATCCTGGAGAAAGTCTTTGGCTATGCACCCTATCTGTGTCGCATAGTTTTGTAGACCTCTAAGTCTTCTCTCAGCTACCAACTTTCGAGTGAAAACAATCCTCGTCTTTTTTTTTTCCTTTCCTCACAGACTGTCCTCTAGACCAGGCAACATCCTGGTGAACCTTCTCTGTACTCTGTCCAAAGCTTCCACATCCTTCTGGTAGTGTGGTGACCAAAACTGTACGCAGTACTCCAAATGTGGCCTGACAAGGGTTTTGTATAGCTGCAACATGCTTTGCCAACTCTTGTACTCAATGCCCTGGCTGCTGAAGGCAAGCATGTCACATGCCTTCTTAATCACCTTGGCTACCTGTAGTGCCACTTTCAGGGAACTTTGAACCTGCACACCCAGATCTATCAGCGTGTTAGTGTTCCTAACAATTTGGGGTGGCATGGTGGCTCAGTGGTTAGCACTGCAGCCTCAGTGCCAGAGACCTGGGTTCAATTTCAGCCTCTGTCTGTGTGGAGTTTGCACATTCTCTGTCTGCCTGGGTTTCCTCTGGGTGCTCTGGTTTCCTCCCACAGTCCAAAGATGTGCAGGCTAGGTGAATTGGCCATGCTAAATTGCCCATAGTGTTCAGGGGTGTGTGGGCTATAGGGGGATGGGTCTGGGTGGGATGCTTCAAGGGGCAGTGTAGACTTGTTGGGCCAAAGGGCCTGTTTCCACACTAAGGAATCTAATCTAAGGATACTACCATTTATAATATCATTCATACCTAAATTTGATCCTGCCAAATGCATCACCTCACATTTGTCTGAATTAAACTCCATCTGACATTTCAGTGCCCAAGTCGTCAATCTATCAGCATTATTGATACTATCTGCAACTTCTCCAATCTGTACCATCAGCAAACTTGCTTAGCAGACCACTCTCCCACTTTCCTCCACCACTTTATACGTACCACAATCAACAAAGGACGGAAGACTGCACCCTGTGCAACACCACTAGTTACCAGTATCCATTCAGAAAAATATCCTTCCTCCACTACGCTGTTTTTCTATGACCAAGCCAGTTTTTTTTTTGCATCTAGCCAGGCCACCCTGAATCCACTGACTTCTGTTTTTTGTACCAACTTGCCATGTGGGACTTTATCAATTGCCTTACTAAAGTCCATATAACCTATGTCCACAGCTCTTCCCTCATCAGTTACCCTTGTTTACCTCTTGGGAAAAAAAATCAAACAGCTTGGTGAGACATGTCCTTCCCCGGACAATAGCGGCCCAATTCTGCCATGTCAATAACTGTCAGATCCATTCCATTTTCCTCTGTATTAACCATGTAATCTGACCCAATTATGCTCAACATGAGTTAACTTGCATGGAGCTTTAATTTTTTATTCCTGTCAAACATCTTTCTATTCCCTGTAATGTGTTCTACAAGTCAAAACGAATCTAATAAAATATTCTTTGAATAAAATACTGTTTAGACTTGACAAGGAACAATTTTAAAAAATTAATGTTAAGGCTAGCGTGTACTACCTTTTTGAGAAGTTTGTGTTGAGTTGCCTCTTGACTGGTCCTCCTCACTGCAGTAGTCATATCTTGTAGAAACAGAACCAACCAAAAAATGCCTGCACTTATGACCTAGCCTACAGTGGAGTAGAAATCAGCTGCTGCTTAAATGTTGAGAGCTCCTGCCTCTATCATATCTACACCTCGGGGTGAAAAAAAAAAAATCTCTTTTCCAATCTCCCCTCTCACCACTTGCTGCATGCCTTAAGCATATGCCCTGTGGTCTTAGAAATCTCTGCCATGGGGAAGAGATTCTCTCGATCTGTGTCTCCAATTTTGTACCTTTTTAAAAGATCTCTCCTCAGACTCCTACTTCAAACAAACCCAGCTTATGTAGCTTCTCCCTTTTTATAATTGAGATTTTCATCCCAGGCAGTGTCCTGGTGAATTTCCCTGCACTGTTTCCAGTGCAATCCTGTCCTTCTGATATTGTGGCGACTAGAACTGTACATAATATTCCATCTGAAGAAAACAAACACTTTTTTTAATCTAGAAAATAAAATTGGAATGGGTTTTAAATTACTGTCATGGATGCTTGCTAACTTAAAGATCTTTGTTAGTGGCCTGAGGGAATTGTGTGCATTGCAGCACAGTGGCTCAGTGCTTAGTACTGCTGCTGTACAGCACCAGGGATACTGGTTTGATTCCTCCCTTGAGCAGCTGTCTGTTTAGAGATTGCACATATTCCGTGTCTGCATGGGTTTCTCTGGGTGCTCTGGTTTCCTCGTGTAGTCCAAAGCTCTGCAAGTTAGGTGGATTGGCTAAACTAAATTGCCCTTTAGTGTCCAGAGATGTGTAGGTTAGATGTGTTAGTCATGGGAAATATTGGGTGGGGAATGAGTCTGTGTGAGATGCTCTAAGTGTGGACTGTTTACACTCTGTAGGAATTCTATTTCATGGATTCTATTAATTAGGAAGAGCACCTCTTCTACTTTCACTGACTTTAAAAGTCATTCTATTACAGTCCTAACACAACTCGCAATTGCTAGTGAGTTTAAAAAAGTTGGAACAATTTGTATGCGTGTCCACTTTTAAGTTACTAGTTACAAAATCCATAATGCACTTTTATTTCTGGCAGGAACAACAAGAGAACTATGTTTTACAGGGTTTTATTGATTTGCCAATTTGTCAGATTTTCGTGGCTCAGGGGCATGTTTGTTTCCCTAGCCAGAAATTCTTATCTCCAAGAGTTAGCCACATTTTGGCTGTCAGGAATGATTTAAAAATGATAATCAGCTCACACCTCGAACTGCTGTAATCTGAGATGTAGATACTCAATGCTGTTAGGGAGGGCATTCCAGAATTTTGATCCAGCAACAGTGAATACTATAAAGTGGGTGTCATACGTGGAGATTGCCCTCAGCACTTTTGAATTGAGTGCCTTACTGAGGGCAGCTGAGATAAATACTGTTAAGTCCCTTCTAATGAGAGCACATTGGTATGAAACCTTGTGTAGTGGGCACATTGCCATCATGTTAGCATCAACATGTCTGATCTGAGTGATCATAACTTAACTAGACTTCTGCGTTTGGTAAATAATGACTTGACATTAATTATCTTTTCATCAAACATGCTAATCCATTTGATTCTTCTAGTCTTTGAGTTTAGTACTTCTTTTGAAGTCCATTAATGCCTTAGTTATAATTTCACTAAAGGGTTGTTGCATCTAACAGCATATGTTAAGACGATAATATTTGACTTGATAGAGGTGTACAAAATGAAGAGGTGTAGATAGTGGGCAACCAGAGTTTTTCCTAGAGTGGAGGTCGCTGTTAAGAGGGAGCATATTTTTAAAGTGAATGGAGGTAGATACAGGGGAGATGTCAGAGGTAGGTTCTTTGCTCAGTGGTAGGGGTGTGAAGTGCATTGCCAGTGGAGTTGGCCTCATTTGGGGCACTTGAGCAGCTATTAGATAGATATATGGATGACATAAGGTAGGGGTGCAGGTTAGACCTTTTAGGTTTAGGGTAAAAGTTTGGCACAACATTGTGGGCTGATGGGCCTGTACTGTTTTTTGTTCTATGTTCTTCTGTAAAATTCAGTTTTGTATAAAATGCTAAACATAAGATTTTAGATAACCTATAATGCATTTGAATCCACTCTATGATTGGATCCTTGAGACAATTTAAGTACCACAGTTTGAAGAATGGCAGATTCTGCTGGCACAGAATTATGGTGTTTTGTAACAAGTGATTTTCTTCGTACAAATCAAGAAAACAGACAGGATTTCAAGCTACTTGTGCTGTTGTAAAAATAGAATAATACATGATATGGAAATCCCTTTCTTGCATAACACTTTATATATGTACACATGGCCATTTGTCATTAGCTTTGAATTAGTACCAAATTAACTTGCTGGTATCTCTCACACCTGACTATTGGCTCTGGCATTTTTAAAGTAATCCAGTGTATTGACTAATAGTGATAATGGGAACTGCAGATGCTGGAGAATCCAAGACAATGAAATGTGAGGCTGGATGAACACAGCAGGCCAAGCAGCATCTCAGCAGCACAAAAGCTGACGTTTTGAGCCTAGACCCTTCAGAGAGGGGGATGGGGTGAGGGTTTATGCTAGATCTTTAAACCAGTTTTTTTTTCCCCCAAGAACTGGTTGGTTTTTAAATAATTCATTAATGCTTCAAGTGCATTGTTTTGGTGTTGCACATCTTGTTAGCATACAGCAATAATTTTCCTGAGGGTGCAGTAAATTAGGACATGTGGAACGGGTGGGTGAGGGGCTGAGGGTGGGAAAAGGAATGCAGGTGAACTGGCATGTGCATTTTGCTCCTTGGTGGATCTGAGCTTTGGCAAATGGTCAAAACAACAGTCCACTTAGGGTGCTAGTTGTTTTGGCTATTAAGCTTAGTTATTTTTCCAGAAGTGGGTTCCATTCCCAATTTTTTAGACAGGTTTGTTTTGGCAAAATGCTCCAACATTAAGTCTGGTTGAGTTTTAGCCTGTGAACTTCTTTGTTAACCCAGGCATTTAGTTGTTTGAGAAATATAATTGCCTAATATTTAGCTGTACCATCTGTTGGATTTTTCAGTACTGTTTTATAACCCACCTTGTTGCGATATGAGGGATGGCATAAACATTACATGAAGTTGGAGGGTTTAAGCTGTAGGAAGAGGCTGAATAAACTGGGGCTACTTTCCTTGGAGCATCAGAAGCTGAGGGGTAACCTTAGAGGTCTATAAATTCACAAGGGACATGGATAGGGTGAATAGCAAAAGTCTTTGCCTTGGGTGGGGGAGTTTAAAATTTAGAGGGTGAAGGTTTAAGGTGAGGGGGAAAAGATTTGGACAAAGGACCTAAGCTGCAACTTAATCATGCAATGGGTGGTGTGTGAAGGGAGAAAGGGAAGGGGTGGAGGCTGGTACAACAAGATCTAAAAGGCAACTGGGTGGGTATCTGACTAGGAAGGGTTTAGAGAGACATGGCCATTTTCCAGCATTTGACCTTGGGTTTATTTAGGATATCTGTTTGGCATAACACGTTGGACAAAAGGGTCTGTTTCTGTGCTGATCACCTTTGATTCTGACTGAGGCAAAAAGCCCTGCTAGAGGTAAAATCTCCTCACGGGGATATAGCTGTGTGAGCTCAAGTTAAATGGTCTTGAAGATAGTGGCCCTTTGTCTTGAATTGATGCAGCCATTCTTTGTGGTGTTGCCAAGGTGTCACTGGGCTTTAATCCATGATCTCCATGGCTTTGTCCAATCAGATGTACGTGTTGTGTTAGGTGCCAGAACTGCTTTCCTTTTCCTTGATGTGATCAAGGTAACAGCCGTTGTGTATGTGACTGCTAGCACATCCACTTCAGCTTGAGCGTCTCGCACACTCTCTCTCCAGTAAAGCTTTCCAGCCCTGGGCAGCAGTAGCTGCAACTGAGGTGGAAGGAAGTTTGAGGATTTTAACCCAGTGACCGTGAGAGGTAGTTTCAAATTCAGCATGGTGAGACTTTGAGGGCAACTTACTGTTCTTCCAGGCAACAGACAATTTTGGAAAGTGCTATCTCAACCTCCCCCTACCCCAGTGTGCTATTTGTAACCACCTCAGACTTTAAGTTGGTGGATGGGTTGCTCTGTTCTGGATATTGAGCTTCTTGAATTGCTGTTGGTGCTATGCTTGGGCAAGTGGCGAACATACCATTACGTTCCTGATGTGTGCCTTGTACATGGTCTCACATCTTGTGACCGAATTATTCTTTTTTTTTAAAGAAACTGATGTAACCTCCTTGATCCCACCTCCTTGACCTGTCTGTCTTCCCTGGACTGACCTATCCCCTCCCTACCTCCCCACCTATCTTCTTTTCTCTCCATCTTCGGTCCGCCTCCCCCCTCTCCCTATTTATTCCAGAACCCTCACCCCATCCCCCTCTCTGATGGGTCTAGGACCGAAACGTCAGCTTTTGTGCTCCTGAGATGCTGCTGGGCCTGCTGTGTTCATCCAGCCTCACATTTCGTTATCTTGGATTCTCCAGCATCTGCAGCTCCCATTATCACTGATGTTCATAGCCAGTCTGCTTTTGTAATATGTACACTTTTTTGTATTTGTTTTCTCCACATAGGGGATTAAGATTTGAAAAGGAATAAGTGATTAGTTTATTCTTCAAGATCAATGTAGTGAAGAAAAATATGCCATCTATTTGGTGATACACTCAGCTGGGTAAGGAGGTTTTGAGTTCAGAGCTGGCTGGAAATGTAGTGTCGGCAAAAATGCTGATATACTACTGAGTACGTCATTAAAGTGTCTTGATTTTTCTGAGACTGACCAGTTCCATCTAGTTGAGGTCATAAATGATCTCGCTTGGGTTTGTTTGAAGAGCAGTAGGAAATTTCTCTTGCATTACTTGTAATATCACTGAGACCACAGCTCATTATTTCATTGTTTGTGGGACTTGTGGTGTGCAAGTTGGTTGAGATTGCATTTTAATCTCCCTGTGAAGTTTTGTGGGTTTGCGGTGCATAGAATCGAAGGCCTTTGGTCAATTTTTATTTTCCCCGGGGCTGATCCCTTGAGCTGAAGCTCAACGTGCTCATTATCCTGAAGAAAGCATGTGAATTTGACATGGCTGAAGATATTGTCTAAATGCCAGAGTGAAGAAGATAGACATTTGCGTCAGCTTGTAAATACTAGGTGGCATAAGATGGAAACACTTTTAAATATCAGCGCTCAGATGCTAATCTCAGTCAGTATGCTGGCTCTCTTTATTTTAGCATTCATTCAACCTGAAATTTGTAAATAAAGAAACATAAAATGATTGCGATGACAAAGCTTGACATTCCACAAATGCAATTAGATTTTCAAGGCCTCTGGTCATTTACATCATATGCTCATAGTTTGCTGCAGTGAGAGTCCCAGTTACCCCTCCTTCAGGAAGGTGAAGCTTTTCAAATAGCTTCTGTTTCGCAACTAAAATGTAAGAGTGGGCATTCTTAACCATTCAGATTTGGTAGAAGGAAGAGGATGTGAGGATGCTTTTTTGTTTCTCTGCAATGGGTGTTAATTACATGGATTTTTCATTCTGTTCTTGATTTAAGGCAATAACAATGATTTTGAAAGGAAATTGGGTGCTTAGGTAAGCTTGCAAAGGAATGGAATTGATTGAGTTGCCGTACAGTAAATGAATATGGACTCAATGAGCCAAGTAGCTGCCTTGTACAGTGATGACTTTATTTTCTTTTGGTTGTGACTTGTGGGACTTCTACAGTGCATCTTATGAGAGAACCATCTCTCCCTCAATGTTAACAAAACGAGAGAGCTGGTCATTGATTTCAAGCCCTGTGGAGAACATGCCCCTCTCCGTCAGTGGAGCTGAGTTGGAGATGATCAAGAGTATCATGGCTTAGCATGGCAACTATTCTGCCCTGGACACTCAAACTAAAACTAGAGTTGTGAACACAGCCCAGTCCATGCCAGCCAACCTCCCATCCATTGACTCCATATACAATTCTCACTGCCTCAAAAGCAACCAACATAATCGAAGACTTTTCCACCCTGGTTATAATCTCTGCCAGCCTTTTCAGCCAGGCAGAAGATACAAAAGCTTGAACACATGCCAACAGATTCAAGAACTGCTTCTTCCTCTGTTATTAGACGACTTAATGCCCCTCTCACATTTCAAATGTAACATTGACCTCCCTCGTCTTGTTTTTGTTACAGCTGCAAAGAAGGTGCACGTTGTATTCTGTGCTCTGCTGTTATACCCTGATGTATTTTGTATGGTATGATTTGCCTGTACCACAAATCAAAACTTAATTGTACCTTGTGACAATAAATGAATCAAAAAAGAATGTGGAGTTGCAGTCAGCCATTGCTAGGTCTCCTAGTTGCTCTAAGCGTATGTGGCTCCTTTTCACTGGAGTAATAACTGCAAATGCTGACTCTGTTTTGCAGTCAGAACCACTGCATGATCTGAACCAGTTCATCACGGGTCTTTGTGGATTTTTAAAGAAATGTGTTACTCAGCAAACTTTAAAGCCAGGGTTTAGGTAGAAACCTCCTTACTCATGACAGACTGCAGAATAAAAGGGGTTTAGCCATGTTGATGATTAACACGTATCACTTACCTTGTTGATTCCAGTCAAAAGCAAAAATAAGTGGTTTGGTAAATTTTTTTTTTGAAACCATGCTAATTGCTTCAATGTCAGTTTGCGAATGCTTTACTGCATAGTGCAAGTTAATTGAACCTTACTTGAACTTCCTTTTCATTAACATCAACAGAAGCTTGTGAAGTATTTGAATTATCAGAATATTAAAATCAGCCTTTTGAAGTTATTGGCATGATTGTAGCAGTTTCTTAAGAGGTGACTTAAGAACTGGTAAGTGTTGATTGCCTTGCTTAACTTGGTAGCATTTTGGAGCTTGCCTGAGTAGCCCTTCCAGAATTGAAAATCCACAGCATAGCTGAAAGGGTGAATCCTCTGCCAAATCTGCTGTGATGCAAACTGGTACCAGTTTCTGGTAAATGCAGCTGTCACCTTTTTTATTTGGCTTGCTTTGTAACTGTTTCAAAACTAAACCAATTAGCATAGCATGTGAATCTTTTGTTTTAAAGTCAGATATCTGTTGGTTGAGGATTGACGCTCCATATAGTTAATAACCATGCAAAATACTGAAGGATACAACTCAATTTCTCCTGAGAATGGGGTAGTGTTTGTTGCATTGAAGAGGGAAGGGAAGAAATCCATTCAGACAGCTGTTGGATCTCTAAAATCAGACCATGCAATGAGTCATTGTTTCCTTTCTAATATATTAAACACATTAAGCTGTGGTTTCTACCAGATTATTAATTTTAACAATCTGGGAATTTTTAAAAATAAATTCCTGGCTGCATTAAATATTTTGTTCAAAAATTGCATTGTGACTTCAGATGCTTATTTCAAACTGTGTGGTTTGTTTAGCTTGGAATCCAGTGCTAACAAAAAGTTAGCAGTTCATATTGCAAAGTTACATGAACCTGTATAGGCATCTGGTGGGAATGCTGATTTTTAAGGAATGTAATTAAGTGAAATAAGATACACACTTGCAAGCAAACCAATCAATGTCCTACTAAACTGAATCCCAGTGAAATTCTCCTCACTACTGCATCATACAGTGCTTTTAAGTTAGCCCTTGAACTTAAGGATGCAATGTTGTTGAGATGAGAAGGCAAATATAACTTAAAATGACTAATGTTGCTTTGATTTATTTACAACTGGACTTGTCATAAACATGTAATAATGAAGTTTTTAAACCAATTCTCTGCAAAGCCCAGATTCAGTATTAACGCCCCAATCATAGGTCTATGGCATGGAAACAGACCCTTTGGTCTAACTCGGTCATGCTGACCATATATCATAAATTAAATGGAACTAGGTTAACTTAGGATATTTAATCAGCATGGACGAGTTGGACTGAGGGGTTTGTTTCCATGCTATATGTATTTGACTTGAATGAATTTTTGGCCTAGTGAATTCTGGGCTTTGGAATGGCAGCACTCTGCAAATTATTTAATGCTGAAATTTGGTAAATTCTAGACTTTATTCACCTACTATACAAAGCTGCTTGGAGCTTTCCACCTGTTGGTTCAGCTGAGTAATTATTATTCACAATTCATTTGTAGGAAGTTTTGTTATTCTTAAGCAAATGTTTTCAGTCTCATTGGGGTAATGTTTAACTCATCTGTTTGGCTAACAGATTCTCTTTTTTGCTTATCTATCAAGTACCATTCCTGTTAGAAATCTATTAATCACTTTAGCTACTGAGTAGAGCATGTTGAAACCAGTAAAGTTTGTTTCCAGTACTCCCTTAATGTACACTTGAACCAATGATATTTCAAATTACCACCTCTAATTCTTGCCTAACCACTTCACAGAAAATAAAGGTTAGAACATATGCAAACATTTTGTTTAATAAACACCTAATTTTACACAAAAATCACAAGCAAATATGCATATGTTCAAAAACCTTGTTTTAGGTCCCAATAAGCCACAACTAGCTAGAATATGTGAAGGGATAATCTTCTGTTGCATCCTGTGGTGAGTAGCAGAAAATATTGAGTTAATAAGATTGGACGTTGACTCGACTTTTAGGTCTAGATTTCTAAGACATTTTGGTTACAAAGCTCAAACTAATATCTAAGCAAAGCATGTTGCTAACGTGAAATCATAGAACCCCTACAGTGTGGAAACAGGCCATTTGGCCCAACAAGTCCACACCGACACTTTTAGCATCCCACCCTGACCCATCCCCCTGTTACCCACCTAATCTACACATCCCTGAACACTCTCTATATGGGCAACTTTGCATCGCCAATCCACGTGGCCTGCACATCTTTGGGAGGAAATAGGAGTACCTGGAGGAAACGCGCGCAGACACGAGGAGAATGTGCAAACTCCACACAGACTTCCACCCTCCAGTGACTCAAACCTGGGTCCCTGGTGTTGTGACGTAGCAGTGCTAACCACTGGGCCATCCTGTCGCTGACTAATGATTAGTATCAGTCCTGCTTGTTTGTTTAGAATGTGCAGACTCCAAGGTTGTTTACCTCGGTTGTATTTTTCAGGAAAACCTTCCTCAATGTTTCAATTTACTGTGTTCTTTAGATGTGATAAAGATATATAATTCTTGCTTCAACTGCTTGTAACTGCTGGCATGGTCTGTAAAACTAGCCCTGAAATCCCATGCTTAATGGAGGGAAAGGGAAGAAAATGTTGCCCTCTGGTATTTGCAGAAGGTGAGCCAGAAACTTTATTTGGGGGGGGAAAAAATAAGTTGACTACACCATGTAGTGCAGATGAGATGGCAAGTCCCTGTATAAAATTTGTGGTGACAATATATTTCTTTAACATTTTTGTTTTTCAGTTAGATGTTATTTGCCACAGACTGGCTGTTTTGGTGTTCAGCCTGCTCTTGACCCCTCCATTTTTGAGCTCTTGCACTTAGCCTTGAAGATGCCCTGAGTATCCTACTGTTGGTGATCCTGCCCTCAAACATTGTTCATCGCTCCCACCCTCTATCCTGTTAGGCCTCTGGTGTTAATTCCCATCACTGGGGAATTTTGCTGCTCCCCTTTTATGGCTGCTGTTCTGAACTTGTGCTGAAGTCCACCTCCACCAGTTGTTAGGTGCAGGTAATTTTGGAATCCAGCTAAAATTGGCATTGATTAGCATGTACCACTAGATGGAGCTTGCTCTATTAAAACATCTTAAGGTGAGTAATTTTTTTTCACTGAAGTCATCTGTAGAGTCACATTGGATATTAAACAATTAACTGTTTTTGTGTCTCAACAGATAGTTAGGCATGCTGATTTTTTTTCTCCAGTTTTTTCATTTCAGACTTGCAGCATCTGCAATATTATACTCGAGCAAAAGTTTTTTTAATGTTTTTTGACAATGCTTTTGTATTATGGTTAGTACTTCTGCCTCACAGCACCAGGGGCCTGGGTTTGATTCCACCCCATGGTAACTGCCTGTGTGGAGTTTGCACATTCTCCCCCTGTCTGAGAGTGTACCCTCCGGGTGCTCCCAATTTCCCCTCAGCTCAAAGATGTGCAGGCTAGGTGGGTTGGCCATGTTAACTTGCCTGTAGTGTTCAGGTTAGAGATAATGGGAACTGCAGATGCTGGAGAATCCAAGATAAGTCTGGAGCTGGATGAACACAGCAGGCCAAGCAGCATCTCAGGAGCACAAAAGCTGACGTTTCGGGCCTAGACCCATCAGAGGGGGATGGGGAGAGTTCTGGAATAAATAGGGAGAGGGGGAGGCGGACTGAAGATGGAGAGAAGATGATAGGTGGAGAGGAGCATATAGGTGGGGAGGGGATAGGTCAGTCCAGGGAAGACAGACAGGTCAAGGAGGTGGGATGAGGTTAGTAGGTAGGAAATGGAGGTGTGGCTTGAGGTGGGAGGAAGGATGGGTGAGAGGAAGAACAAGTTAGGGAGGTGGAGACAGGCTGGGCTGGTTTTGGGATGCAGTGGGGGTGGGGGAAAGGGGATAAGCGGCACTGGTTTTGGGATGCGGTGGGGGAAGGGGAAATTTTGAAGCTGGTGAAGTCCACATTGATACCATTGGGCTGCAGGTTTCCCAAGCAGAATGAGTTGCTGTTCCTGCAACCTTTGTGTGGCATCATTGTGGCACTGCAGGAGGCCCATGATGGACTTGTCATCTAAAGAATGGATGGGGGAGTTGAAATGGTTTGTGACTGGGAGGTGCAGTTGTTTATATTGTGAACTGAGCGGAGGACTTCTGCAAAGCGGTCCCCAAGCCTCTGCTTGGTCTCCCCAGTGTAGAGGTACTGTGGTATATTGTATCCACATTGGCAGATGTGCAAGTGAACCTCTGCTTAAGATGGAAAGTCATCTTGGGGCCTGGGATGGGGGTGAGGGAGGTGGTGTGTGTGTGGGGTGTAAGTGTAGCACTTCCTGTGGTTGCAGGGGAAGGTGCTGGGTGTGGTGGGGTTGGAGGGCAGTGTGGAGCGAACAAGGGAGTCACTGAGATAGTGGTCTCTCCGGAAGGTAGACGAGGGTGGAGATGGAAAAATGCCTTGGGTGGTGGGGTTAGTTTGTAAATGGCAGAAGTGTCATCTGGAAGAGGATGATGCGTTGTATCCGGAGGTTGGTGGGGTGGCGTGAGAACGAGGGGGATCCTCTTGGGGCCTTGGAGGCGGGGTGTGATGGATGTGTTGTGGGAAATGCGGGAGATGTTTAGGTTAGCTGGGCTAGACATGGGGAAATGCAGGGGTAGGGAATTGAGTGAGTGGGATGCTCTTCAGAGGTGGTGTGGGGTTGAATGGCCTGTTTCCACACTGTCTGAATTCTGATTTCATTCTATTATTTAAATGTACTTTGCAGGTTATTTTGTTTGAAATGGAAGCATTTAGGAATTACCCCATTTCAACTTTGCTGCTTAAAGAAAGGTACTGGTGTACTTCTCTGTAGTGTTTTTTTTAATTTTGTGATCTGTTTTACAAGTTATTTCAACTAGGAATACACAGTGCTGTACGTATCTTTGGTTTTTTGAGCAAGAAATATCTGAAGAACTTGACTCCAATTTTTGGTTTGTCTTGCAACCTGTGATTTGCTTAAGTTTAGGGATTTTAAGTGAAACAATTTCACAAATGCAACCACAACTTTTAAGTGAAGACCTGTAATTGAATTGACAGGTCTTGACAAATTTTTATAATATCAAATTCATGGCTGTCAGGATATAAAATGGACAATTTTAATGAAGTTCTTCTAGTTTCTTGTGCTTCAAGTGCGTGTGGGGGTAAATATCTGCTTACGCAGCCTTGCTAATCAGACTTGTTTGTCTGATTTGGAGTCATCCTATACTTGCTCAGTCCAACCCAGTAACTCTCCTATCTTGCACCAATATGATTTAATGTTGCTTGCCTTTTGAAGGGACTTTAGTCACCGAAAATAAATCTTTCCTGGTCTTTGTAATGTATATGTGGACACTGCGTTTCCTGCAAGGGAGTTCATCATGCTGTTACGGTCAAGAGAGCCAGTCAGACTGACCCAAGGGCTTCCATAACCTGTCAGGGTGTTATAACGTCCTGTTCCTCTCCTCTTACAGAATTTAAAACATGGAAGGAATGAATGAATGGCCTGTTTATTGCTCTTTTAGTAAATAACATCACCTTGAGCTCATTCCTCTGTCTTTGCTTGTTATCCTGCAATGGTATTTTGAATTAAATATTGTGTAAAATTAGAAATATATTCTAGGACACAAGTGCCTCAGAGGGCATGAGCTGACCCCTGTTGTGAGCTACAGGCTAAGGTCATAATTTCAGCAGTGATATTGAGGATAGTAGCTGCCTGCATTCTAGATTGGGCAAAGTATTGAATACATTTGTTCCCATTACTGTGTCCTCCAGACTAGCTCAGATCTAGAGTTTGCACTGATTTGGTGATCATCTGCCCATGCCTTTTTTGGAATTAAAATGACATATGCCATAATTTTTGGCCAATTTTAAAAGTAGGCAAATCTCCAAGTCCAGATGAGTTGTCGTGGGCTGCTGTGGGAGATGGAGGAAGTTACAGGGCCCTAACACAATGTTTCAATTGTCCCTAGTTACAGGGGAACAGCTCATGTTCCACTCCACAAGGAAGGTGGTAGAGATAGACTGGTCAGTCTAATGTCAGTAGAAAAAACTATTGTAGAAAATAATGCAGGAAAAATATTAATCTCCACTTAGAGAGGCCAGGTTTGATACATGACCTTTGTGAGGCATGACTTGCCTCTAACACCACTATGGAATTTTTTGGAGATGGCCATGTGTTTGGATGAGTGGGCCAGTTAATGTAGTTTGTATGGATTTCAGCAAGGCTGTTATCCAGATTCCACATGAGAAATTGATAAAGAAAGTAAAAGCTTGTGCTCCAGGGTAACTTGGGAGATGGATCCAAAATTGACTTAGTAACAGGAGACAACTGGTGGTGGTAGAATGCTGTTTGTGTGACTAGAGCCCAGTCATCAGTGGTTCCCTTTCTTTATTTCTCACTTGTCATCTACATAAGTTATGATTATGTGGGATGGATAAGGTTGTAGAAACTAAAGATTTGGCTGGGCAGTTGATAGTGAAGGGTAAGTGTTTAGATTACAAGAGGATGCAAGTGGATTGGTTGCTTGGGCATGTTGCCTGTGCTTTGGATGCTTTGAGCAGGTTATGCAATAAACAGCATTTTATCCAAGCGCAGTCACCAGTGAGACAGGAATGGAGAATTTGGTTTGTGATTCAACTCTATTTTTAGTAACAATGTATTCCTTATTAGAACACTTGAGCATTTCTGAAATTCCCTCCATTTATCCTGCCTCGCTCTGTCTGAGGATATGATCTGCAATGATCCACGTTTGAGATGGGTTGTTTGAATCTCTGAAGTTGGTGTGCACTCTCTTGGGTGCTTGCTTCACCTTCCTTGCTCTCCCTTTCTCTCACGTGCTGTCTTTTTCTCCTTGCATGCTGTTCTCTTAAGCAAACATATGAGCTGTGTTAATATCCTCCAAGCTTTACCAACATATTTCACATTTCAATATACAATCCTCAAACTTGTTCTAAGTGGCCCACCTTGAATCTTTGTAACCCTTTGCAATTTGCTTTCCCCTCGTTTCTTCAGCCAGTGCCTGGTTTTTAAATTAGTTTAGCTGATTTCCGTCAGGCCTGATTTTCTCTGGCTGTCGGTCAATTTAGAAAGTCCAATTTTGGGCCCTTGATCTCTTGACTGCAGACCTGTCAGTGACAGATGGAATTTCACCCTGAAGTGAGAGATTGTGCACTTGGAAGAAGGAACAAGACCATAAATGGCAGGGCAGCATTTAGTGTTATTTCAGATTCCCCACATTGGCCCATCCATCCATGTGTGTATTATGTGGTTTGGCCATGTTAAATTGCCCTATGGTGTCCAGTGATGTGCCTAGCAAGGTGGGTGGGATGCTCCTCAGGATCAGTGCAGGCTTGGTGGGCTGAATGGCCTGCTTCCACACTGTGGGGATTCTATGATTCTAGCGATTTAGATCTCACTTTGAATGCTACTCGTGATATCTACAGTTGCAACCATGGTTAGGTTTATGTGATGGATTTTCCAGCAAAGAAAGGAAGGAATTGTGGTGTGGCTTCCTTCTGCATAATATGTCCTGCATAAGACTTCCTGTAACTTAAAGCCCTATACCGATGGGAGCTACTGGCTAGTTCTCTGATCTTTCAGTAAGTGCATGTGGATGGGGTGAGCAGAAAATGGGCAAGCTCAGTTTTTAAAAACTGCTGGTGTTCAGCTGACTTGCAGGGTATTGAGGTGCTGAATATTTTACAGTAATTGCTTTGAGGGAATCCTTTTCATGGCCGCCTTTCCCTTTTTAAAATGTAAGCAGGTTGCTTTGACAACTGGAAGCCCTTATTTAGTCTTTCCAGTTACAATGGCATGCAAGACTTGGTTTTTCTCCAAAGAAAGTTAGTGACAGACTGGAGCATTGTCGACTTTACAGTAATATTGTGACCATGCTTCAGTTCACAGCTTTGCAAATGAAAAATGAATTATATCTGAGATGTCAGGATGGAAGCTTTATTCATTATTTGCACAGATGTCTGTTATTTAATGGATCTGAAGTGGAAATAATCTGCAGGGATAATCCACACTGCAGCACATTTAAAAGTGACAGTTAAGTCTGTGCCTGTCTGGAAGATCCATTGTCCCAGTTGATTTTAAACCTGGAAGGATGTAGGCCGTAATAAAACCTGGCAGGAGGAAGCGTGGTTAGGAATGGGGGTGGGAGGAAGATAACTAACTAGATTACAATCACATATTGTAGTTATGCCCTTTTTTCAATAGATTTAGTAAACTGTCTGAAGGAATGACATTCAAGTAGAACAGTGGCAGCAAGAAACACTAGAACAGTTTAGATCAGATTGTAGAAGTCTGGAGTAATCTGGGTGCCCCATTAATGAAGGACTGTTTTTCTCAACCTTTCCCCTCACCTGAGTCATGGTGATCCTCAGGTTAGACTGCCACTGTTAACCCTCGCTGTAATCGGTGAGATGGTGCATGATCTGCTAGGGCTATGGCAATGTGATTGTTATCTTGGGGGTCTGGATATGGAGTCCTAGTCATGCAGCGTAGAAACGGACCCTTCGGTACAACTCATCCATGCTGACCAAGTTGGCCAAACTAAGCTAGTCCCATTTGCCTGTGCTTGGACCTTGCCCCTGTTAAACCTTACCTCTTCAGGTACCTAATAAAACACAAAAGAACTGTGGATGCTGTAAATCAGGAACAAAAACAAAGTTGCTAGAGAAGCTCAGCAGGAAAAAAACAGGGTTAACTCAGAGCCTGAGTTCTAAGGAAGGGTCACCAGACCCAAAATGTTAACTTAGTTTGTTTTTACCTTCTGAGATGCTGCCAGACCTGAGCTCTTCCTGCAACTTTTTTTGCTCCTATTCAGGTACCTGTCCAACTGTCTTTTAAATGTTGTAACTGTACCTACATCTACAACATCCTCTAGTAGATCTTTCCACATTAGAAACTCATTCAGAATCTACCAACCTGACTCAAAGATGTACAACTCCTCCTCCACCACCTTTTAAGACTGCACCACAAGACCTCCATTCCCAACAGCTGAAGCAGTAATTCTGGAACTAGAATCCTGTAGCCCTTAAATCATTTGAGTCTATTGCCAGAGCTACAATGATCCAATGTCCTTCAAGTTTTGGACACTTCAAAGTGCTTGTCTAATACTTAAAAATTTGGGAGGTTATGTGCTTGAACTACCTCTGAGGCAGTGCATTGTGGATCCCTACCATGCTCAAGGAAAGTATTTTTCTCAAATTCCCTCAACCACCTTCCTTTCACTTTTTTTAAAGTGCAGCCCATTGTTTATTCTTCAACCAAGGTCAACAGCTGCTGCCCACCTTGTCTGCACCCTTAATAGGTCCCCCTAGCCCTTTTCTGCTCAAGAAAACCAGTCTGGCTTATCCTGTCAGGCAGTACCATGGTGAGAGAGTAGGAACTGCAGATGCTACAGTCTGAGATAACAAGGTGTAGAATTTAAACACAGCAGGCCAAGCAGCAGAATACCATAGTGAGTGATAATGGGAACTGCAGATGCTGGAGAATCCAAGATAAGTCTGGAGCTGGATGAACACAGCAGGCCAGGCAGCATCTCAGGAGCACAAAAGCTGATGTTTAGGGCCTAGACCCTTCATCAGAGAAGGGGATGGAGACAGGGTTCTAGAATAAATAGGGAGAGATGGAGAGAAAAGATAGGTGGGGAGGGGATAGGTCAGTCCAGGGAAGGCGGGCAGGTCAAGCATGTGGGGTGAGGTTAGTAGGTAGAAAATGGAGGTGCGGCTTGAGGTGGGAGGAAGGGATGGGTGAGAAGAACAGGTTAGGGAGGCGGAGACATGCTGGGCTGGTTTTGGATGCAGTGGGGGGAGGGGAGATTTTGAAGCTGGTGAAGTCCACATTGATACCATTAGGCTGCAGGGTTCCCAGGTGGAATATGAGTTGCTGTTCCTGCAACCTTCGGGTGGCATCATTGTGGCATTGCAGGAGGCCCATGATGGACATGTCATGTAAAGAATGGGAGGGGGAGCTGAAATGGTTCGCGACTGGGAGGTGCAGTTGTTTGTTGCGAACTGAGCAGAGGTGTTCTGCAAAGCGGTCCCCAAGCATCTGCTTGCTGTCCCCAATGCAGAGGAAGCCACACCAGGTACAATGGATACAGCATACCACATTGGTAGATGTGCAGGTGAACCTCTGCTTAATATGGAAAGTCATCTTGGGGCCTGGGATGGGGGCAAGTGTAGCACTTCCTGCAGTTGCAGGGGAAGGTGCTGGGTGTGGTGGGGTTGGAGGGCAGTGTGGAGCCAACAAGGGAGTCACGGAGAGTGGTGTCTCCGGAAGGCAGGCAAGGGTGGGGTTGGAAAAATGTCTTGGGTGGTGGGGTCGGATTGTAGATGGCAGAAGCGTCAGAGGATGATGCATTGTATCTGGATGTTGGGGTGATGTGTGAGAACGAGGGGGATCCTCTTGGGGTGGTTGTGGCGGGGACGGGATGTGTTGCGGGAGACACAGTCAAGGGCGTTCTCGACCACTTGGTGGGGGGGGAAGGAAGTCGAGGGTGACGACAGGTCCCGCAGTCCCCCTCACCCGACACCCTCCTCTGCTTAGCCGAACGCGTCCTCACCCTCAACAACGTTCGATTCCTCCCCACTTCCTACAGACTGAAGGGTTGGCCATGGGCCCCAGCTATGCCTGCCTCTCTAGGTTACGTGGAACAGTCCGTCTTCTGCACCTACGCAGGCCCCAAACCACCTCTTCCTCCGTTACATTGACTGGCTGTGTATCGGTGTCACCTCTTGCTCCCCAGAGGACCTCGAACAGTTCATCCACTTCAACACCTTCCACGCCAACCTCAAGTTCACCTGGGCCATCTCCAACACATCCCTCACCTTCCTGGACCTCAGTCTCCATCTCTGGCAACCAGCTAGAAACTGATGTCCATTTCAAGCCCACTGACTCCCACAGCTACCTAGAATACACGTCCTCCCACCCACCCTCCTGCAAAAATTCCATCCCCTATTCCCAATTCCTCTGCCTCCGCTGCATCTGCTCCCAGGATGAGGCATTCCACTCCCGCGCATCCCAGATGTCCAGCTGCTCGCTGCTTCCCCCCCCCCCCCTCCCCACCCGAGACATTTTTCCATCCCCACCCTTGTCTGCTTTCCGGAGAGACCACACTCTCCGTGACTCCCTCGTTGGCTCCACAATCCCTTCCAACCCCACCACACCCGGCACCTTCCCCTGCAACCGCAGGAAATGCTACACTTGCCCCCACACCACCTCCCTCACCTCATCCCAGGCCTCAAGATGACATTCCACATTCAGCAGAGGTTCACCTGCACATCTGCCAATGTGGTATACTGCATCCACTGTACCCAGTGTGGCTGCCTCTACATTGGGGAAACCAAGCGGAGGCTTGGGGACCGCTTTGCAGAACACCTCTGCTCGGCTCGCAATAAACAACTGCAACCTCCCAGTCGCAAACCATTTCCACTCCCCCTCCCGTTCTTTAGATGACATGCCCATCATGGGCCTCCTGCAGTGCCACAATGATGCCACCCGAAGGTTGCAGGAACAGCAACTCATATTCCACTTGGGAACCCTGCAGCCCAATGGTATCAATATGGACTTCACCAGCTTCAAAATCTCTCACCCCCCCCCCCCCCCCCCCAACCACTGCATCCCTAAACCAACACAGTTCGTCCCCTCCCCGCCACTGCATCACACAACCAGTCCAACCTGTCTCTGCCTTACTGACCTGTTCTTTCTCTCACCCATCCCTTCCTTGCACCTCCATCTCCTCCCTACTAACCTCATCCCACCTCCTTGACCTGTCCGTCTTCCCTGGACTGACCTATCCCCTCCCTTCCTCTCCACCTATCATCTTTTCTCTCCATCTTTGGTCCGCCTCCCCCTCTCCCCCTATTTATTCCAGTTCCCTCTCTCTGATGAAGGGTCTAGGCCCGAAACGTCAGCTTTTGTGCACCTGAGATGCTGCTTGGCCTGCTGTATTCCTCCAGCTTCACACTTTGGCTTCTAAAAAGAAATTGAAATTAGATCATAATGTGTCAAAGTTTTTAAAATTTTTTTGTTCTGAGGTGACTGCTAAGCATTTCACTTTTGAAAGAAAATGATTACTGAGCTGTGGCTTAAAGGTTAAAAGATGTTTTTATTTCGTGAGCGCCATTTGAGATCCATCTGGATATTGCTGTTATCTACTTTACAAACTGCAG
Organism: Stegostoma tigrinum; assembly: GCF_030684315.1. NCBI lineage: Eukaryota > Metazoa > Chordata > Chondrichthyes > Orectolobiformes > Stegostomatidae > Stegostoma > Stegostoma tigrinum. The sequence continues at coordinate 48,428,962 of NC_081357.1, read as the reverse complement.
CTCATGTTTGCTTTGGCAAGTGCCATTTGCTATTCACATTTCCCTCACTTTGTAGATTTAATTTTGTGGGCCAACATCTTATTACATTTTGTGGCAGCTCAATGTTAATGTGTTAGTCCTTTTGGGATGTGCTGCACAAATAGGGTGTTTTTTACTGTATGCTTTAGGTTAGCACTATGATTATCGTAGTTAGATACTACTTGTTACTTAACCAGACTTGCTAACCTGGTTTTTAAGTGAACTTTATATTTGCCCTACTAGAGTTGTACCACTTTCCTGTTGGGTTTCACCATTTGGTTTCTTGGGCTCATGAAACATAGTGACATTGAAAATAGGATTAGGAGGCAGCCAGAGAGGGCAGTGCGGAGCCAGATGAACACCGGCCCAGGAGCACAAAAGCCAATGTTTCGGGCCTAGACCTTTTATCAGAATCCCTTTTATCTCTAGGGTCACTTGGTTCTTCAAGCCTGCCCTGCCATTCAGTGTGATTATAGCTGATTGTCTAACTCAATTGCCTCTGGTATATCTGTTTACAATTTCCTTCCTCTTAATTCAGCTCATGAATACTCTTATTTTCTAAGTAGTGTTGCTCTGTAATTGAATTGCGCTAATCTCCGTTCATTCTTTGTTCCTTTTGCGTCAGTGACTTTTAAGGTCTTGACAGGCCTCTCTACCTCATTTGATTGAGGATGTGATGGAGAGGGTCCAGAGGAGCTAGTGATTGTTTAGAGAAAAGATAATTTTCTGCGACTGAGTCCATTGTGTTCAAATCAAGTAATACTAGTTTACTCCATCTGGAATAGGATCATGAGGTGATGGCCTAGTGGATTTATTGCTGGGCTGTTAATCCAGAGATTCAGGTCACTGACTAGGGACCTGGATTCAAATCCTACCATGGCAAATGTTAGAATTTAAATTCTAAGTTTTTTTTTAAAAAAAAAACTGTAATTCAGATCAGTTGATGACTGGGAAACCATGGTCAGTTGTTGGAAAAATCTCCTCATCTGGTTTACTAATGCCTGTTAGGGAAGGAAGCTGCCGTCCTTACCTGGTCCGGCCTACACGCGACTCTAGACCCATAGCAATGTGATTGATTCTTCATAGCCCTCTGGAGGGCTGCGGGGTCCCCAAGTGGAAAATGAGGTGGTGTTCCTCAAGCTTACGCTGAGCTTCGCTGGAACACTGCAGCAAACCAGATGTTTGGCCAGGGAACATGGTGTGTTAAAGCGGCAAGCGACAGGTATTTTGGGAGCAGAACGTACATGTTCTGTGAAGTGGTCACCTAGTCTATGCATCGTTTCTCCAATGTAGAGGAGACCACATGAGCAGCGAATGCAGTAGATTAGATTCTGGGAAGTGCAAGTGAAGTGTTGCTTTACCTGGAGGGCATGTTTAGGCCCTTGGATACTGGGGAGGGAAGAGGTAAATGGGCAGGGTGTTACACCTTTGGTTACAAGAGAAGGTGCCAAAGGGCTGTGGGGAGGTGTTGAGGATGAAGGAAGTGTGGACCAGGGTGTCCTGGAGGGAACCGTTCCTGCAGCAGGTGGACAAGGGAGGGGGAGGGGAATGTGTCTGGTGGCATCTCACTGGAGGTGGCGGAAATGGCTTCTGATGATCTTGATGTGGATGTTGGTGGGATGGAAAAGGTAAAGAAGGAAACCCTGTAGTTGTGGGAGGGAACAGAAGGGATGAGGGCTTAAGCACAGGAGGTAGGATAGACCTGGTTGAGAGACCTGTCGACCATGGTGCTGGCGGCAAATCCTTGGTTGAAGAAGCAGTTGGATATGTCAGTGGCTCCCTGGTTGAAGTTGGTCTCAGCTGAATATGTGACGGAGACAGTCTGAGAGAATGGGTAGGAGTCTTTATAGGTAGTGGAATGCAAAGATAAATAGTCCAGATAGCTATGGGAGTCAGTGGGTTTATAATGGATATTAATGTCCAGTCTATCCTCAAATGTCAAGGAAGGGAGCAGTCAGATAGACCATGTGAATGTGAAAGCAGGGTGGAAATTGATTTTGCTTCTGCTTCCAATGAACTTTTTTCCAATTCTGGGCTACAGGGAAGCACCACTGATGTCGTTTACATATCAGTGAAAGGGTTGTGGCTGGAATGGGACTGGAACAAGGAATGTTCCATATACTCCACAAAGACCGGCATAACTGAGGCTCATGCTAGTATCTATGGCCACCCTTCTGACCTGAAGAAAATGAGAAGCTAAGTAAATTTTTGAGGGTGAGGACAAGCTCGGCCAAGCGGAGGAGGGTGGGGTTGGTTCAGGCCTTCTCTGCAGAGAGCTCAAAGACTGTCCTGGTGGGGAATGGGTGCGTAAAGGGATTGCACATACGTGATAAGAGGACGTGTCTGGAGCTGGCAAACTGGAAGCTTTGAAACTGGCGTAAGGTGTCAGAGGAATCTTGGATGTATGTGGGGAGAGAAGACTGTCAAGGTAGGAGGAGGAGATGAGATCTGTCAGGCAGGAGCAGGCTGAAACAATGAGTCTACCCAGACAGTCCTGTTGGATTTTTGGAAGGTGGTAGAAGCAAGCTGTTTAAGGCTAGGGTACTATAAGCTTAGAGGCACTGATGTGGAGATCGCCCATATGAAATAAGATCAGTTGCTGTGGTTGATACGCTGGCCTGATGCGTCATGGTCTAGGGGAATGATGTCAAGGACATGTCCTTGACTGTTGCATGGACCCACATGTTGAACCTGTAATGCGGTAATTGACGTGGATTGCTGCTGTGTGTTTTGGGTATTACAGAAGGTGTCAAAGCCATCCTGGAGCCTACCCATGTAATGGTGTGAAAGGATCCCTGCTTTTTTGAACAATCCCGTATTTTGTCTTGATCTTCACCTGTGTAGCAAATTCAATCCCTGTTCTTCCTTAGATTGAACAAAATCTGACAATTATTTGCCTGTTACACCAACTACAGTGCAAGTTTCTCACTTTCTAAGACTCCATGTGCATAACATCCTGCCAGTTCACCCAAATGTATTAGAAAAGCCTCAATTGATTTTTCTCCCTGTCAGTCGGATCATTGAATTTCTCTCGGGACTGAAGTATGTGTTGAAAGCCTTTAAATTTACTCCTATAGCAGCAGAATCTTCCAGGCTTTTCCTCACCAGAACATCTGTTGGATGTACAAAGTACAAATGTGTGCTGACATAGTCTAGTTATTCCTTTGTGTGGAAGTATGGTGCAGCTCTGTTGTACTAGAACTCTCTCTCTCTCCAAGGTTCCACTTCTGGCCTTGTGGGCCTTCTGTGCTTTCAAATAGTTGTGGGAAATGAAATGCCTCAATTTGCAGAAAAACACCGAGGGTGGCAGGGGTCTGGAATGCACTGCCTGGGGAGGTAGATGAGGCAGGAACCTTCAAACCTTTTCCAAGTATTTGGATGAGCATTTGAAATGTTAGCAGCCAAGGCTATAATGGGTGTAGTACAGGAAAGTGTGACTTGTATAGATAATTTTGTCATATAGATTTGATGTGCTGAAGGACCTCTTCTGTAATAGATGATTGAGATAGCAGTTCAATCAGTTATTGCATTGCACTGCACTGACATGGTTGACTTTTTGGGTTTTTTCTTTTTTGTATTTCCTCTCCAGAATCTCTCAACATGTGGCTTTGGTTTCCAAGTCTTGTTCTGTCCTGCCTTTTCTACTTTTTTGGTTTATGGACTGTAATCTGACTTGATATCCTGGCTTAGTATATTTACCCAGCTGCCAGGAATGCAGGTTTCTGTGGTGCAATCTAATCCTGCAGGTCACTAAATGTAGTTCTCTATTGCCTTTAAACACCTCTTCACATACTACAGTTTCATCTGACATCCAATCCACTTTTATTGCTCTTGATGTCAGAGTAATGTCATTATTGACTGGGTGTCAACAGATGCCCTGTAGAAACTGAAATCCTTCTTACCTCAGTAAGGCTTTCCAATCTCTTTAGTGCTTTACAGCTATACGCTACAGGTTACTAAATGTAGGTCTCCAGTGCCTTAAACCTTTCTTCACATGCTGTGTTTTTAGTCTATCCAATCCATTCTGACTATTATCACTTGATTGTGTCATCTGCATCTTCCATTATTCCACATTAGTTTGCCATTTTGAGGTGACCAGTCCCGATATGTGGATGGTTGTCTTTAAGAAACTCTCTCGTGTATCTTCCTATTTCTACACAGAAGTTGTTCTTGCTTTGCCCCCATTCAGGTGCCTGCTTTCTGCGTAGTGCTCTGGGAAGCTTTTGAGCCTGCCCCTGGAATGTGCTAATTATTTTTGTAGCGTTTTGGTACTGCCTGGTTTTGTGGTGTGATAAAACTATGTTAACATAGTGTGGATCCTACAGTAGTGTACAGTTGCTGTTGGGTGAATTTTGGATCTGTGCAGTTAGGATGTGAACGTGGCTGTGAAATTTCGACCCCACCTACTCACCCACCACAAGAGGATAGGATGACCTGAACAGGCCAGCAATAATGAAACCATGTGGATGGTTCCCACTGTTGAGTTGAAAAGTCACATCTGGAATGGTGACTTTGCTTTAGCTACACTTGGTGGAAGTGGCTGAATAGTTACTGCCTCTTGCATTGAGTAGTTGAAGTACAGGCAAAATACTCCCTGAAAGAGTTTTCTGCTACTTGCCTTAACGTAGGTACTATTTCTCATAATACTATTTTGACAGGTCAGCATTTCCCATCTGTTCTATTACGTTTTGTAGACCTTCGTGTTTTTTTAAACATGACTTCCTATTTGGTTGCTATCCCTTACAAGATTTCAGATCTGTACCATGTATTCTTCCCATCCTAGGCATCTGGTTGACTGTATTTGTGGACTGCAACAGAATTTTGGCTTCAGGGTGAAGTTATTTTAAGATTTTTCTTTATCTTAATTAGTTTTACTTGTGCAGTGTTTCTAGTTCTGCAATTGATGCAGTGTGGATGTTTTTCCCACGTAGCTGTACTGAGTGGTAGCATGTGTTATGCACTTAAAAGCAAATGGTCAGAACACAAGGTCTTTTCATATTCCACAGCTTGCTCAATTTTTGAGTTGACAAAGCCTACATAGTTTCAAACTTTGCACAAATTGATCAATTTATTTGAATTTGTCCATAAAACAGCAATCTATTGTGCTTTTGGATTTGTGCAGGCAAATCACCTAACAGTTTGACTTAATTCAATACTGATATGCTTAAGTGGTCACTTTGCCTTGGTTTCCATTTTCCAAGGAGCAATGGGGCCCAAAGCAATTGGGATTATGCCTGTGGGTAGCATCCAATTGTTTATAACATAATCCCAACTGTTGGCCTAATGAGTGCTTTGTACATTTTAAGGACTTCAAGAGCTGTTTCTTTGCCATTGTCAATTTTAAGCTGGTTGTTGAAGCTTTGAATCATTTTTTTATGGATTATAAATGGAAACAGAATGCTCCTCTTGTCCTTTTTCCCCAATTATCAATTGCAGTAAGTCGTATTGAAATGATTAACCAATCTGAGTTGTCTACAATTAAATGTGCAATTGCCATTATCTAAATTTTGACCACAGTTAAATGTGAGCCAACAGACATGTGGAAATAATGAGCTCATACTAGTTGTGGTATTAACATTTCAATCTTGTCAATTATTTGTCTTGTCACTTCATGGAAATAACCTGTGAAATGAGTTGTTTTCTTCTGTTTGCATTGATTAAGAATAAACTGAGTTTGCACTTTTCTTAAGCAGACTTGGGGATAAGAGACTGATAGCACTTGGGTAGGAGGCAAAGGAATATTACTCCTGTTGACTTACCTTATCTGCGTACAAAGATTGCTTAGCTAGCTATCACCTACATAAGACTGGGGGAGTGTAGTTTTTTGTATTGTGGTGCCTGCTAACTTCAGCTGGCCAGAATTCAAAACCTGACTCCACACGATTGTGATTTTGCTATAAGGATAATATGTATGTTCTTTATTGCTAAGAACTGCCGTGATAGCTAACTTGATATTTGTGCAAATCTGGCCAGCTAGATGTAAAATAAAGCAGCTGAACAATTTTATCCAAATGCGCTTCAATGTTTCAAACACCACTTCAGTGGATGGTATGAATGAGACTGAGATATTTTGATTGCTCAGATCATGAAGTCCCTTACTGCTAAATTTTTTTTGTGATTTAAGTGGTTATGGAATAGTTCTGATGAGAAGTTACTTGGCCTCCTTTTAATGACATAAGTCAGTCTCACTACCCGAGCCAAATTTGAGGCTTGACTCTGACTTTTGCACTCCAGGTGCATAAAGGTCGGAAAGCGTTAAAGGTGAGAATTGGCCAAATCAAAACTGGGCTAACTTTACCCAGCTTAGAAACTGTGCTGTAAGAGTCTTGTCTTGTGCATAATAGTATCCCTACGTCTGAGCTGGAAAGTCCAGCTTCATTCCCACCTGTCCCTGCGGTTTGTCAGTACGTGTCTGAATGGATTTGATTGTAAATCAAACTAGAGACTATTCCATAAAGGACTCATTTGATGAAATTGGCAGTTGGATTGGTTGATCAACTAAATTTTCAAGCATTAATTGTAACTGTGTTGTTGGTCCATATTACGGATGAGTGAATTCAAGACCTTTGCATTGCTTTATGGATAGATTCTGAACACTGGTGCACTTGCTATGAGTAGAAAATAACTGCTGGATCGCACCTTGTCTGAACTACAGCTGTCTGCCAGAAATTCCAGAATTTGGCTTTATTCCTGATAGTTGGCACTGATGCTATAGAAATAGAAAATTTGAGTGAAGGGCAGTATTCCCAACTAGGAATGTGCATTTCTAAATTGCTAGAGAATTGGCAATCCTGCTGTTCTCACTCGCCCAGAAGGTCTGGTCCCATGGGGTTCTGTTCTTGACTTTTCTGAAACCTGAATCAACAAAGGTGAGTAATCAGTTCAGCCTACTGCAGTCACTTTTCAAACTTCTTTTTTCCTCTCTCTCCCCTGTAGGACTCCATCTTAATGTCTTGGACTCCACGTGAAAACTTGGGGAAGTGAGTTAGTGAGCAAGCAAGGCTGATGTTAGGGGTAGGCTTCTGCTGCTGAGGGGGTGGCGGTAAAGAATTGTGTTCCAGCTGGGTCCCTTTTTATCAACCCCTTAACTTTTTTTTGGTCCCTCTTCATCCTCCTTTCCTAACCTGCTCCTAACCAACTCCTCCACTGCCCCTTGGCCTTTGCTCTGTGAGGACAGTGATTGAAATGGCCAGGATTCTGCAAAACAAATGCTTCATATCTGTTCAAAGATCTTGTGCTTTTTGTTTTTTGCAGCAATTAGGCCTAGGGAGAGCATTCTGTTAGGCCAAGTCTGCCAAGAAACACATCCCTGCCAAGGATAACCCTGTCCCTAAGACACCAAGGACTTAAAGGCGTCTTGTAGTTGTCAGAAATCGGTCCAAGCTCCATGTTGGTCACTGCCTCTGAACTTTCAATCCCATGAGGCCCTGTGACTGCACCATTTGGGAGGTCTGGTCTATTGATTGTGTTATGTCAACTGTATCCAATTAAGTTGTCATAGAATTCACAATTGGCCAGTGCGCACAACCTTCAACTCACTGGGCCAATGCCACATGTTATTCAACCAGTGCCTCTGCTTTGTGTCATGTATTTACCTAGATGCATTCTCTGATACAGAATGTTTGTTTTGGTTTTGGAAACAGATTGTTTGAAGATTTCTAAAAGTCTTTTGCAGGCTGGATTTGAGGTGCACTAAATGCTTGTGAAGGGTACAAGACTGTTCCAGTTTTTAAGTGTAGTCCCATTCCGGCATAAGATGGACTAGGCGGAAGGCATGGAGACTTTTGAATGAAGAGTTTGTCTGGATTGTGATGAAGCAAATGGTTAGGTAAAGTAAAAACTTATGGAGACTTTATGGAAAATGTGTTATTTCCCTAGTCAGGCAAAACAAAACTTGTCAGATTAAAATAATTTATACATGTACTTAGCCAATGTTGCTAGGGCAAGGAGTTTCAATGTTTTATTATGGAAATGAAGTGTCAGCCATTAAGAGATGGATATTTATGGACTTCGCCCAAGCCACATGCATATGGCTATATTTGCATTCTTGTATGTTGATGCTGCCAAGGTTGTCCACAATTTCCCACGCTGAGATTGCCAAAGTTATCCTTCAGATTCCCCTGCCTCCTGGGGGTGCTCAGACTCCTGACTCATAGATATGTGGGGATTCTGCTCCAGCTCTCTCATGTCTCTCTCCCTTTTTTTAAAAAGAGAGATTTAATAACTGTGTTCTCAAATTCCCATAAGTTTTTTTGACCAAATTTTAAGAATACAAATTTTATTTTAGTAGTGACTCATAATGAGAGGAAAAAGTTAATCTTCTGAAGTTCACATGACAGCCATGCACTAATGCAAGTCGTTCAAAATAAATCCTTTCCATCAAGTCTCTTATAGCTTCCCTAAATTTTTTAAAATCTTTGTATCATGAATTCAGTTAGACAATAACATTGCTAAACAACCCTTGTTGTACCCTGTCTCCATTGTATTTTTGCACTTAATACCATTCTCCATTGCGACAGCTCTGAAGAATGTGCAGGGTGAGAGACTTGGTCTGGAGGAGGGAGTGGGGTTCATGTATTTGGATCTTGAAAAGGGGTAGGTCATGAGTGTGGTTATCAAAAGCATCTGGTCTTGATAAATGCTATTGTTGCATACTAAAGCAGGAAACGTGTGCTGATACTTTTATGAAGCTGTCACTGAGGCCCCTGTGGGAGTATTATGTTCGGTTCTAGTAACCACAGTGTGAGGATCCTTGAGCTGGTGCAGAGGAAGTCTATCAGAACAGTTTCACCAGTGAGGGATGTTAGTTACGATATTGGTTAGTAGAAGCTGGTAAACCTTCTCTGAGCAGTGAAGGTTGAGGGAAGATTCAGTAGAGTATTGCAAAATTAGTGGGTTTAAATAAGGCAGATAAAGAAAAGCTATTTCTAATGAGTGGTGCCAGCTTTAGTAGACACTGGATTTTAGACTTTAGGCAAGAGAAGGTCGTGGCGGTGGTGTAATGACCTTAAGCTTACTGAATATGAAAGTGATGGAGGCAGAGATGACAAATAACTTCAAAAGAAAATTGGTCAGGCACTTGAAGCAAATTAGCTTGGCTCTATGCATAGTATGGGGCTAACTGGTTGGCCTGCACAGTCAGTGTAGAATCAAATGGTAGAATGATCTCTTCCTTCTGTGCCATCTGAAAAGAGATGCTGAGGCACAAAGTCAGCTCCATGAACCTGTGATGAGAGTGAGTCTTTGCTGCATGGCATACATAATTTAAACTTCCAAGAGTAGTTGATGGAAGGACAGGGTGTTTCTCAAAGGCTTTACCAGTATTAGCAGATCAACTCTGACTGAAATGAGGACTTTATTGTGTAAAGCTTAAATGTTCAATAGATCACTCCTGGACTGGTGCCAGACTGTTTGTTTGCTTTTCCCCCAAATATCTAGGCTGCAATTTGATGTGGGAGGAAAAACACATGCCTTGCAGTGCCCTGACTATAGTGCTGCCAATTGGAGCAATGCTTAATGCCAGGTTAGTGTACCTTTTAAAAGCAAATCGTGAAGCCCATTGAGTATTCATATTATTGTCACAACAAGTTGATGCCAAGCTGGTGGAGATTTTGTGACTACCTAATTTAGCTGACCATGGAGTGACTTAACAGGGATGTTGCAAACATTTCTAAATGCTCAGTCCAACTGCAGAGGAGTGATTTACAGAGACAGTTGATGTAGAGATGAGTAGTAATTGAAAAATGATAGAAGTTTTGGATAGAAGTACAATTTCTTCTTTGCAGATTTGTTTTATTGACTAAATGCTGATCCAACTCAAGTTGGTAAATGTTAAACAAAAAATTCTGTTATGCTTCAAAAAAAGCGGCCCACTTCCTTTGAGATTGAGCCAAGAGATGACTTTTAAAGAACAGCAGCCGTTGGCTGATAGCTGCTCCATATGGCTTTGGACCTGACTTGACTCCATTCAGCATTTCTGTCATATAGACATAACTTAAACTTTTTTTGTTTGATATTTCTGTCATAACATCTCAGCTGAATTGTGTAGAACTGTCAAAGTTTCCAGTTCTAAGTTGAAGCTGGAAATGTCTGCAGAGGATCCTGGTGAACACTGGAATAGCCCAAAATTGAAACTTTTCAGGCTATCGCCACTGGTGTCAGTCTGCACTGTAGGAACACAGTGTATTTCTGGCTGTACACCTGGTCTCCACTCTGGGCCTTTGGTCTTTCCTTTGTTGTGATGCTGGAAAAGTGCAATTCTTTGACTTTGTTTTTTCCTTTGGATGACAGAGCTCTCACCTTTTTTTTTTTCCTGCCCCCCCCACCCCCTTCTTTAAATCACCTGCCTGCCTCCTGGGGAGGAAATCCCTGACTCCACTGGAGCTTCCAAACAGATTGTCAAACCTCCCTTTCCCCTCAAGCCCTTCAGGCCTCCTGCATTCGCATCTGGTCTGGAAATCCACGTTTAAATCCTTCAACCATTGTTCCACCTCTACCTCTCAATACTGAAAACATCTCCTTATGACGATCAAAAATGACTCTTTCCTGTGTGATTGAATCCTTGTCATTTTGCACAATTTGTCTTCTGTCTTGGACAGAGTGGGCCACATTATCTGTCTCTAATGCCTCCCCATGATCAGCCAGCTGAGGTTGGCATGAATACCTTTTGGTTCTACTCTTGGCAAACCATTCACTGGCTATGGTTTATGTAATGACTTCAAACTCATCTGAACCATTTGCCCCTGTCTCCCAGTAATCTGACCTTTGGCTCCCCCATGCTTTTGTTGAGAGACTGCAAACCTGATCTGAAAGTGTATGCACCCTGATGGTTTCCTACTTTACCTTCCCATCACCTCTTGTGACCTCTTCACTGTTGTTCTGTTAGCGGGCCCCTTATTCACCACCAAGAACTTGATGATCACAAGTTTCCTCTGATTTTAAATATTGGAGGCTGTAGTTGTTTTTGTTCCCACTCCAAACTATTTTTTCTTAGTTTCAAAAGCAATTGTGCTGTTGCCCAAAAGAACAGTTGTCATATTAGATATTAGTTATCTCTACACAGACTGCCTCCACTCATGACTCTGCTGCAGTTGTGCCACCCATTCTGAAAGTTTTACAACATTCCTGTTCAGTAACTCTGCAGTCAGCTGATGGAGATAGTTGCAAAATCTCTTGGCTTTAGCTCATGACAATCACATCTGCAATTATGTGAATCTTTGCATTTATTTCATGATTCAGTTTAAGTTTTATTAACCCTGTATGAAACATGTGCTCCATTTGGGAGCATTACAGTCTGTACTCTACAAGGCATGTAGCTGTCTCTGATCTCAAACAATGAGATGAGGGAGGAACTGACCAGAGTTGATTGGAAGTGGAGTGTAACAGGCAAGATGGTGCAGGAGTATTGGCAAAAATTTCTGGGGATAATTTGGGAGTTAGTGGAAATTCATCCTAAAAGGAGGATGGGAAAGCTAGGTCTGGCCAGGGAAGTCAGGGACAGCATAAAAGCAAAAGGGGGGGAGAAAACAACGTGAAGTAAACAAGTGGGAAACCTTTTAAGGACCATTGCCTTCCTACTTATCGTCCAGTGAAGGGAGAAGAATGAAATGAGTAAGCTGGTAATAGACAAGAGTCCAAGAGCTTTTTAGACGTCTTAAAGGATGAGAAAGCTAGGCTTAACAATGGATGACTGGAAAATGAGGCTGAACTAGAAATGGGAACAAAGAAATAGTAGAGGAGCTGAATAGGTACTCCGTCAGTTTTCAGTGGAAGACACCAGTAACTTAAACGGAATTTCAAGAGCACCAGGTCGCAGGGGTGAGTGCAGTGGCCATCACTAAGGAGGCACTGGGGAAGTGGAAATATTTGAAGATGGATAAATCACTTGGGCTATCCCAGAGATCAGAAGGAAATACCTTCTCAATCTTCTCACTTATCCTATCTGCATCCCTTTTAAAAACTTTTTTTATAGTCTCTTCACAACCCCTTCACTTCACTTTGAGGAGGGGTAACTGGACCCAAAATATTAACTCTGAATTTTTTTTTTTTCCTTGCTGGTAAACTTTTTGCTTTTGTTCCAGTTTTCACTTTCTTATCTATCTTTGTGTCATCAGCAGACTTAGCTATCATATCTTTGGTCCCTTCATCCAGGTCATGAAACAAACGCTAAACAGTGAGGGTCCAGCACTGACTCATGTGATACCATCCATGTAGCAGGGAGGAATTACTGACAGAATTTGTAGCTTCCGATTTGTTCTTGTTGCCACTGTATTCATATGGCTGCAGTATTCATTTTCTGGTTGATTTGTAAATCCCAGGGTGTGAATTGTTGGTGATTTGGCAATGGTTAGATTTTGTCATGTTGGAGGTGGTCATTGCCTGACATTGGCACAAACATATATTTCTTGCACCTAGTCATTTCAAGCCTGGATATTTTCCATACGGATGTCCAATCCCTGTACACTTGTATTCCCCATACAGATGGCCTAAAAGCCCTCTGCTGCTTCCTCCCCTGCAGAGTCAACCAGTTCTCCTCTTTTCTCTCTCTCCTCTCCCCCCCCCCCCCCCCCCCCACCACCCTCATCTGCTTAACCAAACTAGTCCTTACCCATAACTACTTCAATTCCTCCCACTTCCTATTGGTACCCGCGTGGGCCCAAACTATGCCTGCCTCTTTGTTGGATACATGGAACAGTCCCTCTTCTGTACCTACACTGGCCCTAAACCCCACCTGTTCCTCCATTACGTTGACTGTATTGGTACTACCTCGTGCTTGCGTGAGGAGCTCGAACTGTTCATCCACTTCACGACTAATACCTTCCACCCCAACCTTGAGTTCACCGGGACCATCTCCAATACCTCTGGCTCCTTCCTAGACCCCTCTGTCTCCATCTCTGGTGACCACCTGGATCTGTGTGTCTCTGTCCTCCCAACCCCCACCTACTGTCCTACAAGAATGCCAGCTCCTATTCCCAATCCCTTTGCCTCTGCCGCATCCGCTCCTACGATGGGGAGTTCCACTCCTGAACATCCCAGTTGTCCTTGTCCTTGTCTTTCCACAACACACTGCACCACCGCCAACCCCTCCCCACTCCCCCAAAAGTGGTCGGAAATTCCTTCAACCACATCTCTTGTGAGAGCTGAGGTTCAGGAAACACATTCTTTTTCTCCCCCCCCCCCCCCCCCCCCCCCCCCGCGCACGCACGCGCGCACACAGTCTTGTTCTCATCTATCACCCCATTAACCTCCTGGATTAAACACGTTACTTTCCGCCACCTGCAATCTGACCCCACTACAAAGGATATATTTCCCTCCCCACTCTTATCTGCCTTCTGGAGGGACTGCTCTGTCCAAGACTCCCTTGCCCACTCCACACTCCCCTCTAGCCCCACCACCCTGGCACTTTTTTCCCCTGCAACTGCAGGAAGTGCTACATCTGTCCCTACACCACCACCACCTTCCCTCCCCACCCCCCAAAAATAGAAAAAATCCCAGGCCCCAAAAAACCTTCCACATCAAGCAGATGTTCACCTGCACATCTGCTAATGTGGTTTATTGTATCCCCTGTTCCTGTTGTGGCTGTCTCAGTGAGACCAAAAGGAGGCTCAGACTGCTTTGTTCAGCACCTATGTTCAGTTCGTGACAAACTACTATACCTTCCAGTTGTGAACCACTTCAACTCCCCCTCCTCCCTGGATGACAAGGGATGTCACAACAATGCCACCTGGAAACTGAGCAGCACCTCCTATTCTGTCTTGGAAGCCTACAATCCAGTGGTCTCAATGTGGACTTTACTAGCCTCATCCCAAGACCAGCATCCCTGCCTCATTGACCTGGCTGTCATCTCTCCCACCTATCTGCTGCTCCCATCTCACTGACCAATCCCCATGACTACGTACCTGCTATCACTGTTCCCCTGTCTATATATTTCAGAGCCCCCTTCCCTGCCCCCATTTCTGAAGGGTCCAGACCCAAAACATCAACATTGCTGCTCCTCTGCTGCCTGCCCTGCTGTGTGCTCCTACAGCTCCACACTGTCATCTGACTCCAACATCGGCAGTTCTTACCTCCATTGCCCAGGCCTTGTTCATGTCCAAATGCAACTGCTTCAGTGTCTGATTCATGAGTGTTGCTCAACCAATGTGCAATCGTCAAAAAAATCCAAATTCTGACCCTTTATGATGGAGGGAAGATCATTAAAGCAGCTGCTTCAAATGGTTGTGTTTAGGACACTCCTTTCAGGAACCCTTGCAGTGGAGCTGGGCTGACTGACCTGCAACAGCTACAACCATCTCTCTGTCAGTTACATTTCCAACCAGTAGAGAGCTTTTCCCTGATTCACATTGACCCCAGTTTTGCAAAGACTCCTTGACGCCTGATTTGATAAAATATGTTCTTGATGTCAAGGGCATTCCTGCACCTCACCCTCTGGAGCTCACTTTACATGTTTCGGACCAAAGCTATAATAAGACCAGGAGCTAATCAGTCCTGGCAGAATACTCAGCCAGCAGCTAATATCTCTTGCAAGTGTTGCTTGGTGCCACTCTATGACAAACCTTTCATCATTTTGCTGATTCACAGTGAACTGGCAATAATTAGCTTTGATTTGTGCACAGGGCATACCTAAGTAATTTTCCACATTTGGCATCTACTGGATAGTGTTGTAGCTGTACTGGAATAGTTTGTCCAGGGTGGGGCTAGTTTTGGAGTGCAAATTTGTTGTGCTGTTGCTAGAATGTTGTCAGGATGCATAATCTCTTGCAGTTTCCAGTGTCTGTAGCTTTTCCTTCTACTCAATGGAGTGAATCACGTTTGTCAACTGACAGCTGTAATGTGAGGGATCTCTGGAGATCGCCTAGTTGGATTGTCCACTTAATGCTTCTGACCAGTCCAATGCTTCAGCCTTGTGTAATGATATACTAGGCTCCCCTCACTGAGGCTGGTGATATTTGTGGAGCAGCTTCCTCCAGTGTGTTTTATTGTCCTCCTGCCAGTCATGACAGAATATGGCAGGACTGTAGAGCTTGGATCTGATCTGTTGCTTGTGAAATCACTTTGCGCCTGTTGCGTGCTGCTTCCATTATTTGGCACAGAAGTAATCCTCTGTTTTGGTGTCATCAGGTCGGCAGTGCACTTTGATAACATCAGACCTAAAAGAGCTCCTCTTCTGCAGGGTATAAATAGCACAGTAAGGGAAGTGTTAATTGGATTTGAAGAGAAAAGCATGGGTGCACAATAGATTCCGTAAGTAATGATAACACTTGAACCTGGTGGGTTATTTTGTCTCGTCAACAGTATTAACGTGCAGAACTGTTCGTTACAAGTCCTAAGTCTGACGACAGTCCTTTACTTTCCCTTGACATGTCTGTCTTGAACCCAAACTTGTGTTGTGTGTCAAATAGTTATATTTTGCTGAAGTGAGTCCTCAATGTGTGCTTATCCATGGTTCAAAATATTCGCCAGCTCCTAGCCCATCGACCAGTATGGTTAACGTGCTTCCTGTTGAATGACCAAGCTGTAATTTTAACATCTTTCTTTTTGTCTTTTGCGTTTTCTTGCGATGAGATTAACCCTTAACCTTGTAACATCTAAGTAGTATAATCTATGTATTGTAGTTTCATAACTTAATCCATTAATTCCTAATATTCTGAGCATACACTCAAACATGTTCCTGATCTTCAGTCAATGTATTCTTCCTGGGTTCTCTGCTTCAAACCAAAACACAATATGCAAGTGGGACTTAACCAAGTTTCTGTCTGGCAGAAACACCAAATTCTTGCTTTTTAAATTATCTATCTTTTGTGAAATTGTCTATATATGCATTTAAAAATCATTGACTTGTGTAATTGTAAATCTGTCTCCATGATGAAAATATTTTGGCTTCTTTCTCAGAGCCCAACAGTGGCTCTACTCTCCTCCTGCAAACTCATTCATCTGCCATAGTTTAGCTTAATCATGTATTCTAAACCCCATTGGATGCTGCCATTCTCCAAAGCTTTCTACATCTAATTTGTTATCGGTTGCAAACTTGTGTACAATTACTTGTTCTTGGGTACAAATCTCGTGTGCAGTGAGGGGCTATGGAATATCACTTTTTAGTGAATGTATTTACTGCCTTGATCAGAAGTTGTTTTTGGCTCAATTTTGATAATGTCACGATCTGTTAATCTAGCACCATTGGAAGATAAGCAGTATGGGAACAAATTGCTTAAGTTTTTTTTAAACGTGAGTTAGAATATTCGTGCATTAACATTTCCCATTGGCTCTCCAGGTGCAAGATATTTTTTATATTTTGAAAGGAATATTTGATATGAACTGAATCACAAATCATAGTTGTAGTGCTTGCATGAAATTCTGATAATCGACAATAAGAGATGGTCCATGGGGGTTACCAGAAACTCAACTGGACTTGTCATATTAATGCATGGCTACAAGGGCAGGTCAGAACCTAGGAATACCATAGTGAGTAAGTCTCACTACTTCACTCTCCAAAACCTGTCCACCTCTACAAGGCATAAGTCAGTAGCATGCTGGAATACTCTCAATTTGCCTGGATGAGTGTAGCTGCAACAACACTCAAACTTGACACCATCGAAGATAAAGCAGACTGTTTGATTTGGTGCTACATACACTCCCTCAATCGCTGATGTTCAGTAGCAGTAATGTGTTCTACAAATTGCACTGTAGAAATTCACTTTGCATCGTTCCAAACCCACGAGCGCTTCCATCTCGAAGAACAAGGGCACAAGATACATGTAACACCACCACTTCTGTGTTTTCCTCCAATCCATTCACTGTCCTGACTTGGAAGTAGTGTTTTGCCTGGTCAAACATTCTGGAATTCCCTCCATAAGAGCATTGTGGATCTATCTACAGCTGTAGTTCCCTAAGCCATAACTGAGCCAGTTGGCTTCTTAAAATTAACGCCTTTTAATGAGAACAACTTGTTGAATTCTGTTTTGATGGCTTTACTTGTGCGTAACAGTTTCCTATGCTGTCAGGTGGGCTAAAATTAGATTGAATTGTAGAATCATAGAATCCCTACAGTGTGGAAACAGGCCATTTGGCCCAACAAGTCCTCACTGAACCTCAGCATCCTACCCAGGCCCATCCCCCACAATCTACACATCCCTGAACTCTACAGGCAATTTGGCACGGCCAATCCACCCGACCTGCACGTCTCTTGGATTGTGGGAGGAAACCAGAGTATCTGGAGGAAACCCACGCAGACAAGGGGAGAATGTATGTGGAGTTTGCACAGTCACCCAAGGCTGGAATTGAACCTGGGTCCCTGGCATCGAGGCAGTAGTGCTAACTATGGAGCCACCAGGCTGCCCCTTGGGGGTTTTTATTTCTAATCAGCTGAGCTGATTCAGTTCAGTTACTTTGCTGTAGAATTAATTTGTTAGCTATGTTGTGACTGCATTTCCTGACATTAGTCTTGTTCATAGTCTGTTTAGCTAGTAAATACATCCTGGTGTTCTATGCTAATGCAACCACAAGTCAAATCTCACAACACCAAGTTATAGTCCAACAGGCTTATTAGAAAAACAAGCTTGTCTGCATCAGTCCCGCTGCAAACACTGCTGTACAAAACTTTTTCTTATTCCACTTCGAAGCAAGATACTAGTCTTTTTAACAGCATGAAATATTAATTTTAAAAATCTACCCTCCTGGGGGTTGCTGACTCTTCAAATTGCTTTCCCACCCTCGTTTCCCAGGAGCACATGGCTTTGAGGAGAACTAGTGGTGCAGTGTATTGTCACCTTGTTTGCTGGAGGCTATATGGGAACGCTTTGTCTCTTTTTTTTGTCTGATTCATTTGCCCAAGCGCACTCATTCCTTTCTCAATGGGCATTCTTACTCTACTCCCTCTTTATCTTTCTAACTTGAGAAAAATGAGGATGTAAAATGGAAAGGTCAGCCATTTTGACTGACTCTATTTGCTTTAGTCCTTCTGGCCATGTACCAGGAAACCTTTCCCAAAGAGCATCTATGCAAATTGATTTGTGTATATGAATCACTTTTGATCAGCATGAGGAAGTGAGCTTTATTATTAGAAAGCAGCTGTTTGTTTGACTGAAGTTGGCAAAGATAGAAATGTCCTTCATAAAATGCTGCAAACTCTCACTTAGGTCAGGCAGTATCTGTGTGAAGTGATTATCTTACAGGATTATGGCCTTCTTTCAGAATTGCTTTCCTTCACAGTTTAGGAGCAAAATATTAATCAAGAACATTATGCCCCTGGGGAATCTGTGGTTTTAGTTATGACTTTTAAAAAATCTTGCATTTCTAGTTACTTTCTTCACCTCAAGATGTCTGAAAGCACTCAACATATGGTATTTTGAAATAGTTTCTATTGAGTGCAGCTTTTCTGGCTTTTGTTTACCTGTCAGGTTTTGTGATACCTAGGAAACCTAGTTAGTTAGAATTATTGGTAAAACGGGGCATATAACCTTTTTCAATGCCTCACTTGCCTCCCTGATGCACATTGACTGCTGGCCCCTCATCCTGCCCAGGTTTAAAAACTGTGCGCTTCACTGTTATGGTATCTGTATCCTGGGGCATCCCATTGACCAGAAGCTGAACTGGACCAAGCATACACACGGTGGCTACAAGAACAGGTCAAAGGCTAGAAATCCTGCAGCAGGTAACTTGCATCTTGTCTCCTCCAATGCCCAACCACCATAGAGATGACAAAAGTAAAATGTGCCCTGAAGAATAGACATAGTGGACTTGAAATAGCACCTATGTTTATCTCTCCACAGATGCTGCCAGGACTGCTGTGTTTCTCCAGCACTTTGCATTTCTTTCAAATTTCCAGTATTCATTGTATGTTGCTCTTATCTACGAGGCACATGTCAGGAATTTAGTGGAAAACTCTCCATGATCATGATTTGTGCAGCTCGAACAACACTTGAGAAGCTTGACACTATCCAGGCCAAAACATTGCTTTTGATTGACATCCCATTCATCACATTAAAAGTTCACTTCCTCCAGTGTTGTACAGTGGCAGCAGTGTGTACCATCTACAAGATGTGCTGTAGTAAATCAGCAAGACTCTTTCCAAGGTCCTTTCCAACTCTATGCCGACTACCATCTAGTGACCAGGATAACAGATACGTGGGAACCCCATGAGTTGCAAGTACCCCTCCAAGCTACGTGTCCTCCTGATTTGGCTGACACTCTTCTTCAGTACAACAGTTATTGTACTCCCTTAACAGCACTGTAGGGCTTCCCTGCACACCAGAGAATGTAGCCATTCAAAAAGGCAATTCGCTATCACTGCCTTCAATTTGGGATGGATAGTAAGTGCTGGCTTATTCACCAACATCCACGTTGCTTTCAATGAAAACATTCAGTCCACCTTTTAAGAGGCTCATTGTATCACTGTTGTAGCTCATAATCAGAGCATAAAGGTTTCACACTGCATCTAAATTTGGGCTTACTTGAAACGTGACATTTCAGTAGAAATATATAGCTGTTTGGTTAATGCCAAGCTACTCAGTTCTAGGTACTGACATGTGTTTGGTTTGTATGTAACAGTGAGCTATGTACTAGATTCTCTTGGATCTTTCAATACCATGTTGTCCCCATCTGGATTCTTGTTACAGGAGATAATATAAGCATTACTGCATTATCTAAAGATGCTCTGGAGGCAAAACTGGAAGTGATGGGTTGGAGATGGACTGGGTTCCCATTATCTCTGATACAATTTAACCTCACTGAAGCCTCTTCCAGGGATGCCTAACCTGAAGAAGTAACCCCCCTCCCTCCAGACAAACCTCAAGGGATCTCTCTCCCACTACAACTCTCTTGTAATCTCTTCGGCCTTGAAACTGCTCAACCATGTTCTGAAGTAAACCCCAGGTACTGCAGCATGTCACCTTCCTTGGCACCTGCCTACGGAACCATCCCCTCCCCACCTGCACTCATCTCTACTGGCTCCATCCCCACCTCTTTAACTCATCTGCCTCCTCTCCACCTATCTTCTCCTTTTATCCATCTTCGGTCCACCTTCCCCCCTCCCTATTTATTTCAGGACCCTCTCCCTATCCCCCTCTTCTGATGAAGGGTCTAGGCCCGAAACGTCAGCTTTTGTGCTCCTGAGATGCTGCTTGGCCTGCAGTGTTCATCCAGCTCCACACTTCGTTATCTCAGATTCTCCAGCGTCTGCAGTTCCCATTATTCCTTTTTTTTTGTTTTTTGAATTTAACCTTAAACCAGATGCATCTATCTTTGGAGGGTTAGAAGTTTGCATCTTAAGCATTTTACTGCAGAATTGCTATGGTGGCAGAGCTGAACTGTTCAGGCTATATCTGGAAATCTTGTAATAAGCAGTGATCTTTATTTTGAAGCAAATAATATTGTTATTGTATATGCCCCCTGGATTTTTTAATCACTACTTCTCTTGAATTGCATAGTGTTGGAAGCAGCCAGCTTTAGTGCATTGCTGCAGTTTGCCTGTAATTTGTCATTGTCGCTCAGTCACACATTCCCATGCTGATCGGGAGAGAAGGATCAGCAGTCAGAAATGGAATTCTGTTGTAGCAGGCATGCTGTGTAGGATTTCATTTGCTGGATTGTTTGGAATCAGGCTGTCTGAAATCCTCAAGTCTGTGGCTTCCCTTTGGCCATGTTGTCACTTGAATAGAGACAAACTGAGGGGTCTGCTTTTGTCTTTGTATCACTGACTGCATATGAAGACTGTGTGAATTTGTTTGCAAAGTATTGTTGAGGGTTTCTCGGTTTTGTTTGAAAGAGATATTGAGATGTATTTAAAATCTAAATATTTGTTTGCAGTTGTTTTATGAAGTGACTTGGTTTGTAGTTTAGTGTTTGATTTGTGTCGATCTGTCTGAGATAGAAGGATTTTGTAATGAAGTAATCAGGATTTTTCAGTCTGTACCTAAATTCATTGATGCTTAGTTATTTTCCTCTGGGCTGCAAATGTATTGACGTTGTGAAGCAGTTTTGCTGGCGTAAAGGTGAGTACAGAAAACTTGGATGATCTGAGAACAATGCTAAGGCAATTGTAACATCAGCATCAGAGGGGCAGGAAAGTTGACCCAAAACACAACTATCCTACTCCTGTGGTGCTACCTGGCCCGCTGTGTTTTTTCAGCTTCACACTGCTGTCTCTGACTCCAGCATCTGCAGTTCTTGCTATCTACAAATGTACAGTGCTTTGGGAGGTGGTGGGGTGGGGGGGAACCACTTAAATTATTACAAAAGGCAACCTCCACATTTATAATTAAAACAATGCAGAACTGGGAATAAAATTTCACTTATTTCCAGTCTCTCTTTTCCCCATTTTAATTCCTCGGTGTGACAAGTGATTGCAATGTAATCAAAGCAGTACAAATGAATGCTTTCTGTAAAGTGGACTGTACAGCAAGGTAAGTGTTTACTTTTTTGAAGATGAATTGTAATTTTGAAATATTTTCGGTCAATCTACTGAAATATATTGAAGGCAATCCTCTCATTCTGCATATTGGTCTCGAACCTTTTTTCTGAACTGCTTCCAACACATTAATATTCTTCTGTACATAAGGTGACCAGTACTGTACATAGTCCTGCAGATGCGGGCTCATCAATAGCTAGAATAACTAAAGCGTAACCTCCTCCCTCTTGCATTCAATTCTGCTCGCAATTAAATATAGCATTGTTAGCTTTCCTGACTTACTTGCTGTGCCTGCATACTGACCATAAGACATCGGAGCAGCAATTAGCCCATTCTGCTCAGTCTGCTCTGCCATTCAATCATAGCTGAATAGTTTCTCAACCCTATTCTGTCTTTCACCCCATAGCCCTTGATCCCCTTGACAATCAAGAATCTATTTTTATCTCAAATATGTGAACTGCCTTCTGTGGCAATGAATTCCATAGATTCACCACCCTCTAGCTGAAGTTTCTCCTTGTTTCCATTCTAAAGGGTCTTCCTTTTCTATTTAAGCCCCAAGGATGTGCTCTTGACCTGGCCCTCCTACCAATGGAAACATCTTTTCAACATCCACTCTGTACAGACCATTCAGTATTCTAAGTTTCAATTAGATCCACCACCACCCCCCAATTCTTTTAAACTCCATTGAGTATAGATCCAGCACCTTCAAACGTTCCACATATGTTAAGTCTTTCATTTTTGGGACCATTCTTGTGAGCCTCCTGTGGACCTGCTCCATGGTCAGTATGTGCTTACTGATGTATGGTGCCCAAAGTTGCTCTCAATATTCTAAATGTGGTCTGACCAGAACTACTTAGAGCCCCAGAAGTATATCCCTGCTTATATATTCTAGTCCCCTCAAATGCCAACATTTTGTTTTTGCCTTCCTAACTACTGACTTGACCTGCACATTTACCTTGAATCCTGGACGAGGACTCAAATCCCTTTGCCTTTCAGATTTGAATTTTCTCCTGATTTTAGAAAATAGACTATGCCAAATTGCATGACCTCACACTTTCACACACACTATTCTCTGTCTCTTCTCTGTCTACTCTGCTAATCTAAATCCTTCTGCAGCCTCCCTACCTACGTGGTACACACTGCCCCTCCACCTAACCTTATGTAAGTCATGCATTAGGACACCCAGATCTCTCTACCACCCCTCACCATCTAGATAAAATGCTTTTAAAGAAAATATCTTTCTGACACTTTCTCACTTTTTCCAAATTGTGCTCAATTTGCCAGATCCTTGCTGAGTCACTTAAGCATCTTGAGGGATTCAAGTAGGTTATGTCCTCTTCACAGCTCAATCTCACTTTCCTCACCATTTTTGTCATCAGCAAATGTAGCTACCTTTATTTTCAGGCCTTTCATACAAATCATTAATATAAATTGTAAAGAGTTGAGGCTGCCACGTTGACGCTATGGGACACTACTTGTGACATCCTACCAATCTGAAAAAAACTTTAACTACTCTTGGCTTCCTAATATCCAACGAATCTTCTGCCCATTCCAATGTGTTACGCACTGGCTTTTATTTCCACGATAACCTTTCTGATGTGATGCCTTTTTCAAATATCTTCTGGAAATTGAAACACGCTCATCAGCTGCTTTTCCTTTGCCCACTGCACAGGTTACTTTTCAAAGTTGATTACCTTTGGACAAAAATATCATGGCTCTGTCTGATTTTAGTTTTGAATATGTCCAAGTGCCCTGTCATAACCTCTTTTAGCTTCTAACATCTTTTCCAGGTTTTAAAACACCTGATTTTAGAACAGCTTCTGTTAAATGAACTACACAAAAAAGGTAAGAAAACATTTCAAGGTGCTGCATAGGAACAGAATAAAGCAAAACGGGATACTGAGCCAAAGGCATTGATGCAGCTAAGGATATGGGCAGCAGAGTTTTTCAGAGTATCTCTCATTTACTGTGGGTGAAGTGTGTGGGACTGGCAGGAACCTGCTGGAATTGGTGTAGGCATGGATGATGGTTTCTTTAATGGACAGGCTGAAAGTAAATTAAGCCTGTAGCAGTGTTTATACAGGTAAAACCTGGTTTTAATAATGGCACAAATGTGTTTGAAGCTAGGCATAGTGGTATTATCAATAGACTAAATCCAACCTGGCTTCAAAATTGTGCCATAGCATATGGTGGAATTGGATTTTGATTTTAGTGAAACAGAAACAATTGTTGGCAAAACCCAGCAAATTCACTTTATGCCTTTAGGGATGTAAACTGCTATCCTTGTCTAGTCTGGCCTATATGTGACTCCAGACCCATAACAATGCAGAGATAGCAGGAACTGCAGATGCTGGCGAATCTGAGATAATAAGGTGTAGAGCTGGACAAACACAGCAGGCCAAGCAGCATCAGAGGAGCACGAAGATTGATGTTTTGGGCCTAGACTCTCCTTCAGACAATTTTCTGAAGGGTCTAGGCTTGAAACATCAGCCTTCCTGCTTGGCCTGCTGTGTTCATCTCGCTCTGTACCTTGATATCTCATAACAATGCAGGTGGCTTTTAAAGTTCCCTGTGCACATTAAATGCTAGCCAAGCCAGTGGTGCTTATGTCTTGTGAATGAATGAACGTACACCTTGCAACCTTTTTGTTTTGTGTTGGTCTAGGACTATTTGTGAAGGTTACAGCTGGTAACCTTCAGTGTTTACAGAGGGGACAAAACATTGGCTTTTGTATTTCACTACAGGAACACCATAGTTTGTCTTTTGATGCACTGGGTTTGTGCTGCAATTTGAAGTCAAAGATGAAAAAGTTGAGGAAAACTATTCAACTGAACCTTGGTCCTCCCCCCTCCCCCTCCCCCACTCAGAATTGACTTTGTGTGAAGGATTCCTTTTTGATTTTGCTGCAGGCTGTGAAGAGTAAGCGCACTCTTTGTGCAGTTAGGAGGGATTACCAGGATTTCGACATAGCAACAGTGAAGGAGTCTTGATTTTATAGTTCCAGGTCAAGATCATGTTGGACTGGGAGTGGGAGTGTAAGTGCAAGTGGCAGTGTTTGCATGTTTCTGCTGCCCCTCTTTATTGATGCAGGGTGTAGAAGGGGTTAATTAGAGCTTCAACCGATTTACACTTAGTCTGTGCTTCCATCTTCAATTCATTCCGTACTGTTTCAGCTTTTGTTCCTATAGCACTTCTGTTTCTATACCTGATTGGATTCTGATGACCTTTGGGCATTTTTAGACTGAAGCACATAGAAATTAGTATGTTAATAGCTGGTAGCTTGTCTTCTCCACCTTTTTAATGCATAAGTAGGCGAAATGATGATGAATCAACTGTCGAGAATTTGCTTTGACAAAATAATGACTAGGATTGTGACACTAACTTCAGTTGTCTGCCTTTTATAAGCAATAGGCATATTTATGCTCATTTAACCCTAGTAGTGATGCCAATTTTACCACTGATGTTTTATTGCCAGCTGTTTATAGAGTAGTGACGTGCTTGATTATTGCCATATGGATCAGTGGCAGGTTTCTTTCACTATGTCAAGATTTGTATGGAGTCCAAGCCATAATTTTTACGGTACACTCTGTCACTAAATTGCAAGGTATTGAAATAGTACTTTAGTGGTGGAAACTTTGGGGTTGAGGTTTGTACCAAAGCCAACAATAACCTCTTGACTTGGAAACTTTAAGTAGAGCCATGTGACGCAAGTGGGCCCATTATTTTATTGTATTGATAGCATGCCTTTCCCTTCTGGTATCCTTTTCTAGTTTGATCACTTGGGCATAAAATTTTCAAATTCTGCATTATGATATGGGAGTAAACGCAATAAAAAAAATCTACTGATATGAAGAATTTTCTTAGCTATCATCATGTATTAGTATACACAGTAATAATCAGGAAACATCCCAGATGTAAAATTGAGGCTGATCCACTGTGTTGGAGATCACTGAAAGATCGAAAGAAGGAAAGCTTTTGTTTTTCTTGCAGCCATGATTTGGCATTTAATAATTTTGAGTCAGAAGCTTGATCATCATGACTGCTTGTATTTAGCACCCCTTGTTCTACCAAACACTTGCCACACACAAGTAGGCTGTGCTGGTGAAACTCAGCAGATCTGGAAGCAGCTATCAAGATAGAAACATCATAGTTTTTCTTAGATTGAAGAGAGGTGGAAATGGGATGGGTTTTGTGAATTTTTTATTAAAAGGGGAAAAGGCGATGGAATTGTTGGAGACCAAGGGAGGTTAGAGATTGAAGGCCTTGTAGAATAATTTTAAGGGATTGATATGGTTTTAAGGAAAGCACAAAATACTGTTCTATAAAGTGGTGTCAATAGTAGAACTGAAAACGATGACCTGAAAACAAGTTTCAGCTATGGGGTTGTGGGAAATGGGGATATTGTAAAATGGAGGACAGAGTTTATGGTTGAAGTGGAGTCCAGAAGAATGCACTTAGAAAGTGAGATGTTGAACCTCCAGCTTGTGCTGGGCTTCACTGGAACGCTGTTGCAGGTTTAGGCTGTAAATGTGTGAAATGAGGGCAACATGGTGCACTGAAATGACAAGCAACTGAAAAGCCGGGGGTTATGCTCAAAGTGAACAGTATGTTCTGCAAACTAGTGGTGGCCCAATCTGCATTTGACCTTCCTAACGATTGAGTGGTGCAAGTAAACTGCTGCTTCACCTGGAAGGAGTGTTTTGGGGCCTTGGACAGGTAAGCGAGGAGGTGGGTAGGGACATATCTGCTATCTCTGCAGTTCTGATTGGATACTTAACAGCCTGTTGGATTAGGTGTCTTGAGGTGAACAGTGCCAGATCGTGAACTTTGTTCTCCGCTTTGATTTTTTTTCTCTCAATGATTGTATCTTGTTTTCAGGTCTTTGTACTTTCAGCAGAGAATCTTAAATCTGCAAATAACACCTACTCTTGATCAAAGCATTGCTTCTGCTGTACAACTATTACCATTCCTCTTGTCCTAATGACAGCTTTGGTCCTTTTAATCTTTCCTAACCTGCCCTTCCCCCTTAATGATGTAAAGCCTGTTACGTTTCTACATCTTTGTTTCTGAAGAAGTCTTTTTGAATTTGAAGCATTCACTGTTTCTCTCTGCACATCTGTTTTTGTTACTGGGAATATGCCAAGTTGTTGGAAAAGCTCACCTGGTCTGGCAGCATCTGCAAAGCTGGGGGCGGGGGGGAATGAGTTAATGTTGAGTTTGGTGACCCTTCCTTGGAATTGCACACTGCATGTTGCCAGACCTGCTGAGTCTCTTCTGTGCTGTTTTTATTCCCAATCTCCAGCAACCACAATATTATGCTCCTGTTCATATGCTGTACTTGGAAATCTATCTCTTTTTTTCTGTCTCCTTCCTGTCTCTTGGGTCTATTCCATCACCTCTGTTCTCCAGAAACCACAGGCTCTGTTTTGAATTCCAAATCCCTGTCCTAGTTTGCATAAAGTTTTTACACAACCTGTTAGATCAACCACCTCCTCTCTCTGCTACAATACCCCAAATTGAGTGGTTTCATCTGTCTCTGGCTGCTTGTACTCAGACACACTCCTTCATTCCTCTGCTGGTAGCGCAGGCATCTGTTGTTTTCTTTCTTTCTCTCTTTCCCTCCTTGTCTGTCCATCTGCCTCCCACAACTTTCTGAAAAGAGAAAAAGCAAAGTCCTCCTGGTTCTATAGCAGCATTCACATTCTGAGGAAATGCAAACAGTGGTTTACTGAAGTGTAATTGTGCAGTAAATGTAGCAACCAATTTGTACACAGTTAGACAAGTAAAAATCAATGGATGACCAGATAATATGCATTTGGTGTTTGAGGGAGGATACTGGCAAGAACGCCAGGCACACTCCCTGCATTTTTTTGCACAATGTAGCTATGTTCTCAATTTAAGGAGGTAGACAGGACCTCCTTTAATTGCTATTAGACCTGGCATATCTGACTATGTAGTGTCCCTATGATTCTGCACTAAAGTGTCAGCCTGGAAGATGTGCTTCAGTTAATGAATTTGAACTCTCATTAGGCTGAGGAAATCAGATTTAGACTAGTTGGTCAAACTCTGTTTACATTAAAAATGTCCAAGACTAATGGCTGGCTTTTTGGTAGTTATACAATGCACTGTACACAATAGAAAACATTAACCAAGAGTTTTTTCAAAGTAAATCCATATTACAGAACATAGGAAGACTTGTAAACAAGAAAAGAAATTTCCAAACTGAAATCACTAATTATGCAAGGCAGCATTGCTCATTTTAATTGTTATTCCAGGTAGCAGTCAGGAGCAAAATCTCAAGGTAAGTGTTTGGGATGTTTTGGAAGTATTGAGGAGATTGGGTTACTTTCCCCTTTGTTTTCTTTTCCTGATTGTTCAGTTGACCACAGACTACTTTGGTAGATGGAGTAACAAGGTGTAGAGCTGGATGAACACAGGCTAAGTAGCACCAGAGGAGCAGGAAAGCTTTGGGTCTGGACCCCTCTTCAGAAATGGGGGAGGGAAAGGGGATTCTGAAATAAATAGGGGGAGGGGAGACAAATGGAAGGTGGACTTTTTTTGTAGAATGAATGTTTGTAAATATTATTTTCCTGTGATGTGACTGAAGAATAGATAAACACTGTCTGTCTCATAAATCAAAAGAAAAGAATAATGTTTCCTCTTCACAGCATCTGAAATGTAAAATCAATGCTCCCTCTTGCATGTGCTCACTTGCTCTCTTTTTTAATTAGTCCCTTTTAAAGTTGAAAGTGTTGTGGAATGGAATACCTTTTAGGCTCTCAAGATAGATTTGAGGTTTGTTTATTCACTCATGGGTTAGCAGTGTCACTGGCTACTCCAGCATTTTAATTCCCCATCTGTAATTACCCTGGAGAATGGGTAGTAAAACGCTGTAATCCTTGGTATATAGAATGAAACTGTGCCGTTAGGAACAGAGTTTGAGGATTTTGACACGGTGACTGTTGAACAGCCATATGGCTGTAGTACAAGCTGGTGTGTGGCTTAGGGGGGAATGTGGAATTTCCATGCATCTGCCCTTTTTAAAGAAGTAATAGGCATGATTTGGGTGGTGTTATCATAGGAACCTTGGTGTTTTCACAAAATTGTAGACAAACCTTTTTGAATATAGGCAACTATTGCACCAGACAAAAAGTTAGCTTCTCTCACTCCCTGGGGTAACTAATTGTATTAAACAGGGTTCCTTTCTTCCTGCTGGAGATGATTCCTCTGTCTGTGTACCTCCTGATGTAGGCAGAGCCACAATGCCTCTGGGGAGCAAGTTTCAGGATTTTGACCTAACAACCCTGGAAAAAAAGTGGTGTATTTCCAAGTCAGGGTGCTGAGTGGGTTTTTAGGGGAACTTGTCAGTGGTGGCTTATCTGCCACCCTCTCTTTCTTGAAGTTGTGGTTATAGGCTGAGGGAAATGCCAAGACTCGGTGAATTTCAACAGTGCCACCTTTGTAGGTGGAATATGCTGCTGTTACTGTATTTCTGGTAGTGGGATTGGATTTTGTGAATGCGGTACTAATCAAGTGGGCTGCTTTATCTCTAATGGTGTCAGGTTTCTTAGGTGCAGCTCCAACACTTATCAGGCAGATAGGGAGTATTTCATCCGCTTTGTAGATGATGGATAGGCTCCAGGGAGTCACTAACTATCATTGTCAAAATCCTCAAACTCCATTCTTAACCATACTGCATGTCCCCATGCCCTAAGGTTTCGCCACCATATTCATCATGATAGTTGAGGATGGGCAATAAATGCTGGGCTAGTCAGTGACGCTCCCATCCCTCGAATGAATAAACAAACCTCAATCTATCCCCAGAGAACCAAAAGGAACTTGGGCTTTGGGAAGTCAGGAGATCAGATACTTCTGCAGTATTGCTAGCCTCACATCTGCTTTTGTATCCATGGCATTTATATGGCAAGTCCAGCTCTGTTCATCATGAGGTGATCTCAATGCAAAAGTATCAAGGATTTTGCTGAAATTAAACTGCATGCAAGTGAGATGGCATCTGGAGTGTCACGTCCAGTGTTGGTCACCTTTTTTCTTTTTAATATTTAAGGAGGGAATAAATGCATTGGAAGTAGTTAATGTTAGACTATTACTTGGGAGTGAGTGGCCTGTATCGAGGGAAGGCTGGATATGCTCGACTAGAGTAAAATCTTCTTAACTTGCTACTAGAGTAAAAGGTGACTTGATTGAAACATACAAGCTACTGAGGTATCTCAACAGGGTATATGTGAACAGGAAGGTTTCTCCCATGGAAGAATCTAGAACTAAGGGCCTGTGATTATAAGTCAGGGATTAATTATCTGAAAATGGAGGTGAGGGATGTGAGCCTTCCAATGCTGCTTCCATCATTATTTTCAGGAAGAACATTCTTCAATATTAAGGCAAAGGTAGATTTCTTTTAAAGAGGAGGTGAAAGGTTATCGTTGGCAGTTGTGAATATGCATTTGACATCAGTGAGCTCAGTGGTAGAGGATGTTGAGGGGCTGAATTGCCTACTCCCTGCTCTTAGTCCATCTTTGTATGGAGTAGTGCTTGATATGAGCTGATCCCTGTAATTGCAATGCAGGTAGAAAAGGGGAAAAAAAGGCTCCTGTGTCAGAAAGTCAATATTCTGGTCTCACCTGCTACAGAGAGATCCTATTCAGAAAGGTTTAGGATGTGGAAATGCTGGTGTTGGATTGGGGTGGACAAAGTCAGCCTCATGACACCAGGTTACAGTTGAAAAGGTTTATTTAAAATCACAGGGTTTTGGCCAGCTGCTCCTTCAGGTGAAGTAGGAGGAAAGAGCAGTGCTCTGTAAGCTTGTGATTTTAAATACTCCTGTTGGACTATCACCTAGTGCTATGAGACTTCTGACTACATCTGAACAGGTTGATGAAAATTTTGTGTTTTTAAGAAAAAGATTTCTGTGGCCTAATAACAGGATTCCAAATCTCAAAGAACCATCCAGAAAGAGGCAGTGAGAGTTCAGTCGGAACACAAAGGTGATTTTGGTTTGTTAGCAGTGCATTGCAGTTGGGGATAAAGTCCTGAGTAACTTGGAAGGAAACACTAGAAGTAAAAACCCTTAGTTGAGAGTATGAAAAGTATGTCTTTGCTCTGAAAGTGTTCAGATGTTGTTAAGAAGAAAGTTCCAGAAACCAGCTAACTCTGCTAAATGAACATGAAATTTTAAAATAGAATATTTGTAAGATGGTGGTTGAGGGTATTAAGGTTGTATCTTCAAACTTATGATATTTTGTTGTCAGGCCACTTCCAATACTGCTTATGTAATGTGCTATTGTTAAAGTTCTTAACTACAAATAACTTTGTTCTTGTGTTAAATTACATTAGCAACCTTTATAAATGTTTTTGGTGACTCATTGCTATGGTAAGCAAATAGCTTATAAAATGAATTTTTGCTATCCAGCTGGTGTTTGCTCTGGAATCTGAGACTGTAATCTTAACATTAGCTTGAATGATAGCACTTAGAAACTTTAAGTGAAAACTATGCAATTCCAGAGCATATTTAAGATGGACCTAGACTTCTGGAAGCCAACGTTGCTGAGGAAAATGGCAAGTGTGTAGAAGCACGTATGAATTGTGGCAGAGTCTCAATGGGCTGAATGGTCTGCCTCACTTATTTTCTACATTTCTATAATGTTTATCAGTCACCATTTCTGAGAAGGTTCTCAACCAGAAACGTCAGCTTTCATGCTCCTCTGCTGCTTGGCCTGCTGTGTTCATCCAAATCTACACCTTGTTATCGCAGATTCTCCAGCATCTGCAGTTCCTACTATCTCTGCACCATTTCTGAGACTAGCTTTATATTCCAGACCTACTGATGGAAATTAAATTCCAGATGGGATGTGACCATAAAGCATTAGTGTGATCCCCAAGATTACTAGTTCCGTTACCTTAACATGTCACTATCAAGCCAAATAGTAGCTCTTACTGTAGTGCCCTGCCTAAAATAGTTAACTTGACCATTTTCAGAGGCAGTTAAGAGGAAACATTGCTTTAGGCAGGTGTGCTATTTTTGCCTCCCTTTAGTGGACAACTAAGAGATGAAAAGGAAGTTCCCATTCTTACCCCCCCCCCCCCCCCCCCACCTCACTTCTTGAACTTAAGTCACTGGGGAGAGTGGAAAGTGGATTGTTGAGGTAGTCTCAACTTTGAAAACTGTTTATGATTATTGCAGGATTTCTTCTGAGTATTTTTATTGTGCAACCTCTTGAATTTGTTTCTGCACTGAGACTTTGCACTTTGTTTATTGTATTTGTATTTAAAAAGATGCCATAAACACAACCTCAAAGCCCAAGACTTACCCCAGTGGGAAGGACTAGCATTATGAAAATGTGGTGTTTTCTTTTTTCTAAAAAAATTCAAAAGGTGCCTCAATTTTAAGGCAGAGATGTGGACATTATTGTGAGTGACATATAAGTCTTTGAAATTCATGTTTTGAGGGGGGTAGATATATTCTTGACTGACAGGGGAATCCCGTGGTGCTGGAGTCAGGAAGTAGAGTCGAAGGCCCAATCAAATCAGCCATAAAAATCATTGAATGGCTGAACAAACTCCAAGGGTTGAATAGCCTATTGTTTCTAATTTGCATGTTTGTACTTCGGAATGAGCATCTGACATCTTTTCCACACTTTCTTCCCTAACACCTGGTTTGTTGTTGCATTTTAACCTGGAAAATGGAGATTATCGTAGTTTTTTGTTGCATTCAAAGCTGCTGTTTCTATTTGCTTTACAAAACTATTTGACTTGTAGCAGCATTGTAAAGCATTTACTTTTCTGACTAATTTTGAAAACCTTCAAATGAAAGCAAAGCATACTCTGGTTTTGAACAATTCTTCTGTTTTACTTTGACAGTCCTGGTACTTGTGCAGCTCACTTTTTAAAGCCATTTGATATGTCCTGCTAATCTCCCCTATAACTCATGTTTTGAGCAGTCTAATGGATACTGTGTGGGAGGGAGAGAAGGAAGGACATGTTTAACTTGTCATTTTGGGAGGTGATTAACCTGCTGGTTAAAAGGTTTGCCTTTTACTTCATATGAAAAGAATATTTCTTCCAGAATTATCTTGTAAGCTTCTTGATGCCAAATGTGTTGCTGCAGTCATTTTGTTTAGAAATGACAGGTTAACTTTTTTCAGAGACTGTAGATTTCTGAAATATTTGGAATAAAGTTTCTAAGCAATGTGAATGCATGTGTACACACTATCTCAGCTCTAAGGACTTTGTTTAAATTTATTCACAAGATGGGTGCATCATTGGTCAGGCCAGAATTTACTGCCCATTCATAATTGCCCAGAGGCTCTGTAGTTGCATATATGCCACATTGGGGTCAGGGTAACAGTTTTGTTCCCTAAAGGACATTAGTGAACGAGATGGGTTTTTAACCCAACAATTCATTTTGTTTCAGGACCCACTGATTCCAGATATTTGTTGAATCCTAATTCCTCCATCTGCCATGGCAGAATTGAGACCAGGCCCCCAAAATTGTGTTTCTAGATTAACAGTGCCATTTATACTACACCTTGCTGATTTGTAACTATTGTGACAAACTTAGTGGTGAAATTACTTTGAAGGCCCTTTAATGTTCTTTTGCGATTGGACTTTCAGATATAAATGGAGAATCTAATGAAGATTACAGCTTTTACTTAAAAACACCAAGTCTGTCATCGGTTCAGTTATTGCTGTTACAAATGTTGCTATCCACTAGAAATGAAAATACTTCTGTTTAGGAAATTTTTAGGGTAGTAATAGGGCTCCTATTAAAGAAAAAAAAATTGAATGTTGGATATTCATTTCATAATTAGAATATTGGATCAAGTGTGAAGCTTAAAACAAAATTCAATTCTTACATGTCAATGAATAAAGAAAAACTAAGACGTGCACACCATAATAAAGCTGACTTAGAAAATTTAAAGCAGAACAATTGGAGGCTGTGGGATTCGGAGTAGCAAATTATGAATGGCAGTGAGTGACTTGTCTCAACAATGGTGAGTTGATTGGGAAGGTAATGCTGTGGTGGTTGAAACTGCTTAAGGAAAGACATTGGTTTTAGTTTTTCAAGTTTCCATTAGATTGGAAAATAGCAGGTCTAATTCTTCCGATCAAAAGTTGGAGGCAGAGCAGGAAACTATAGGCCGATTACCTTAACACCAATCATAGATCCTTCTAATGTTCTCGTTAAAATTTACAGTATCTACTTGGGGAAAGCCCTTGAGGTAATCAGGCAGAATGAGCATGGTTTTATGAAAGGGAAATCGTGTTTTTAATTTTGAGTTCTTTGTGACAGTAACATTTTGTAGATCAAGGGGAATTGGTGGTTGTACTGTCCTTAGTTTTTCCACAATGCATTTAATAAGACATTACATCAAAGGCTGTTGCAGAAATGAAATGCTTGTGGAGTAAGGGGTAAATTATTAGCATGGATAGAAGATTTGGCAAGCTAACGAGCCAGTAGGAATGACTGGGTGCTTTTCTGGTTGGCAAGATGTAGGGAGTCCTAGGTATCCATGTTGAAGTCTCTCCACTTTGAACATTTAAATGACTTGGAGGAAGAGACTGAAGGTCTAGTTGCTGAATTTACTCATGACAGCTAGGAAAGGAAGTTGTGAAAATGATAGTGTTTTAAAGGATATAGATAGGCTAAGTGGATGGGAAAATGGAATATAATGTGAGAAAAGATGACATTGTTCCTATTGGCAGGAAGAGCAAATAAAAGTATATTATCTAAATGGCAAGAGATTGCAGGCCTCTTGATGCAGTGGAATCTTCGTGTTCTTTTTGAATTGCAAATGGCTAGTTTGCAGGTATAGCAAGAACTTAGGAAAGCTAAAAGCATAATTATTCATTACAAGGGAAATTCGTGTTGTCTGTGGAACTCTTGAGGTGGTGACAGAAGCTCTGCCTTCACATATATTTTGAAAGTGGTGGGTGGATAAATTGAGTTGGTAATTGAGAGTGAATGGTTATCCAGGATAGATGGGCATAGAGTTGAGATTACAATCACACCAGAGATTTAATTGCATTATATGGAAGAGCAAGCTTGAGGGCTAATGGCTTCCTCTGTCTGATTTGTAGGTTGGTATGAAGTTTCTGGTGGAGATTGAAGGATAAGTAGAAACGGCAAGTATCAGGCTCAACTTTCAGAAGAGGTGGATCACCAAAGACCATTAAAAGAAGAACCTAGTGTTCACTTAGCATTGTCAGAATCACTTGAATAAACTGATCAAGTCATGCACTGGAGGATATAGTTCAAGATACTATTTTAAATTTATTTTATCAAGACCACTATTGCAGGGTGAAGTGTCAGTGAGTCCCTCTAGTGCCTTCCTTCCTTCCCCAGTCTTGATTCGAGCTTGCTCCTGTTCTTTTCCTGATTCTTGTTCCCCCCCCCCCCCCCCCCCCCCACCACTGCTTGCTTTTGCTTACTACTTTATTCTCTCGCTCTAAATTTCCCCTATGGGAGAATGCGTTGAATGAATTAATTCTCATGGTTATATTGTACAGAAACTGGCCTTTTGTGCTAACTTGTCTATGGCAATGTTTATGCTCTCCTCCTGTCTTTTCACCTAAATCTATTATTGTTAACCATCTATTTCTTTCTCACTTATTGGTAGTAGCTGCCCAATTTTCTGTTTAACACCTACTTCTGTGTCTCTACTACCATTAGCAATCCTTTTGTTTTTCCTCTGGTCACCTATATCTATTAAACTTGCTGCTCTTTCTCCTTTCACATTTTGGAAACCTATTTTGTTTACATTTACTTCAAGAGATTCACTCTCTCTGTGGATTTTGTAAAACTTCTATTTAACTTAACAGCATTAATTTCATTTTACTGAGAGGAGTTTGGGGAAGTCACTCATTTCGATTTAAAATGTTTTGTTTGTTCTGATCAGGGCACCAAGAGAACCAAGCTGCAGATCTTAGTTTTATTTTAAATTGGAAGAGGTGATTCACTTAAATCCATTGAAACAAATGGCTAAAGGAAAGGATAAACAAAAGCAAGAGGACAAAAGATGAAAATTGGGAACACAAAGGGAGCAAGATATAGTCAAGAATAGGGAAGAACAAACTGGAGGGACTGACTGGAGATAATGGGAACTGCAGATGCTGGAGAATCCAAGATAAAAAAGTGCGAGGCTGGATGAACACAGCAGGCCAAGCAGCATCTCTTAGGAGCTCCAAAGCTGATATTTTGGGCCTATACCCCCCCCCCCTCCAGAAATGGGGGAGGAAAAGAGGGTTCTATCCCCTCCTACCTCTCCACCTACACTCACCTCTACAGGCTCCATCCCTGCCCCTTAACTTGTCTGTCTCCTTTCCACCTGTCTTCTCTATCCACCTTCGATCCACCTCCCCCCTCTCCCTATTTATTTCAGAACCCTCTTCCCCTCCTCCATTTCTGAAGCTATCCTGCTCCTAAGAAGCTGCTTGTCCTGCTGTGTTCATCTAGCTACACACCTCGTTATCTCAGATTCTCCAGCATCTGCAGTTCCTATTATCCTTTGTAATCATCCTCATTGCTCTGTGTAAATGCCTGGAACCATCACCTTGCAGTTATGGAGATTCTGTTCTCCTCCATTACTTAATTCTGTGTGATTATCTCTGATTAGATTTAATTCGATGTATAGCGATTGAGGAATCCTGTTGACATCTCTGTATTGAAATCCACACCATTGGCACTCCATCCAATGATACTTAAGTTGGAATATTCTCTCCATTTTTCATTATTCATCATGCTGCTTATTGTATGGATCTCAAAATGACCCCCTCAATGACCTACAGCAATGTAACAGCCATTTCCTTCCATCAGACTTCTCTATATACCACCTCATACGTTTTGCTGAGATCGTCCCCCTTACTTCTGTATCACTGTCACAGAATTGCCCATTTTTATGAAGGTCATACTGGCTTAAGCTTCAGTACCAAGACTTTGCAACAGCCTTTTGGGGCATTAGGCTGGCTTGGCGGCAACTTGTTGCTTTTACGTTCCTGGCCAGGAACACTGATTTCTGTAGTCTCCTGTTTTACCTTAACCATGGGCACTGATGTTTGGCAAACTATATTCAAAGTTAGTGATAATGGGAACTGCAGATGCTGGAGAATCCAGGATAATAGTGTGGAGCTGGATGAACACAGCAGGCCCAGCAGCATCTCAGGAGCACAAAAGCTGACGTTTCGGGCCTAAGTTAGGTTACCTTTGGAGATGGTAACAGCCTCTTGCAAATGCTCTTCCCTTCTGAACCACATACAAATCTGCTGCATTAAGCTCACTTGAAATTTTCCAATGTTACAGTGGGTGGGTAACTTTTTTAAAAACCACGATACACACTCCAATATCCTCACTGGGTAACTGATCCTTTATTCCTTGATCAAGTTTGTACTTTCCGAATGATAGCTGTTAGTGCAGCCATGTGTGGAAATCAGTCTACTGAATGCAAAAAAACAGCATTTCCGTGAAGACCAGATTTTAAAAATATTTTCCAGCCAACAAGAAACATTAACCCTCCATTGGCTTGCTGCCAGGTAATAGAACCCAAGTGTGTTCAGTGACTGCATCTTGTCAACAAGTCCATGTTCAATTGCAGCAAGATCTGGACAACATCTAAGCTTGGGCTGATAAGTAGCAATTATCATTATTGCCACAAATGTCAGATTAAGACCATCATGGATAAAAGACAACCTAACCACTGCCCGTTTGTATTCGGCAGTGTTACCATCACTGAGTCCCAGGCTATCAACATCCTTGGTTCCATTGAGCAGAAACTCATCTGGACTCACAGTGCCAATGCTGGCTACAAGAGCAAGTCAGAAGCTAGAGGTATTCAGTTAGTGACTCCCCAGAGCCTGTCCTCCATCTACAAGACACAAGTCAGGAGTGTGATTTGGAATACTCCCCACTTGCCTGGACAAGTGTAGCCCCAACAGCATTGTAAGCTTGATACCATCCAGGACAAAACTGTCTGTTTGATTAACACCACATAGACAAGCATCCCCACTCATACTCAGTAGCAACAGTATGTAGTATCTTCAAGACGCACTGCAGAAATTCACCAAAGATCCTCAGACAGCACCTTCCAAATTCACGGCCACTTCCATCTAGAAGGACATGGGCAAGAGATAAATGGGAACACCACCACCTTCAAATACCCCTCCAAGCTGCTCACCATCTTTGAAATATTATCACTGTTCCTCCACTGTTGCTGGGTCTAAATCCTGGAATTCCCTCCTTTTAATGAAATGGAGGGTCAAGTCTCAGCAGGTGGACTGTACGAAGGCAGCTCACTACCCTCAAGGTCAACTGGGGATGGGCAATAAAATGCTGGCCGGCCGGTGCCCAATGAGCTTAAACTAAATCATTTGACCTGTATAA
Organism: Stegostoma tigrinum; assembly: GCF_030684315.1. Lineage (NCBI taxonomy): Eukaryota > Metazoa > Chordata > Chondrichthyes > Orectolobiformes > Stegostomatidae > Stegostoma > Stegostoma tigrinum. Next base: position 48,391,154 of record NC_081357.1, on the reverse strand, counting down.
ACAAGAATATTCAAATGGCCACGAGGATGCTCTTACAGTTTGCAAGGCTCTCGATCACCTGTGTCAGCAGAACTATGCTGAGTTACGTGGCTGCCTCAAGTTGGTGACTTTTGTGCTAAAACAAAGGATTAGACTGATGTGCATCCTGGATAAGCAGTAATATAACCAGCTGGGTTCCTATGCCATCTTAGTATCCACGTGATAATATGGTGGATCTCTCTGCAAGCTAATTCATAAGACAATGAAACAGTATATGCTGTTTTTGAGGTGTCTGCTTTGAGGTTTTGCTTTCTTTTTTTCTTGGTTGCATATTTGGTTGTAAAATTTGCATTTTAATAGGCAAGCACTTATAACTATCACGTGGCTTCACATCTGTTGCAAGAAATTCGATCCATTTTTCCTCCAGTTTGATTTGAAATGATGCAGGTTCAAAACAGGATGAATGAAAACTCCTACAAATAGTGTAGAAGTAGACAGTGATGGAAATAGTTCTAGGCTTCAGGATAATATTAAAAGGTGAAATGGTCAGAAGTATGGTGGAGAGGGTTCAGTCTGGGGAGCTGCACAAAGGGAGGACTATCAGAAAATCTTTCCTGTATCTTAATGGTAGATACTTTGAATTAAACTGGTGTAGGTGTTTTATAGTGCACCTTTTTGGAGCAGTTGGGACTAAAACCCCAGGTCTTGCAGGCTGGAGGTGGCAACACAACCACTGTGCGACAAGGTATTCACTATTAGTGTGATCCTGAATGATGCTGATGAATAAAATGACCCATGTGTCAGCTTACAAATGACAGGGTAGGTTGATAAAGTGCTGAGTAAGTTGCATTGTTATTTGAGTTTATAAGTTAAGTGGAATATAAAACCAGAGATTATGCTAAACTTTATAAGTGACTATTAGATTTGTTTTGGGTATTGTGAAGAATTCTGAGCATTAGAAAAGGGAGGGATCAAGGATTTTAACACCACTGAGGATGTTTAGCTCAAGCTTTTGCAGTTATAAAAGGAGATTTGAAAAATAAGGACTGTCTTGCTTGGGACAGGTATATTTAGGCAATGATTAGTACAGGCTTTCATAGAACATAGAACATTACAGCACAGTACAGGCCCTTCGACCCTCGATGTTGTGCCGACCTGTCATACCGATCAAGCCCATCTAACCTACACTATTCCATGTACGTCCATAAGCTCATCCAATGACAACTTAAATGTACCTGAAGTTGGCGAATCTACAACCATTACAGGCAAAGCATTCCATTCCCTTACTACTCTGAGTAAAGCAACTACCTCTGACATCTGTCCTATATCTTCCACCCCTCAATTTAAAGCTATGCCCCCTCGTGCTCACCGTCACCATCCTAGGTAAAAGGCTCTCCCTATCCACCCTATCTAACCCTCTGATTATTTTATATGTCTCAATTAAATCACCTCTCAACCTTCTTCTCTCTAATGAAAACAGCCTCAAATCCCTCAGCCTTTCCTTGTAAGACCTTCCCTCCATACCAGGCAACATCCTAGTAAATCTCCTCTGCACCCTTTCCAAAGCTTCCACATCCTTCCTATAATGCGGTGACCAGAACTGTACGCAATACTCCAAGTGCGGCCGCACCAGAGTTTTGTACAGCTACAGCATAACCTCTTGGTTCCGGAACTCGATCCCTCTATTAATAAAAGCTAAAACACTGTATGCCTTCTTAACAGCCCTGTCAACCTGGGTGGCAACATTCAATGATCTGTGTACATGGACACCGAGATCTCTCTGCTCATCTACACTACCAACAATCTTACCACTAGACCAGTACTTTGCCTTCCGGTTACTCCTACCAAAGTGCATCACCTCACAATTGTCTGCATTAAACTCCATTTGCCACCTCTCAGCCCAGTTCAAGATGATAACAAACCATTTCTGCTGGCAAGTGGCGTCGCTGGTCTTGCTAAATTTACAGATCACTAGGGAAAGGAGCATGAGTGTTATACTGAGTTGTCTGGATCTGGAAAACTGTCCTGAAGCTGATTCCATAAAGAAACTTAAAATGAGCAGGCACTGTTTGAGGGGGCCATGAATGATATAGGATAAATCACCAATTGTTCAAAGAACCAGAACATAGGAGGTTGTTTGTTCCACCATCTTTGTGCTGTACATTTTGTGGTTTTCTGGCATAAAAGATGCAGTTGACCCACTGTCACTTTTGTGAAGAATTCTAGATTCCTACAAACCTTTTTGGGTGAAGGAATTGTTCCTAGTTTCACTTTTTTGTTTTTTTTTTTGAAAAAGCTAGCTTTTAAAATTTGCTGTATCCTAGTGAATCATGTTGCAGTTGTGAAACCTCTTAGCAAAATCACCACTTATCTCTAACCTGAAGGAAGCACATGTTAACTTTGTGCAACTTGACATTGTAATATAATCCATCAAGACATGGTATCTTCCCTTGGGCAATACAATTTTTCCTGAGACTGGGTGCTCAAAACTGAATGCGTTGTCCAGATGGTGCCTGACCAAAAGCCGTATGTGACTGAAACACCACTTCCTCACTTTGTTTGAATTCGACCCCTTGACGTAGACACCAAAAATCCCTTTTGAACAACATGTGTAGCTGTTGCATGTCTGTCCAAATAATACTGGATTGGTGATAGATGTAGGTAAGTATGTTTATAATGCCCTGAATCAGAAAAAGAGCTGAAATGTGGATTGTTGAGGTGGCTACCCTACTTGCTTTCCTCAGAATTGTGTGGACTGTTTGTGAAATTCAAAATGGCAAACAGTTGCCTTTTGTATATTTGGTTTTGCATGAGAGGAAATTGGTTTGCTTTTTAAACTAGCCTTGCAGATCTGGGGAAGGAAAATAATTTTAACAAAAACCATGTCGGTGTTGAAAGTAACTTTTGGGTGGACAAACATGGTACCGTTACCAAATAATGCATAGTAGGATTCAGAGGAAATTAATTTGCATTCCGTTCATGTGTATGAATGTGAAACAAACAAAGCATGTTGTTACATTTGTTTTCTTTTTCTGGACCTCTTGTAGAGCTGTTGAAATACCTTTTGTTGATGGAAAAAGTTAAACCTACATCCAAAAAGAGCCAGGAAATGAAAATGTCTTGGTGGATTGAAGGTTAAAATAATGACAAGAACCTGAACATTTCTGAATTGAGTAAATTGTAGTGTTAAGTGCAATAAATTTGGAAATCTGGACTACTGGATAAATGACAATATTTGATTTGGAAGAATGATGTTCTGTGCCAAGCAAGTCAAACATGATTGAGTGGAGCTTAAGTGTTGATGAAACCTTGGTGATGAGTTATTTTGCGACGATCTCGTCGATGTGGAACAGTATTGGATATACATCAACACAGTACATAGTAACTTGATGACTGCTCCCGAAGTGTATGCCAAGCATATTTACAGCCAAGAAACTGAGGTTATTATAGTAAAAGCTTAAGTTTTTAGGACCATGTATAGAAATATATAAAACTAATTCCAGCCTAGGGCAACTGTCTGTGCAGAGTTTGCATGTTCTTCCCATATTTGCGGGGTTTCCTCCAAGTGTTCCAGTTTCCTCCCAGAATCCAGAGATACACAGGCTAGGTGGATTGGCTGTGCTAAATTGCCTATTAGTGTTCACGGGTATGTGGGTTATGGGGGATGAGTCTAGATGGGATGCTCCAAGGGTTGGTGTGGATTTGTTGGGCCGAAGGATCTGTTTCCACACTGCAGGGATTCTGATGACCTGATCAGTATGGATTTGTCATGACTTCGGGGCATCTCAGCACCGTTCAGAGTTAATTTGCTACTTCTTTTTAAGAATTGTCCTCCATATTGGAAATGTGATAGTTTTTCTCGTACGCAAATCGGTTATCCAAATCCTTTTAATGTTTTATTATCTGAGGGGCAAATACAGGTTGGGGCATCGCAGTAAACTCCCCAGCTCTGAAATAGTAATGAGATCTTTTAATTCGGTGGGCAGAAGGAGCTTTTTTTGAAGAACACCTTATCTAAAGGACAAGGTGATTGACCCTACAATGCATGCTCATTGTGCTGATGTGTCATTTTGGATTGTTTGATTCCTGGAATAAGGCTGGAACCATCGCCTGCTTGACTTGGATGCCAAGTACAATGACTAAGCTACAGTAATATAAATTTAGGGTGAAGTGGAACAGGACAACTTTCCTATTCTGGCCTCAGAAAAATGGCTCCAAAGATAAATGTTAATGACATGGATCTTTGTTTTCTTGCTGGATTTTGCCATGTAAGATGACCGTGTTTGTCTCCAACAATGAGAGTGCTTTGAAAGCATGTCCAGTTCTAATTTCCTCTATCTTGGGTGTCTGGGGCTATATGTGGTCTGTGTATTGTTCTATTTTCCTATGAAGATATTATAAATGTAAGAACTGTGCTAAATGGTAATAACTTAGAATATTGCTAAGTTTAGCCCAGTGACCTCGCTTATGCTGTCTATTGTGAATTCAAGGGAACATAATGTGGCTTGTACTGTCTTCATGTGAATTTCTTGCAAACTGGTAACAGGCAGTAAATGCCTCATGGCAGGGTCACATAACTACAGCATGTCAGGATAGACATTTGCATGTGATTGCATTTCATTGCAAATGCCCCTCGCCAATGTAGAAATGTGTTTCATGCACAATCATTTGTAATTGAGTTATTGAAGTTGCACACTGTACAAAGATTCTCAGTTTAAAAAATTTTTTCTCTTGTAACAGTACAGGTAAGGATGTTGACTTCCTGACCCACTAAGATCTTCGATTAGAATTATATTCTGTTTGAAAATCTCCAATAATGCTTCAACACTTTGTGGCTTTGGGCACATCTTCCTTTTCAAGTTTGTCTTGCTCTATTAGTCAATGTAGCCTCTGAAACCCTTTTAAACCCCTCCTTGGCTGTCTAGAGGTTCTTGTCTGACGTTTTGATTTGCTTCTCCTGAGATGAGCCGTTTGTAGCTTTTGTGGCTAATGTCTCGAAGCCCAAGTCGACTTTCTCTAGTCATAGCACTGGGCTGTCAGACAAACTTGTCTTGGAGTGAGCATTGTTCTGTCATTGGAATTTGTCGTCTTTTTGAGCATTTCATATTTGGGCCACCAATTGGAGTCAAAAGTGTAGAGCTGGATGAACACAGCAGGTCAAGCAGTATCTGAGGAGCAGGAAAGCTGACGTTTCAGGCCTAGACCCCCTCCTTCAGAAATGGGGGAAGAGGATTCTGAAATAAATAGCAGGGGGTGGGGGGAAAGGATGTGGATAGAAGATGGATAAAGGAGAAGATAGGTGGAGAGGAGATGGACAAGCCCCGGATAAGGCATTCCACTCCCTTATATCTCAGATGTTCTTGGCTTTTCAAGGACCGCAACTCCTCCGGCAGTGGTCGAGAACACCCTGGACCGTCTCCTGCATTTCCCACAACTCATCCCTCACACCCTGTCCCAGCAATAACAACCAAAAAAGAACCACCCCCCTCGTTCTCTCTCACCACCCCACCAATTTCCAGATCAATGCAGCATCCTCTGATACTTCTGCCATCTGCAGCCCAACCCCACCCCCAAGACACTTTTTTTTTCCCTCCCTACCCTTTGTCTGCTTTCTGGAGGGATCTCTCTCTCTATGACTCCCTTGGCTGCTTCACACGCCCCTCCAGCCCTACCACACGCGGCACTTTTCCCTGCAACTGCAGGAAGTGCTACACTTGCCCCCACACCACCTCCCTCACCCCCATCCCAGGCCCAAAGGAGACTTTCCACATCAAGCAGATGTTCATCTGCTAATGTGGTATACTGCTTCTGCTGTACCCGTTGTGGCCTTCTCTACATTGGGGAAACCAAGCGGAGACGAGGGGACCGCTTTGCAGAACACTTACACTCCTCTGATCACAATAAGCAACTGCACCTTGTAGTTGCCAACCATTTTAGCCCTCCTCCCTCCTCCCTCCTCCCTCCTCCCTCCTCCCTCCTCCCTCCTCCCTCCTCCCTCCTCCCTCCTCCCTCCTCCCTCCTCCCTCCTCCCTCCTCCCTCCTCCCTCCTCCCTCCTCCCTCCTCCCTCCTCCCTCCTCCCTCCTCCCTCCTCCCTCCTCCCTCCTCCCTCCTCCCTCCTCCCTCCTCCCTCCTCCCTCCTCCCTCCTCCCTCCTCCCTCCTCCCTCCTCCCTCCTCCCTCCTCCCTCCTCCCTCCTCCCTCCTCCCGCTGTGCCACAACAATGCTACCCAAAGGTTGCAGGAGCAGCAACCCATATATTCCACCTGATGGTAGCAATGTGGGTTTCACAAGCTTCAAAATCTCCCCTCCCCCACTGCATCCCAGAAGCAGCCCAGCTTGTCCCTGCCCGCTCTCCCCCCCCCCCCCCCCCCCCCCCCACATCTCTGATGAAGGGTCTAGGCCTGAAACATCAGCTTTTCTGAACCTGAGATGCTGCTTGGTCTGCTGTGTTCACCCAGCTCCACAACTTGTTATCGCAGATTCTCCAGCATCTGCAGTTCCCACTATCTCTGATAGTAATCGGAGTTACTTCCCTCAACACTGAGCTTTACAGACCTGAGTAAAATAATAGGTCCTATCTTGCAGCCATACTCAGTGAGGCAGTACTATAGTGGTCATGTAACTGAACCCTAGATCAGTCCCCAAGGATGCATCAAGTTTAGGTGGGTGTATTGATTTTCAGCCTCATTCGTTACCCTCAGTCTTTCTCTAGTGATAATTATTAATTTCCTTCCCTAACCACCCCCTCCCTTTAATGTTTGTTCTTTTTTTGTAATTTGAAGATTTGACTACTGTCTTCTAATGTGAACGGGTGCAAAATATTTGTTCAACTCGTCATTTTCTGGTTCCCATTGTTATTTCCTCCACTTTGTTCCCCAAGAGACCTATGTTCACTTTGCTTTCTATCTTTAAAATGTATTTTAAATTGTTGCAATTTTATCCTTATTTTCCCCCCCTCTTTTCATGGTTGTCTTTTGGTTTATTAAAACTTTTCTAATCCTTTGCCTTCCCACTAATCCTTTTTGCATGGTATGTTTTTTCCCTCTATATTTGATACGGCCCTTAACTTACCTGGTTAACTGTGGTTACCTCATCCCCTTCCTAGAATCCGCTTTCCTCTCAACTTGTCTTTACTATGAACTATTGTCTCTTAAACATCTGCTGTTGATCCTCAGATGTCCTTGCTGCTGAACTCCTTCTCCAGTCCACTCCAGCTATCTCCCTTTTTTTAAATAAAAAAGCAAGGTAGTTTATTGCTGAATTTGTATGTAGTGTTAATTTATGACAGAGCTGCAGTACCGTGTTCTGGTTGCTATGCAATGGGAAGGCTGTGATTGCACTGGAGAAGGTGGGGAGTGGACTTATCAGGACATTGCATGAGATGGAGCGCTTCAGCTATAAAAGATTAGAAAGGCTGAGACCACTTTTCCTTTTACCGCTTTCCATGGAAACCTGAGGGAGACTATGATTGAAGTATGCTAAGTTTTTTTAAAAGTTTAATTCAGGGGCATTGACCCTTCTACTGAAGGAAAAAGTTTCTCCTCATCTAGTCAGTGATCAGAAGGTGTAGCTTTAAAGAAAGGGGCAGGGATTTGAGGGGAAAACAAGTTACCCAGAGGATGGTGGATACTTGGAACTCCCAATCTGAAGGAGTTGTAGAGATGGCAACTCTTGATGTTTAAGAACTAATTTAGATGAGCACTTGAAACATTAAAAGCTATGGTCAAGTGCTATAAAATGGGATTGGAATAAATGGGTTTATGACTTGTGTGGATGTTATAAGCCAAATGGCATCTTCCTCATGTTGTTGAAGCTCTGAATTAATGAGAAAACAGCTTGATTAGCGCTGATCCACCACCTTCATTTGCTCCTTGTCTCCTGATGCATAGTGGGAGCAACATTGTGCACTGTAGTAACTCATGAAAGCTCCTCTCCTTAATCCATGTCCTTCTAAAGGGCCATAGCTGTAGTTCCCTTCCAAACCACACACTATCCTCACTTAATTGGCAATGAAAGAATGGTGATGTACCTCCAGTCAAAACCCTGGCACTCCCTCCCTAACAACACTGTGTGGGTGCTGTGGGAATGCAGTGATTCAAGAAAAAAGCTCACCACTGTCATCTTGAGGTAATTAGGGATGGACGATAATTTCTGCCTTAGCTGGAAGTTGTCTCATCCTATTACTAAATAAAAAGAAATGTGCAGTGCTGTGCTTTGTATTAAAATGTAATAGTCAGCAGTTGCATTATTAAAGTTTAATATTATAATGGCTTTTACATCCAGAAGGCTAGAATATTACAGGAAGGAAGTTTTTTTCCTCCAGTTGTACAGTGGCATATTAGGTTGCATGTGCAAGAGTGCTCAGCTCATTTTGAAAAGTTTTGTATATTGTCCTGCTGATTAGATGTAACAAACTAGGTTTGGGATATAGTGTAGAATTTTAAAAGATGTTTTTACAATGTCAAAAGGAATTGATGTCAGAGGGAATTTCTTTCACTGGGGTGGGATAATCACCTAAGGGGACCTAACCTCAAAATCTGAGCTTGGCTGTTTGAGATGCATTCAAGGTGGTACAAGTGTGAAAACAAAACTCCCACAAGTCTGTACGTCCTAGCTGTGTTAATGATTTAAAACTTTATGGTAGATTTTTCTGCTTGGGTATAAAAGAACATAGTGCCAAAATGTATGATGCTTGAGATTAACATAGATCAGCCAGATCTTGATGGCCTACTTCTGTCTGCTCCCACAGACCAAGTGAATGTTTTGACTGAATTACCTGGGGGAGGGGTGTGTTAGATTATGAAGATGAATAATATTGGCAGTTGATGGTGTGACTATCAATTACTTTTGATGGGTAGTGATTATCATGTAGGTAAAAGATGTAGTCCTCACGTACACAGCCAGATTCCATTATTGTCAACCAATACAAATGATCAGTTTTTGATTGAATTTCCTAGTAGATTAGGAACGTCCTGCTGACTCTCATCCCTCCCCCCCCACAAAAAAAACTCAATTGTGTCCTTTGCTCACCTTGTTTGGCCTGTGGTGGCTTCCTCAGAATGCTATTATCTATCATTTGGAAGGTGGCAAGCATGCAGCTTGCTCTCATTCTATGTATGTGACATCCTGGATTACCTACCAAATACAGGAAATGCGATTTAACCTCCTATGTTTTGGCCTTGACAGTTGTTGAAAGTGTTGTATGATACTGTTACAAGAAATTGGGTAGGCGTTCAGTGAGCACAATCAGCATGGAAAATTCTGATCAGGTCATCATTAGAATTCCTGCAGTGTGGAAACAGGCCCTTCGGCCCAACAAATCCACACGAACCCTTGGAGCATCCCATCCAGACTGATCCCCCTATAACCCACATACCCATGAACACTAATAGGCAATTTAGCATGGCCAATCCACCTAGCCTGTGTATCTCTGGACTCTGGGAGGAAACTGCGTTCAGTTCCTGCACATGTGCAGCTGAATAGTGCTGTATGTTCTTGGGAGTCCGACACTGTAAGCAATGGAGAAGCTTCTAGAGATTTTTTAAGCTGATGTCTGTCAATCAATATGAAGAGGCTCCTGATACACACGCAGCTGATTTTTGATGTATAAAACTGTTCATCAAAATTCTTTTATCCCGTAAATACCATTTTTGCCACCTCTTCGTGTTTGTGGGTTTCCTATCCACCTACAAGTTAAAATGTTAACTTCTGCCCTCTCCACCCCACACCCACCAGCCATATGAGGTGCATGCAGAAACTCTTTTTTTTTCATTCCATTCACTCATGCAACATGTGGGCCTTTGGCTAGGCCAGTGTTTGCCCATTAATAATTGCCCCAGCTGCTGCAATTATTAGGCGTAGGTACACCCATAGTGTTGACCAGGCAAGAATGTACAGGTGACAATAGATCTATGAGGGGATGTGTGGCTTGGAGGGACACCTGAAGGTGATGGTGTTCTCCTGCACTTGCTGTGTTGTGACAGTGGTAAAATAGTCTATCAATTGCTGACTTAGAAAAATTAGATCATGACATGCCTTTCATAAAGTGGCTCACAAGAGAAGAAAATTAACTTAAAATGGTCATTGACCAGCTGGAGTCAAGCTCATAAAACCATAAATAGACAAGCTGTGATCTGAAATGAAATTGACATGTCAGTTATTCTGATTTGTATTTTCCTGTTTCATTTACGTCTTTCTACCATGTTCACACTGGGATGAAAGTCATGTGCAGATTATCCAGCTTGAGGGGAAAAAGAACAAAGCCAGGTATGGGATTACACAAAGGAATGTTAAGGTGAGCAGGGGAGGATTTTCTCTTGTTTGAAACGGTCATTATCCTGCACTTGACTGGTGTGATTCTTGCTGCCATTTGTCGACAAAGCCTGAATATTATCCTGATCTGGGCGTTGGCTGCTTCAGTACTTTTCTCATGAATGGTGCTGAATATTGTGCAATTGTGAGCAAATATCCCTTCTGACCATATGATAGGAAGGTTTTTGATTTAAGCAGTTGAAGGTGGTAGTACCCAAGATACTAACCTGACCGACTCCTGGAGCTGAACTGATTTGACTTTGAACAACCACAATATCACTTTGCACAAGGTGCACCTCCAACCAGCAGCCAGTTTTTCTGCTAATTTCCATTGACTCCAGTTTTGTTATATTCCTTGGTGCCATTTTCAAATGCTGGTTTTGTCATGGACAGTCGCTCTTGCCTCATCGCTGGGGCTAGCTCCTTTATTTTTTCTGCTCACAATTGAATGACCGGAGGTAGAGGTAAAGAACTGAGTGGCCATGGCAGAAGCCAAAGTCAGCATCTGTGATGCTAAATAAATTTAGGACCAACCGGGGAGTAAATTAGAGTCCTTAACTTTCATTTTTTAAAAAAAAGGGCTTTATTCACGCTAACTTGTAACTACTTATTAACCACGTAATGGGAGATATGTAAATGCTCTTTGCATTGCATTGCCAAGTCAATTTGCTGCTATTATGACTGACCAGAAAGACCAAGTACACGAACCGTATAGCACCCGAATGAATTCTTTTGCTCTCTCTGTGTAGCCACTTGTCCCTGAGTGTTGGGTTGTTCATGGATTTTCTTTTTTAAAAATTCTGTTTGTGACTATACTAAAAGTTAATCGTTGGATCAGAGAACCAGAGAGTACAGGAGGCCCTTTGGCCCACTGAGTCAGAGCCACCAAAAATGAATTTAACGGAATGACTTTATAATTGGAGATGTGTAAGTAAAAGGTGGGAGGGAAAATTTTACCAAAATCTTTGACACTTAAGTTTAACATGTCAATATGTGTATAAAGGTTGAGGCTATGCAATGTGCCCCCAAATCCCTGATAATTAGCAAAGACTGGAAAACAGTGTATTTTTCGTTCCAAAAGAGATGGTTTGCTGCTTAAGTTTGTTTTTATCTACTGCCTTACCCCTTCAATGTAATTTTTCAGCAATTGTGGGATCTAGAACAAAAGGATAACTGCCCTTTTTGACATTCAATGGTTACCAGCATTGAATCCCCCCCCACTAGCACTGACCACGAACTGACCTGGACTCACCATATAAATACAGCAGTTAAAATTAGATCGGAAGCTAGGAATACTGTGGCAAGTAATTCAGTACATGACTCCCCAAAGCCAGTCTCTGTCTACAAGGCACAATTGAGGACTATGATGGAACACTCCTACTTATCTGGAGGGGTGCAGCTCCAACAACACTCAAACTTGACACCATCTCAGTTCAAAGCAGCCCGCTTGATTTGGCATCACATCCACTCCCTCCACCAAAGACACTCCAATAGCAGCAGTGTGTACTATCTACAAGGTTCACTGCAGAAATTCAGCAAGGATCCTCAGACAGCCCCTTCCAACCCCCCACGAGTAGCATCTAGAAGAAAAAGTGCAGCAGATACATCGGAATGGCAGTGCCTTCAAGTTCCCCTCAAAGCTGCTCACCATCCGGATGTTGAAATGCATCGCTGTACCTTCGCTGTCATTAGGTCTGCCTAAAGTAAAAGGACTGCAGCAGTTCAAGGAGGTAGCTCACCACCGACTTGTCAACGCAACTAGGGACAAGCAATTGTTGGCCAGCCAGCAATGTCCACATCCTGTGAGTGACTTTAAATAAAAGCTTAAACAAAATGATAAAGGTGCGTGACTGAGAATGGGAGTTCTTTAATCGTTGGAATTGGAGCAGCGATTTTGGTATTTTTGAGGATAGGAGTTGAACGGGGGGAGAATACAGGAATGGAGTGTGGCTGGGGTGTGAGATAGCAAGAATATGGTAAGAGAAGAGGGCAAACACAACTGGGCAAGATCTGCTGTCCTAAGCAGTAAAAATGGGAATATGAATTTAGCAGGCTGAGCAATTTGCTTCCACAAAATTCTGAGATTGTGAATCAGTGACCATACTTTGTATGTGATAATTGCTGTGATAAACACCTTGGTTCTTTTAACTAGAAAACACCATTTTCATGTCTTTTTAAAACAAAAATCAATTTGTCTTTGTGCATGCACCTGGAGCAGTGTAGCACCAGTTGGTACAGGACTGGAGTGGGTGTGTGTTTGGCTGAGATGGATGCAGTTATAAAATTACTGACTCTTTGAACTTTGAGCAGCATGATCTCATCCTGCGGCAAATGTAATGTGTAATTGGAGCCTAGAAAACCCTGCTATAATATGGCTCAAAGACTTTCATAGCACTATAATACTGACCGGATGAGGGAACCATGAACAACCTACAACTATCATCTTGCAACAGGTATTTTGCATTTAATTATGACTTTTTTTAGGTGGGGGGAAGATTTAAATCTTAAGTCCATGTAAAATGATCAGAAATGAAGTTCAACCTTTAAAGACAACACATCGTACTTTCCCTTCTCTCATGTGCTTTCAAGAAATAGTTCCATTGGAAGATGTAATGCTAAACAAAGCATTGTATGCAGAGATAATAAAATGTGAGGCTGGATGAACACAGCAGGCCAAGCAGCATCTCAGGAGCACAAAAGCTGACGTTTCGGGCCTAGACCCTTCATCAGAGAGGGGGATGGGGGGAGGGAACTGGAATAAATAGGGAGAGAGGGGGAGGCGGACCGAAGATGGAGAGTAAAGAAGATAGGTGGAGAGGGTGTAGGTGGGGAGGTAGGGAGGGGATAGGTCAGTCCAGGGAAGACGGACAGGTCAAGGAGGTGGGATGAGGTTAGTAGGTAGCTGGGGTGCGGCTTGGGGTGGGAGGAAGGGATGGGTGAGAGGAAGAACCGGTTAGGGAGGCAGAGACAGGTTGGACTGGTTTTGGGATGCAGTGGGTGGGGGGGAAGAGCTGGGCTGGTTGTGTGGTGCAGTGGGGGAGGGGATGAACTGGGCTGGTTTAGGGATGCAGTGGGGGAAGGGGAGATTTTGAAACTGGTGAAGTCCACATTGATACCATATGGCTGCAGGGTTCCCCAGGCGGAATATGAGTTGCTGTTCCTGCAACCTTCGGGTGGCATCATTGTGGCAGTGCAGGAGGCCCATGATGGACATGTCATCAAGAGAATGGGAGGGGGAGTGGAAATGGTTTGCGACTGGGAGGTGCAGTTGTTTGTTGCGAACTGAGCGGAGGTGTTCTGCAAAGCGGTCCCCAAGCCTCCGCTTGGTTTCCCCAATGTAGAGAAAGCCGCACCGGGTACAGTGGATGCAGTATACCACATTGGCAGATGTGCAGGTGAACCTCTGCTTAATGTGGAATGTCACTTAATGTGGAATGCTACACTTGTCCCCACACCTCCTCCCTCACCCCCATCCCAGGCCCCAAGATGACATTCCACATTAAGCAGAGGTTCACCTGCACATCTGCCAATGTGGTATACTGCATCCACTGTACCCGGTGCGGCTTTCTCTACATTGGGGAAACCAAGCGGAGGCTTGGGGACCGCTTTGCAGAACACCTCCGCTCAGTTCGCAACAAACAACTGCACCTCCCAGTCGCAAACCATTTCCACTCCCCCTCCCATTCTCTTGATGACATGTCCATCATGGGCCTCCTGCACTGCCACAATGATGCCACCCGAAGGTTGCAGGAACAGCAACTCATATTCCGCCTGGGAACCCTGCAGCCATATGGTATCAATGTGGACTTCACCAGTTTCAAAATCTCCCCTTCCCCCACTGCATCCCTAAACCAGCCCAGTTCATCCCCTCCCCCCACTGCACCACACAACCAGCCCAGCTCTTCCCCCCCACCCACTGCATCCAAAACCAGTCCAACCTGTCTCTGCCTCCCTAACCGGTTCTTCCTCTCACCCATCCCTTCCTCCCACCCCAAGCCGCACCCCCAGCTACCTACTAACCTCATCCCACCTCCTTGACCTGTCCGTCTTCCCTGGACTGACCTATCCCCTCCCTACCTCCCCACCTACACCCTCTCCACCTATCTTCTTTACTCTCCATCTTCGGTCCGCCTCCCCCTCTCTCCCTATTTATTCCAGTTCCCTCCCCCCCATCCCCCTCTCTGATGAAGGGTCTAGGCCCGAAACGTCAGCTTTTGTGCTCCTGAGATGCTGCTTGGCCTGCTGTGTTCATCCAGCCTCACATTTTATTATCTTGGAATCTCCAGCATCTGCAGTTCCCATTATCTCTGATTGTATGCAGACTTTAGTTTTGATACTGCTCATCATGCTCAGGTTGTCCTGCATTATACTCAGTAAGAATAACACATGCTCACCTGCAGGCAGCTGTATTGGACAGCTGCCTTTACACCAGCCTGTACAACAGAGGGCAATTTCATCAAATGCTGCAATCTTCCTACACTCACACAACTTAACTTGTACGCATATGCAAATTCCCAGAATGCAACAGGACTAAAGTCAAGCATCAAGAATATCAGTAATTTAGAAGGATGGCTTGCTTATGTTTAAAAGTCACTGAAAGGAATGAAGTTGAAGCTTTTCTGTAGCATCATAGTCCTAAAGAGCACAAGAAATAGACTTGGAGGGAGAAAAGGGATGCTTGTTTTTGTAATCACCACTAAAGGGTTATAGGGGGATGGGTCTAGGTGGGATGCTTCAAGGGCAGTGTGGACTTGTTGGGTCAAAGGGGCCTGTTTCCACACTGTAGGGAATCTAATCTAATCTAAAAACATGCATGACTTCATTTAGTGAATGTGTGGAGGACTGTGTACCAAAGAAGTCTGAGTGTTCCCCAACTGTAAACTTTTGGGTGAATCAGGAAATCCACTCCCTACTGAAGACCAAACGAGCAGCATTCTAGTCGGGGTGACCCGCACCGATACACAAAATCCAGATTTAATCTCTGCAAATCCATCAGGGAGGCAAAGAGGCAGTATCGGACAACGTTGGAGGCACAGACCTACCAAACAGACTTCTGCCATCTAGGGCAAGGCCTAAACAGTATTACAGGATACAAGAGATAGTAAGAACTGCTGATGCTGGAGAATGAGATAACAACTAGGCGTGGAGCTGGATGAACACAGCAGGCCAGGCAACATCTTAGGAGCAGGAAAGCTGACACTTTGGGTCTGGACCCCTCTTCAGAAATGGGTGAGGGGAAGGGGGCTCTAAGAGGGAGGGGGAGGTGATGGTAGAAGGTGGATTGAGGAGCAGATAGGTGGAGAGAAGACAGACAGGTCAAGGAGGCAGGATGAAGCCAGTAAAGGTGGTTGTAGGTAGAGAGTTGGCATGGGGGTTGGTTAGTGAGGGAGGGATGGGTGGATGGGAAGGAAGACCGGCAGGTCAAGAAGGTAGGGGGTGGAGATTCTTACTAATGTAAGAAAGCGGAGAATGACACATCCCTCCCTGGCACGCTCCAGTGCTTTGTGCTTGGTTTGAGCAGAATACCACTGGTTTGTGGCAACATGTATCTTGACTGTGTCCCAGACACCCCTGTTCCCTCTGACTGCTTCAGAAACCTGATCCACCTCCCTGGGAGTCAACCCAAGGAAAGTCTGGACGGTGTCCCTGGCCGAGCACTCAGATCCTGTGTGGAGCAACCGGTGGAGGTATTCACTGACATCTTTGACCTCTCCCTCCCTACAATCGGAAGTCCCACACCTGCTTCAGGAAGGCCACAAGCATCCTTGTACCCAAGAAATTGCATGCAATGTGCCTTAAACTCCTGCCCAATAGCTCTGATTTCAGCACTCATGAAGTACATTGAAAGGCTGGTTATGGCCCACGTCAACTCCAGTCTCCCAACCTGCCTCGATCCCCTACAGTTGCCTGCTTAGATAACAGGACCACAGAGGATGCCATATACCTAGTTCCTGCACTTATCCTTGAAATCTCTGGACGAGAAGGACACCAATGTCAGCCTCTTGCTCGTTGACTTCACCTTCACCTTCAACACTGTTAATCCCTCCAGACTGATCTCAAAGCTGTGTGACCTTGGTCTTGGGTCTACCTTCTGCAAATGGATCCTCTGCTTTCTGACCAATAGGCTGCAATCAGTGAGGATAGGTAACTGTACCTCCTCCACAATACCACTTAACACCAGAGCTCTCCCAAGGATGCACCCTCAGCCCCCTATGTATTCCCTTTTATGCCTACTACTGCATTCCCAAATTCCAAATGAGCACTGTCTACAATTTCGCTGATGACACCACTGTAGTGGGATGGATATCTAACAGTCAAAATACAGATGGGAGATAGAGTTTGGTGACAAGGGGTGATGCAAACAATCTGTTTCTCTCCATTAGTAAAACTAAAGAACTGGTCATTGACATCAGAAAGAAAGGAGAAGAACATGCCCCTATCTATATCAACAAAGCAGAGGATGAGGGTGGAGAGTGTCAAGTTCCTCTGATAACTGACCTGTCCTGGATTGCCCACAAATGTGACTATCAAGAAGGCACATCAATGCCTCCTCTTCCTCCAGGCAACTCAGTAATCTTGACATGTCCACAAAGTTCTTCACCAACTTTGACAGGTACACTGTTGAAAGCATACTGTCTGGGTATATAACAGCTTGGTATGGTAACTGCTCTGCTCTGCCTGGGACCATCAAAACAAACTGCAGAAGGTGTGCACAGCCCAGACCATCATGGAAGCAACCTTCCTATCCGTGGACTCTATTTAGACAGCCTACTACTGCGGAAAGGTGGCTAACATCATCAAAGACCCATCGCTTCCTGGTAATGACCACCTACAGCCTCTTCCATCAGGCAGAAGTCTGAACACATGCTGAAGCAGGTTCAGGAACAGCTTCTGTCTGGCTGTTATCTGTGTTGAATGGACTGTAGCTTCAAATAACATGACCTGGATGCCTCTAAGTCTCTCTGATCTGTACATCCTTTGCTTGCTGTGATCTGTCTGTACTGTTTGTAAACTGAGCTTTTCACTGTATTTTGGTACAATAACAAAATCAAAATCTGATAACTGACGAATTAATGATCTGTCTTCAATTAGAGAAGAGACTCTTAGATATTGCTCCAGGGGCACCACTTTGCAAACATGGGCAAGCCTAGGAGGCAGGTCTCCAGAACCATTATGATTGGTATGCAGATTGAATCTGTTAGTGGTGTCATTCTACATCGGATGCTTGGCAACTTGCCAAGTGAGCTTACCAATTCCTGCTAATACGGCAACTCCAGAACTGCAAATGTAAAAGTAAAATGATACAATCTATTCATGAAATGTGAGCATCATTGGCTGGTTGCAGACAGAGCATGTTTGTACATTTGTTTATTTCACTTCAACGAAACAGGCCTTTCTCTCAGATCCATTTCTCTGGTCAAGGTATTGACCTGAATCAGCCAAACTACTGCTTGGATATTTTCAAGCTTTGCTGTTAACTGTCTGTCATCATCCAACCTATGCATTAGTAAAGGCGCTGCCATGGGGAATTAGATGCCTTGCCAATCAATCATCACTCTCTCCACTCTTAAATAAATGATATTTATCTGTTAAATTGGTAGTTTTTACAAATTGTCTGAAGTGTAAGATGAAAAACTTCAAGTAATTTTTTTAACCACATGCAGTTTATTTCTTCTCCCTTCCTGTGTAGCTTAAATTAAAACAGACCAATTTCTCTTACAGTATTGGTTACTCTGCCCCATTTTAAATGACTGCTCTCTAGGCTTCTCTGTCAAACATCAATCTCAGCTTTGATCAATTCGATTTAATGGTTGGGAGTGTAATGTACAGTCCTACTAAAACAAAAAGACCTAACTTGCTTTACTTGAGTAGGGTGAGCAAATGTGTTTTTTGGTCAGATTTTTCATGTCCCTTCTCAATTGTTCATTTTGGGACTTGAATTTGAGGAGGAAAATCGGAGCCCTTTCCTTTCCCCCCCCCCCCTTTCCCTTCCCCCCCCCCCCCTTCCCCCCCCCTTCCCCCTTTCTCCCCCCCCTTTCTCCCCCCCCCTCTCCCCCCCCTTTCTCTCTCCCCCCCTTTCTCTCTCCCCCCCCCTTTCTCTCTCCCCCCCCTTTCTCTCTCCCCCCCCTTTCTCTCTCCCCCCCCTTTCTCTCTCCCCCCCCTTTCTCTCTCCCCCCCCTTTCTCTCTCCCCCCCCTTTCTCTCTCCCCCCCCCTTTCTCTCTCCCCCCCCCTTTCTCTCTCCCCCCCCCTTTCTCTCTCTCCCCCCCCCTTTCTCTCTCTCCCCCCCCCCTTTCTCTCTCTCCCCCCCCCCCTTTCTCTCTCTCCCCCCCCCTTCTCTCTCCCCCCCCTTCTCTCTCCCCCCCCTTCTCTCTCCCCCCCCCTTCTTTCTCTCCCCCCCCTTCTTTCTCTCCCCCCCCCTTCTTTCTCTCCCCCCCCCTTTTCTCTCCCCCCCCCCTTTTCTCTCCCCCCCCCCTTTTCTCTCCCCCCCCCTTTTCTCTCCCCCCCCCTTTTCTCTCCCCCCCCCTTTTCTCTCCCCCCCCCTTTTCTCTCCCCCCCCCCTCCCCTCATTAGTTATGTGATGTTTACTCTTTACTCCAATTGCCTACTTTTCTCCTTTATATCACTAGAGTTTTGTTTCAGTTACTATCTGAGTGCTTGATTATCTGCATTGTTTTCCTGTTTCATGACTCTTCTCACTGTATTGACATGCATTTCTCATTGCTAATGATATTGGGACTTTGATGTTGTGGCCATCTCGGAGACATGGATAGAGCAAGGACAGGAATGGTGGTTGCAGGTTCTGGGATTTAGATGTTTCAGTAAGAACAGAGAAGATGGTAAGAGGTGTGGCATTGTTGGTCAAGGACAGTATTACAGTTGCAGAAAGGATGTTTGGGAACTTGTCAACTGAGGTAGTATGGGCTGAGGTTAGAAACAGGAAAGGAGAGGTCACCCTGTTGGGAGTTTTCTATAGGTCTCTGAATAGTTCCAGAGATGTAGAGGAAAGGATAGCAAAGATGATCCTCAATAGGAGCGAGAGACAGGGTAGTTGTCATGGGGGACTTCAACTTTCCAAATATTGACTGGGAACACTATAGTTCGAGTACTATAGATGGGTCAGTTTTTGTCCAGTGTGTGCAGGAGGGCTTCCTGACACAGTTTGTAGATAGGCCAACAAGGGGCGAAGCCACATTAGATTTGGTACTGGGTAATGAGCCCGGCCAGGTGTTTAGATTTAGTTGGTGAGCACTTTGGTGATAGCGATCACAATTCTGTTATGTTTCCTTTAGTGACGGAAAGGGATAGGTGTATACCACTGGGCAAGAGTTATAGCTGGGGGAAAGGCAATTATGATGAGATTAGGCAAGATTTAGGGAGCATAGAATGGGGAAGGAAACTGCAGGGGATGGGCACATTGGAAATGTGGAGCTTATTCAAGGAAAAGCTCCTGTGTGTCTTAGATAAGTATGTACCTGTCAGGCAGGGAGGAAGCTGTAGAGTGCGGGAGCCATGGTTTACGAAGGAGGTGGAATCTCTCTTCAAGAGGAAGAAGGAGGCTTATGTTGGGATGAGATGTGAAGGCTCAGTTAGGGCACTTGAGGGCTACGAGGTAGCCAGGAAAGACCTAAAAAGAGCTCAGAAGAGCCAGGAGTAGACATAAGAAGTTGTTGGTGGATAGGATCAGGGTAAAACCTAAGGCTTTCTATAGGTATTTAAGGAATAAAAGAATGACAAAAGTAAGATTAGGCCCAATCAAGGATAGTAGTGGGAAGTTGTGTGTGGAGTCAGATGAGATAGGGGAAGCACTAAATGAATATTTTCAGCAGTATTCACTCTAGAAAATGACAATGTTGCCGAGGAGAATACTGAGATACAGGCTACTAGACTAGGTGGGATTGAAGTTTACACGGAAGCGGTATTAGAAATCCTTCAGAAGGTGAAGATAGATTAAGTCCCCTGGGCCAGATGGGATTTATCCTCGGATCCTCTGGGAAGCCAGGGAGGAGATTGCCGAGCCTTTGGCATCGATCTTTAACTCGTCATTGTCTACAGGAATAGTGCCAGATGACTGGAGGACAGCAAATGTGGTTCCCCTCTTCAGGAAGGGGAGTAGAGACAACCCTGGTAATTATAGACCAGGTGAGCCTTACCTCAGTTGGTAAAGTGTTGGAAAAGGTTATAAGGGGTAGGATTTATAATCTAGAAAAGAATAAATTGATTCGGGATGGTCAGCAGGGTTTTGTGAGATGAGAGTAAACCGGTTGATGTGGTGTACGTGGATTTCAGCAAAGTGTTTGATAAAGTTCCCCACAGTAGACTATTTGTACAAAATGCGGAGGAATGGAATTGTGGGAGATATAGCAGTTTGGATCCAAAATTGTCGTCTTTCAGCAAGCCAGAGGGTAATAGTTGATGGGAAATGGTCATCCTGGAGACCAGTTACTAGTGGTGTACTGCAAGGGTCAGTGTTGGGTCCACTGCTGTTGGTCATTTTTATAAATGACCTGCATAAGGGCGTAGAAGTATGGTTAGTAAATTTGCAGACGACACTAAGGTCGGTGGAGTTGTGGATAGTGACGAAGGATGCTGTAGGTTGCAGAGAGACATAAATAAGCTGCAGAGCTGGGCGGAGAGGTGGCAAATGGAGTTTAATGCAGACAAGTGTGAGGTGATGTACTTTGGTAGGAGTAACTGGAAGGCAAAGTACAGGGCTAATGGTAAGATTCTTAGCAGTGTAGATGAGCAGAGATCTCTGTCCATGTACACAGATCCTTAAGTTGCCACCCAGGTTGACAAGGCTGTTAAGGCGGCGTACAGTGTTTTAGCTTTTAGTAGAGGGATCGAGTTCTAGAACGGAGGTTTTGGTGAAGCTGTACAAAACTCTGGTGTGGCCGCACTTGGAGTATTGTGCACAGTTCTGGTCACCGCATTATAAGGAGGATGTGGAAGCTTTGGAAAGGGTGCAGAGGAGATTTACTAGGATGTTGCCTGGTATGGAGGAAAGGCTGCGGGACTTGAGGCTGTTTTTATTAGAGAAGAAGGTTGAGAGGTGACCTAATTGAAACATAAAATAATCCAAGGGGTGGATAGGGACAGCCTTTTTCCTCGGATGGTGATGGCGAGCATGAGGGGGCATAGCTTTAAATTGAGGGGTGAAAGATATAGGACAGATGCCAGAGGTAGTTTCTTTACTCAGAGTAGTAAGGGAATGGAACGCTTTGCCTGCAATGGTAGTAGATTTGCCAACTTTAGGTACATTTAAGTCGTCATTGGACAAGCATATGGATGTACATGGAATAGTGTAGGTTAGATGGGCTTCAGATCGGTATGACAGGTTGGCACAACATCGAGGGCCGAAGGGCCTGTACTGTGCTGTAATGTTCTATGTTCTAACCTAATTCCCTCAAGCACTTGTTTCAACACTAATTTTGCTTGGAGAGCGAGCAGTTTTAAACTGTTGAGCTAACCTGTTGGACAATGCTTCATTTGTGTGAAATACTCCTGCCATTTTTCGACTTTTTTTTTCAAGCCAACCATACGTGCCATAATTACCTTACTGATAATCGGAATAGATTTAATAACCACATGAAGTAAATTGTTTGATTTGGAATAATCAACATGGATTTGTTAAGGAGAAATAGTTTAACTTGGAGGTTTTCTGAAAATAGTAATGAGTTTGTTTAGAGGGTGCTTGAATAGACTGAAGTTTTATATCAGGGAGTGAAAGAGACAGTAGCAATATAAATCAAAATTGGCTGAGTGATAGGAGGCAGTAATAGTTAATGGATTGATTTAGGCTTGATGCTCTTCAGTAGAGTTCCCCAAGGGTCTGTATTTGAATCCTAGCTCTTCCTGATGTTTGTCCTATATTAATCTTTTGTACAGTGTATGATTTGGAAGTTTGGTGACAACGACACTTAAGTCGTCTTTTATGGTTTACAATTCTGTCAAGGTTCAAAATGCCATTGACATGTCGGTGGAGTGGGAGGATAGGCAGCAGAGGAAGTTTCAGTGCAGACCAGTATCAGGTGATGTGCTTTCGTACAAAGAGCAGGGTGAGATAGTATAAACTTAAAGGATACTATTAAAAAGGCTATGCAGGATCAGAGTGACCAGTGTAAGATATTAAATGTACTGTAACAGGGAGGGCTGTCATTGAAGCATACAGTATTTTTAGGTTTCATAAATATTTGTGTCGTGTACAAGAGCAGTGAAGTTCTACTGAACTTGAAGGCATAAAGTCATTTGGTGCATTATGTACAGTTCTGGGCGTGACTTCTGGAAACATTTGAATGTGTAAGAGCTTTTTGAAAAGGTTCAAGTTGATTTCAGTGAAGATACACTTCAATTAGGAGGCAACATTGGAGAAATTGGGACTGCTTTCCTTGGAGAGTTAGAGGTTTTGAAAATCATGAGGGACTTAGATGGAGAGAGTGCCCCACCCAAATGGATCAAGAGCTAGAGGGCATGAATTAGTGTTTTGCTAAAAAGAAGCAAATGTGGAGAATCTCCTCTCAAAGTGAGTTGTTCGGGTCTGAAATGCCCTGTCTGGAAAAGAGAGGCAGACTAAATTGAAGTATTCATATAGTTATTGTTTCTATCTAAATCTCCCAATGTGCAGACCAAGGGAAATGGGCTGGAGAGAGTGATAGCGACACAAAACTCTGAGAACAGAAGCAGACATGAACCGAATGGCATCGTGCTCTGCCACAATTTTGACTCTTCTTTCAGGCTTGATGTTTTGAGTATGAAAAATAATGAACTTGTTTTTAAAAATCCTGTCTTGATGGGAAATTTGGCAGGGGAAAAATCTTTTTAAACTTGTTGCAGGATTGGGTCAGCACTTATTTCCCTCCATAGTTGTCCTTGAAGATGCTGGTGAGTTGACTGTGGTGGTTGAAGGAGTCTGGTGCAGGCAAACCCCAAATTAGGAAGGGAGTAAATGTCAGCAGTTATGTAATCTGCTGATTCCCTGATTTTTTTTTTAAAATATCTTGATGGCTGATTGAATGAATCATTTTTCTGTCTCTCACTCAGTGACTCAGTGCTCACCACAGAAATTAAGTTAGAGATTCCTAACTTACTGTCCAGCGATTCCTCAATGTTACAGATCTTCATCTGACCTGTAAATATCTTGGCCTGTTTTAACAACTACCTTAAGCCAATGTCATCTCAACTTTGTTCCTAATAACTACCAATGGTAAGTAATAGATGTATCATCAGATTATACCTGCACTCTGAATTGACCTAATGTTGGAACACTTATTGGACTAGTGAGCCAGTTTCACACCAGTCTTGCACAAGTCAAAGTGACTTTGGGATTACTACTTCTGAAGTAATGGAAACTGCTGTAGTGATGACAGTAAGTTGGGAATCTCTTCACTTCTTGGTGAGCACTGAAATGATAACTGTTTTATTCTCCTCTTCCATGTACTGCTTAACTTGCTTACTGAATGCATGTAACAGGAAGAGGTTTCCTTCCATGTTGGTTTACTGTCAGAACTCAGAAGTCTGGCCTAGGTTTTTGTCATTGTTTTAGATCTCTTATGTGTATGTTTCTTAAGTTTGCTCTGTGCTCGTGGTGACAGGAGTACCTTCAATTTGAGAATGTAATGAGCTAGTTCCACTTATTAAGTCAAACATAGCAATGTATGCATCCTTTGAAGGATAAGGAGAGAAAACGGTTAATGTTTCCAGTTCAATGACCCTTAAGTTCTTCAAAGATAGAAGTTCATAGTCCATATACTGGGATCTCGTGGGCATGATTAGTTATTCAGTGAGCCAAAAACATCCCCCATCACCAAGGATGGGGGAAATATACTTTATCCTCTTATAAGGCGAACAAGAGGGTGGAGATTTAAATTTAATCTGCAAAAGAAGCAAGGCTGCAGTGAGGAAAAACCTTTCACTTGGTGAGTGGTTAGAGTAAGGAATGCACTGTTTGGAAGTGTGGTGAAGGCAGGTTCAGCTGAGTCATTCAAGGGGGCATTGGATAAAAATAACATGCAGAGCTGTGTGGGAATAGCAGGAAATTGGCACAAAGTAGTGATGCTTTTTTAACAAGCTGGCACAAATGCTGATAGGTCACCTATGCCATAGCATGTCCATAACTCTGTGATGTGCAGCTCCTGTCTTATTTGCTCTCAGGCAAATTTTGATTACTAATTACAGCGGCTGTCTTTTGGGGTTGAATTCCCCATGATCTCCAAATGTCCTCATTGCTGTTTTCTTTTCAATTATGTGCCCTGCTTACTTTTTTCTGCAAAATTAGCTTGAGATTCTAAAAATGTCAGTGTTTCACACTAATTTTCTTTTACACTTTTTTCAAGTTTTACTTTTATTCTGTCCTCGTTTTCCACTTTATGTTGTACTGAGTGAAATTAACATATGCTGAACTATGGGCTCAACAGCTACTATCAAACAAGTTTATTTATACTGCTCCAGTACAGAACAGTAAAACAAAATGCTTGGATCTTGTTACATACTTTACAGTAGTCGTAGTCATAGTGGTTAGCAACGCAAAAATTGGCCCTTCAGCCCATCAAATCTGTGCCAGTCAAAAACAAACACTATATTCCAATCCCATTATTCAGCACTTGGCCCGTTTGCCTTTTATACCTTGGCATCGCAAGTTCATATCTAAATACTACTTGAATGTTATAATGGTTTCCACCTCCAACAGACCTTTACAGGCAGTGAGATCCAGATTCCCACCATTCTTTGGGTGAAAGATAAGTTATCTTGCATTCAGTCTAAACTTCCTGCCCCCTACTTGAAATCTATGCCCCTGGCCATTGACCCTGCCACTGGCTGGGTGGGGGGGGGTGGGATGAACCTTTTTCTTGCTCTGTCTACCCTGACTATGCCCCTACTTAACTATATGCATCTCAGTTACTGACCCCCAACCCCTACAACCGAGCCATGCAGTCTCCTCTGCTCCATCAAAAACAACTCCAGTCTGCCCAAAATCTCTTCGTAACTGAAGTTCTGCTGCTTAGGTGATGTCCTAGTAAATTTCATCTGTGCCCTCTCCAGTGCAGTAGTGTCCCTTAAGTTGCAAGTTCCTGCATGAGAATGTACAGCTTTTGAAAACTTGATTTTTTTGGCTGCAGTGCCTACATAATGCTTTTAACTTGGATTCCTAAACATTAAAGCACTTCTTGAAGGCAGAAGCTAATTACTTTGCAGAATCTCCTTTTTTACTTTAAGTCATAAAGCTGACTTTATTTTTAATCCCTGAAGTTACAGTTCTAGTACGTGCGCTCATTGATTTTAAGTTCAGTTTGTTGCAATGCGTCATTTCCAAATAACTTTAAATGTTTAATGTTGAGTTAGTTTGTTTGTAAAACTGCTGAATAAGTGAGTTTGAAAATAGATGAAAATAAACTGTGGATGAAGTGCCAGTGCAAAATGTTAGTGTTTCTTTTAAAACTATTGTTTACTGTTAAACAGGCTGGAGGCTATCCATTGTTTTAGATAAGTGGATGTGTTGCATGTGTTTGAGATGGTGGCTGGTTATTAATGGGAGTGGGGAACCTGCAGTCGTCTGACCAATCCATTCCACATCCGTCACTTGGACAGTAATGGGTACACACCCCAAACCTCCCCCATTTGTGACTTCTTCCTTACCCTAACCAGAGAATACTTGGGGCCTGCCACCCTTGTTGGAAACCTGTTTGATTATGCAGCTGCTGTATTACTAATTGTAATTTGGTGTTGACCTTTCAAGTAGTTTTTTGAGTTGGTTTAGTGGGGTCTGCTAGAATTATTGTTGCCCTTTCTGTATCAATGACATGTATATCAAATCTTTGCCTCATGGAACGTTGTGTGCTGGAGCGGCTGTTACAAAAATACTGATTTTTGAAAACCTCTTGTCCACCTTCATCTCCTCCATGCATGTTGTCATCTTGAGTTGCCCCTTGCACAATAATGTAGCTTTGGGGTTGGCATAGTTATCATGTAGTGTGCTCAACCTCACATCATTCCGGTGGGAAGGTCAATTTCTATCTCATGAAGAAAAACAGAAGTTGCTGGAAAATCTCAGCAGGTCTGGCAGCAGCATCTGTGAAGAGACAATTAGTTAAGATTTGAGGAAAATCTGAGGAAGCTGAGAAAGGGTCACCGAGCCCAAAATAGTGATTCAAATTTTCCCCTCTCATGCTGCCAGACCTGCTGAGCTTGCCCAGCAATGACTTCTGTTTTTGTTCCTGGTTCACAGTATCAGCAGTTCTTTTTGGCTTCTATCTCTTGTGGATATTTTTTTGAGGTCAAAGGGTAAGGGCATGCAGTAGGCAATGGAGGACTGAGGTGAGAAGTTATTTCACGTGCAGGCAGTGGCAAGCATGTGGAGTTCTCTGGCCACAGTGGTTCTGGCCAAAAAAAATCAAAATCTTTCAAATGATTTAAGGAATTTGGGTATGATTCTTGGGATGAATACAAAGGGTATTGGGAGAAAGCGCAGGAATGGTGGAATACACTCAAATGGCCAGGTGGCCTACTCTTATTTTCACTCCTATGAAATGAGCAGCTGGCAATTTGAACCTGTTAGGCATATATGAAGACCTGCATCAGACTGCTTACTTGAGATGTTGTGCAGTGGAATTGGTGGCAATGTTTGTTTGCCAACAGCAATCCCAGGCCAGTGCAATGGGGCTACATTTGTGAATCCAGGGTTGTCACGTTTCCTAAAGATGCCTGTTAGTTTGTTTACTTCAATTACACGGAGTGTTGCAGGAAGGAAGCCAGTCAGTTCTCCTCAATACAGTCTGGAGCTGGAGGAACACAGCAGGTCGGACAGCATCAGAGGAACAGGTAAGTTGACATTTTCAGTTTACACCCTCCCCAGCCCTGATGAAGGACTGAGGCCTGAAATGTCAACTATCCTGCTGTGTTCATCCAGCTCCACACTGTTGACTCTGACTGTAGCATCTTCAGTTCTTGCTATCTCTGGGCGTGTTAGTTGTAGCTGTTGTTTTTTTTGGTTTTGGGCTAACAGCAGCTCACTGAGTAAGCTGGAACTCACGGGCCTCCAAATAATTTGCCAGGAAGCAAACTCCTCCTTCGTCTTCAAAACCTGATACTTGTCTGGCTTGAATCTTTTGATAAAGGTAAAATAATTCCGGGGGGGGAAAAGTATCTTTGTCCTGGATGAGTTTGGGAACTGGTGGGGGAGGTGGGGTGTTGTGAATGCTACAGGGCCTTTCTGCTTGTACTCTTTCACAGCTGTTGGGAAGTCCCACATCAACAAGGCAGCCATTTATGACAGTCCTCTTCCACAGCCAGCATTCCCTGTGATTGTATCTGAATCGTTTCTGGGGTCGGCAGCCCTGACTTCAGCCAGAGCCGGGCCCTGGGGACTGTGCTTCCAAAATGGATGTGTGAAGTCTGGAATTGTGCTGGCCACTGGTGAAAATCAGGCCTTTTATCTGAGTGTTTTGCCAGTTGCCTTTCCTGTAAGGGAAGTGGAATGCCTCATCGAGCAATAAAATTTTGGCAATGGAAAAAAGTGTGCCTTTTCTGTGCTACCCAAGCATTTCAACTACATCAGTGTGGCCTCTGGTCTGTGGTTGTAAGCTCACTTATAGCTCCCTTTGCAGTTTTTCGGTGTTGTAATTTGAAAGAAACACCAGCACTTAAACAAACTTCTTGACTTAATTTATTGCACAATTGATATGCTGTTAATCCACTAAGAATAAAGTTATTACTTTAAAAAGCACATGCAAAGATTAAAAGTAGGTTAATTTTTAAAAAAAAATCAATTTCTAAAATCTTTTAGACCTAGCTTATTTGACTTTTTCCCCAATTGAAGGGGTTGGACACTTGAAGTCAGATTAAACAACTGTAGTGATTTATCTAGTCCTCCGTACTGAATGCCAGAGTAGACACTAATTGTACTCTAGGTGAGGCACTTCCATGGCCAACGTTTAAAAGCAGGTCAGTAGATTCCTAAAGTACATGTCTGCTCAACTGTGTCTGTATCAGGGATTGAAGGAAGCAACCAGGTGGGGAGGCAATGGCTTAGTGGTCTTATCGCTGGCCTATTAATCCAGAGACTCGGATAATATTCTGGTGACCCAGGTTGGAATCCCATCAGGGTAGATGGTACACCTTGAATCCAATAAAATTAAGACTTTAATAATGACCTTGAACCCCTTATTTTGTTGGAAAAACCCATCTGGTTCACTGATGCCCTTTAGAGAGGGGAAACTACCATCCTTACCTGGTCTGCCCACATATGACACTAGACCCAGGAAATGTATTGACTCTAAATTGCCCTCTGGGTGCAATAAATGCTGCCTGGTTAGTGATTCCTTCATCCAGTGAATGAACTGAAGAAAAACTAGATGAAAAAATTACTTCATCTTGTCAACACCAATTTACATTTGCAGATACATCTCCTCATGATTGTTTGTCCATTATGACTCTGCAGTATTTTTTTTACTTTTTTGTTAGAGGCACACCCTCTATGTTGTGTGATGTTACTACCACACAAGGGATAGAATTCCAGCAGATGGTGCGGAGCAAATGTGGGCCATTGTCAGCAGCAGAATTTATAATCGCTGCAGTTTGTAACTTTATTGGACAGCATATTCTTCCCAGCCAACCCCACCCCCCACTCTTCATTGAACTGGGGATGGTCCCATGGTTTGATGGCAATGACAGTGTATGTGAAGTCATGCCAAATAGCAGTGCAATCATACCTAAAAATAGCTCCAGGGTGTCTCTTTAGGATTGTTGGTTTATTTTAAACCAAATGAGTTATGGTAGAATTTACTGCTGTCCTTTTCAGTCTCTTGTTCAACATAACACGAACATAGAACATTACAGCACAGTACAGGCCCTTCGGCCCTCGCTGTTGTGCCAACCTGTCATACCGATCTGAAGCCCATCTGAGCTATGCTATTCCATGTACGTCCATATGCTCGTCCAATGACTACTTACACGTACCTAAAGTTGGCGAATCTACTACCGTTGCAGGCAAAGCGTTCCATTCCCTTACTACTGAGTAAAGAAACTACCTCTGGCATCTGTCCTAGATCTTTCACCCCTCAATTTAAAGCTATGCCCCCTCGTGCTCGCCATCACCATCCTAGGAAAAAGGCTGTCCCTATCTAACCCTCTGATTATTTTATGTTTCAATTAAGCCACCTCTCAATCTTCTCCCTAATGAAAACAGCCTCAAGTCCCTCAGCCTTTCCTTGTAAGACCTTCCCTCCGTACCAGGCAACATCCCAGTAAATCTCCTCTGCACCCTTTGCAAAGCTTCCACATCCTTCTTACAATGTGGTGACCAGAACTGTACACAATACTCCAAGTGCAGCCACACCAGAGTTTTGTCCAGCTTCACCAAAACCTCTTGGTTCCGGAACTCGATCCCTCTATTAATAAAAGCTAAAACACTGTACGCCTTCTTAGGAGCCCTGTCAACCTGGGTGGCAACTTTCAAGGATCTATGTACACAGACACCAAGATCTCTCTGCTCATCTACACTACTAAGAATCTTACCGTTAGCCCTGTACTTTGCCTTCTGGTTACTCCTATCAAAGTGCATCACCTCACACTTGTCTGCATTAAACTCCATTTGCCACTCTCCGCCCAGCTCTACAGCTTATCTATGTCTCTCTGCAACATACAGCATCCTTCATCACTATCAACAACTCCACCGACCTTAGTGTCGTCTGCAAATTTACTAACCCATACTTCTACGCTCTTATGCAGGTCATTTATACAAATGACAAACAGCAGTGGACCCAACACTGACCCTTGCGGTACACCACTAGTAACTGTTCTCCAGGATGAACATTTCCCATCAACTACCACCCTCTGTCTTCTTTCAGCAAGCCAATTTCTGATCCAAACTGCTATATCTCCCACAATTCCGTTCCTCCGCATTTTGTACAATAGCCTACTGTGGGGAACCTTATCGAACGCCTTGCTGAAATCCATGTACACCACATCAACCAGTTTACTCTCCTCTACCTGTTTGGTCACCTTCTCAAAGAACTCAAGGTTTGAGAGGCACGACCTTCCTTTCACAATACCGTGCTGATTATCCCGAATCAATTTATTCTTTTCTAGATGATTATAAATCCTATCCCTTATAACCTTTTCCAACACTTTA
Source organism: Stegostoma tigrinum (assembly GCF_030684315.1). NCBI lineage: Eukaryota > Metazoa > Chordata > Chondrichthyes > Orectolobiformes > Stegostomatidae > Stegostoma > Stegostoma tigrinum. Next base: position 48,360,741 of record NC_081357.1, on the reverse strand, counting down.
CCAACAACTGAGGTAAGGCTCACTGGTCTATAATTACCAGGGTTGTCTCTACTCTCCTTGAACAGGGGAACCACATTTGCTATCCTCCAGTCATCTGGCACTATTCCTGTAGACAATGACGAGTTAAAGATCAATGCCAAAGGCTCGGCAATCTCCTCCCTGGCTTCCCAGAGGATCCGAGGATAAATCCCATCTGGCCCAGGGGACCTATCTATCTTCACCTTCTGTAGGATTTCTAATACCTCTTCCTTGTGAACCTCAATCCCACCTAGTCTAGTAGCCTGTATCTCAGTATTCTCCTCGACTACATTGTTGTTTTTTAGAGTGAATACTGTTGAAAAATATTCATTTAGTGCTTCCCCTATCTCATCTGACTCCACACACAACTTCCCACTACTATCCTTGATTGGGCCTAATCTTTCTTTCGTCATTCTTTTGTTCCTTAAATACCTATAGAAAACCTCTTTGAGAGTCCCAACTTTTGTGGACAGCCCTGGAATTCTTTGGCTCGATCACCTTTTTATGATTTGATTCTAAAGATACCTCGAATAGTCTGCTTTTAGGCCGTGGTGAACCAACAAGGACAGTGAGAGTTCTGGGTGTCTTGTAGAAGGTCAAAAACCAAACCAGACCAGCTTCTAGTCCAAGTTTATTTGAAAGCAAGCTTTGTCTTTTTCCTGCAGGTGCATGAGAAGAGGCAAAAAGACACAATTCATAATTAAAAGATCAAAGCAACGTGCACTGGTGAGAATTAAACAGAACTATGACACTTAAATCTTTAATCATTCGGAAAAGAGATGCAGGCCTGAACTTGTTAATATGCAAATCCCTGCATTTCCGCCCACGGATAAGGAAACATTTGATCAAGAAAAGGTGACCCCTCAAGTCAGACAATGCATGTTTAGCGTGTGAGGTCCTGTTTAGAATCTGTGTTTCGACTTGGAGTCCCTTCTAAAGTAAGTTTATAAAGCATCGCGCCTGCATGTGTGTACATCAGTTGAGGTCAGCCGCATGGCTAACAAACTTGACTATCTGCCTCTGCTCGGTGACTGTGTTGTTGTGTATCCCAAAGTCCATCTTTTGAGGATGTTTACATGAAGATCCAAGGTCAAATGCCCTTCACCACTGAAGTGTTTCCCCCACTGGGAGGGAACATCCCTGTCTGGTGATTGTTGCACAGTGTCCATTCATCTGTTGTCATGGTTTCACCAATATACCATGCCTCAGGACATTCTTGCCAGCAATGTATAAGATAGACAATGGCCATCTCTTATGAGTATCTGCCGTGCATGTGGTGGGTGGTGTTCCCACACGTGATGATAGTATCCATATTGAAGATCTGTCATGTCTAGCAGAAGTTGCCATGACTGGGATGTGCAATGTTGTGGTCTATGTACCCAGCCTTCAGGACTACAGTGGTCTGTTTTAAGGTTTGGCATTTTGTTTTAAGACAAGTAGAGGTATAGGGAAGACCTTGGCAAGGTGCTCATTGTTATTGATGTGTTGAAGGGAGTGAAGAACATGTAGTTTCTTCACTCCTAGGAAGTACTGGTCGACGAAGGCTACCCTACGTCGTCCTCTGAGGAGGTCAATACAGTTGTTTGCCATGGCACATTGGAACTGGTGATCCACGAGTTGAGCACAGTATCCCATTCCTATGAGGGTGTCTCTCATTTCTCCCCTTCTGAACAGATCCTTTGCATGCATAGGGCTTGTCTGTAGGGCATAGCTCTTTTAATGTGTTTATGATGAAGCTGGAGAAGTGCTGCATCATGAGGTTACCTGTGGGCTTGCAGTAGAGTGAGGTATTGAAGTGTCCGTCCTTGGAGATGCGTCCAAGAATGAAACTGATTCGAAGGAGTAGTCTCTGGTAAGTCTGGTGGGCTGAGTCTTGTTGATATCACTGAAATTTTCAATGATGCCTCGTCCTGAGTCCAATGGAAGAAAATTTTGTAAGTGTCTGGTGTAAATGATTTGGTGGTTCTGTGCAGCAAAGAGTTTTTTTGTCTTTGAACTTGTGCATGAAAGTGGTGGCGTGTTGGGTTGCAAATCTGGTCCCCATGGCTGTTCTGTGTGTTTTGGCTAAAGAACTGATTGTTGAAGGTGAAGACGTTGTGGTCGAGGATGGTGTCTGAAAATCTGGTAGTTGGTGGTATTGAGTACTGATGCTGTTGCAGTGATGCCGTCATTGTGGGGGATGCTGGTGTAGAGTGCTAAGATGTCCATTCTGGCAAGGAATGTTCCTGGTTCGGCTCATCTGTGGGTGCTGAGTTTCTTTAGGAAGTGTTGCAACAGAATCTGGGGTTTGGTTGGGGGGGGCGGGGGTGGTGGTCCTTGTACAATGGGTTTCAAAATGGCCTCAACATAGCCAGAAAGATTCCCGCCCGTTGCCTGATACGATGGGACATCCTGGTGTATTGGCTTTCACTTTGCAAGGCAGTGGAAATTCCCAAGTGAGAGGCACACTGCATGAGGGTGTGTACGTACAATGAAGAACTCATTCAAAAGTCTCGACCAGTCTGTCCAGTTGATGGGTATGTTCTTTTGGCCAGATCATCAGGTAGATGTCTGTAGTGTTCCTATGGGGTGAGTTTGCAGTTCCAGATTTATTTGTCGATTCTCTGTCTTATTCAAAAAGTATACAATTTGTGGACAGGTTAGTTAAATAGAAGAGATTTCTAAATTTTTTTTGTTTTCTTTTTACAAATCTGACTCCAAGTTGATACAGATTTGAAACAAGGCATGACACCTAACATGCAATGTCTGACCCGAGATGTCACCTTTACTTTTCTCTGGTCAGAAATTTGGGGAGTTGCAAATTAATGAATCGAAATCTGCATCTCCTCCTTTTCTAACTGATCAAAGCTTTAACAGCTTCTTCAGTCTGTTTTAATTCACGTCAGTCTTATGACCCTTTTGATCTTTTACTTTAAATTCTGTCTTTTTGCCACCTCCCTCATGGGTACCTGAAGAGGAGAGACTCTGCAAGCTTGTGTTTTCCAAATAAACCTGTTGGACTATAAGCTGGCATTTAGTTTTTGACCTTGTCCATCCACGTCTGACGTGTAGAATTCAGTCCTGAATTTTATCACAATTTCATTTTTGGCAACTTTCATGGAAAGCATGTCAGCCCTAGCAGGTTTTCTCACTCTACCTTCCCAAACTCACCATGCATCAGTGTCCAGTGCTTATCTGTATTCTCTTACAGTAGGTGGACACACTGGAGACTGGTGGAAGTCAGGAGCATTGGAGAGCTGGGGTTGCCAGGTAACTGCTGAGTGTTGCATTGTTAACTTGCTATAGGACTGCATTTACAATTTTTAGAATTTTGTTGCACAGTTATGAAATCCTAAATGACTATTTACTGTAAAGCAAGGAATTTTATTTAGAATTGTTTTGAGGCTTTCAAATATTTGGTTAGTAAATGAGAATGTGAATTTGCTGGAGGTGATATAATATACTATATGGACCTATATGGAGCTGGGCTGTTTAAGCCAAAACTGAGTATGATGAAATCTTGATAAATGCTTCGTACAGTGGCAGGAATATAAGTGAGGACAAATACTAAGCTCTTTTTTATTTAACTTTCCATTTTGTGCTGAAACTTGCCTTAATTTTCACCCCCCACCAAACCCCATCTGTCCCCAAAAACCGTTCAGAAATAATGGGAACTGCAGATGCTGGAGAATCCAAAATAACAGTGTGAAACTGGATAAACACAGCAGGCCAAGCAGCATCTCAGCTCTCTGATGGGTCTAGGCCTGAAATGTCAGCTTTTGTGCTCCTGAGATGCTGCTTGGCCTGTGTTCATCCAGCTTCACACTTTGTTACCCAAAAAACTGTTCGATATTTTGTATTCTATTGCTTGTTAGTATCATCTGAAGTGGATGTCCCCTGTGATATTTCGGGGACCCATTTTGTTTGGTACTGAAGAAAATGGTCAACTAATTAATGCTATTGTAACTTTCTTTTTTAAAATCAACTGTCTCTCTTTTTTTGCTGGTCGTTGTATTTGTTCCAAAATAAACAAAAACCAACTCTTGCTACATGCGTGTCTGTTCATGAGGCATAGGCAACAGTCCCTTCCACTGCTTTTGACTGAGATTTCTAGTTTGATGTCAGTGCTGTAAATGAGAAAACAGTTACTGTTCTTACCTACTCTATTGCCCTATGATTGGATGCTGTATTCTGCTAACTTCTTTTTCTTCTGGTCCGACTGCTAAGGTGTTTTGCTTTTGCAATGGCTTCTGGAAGTGACATGCAGAATGCTATCATCTTTAGCCTTTTGTGGACCCTAGAGGGTGCATGGTTGGATGCTATCCTTCCATGGGGTACTCTGTTTACTTAGTGTGTTGCCATGGATGGAATGTATGTGCTTTGCCATTGCCTGTTGTTGCTCTTTTGCATGGAGAGGTGTGTGTTTTTTTTACCTTGGAGTGTGAATTCCAATAATGATTTTAGGTGCCAGCTTTTGAGAGTTTACACTAAGTATTTCCTATTCTTCCCTGAGCTAATACAACTTCACAAGTGCGTATCTGTCACTCTCTGCATATATGCATGTTCTTAAATTGGACACTGAGAGCATTTCTACTGATCTCTGTTAATTCAGTCTCTGAATTATAATTTCTGGTCCCTGATGTGATAGGTCTGTTAGTTGAATGGATGTGGTTCTTTAACGTAGAAGTGATGGTCGAAGCTGAGTTTTTATCAGAATGACCTAACACCAGATTGACCACGATCCACATTGAACTCCAATTTTTTTCTAGCATGAAACATGGAGAGTCTGAAAATTTCATTGCATTATTCTCTCAAATGCATCAACAAGCAGTACCATGTGAGTTTCACAATGAACTGAGATGCCCCTATCTGTGACCATGGCGCTGAGGTATTTGGCTGTTGGTCATGTCTGTAGATAAAATGCCAAAATTTAAATGATCTAAAGAAGCCACCTTGACAGCTTTTTGGTTTCCAACTTTTTTAAAATGACTGGAAGTTTGTGATCCGATGTTCTGTATTCAGCATGACAAATTGGGATGTTAAGGGAGGAAGACTTGCCACAGCCAGATGTTTGATAAGAACATAAAACCGAACAGCACAGCACTGCACAGGCCCTTTGGCCTACGATGTTGTGCCAAACTTTTACCCTAATCGCAAGGTCTATCTAACCTCCACTCCTACCTTATCCTATCATCCATATGACTATTTAATAGCCACTCAAATGCCCCAATGAGGCTGACTCCACTACCCCCTCCAGCAATGCATCCCACGTCCCGACCACTGAGCAAAGAACCTACCTCTGACGTCTCCTGTATCTACCTCCGTTCACTTTAAAACTATGCCCCCTTGTAATAGCTACTAGCTACAGCACACTTTGAACCAATACTAAATGCAGTGAAATAATGTAAAAAAAACTCCTTTTTTTTAAAATCTGCGGTTTGAGAACTTTTTGTACTAAGTACACAAATTATCTACTTGCTTGGAGCACAGCGTGTATTGAGGGTCGTATTAACAAAGACTGAGGAGCGGCTAGCACGCAGAGTGGAGATGAGGACTAGTAGATTTAATATTTTTCCTCCCTACTTTGGGAAGAAATAACTCATGGAGTGCCATAAGGGTCAGTCCTAGGGCTTCAATTCATTACCATCAACGTCAATGACCTGGAGGAGCGAGCAGATACCCTTGCGTTTAAATTTGGTACAAAAATAAGTTGGTGCAGTATGGCCTGAGGACATTAGTCTGCTGAAGAAAGAGATTGAGTGGGTGAGTAAAAACACAGCAGATGCAGTTTAAGTGTGAGGGCATGCATTTTGGTAGGAAGTATCAAAAGGAGATTATTATTTAAATGAGGAGAGACTTCCAATATGTGCAGTGCAGAGAGAACTGGGTGTTCTCGGGCATGAAATGTAAGAAGTTAGCATACAAATACAATAAGGATTTAAGGTCAATTGAATTTTGGTCTTTATTGCTAGGGGCTTGGAGTTTTAAAAACAGGAAGTCTAGTTTCAATTGTAAAGGGTGTTAAGCTTCAACTGGGGTACTGTTTACAGCTTAACTCCACATTTTAAAGGATATACTGACATAGTTTGTGTAGAAGAAATTTGCTGGGCTGATCCTTGGAATGAATGGTTTGACTTGTCAAAATCAACAGTTCATTCATTAGATTTTTTGGAATGAGGGTGATTAAATTTAAACATGCCAAGATTCTGTGTGGGACTTGACAGGGTAAAATGTTGAGATGACATTTCCACCAGTAGGAAAATTTAAAACTATGGGTAATAGTTATGGAGCAAGAGGATATTCTTTTAAAACTGAATTGCAAAGGAATCTCTCTTCTCCCAATGGATAGCTTATCTGGAATTTTCTAAACCCAGAAACTTGTGAAGAGGCACAGATCTCTTTTTTTTTGAAAATTGGGGAGTTGAGTGTTTAAGGGGTCAGTGCAAAAGAACAGTTGAGACCTGGGTCAGATCTACATGATCTTGACCTGTTCAATTGCGAGGCTGGTTCATGTGGCGGAATGGCCTACTTCTGGTCCTGCTTCTTGTTTTTGTATTGCTAGTCTGAAGACCAGCATACTGTTGAAGCACTCTATGCAAATACAGTTCCTTAGATTATTGTTGAATTGCAACAACCAACGTTTTTGCATAGTTTACGGTATGAGAAAGAAGCAGAACATTTCTATAGATTAACATAATTATGTAGAATCCATGACCCAGCAGTCAATGGAAAGGATGAACTTTGGACATTGTGGTGTTTTCACATTCCATTTCCTTACGATAACAACTAATTTCCAAGTGAAGACTTTCCACTTCGTACGAGCAGACATTGAACCATGTTGGAAACTTTTCTGGCAGCTGGCGCACAATTTGTTCCTGCAAAATAATAACTTTTTGAAATATTTTGTTGCAAGTGTTTAACTTGAATTTAGAAAAGGTTAAAAAATAGTTTATGTTGAATGTTTGCCACATTAGCATCTGTTCAGCCTGATGCAAAAATGAGACAAAATGCTTACTGTTTGCTTTCAATAACTTTTCTGGCTGGACAAATTGAAACAATGTTCTGATTTTTAAAAACCTCCCAGCTGTGTAAGTGAGTCCATGATTGATCCTTGTCCAGTATTACTTTTTAGTTTAAAAAGTGATTTACGTTTTACCTCCAATAGGGTATTTTACCTGATTAGGTGATAACGTAAATATTGCCAGAACATAAATTGTGTATGCATGTTATTAAATAATCCAGCGGATGCTTATTACAGTTAACAATTATGTTTACACATTATATTCCTCAGGCCTATAGGTGTCTGGTCTGATATTAAATTTATAGAGAAGCATGCTTCAAGAGATCCTTAAATCAGATGGTGAATGAGATTGTTGTACTCTGTTATTACAGTATCATGTGACCTATTTCATTAGCATGTCTCAAGGTGTATTGACTGAGAGAACACCACATTCCCTTTTTCTTCCCCAGAGAAGCTTATCACAAACAGTTATACATTGGAGTAACAACATGTGCATACATACAGCAGTCATTTATATCAAGTACAACAGAATTTGCATGATTAATGTTTTCATGTTTCAGTGTAATGCTTTGAAGATTTGACAAGTTATGATCTGCTGATGATACACCCGCCTGGAGAAGAATGTGGTGTTCTCCGCTACACTAGTTTGACCATTTGGTTGCTGTCACTCAATAATTAAGCACATTCATTATCGTCTTAACTGTTGTTCCTCATTCTGTTCATGCATGGGTTTGTGTGCTGTACATTGGTCTGAGCTGGATTCTGCTCCTTTGCAAACTAGTGCTATATTAGTAACCAATTTTAATGATCTGGCCTGTTTGCATAGTTTAGAAAGCAATCCTGGTATCCTTGTATTTGTACTTCTAACTTGAACACTCTCTACCTAGTGCACCGTTTTAGTAGCTCTGTCTTCAATCATACGTTTGTGCTTCTCGTTCTCCTTTGCCTTTGTAGGAGAAAGAAAGTCGTGTTTTGGAAAAGTTTGACTATTTATTTTGGGCACTGTCCTTTGCACTTCCCTCCTGGGATGGTAATCCCTTCTTTGGTGTTACATGAAAATGTGAAATGTGAAAATCTTTGTGGCTGAAACTAATGACCGTTGATTTGATAGTACCCACCATAATTTTGAGAGACATTTTGTTTGGGCACCAATAGGGTAGTGTTATATGGGTCACTCTCCAATTTGTACAGACCTTGAAATGGTTTACCAGTGAACTGCAGTACTTGTGGATTAGAAGGCAGGATGTCAGAATTGGTTTGTAAAATGATAGGGGGTTAATGCATGGTCCCTTTTTTTATAAAAGGGGTTTTTAAAGGCTGTGAGATTTATTTAAAAAAAAAACAAATATCTACAGGCAGCACCAGATGCACAGAATTCTTGAAATTGAAACATTGTGTCAAAAGGCTACACTGCTAGCAAGAAAAGCAGCATTTTTACAAGACAACAGGTTTTGAATTTAGCCAGGTAATTTAAACCAAGATCTAGATTCCAAAGCCCAATTAAATTAAATCTGATGGTTTTGACAACATTGGGCCAATGCTATTGTAAGAAATTAATAGGTCAACAAGAATACAAATGAAGAGGACATTTGAAAATCTAGGTGAGAGAACAAGCTCTGAATAGCCATTAGCCTTAAAAGTGAAAATTACCAGGTCTCACTGAAATCTTTAAGATCCCTAAGTAAGCGCCATCTAAGTTCAAGTATGACGGCACTCTAAGTAATACTCCTGACACAAGAATTTGACAGAAGGTGTTCTTGACTGGAGGACAGCAGAGAAAGCCAGAACATTCTGGAAGACTTATCCTGGCAGTAACTTTGAGATGTTAAGTTCTAATTTGTTTTGTTGGTTTGGTTTACATAAGTGGCACTTTTATCTATTGGAACAGCATACCATTCGAAGTTTGTTTTATTTGGAAATAGTTGTGGGAGAATTGGTGTTAGTTCTGTTCAGTCGCTCACTGTTAGTGCTATATAAAGTCTACTTGATTTATAGAGTAACTGCCAACTGTCCTTTAACCTGATCTTTATAAAAATTTGGGAGGGGTTGGTGAGAGGCATTTTAGACCAATTTTTGCACTTTAAACTGAGTTGAGGTGAGCTTCTTTGGTTTTCGTTATGAGGAGGGCCAACCTTCACTTTTTTTAACATTAACACATTCTGATTTTTATAGTATCTGAGGCTTCATTAATAGGATGTAACATCTGGTGTTGTGCTGAACTTGTATAGCACAAAATGGTTAGACCTCAGCTAGAGTAGTCTGTGCAATTGTGACACCATATGATTGGAAAGATGCAAATGTGCTGGAGAGAATGCAGAAGTTGTTCATGAGAATGGTTCCAGAGATGAGGTTCGATTGAAGAAGTTGGGCTGTTTTCTTCGGAGAATGAAACAAGTTTTCAGTTATGAATCTAGAGTAAATGGGGAGAAACTATTTTCCTTTTTTAAAAGGATAGCGAGCTAGAGGGCGCAGATTTTAAAATGTCTCAAATGTGAGGTGAGAGAACGTTTTGACACTGCAAGTAGTTAGGGTATGGACTTCTTCAGTGGAAGCATTTATGAGGCCTTCGGATGATTGGTTTTGAATGGAAGCAACGTTAAAGTTTGCAGGGAAAAGGAAGGAGATTAGCACTTAAATTTAAGTGCTAAGAAAGCTGTTGCAGGTACGATGGGCTGTATGGCCCTCAGACTGGCTTTTCTCTGCACAAGACATTGGGAAGTTTATCGACCCAGTAGGAGATTTCATTTTGTCTGAATGAAAGCCATAATTTCTCTGTAGAGTCAGATTATGATGTACAATTGAGCTCTGAATTAGATTTGAAATCTGCTTTTAGATTGTTTTGGAGTGAAACAAGCATTTGGCACAGGTCAGACAACGCAGATGGTTTTCTCTGCAAAGAAAAATAATACGTGTATAGTGAATTTCATGTCACTGTCTGCTCTGCATTTGCGGAGTAGAAGTTTTAACATAAACAATGCAAAAATATTAAGATTATCTGTTGACAGTTTAAAAATTTACCAAAACACACTATTCTTTAGGAGAATCTGATAATTAATAGGCTTATTCTTTGCTGATCTCTACCACAGTCATGTGCTCCATTTAATCTGAAAGCGTGAAGTCACAAAGCTCATGGTTTAAAACTACAGGCGATCTACATACTTAAATAAAAGCTTGAATGGGAATAGTTCTCAAGTAGGGAGTTGTTAACTATGTTAAAATTGCAGTAAAATGGAGGCTGAAACTTTAAACCAAAATTTTAAATCAACATTCCTTCGACAGTTTGATTAACATCCCAATAAATCAAACTCTGATAGTGATCAACAATTAGATAATTAACCACTCGGCCTGAGTACCATTTCAAAGATTTATTACAGGGCTGATGGGTGGTAAAGGCTGACTTAGCATCCTGAGGCCAAATTAATAACTTTTTTACCAGACCGTTCACTCCACTCCATTAATGTAAGGTTTCCACTTCAAAGGCCCACCACACAATCGTCAGTTGTGTAATCCATAGGCATCTTTGACATTTTGCGTCAGAGCCACTTTGCTATGTGAAGTTTTACTTCTTAAAACTTGGACTTGTCTTTCTATCCTCCTCCATGTCTGTCTGCCTCTTTCACTCCCCACACTCCCCTGCCCCCAACCCCTCTGCCAGTGTTGAAGTGAACTGAAGGTTTGTTAAAAATAACACAAGTTTAAATTTTTTTTAGCAGTTGCACAGAATTTCAAACAAGGCTTTAGATTTTTGGCTGCTCTGTGCCCAAATTATTCAGCATTCACACAGGGACCAATAAGTTAACTTTTGATTTTTCTATTGTTAATCTTGAAGGCTGCTTGATTAACTGCTTTTACAAGCAATCTCTCCTAGACACCTTGGTCCCTTCTAACAAACCACTTCCAGAGGGAATACAGTTCTTTTTCTGCAAAGTACCTGGGCCTTCACACAGGACAGGATATCCAAGTCATATGTTCCCATCATTTGCATTCTTCATCAGCTGTCTAACTCCACTAACATTTCTTGCACACAAATTGTTTGGGTTTTTCGGACTATTTAGCTTGAGGGGCCACATTAATCCAAAATCACATTGTGTAATTTTTGTTTTGTTCCATTCCCGTTCTCTTGTGAAGTTGGTAACAATTGCTGGAGTTGGAAACAAAAATAAGTTCCTGGAAAAGTTCCAGTCTGGCAGCATCTCGGAAGAGAAATCAGTTAACGTTTTGGGCCTAGTGACCCTTTCTCAGAATTGGGGTTCTTCTGATAACTTGTCACAAACCTATTATTTAACTTTCCATGGGGCATTTGCTAACCTTTTGCATTGCTGATTGCTTGCTTGTGATATTGACAAGTAAATATGAATTGCTTTACCTTCATAGTTGAAGATTATGCCTTCAAGGTTCAGCTTGTGGTGTATTCACCAGGTTAGCAAAAGAGATAATTTGATGTTTTAGTTTAAAATGTGTATTGCCAAATCCATGCAAAAAGCAAAGCCAGTTTGTATTTGCAGGATTAGCAGCTTAAATCCAACTTCAGAATTTACTCTGCTACTGCCCACACAAGCAACAGTGTCTGCCTCCAAGTCATCAGCACAGTTGAATTTCTGCTTGACACTTCAGTTACTGCACATTTTAGTCAATATCTGAATACAGCTTGTCCTTTGGTCCTCTAGATTCAGTGTTTTCCTTATCCCATTATTGAAGAAATTTAAAGTTAGTGCTCTCGAGCAGTTATGCAATCCTCAGGGTAGACAGCTGGAGTACAGGAAGTCATGCTTCAGTTGCATCAAGGTTGGAGCAGGTTTACTGCATCAGCTGGGTTTTTCTTTTTCTCCCCCCTTAAAAGTCTCTCTCTTTCATTTTATGTCTCCTTTTTATGTATATGAAGTCTTGCTTCTTGATCATGTTCTTAAACTTAGAAAATGTCAGCTTCATTCCCTTTGAGGTCAAATGCTGGAATTTGCACTCTGGCAAGAATTCAACTGAATTCTGGTACATTTTTCAAATAAAAGATTTAGTTGTTCCTGGTGGTGGGAAGAGATATGGGATTATACAATAGGACATGCTGACATGCAGTGAAAAAAAATGCAGTAGAAGAAAAATGATATACTGATGAAAATATTAAAGGAGAAAACAGCTAGGATTTGGTGTGTGAAAGCCAGGATGTAATTTTGGAAGTTTTTTTTATAGAGATGGAATTGACTAACTTACATGCATCTGGATTGTTAGAAGTATTCTGATCTAGATAAAGGTGAAGTCATAATAGCCTCCCAGTAGGGCTGCTCTCTCATTTCAGACCGTCTGCTGGTGGTGAGTTTAACATAGAACATAGAACATTACAGCACAGTACAGGCCCTTCGGCCCTCGATGTTGTGCTGACCTGTCATACCGATCTCAAGCCCATCTAACCTACAGTATTCTTTTGGTTTTTATCTATTTGGGCTTGCCTTTTAAGAATTTTAGGATCTCTGCTCCTCAGGCGAGGGGTGAGGTTGATAAGGTGGGACTTTTTTTTTGTGATGACATTGTACATCCCAAATAAGCTAATCACACCCCAATGGCATCTGTGTAAATTTAAATCTTGATTTAGTTTTATTATAATTCAATAAGTTAGCTTCATTGGTAAGAGCATTGAGTTAGGATGTCATGTAACAGCTGTAAAAGGCATTGGTAAGGCAAAATCTGGAGCCCTGCATACAATTCTGGCCGTCCTGCTTTTAGGAAGGGTGTTATCAAACTGAAAAGGGTGCAGAAAAAAAGTTTACAAGCGTGTTACCGAGACTGGAAGAAGTGAATTACAAGAGGAGGCTGGGACTACCCTCCCAGCAGCTGAGGGGTGACTGAGATTTTACAAGTTCATGAGGGGCAAAGACAGGGCCCTTTTCCTAGGATAGGGGAGTCCAGAACTAGAGGGCATAGGTTTAAATTGAGAGGGGAAATATTTTGAAGCGACCTGAGGGACATCAGCTGGCAATTTCTAGCACTTTTTAAACTAAAAATTCAAAAAGATTTTACTGGCACTGCTGGCTGTAATTTGTCTGAATTATGTTATTAGAAAGGAAATGTGTTTGCCTTGTATAAAATCAAGGGATATTGATAAAGCAAAACAACCTTTTCTGCTTGGAGGGATCAAAGGCCAGGGGACACAGATTTCAGGTAAGTGTCTGAAGACTGAGACGATGAAGAGAAAATTGTCTTTCAAATAGAGGCTGTTGGGAAACTGGAACTCTCTCCTTGTGTGGCTGGTCAAGGCTGACCCCCTCATAACACTGAAGTGTTTACGTGTAATGCTAAGGCATATGAGGCTCTTATAGATTTGTTTTTGACAGGCATGGTTGTCTGGGCCCATGCTTTTCCTCCAAATTGTAATCAGCTAGTATAATAACTTCAAAAGATAAAATAAATTTCTGTTATTAGGTATTTTCCATTGAAATTAGGCAAATTGCTTCCTCCCTCTTTAAATGCAATGCTTGCATTCATTGCAAACTCAAAGCTGGAAAATGTATGCAGTATTTATGTGACACAATACACACTGGAAAGTAACAAAATATGTGACAATGATTGATAGATGACTGACATTTAATCAGTTGTCAAAATTGAAATGTTTAGAAGTGAGAAACTTGTAGAGCAAATTCCTTGAATAATTCCTGTGATTTTAAAACTTGTTAGAAATCTTTTGATGAAGGGTCTAGGCCCGAAACGTCAGCTTTTGTGCTCCTGAGATGCTGCTTGGCCTGCTGTGTTCATCCAGCCTCACATTTTATTATCTTGGAATCTCCAGCATCTGCAGTTCCCATTATCTCAGAAATCTTTTGGGGCATGTTTCCACCTCACTTTCTCATATGTGGTATACATTTTCTATATGGTAGGTATACTTACAATTGTGCTTACTAATTTTTTTTTAAACCTCACTGACTACATTTTAAGGCTGAAAAGTCTGAGACACCCAATCGGGGAGATGCTGAGGATGAGAGCGCACAGGTCTGTTAGAGAAACCATGTGTTTAACCCGATCGGACCTTCACTGCGCCAGTGTCATTTTGGGAAGCTTTCCAGCTTGTTGATCAGGGGTTTGGCCTCTGTATAAGGTGGCAAGACTGAGCAACCCATATAACCTGCCATTTCATTTCCTTTTTTTTAGGGCTTGGCCTTTACATTGGAAGAGAGACAACAACTAGGTATCCATGGTCTTCTGCCCCCTTGTGTTCTTGACCAGAATGTGCAGGTTCTTCAGGTGCTGAAAAACTATGAAATGAGAAAAGATGACCTTGACCGGTAAGAATGGCTTGACAAATTTAAGTATAGTAAAACTGATTCGCTTTGCTAAATCTAATTCTGTTTTCTTCATGGGATGAGTGTTGCCCATCCCTCTCATTTGCCTTTGAACTGCTTGACTTGAGACCATTTTAGGGTATGGTTAAGACTCGATCACATTGAGAGTCTGGAGTCATATAGGCCAAATCGGGTGATGATTTTCTTTCCCTAAAGGACATTCATAAACCAGATGTGTGTTTGACAACTGACCATGGCTACATGATCACCATTAGAGTAAATTTTTTAGCAAATTTTTGTGCTGATCTCTATATACTCAACTTTGAGTGTCTTCTCAGCTTCAATTAAGTGTGTCTGTGTCATCTATTCTGTTTCCATCAACTTAGTCCCTGTAGTGGAATTTCCCCATTTGGATTACTTGAATTTGTACCGACTGCTTTTAGCTATGATCCTCCCCACAAGAGGAAATGTTTTCTCTTATCCATCAAAACCTTTCATAAATTTAAAGACATTGAATTGGTTAAGAGACCCAAGACTCTGCCTTCCTGGATGTATGCCTATACATTTTCAAATTTAAAAAAAAACCTTGAATATCTTCTGCATCCCCTTGAATGCAATTTTATAATATGGCAACTAGTTGGCAGGCAGTACTCTTTAACTGTGGCCTAACCAAAGTTCGGTGCAGCTTTAACTTTTCTCCCTTATCCTTTCAGAAAAAATCTAATGCTAGGTTGCTTTGTTTTTGTGGCCGTGTTAAACAGCAGCATAACTTTGATGCATGTATACTCTGAGATCCCTTGTGCCTCCACCCCACCTGGACTTGCACTGTCCAGGTAATGAACGACTTCCTTATCCTGTCAAATTGTACTAGCACATTTATCATTTGCCTTGTTTTTCCATTCTGCAAGCTTATTCATGTCTTTCTATAGTTAGACTATACCAAGGAAGACAATCTTCCCAAGTTCAATGTAATTCTCAAATGTAGAATTTGTTTTTGATTCCCAAGTTTAAAACACCAGAGTTGTGAGCAACAGTAGTCCCAGCACTGATCCTTGTGGAACATGACTCTGAGTAACCGAATAACTGCTCTTTCGTCTCATTCTTTGATTCCTACTTAGAGGTCAACTAACAATACATTCTGCAATTTGTTTCTTTGACTCCATGTTCATCAGTCTGCCCTGAGACACCCTTTTATTGTTAGATTTTATTTTTGAAAGCTCAGATGAATGACATCTGTGTTACTGTTATCAGGTCTCTGTTACGACCATCCAAAGAGTCAATAGAATTGGTCAAACAACATTTTCTGTTCGGAGTTCCAACCTAAGTATTCATAATTACATTTTAGGTTTCTAAATGGGGTCTTTTATGTTCTGTTTTTTGTGGGGATTTCATTGATTCCTATCACTGCTGCTTCTAACAAGAACCTAGTATAAATATTAATTTCAAGTATTGTAACTATTTACTCAGTGCCTTTTAATGCAGTAAAATGTCCAAAGACACTTTACAGGAGTGTTATTTATCTGCTTTGATTATTCTCTGAGCATATTCTGTCCCACTTCCTGAATATAGGTATTGTGTTAGCTAATCCCAGTCCTTGGAAGTGACACAGTTTCTAATGAATTATTAAGCATGTGTAGAAATTATTTTTCTATCTGTTCCCTGGATTCTGAATTCATAGTATCTGTAAGTTACTTTAATACTTGCTTGAATCAGTTTGGGAGATGCTAATGTTTTAAAAGGAATTCTGTAAAGTCAGGTTCATCACCTTCCTACTAGGTTTGAAGCTCACTATCCGTTCCTTGCACCTATAAACTTCCCTTTAAAGAAATGGCAGTCTTCTCTCCGACTTCCCCATTCTTTGTTCCTTGCTATGAAGTAATAGTTTCATGAAGTAATAGCCACTGAAACTAGAAGACAAAGCTTTTATGATAATTGAACAGAGATTTGAATTCAAGCCCAAACAGTCCACTATGAAAAGTGACTGTTTAAAGATCTTGGATGGTTTCTTTGAGACTTGAAGTTTAAAAGTGAAGTCTTTATCTGTTGATCTTCTTGACTTTTTGATGTTATAATGGCACTTTGGAAGTACTCCAAACAGAATTTGGTCCACTGCTACAGGAAATGTCAGATATTAGGACAGCTTACCAAGACCTTGGACAGAAAAGTTTGATATTAAGGAGAATTTTGAAGGAGGAAAAAGAAACACTGAGATTTAGGCAGGGAATGCCGCATCTTTCTTGGTCCTTAGAAGTTGAAGGTATGGTTGTTGTTGGTGAAGCAGTTTTACAAATGAGATTACACTGGAAGCAAATTTAATTAACATGGGGGTATCTTGGATGGTTGTGGAGCTGGAGGAGATAATGGCACTAGAGAGGTGAAGGCCATGGCAGGATTTGGAAGTAAAAATTTTGAGAATTTTAAAATTTGAATTGCTTAGCCGAGTGCCAATGAAGGGATCTCTGAACACAAGTGTGATTAATGAGTGGCATTTTATGCATTATAGGATGTAGGTGCCTGTGTTTTGGATGAGTTTAAGATTAGAGAGGATAGACAACAGGAGAGGCTGGTCTAGAGATAACAAGGCTGAAGTGTAGACCTTTTAAAGTATTAAGGTTATGCTGGAACTATCTAAAACTTTGCCTGGACTGGAGGCTTATCCTTATGAAGTGAAATTGGATAGATTAGGATTGCTTCCCTTGAAGCAGAGGAAACTGAGTGGACACATGAATGAGTTGTGTAAAATCAAGTGGGGCAGACAGGTAGAAACATTTTCCCTTGATAGAGGGCTCGATGACCAAGACACAAATTTGAGGCAAGGGCTAGAGATTTGGAGAGAATCTAAGACGGTGGGGAGGGGAGTGCGGTGGGGGAGAGAAATGCTTTTCTTTTTCATCTTGAAGGAAGTGGGAATTTGGAACTCGCGACTTGTAAGGGTGTTGGAGAATGAGACCCCCCCATGCTTCAGCATTTAGATGTGTACTGGTCGTGTCAAGGCTTAAATGCCCTAAACCAAGCACTAGTCAATGGGATTAGGATAATTAGGTGGCTGTTTTTGACTGCTATCGACTCAATGGACCTAAGGGCCTCTAAGGGTTGTAGATATCTGATTCTAAGGGCATGGTTTCAGTCTGGAAATGCTTTGGTAGTGGAACTAGATAGTCTGTTTGTCCTTGCGTGCAAGTGTAGGTTGATAAAAGGAATAGTATATTTTGGAGGTGTGTTTAATTTACTGACAAAAATAAATAGAATGTAAAGAATACTTGATTTCTCAACACCTGTGTGCCCTTGCCTGCATGACGTTCCATTCAAGGTAAGATATTTACCAGTTTCTAATCTAACCATAATGAAACCTTCTGACAAAAGTTGTGAAATCAAAGAATGAAGGAAAATATTAGGTAAAGATGAAATCGAATACTTGGAAGTTTGTGTCCCTCCCTTTTATACAGTACTTTTTTGACGTGCCATTATGTCCCAAGAAAACCAAACTGAATGATTTTGGGTATGAATCCTCGATGGAATTTTGGGGCATGCAATAATTCCCAAATAAAGGACCAGATTTCAGACTTCTAAGTCTCGCACCATCTTTTCAGCACAATAGAATGTGTACAGAAGCATTGGGCTACAAAACTTAAATTGTTTGATAAATCTCTTTTAGGAAGAAGTATTCCTGTACTAAGTGGATACTTTGTACATTCTGCATTCTTTGCGTGTCCTCTTCTGGATATTTGTGACCTTATGCTGAAATCTGCCTTCTGTCTTTTGTTTGGTTTCTGTTGCCAACTTCAGATGGGCACTGAAGTAACATTGCAACAATTTTATTGTCAGTCAAGTTTGAACAAGGTGGTCAGTGAACTGACGAAGAGTCTAGGCCCGAAATGTCAGCTTTTGTGCTCCTGAGATGCTGCTTGGTCTGCTGTGTTCATCTCGCTCCACACTTTGTTATCTCGATTTTCCAGCATCTGCAGTTCCTGTTATCACTGGCCAGTGAACCTGGCTTTTTTTCAATGTGTCAATGTTGCTTTATTTGTCCATTTTGGCCAGTGGCAGACTTCAGAGCTGGCATATAACATGTTACTATTTTGTATGGAAGGCAAAAAAGTGTTTTTGGCTTGCTGGAAGCAAATTCCTGACTTGTATTCTTGATATAGAATTGAGCAATTTAAATGAATTGCATTGATTTTTTGGAGGGTTCTTCCTGCACTTTTTTACCTTGTGATATTATTTATCAAGGGTTTACATCACTGCTGTGAAGTGAATATTTGGTAATAGGTGAATTTAATTTTAGTTGCAAACTTGGTATTTATCATAAACCCAAAAAGATGTTTAAACTCCTTTTTTATGGTTACTATGCAATAGTTTGCCTGTAAATATGGTCAGTATTCAAACTCTTCTCTCAAAATTTTCCATCTTTGAGCTTTTTAACACTTTTAATGAAAGTTCGTACTGTTAACACAATAAATATTTGCCTTTTTGCTTTTTATAATTGGTCTAATGGAACATGCGTTGCCTGCTTTCTTTAACAAATTAATTTTTTCTTAATTTGCCCTTTTTATCAATTTTAAGGTACATATTTCTAAGTGCCCTTCAAGACCGAAATGAAAAGCTCTTCTACAGAGCACTGACTTCAGACATTGAGAGGTTCATGCCCATTGTTTATACACCCACAGTCGGCCTGGCTTGTCAGAATTATGGACTTGTATTTCGCAGACCACGGTAAGTGATGCAATGCAACACACATCTATTGTGAAGACAATTTTAAACAGATCCACGTTTTGTCGTGACATTGGTGGCAGGTGTAACTGTCAATCAGTTGGCTGTCAAGTTTCCTAACAGGTCAATAACTATTTGAGCACACAAACAGGTGTGCTGTGTTAGCACTACCTTAATCTTGCTGTTACAGCTCAAAAAATAGTTGAATGTTTCCACTCTGCTGGAAAGAAACATGACTCTAATGTAGAACAAGTACACTTTCTAAATTAGTTACTCGGATGTATGGAGATAGCCCTTTGTGTAGTGTTGTTGATTCTGTCACTGAGACATATCATTTTAGAGGGGTGAGTTTTGATTGCTCATTGTTCCCCCTTGGTTGGGGGTGGATGTGGGTGAGGGGGGAGGAAGTAGCAGTCAAAGGTGACTGTGTGAGGCATTGGTTGTGGGTTAGAAGATGAGTGTATCTTCAGTCAGTTGTCACATGCTGATGCTAGTCTGGAATCCTGGTGGACAAGTAAATTCAAATTTTTAGTTGAATTTTTTCAACATACTTACAACTTATTCATTCATAGGCTGTGTTGCTAAATGCCAGCATTTATTACCCATCCTAATTATGCTCAAGTAGGAGATGTTGAGCTATACCTTGTGAACTATTGCAGTCTGTGTTTGACGTAGGTCCCTCCCGCTGGGCTGTTAAGATGTTCCCAGTAATCTGAAACAGGATGTTGCTGACTGTTGGTCTGTTTTCAAATCTGAATTGAGTGTTGGAGGACAAGTTGAAGGTCATGTTCTTATTGCCTTTGTCTTTCTAACATCAGAGGTTGTGTTTCAGAGGTGCTATTCTGCATGCTATTAAAATGAACTTAGATTGGCCAAGGCCCTTTTATTGCTGGACTCCCACTCAACCACTGAAGCTAGATCTGTGGAAAGATGCTTCACAGTTATAAAAGAGGACAAAATTTGTATGTATTTTTTTGGGGGTGTGACCACCTTCCCCAAGTTTTGTCAAAACAGGACATTCCTCCTTGAGAATCTGGAAATGATTCTGTTGCATTTTGAGTTACTTGCTGAAAGTTAGCAACTGTGTGTCTGTTCATCAAAGCAGAATTCAAACCTGTGCAACATTGTAGATGATCTGTGATTGTCCATATTAAGTACAGTTAAAACAATGTGATGACACTTGCATTCTCCCTCGAAGTTGAATACTGACTTGTCAAGCTCCATTCTGAAGGGATTCTTTGACTGGGACAGAGATTGGACAGATGAGTCACAGCCAGGTCATAGTATCAGGCAGATTTCTCTTTGAAAAAGAAAAGGGGTTGGTGTGGACTTGATGGGCCAAATAGCCCACCCCCATAATGTGCGGATTCTGCGTCAAGTTTCTACCAAGTTGAAATCTAGTACAAAATCTCTGGAAATAGAAATTGCAAACATCTGCGTTCAGATTAAAAAGCGTGAGAAGAGGTTGTACTGGAGCATGATCTGATTGGCTCAAATGGCCTGTTTTTGTGGTGTTTAACTCCAGATAGAATGGTCCATTAAAAGAAAATGAAGTCCTTTCTAACCTTGGTGATTCTGTTAATGGTTGAGAATGCATAAGTTTCTTTGCTTAAATATTTTGTTTATCACTAACTGAGCTCCACATGGTCTTTAAAAGAGCAATACACAAGGAGAGTAGTACTGTACACTCAGTTTTTTAAAAAAGTAATACAATGATTCAAATATTAAATATTAGTGTTAGAGTGGTGTGCTGCTATTCCTGGAGTTAACACCTATGAAAGTATGCAAAATGCCCCAATTTACCTGATATTTAGACTCGAACATGAAAAAATGGACCAGCTTTCTGTACTGAACAAGAATTACTATTTATAACAAGTAGAGCTGTTCACCTTAAGTAGGATCTGAATTGCTACAAAAACAAAGTTGCTCACAGGTCTGGCAGCATCTGTGGAGGAGAAAACATTTCGGGTCCGGTGACCCTTCCTCAGAACTCAAGCTCTGAATTGCTGATGTGAACTACACCTTCAAACTTTTAACACCTTTTATAAAAGATCCTCTTCTCAAATGCAAAAAGAGACGAGACGATAAAACTAAAGACATGAATGGTACGGGCAAAGGGCAAGACTGGGAAAGAAGCTTTAATGGTCCCTGTCCACTGTTTGCTGAGAACTTGTTTGGCTTGATGGACTTGCTGCTCCTCCAACCTTTCATCTCTAGTGCATTCACTGGCTTGCAGGAGGCATGGAGCAACTGGCTCACACTTAGAAAGTCTGAGATATTGGTTAAAAGTCATTAGCTTAGTGACTGTAGAAAACTGGTTTTCTTTGGAATTAATTTTTCTAAACCATGGAGCAGGAAAAACTGCTCCTTCTATTCTGGCCAAACATTCTCACCCACAAATTATTCAGCCAGCAGGGAGTTAATCATAATTTTTGATAGGCAGAAGGCCTTTGTCATTAGCCTGGAAATGGTGATCGGTTGTCAACCAGCTACTTGTTTCTGGACGCAACTCATTTTGTGTATACTGCCTGTTGCCAGTCTGTAACTAAATCTCCCACATTACTGC
Source organism: Stegostoma tigrinum (assembly GCF_030684315.1). Taxonomy (NCBI): domain Eukaryota; kingdom Metazoa; phylum Chordata; class Chondrichthyes; order Orectolobiformes; family Stegostomatidae; genus Stegostoma; species Stegostoma tigrinum. The sequence continues at coordinate 48,339,182 of NC_081357.1, read as the reverse complement.
CAATCGTTTTAAGCATTTATCCTGCTGCCTGCACTTGTTAAAGTAAAGATAGAATTGCCATAAGCTTACTAGACCGTAACGCTGATCTCGGGCCTGGATCCTCCTTCAGACCTGATGAAGGGTCCAGACCTGATACATTGACTTTCCTGCTCCTTTTCTGTGTTCCTCCAGCTCCATTCAGTATTGACTTTGACTCAGCATCTGCGGTTCTTGCTATTTCCATGAGTCTGATCCCTCCTTAAAGGCAGAGGCTGAGAAAGTGTCCTTCATGGTGACTTCAACCAGTGCAGGAGGTGAACCCATGTCACTGGCATGACTCTGCATTGCAAACCAGCCGTCCAGTCAACTGGGCTAACCGATTCCTTAGTGGTGGTAACCTGCTTTTAAAACCCCTTCCACTGTTCTTGGTTTTTAAAACTTTTATTTTCTCACTTCAGTCCATAATCGAAAATACATAAAAAGCTGGGTAACATGGTTATATTGCCTAAATGGGGATTTACAACTTGCTACTTGTTCAGTGATTAGCTAGGTAGAGGAAAGCTGCTTGCTGTCCACCAGGACCTCCCTCCCTATCTGAGAAGCTGGGTGCTAGCTTCCATTACTGAGACATTTCTGTTGCCTAAGAGATTTCTGTTGCTGAGGTAGCTCCTATTTTGCAGTGGTACACAGCTAGGCTCTAAATGTGGTAGCAGCAGCTTGTGCATTGGAATGTTCTCAGTGGCAGGGATATCACCTCCTGTTGGATTTTTGAGTAGGATGATGACTGAGATTTGTGGTGAGAAGTGGAAGATAGTGTGAGAAGTCGCTGTCAGCCAGACTGAATACCTCGCTTGAAATTCCCTGAACCAAAACATGAGGAAATCTAGTCTCCAGTTCCAGAATGTCCCCCACAAGGGAACATTATTCCTATTAGCATCCACCTTCCACTGATTAGGTACCAAATAAAAGTTTGTGACAAATGGAAATGTAGCTGCAAGATGTAACAAATAAGATTTTAAAAGTTCTATTCTAGTTTAAGTTGAATTGCTGTTGAACTTGGGAACTGATGTTCACACAGCAAGATCCCACAATTACCATTGTGATTTAGAGATAAACGTTGGCAAGTGAAATTCTCAGTCTTCCTTCAAGTAGCGATGATGGTATCTGTTGAATGGGACAGATGGGAGTCAACCTAAGACAGTGAATAAATTGCTGTTTTGTACACTTTCCTGTTCTGAATGCAAGAAATTTGTCAATTATTCTAGGTTAGTTCCTCTTTGTTTTTGTTGGTATACAGTAGCAATTTGAATGAGAATGTTTGTTTTCTGTGAGCACTACTTAGTTTTCACTGATTTTTGAGGCCAAATTGTACTCCTCAACCAATAATTAGCTCTGCAGTTTGTAAACGGTAGTGATTTGTTGCAGATGTTTTCACCCCTAATTGAGCCGAACTGGCTGTTGATCACTGGTATAAAGGAGTTCCACCAGCACTTTGAAGCTAAGTGGATGTTCCGGAGGAGATGTAAATCCGGAAAGTAAATTTCCCAATCCTCCCTCTCAGTTCAGCAAATATGACTTTTAGAACATGATACACAGACAATTCTGAAGTGTAACTTTGCACTTGATTTCCTATTTTCTCTTTGAAATATTATTGATTTTACCAGGCAAATAATGAAACTTTTCCATGTAATTTATTAACTTTTAATCACTTATTTTGTAAGGTATAACAACATTTTTCAATTTTACATGCAGGGTGTTCATACATACCGTAGGCACGGTTTTGACTTTTGGGTCCGACTCCAACCTCTGCCGGGTCACAAGTTCAATGTCTTGAACCTGACTGACTTTCCCTAAATAGATCGATTTTTAAAGTGTGGATGGTGGCCTTGCTGTCCAAGTACAAAGAGCAGTAGGAGGTCCTACAGTTTGAAAAGCATTGACTTTCTGTGCCTTCTGCTGGGAAGGGCTGAGTTTGGCAAGATTGTCCAGGTTGCTCAGATTTGGCATGCCTTTCCAAAACTTCAACTGTACAGGTTTTTGGTGAAGGCCTGTCCTAATTATTATAAGTTTCAAGTGTTAAACTACAGAACAGAACCTCGTGAGTGCTCTCCATCACATCCTCTCTTGCATGCTATTGGAACCATCTGTGTTACAGGGCTTAGAGTCATAGTTCATACAGCATAGGAATGGACCCTTTGGTCTAACTTGTCCACACTGACCCAACATCCTGATCTGACCTTGTCCCATTTGCCAGCACTTGATCCATTTCCCTCTAAACTCACCCTATTCATGTACCCATCCAGATGCCTTTGAAGTGTTGTAATTGTGCTGGCCTCCTCCACTTCTGCTGGCAACTAGTTCCATAAACACACTACCCTCTGCATGGAAAGGTTGCCCCTCAGGTCCCTTTTTAAATCTTTCCCTTCTTGCCTTAAACCTATGCCCTGCATTTTTGGTCTCTGCTACCCAGGGAAAAAGATCGTGGCTGTTCACCCCATCTGTGCCCCTCGTGACTTGTTATAAACCCTCTGTGAGGTCACCTGCAACTTCCGACGCTCCAGGGAGAGTAGCCCCAGTGTAATCAGCCTCTGCTAGAACTCGATCTCTTCTAGTGCTGACAACATCCTTGTAAATCTTTCCTTTTCCTGCTATAGTGAAGTTTGTGGTCAAATACGTTATTGCAAGTGGATTGTTGTATATGTACAAGGTGGGTAGAAGTATTGGCCATTGATCCACACCTGAAATCTGTAATGGTTTTGAGCTCTGCAACATGATAGAGATGGAGCAAAGACTGGAGGGAGGGAAGGAAATCCTGTTTCATCAGTCTCTCAGCTGGACTGTCTGCATTAAGCCGAATGTTACAATTATGGAGGTGAATTTTACTTGCTGTGTGCCTCAGTTTACCAGCACATTGTGACTGCTGTCCTGAAAACAAGCTGACAACCTTTCAGCCCTCGTTTATTTCGGGTTGATGTTTGAAAAAAGTGATAAACTCAGACTTTCAAGCAGCGTCTTAGATGTCTGTCTGAGTAATTTTGTTTAATTTTACATTAAGTAACAGGCTACTGTATTAAGTAGTTTACTTGGCCAATTAAATGATAGTGTTCTGCATATATTATGTTTCACTGCTGAGTCTGTCTCAGTTGATTTTCAGAGATCAAACTGCTAACAAGAGTTGTACCAGACTAAACCCTTCAATATTCAGAGGATAGGACCCTAACCTTTGACCCTGTCTCTTTTTTATTTTAAAGATAAATGTAGTAAGGTATTGTGTTCCAGATGCAATTTGATTGGTCAAACTACCAGATTTAAAGCAAAACACAATTTATTTTAACTATAGCAGATGAATACAACAAAACAAAGGAATTGGAATAACTAAGAAAAATGAGCAGAATAAAAGAATTAGTAATAGTTACTTTGTTGAAACGGTTATAAAATAACATTCCATTTAAAAAAAAACCTTTTTTGGCAAAAGTCAAGTTCAGAACACAGATTGCCTCCCATGCATCGACCATAGCAGGCAGAGAACCCCCAGCTTGGCTGTAAACGAGAGATGGTGGGAAAGTAGTTTTCACCTCTTCAAGACGCCAGCAGCAACTGCTGAAAACTAATCTAATGATCCTGGTTCTGTAGATGGGAGCTTGACCACACCCATTCAGTTTGCTTCTGTTGTTACGATGTAAACAACTTGTGAAGCCTTGGATAATCTTCTCATTAAACTGCTCACTGCCTGTCCTCCAGCTTGTCTGTAAAAGCAAGCTGGACAAAACACTTCTGAAAGCCCACTGTATTGTCACATGAGCAATGACTTTCTGATGAGTTGACATTTGCCTATGTGTTGCTATGTTTAGAAGTTATGGATTCAACACTATCTTCAATTAATTTCTCCAACAATGGATTTTGTGCAGTATTTGTTTTTCCTTTGATCTTTAAAACTGGTAAACCTGTTTTCACAGATGAAGCCTATTTGCATTATTTTCCTATTCATTGCTACGGTAAGTATTGTTTTTCCACAGGCAAAGCATTTCTCATGAGACAAAAGTGGAGCTTTATTAACGGTAGCCAGATTTACTAGTGTGGTAAACCCAATAAGCTGTATGGGGAAATACTAAATGATCTCCCAGTGAATCCCATTGACTACGAGTTCCCTTCCCCATGGTCTGTTCATGTGGAACTCCTCACCTGAGCATGTTTTTTTTTAACAAAGTAGACCCTCTAAAGGAATTTTTTTAAAAAGTAGATCCTGTGAGCTCTGTGGTACAGTGATAGAGTCTGTACCTCCTGAGCCAGGCATCCCAGTTTCAAGTTCCACCTTCTCCATAGGCATTATCATAAGATCCGTGAACAGGTTGACCATAAAATGTAAAAAGCAATCCCAGCTGGTGGGTCGTTTTTTGTAAACAAAAAAAATGGACAGACTTTCAGGGACATGGTGACCTGCTGGTATTATTGCGTGTGTTAATTCAGAGCTGGTTAAATGTTCTGGAACACAGATTCAAATCTCTTTCCTGTGTTCTGTATAACTATGTAGGATGTGTTATCAGTTGCAGCAGCTCAAACTCAGTATTTCGAAGCTTTACCAGCAGTTAGGAGGCCAGTAGTTCAGTACTGAAGCATTTGTAACAATCTTCAGTGAGAAAAACTAAGTGGATGATCCAACTCTTATCTTCCAGTAGTCCCCAACAGCACGGATGCCAGTCTTCAAATTACATGGAATGACTTGAACGTCAAGAAATGATTGGAAGCACTGGATACTGCCAAAGGCTGTGGACTCGGACAACACTGCAGCAATCATACTGCCTCTCCATTTTCTGAACTCCTTAAACAAGCTGTTCTAGTAAAGCTGCATTGCTATTAACTATCTGACATTGTGGAGAATTGGCCAGATATGTCCTGTGTACAAAAAGAAATGCAAGGCAAATCTAGCTGGGCTAATTACCACCCTATTAGTCTACTCTTGGTCATCATGAGCGGGAAACCGGAGGGCTGGGAAACTTTTAAAGAGCAACAGAAGATAACTAAAAAGGCAGTACGTGGATAAAAAATGAAGTACGAAGGCAAACTGGCCAAAAATATAAAGGAGGATAATAAGATTTTTTTAGGTATGTGAAAAGAAAAATGGTTAAGACTAAAATTGGGCCCTTGAAGACACAAACGGGTAAATTTATTATGGGGAACAAGGAAATGGCAGAAGAGTTGAATGGGTAGTTTGTATCTGTCTTCACTAGGGAAGACAGATACAATCTCCCAGATATAATAGTGGCTGAAGGACCTACAGTAGTGGATGAACTGAAGGGAATTTAGATTAGGCAGGAAATGTTAGGCTGTTCAGCCTGAAGGCTGATAAGTTCCCAGGACCTGATGGTCTGCATTCCATGGTCCTTAAGGAGATGGCTCTAGAAATGGTGGGCGTATTGGTAATCATTTTCCAATGTTCTATAGATTCAGGATCAGTTCCCGCAGATTGGAGGGTGGCTAATCTTGTCCCACTTTTCAAGAAAGGGGTGAGAGAGAAAACTGAATTATAGACCGGTTAGCCTGATGTCTGGTGGGAAAGATGCTGGAGTCAATTATAAAAGATGAAATTACGAGTCATTTGGATAGCAGTAACAGGATATGTCAGTCAGCATGGATTTATGAAGGGGAAAGAGTGTTTGACTAATCTTCTGGAATTTTTTGACGATGTAACAATGAAGATGGATAAGGGAGAGCCAGTGGATGTGGTGTACCTGGACTTTGAGAAAGCCTTTGATAAAGTCCCACATAGGGGATTAGTGAGCAAAGTTAGGTCACATGGTGTTGGGGGCAAAATACTGAGTTGGACTGAAAATTGGCTGGCTGGCAGGAAACAAAGAGTAGTGATAAACAGGATAATAAAATGTGAGGCTGGATGACCACAGCAGGCCAAGCAGCATCTTGGGAGCACAAAAGCTGACGTTTCGGGCCTAGACCCTTCATCAGAGAGGGGGATGGGGGGAGGGAACTGGAATAAATAGGGAGAGAGGGGGAGGCAGACCGAAGATGGAGAGAAAAGAACCCTCACCCCATCCCCCTCTCTGATGGGTCTAGGCCTGAAACGTCAGCTTTTGTGCTCCTGAGATGCTGCTTGGCCTGCTGTGTTCATCCAGCCTCACATTTTATTATCTTGGATTCTCCAGCATCTGCAGTTCCCATTATCGCTGAGTAGTGATTAACAGGTTCTTTTCAGAATGGCAAGCGGTGTCCAGTGGGGTACTGTAAGGTTTGGCGCTGGGATCACAGTTGTTCACAATATACATAAATGAAGGCATTAAAAGTAATATTAGCAAATTTGCTGATGACACAAAACTGGGTGGCAGTGTGAAATGTGAGGAGGATGTTATGAGAATACAGGGTGACGTGGACGGATGCATGGCAGATGCAGTTTAATGTGGATAAATGTTTGGTTATCCACTTTGGCAAGATCAGGAAGGCAGATTGCTATCTAAATGGAGTCAAGTTAGGTAAAGGGGAAGTACAACAAGATCTAGGTATTCTTGCACATCAGTCAATGACAGCAAACATGCAGGTACAGCAGGCAGTGAAGAAAGCTAATGGCATGCTGGCCTTCATCACAAGAGGAATTGTGTATAGGAGCAAGGAGGACCTTCTGGAGCTGTACAGGGCCCTGGTGAGACTGCACCTGGAGTATTGTGTGCAGTTTGATCTGCAAATTTTGAGGAAGGACATTCTTGCTATTGAGGGAGTGCAGCGTAGGTTCACGAGGTCAATTACCGGAATGGTAGGACTATCATATGTTGAAAGATTGGAGCAACTGGGCTTGTACACGCTTGTGTTTAGAAGGATGAGAGGGGATCTGCTTGAGACTTATAAGATTTATGAAGGGATTGGACACACTGGAGGCAGGAAGCATGTTTCTGCTGATGGATGAGTCCAGAACCAGAGGACACAGTTTAAAAATAAGGGCTAGGCCATTTAGAACAGAGTTGAGGAAAAACTACTTCACCCAGAGAGTGGTGGATATATGGAATGCTCTGCCCCAGAAAGCAGTGGGGGCCAACTCTCTGGATACTTTCAAGAAAGATAGATAGATCTCTTAAAGACAGTGAAATCAAGGGTTATGGGGATAAGGCAGGAACAGGATACTGATTGTGGATGATCAGCCATGATTGTAATGAATGATAGTTCTGGCTCGAAGGGCCGAATGGCCTACTCCTGCACCTATTGTCTATTATCTGTAAACCAGTGGAAGCAGTCACCAGTGGTGCTGTCAAGGCTGTGTTCAACTGTGTGTGTGGTATCAAGGATCCTTAGCAAAACAGGCATCAATGGGGACCAGGAGGAAACTCTCTATTGGTTTGAATCCTACTTGGCACAAAGAAAGATGGTTAAAGAACAAAATACAGCACAGGAACAGGTCTTTCGGCCCTCCAAGCCTGCATTGACACATTTTGCACGTACCGGTTATCATTTTTGTTTTGGAGGTCACACCTCTTAGCACCAGGACAACTCTGCAGGAGATCCTCAGATACTGTAACAGCTCATGTCCACATGCAGCAAAACCTGGATAGGGTTTGGATTGAAAAGTGGCAAGTAGTATTCATACAATACATGACCATCTCCAACAGCACAGAACCTAACTATCACCTTTTTTGACATTCATTGATGTAAACGTTATTGAATCACTGTTTATCACTACCCTTGAGACCACAATGGACCAGAAACTTAACTGTACTAGCCAAATAAAGAGCAGCTCAGAGGCTAGGAATCCTTCAGTGAGTAACTTTTTTTATCTCCTGATTTCAAAGTCTGCCCACGATCTGCATAACGCAACTTGACACCATCCAGCACAAATTGGCTGGCTTGATTGGCACTGCCACCACTCCCTCCAGCACTCAGTAAAGAGTACTTTAATAAGAACATAAGAACTAGGAGCAGGAGGAGGCTATCTGGCCCCTTGAGCCTGCCCCACCATTTAATAAGATTATGGCTGATCTTTGAGACTCCACTTAACTCCCACTCACTATAACCCTTAAATTTTTGAACAGTAAAAGGAATTATCTTGCTTTGCCTTAGAAACATTCAGTGAGGGTAGCTTCGACCGCTTCACTGGGCAGGGAATTCCACAGACCTTTGGGTGATTTCACAACCCTTTGGGTGAGGAAGTTCCTCCTGACCTCAGTCCTATATCTGCTTCCCTTTATTTTGAGGTGATGCCCTCTAGTCCTAGTTTCACCCTCTAGTGGAAACAACCTCCCTGCCTCCACCTTTTTATCCATTCCCTTCATAATCTTATCTTTCTATAAGATCTCCCTTCATTCTTCTGAATTCCAATGAGTGTAATCCCAGTCTACTCAGTCTCTCCTCATAATCCAACCCTCACAACCCTATTGACAAGATAAACTGCAGAAATTCACCAGGGCCTTTTAGATAAGCTCTTCCAACAAGACCACTGCAAGCTAGAAGGACAAGGGGCAGTAATGCAAGGGAATGGCATTACCTGCACACCATTCACTACCCTAAATTGAATTGGAAATATGTTGTTTATCCTTCAGTGTTGGGCCATAATCCTGGAACTACCTGCATAATAGATGGACTGGAGTGGTTCAAGAAGGCAACTTTTATTGCCACTTTCTACGGGTGGGTGATAGATGCTGGTCTAGCCAGCAACACACACCTCTAATGAGTGAATTTTAAAACTATACAGTTGAGCATATGTACAAAGAACAGACTAGCACAGGAACAGGCTGAAGACACTTTATGGCCCCCTTGGCGCTCAATTTCTTGTTTGAGTTCTTGCCTACTATCTTTGTATTCTTAATGCTTCTGTCTACTTTCACTTTCCAAAACCCAAACCTTGCGTACACCTCTTTTTTGACAAAGCTCTTTCTCTTGTCATCCAAAGTCTTTAAATATTGCCATCCTTTTCCTTCATTTACATAGGAATGTGCTGGTCCTGAACTCTAATCAACTGGCCTTTAAATGATCCCCGTGTGCTAGATATGCCTTTATCCTCAAATGTCTGCTCCTAGTCGACCTTCCCTCGTTCTTGCCTAATATTGCGGTACTGCATTACAGGCGTCGGAGGGGTCTTTTAGGTTTGCAACCTTTCCATGGCAACAAGAAATGTAAATGGAGCCTATGGATGGGAGTTGGCTTCCATGAAGGACTGGGATGTGAATATAACTTTTTTCATTCCTGGGAAGAGCAGTTGCTGTACCAGGCTGTTTATGGACCTGGATAGAATGGTGCATCTCTAAAAGTTGGTGAGGGCCCTTTGCGCTGAGTTTGCTAAGCCACCTGAGGATGAAGAGACATTGAGCTGCCTTGATCGTTACATCTACATGGGAGGCCCAGGATAAATTGTTGGTTATTGTCACTTCTAGGAACTTGATGCTGTCTTTTATGTCCCTCTCTACCTCTCCTGAAATACTTAATTCCAGAGCATTAAGCTGCCAGACTATTACCTCTTGCAACCAAGCCTCTGTGGTAGCTATAACATATTTGTGTGTTAATCCAAGCTCTCAATTCATCTGCCCTAACTATATAGTTCAAGGGAGCACTTTTTGAGAAGCATGGTCTGTTTAATTATTGAAAAGAAAACTTGTAAATCATGCCCTTGTCAGTTATGTGGCTTATTTTTTGTAATAGAATTTGTTGTTTCAGCTTTTGCACTTTAGTTCTAAAATTTACAGTTGTCATGTTATCTGCAAATGAAACTTGCATTTCTCTTGTAAATTCTCCATTGCTTCGTGTAAAATATACATGTTACCCAACTAACTCTGATCTTTAATCTACAACTAGCATTTTGTTTGACAACTCGAGGCATGCTGTGTTCAGAGTCCAACAGCATGGGAAACAGACCCTTCGGCATAACTTGTCAATGCCAACCAGGTTTCTGAGCTTGAGCTGGTCTCAGCTACTTCCAGTGGTCATATCTGGCAATCATCTTTTATTGATTGTACCTGTCCAGATGCCTTTTTTAAATGTTGTGATTTGTATCTGCCTCTAACACTTCCTCTGGCAGCTCATTCCGTACACTCTCCACTGTCTGCATGAAAATATTGCCCCTTGGATTCCTTTTAAATCTTTCCCCAGCACCTCTTCTGCAATGTCTACTCTTTTCTGTTTATTTCCTAGTTTCTTAGCTTCCAAGTCTTTATCCACATAAATACAGTTTCAAAGTATTCATTTCGGATCTTGCCCGTCTTTTGCGGTTACACACATAACCTTGTTGATCTTTGGGCGAGTGTGCGCGCGACTATGACTTTGGATGTAGTTTTTAATGCTTTCTAATGATGAACAAGAAAATACATGCTCTTGCATTGTAAGTCTCAAATGCATGGACAAACAGGTTCTTCCAACTCAACTTGACAAACTACTTTGAGGCAGCACCTCTGATTGCAATAGTTTCCCCTTTTTTCCATTCTTGGCGAAAATAATGCAAATTAAGACCGTTTTGAAATTGTCATAAATGACACTGCAGATTTGATTAGGTTTAATTTTGCCTTTGAAAATTTTCCTTTTGAAATATTTAGCTATAGCTCTTAAATCATCACCTAGCCTGAGGGATAAGTTACATTTTGTGCTAAGTTCTTGCCCAATTTGCAGTATTGTATGTTCCTGAAGAAGCTGTTTGATATAAGATAGGGATAGACTATTACTTTACATGTTCATCTGTTTATTTTGACACTTGTTCAAATTTATTGCAGATGTTCAGTATTTGGTGTTGAAATGTTGAATCAAGTGGAGCTTCACTTCCTTTTTTTCTTTTTAACCTATTGAGCATTGTTAATTATTTTAGTTTTAAATAATTCTAAAACTCCGGCTGTATTGAATACATACTTTAAATTCAAGAAAATAAAACTGATCCTATTTTTTTTTAGTCATTTTTGTCAATAAAATCTCTTGTGAACCAGCACTTATTCTTCCCCAAGTGAGGCAGGTAGTTAGTTCTGCAGTTTTGGTTTGTTTTCAGGCCATGAAAATCCTTAATTCTGTCTCTGCTGTAATGTGTTAGGAAAATAGAATATGGGAGAGAGTGGGAAGGCTGCTTTTTTAAAATCCAAGTTGGTGAACTGGCAGGACGAGTGGTGAGGGTATATCTTTTAGGGGCAAAGGGTGGGACTTTGGGAACATTTGAGCCAAGTAAAGATTATGTATCTGTTTGTGTGCCTCCATTTACCCCTCAAGTCCATCCATGGCCCATCTCACCCACCTCCCTATGGTGCCTGGTCCCTCTTTTGCTCCAAAAGGTTTGTCTCTGGTATCTGCGATCCTACTTAGTGGGCTTTCTAGCTTTTTTCCCCAGTTCTCTCTTGCTTGTGATCTCTGTTTTGAAAGTCCAATAATGTCTGATCTTTATATCAAAACTTTCTAAGTTTAGTCATGCATAATCAGACTTTTGAAATTCATACTGACTGTTCAGTCATTTTGATTTCTCCATGTTTGTTTTTTATTGCATCCTTGAGATAAGAATCCATTATAATTTCTACTGGACAGTTGTATTTCCTTTTTTAAAAAAATATGGGAAGAGCATTAGCTGCCTAGTGGCCCTCTTTCAATTTTTGTATTTTTTTTGTAATTGTGCCTTTTGAGTTATTTGCTAACTTATTTTAATATGCATTGGTATGATCTACCTGAACCATGAATTTATTTTGGTTTGGCATTGTTGTCTTTTATTCTTTTTCTATTTTGAATGCCATTGGTAACTTGTTAGCCTTCCTGGTAAGTGCAGAGCCAGAAGATTTGCGCAGCATGTTTTTTTGCTGCTTTTTTAAAAAATCCTCTTGGATCCAAACAGTCTTAATAAGGAAAGTAATTAACAAAGCACATCGGAGTAGACATACAGTATGAATAATGAATTAATGTCACCTTTTGATACTACAGCCTTCCCAGCTCAATAACAGATGTGTTCAAAAATCTGGAATCTCTTTAACCACTTGTACTGACATAAAGTTGCATTTCAGTGTAGAGAAACAAAACAGGCTATATTTCGAATAGCCTGTTAAAGAAAATGTTTGATAAGCTGATAGGCATGTATGTTGGCTATATACTCAGTAACTTAGCCACAAAGCAGAAAATCATCTTATTCAGACATTCCAGGGAAACAGCTGGCTGAAGACTTATTTCTAAAATTTGGATTTACCTGATTATAAAATCACATACAATAACCACAACTGCTGACGCTGGTCACAGTTCGAAAATTTGGACGGACTGACCAGTTCTATATACAGGGCAAACACTCTTTTTTTTTTCTTTCCTTTCCACGGCATTCGGGAGAAACACAATCTTTGTTGTCTGGAATTATTTTGCTGTCTCCTGTTTTTGGTCATTTAAAGCCAGATGTTCAGAATTCTATTGAATGGTATTCTCATAGATTTATTTTGTGTTGACACTAATAATTTGTAAACGTAGCTTGCTTACTTAACACTGGCATGTTTTAACCAGACTAAATATCCTCTTAACTAACTGCTTAATTGTTTGTGTGCATTTGCAGAGTTGAGAATCCAGGCATTTTTCAAAATAAAAGTCGCTATTACATATGCAGCATGTTTGAGCCGTCTATTACAATTCTATCACTTAACAGCAACATATGATTGCGATTTGAATGTTAGTATTGCTTTTACTTTGTTAATCTGGACCCCTTAATACTGAAAGGAGCTGACCTAGCTTTTCCTTTTTTAATATAAAAAAATTTGCATGGAAATATAGTAGATGATAACATAGCTAACAAGTGGCTGTCTAGGCTCTGATGTTTGGCTGGTTAAGCAACATTCTCGAAATACATTATCGGCCCCTTCATTTTTCAACCATTACCTTCATCAAACACTGTTTGATTTGGTACTATATTCACACATCATGCATGTGTTTCCACATCAACCTGCAGAATCATCTCCTTACTGTATACCACTCTGCTGTATCTGTCCTGCCAGTGGGGCAGGCCATGTATGGTGATGGTGATGTTTGGTACCTTGTCTGAAAGGTATGACTCTCAGGTTGGTGCGTCACTAGTCTGTGAGACAGCCTTCCCAAAGTTGGCTGTAGCCACTAGCTATTAGTAAGGATGACTTTGCAGGGTCAACAAGGTTTTTTCTGCTTTTTTTGTCTTTTCTGGTGCCTAGGTCAAATCAGGGTGATCTGTCCTGTTTCATTTCTTTTGAGATTTTGCGGTGACTGATATGACTAAATGGTCTGTCAGGACATTTCAGAGAGCAGTTGAGAGGCAACCACATTACTGTGGGTCTGGAGTCATATGTCGGCCAGACTGTGCAAATATGGCAGATTTCCTGTCCTGATGGACATTCGGGAGTCAGATGGGTTTTTCTGGTGATTGGCAATGGTTTCGAGGTCACCAGTGGAGTTGTAGAGTCAGTCATACAGCGTGGAAACAGACTGGCCCAATTCATCCATGCTGACCAGACATCTGTATCTGAACTAGTGTTTGCCAGCATTTGGTCCGTATCCCTCTAAACCCTTCTTATTCATATACCCATATACACATCAAGACGCTAGAGGTGTTGTAATTGTACCCATCTCCACCACTTCCTGTGGCACTTCATTCCGTACGCACACTGCCTTCTTTAAGATGTTACCCCTCAGGTCCTTTTTCAGATCTTTCCCCTCTCGCCTTAAGCTTATGCCCTCTAGTTTTAGACTTGGCTATTCAAGCAAAATTGTCTTGGGTCATTCAGCCTATCCACACCACTCGTGATATTGTAAACCTCTGTAAGGTCACCTCTCAGCCTCTGACGCTCCTGGGGGAGAAAGTCCCAGCCTATTTTGCCTCTCCCTGTAACTTGAACGCTCCAGTCCTGACAACATCTTGTCAATCTATTCTGAACCCTTCCAAGTTCAACAACAGCCTTCCAATGGGAAGAGGACCAGAATTGTACACGGTATGCTAAAAGTGGGCTCACCAATGTTCTGTACAACCGCAGTGTGATGTCCCAATTTCTATACTCTATGTACTGATCAATAATGGCAAGCATACCAAGCATCACTTTCACCACCCTGTCTCCTTGTGACTCCACTTTCAAGGGACGATACACCTGCACTGCTGGATCACTTTGGCAATATTCCCTGGGCTCCACCATTAACTGTACATGCTGATTGTCCTTGACTTGTGAAGTGATGAAGGCCATAGGTTTGAGAGGTGCTTTTGATGAAGCCTTAGCAAGATGCAGTAGTGTATCCAGTGGATGGTAGACATTATAGCCACAGTATACAGGTAGTGAAAAGAATGAATATTGAAGTGGAGAGGATGCTAACCAAACAGATCAGCTGGTTACCGAGCTTCTTGAGTGTTGTTGGAGCCACTTTGATCCAGGCAAGTGCACAACATTCCATCGCGTTCACGCCTGTGCTGTGTCGATGGTGGACCAGCTGTGGGAAACCAGGATGTGAGGCAGTTGCTGTAGAGAACCTGGCTTGTGGTCTGTTCATGCAGCCAAAGTGTTTGTGGCTGGTGCAGTTGAATTTCTGGAAATCTTCCCCCCCCCCCCCCCCCCGTTTTCCTTCTCAAAATCAACTAACTTTTCTTGGAGAAAATTATCTCCATGGTCTATGGAACGCCATATGCCACTAAATCACTCCACTATATATGCTACATACTTTCCAATAAGATGGTATAGGAAATATCTTATCTTGAACAAAGCAAGTTGGGGTGAGAAAATGGAGAAAGGGATGATTTATAGCCAAAATAAAATGGTAATGAACAGATGAGGGCTGTTTATTAGTAGCTGGTAGTGTTCAGATTCTTGTGGAATTTGACACTTGAAAATTTTTAAAAACTTTATACTTAATACTTTAGTCACAGCTGCCTAGCTGTCAGGTGAAAAGGGATGTGGTTAACAACAGAATGGGAACTGAAATCAAAGCTAAACCACACAGCACGGCATAGAGTTCAAGGCTACAATACAGAATATAGCAGTTACACTGGAAGATAGCACAATGGCTCAGCAGTTAGTACTGCTGCCTCAGAGTGCCAGGGAGCTCGGTGACGGTCTGTATGGAGTTTGCACGTTGTCATCATGTTGGTGTAGGTTTCCTCCAGGCGGCCTGCTTTCCTCCAAAGATGTGCAGGTTAGGTGTATTGGCTGGGCTAAATTGCCCACGGTGTCCTGGGATGTGTAAATTAGATGGATTGGCCATGGGAATTCCAGTGTTACAGGGTAGAAAGCGTGAGTCTGGGTGGGATGACTCAAACTGGGTCTCTGGAACGTTAGCTGAGTTCCTGAACTTATTATCTGAAAATAACACCATTAGGCTGGTGCTTACTGGACACCTCACTATCAGTCACTAAAGACTGAAGTGTAAACCCCAACTCCTAGAACTTCCAAGATGCAGTCTGGCCTCTTCACCTTTGCCAAATCAGCCTCCCATTGTTTTGCATTTGATCAGAAGCTCAAAAGCCATGGAAGCTGCTGTGAGTACGGAATACTCACATGGTTGTTCAGAAGTGTTGGCCTAGGATCTGTGGCTGTGGTTGGACAATGGATCATGGGGTGTGTGCAGGTATTTTTCCTGATGCGCAACCAGGCATGCGCACAGCTTACAGGGAATGCTGATTCCTAATGAACGACTACCAAATATTGCAGGATATTTTCCAGCCTCACAAGATAGGTTTATAGGTTCACTGTCAAATTCTTTAAAGTTTTCCAGGTCATGTAGGGTATGAGTGGAATTCTGGGCTCAAAAATTTAACTGACCTCTGACAAATGCCTTGAATTTTTAAAGGAGTTTCAAAGCATCTTCAGCAATTCTGGTGAATAAGTATTGTTGACAGTTTTCACTTTGCTAGCCATTTTTAGGTGTCCTTTGCATAATTACAAGCATCATGTCCATACATTGACTACTGGAGAGTAAATACTCAATTATTAGTAAATGTAACTTTTTTTGTAAGAATAAAATAGCAAAGCAGGAATATCAAAACATTATTTTATGTAAAAACGCTTCTCTAAAAGGAATAATTAAGATTGAGAAAGCTGAGTAACACGGGCAGTCTCGCGTGTCAGCAGTACCATGGATCATAACTTTGGATCTTGCTGTGGTTCAAATCTGCAACAGTACAAGTTGTTTCTGGACCAGGACTCCAATGATAGTGATCAAAGACCACAGCATGAGGGGTTGTTCCTGGTTTGCGGAGTCTGAAGGGGTATGCAACTGGACTTCAAATATGCCAGGAGCAGCAGGAATGTTGGAAGCTCTCGGCAGTGCAAATCACTTGTGCCTCCTGCTGCATGATTCCCCCGAAGCAAGACAACCATTGCTCAACAAAGCACCAGGTGAAAATGAGAAAATTCTGCCCACTGTATTCACCTAATTAGTCAAACAACACAAGATGTTAAATGATGTATTAGCTTCTGTAAAGAAATACAAATTGTACTCTGCAAAAGTAACAGGTAATAATGTATTATTAACGCCAACAGTTTCTGCAGTTTGAAAATCGAAACTACCCTTTAGGGTAATGCATGATGAATTAACACAACTTTTTTTTATTCATGGGCCAACTTGACTTGTAGCACAAATCAGGTTTCTAGTTTTCTTTTAGTTCCTCTGTCAGTACAGAGCACCATTCCTCATGGCACAAATTGAGAAATATAACTCCGCCCAAAGAAATGTCAGTCTTAATTGCACAATATTGTACAGCTCTGTAAAATACAGCATTCTTTATTCTCCTTTTAATGTATAACAGTATAACTGATAAGTGTGCTCTGGCAGTGAGCTACTGCAAGGATCAGTGCTTTGGCTCCAGTTAATCACAATCTACCAATGTCTTGGATGTGGAGACCAAATAAAACACCCAAAAAAACTTTTGGTTAATGACAACAATAGGTAAGCAGTAAGGAAGACGAAAGATGGCTTCAAGGATTTGAACAAGCTAAATCGGCAAGACAGCTGCAGATGGAATATAGCGTGAATAAGTGAGAGGTTATCCACTTTGTTAGGGGAAAATACAGAAATGCAAAGCCCCTCTTTAAAAAATGAAGGGATGGGAGTGTTGATGTCTGAAGAGAACTGTTTGTCCTTGCTAATGAGTTGTTAAAAGTTAGCATCCAGGTGTAGCAAGTGATTTAGGAGGACAGATGGAATGTTTGCAAGCCTTACTAGAAGATATAAATGCTGGAGTAAAGATGCTGTGCACAGGTTTTAGAGTATTGGTGTACGGCTTTGGTTTCCTTAACTAAGGAAGGATGTGCCATGCTTGAGATGAAATGCAATGGAGACTAATCTCTGGGAGGGTGAAACTGTGCTTTGAGATTGAGGAAACTGGCCCTGTATTTGCTCAAATTTTGAAGATTGAGAGGTAATTGCATTGAAATTTACAGAATTATTGTAGTACAGATTATAATGGCAAGGTCAACACAGTAAGGATGTTTTTACAGGCTAGATTTGAGAGTACCACAATTAGTGGTAGGTCACTTCAGACAGATGAGGGTGGTAGATAGGAAGATTGCAGAGGGGAGATGGCGCAGAGATAGATAATCAGCTATGATCTAGAATTGCAGAACAGAATAAATGGTCTACTCCTTTAAATCTCCACATTCCTGTGTTTCTAATTTTACTATAAATCCAGAAGCTGAAATTGGTTGTTCCAAGTTCCAGTATCCTGGAATTACCATCAAGAATAAAATTTCTATTTGGATTTTTCTTTTGATCTTTGTGCGAAGTTTTGGATGATTACAGTTGACAAAAGACTGGGAAATCCATGATAACATTTGTTAAAGTCTATAACCATAAAATATAAAGTATAAAAATACTGCAGGATATTGTAACTGCAACATAATTTAAATCATACCAGACATTTAGAGGATCTGCCAAAACTAGCTATCACTTCCTTCTATTGCATGAATAATCAGCCAATAATTTGGTACGTAGGAGTGTGGCTTGCAGCTTTTCTGGATGCCACGTTAGATAAAACACCAAAATGAAAACTTCAGTAGACATTCAACAACATCGGAAGCAAGAATATAAAAAAAACAAAATGTTGGAAATTCTCAGCAGGTCTGGCAGAATCTGTGGAAAGTGGAAGAGGTAACATTTCAAGTTAGTAACGCTGCCAGGACTCAGTGCTTCTGGAAAAAACAGAACAGTCATCAGCCAGGTGCTGGTAGACCTGCATTTTGAGCATTGTTTTTGTTTTGGTTAGCAGCAGCTTAGCTTTGGGTGAGCACTTTAATTCAGGAGAGTTAGAAGAAGCTGAAGGGAAGAAAGGACACTACCATAACAAGCTGCAGAGATGTCCTTTAGCTGAGGCAACTAATCTACAACAACAGCAACCGTCTACCTATTTGCCAGGGTATGTCTCCAACCTGTGGAGGCTGCTTCCTCCCCTGCTCGATTTACCACTGATTTTTGGTCTTGCTGGAACTCCTCCTTGCCATATTCTGTTAAGGTGCTAAGGATAAACATCCCCTAGACACCTCTGAAATTCAGATCTTTTGCCCATGTTAGAACGAAGGCTGTAGTGAGATCAGGAGCTGAGCAGGTTATTACCGAGTTGGCGCTGTTTGATAGCACTGTTGATGACATCTTCCATCACTTTACTGATGTTTGAAGTAAACTGATGGGGTTGTACCTGGGCAGGTTAGATGTGTTGCTGTTTGTGTAGAGGAGATACCTGGGCCAGAGATGCTAGTGTTGTAACCCTACTGGAACAGCTTTGGGTAGCGGCAAGTTCTGGAGTGTAAGTCCTCGCTATCATGACTATAATGTTGTCAAAGTCCATAGCATTTGCAGTATCCATTGCCTCCAGCTGCCCCTTGATATCTTGTGGACAGAATTGGCTGAAGACTGCAATCTGTGATGATGGGTGTCGTTGGCTAAAAATTGTCACAGGTGCTTCAGTCTTGTCTTTTGCTCTGATGTGCTGGGCTATGCCATTATTGAGAATGGGCATGTTTTTGAAGCCTCATTCAACAGTGTGTTAATTGTCCACCACCATTCATGACTGGATGTAGCAGGGCTGCAGAGGCAAGAGTTGATGACTTGGTTGCTTAAATTAATCACCTAATTCTATCTGTCACTTGCTGCTTATGCTGTTTGTTTGGCATGCAAATAGTTGGATTCTCCAGCATCTGCAGTTCCCATTATCACTGGTAGCTTCACCAGGTTGCCACCACATTTTTTAGGTGTGCCTGGTATGCTCCTGGCATGTCCTCCTGCACACTCCTTTGAACCAGGGTTGAACCCCTGCCTTGGTAGGACCAGTACATAGGGGGATATGCAACACCACAAATTTGTAGAATGGGTTGCAATTTAGCTGTTGCTGATGGCCCAAAGCACGTTATGGATACGTGGTCGGAGCTGCCAGATCTGTTCAATGTATGTCCCACAAACAGTGCCACACTACAGGATACATAATACCTAACCTGATAGTGATCACAACCATTGTATTTTGTTGTAAACACACCATGCCCTTTAGGGGGGGAAAAAACTGACATCTCTGCTTTTGTGGAAGTCTGACCAGGTAGAGATCCAGAGCAAACAACTTGATTCTCAGCTGCCATCTGACACACAGCCCTAGCAAGCCAATCATTTGAATTAGCAATTAGGGATGAGTCATAAATACTGGCCCAGCCACTATGCGCACATGTGAATGAGTTGAAAATGCGTGAAGCGTTTGGTCTCTGCAAGGACTGCACTGGTTCTTCTGACTGATACTTTTATGGACTGATGCATCTGTCTCTTTCTTGAGCCTTTGACCACAGCAGAAGAACTTGGAGGGAAGCTGCCTTTGGTGCTGTAAATACTCAGGCCTAGCACAGCTACCTGATTTTAAGTGAGGTGTTTTTACACAAAGGTGATGTTTCCCTCCTGTTGTACAGATTGCAACCCACTATTACTGTGGCTAATTTAGATTTTTTTTGTTTTGGCACAAATCCATCTCTTAGATCAGATTTGGTTTGGAGTAAACTCTAGCATCTCACACCTAGAGTTTTAAATGGCAAAGCAAGATTGCTGAGATTGTTGTTCAGACTTAAAAGGTGACATTACAAGAAGGACAGGGGCAAAATTCTCTTCACCCTGCTTTAGAGGGTTTCAAAAGAGCCGCAATGAAGTTGCAGTTTAGTGTTTGTCAGGATTAAAACAGGGAATAAAAATTTGAATTTCTTAAGACTAACATTAATAGGTTGTTCAAAAAAACTGAAGTATATAAATATTTTGCAAGAAGTTGACTATTTTCTCACTGTCCTGCAGTGTAGAATAAGAACATATTTAAATTATTTTGTCCTTTCATCAGTATTAAGAAAAGTAACTGTCTTACCATTGTGTTATGGCAGATTGTGGGTGGACTAATTTTTTTTCATTCATGTTTAGTTAACAGTCTTAATGATTCCACTTTTATCTGAAACCGGCTTTAAATCAGTAGTGCAATCTGAACTTGCTAATAAAGGATGATTTAAGTTGAGTAGGTAGATTTTTAGTATGCACAGGGAAGTCTCTGGCAATAACAGTGGTGCAGGATACAAAAAAAAATTGAGTTGATCAGAACTAAGCCATGGACAATCTGCTTCTGTGCCTCTGAGTTAGTGTCAGTTACAGTTTGGTAGAAAGCAAAGGAACTGGAACAGCTCCTCAAATGTAATGCTTAAATCTTGACCAGAACTACTCACGCGTCTCGGAGCAAATGCGCGCAACAAGATACCAGAAACCAGGTGAACCCAAGTAATTATTCATCAGGATATGTGGGAGGTCTCCTGATCTGCTCTGGTAAATGAGATGTGTCTAGCTGAACAGGAGTACAAGGCAAGGCCTAGGCTTAATATCAAATCTAAAAGGATCTACCTTTACCTCCAAGTTGAAATAGAATAGCAGCCTAGACTATGTACTGAATCCTAAAATATAGTTAGAGCATACACCTTTATGACTAATGGATGGCTTGGCATTCAGCAGATAACTTGCATTTATGGACTAGTGAAGTGGATAGGGAATTTTATTTTTAACCATAAAAGAATGTGATAAATTTCCAGCCTGGTGTAAAAGAGTTTGACTGGGAAGGTGGAGTATGATTGAAAGGGAGGGTTACTTTTGGTTGTCAATGAGTGTTACGAGTGGCAAGGCACAGTAAGGAAATGATCAGACGAGTGAGTAATTTATGGATTGTTTTTATTTATCATGACTCCAATATTTAAGCTTTTTAGAAGATCACAAGGTTTCTTTACTAGCAACGCTGTACACTCAACTCATAAATCACAAGTTCCTTATTAAAACCCCATAGACCAAAAAACAACAATCCACCCAGAACAAATGTGTTTCTTCAATTTGTGTATTTTTATTCAGTTTTTATAGTTGTTTTCACTTGAGTTCAAACTAGGTACATAATTTTTCAAAGGTTCAAAATGTCATTATGCCTGTATCTTCACCCAAAGCCAAGCTGACTGCAAAAGGACCAGTGTTTTTCATTTAATTGCAAAGCTATTCAGATCACCTTTAGTACAGAGTATTTTTGCAGCAAATACCATTTAATGTTATATTGGGCTACAGAGTGACAAATGGATTTGTCCAATTCTTTCTAGCTGAGTCCAACTGTGATTGCTCCATTCAGAATATCCATTCTATGTAAAATTAACAATTTTCTAAACATATAATATTTGTTGGAGCAAGTTTTCTTTAGTTTATGGCTTTTAAGCCATTGAGACAAAAGTTTCAAAGGACATAGTGTCTTCACCTATGTAATTTTCCTAAGTTCTCCCTATTCCTTATTTTGAAAAGGTATGGATTTGCTCTGCTGTTCAAGCCAGTAGAAGAAAATGAGGAATTACAGAATAATTAGTCAAACAACTTTTAATTAGCCAATAGTTATAGTCCGTAATTAAAAATAACATTACTGAGCATCTTGTTAACTTTCAAATGATCAGAGGACATCAGCAAAGACACACGATAGATTGTGCCTCTCAAACCTGACGTTTTTACGTGTTGAACAAAGAAATGGACAGTGCAATGTCTATGGGTGTTTTTAATATGGGCTCCAGAAGGTGTTCCATAAAGATCCTTATAAGAAGCAACAAGATAAAGTTGAAGGTCATGGAATTGAAGGTAAATTTTCAGAATAGTGTGACAGAGTAGCAGTCCTGAACTGTTAGTTTTAATTGACAGCAAGTAGTGTCCCACAAGACTGGAACTCAACTATTTATTATGTTCCTTAATAGTTCAGATGGCCATATGTCCACACTTACTGATGACCCAAATAATTGTCAGTATTAGAAGCTGTGAAATCTCATAGCACCCACCCAAGGGTTATTGATAGACTGAGTAGACAAAACTGTTGAATCAGTTTCAAAGTTATAAAAACTGAGATTATGGACTTGCAATCTGAAAAGGATCAATAAACTACCTTTTGTGGTGAAAAACTCAGTGGAGGTCAAAGGTACAGAAAAAAAATCAAACGCTTAAAGAATGCTGGCCTTTATATTTAGAGGGCTAAAGAGACAGAACCTAGACAGAACACCAGCAAAACTTGACATTCAATGATTTTACCATCACTGAATCCCCCACTATCCATATCCGGGGGGCGGGGGGGGGGGGGGGGGGGGGGGTTACTGTTGACTGGAAACTGAACTGGACTTGCCATCTAAGTACAGGAGCAGGTCAGAGGGTAGGAATACTATAGTAGTTAACTCAGCTCCTGGCTCCCCAAAGCCTGTCCTGTATCTACAAGAGACAAATTGAGAGTTAGATGGAACTCTCTGCAGCTCAAGCATTGGCGTGCTTGAATGACATCACATCCACAAGCAAGCATTCACTCCCACACCAACACCCCCCCCCCCCAAAAAAAACAACACTTCAGTGGCATTAGTGTGTACTGTTGCATAGATGCATTGTAGAAATTCATCAAGTTCCTGAAGTAGCACCTTTTAAACCCACAACCACTTCTGTCTCGAAGGAAAAAAACCACGTGAGAAACCAGTCACGTGCAAGGTGCTCTACAAGCCCCTCAGCTTTCTGAATGGGGAATATTGATATATTGCCATTCCTTCACTGTTGCTGGGTAAAATCCTCGAAGTTCCTTCCTAAGGGAATTGAGGATCAACTTGCGACATAACAACCGTAGTGGTTCAAGAAGATAGCTGGCCACCGCCTTTTCAGGGGCAAAGAGGGATTGTGCAATAAACCCTGGCCAGCCAGTGACGCTGCTGTCCCATGTGAGACTTTATTTTAAAGAAAACAAACTACAGAAGTGTGTAATCACAGCAAGTTACACTTACACTTTTTCATAAGTTTTTAAAAATATCTAGAAAAAGATGTACAGAAGAAAACCAAAGGAGTCTGAAAGCTGCATAAAAAAGAAATCCTGCGGAAGGTAGCAAATCTTACCCTGCTGTTTAAGAAGACAATGAAAGATAAAACTGGGAACTTCAGTTTAGGGAAAGTAATTGTCAGTAATCAGGGAAGTGCTAGAATCTATTATAAAGGATGACATAAATACACAATAATGGTTGATAATGCTCTGATTGGGCATTGTCAGCATGGATTTGTGAATGGTTGGAGGTTTCTTTTCAAGTTGTTACTAACAACGTTGGGCAGCAGGTCTCCTTTTATCATTATTTTTCAGAAAGTTTATGATAAAGTCCTGATGGGAAATCCTGGTTAGATAAAGGAAAGCACATGGGTTAGGAAGTAGTACTCTTGATGGCTTTGTCTGTTAGCCAAGCAATAATCCCAAGAGTAGGAGTGAACAGTTAACTTGTGTTGGCAGGCTGACTAATGAGGTACCGCAAGCATCAGTATCTGTGGTACCCGACTGTTCACAGCATTCCACCAATGATTTGGAGGTGGCAAACAGTATTATTTCCCAATTTGCAGATGAAGCAGGAATTTGGGTTGAAGCTGTAAAGCAGCTTCAGGAGGATATGGACAGATTTGGTGAATGGACAGAAACATCACAGATGGAATATGTGGAACACTGGTGTTAGCCACTTTTTGGCAGGAGGAAGGGGTGTGCAGATTTCTTAAATGGGAAAACATTGCAAAGTGAAACTGTCCAAAGGAACTTTTCTCCTTGTCAATAAGCCACTGAAAGCTAACGTGCAGCTATAGCAAGCTGTTAGGAAGCTTACAGGAATGTTGGATGATTTTAGTCATGGGAGTAGTAAAAATTTGCTCTCATCTTTATAAGATCTTGGTTAGAATACATCTGGAGTGCTGTGTAGTTTTGGTCCCTCATCAGTGCAATGAAGATTCTCCAGGCTTGTTTCTGGCATGATGGGACTGACCTGTGAGTTAAGATTGGGTAAACTGGGTATGCAGTCTCAAGTTTTGAAGATGATGTGATTGCATTGAAATACTTCATACTTAGAATATTTGAGGGGATAGACAGGGTAGGCACAGGCAAGGTTTTTCCCCTGGTTGAGTCATCTAAAACGACAGGCGAATTTTAAAATAATGGGGATGTCGTTTAGGACTGACGAGCGAAGAATTTTTGCGTGAGGGTTACGAACCCTCAGGGCTCTGGCAGCTCTGCCTTTGACTGTGCTTAAGGCAGAGGTAGATAAGTTTCTGATTACCAGTGGCATACAGGGTTATGCGATAAGGTGAGTAAGATGTGTTGAAGTGTTCAGTCAACCATAATCGTGTTGAATAATAGGGCAGGCTTCATCTGCCGACTGGTCTACTCTTCCTATACTCCTGTGCACATTCAAAAAGGCTTTTTAAATCAGAAATGCCATCTTCAACACAAACAGAAGGTAAGAATTGGGCTATCCTCTTAAACTAATGATACCTTTTGCACTGTTTACTTTAAAGCAAAGACTCAGAGCTGAGTTCAGCACGAGAGAAAAGATGGTCAGGGTTGGAAATTGGGCTTCCTAAAGTGGCTTTGGAAGCACAAAATGTTACAAAACTACAACAGAGTTGAAATTTTACTGAGATAGGGATGGACCAAACAGCTGAAGATCAATCCCAGTATGGTGCAAATTTGCATTGATCATGTTGAGCTTGCATTAAGATGCATGTCAGTTTTCTCCATGCAAGACGTTTATGATCATATGGATAAGTATTCAGCAATTACTGAGAACTGATGCAGTGAAATTTACACCCTTTAATTGGTGGAGTGTATTGACGTTCATCATGTAGAACTGATCTTGATTAAATTACACCAGTCATGTGTTCGTAGCCCCTTTTGGCTGAGGTTGCAACAAAGGACTTTTTTTCCACTGCTCCCCTTGCCTGAAGTGTGGTGACCCTGAGGTTGAGCCCCCATCAGTTCTCTATCTAAAGAGATCAACCCTGTGCTGTGGTAAGACTGTATCGACTTTACTTTCATTTACTATCAACATGAAGGTAGTCATGTTAAAAAAAACTGTGCATCACATTTAAAAAACTGATGCTATTTACAAGACTTAGCTTTTTTTGAAAGTGACTGCTTATGGCTTTGTAACACCAATCAAGCAATTTTATGTTGTGACCTTGACACAGTGATGCTCGCATTGCACACCACTCTTTTGCCTGAAAAAGAAAATAGCATAGCTGCAGTGTTGTAAAGTGAATTCAAACATTTGTTGAAATAGCACTGTGTACTTCTGAGATGATTTTGGAATAGATACATGGAAGCAGGTCTCAATTATGAATGATATTGCAATGCTTCTCAAGAATAGTTTATACAAAGTTCTGCTCACCTGTTTAAAGCGCAAGTTAAAGATTTTTCTAATGTCCGTATAATGCAGTGGCAGTTTGATCTTAATGTAGTGAGATGATTGTCAAGCCACTTTGCAAAACAAAACCGTGCAATGTCTTGATAAGTGTTGCAAAGAAGGAATGAATAAATATAATGCACCAATCAGCAAATATGGTCTGAAAATGCTCACAATCATATGTTTGCATTGATAATGGCATTGCTGTGGCAATTCTGAGATGATGTTTGACAACAATTAAAACTGCCATTTGCAAAGGCCAAGATGAAAAATCTGACAATTCGGTATCTCCATGTTATTGGATTGAAGTAGTTCAGATTCTGTCTGGAGCAGTGTTGTTGACACTGCTGCAATCCTTCAATCTGTTTAACTGCTGGGTAACCACCTGGAAAGCAGATTTCCAGAAGAGGAATTTAAAGTGGCATGCATTTGATCAGGATGCAGCCACCAAGACTGATACTTTTCCAAACCTGGTAAGTGTTGTAATTGGTGTTGAAATACTGCACTCTTATGCCAAACCATGGAAGTGTGGGCACAAATATATTCTGACTTTAAATTTGTTGTTGTGGAGATAGTCCAGGTGAATTCTATTCAGACAGTCAGTGATTTGCTGAATTTTCCCCCTTTTTAAAGAAGGCCAGTTTTGTGCATTCTTTTTGACATTGTACAACATTCCAGGCATGAAGTGCTGACTGAGAGTGTGGATTTAGCCTCGTGAACTCCAAACTGAAGTCTAAGCCCAGAAATAAATCAATTTGGCAAGTTTATCTGACCTAAGTCATACAAAATGTCTACCTGGACACATTTATAATCACTGGGCAGTAAACACAGACTGGTGTGCCAAGCTGCCTACAAAAGAATGAAGAAATTTCATGTCACCTTTTAGTCATTCATCGTACTTGGTATACATCGTGCCATCACTAAATGAGTCCCCAGAAGACTGAATTGAGCAGTGAATTTTGTTTATTTTAGAGGTAAAATACTGGTAACTGTAAAATGACATAAATATTTGAATTTTTAATACTTGTTAAAGCAGTTTTCTTTTGCAATGTTTGTCTTCCTCTAAATGGATGCTGTGGTTTAAATATGCTCCCTGATTACTCAGTTCACGTGGCACCCCCAAAAATCCGGGAGAAAATTTGGCGAGACCACAGTGAAGTTGTAAAATCATGTAGAGCCAGATTCTTCGATGCTTCATGAGTTCATTTACTGGTGAAGATTTGTTTTTGAAGACTGCCATGACTTTCTAAAGCTGGCAACAAATGGATCTTTCCACCATTGTTAATTCATCTCTGCTCAAGAAAAATGTGTAAGTGAATATGAATGGTGCCTGGGCCCTGAAGCAGCTAATTACATGGCACTATATATTGAATTGGTATGTTTTCATAGGTCAATACAATCAACACTTGTTTCTGTTGAACAAATACCAGACGCTGGTTTGGAACGTATTAATAGAAATTACAAATTAAATTGAGCCTTGTCTAGTTGTGCTTAGCACAGATACAGCTCGGACTATGGCATCCTAATGGCTTTGTGATCTGTGCACGTGTTTTATTGGGATAGCCAGGTTTCAAGGTTTTTGTTGATTAGAAAAACAAGTTACTTTGACAAATTATTTGAGTTTGTCTTAAGAAAATAAAAATGCCTTGCAAAGTTGCCTGACTTTATATATAGTAAAGTACAATGTATAATTGAGGGCATTCACGTATGTTGCCATTGGAAAGCACTGTAGTTAATTTATGGTATTGTTAGTTTTGGATCTGCTATACATAGTCATTAACAATAACTTTGATTTCGCTTGGCAGAATTCCTGTATACATGGTGTATGAATTCAGAGCGGCGGTGGTTCTTGTCTCCAGGGATTGGCCTCGCCCACCTATTTTGTTGTTTTGCTTGTTAAGTTGTGATACGCTTTTAATGAAAACCATATAACAAGACAATTTCTAATTTCTAATCTCTCTCAGGGGTCTTTTTATTACGATCCATGACCGTGGACATATTGCTACACTTCTGAAGTCCTGGCCGGAGAATGATATTCGGGTATGTTTGAGTTTCTGTGTATTTACACAAACCTTGTGTCTTTTGGCTATTGTTTTTGTCGGTTGCCAGAGGACGTTTCACACAAGGCCCTGAAGGCCAGGCAGGCCAAACTGTCCACTAGTTGCAGCTGTTAATACATGAACTGCAAATTCACACGGGTGTGACTCATCTGTTCATTGGGCCCTGGTTGAGAGATACTGGATCTTCATTCTGTGCTCCAGCACTCTGTTTTGGTACAGTTTAGCTGGTGAGAAATTACAAAATTGAGAAGAGTAGTATAAGACAGGTACATTTTCTGGAATGATGAGACTAATAATGTTTGTTTTCTTGCCTGAGCTAACTCCTCTATCAATGCCAAAATGAAGACAGCTGACAGTAGACTCCATCTGTACATAAAAGATCTCATTCAGGATTCCCACTCCTGATCTCATTCTAGTGAACTTTCATCTCCTTCACCCGTGATACTCAGCAGCTATGTGTACCATCTACACGACAATGCAGTGACGCCAAGGCTTCTCTGACAGCATCTTCCAAACCATGGCTGTAGTCAGCTGGAAGATCAAGGGCAGCAAGTTTATGTTCCCCACTCCATGCCACACTGATTTGGAACTATATCACTGTCACTGACTCAAAAACCTAGAACTCCTTTCCAAATGGAACAGAGTCCTTGTACCGTGATGATTGTGGTGGTTCAAAAAGGCAGCTCACCAACTTGTCCAGGGCAATTAACAATGAGCACCAAATGCTGATCTGGCCTATGATACCCACGTCCCATGGGCAATTTCTTCTTAAAATTTGTTTGCAAAAGATTTAAGGTTAGGTTAAGTGAAACTGGCGCATGAGTCTATAAGTCTGCTAAATCTCAGTGACTTTCACGCGAGCTTAGGTAGGCATTAAGGTGTGATAATCCAGGGCTGCTGACCCTCTGTAGTCTAGCATGAGTTAACGGGAAAAATCGGAGGGAAGAGATTTGAAGTTGAAACACAAGCAGGGTGTTTCAATTGTAGAACTGGCTGTGTGTAATAGAGACAAATCCCAAGATAATTTTTTTTGTGCTTTTCTGGCTTCAAATACGTTGTTTATATGTGAGTGAATTGAGAAGTTTAGTTTGTGCTAACTGCATAGATGGGAGCCAGAGGAATTGAACCACATGGTTCAACACCTCCATTTGCAAATTAAACAAAAAACCTCAAATCTTATTTAATGAAACTGAGAGCAGAATTGTGAAATAAACTTACATTGCTTCACCCAGGCATTGCCCCGGTATTCTCAAAGTTCTTCTGATACCTTTGGTTGCTACTGGAATTATAAGGGAAGCAATGACCTTGATCTAAGACCAATGGATTCTGTTGCCAGTTATGTCAAAGCCCCTTGCAAAATTTCTGTGCCTGTACACTTTTTCTCTTTTTTTTCCAAATCAATCTTCTAAAGACTAATAACCAAAGCACCATTAGCTAACTGTATGGATAGGTTGCTAAATATCTGATTTCTAGAAACGTTTTCCAAAGCCCATATGGGATGAACAGCAGTGACGTGCATTGCTTCTAACCTCCACTCTCCATTCCAAGTTTGAGAATAGGAATTTGGGTTGTCTGTTTTGGTATCTTAACTGTGTTGATGCATGATTCTACTGCTATCATTGTATAAATCTTGCTTTGTGTCTAACTCTCTCTCTTTTTTTTGCCATTTCTTAAGGCTATTGTCATCACAGATGGAGAACGTATCTTAGGTCTTGGAGACCTGGGGAGTTATGGAATGGGCATTCCAGTGGGTAAGCTAGCACTCTACACAGCATGCGTTGGAATGAATCCCCAGCATTGCTTACCAGTGATGCTAGACGTTGGCACTGATAATGAGGTAAAAAAATGATCTGTTACAGTTTTACAACAGTATATTGCCTAACTTTGATTTTATCATCTGTGGAATCCGTGCATTAGATTAAGATTATCGAAGTGCAATATTTGATTTGGGCAGCATCTGTCAAATTGTAACAATGCCATTTTTGTGTGCAAAGCTTCCAGCAATATAGCTTTCCTGAGGCAATACTTTTTTTCAAATGACATTCTCTGGTATTTAGATTTAGACTTGGCTGAACACCAACTTAATGTTGTGCACTGAATTATTGGATAATGATCACTGCTCTACTACAAAGTCTCATACAAACACCTCTTTCAGTCAGTGTGGAGTTTGCACTGGCTGTAGGTATGAGCCAAGCAAAAAATGTGATCAGCCAAAAGATTGCAGCTTATGAGAAGGAATGATCAGCTAGAGGAGCTGCAGAACTGGGATGTGATGAGGCAATGGAAAGGCTTTAAATTTCAAGTTGCATGTGCTGGCAAACAGGCTACCATAGTTGGAGAACAAGATAATAGTCGAGCATAAATTAGTAGAACATAGGTGGTTGAATGTTGTAATGTTAGTACAAAAAATAGGAGAGCAGCAAGAACGTGGAAATATTGAGTACAGACCATAAGACCATAAGACATAGGAGTGGAAGTAAGGCCATTCGGCCCATCAAGTCCGCACTGCCATTTAAATCATGGCTGATGGGCATTTCAACTCCGCTTCCCTGCACTCTCCCCGTAGCCCTTGATTCCTTCTGAGATCAAGAATATGTCAATCTCTGCTTTGAAGGCATCCAACATCCCAGCCTCCACTGCACTCCGTGGTAATGAATTCCACAAGCCCACCACTCTCTGGCTGAAGAACTGTTGAGTATAGGAGAGATCAAAGTGCAGATAAGAAACTTACACTCCTCCAGGTCCCAGATGCTGGTGTAATTGACAGATAGAAGGAAGGTTGTAGTTGTTCGTCTAACTGGGAGCTCAACATGCCAGCCTATGCTGAATTGGAAAGACCCCATGAACTGAAGATGGTGCCAGATGGGCAAATAAAAAAAAATCCTCCTGTTATGTAAAACATTGTCAATTTAAAGGCCTAAAAGAATTGGCAATCTACTCCAATATTTCTCCCCCGCTCCCTCTTCATGATAATAGGTTGAGGCTGGCAGCTGCTCTCATTGCGTCTGGATGTTGGATACTTGGCTTTTCTCTGCCTCAGAATATGAGATTAAAGTCTAGCTCACGTTTGGATGCAAATGAAAATAGAACTGAAGTGGCAATTCCTTTGCTATCTTATCTGCATGGATTGCTTTAATGGATTGCTTCAATGTTTTAAGCCTTTGAGATATTGAGATGCCTAAAACTGTAACCTGTTAGTACATTATAGTCCCGTTCATTGTAACAATGTGTTAGTCAGGATGTGGGAATTTTGAGGCTGAATTCAGCTAAGCATTTTTTAATACTGTCTCCTCTTTAGATTGACGTGGGCTAGCAGAATTCTGAGAATTGAGCTGAGATCATATATTTGAATAATTCTGACTCTCTCAATCACCTTGCTCTCCTTCATGCTGTTAAGAGTTTAATATCACACTGATCCTCTAGGATTACAATCGGTACTTTCTGCCCCTAAGATTATTTCTGGTGTACGTTTGGGTTGGATATTTTTCTAGTAATATAAATTTTTTGAGTTCCTACATGGGAATTAGGGCATCACTGGCTAGGTAGCATTTATTACCCATCCCTTTTGCCCAGAGGGCAATTAAGAATCAACCACACTGCTGTGGGTCTTGAGTCACATGTAGGCCAGACCAGGTAAGGATAGCAGTTCCCTAAAGGCCATGAGTGAACCAGATGGGTTTTTCCAACAATCAACGATGGATTCATGGTTATCATTAGATTCTTAATTCCAGATATTTATTGAATTTGAATTCAAATTCCACCATCTGCCATAGCAGGATTAGAACTGGGCCCCCCAGAGCATTATCTGGGTCTCTGGATTAACTGTCCAGTGATTTTAATGCCAGTAGGCTATTGCCTGCCCCATCTTGCCAGCATGCTCTTAGCATTGACTACCTGAAAAGATGACTATCCAGGATAAAACAGTTGGCTTGATGGCACCCTATCTGACACCTTTTTAATTTTAACCCTCTCCAGCACATTGCAGCTAATGTGTACCATCTACATGTTGCACTGTAGCAACTCATCGTCTCACCTGAGGGCAGTACCTTACAAACCTGTGACTGCTATCACCTGGAATGATACATGTGAATGCCACCATCTGAATTCCCCTGCAAGTTATGTGCCATTCTGACTTGCAACTGTATCACTGTTCTTATAACGTCAGAGTCAACATCCTGGGACTCCCTTCCTCCTTTAACAGCCTTGTGGGTATGCATATACCACAAAGATTGCAGCAGGTTGAGAAGACAGCTCACCACCACCTTTTTTCAACGGTAGCCAGGTCAGGATTCTATTCTGGCCCAACGACATCCACATCCCTTTAATGAGTAAATTTTTAAAAAGAAATGTGGACAATTTTTAAAAACTCGCCTCTTGACTTCCCAAAGCCTGTCCATTGCCCACAAGTACTAGTCAGGAGTGTGATGGAATACTCCCCACTTGCCTGGATGAATGCCGCTCCAACAACACAAGGTTGACACCTTCCAGGACAAAGCAGCCCGCTTTATTGGTAGCACATCCACTCCTCCACTAACCACACTGGCGCTACTATCGATAAGATGCAGTGCAGAAATTCAGAGTCCTCTTAGACATGACCTTCAAATCACATGACCATTCTTATCTAGAAAGATAAGAGCAGCAGATATGTGAACTGCCACCACATGCAATTTCTTATTTAAACTTCGATGACTTGACAATATCACTGTTCATTTGTGTGTGTGTGTGTGTGTTTGTGTGTGTGATTAGACTGCGGAGGTTCAGGAAGGTAGCTCATCATGACCTTCTCAAGGGTAATAAACATTGGCTCAGCCATTGATGCTTAAATCTCATGATTAAAGGAACAAGACTGCTTTTGCATCCTTGATCGTAATGATAGATTTGACAATGTTTTGTTGAAATCTGTAATTCCTGATGTATTCTTTACTAATTCAAGTCCATGTATTACATTATTTAATCATTGACCGTTCATTTACCAGAACAATCAGTCTTGAAAAGTGCAATGTTCCAGTTCTTGCTGTTTCAAGCTATCCAGTTTCAGCCTTTGGATCTCTTGGTAACTTGTCCAGAATCATAAGCACGTAATCACTGTGAGCATGGATGCTGTCAATTTACACTCAAAACAGAAACGACTGCTTGTGAAATCAGCTAGTAAAACAGATCTGACTTTTTACGGTGCAGTTTTCATATATGTTGCTTCAGTTCATGCTCTGTGTTAATCACCTACAGTCTGGTATCTGTTCAGCAAAAGGAAAGGGCTTGATTCTCACTTTGTGGTTTGCTCGGACTACTTGCTTCCAGTCACGAGGCTCCACCTCACCTGCAGACAGGCCTGCAGCCTCAAAGTAGGAGAAAGGCAGCATTAACAAAGGCAGAAAGACTTTTATAATGGTTTTCTTGACATCAGTTCTTCTAGGCTAGAGGGGACATCGCTAACATCTAACAATGAATTGCATACAGTGAAAAAGGGGAGGTAAAAGTTTCACTGTGGCCAAAGAGATGATTGCAATATATTCCCAAGGGGTGGCTTGAGCACTTGGTTTCGCTGGGTTCAATATTGTAGTGCAGGGTGTCATTGACAGCACATTTGAGGTACTTTGAAGAAACTGTGTAGAAATTCAGTTACCCCCAAATGAAAAAGGCTCCCCAAGCTCCAGGTGCAATAGAACTGTTATATGGTGCAGTGCACTTGCCAATGTCTGATAGCAACAGCCATGATGCCTTATACTGCACAGTTACAATGTACGAATAATATTTCAGTCACCATGATAGACAAGTGAATGGCTGTGGGGCTCAAACTCATAATAAGCAAGCCCATTACATTGGTGCACCACTGATGCACAGTGGGCAACATGTGTATTGAGAACTGGAATGACGTTAATGTGAATGAACAGACCTGTGTTCTTGAGCAGTGTTTTTACTGTCTAAAATGCACTTTTTAAAAAAAAAGCAGTGCAAGCCAACTCTATCCAACGAAGCATTCAATATTCCTCACCCTTTGAATTTGTCTTCTGTGTGCTTTGCTCTCTCCACCACACCGATGTGATGTTATGTACCTCAGTGACTGGCATGTTGCTGACTTTCTATTGTAGTAAATTGCAAGTTGACTTGCAAGAGACCCAACTGTACTGTGCATTGCACTACTTTGGTCTGTGGTGAGCGAATGCAGGCTGGGATGAGATAAAAAGCAGAAAAAAAGGGGTCCTTGTGTGTTTTCCCACGTAGTGCCACACAATTTGCTGTTTCCCAAACCAGATTTGCTTTCTTCATGACTGCTAACATGGAACATTACATTACATTACATTTCCTGTTAAGAGGTTGAGGCTATTTTTAAGACATGTTGGCTAGTTAAAATTTCGATGCTTACTGCCAGTAAACAAGAGTTATTGTTCAAACAAGCAACAGCACCATATTATTATATTCCATGCATCTCACTAAATGGATGAATGTTAACAGACCATCACTATCCCAGTGGATCTGCTGGCCTAATGAGCAATTTCAAAAATTATTTCAATATTTTTAAAATTTGTGTAATTATACACAGATGAGCAAGAATCTACCTCCTTGGGACATTGTTAAACAGTGCAATTCACGTAAATTGACTGGTCAAAGTATACCCTGTATGAATGTGTCATTGTGCAGATATACAGGAATGTTGGCCATAGTGAAAAGTTATTTTCTAGCTTGTTATTAATCTAGGTCAGATTTTTCTCCACAATAAATTCTTGGTTGCAAGTCATTAAATAATTTCAGTTTTCTCTTTTCATTAGACAAGATGACGTGTGCAGATACCAGAAGAAAATGTTGTCATTTTTCAGTCCCCTCTCGTTTAAACATAACAGCTGGCTTGACTTGGTGGGTGTAACAGGAGCATTCAAACTAATTATTGCTTTGTTTACCAGTTTGCCAAACAAGAAAGATCTTGTTGTCAAAATGAGAAGAAAATACTTTGGAAGATTGCTGCCAGCGTTGATTAGAACTACCTTAGCTAACTTGGGCCCAATTTGTAATGTGGGATTCTGAAAGGAATAACAAACTTTAAGTAACTGGTGGCATGCAGCATTCTGAACAGTTTAAACATAGCTGAGACAAAAGTAGAGTGCTCTGCTTCTGCTATGTTCTTTAAATCTGTGTAAAATAAGGCAATACTTCCTTTTTTTAAAAAAAACAGACATCTCAACAGTTGTGGTGATTGAAGCAGGGTTATTAATGACTGACTTTGGTTTCTATATTTTTTCCAGACAGTAATCTGACTTTGAAATGCATGAATACCATGGAAATAGGTGTGGAAGCATTAAAACAGTAATTTCCTTCTCTCTCTCCCCTCTTTTATTTCCTGTCCTTTCATTTACAGTTATTGTAGTCAGTGTTGGATTTTGCTGGAAAGATTTTGAAGTAGTGTTGATTTTGCCCTTTGGTTACTTATGTTTATGTAAAATGATATTGCATTCAGGAATTGTTCATTTATAAAGCATTCCACATTGCTGTTTGGAGCATGCGGAGTGCAGTTGTCTGCAGCATTTTTCCCATTGCAACAGTGAATACATTACGAAAAAAGAATTCTTTGGCTGTAAATTGGCCTTGATGTCCAGTAGTCTTGAAAAATACAACATAGTTGCAAGACTGTTTTCCTTTAAATAGCTATTTTTCTCTTTTGCTTGTATATATTTATAGTCCATATGTCATAGCTTGTTAATAGGATTTTTTGATTGCTAGATTTACCTGAATGAAAAGCGCTTTCTCCTCCAGAAGAAAGGTGTATTGACATATGGATCGTAGTACGTGCACATGTTCTACATTTCAGCATTGTGATTTAGCCTAGTCTGTTTGTCATTTCAAAGCTCCAGACTTCAAATTATACAATGAGCTAGATTTTTAAAAAATCTTGGAAGTATGAAAAATGGTTACCTTTCAGGCTATAAGGAAGTATGCAGTGGCGTTCCTAAGGGATCTGTAGCAGAGTGTTGTATTCTTTATGGTTAAAAAAAATGTAATAGATATATATTTTCAAATTGATATTTTATTATATAATTAGCTAGACATATCTTGAAATTTCATAAGGAAAATTTTAGGAAGCAAAGGGTGTTGGATACAGCAACAATGAGTTTGCAAAGAGCCAGCTCTTGAATGGAGACAGAGCCTCTAACACTTCTAGGGAAAAATAGCCTCATGACCCAATTTGGAAGTGTTTTTAAAAGTGTTTTGAATGCACTGTCAGGAGGAACTTGACACAATATTTGCTTTCTCTTTGTCTAAAATCCCTCTCCATCAATTGAATAGTCACTGTGGAAGGCTTTAACACTGCAAATGCTTCAGTCTTTTTGGGTAAAGAGAAGGCCAAGAAGTCAGAGCATTGTCTCCTTTAGGCCTGTCAGGAAATGCAGAATGTCGACTTCCCAGGTGACTGACAGAGACAATTTCCTCTAACTAAGCAAATCTGTCTCGAGGTTGGTCAGTGATATTGGGGTTATCTAATGAACCAGACTGCAGAGTTGTAACTATGTCAACAATGTCCTCTCCCGTAGTGGGTATGATACACTTTTGTGCCTTTGGGGGTCACCAAGGTATGTCTGAGGATGGGGATGCATTTTATTTGCTGCTCGCTGCTGCTAAAATCTGGATCTGGTGCAAAGAGTTCTCTGCAGACAATACTGCTATGCCTTATCTCCCCAGCCCAGCAAAACAATACATACTGAAGCCATTTGCAGCCAGATGGATCTGGAAAAAAATCCCATCCATCTTAGGATATGGATGGAGTGGCAGTTGATAAACCAGAATGGATGGACTCATTTACAGATGAGATTCAGAGCATAGAGTTATGAAAGAACATTTTGACACTTTACAATTCTAAAGGGGCTAAAGGAACAGCAGAAACTGGGATTTACTCCTCAATTTCACTCTTAGTAGAACACTGCCCTAAGTAAATGAAAAACCAATGAACAAATTAATGGAGCATCAAAGGGACACTAACAAGATGTTGAAGGAAACTTGAAGTTTGAAAAAATGACGGGTGAGGTGCTGGTGATGAATTGCAGCCCCTGAAGCACTGATAGCTAGAGTAACCAGGAAAAAAGGCAGATGGTCAGACCGAACCACCACCACAAAGGCTGCAGCTTAGATACCTGGTGCCACACACCATGCATGCCATGTTGGTGAAATCCAGTCTGTTCCTCTACTGTTCAATATGCCCCCAAAACAGCCACCTTGGCAGTTTGAGTCCTTTCTCGTGCCATCAAAAGAGTGGAACCAGGGTTTTGAGCGGTGGGTCTCTGGAACCAGTAAGTTCTTTTCAAAGGTTGAGGTTTCCCATCTCGACTACTGTCCCTTGGGCAGTGCATTCCAGACCTCCTCCACCCTCTGGCTGTGAAGGTTTCCCTCCAATCTTTTCTAAATGTCCTGCCTTTTGCTATAAAATTGTTGCCCTTGTATTGACCCTTCAACTGAGGAAAATGGCTGATTTTCTAATCGCCCTGTTGTAGACAGTCAGAGCCATACGGATCTTTTCGTCCAAATCATTCAAGCTGACCAGGTTTCCCAAAGCAAACTAGTCCTATTTGCCTGTGTTTGGCCCAAATCCCTCTAAACATTTTGTAGTCAAGTACCTGCCCAAATGGCTTTTGAAATGTTGTAACTGTACTACTTCTTCTACTATTTTCCTCTGGCGGCTTGTTCCATATAATCACCACCTTCGGTGGAAAAGTTGCTGCCCCCCCCCCCCCCCCCCCCGCCCTTTTTAAATCTTTCCCCTCACCTTAGTTTTGAATTCCCCTACTCTATGGAAAATACCTTTTGTTGTTCACCTTACCTATGCCCCTTTTTTTTTTGATTTTAGAAACCTCTAAGTTTACCCCTCAATCCACACTGCAAAGGGTCAAAAAGTCCCAGCCTATACAATCTCTCCTTGTAACTCCAACCCTCCCGTCCCAGTAAATCCTTGTGAATTTTTTCTGAACCCTCTCCAATTTAATAAAGTCCTTTCAAAGGCAGAGTGACCAGAACTGTATATAGAACTTCAAAAGTGGTGTCGCCAATGTTCTGTATAGCCACAGCGTGACATCCCAACTCCTGTACTCCACGCACTGACCAATGAAGGCAACTACAGAAAATGCCACCTTCACCACCCTGTCTACCTGTGATGCAACGTTAAAGGAACGATGTACCTGCACCGCAGGTGTCTGTTCAACGCCACTTCCCAGAGCCTTACCACATACACCAACTCACATTTATCTAAATGAAACTCCAGCTACTCCTTGACACGTTGATCTAACTAATCAAGGTCCTGTTGTACCCTGAAATAATTTTGTCACTGTCCGCTACACCACCTACTTCCTCAAACTTACTAACCATGCTTCCTATATTCTCCTCCAACTCACTTTTATATAAATGATAAACAGTGGACCAGGGATCAGGGTAGTCACATTGAGACAATACATGACTTGGGTTAGGCTACAGCTGAGTATTGCCTGCAGTTCTGGTCACCACACTGTAGGAATCATGTGACTGCACAGGAAGGAGTGCAAAGGAGGTTGGCAAGGATGTTGCCTGGGATGGAGCGTTTCAGCTGTGAAGAGCGTCTGGGTGAGCTTGGGTTATTTTCTTCGGAGCAGAAAAGGTTGAGCAGGGACCTGAAACGGGTGTATAAATTGAGCTAAACTGCACCATTCACTGCAGTAAAGTTCACATTGTCAAATAAAATTTAAGGCTGTTCCAGAAGTCAGAAGCCTGATTTAGAACAAATGAGGTAGTACTTAGAGCAGACAAAAACATTTCAAAATTTAAAGTTGAAGCATTGCCTTACTGTTCTGTTTATGCAATCAGTTTGTACATGTGTCATTCAGAGGCTGATCTCCCATTTGCCTAACCGCCTCAGTTTTGAGTCTGGGGCCATGTGATGAATTGGGAGGGATCCAGTTTATTTCCATCTTAAAGGCCAACATATTGCAGAATTGCAAAATATTATGATGGAATTGAACTACACCTGGATATCTTGTAGCCATTTTTATTTAACCTGTTCCAGCAGGATAGGATGCACCACCTAAACAAATTACATTTGAACCTGGATCTTCTGGCCCAGAGGTAGGGGCACTACCACAGGGCCAAGAGCTATTTGTTATATTGTTGAGCTTCTTATTAATTTTGATCAAGAGTCACTAGATACTGATGGTCTTGCAGATATTTTCCTAATCAGCTTGTTCAAAAATGGAGCAAGTGGGATTTGAAAGCTGACCTCTTGGCTCAGAGGTAGGCATGCTTCATGTTGTTGTTAATGTGATGAAGTGATTGATATATCACTAGTACATTAGCAGTCCCTTGAAGTAATTTATTGCATCTGGTTATCAGTGCTGATGTGAGAGTTGTGCAATGTTTTAACTTTGTTTTTGAGTTTATCATGTTGTAATTTATGTGGCTAACATATTTTAGGTTTAGTAAAATAATTGACTTTAAAATAAACCTTGTTTGTTTTTCTTTCCCTTCCCTGGGCTAAGCTAATTTTTGTTTCTGCCATAACATCAAGATAGGAATTGATTACACCATTTACCCTTCAATGGTGCTGTTTCTTGTAGTTGAATCAGTTGGGACTAAGACATAATGTGAATATTAGCAGTTTTCAGTTATGTGAACTTTTGGGTCTTTGTATAGTCAGATTCTCAAGTGTTGCCACGTGAAGAGTTCTGGTGGCTGCACTCAGTTTCTATTCATCAAAGGATTACCATAGGGTTTTCAAGCATGTGATTAAATACTAACCTCTCAAACTCCTCAGTCTGAACATTCAAGCTGTATTAATTTAGTGAAAGCTTGTTCACTGACCTGTCGTCAAGAAATCAACCATCTGTAAGGGCAGCTTAGTTCACTCCAAACTAAGGTTGTCTTTTTAGAATTTAACTCTACATTTTAGCTAATGGTTTTGGCCCATTCAGGATTACAATCGGGGCTGTTCTTAAATCAAGTAGTTTGCAAATGGACAAATAAAATTTTGATATTGGTATTGCCCTAAGTCATTAATGATTTGCTTTTTAATACCATGAATTGAGTAATAAGCTACACCCTAGAGCTTTTATTAAGAACACTTTGGATAACTCGTTATGTTTGTAAGTAACCACATCTTTTTGGTAACATCAGCGTTTGCTTTTTGGGATGTCATTGTTCGTGATTTTGTTTTAATTCTCCCCACCTCTTGTCACCTAATTACAAACATTGAGCCATGAATTTGGTTTTACTTTCTAAAT
This sequence comes from Stegostoma tigrinum, assembly GCF_030684315.1. Taxonomy (NCBI): domain Eukaryota; kingdom Metazoa; phylum Chordata; class Chondrichthyes; order Orectolobiformes; family Stegostomatidae; genus Stegostoma; species Stegostoma tigrinum. The sequence goes on along the minus strand of NC_081357.1, from coordinate 48,299,306 downwards.
AAAATAAATATTTATGCAATGTTTTCTTAATGTTATGACCTTGCAAAATCATTGTGAAAAATGATTAATTTTTAGAACAGTCTTAAATCTATAGTTCTTGTTTTGTTTTTTTTTCTACCTTAATTTGTGAAGTGATTGGCTTTAACATTAAAAATTTGGTAAAACGTGATTTCTTTGAGTTAAAGCTACTGGGACATCACATTTATGAAGTCTCTGGCTCTGTGGACAAGAAGCAGTGAGAAGTATGTGGCATGCTGCAGCATGTTACTTTGCCTCATGTGTTCATTCAAAGTAGTAGAAATCTAGATTTAGACATCTACGATGTAGAAGTCTTTTCAGTTCAGCGATACCAACTGATTTAGGGTTTTAGGGTTGTTTCTTCAGGCTGTGGTATAATTTTGAAATTCAATCTGTACCATAGCTTTAACAACAAACTAATCTGACAAGAGGACAATTGACCTATAATCCTTGAGTATGTGATTCTAATTTAAATGAGTTCTGAAGGCCTAGTGAGTTTGACACTATATTTGCCTGATATTACTTGATCTGCAGAGAACTGCTCATTTCATAGGTGGAAGCCAGAAACTCAAAGTATTTCTCATCCACCGCTTCAATTTATTAGCATTGGTCAGTACTGGGTTGCACATATTCTATAGAATGCTTGTACCTCTGTATGTTAAGTTTTAAATGATGCAAGATATTGCAATATCTTATTGTACGTTTTGGAAAATATTGGGTCAGTTGAAGAAGGAAATGGGTACTTGTGAATTTCCATAGTTTCGAATTTGGTGGCAAAGTAAACAAAGTAATGATTGCATTTAATTGAAAAACACACCATGGAATGAAGCTGAGAACACTGTCCGACGTAGCCTCAAGGATAAGTCCTTCTCCTGTCCCTGTGCAGACTTGTCATAAAATCATCGGAAATTTGTGGCATAGAACTTTGGTCCACTTGATCTATCATGCCTGTACCAGGTGGGTAAAAAAGCCATGCAGTTCACGACTTCTCTCAAGGCAAAGGAGTGGCTATGGGCATCCACATGGGTCCTAGTTATGCCTGCCTCTCTATGGGGTATGTTGAACAATCCTTGTTCTCTCCTACACTGGCCCCTTCCCACAGCTTTTGGTAAGTAGGCTGTTTCACTGTCACTTCATGCTCCCACTTGCACCTAGAACAATTGTTCATTTTGTCTCCAATTCCCATCCCTCTATAACTTTCACATCACCCCTTCCTTTCCTTGACTTTCTGTTGCAATTTTAGGGAATAATCTGTCCACTGCCATCCAAGTCAAAGTTACTGACTCCCATAGCTACCTTCACTACAGCTCTTCATATCCCGTGGCCTGCAAGGACTCCATTCCATTCTCCCACTCGCTTAGCCTATGTTGCATCTGTTCAGATGATGCCACCTTCCAAAACTGTGCTGCTGACCTGGATTCCTCCTTCCATAACTGTGGTTTCGCACCCACTCTGGTTGACAGGGCCCTCACCTGCATTCGACCTAATACCCGTGCTTCCACCCTTGCCCCTTCCCATCATTCTCAACAATGTGATTGGGTCCTCCTTGTTCTCACTTGTTCATCCCACCAGCCTCTACATTCCAAGGATCATCCTCTCCCATTTCAGACAACCCCAAAATGCCACCACCAAACACTATCTCCCCTTACTACCCCATTTCCCTTTTGCAGGGCTCATTCCTTCTGGGACACCCTAGTCCATTCCTTGACCACAAACCCCACTGCCCTCACCCTTTCCCCTTGCACCTTTCTATCTAACAGCAGAAGGTGCAACACCTGCCCATCACCTCCCAGCTTGTCGTCCACCGGCCTAAACAGTCTTTCCAGTGAAGCAGCATTTCACCTGTACCTCTCCAATCTTGTGTACCAAACACAGTGGGTGACTGCTTATGGTCTGTGCACAAGCATGACCCTGACCTTCCTGTAGCTGGTTGTTTTAACATAGCGACCTGCTCGCATGCCCACTTGTCTGACCTCAGCATGCTGCAAAGCTCCAGTGAATCACAGTCCAAACTGGAGGAGCAACATCTCCTGAGATGAGGCACGTTATAACCTTCTGGGATCAATATTGAGTTCAACGCCTGCAACTTGTGAACCCATTCCTTGCCTTTCTTTAGCTTTCATTGGTGATAGAGAATGTAACGTACCCTTTCTCCCCTTGCCCCACCCCAGCTGGGCAGTCTTTTCTGGAAGTTAGACAAATCACTGTTCTCACACTTCACTTCAGCCCTAAAGAAGACTCATCTAGACTCGACTGTTAGTTTGCTCTCTATGGATGCTATCTGACCCGCTGTGATCTCTTTTTTTTTGTTTCCACTCAGCGGGTTAAGGCATTTGAGGCACATGTTCAGTTACCTTTTATAAATTAATTGAGGCTTTCTGAATCTGTTCACACTTTCAAGCCAGGCAAGGCAAGGAGCTCCAGGCACCCCTCCTGAACACCCAAAATATGCTCAAAGCTGCCTTCTGTCTTTTGATTTGGCTTCTGTTGCCACCTTCAGGTGGACACTGAAGTAACATGGGAACAATTTTGTTGTCACCTAGGTTAAACAAGGTGGTCAGTGAACCTGAGATAACACTGTGCAGAGCTGGTTGAACACAACAGGCCAAGTGTAGCAAGCCAAGCAGGTCAGTGAACCTGGCTTCTTTCAATTTGTCAATATTGCATTATTCGTCCATTTTGGCCAGTGGCAGACTTCAGAGCTGGACTGAGATTGCGCTACATCCACGCAAACCAAGTATAGCGGGGGGGGGGGGGGGGGGGGGATGATGATGATGATCTCCACAACAATCGAGTGGAATGTGTGTTCAATGTGTCATTGAATTGTGTTGACTGTGAATGAAGGATTGAACAATGTTACTAGTTTGTGTACTATCTTTGATTTGAAAGTGAAGAAGCGTTAAATCTATATCCGATAGGTAACTGACCACTCTGCTAAATAAGCAGGCCCTTCCCCAACTATCCACTCTACCTTGGTCCCCCACAAAATTATAAATGGCAATTACATCTTGTTAAGTCTCCTCTGCTCAAAGGAAAACAACCCTACATGTCCAGTGTTGCCTCATTGTTGCACTTTCTCAGTTCTGGTAACACTTGGTAACACTTCTCTGGTAACGGTGTTACAAATAAGTTATGAACATATATTGGAGAAGGTGCAGAGAAGATTTGTAAGGTTGATTTTGTGATTAATGGGTATACGTCAGGGCAAGATAAAAAGACTTCTGTGTTTATTATTTTTGGAACAAAGACTGAGGAGTCACCTAATTGACGCTTTTAAGTTTCTGATAGGTTTTGATAGTGAATACAGAGAGAATGTTTTCATTTCTTGGGCAGAGCGTGACTAGAAGCCATTGATACAAGAGAATCACCAGAAATTGAGGAAAATATTCAAATGAAACGTAACGCAAGAGATCTGCGGGAATGTGGAACTCACTGATAGAGAATGCTTGCAGTGAATGGTACAAATGCATTTAAAGGGAAGTTAGTCAAATGTGAGACAGAAGGAAATAACCGGTTATGGATGGCTAGTTTAGATGAGGAAAGATGGGAGGAGGCACAGAAGAAGAAGCTGGCATAGTCTGATTCTGCCAAATGGGCCTGTTTCTGGGTCAGAAATGGTTCAGTCTTGTCAATCAGCTTTGCCTTGTGGCCGCCTCAAGGTGGAGCAAAGCAGAATTGCATCAGTGAGAGTGGTTGTAACAGGAAAGCAGCATTGCATCACCAGCACTCTGTTAGAGCTGTGTGGTAAATGGCACTGCGAACCTTATCTACTTCAAATGCAGTACCTCTCACTATCTTCTTGCAATAAAAATCTGCCAGTCTTGGTAGAGTGAACATGCCGAATCCTAGCGAGTTTTGAGAAGATTTGTAGCTCAGGTTGAGGTTCTGGGTGTGTGTTTGCTCGCTGAGCTGGAAGGTTAGTTTTCAGACGTTTCATCACCATTCTAGGTAACATCAGTGAGCCTTCGATGAAGCGCTGGTGTTATGTCCCGCTTTCTATTTATCTGGTTAGGTTTCCTTGGGTTGGTGATGTCATTTCCTGTTCTTTTTCTCAGGGGATGGTAGATCCAACACAGATTTGGAGCCAATCTACCATCCCCTGAGAAAAAGAACAGGAAATGACATCACCAACCCAAGGAAACCTAACCAGATAAATAGAAAGCGGGACATAACACCAGCGCTTCGTCAGAGGCTCACTGATGATGTTACCTAGAATGGTGACGAAACGTCTGAAAACTAACCTTCCAGCTCAGCGAGCAAACTCACATCCATGCCTAATCCTTTCTGAAGGGTCTTGACCCAAAATGTCAGCTTTCCTGCTCCTTTGCTGCTGCTTGGCCTGCTGTGTTCATCCAGCTCTACACCTTGTTATCTCAGATTCTCCAGCATCTACCCTGAAACTACAACGCTGCTTTCTGTCAGTATTCTCCAGGTGATAGTCTTTTGGCATCCAGTTTGACAAGTCTTTTCAGAACTTTGTTTCACTGATCACCTCATGCACCTAAACCCAATAGTACCTCAGACCATTCTATTTAATCTCTCTGTCCTCATAGGACAATGCTATCATCCTCGCGATTGATCTAGTGAATGTTTGTTCACGCCTGCAGTAAAGCAGTTGATAACTCTGGGAATACTGTGCAACGTTTCAGAGGTTGCCACATCACAAGCCCAGCCAACTGGTTTGCAATGTTTCATGGCCCGTCAATCCAAAAGTCTGTTAATTCTTGCTAATTTTTTGTCCTTTAATCGATCCTCAACCCAATCTAATGTATCTTGGGCTAATATTGCCACTATCCATGAGTTTTAAGGTTGTGTGACAGTCTTGTTTTTATACCACCTGATGGTAAAGCCTTTCAAAGATCCAAATACGCTGCATCCACTGCTTCATCCTTCACTGCAATGCTCATTACACCCTCAAAAATAAAACAGATCTGTATAATGTGACCCCCCCCTTCATAAAACTGCATCCCCTCTTGTGTTCCCCAAGTACCTTTTTATAGCATTGTCCCTTGTACTGAAGTCAAGCTCAGCTTCAACTTCGTCTGATTTCTACACTTCCCTCACCCTATACTGATGTTTGAAGTGGCTGAAGATGTGCCACTTTCTTCAATAGTTTTCTGTTTAAAGCAAACGATTGTTTCTGGGTTAATTGATTTATGATTACAAAATGTGTTAATTGCATCATGTTTCTGAATATTAGTGCAACTACTGTTCACTGTATCTAGGAGAATTCTAAAGCATTGGCCTGGATTCTGTGTCCCACTACCTGTACACTGGTTCCTTATTTCTACAACTTGCTGCTGAATGTCAGGTTTTGAGTTTGTGGTTTTGAGTTATCAGTAGTTTTACTGATTTCATGAGATGGGAGAAGGCCCTTTCAAGGGAGAAGGCCTCATTATAAGAGCATGGGGAAATTTTTGTAGTGGAGTTTTCTTATGTGGCTTGATAGGTTGATGGAGCAACTTTTGTACATTGCAAATCAAAAAGTGTGAAAATTGGCATTTGTCATTTTTTTATTTCAAGTGACTTGCTTAATGTTTCCTTTTGTAAAGAAAATTGTAATCATCTTGAAATGTACATGTTTAAACCAGTTCTTCCACTTACTTTGAGATTTTGTGCACTAATTGCTTTACAGAGACTAAAATGACGAGATTTAACTAAGTAATTATACAACTTCAGGTAAAAATAAATTTATGGTACATATTAGAAAAGTCAGAAAAAAGGCAGCCAGCCCAAAACAACTGAAGAGATATTTACATTTTTGCCTGACTCTTTTTTGTTTTTGTTAAAATACATAGCACATGAAACAAACATTAGAACGCTTACAGACCTGGCATATAATAAATGTATTTAAGGAATGATGGCATCTGACAAAGTAGACCCAGACTTCTTCAATCCCACATCTACATAATTATCTTCCTTGCCCTTGTGTGCCTCTTTAGCTTTTTTTGAATTAAATGTAAATATGGCAGCTTATGTGCATATTCTAGATCACATACGTAGTCATAGAAAATAGGAACAGGAGTAGGCCATTCGTTGCTTGTGCCTGCTCCACCATTCAATAGGATTGTGGCTGATCATCCAATTCTGTATCCTGATCCTGCTTTCTTCCTTTGACCCCTTTTGGCCGAAGGGCTATGTCTGACTTCTCAAATATTTGCTGTTTTGGCCTCGATTGCTTTCTGTGGTAGAGAATTCCACAAGCTCACCACTATGAATGAAGAAATTGTTTTATCATTTTATCAAATGGCCTTCCTCATCTTATGGTAGATTGCTCAAATAGTAAGTGAGATCACTAACTAATGATTCAAGCGAATTTGGTATTTCACTCCACTGAAATTCGTGAATGGATTCCATTGTCTCAAACTCTTGTGATATGCAAGAAATACAATTTTTCAGACACCCTAACAATGATTTAGCTGCAAAGTTGGGGAATGGAAGGAATGGAGGCCAGCATGGGCATGGGTGTTGGAAGCCCTGAAAAGTGCCTGTTTTCTGCCCACTTCGGAAGGTTACCATGCAAGTGGGCAGGGAACAACCATGGAGCAGTCAGGTAAGCAACTAAAATCATCAATAGATGATTAACTGAGGCTTTCATGGTCATTGCAGGTGTTTGGCAAGTATTAGAGTCACATTATCACACTGTGAGAATGCATCATCTGTAGCTTGGATACATTATAAGAGGGAACCGAATTGGGTTCTCTCCATCTTGGTGTGAGGCTACTGCTGTCATGCTTGACATGGCACATGAAGTGCTGTACCTTTTGCCTGTCATGCCTTGTTGATCTTATTGAACATCTTGGGATGCTATTTCCCAGTCTGAGAGACCAAGCTTCATGCAGCTCACTTCCATCCACGCCTGATTTCATTTGAGGGGTTTGGTTCTGCCTTCAGTCCTTGACACGCGTCACTTTACTTTTTGTTCTTCAAATCACTGCAGTAGGACCCCAAAGCATCAGACAGAGCTTTCCATCCCTGTACTGTTGAAGGACCAAGAAGCTATTCAGCCATTCAGACCCCTGCTGAAGTCCCTTCAATTAATTCATTAAATCTATGATGGGTGTTCTGCAACATCCCATCGACCGTCTGTGATTAGCCTGGAAACTGACAAGTGTGATCTTACTGCCGTAGTCTGGAGATGAAGCACTGCAATCATGTCCATTCCAGTTACCAATGTTTTCTTGCGCCACAGCTGGCCTCATGCCTTGCATCAGCCTCTTAAGATTCCTTTGCCTGCTCACTATGTTTGTATTTTTTTGTGAGCATTGTCATTGTGGATTTCATTCCTGTATCCTCAGTTTAACCACATTTTCCTTTTGGTGTTTACAATTGCTCTCAAATTCTTCCTCCTGTCAAATATTTGCTTTATTGCACTCACATGTACCTAAGTACAGTGAAAGCTTTGTTTGCGAGCAGCACAGGTGGATCGTAGTAAGCAAGGACATTCAGGTCAAAGGCCCTGACCCGAAACATCCACTTTCCTGCTCCTCTAATGCTGCCTGGCCTGTTGTGCTCCTCTAGCTCCACACTGTTATCTAGGACTCCAACATCGGCAGTTCTTACGATCTCATTCAGATCATAAGGTGCTTAGTGAGGCATACAGGTGACACTACACAGGAGGTGAATGACATTAACTTCAAATAATGTTGATCTTGAGAATCTATTCAGCAGCGTATTAAGGGAAGAACCTGTTCTTGAACCTGTTGGTGCATGTGTTCAAGCTTCTGTATCTTCTGCCTCAGGAGTTATAGTGGAACATACCAGAGTTTGTGGGGTGGGCGGCGGGCTATGGTCTTCGATGGTTTTGGCAACTTTTCTGCAACGAGAGTTATAAATAGAGTCCGTGGTTGAAAGTTTGGCTTTGATAGTCTGGGCTGTGAACACAACTTTCTGCAGTTTATGGTCAACAGTAGCAAGATGAGTGGAATCTTTGTCCTAAAACAGCATACAACAACATGCAACAACTGCAACAGGGCCTGAAGCACACTGAATGCTGCTTACTGCAGTTCAGTGAATCCATCAAAGTGACTGAAGTAGTCCAACCGTTTTTGCAGGAGTGCTTTTTAAGGACATAACTTAGGATTTTCTCACCCTTTTGCACCCTAAAAGGTGAGGATCTCTGCAAAGAATTCAAAATGTGCTTGAGAAAAACCAGTGGAGAAACTTGTTTCCACCACAGTTGATAGTGCACCAGCCATGGTTGGTGCAAGTGCATTTGTTTTTGATGTGTTTTGCAGTAAGGCTCCTGATTTCTCTCCTTCTGTCAATTACCTTAGTCTAATCGATCAGAAAGCATTAATGAGTAAAGTTATAGATATTTCCTATGATTAATGAATCTTCCATGCAGATGTGAGGGTTAAGGTTAGGTAAGGTTTTGAAGATTTTTGTATTTAGTGCTTGAAATTCACTTTCTTAAATCAATTAAGTGTGCATTGAGCTTTTGGGTAATGCATTGTTGCTTGACTTTGGTTTCCCAAGAAACTGAACAAGCTCAAGTGTGAACTGTAGAGAAAAGACAAAGATTTAGCACATCTGCATAGAGTTGTGCATGCATTCAAATTGAAACTGTTTGTGGTCCTCACAATAATTTTAAAAATAGTGCAGCACTTCCTGAGTCAAGAAAATGCTAGCGGAAAGAAAAGGAAAATGGTACCACCCAAAGACATCTAAACACAAGAATGGATGTTAGAGGAATTCAACAAGCAATGTGAGAGTTAGATGTGAAGAAAAAAAATTTTCAAATACATTCCTTCACGTTGACATTGGGGTGGCTGTTGAATTCCATTTATAAAGGGGATTTGGATGGAGATAAGATATATTGGTAATGTCCCTGCCTCAAGGCCAGGAGACTCCAGTTCAAGTCTCACCTGCTGGCATGTGTCAGAACAAGTTAATGAAACAATATTGAGATACAGTTAATAATTATACATAATTATGTTAAGCCAAAAGTCAGGTCAAGGTTCATTTTTTAATTGGGGACATGTAAACACTGCAAAATAGCCCTTTCTATCATCATGTGCTTTTACAATGAAAGTTTCCTTTTGACTCCAACTTTTTAAGACAGTCTTCAAATGAAGACTATCAGGCCCAAGTATTGCACTGCCCTGTCAAAACCATTTGTTGGACTGGACACCACTTGCAACCTTGAGCTACAACTGAGACTTCAAGGTAATGGCAGATAATGTGCAGTTGCCTGAGTCATATTTGAGGGTTGGCAAGCAGAGGAAAAAAGATTAATTATGTCTGTTTGGTTTTAGATTTATAAATCTGGGAAAAAAAAACTTGTATTGTGTATTTTCCTGGAGTAGATCCTCGGTTTCACTAACCTCCGGATCACACTTGAACTTCAGGTTGGAGACCGCTGATCTTGGCAGTAACTGGGAGTTACTGACGTTAGATGCAGTTGTGAACACTGGTGGTGTTCTGCATTTCACTTCCCTGTCTATAAGCCAAAATAATACTAAGAAGTATGATTCAATAGCTGATAGCCTGTTCCAAAGAATAAAAATAGATTAATTCCCAATATCTGGTTATTGTTAACATTTTGTAATTGTGCTGAAAAATATAGAAATATGAAATCAAATTAGTTGCTTATTTTTTAAAGGTGTGTGTTTTGGGCCTAATCATTGACAGCTATCTGCTCTATAAATACTGTATGTCTCTCCATTGCGTAACACTGGCTGCAAGTTATAAATTTTCTTTCAGTATATTAAGTTTATTCAACTGTTGTACAAAACCTGGAAGCAAGCCAGTTGATTAATGCTAAGAATTATAGTGGGTAATATTCACTTTGAAGTGGGGGATAAAATGGTGACAGAGTTGAAGTTGCAGTTGTGTCTAGCTAATTTTCCAAAGTGCTCTATGCATACATGGGACAAACGGGCGACCGGTTAATGTTTATGCTACACTTAACCTCCCTTGCATGCTTTCTAGCTAAATGTATGATTGCACCCATTTATTTCCTCAAATGCCTTGTCTAGTTCCCCTTTTAGTGCACCTCGGCTGTTTTGATTTTGCTCACTCGCTGTGAGTTTCAAATTCCTATTGCGCACTTTCCCTACCTCCTATTGGATTTCTTTGTTACAACATTGCTACCTTGCATTATTATTCTCTAACAGTGAATGCTTGAAGTTTTTAGTTTGCAAGAAATGCAGTATACTCTAAAAGATTAGCTAAGAAGTTAAAACATGTAGAAAAATAGTTTGCATGTTTTTAAACAATGGTAATGAATAAAGTTGCAATTTAATCTGCAAGGTAGATGTTTGACAAGGACGTTCGCCAAATTCAGGCTTGGTATGCCTGGTGTTGGGGAGGGAATATATGTCAAGGTTGCTACTATACAGCAGCTGCTATTCAGTTGTCATTTCTAGAAATGAACGCTGAAAGTGGATAAGGTAAAAGTGTGGCATACACAGCCAAGCATATCAGAGGGCAGTTGGTTCTCTGGAACTGTGCTGAGTGTGTAGGTCAGTGCCTTTCCAGGATGGGTGGAAGGAAGGATGATTAGAAAGGTGACTTTTAAACAAAAATAAGGTTTCCTTTTTAAAACCACTCTCTTTTTTTAAAAAAATGCCCAGAGGTTGTTCCTGTGATTTTATATGCCCTTCTTTAGATAGCTTCTGCAGAAGCTAATCATTAAAAGTTGAAGAAAATTCCAAGGTAATTGTGAATGAAAGGTTGATAGATTGCAAGCTAAACATTCAATGAGACAAAAGACTGGTGCGATAGAATTGCTGTAGATATTTTGCGTTTCAAGTATTTGGTCACAACAGCCGAAGAAACCAGAATGAAACGTAATTAATGTTGAGGCAGCATTTGGTTGCAGTTTTTTAAGCTATTAGTTTCTCATTCACTTTCCTAACATAGTTGACAAAAATATTGTATTCCCTTTGTCATGCAATTTGTTAAAATCATTTCAGTATGATACAAAGGGACCTAAAACACACTTGAATATTCCTAGATAACAAGGTGTCGAGCTCGATGATGCTGCTTTGCCTGCTGTGTTCAGAGGAGCAGGAAAACTGACATTTTGGGTCTGGATCCTTCTTCAAAATCACGGAAAGAAGGATGTCAACCCGAAACATCAGCCTTCCTGCTCCTCTGCTGCTTGGCCTGTTGTGTTCAGCCAGCTCTACACCTTGTTATCTCGGATTCTCCAGCATCGGCAGTTCCTACTATCTTGTGAATATTCCTATCGCTATCTAACAAATACTTGTAAATGTGGCAATGACGTCCTTCCACAAGGAGAGTTTACGGACAAAAGTATTTCAGGATCATAAATTGGTTAAAAGGTCCACAGAACACTTTTTTTTTCTAAAATAAAATAAATTGTTTTTCTGTGTTGACATACTGGTTCTGTTCTGCAAGTTGATGCTCTGTGTACTGTTTGGCGACAGACCGATTTGGTGCAACGGAATAGTTGATGAGGTTCAAGTTTATAATTTGATTGCATTTCTAACATGTCTTGTTTGTGTGATGCTATGTAAGAATGACTTGGTGGTTAGCACTGCTGCCTCACGGCACCAGGGAGTTGGGTTCATTTTGCCCTCGGGCAATTGTCTGTGTGAAGTTTGCACGTTCTCCGAGTCTGTGTGGGTTTCCTCCCACAATCCAAAACACTGCAAGTTAGGTGGATTGTCCACAATGTTCAGGGATGTGTAGTTTTAGGTGTGTTTAACTATGAGAAAAGTAAGATTACTGGGAAAGGGTAGGGGGATGGGTTGGGAGGAGTGCCCTTCGGAAGGTTGGTGTGAACTTGTTGGGCTGAACGGCCTGTTTCTGCACTGTATGGTTTCTGTTCTGTTCTAATATTGCTTTGTGAAACTTTTGAGGGAAAAAAATTGGGGAAGATGTTTTCTTTCCTTGGTCTGAGCCTGCTCTTTCTTTCGTTTTTGGGGGTGGTGGGTGGGATAGAGGAATAAAGCTGAATTGGAGGAAGATGTGCTAGGAATAAGCTGTTCAGCCGATCAATCTCTCCTTTTCTGGAAAGAACGTTGTGTGTTTAGGGCTAAACCTGTTTGGTGCTTTGAAAGAATGGTTAAAGAAACATATAACAAGATTTGTATTTCCTGAGCAAGCTGTGTCTGCAAGACTTCAGAGAACCGTGAATGATTATTAATATAACCACGTGTCGCAGGAACAGACTCCACAATAGGCTATACTTCACACCTTTTTATGTTCAAGCATTGCCAATGAACCCCAGTGTGTGTTTGTTTTTCACAAAGTCCATCTCTATAGATGAATCTTTTTCTTTCCTGAAGAGGTTGTATGTAGTTAGGGGATATTAAATCAGTGCTTCGAAACTTATTTTTCACTGTGAGATCCAATCTTGAGGCTTGAAAATCATTGTGACTGCTCAGTGAACAGTGGAGAGGTGAAGACCTAATAGTGGTGGTGGCAAGAGTTTGGGTCAGCCATTGCTGGTTTGGAGTTCAGAATCACAATAGTTCAGCTCATGACCCTTCCTGACCAGTACTTCAGGAAGGCCTAATTTAGACAAAGTATTTATAATTCTATTACTGACTGTGTATGTTGACCAAGTGTTATATTTTTATTTGCAAAGTGTTACTTTGATAAATCAATAATTGTGCTTTCTAAGAAACTTGATTGATCAATCTTGGTAACTCGGGTAAAAACTATTTTTCTTTGAAGTTGTGACCAGTAGGTAGAGGTGCTAAAGTGTCAACGGGGCCCTCAGCCTCTGTTTTTTTTAAAAAACGTCACTCTTCCTATTTATCCTCAATCATTTACTTTGTTATGTAATCTTGCTGGAAAAGAGTGATTCTTAAAAGTCACAGTACTTAAATATGAGGTAACATATGGTAAATTTTCATTTTTTTGTCTCTTTGACACGCCATCTCAATAAGTATGAGAACAGGCCAAAGATAATTACCGAACCCTTCAGCATAGTTGGCTGTGTCTGGAAATATCTGGCACTGGTTTTGTTTCTATATCTTTTTAATTGTGCAGAGCTGCTTGATCACTGGCTGAGTTTGGATATCCACCGTGTGGAAAAAGTTTGATAACTCTTGTGCCATGACATCACCTAGTAAGTTATGGTTCCAATGCTCAAGCCATGATGAAGGGAATAATTTCTATTTGTATAAAAGCTTTAATGTCTTTTGGATGTGAAGTGTTTTTAAATAATTCAATTAAATTAAAATCCAAGTCCCTAGAACATTAGCTTGGATCTGAATTATCAGTTCAGTCACATTTCTGAGTTGGTAGTGTTCTGGTAAATTTCCCGGCATTGAAGAAAATGCCTAGGGTCTTTCTGATCTAATGGCACTTTTGACTTAAGATTTCATCAGGAAGGTGACATTTTCAGCAGCAAAACATTCCATCAGTTCTGCACAGAGGTATCTTTCTGCATTATCTACTCAAGTTCTTAGGTGGGACTTCAGCTCGTAACTACTTGCCTTGGAGACAACACAGCTGTTACTAGCTGAAGTTGACCCTATCCAAGGTGCTTTTATCACACACACACACACACACACACACACACACACACACACACACACACACACACACACACACACACACACACACACACACACACACACACACACACACACACACACACACACACACACACACACACACACACACACAGTTTGTATCAAGAGTAATATGTACCAACATGTTGAATGCTAATTGCATTGCTGTGAACCTATACGATTAAAGAGACAATCTTTCAGTGGGCTTCAACAAACAGTTTTGTCTTTGCAAGTCCATTGTCTGTCTGTTTTAATTGCTGAGCTGAATAACTGTACAATGTACTCAAGGTTTCTTCGCTTCTCACGGATCCTCTGAATTGTAAATGTAGTATAATCGTTTGCCGCTTGAGGATTTGAAAGGAACTCTGCTGTAAGCCACTGCACCAGGGATAATTGTCTTCTCTCTGTCATCCATAATTTTCTCCCACCAAAAGAAGTAGTATCTGCTCTGTAAAGATCAAAATAGTGTGTTTCAGAAAATACAAACCAGTTTGTATCTTTTTACAATGAATGAAGACTGAACAACATTGTTACTAAATGTGTGGAATTTAAAAAATACCATTTGTGACTCCTTTTTAATGTTAACTGAGTTATCTAGTTTGTGTCAACAATTGTTTAAAGACTTTGCGGAAAACTGCTCCCTTGATATTTACTCAATGTTGTGTAGTTTCCGACATCCCAACGTGGTAGAGATAAAAACATGTTTTGTCAGCTTAGTATTGACTGAACTGTATTGCTTATTGAAGCTTATAGTTCACAGAATACCTACAGTGTGGAAGCAGGCCATTCAGCCCAATGTGTCCACACAGACTCTCTTAGGAGCATACTACAAGACCCAACTCCTCCCTCCCCTGTTCCTGTAATCCTGCATTTCCCATGAATAAGCCCAACTAGCCTGCACATTTCTGGACACTATGGCCAAATTCCTATGGCCAAACTGGAGCACCCAGAGGAAACTTGTGCAGAGACTGGGAGAATGTGCAAACTCCACACAGACAATCACCAGAGAGTGCAATCAAACTTGTCCCTGGTGCTGTGAGGCAGCAGTGCTAACAGCTGAGCCATAATTCATGCAGCAATTCTCCTCCTTTTGCAGTAGTATGTTTATATGGAAAGACCTTTCAGAAACTGCAGATATCAGCTGAAAGTGGGAACAAACAGGACCTGCTCATCCAATTGTGGGAGCTTGGTTGCTACCTAATTTAGAATAATCTGTGCTTGCGTTAGGTCTAAAATAAAATTGTTGGCAGGTGCATATCATGGCCTTTGTGAAAGTGTTCTGTGTATAGTAGAGATGGGATGGGGTATAAGCATCTTGAACCTCATTGTGGTAGTTGTCACCTATCCCTGTTCCATTAGTTATTTTCTTTTTCTAGGGGTTGCGGGACTCTAGGCACCCAGCAGTTTTCACCAGTAGCCTATTTTTAATGGCTGTTTGCGCTGCAACTGCACGGGCATACTCACCAGGTCCACAGTCTCTTTGCCTGTGGCACCACTACCCAATGCCAGTCATTGCACCAGCATCAAATGCTGTCCCTCTCCTAAGTCTTCCCTGTCTTGTTTAGTCACCTCACCTTTTTGACCCTCTTGACATCCCTCTTTCTGCCTTACTTCCAACCCTCGAGCCCTCAGTCTTGCCCGCAGCTGCCTTTCACATTGACTGCCTTGATTCTTGAGCTAAGTGATGAACTGGGTAACATGCTGGGCAGTGAATGGGGTGAGACCAGGATCAGGAAGGGTAGTGCGATGAGATGGCGGAGGCAGCAACTTGCTGGTCTACTGTTTTCTGGCTGCATGATGATGTCTCAACTCCTGTCTGAGTTCATTGGCAGGAGATGGTGAATATTAATGTGCACCTTGGGGCTCCACACCAGTTCTAGAACTCCAATGCATGTTTGAGCTATTAATGAGCAGTGTGCCTAGGGGGGTTGCTGCAAACTCGGATCAAGGTAACTAGGATATTTTTGATGGATGCTTGTCTGGACAGGAGGAACATCTCTCCCAGTCCCAGTTAAGTATTTGCCCACACCTCAGAAATTGTTGCTTAGTGTGTTTACTACACAGACACCTACTTCAGAATAGTCCCTACAATGTAGGCAATAGTGTAGCTCCTACAACTTCTCTGGGGTCAGTGAGCAAGTGCTTGTGTTTTCGGAAATAAAATACAGGAACAGCAACTCGTATTCTGCTTGGGAACCCTGCTGCCTGATGGTATCAATTTGGACTTCTCAAGCTTAAATCTCCCCTCCCCCTACCGCATCCTAAAACCAGCCCAGCTCATCCCTGCTTCTCTAACCTGTCCTTCCTTCCCATCTATCCCCTCGTCCCACCTTAAGCCCTACCTCCATTTCCTACCTACTAACCTCATCCCACCTCCTTGACCTGTCTGTCCTCCCTGGACTGTCGTACCCCCTCCCTACCTCCTCACCTACATTCGCCTCTCCCTGGCTCCACCTCTGCCTGTTTGACCCATCTCCACCTATCTCTTCTCCTCTATCCATCCTCTATCTGCCTCCGCACCACCCCCCCCACCTTATCTCAGAATCCCTTTCCCCTTCCCCATCTCTAAAGAAGGGTCTAGGCCTGAAACGTCAGCCGCCTTGCTTCTCTGATGATTGGCCTGCTGTGTGCATCCAGCTGTACACATTGTTATCTAAAATGCGCATCAAATGCTGTTGTCAGTGATGAGAACTTAGTTCAAGGATGTGTGTTGTGTGACCACTGCAACGAGGAGGTGGTTAGTGGTGGATTCTGCGGACTAGTTACCGTTCCTCTGCAGACAGCTTGATAATTGTCAACTGCAGCAGGATTCTTTTTCAAAGTATTGGAAGTTTTTGATTGGAAATTGCCAACAGTTGTCCCATCTCACAGCCAGGGCAGATTTACTGGCCATTGTGCAACACTTCTATAGATTTCTAAATGCAAATTTTATCAAATGGACCTGTTCCAGAAATGTTTTTGATAGCTACTAAGAGTTACGTGGTAACTTTTTGTTTTAAAGTATGCAAATAAAATCATTATAATCTATTGATTTTATCTGGATTCATAAGGCACAGTATCAACTGGTATAAAACAACTTCATTTGGCATAGGATAAGCAGCTTTCTGTGTCTCAAATACTGAGCTGTAATTTATGATAAATGAGCAGTGAAGCATTCTTGTATTTATCACATTAAAGCTGCACACCCAAATGGAGAGCCACACCGGGGCTGGGTGGGGGGAGGTCACCAAAAAGGCTTGTGATTTCAAGCTTATTACAATGCGGGATGGGCTAGGTGGTTGGTGAGAATTTGAGGTGGGTTGTTAATGCCTAAAGTTGAATTCTTTCTTGAAGAAATATGCCAGGGTTACCTGTGTAAATTTAAGAAAGCAAAATATTCTGCTTGTGTTGGGAATTTGAAATAAAAACGTGAAACTGCTGTAAACGTGCTGCTAGCATCAATAAAGAACGAGACAGACAGGGAGTTAACCTTTGAGGTTCCATGACCTTTTATCAGAACTGGAAGTTCATAAGTACGTGCAGTGTTAGGCTTTCTGTGGGGAAAGAACAATGAATGAATGGGTCTGGTACAGGGTGGAGGGAGGGCAAGAGTGATTGAATGACAGAGATACTTGTATTAGTCAAAAGTGAGTGATAATAGGACAGTAGGGAAGCAAAAGCCACAAATATCAGAGGGGGATTTAAATGTAATGAATTGTAGCTGTCAAAAGCTATCCTGCCAACTGAGTAAACATTTCAGTGCAGACAGTGCAATAATTTGTGTGTCTGACAATATCATTTGATGTTAACAAGAACTTCACATTCTTCTTTGAGTCCATTTGATAGAATTAATGTGTGACCTCAAAGAAGATCTCTGAACACCAGCTCCCTCACCCCCATCCCAGGCCCCAGGATGACTTTCCATATCAAGCAGATGTTCACCTGCACATCTCCCCAGTGTGGTATACTGCATCCACTGTACCCGTTGTGACTACCTCTACATTGGGGAAACCAAGCAGAGGCTTGGGGACCACTTTGCAGAACACCTCTGCTCAGTTTGCAATAAACAACTGCACTTCCCAGTCGCGAACCAGTTTAACACCCCTTCCCATTCCTTAGATGACATGTCCATCCTGAGCCTCCTGCAGTGCCATAATGATGCCACCCAAAGGTTGCAGGAACAGCAACTCATATTCCCTCCCTAACCTGTACGTCCCCTCACGTATCCCCTCTTCCCCACCTCAAGCCGCACCTCCATTTCCCACCTACTAACCTCATCCCACCCCCCCCTTAACCTGCCCATCCTCTCCGGACTGACCTATCTCCTCCCTACCTCCCCACCTATACTCTCCTCTCCACCTATCATCTCCTCTATCCATCTTCGCTCCACCCCACCCCTTCTCTATTTATTTCAGAACCCTCTCCCCATCCCCCTCTCTGATGAAGGGTCTAGGCCCGAAACGTCAGCTTTTGTGCTCCTGAGATGCTGCTTGGCCTGCTGTGTTCATCCAGCTTCACACTCTTTTATAAAGAAGAATTTCTAGTAGTTTAGCAGTAATATGTCATACTTCATGCTCTAGGACATTCCTCTCTCATCTCTTGACTCCTCTCCTTCCAATGTTACCTTTCATATGACCACAGATGATGTAATACCTAATCGTTACCGCCTCCTCCTTCCCATCATGCAAGTGCTCCTCAACACACAGTCCACCTGAGGGCAAGGTGTGGAGCTGGATGAGCACAGCAGGCCAAGCAGCATCAGAGGGCTTGGCCAGCTGTGTTCATCCAGCTCTACACCTTGCTATCTCAGATTCCCCAGCATCTGTAGTTCCTACTATCTCCTTTCACCGGAGGGCAATTGTTTCATTCTCTTGTGCAATCAGAAGACCAGAGTCAGTTTTGAGATTGCATTGTCAAGACCCACTCCCACTTCTCCACCTAGAAGCATGAACTGAGCTCCTGTTTATTTCTTGTTTTAATTTGACCTTTTTTGTCTCTGACGACTTGAGTGTTCTCATGTGACAGTGTTGGTAGTTAGCACTGTTGCATCGGTCACCTTGGCAGATTAGCCATGGAAAATTCAGGGTTCTCCGTTGCACCCAAGATTCTTTCTCTGCCTATACGTTCCATGAAACACACTTTACATTTTTTTTAATAAAATTCTGTTTTTTTTTAAAAAAAGCTTTTACAAGTAAAGGGTGTGAAACATTGGCTGGGATCATCGTCATTCAATCTGAGGAGTGATTATCTTTAAGTGCAAGTGCCCAATGGTCCCTGGACCAGGCAGCAAACCTACCAGATTAAGTGCCAGTCGGGTGCATGAATGCTGAATGTTTGGGGTTTTTGTTTGGGTGCTGTGGCTCAGAGGTTCTTCCTGCTGGAGACTGCTGACCATTCAGAAGTTGGCAGCCCCTGGGAGCTAGAGACCATTTGGTTGCCAGGCCTGATCAGTCATGGAAATAGGGATCGGGGAGAACATGAGTGGTTTCTTTTGTTGGAGGAAGTGGCAATGTCACCTTGCAAAACCGTTAGATTTAAATTTAATTGGCCTCTGTACCAAAGGTCCTAGTTTAAATTGATTGGCTAAGTTCAAAACTTGTAGTCCTGGTAACTGTTAGTTTGCCTGCTAACTGTATGGTCTTTTGATAAAAAGTTTCAATTTGGGTGCCCTATGTACTTGCAAACTTTCAAGCTGCTGCGCATAAACTTTTTTTCTCTGCTTAGATTTTTTTTAAAAAAGCACATCTCTTTTTAAGGAGACCAGTGTTTATCTCCCCCTAGCATGTTACAAACGCCAAATTCTGACTTTCTGACTTCCTGACTCCCAATGCACATGTACTCGACCCAACTTCACAACAGGTGCCAACCTGCCACTGAGACAGTTAAGTCATGAATATGTCATTAATTGGAAACGTAACAGCCTTAATTGCTGACGTTTCGGGCCTAGACCCTTCATCAGATGAAGGCTCTAGGCCCGAAACGTCAGCTTTTGTGCTCCTGAGATGCTGCTTGGCCCGCTGTGTTCATTCACCTTCACACTTTGTTATCTTGGATTCTCCAGCATCTTTAGTTCCCATTATCACAGCCTTAATTGCTGGCAGGATGGGATAATCGTCCTCTGACCCAGAACGTAATTGCTGAGATGGTCATGGAAGAGGGCAGGGATCTCTCCAGTGCCACTCTTCGTAGACATTTTTCCTTCTAGTCACCTGTCCCACCACTTATATGGAGGGAAAAATCCCACCCATTAACTGTTTCTGTCTCCACAGATGTTGCCTGACCTGTGTAATTCTAGCACTTTTTTGCTTTTATTTCAAACTTACAGCAGCTGCAGATTTTAATTTTTGTCCTGGATGTGGAAAATGGTAACTAAATGAGACAAACCAAGTGGTATTGGAGCCTTATAGTCCTAATGCTGTTGATTTGTCCCAGCTGCAGATTTTGCATGCTCTGTACCCTTGTGGTTCCATTTTTTTAAATGTTATTTTTAAATGTTTATAGTAAAAGTGTCAGTTGTTTTCAAGAATTCACATTATACTTGAAACCCATCCATCGCTGGTGTTTTCTTTTCTCATTCTTTTTCCCCTTTTCATTTTCATAGAGAACATGTGGAGTGTTATTTTTTCCATGTTTAAAACCTTTATCATATTTAAGCTATTTAATTCCTCGAAGCACAGACCACAAATTATTAAAGTATTCAAATATGGCCTTGTGGTGATTTTGCACAAGCACTGCCTTGATGCTACCCACCACATGCATTCTGTTCCCAAAACCTTGCGCACAACTGCTTTGCATGGAAGATTATCCTTGGTATTTCCCAGAGGAGTTTTACTGTTATCGGGCGTACTGATTCTACAGTTTTTTTTTTCTTGGCAAAGCATTGTGCCCTTCAATCATTATTTTTTTTCTGTGCTGTACTTTAATTTAAAATAGGAAACTGTTTTAGCAGTTCAGTGGGTACCTGCAAAGCTCGGATCATGTGGCTCACTGTTAATTTCCCCTAATGCAACCTTGGTGGCAATTTTGACCAAGCTGAGTGGAATCCCTGGAGATTTTTGTATAATTCTGGTTTCACATCTCTACAGTAGCAACAATGTGCATTTATCCTGTATCTTTTAATGTTGTAAAACATACCAAGGTTGCAGAGCTGACAAAATAGGGTCATAATTGGGCTATCGTCGAATATCTATATAAATTGCTCAAAACAACTTGACTTTAAGTTTTTTTTTTTCAGAATTTTATTTTTGTGATGTGGGTGTCACTGGTAAGGTCAGCATTCATTGCCTATCAACAAGTGTTATAAAGAAGATGGTGATGAACTGCGTGCTATGAGGCATGGCAGTGTGAGAGGTTTAGTTTACCCGCAGTATTACTTGGAAGAAATTTTGATCCCATAGCAATGTAGGACTAACAGTTTTCCAAATCAGTATGATCTCTGATTTATTTGGATGAGAATTTGCAGATGATGTTCCTGCTGTCTTTGACTTAGGCCATAGAAAGTGCTGCAGCTCAGTGTTATCTCAGCATTACTTGCATAGCTGCAGCTACAGCCCAGTTTTTGCTTTCAGTTGCTCTTGGGGACAGTTTTAAGATTCCATGTAATGTGTGGAGTGCAGTGGCTTGTTGTAGTGGAGTTCTTCCACACCTGTGTTTGTTTTTTTTCACAGGTTAAGGAACAATGAGAGGAAAATTTAATGTTGCATCTCTCTCACCACACTGCACCTCTCCCCTTTTTTAAACTGCAGCGAAAGATAAGGTTAGCTTCTTGGGATCTGGACTGGAACTTGAAGCCATATCCTTCTGAATCTGAGGCAAGAGTGATACCATTGAGTAAGACGGTTTCATGCTATCTACTATGATATATAATGTGGCCAAAAAGGCAGAAAAGGGGTGTAGAATGACTAGGTATATTTTGTTAACTACAGAATTCTAAGTTGTCACTAAATGACATTAATGAGTTGTCCTCTTGGCATTTTTTTGCACTGTATTCCCTATTAATATTTTTATCTTGACGAGCTCATGGAATAATTGAACCATGGTCCCTTTTTTATGCAACATGTGCAGTTCAATGTCTTAAAGTATGTCATAGTTGGAGTTAATGCCTACACACAATGACCTTTAACTTGTACATTCAGGCTAATAGGCTACTTCATTCAGATTGATGTATGTCATCATTATTTTGTTTTTCACAACAGAACAAGGAGTATTTGTTATGCTTGCTAAACTTATTATGGTGACTTGTTCTAACTTTCTCCACCCAAAACTTCAGTCTGAGTCACTGGAGAGGTATGCTAATTGCCATACTTTTAAACAGATGTGTATGGGAGCAATAGAAGATGCATGAAAGAAAACTATATTTCAGTCAACAACACTCCACTCTACAATCTGCTGAGATACAGAATTTTCAAATGTCACCTTTGCCTAAATTCATTAAAGTAAATGAACTGAAGGAGAGGCAGGACAATGCAGTAAAGGAAAATCTCCTTGATTATTGTTTACTTGTTTTTTTTTGAAGTTGGCAACTTATCACAAGGATAAG
The DNA here is from genome assembly GCF_030684315.1 of Stegostoma tigrinum. Classification (NCBI taxonomy): domain Eukaryota; kingdom Metazoa; phylum Chordata; class Chondrichthyes; order Orectolobiformes; family Stegostomatidae; genus Stegostoma; species Stegostoma tigrinum. The sequence continues at coordinate 48,277,274 of NC_081357.1, read as the reverse complement.
CAGTACTGATTTGGCTTAATACATGGTAAGTTCTAGTTTAGAAAGTGAAGTGTAAGTTTGCAAAGTTGTGTGCAAGTGAGAAATACTATTTTGGTTTTAAGTGTGTTGCGGGTAGAAATCAATGAAACTTGTGGAGGGGAAAAATGCTGCTTTTGTAGACAAAAATTTCTTCCATAATATGCCCATGACTTGTCTATATGGGAAGCCATTTAGGTAGTCAGTTTGTAGCATTACACTCTTTAAATCTACACTGTCTGAAGTGCAGTTCTACTTGATGGGTATAAAGTTAGTAACTTATGAATTTTCCATTTGGGTTTAAAGCCCTGTTATTTTTTTTAATTAAAAGCAGCATTTCATGCTCTAGTCATGTTTGGTAGCAATTTTGAGAGAATTGTAATGCTCGTGAAATAGATGTTCAGTGTTCGATGTCTGTCTGGTGATTTTGTAGAGTGGAGGTGTGCCAATTTTAAGTGATGAGGGAAGGAAAAGCATCCTTTTATTTTTTAGTTTAAGACCAGGTGTAGAGCTGGATGAACACAAGCCAAGCAGCAGCAGAGGAGCAGGAAAGCTGACTTGTTGGGTCTAGACCCTTCAGAAAATTTTTTTTGTTTACCTCTCTTACATTCTCAGGATGTGTCAGACCACCCCACAATTGGTTAATAAACTTCTGGAATGCAGTACGATTTTGTATTATGTGACATACTGTCGGTTTGTTTTTATTTTCTTTTGGCCTGCCATGCTTTGCCATGCTCTCCGGAGGGTTAGTGTGGACTCGGTGAACTGAATGGCCTGTGCCCACACTGTGGGGACTCTATGTAGCACACCGTTAGCTTTGCTAAACGTACTAGTTTGCCATTAGTACATTCCTTCTCAAATGTTGTCATGCTGAACTTCAAAACCATATTTCAAATGTTGATTGGGGGTTGATGTTTGTAGGTAAAGGGATGGCTGGAAAACAGGAATCCTTCAATAATGAGATCCAGAGACAGTATGTCCCTGTTAGAGTGAAAGACTAGGCTGGTAGGTGTAGGGAATGTTGGATGATGAGAGAAATCAAAGTTTGTTGTCAAGGGGGAATAAAGTATGTGTTCGTGAATCCCTGGAAGAGTAGAAAGGCAGTAGGAGTATACTGAAGAGGAAATCAATAAGGCAAGAAAAGGGACATGATGTAGCTTTGGCAAATTAGAGTTAAGGAGAATCTAAAGGGATTTTAAAAATACATTTTAAGGACAAAAGGGTAACTAGGGGAGAATAAGGCGCTGTTAAATATCAGCAAAGCCACCAACGTGTGGAACTGCAGGAGATGGGGGAGCTACTAAATGAGTATTTTGCATTAGTATTTACTGTGGAAAAGAATATGGAAGATAGAGAAAATTGGGAAATAAATAGAGAGATCTTGAAAAATGTCCCTATTTAAGAGAACAAGATGCTGGACATCTTAAAAACACAAAGGTGATTAAATCCCCAGGACTTTATCAGGTATACCCTTGAACCCTGGTAAGCTAGGGAAGTGATTGCTGGGCCTTTTGAGATATTTGTATCATTGATAGCTACAGGTGAGGTACCAGAAGACTGGAGGTTGGCTAATGTGCCACTAATTAAGAAAGGTGGTAAGAAAAGGCCAGGGAGCTATAGATGAGCGAACCTGACATCGCTGGTGCGCAAGTTGTTTGCGAGAATCCTGAGAGACCGGATGTACATGTATTTGGAAAGGCAAGGACTGAATCAAAATATCCAACATGGCTGTACATGTGGGAAATTGTCTTACTAACTCGATTTGAATTTTTTTGTTTTTTGAAGTAACAAAGGGTTGATGAGGCTGATGAATGGTGGATGTGATCTATATGGATTTCAGTAAGGCATTGCTCAGGCTAGACTGGTTAGCAAGGTTAAATCACATGGAATACAAGGAGAAATTAGCCATTTAGATACAGAATGGGCCTGAAGGTAGAAGACAAAGGGTGGTGGTGGAGGATTGTTTTTCAGACTGGAGGCCTGAGACCAATGATGAGCCACAAGGATTGGCTGCTGGGTCCACTGGTTTTCTCCATTTATATAAATGATTTAGATATGAACATAGGAGGTATCGTTAGTAAGTTTGCAGATGACACCAAAGTTGTTATGGACAGCCAAGAACGTTACCTCCAGGGTACAACAGGATCTCGATCAGATAGGGCAATGGGCTGAGGAGTGGCAGATAGATTTTAATTTAGATGAATGTGAGGTGCTGCATTTTGGTAAGGCAAATCAGGGCAGGACTTATACATTTAATGGTAAGGCTCTGTGAAGTTTTGCTGAACAAAGATACCTTGAATGCAAGTTCATTGTTCCTTGGAGTCACAAGTAGATAGGGTGGTGAAGAAGGTGGAGGAGTCGATACAGTGTGGAGCTGGGGGGTGGGGGGGGGGGGGCGAGCACAGCAGGTTGGGCAGCATCAGTAGGAGAGTTTGTTTTGGGCATAGACTCCCCTTCAGGACTGGGGAGGAGGAAGGGAGCTGGGTAAGAGTGGGGCTGGGCAAAGGTAGGTGGGATGCTGATAGGTCAGTGCAGGTGGAGAGGTGGGGATTGGTCAGTGGGAAGGGTGGAGTAGTTGGGTGGGAGAGAAGATCGACAGGTTGTCAGGTCAGGGAGGCAGGGTTGGACATGGGATGAGGCTGGTTGGGTGGGGGGAGGTGAGATTTTGAAACTGGTGAATTCTCTGTTCAGGCCACGGGGCTGTAGGCTCCCGAGGCAGACCATGAAATGTTGCTCCTCCAGTTTGCGGGTGGCATTGTTGTGACACCTGGAGGAGGCCCAGGATGGACATGTCACCAGGGAGTGGGCGTGGGAGGGGTCTTCAAGTGGTTAGCAACTGGAAGGCGTTGTTGATCATAAGTGCAGATATTCTGCAAATCGGTCACAGTCTCTGCGCTTGGTCTCACCAATGCACATCGGGAGCAACAGATGCAGTAGACCAGTTTGGAGGATGTTCAGGTGAACCCCCTGTCATGTGGAATGTTTCTTTTCATTTGGAGGTGACAGGGTAAGTGTAGGGGCAGGTACAGCACTTGCTGCGATTGCAGGGAAAGGTGGGTGTGGTTGGGTTACTGGGGAGTTTGAAGTGAATGAGGGAGTCACGCAGGGACTGCTCACTTCAGGAGGCAGGTAGGGATAGGAATGGGGAGGGAAATATCTCTTCGGTGTCATTGTCTGGGCCCGAAACATTGACTCCCCTACTCTTCTACTGCCTGACCTCCTGGTTTTCCTCCAGCTCTACACTGCATCGGCTCTGACTCCAGTGTCTGCAATTCTTGTTATCTTGCTATTTCCTAGTGAACGAGCTGTTTGGTATCCTTGCCTTTATTGGTCAGCATGTTGAGTATTGGAGTTGGAAGGTTACGTTGCAGCTGTTCAGGACATTGGTTAGGCCCCTTTTGAAATACTGCATGCAATTCTGGTTTCCCTGCTATAGAAAGGATGTTGTGAAACTAGAAAGGGTTCAGAAAAGATTGACAAGGATGCTACCAGAATAGGAAGGTTGGAGCTATAGGGAGAGGCTGAATAGAATGGGGCTATTTTTCCCTGGAGCTTTGGAGGCTGAGGGTTGACCTTTTCGAGGTTTATAAAATCAGAGGAGCATGGATAGGGTAAATAGACAAGTCTTTTCCTCATGGTGAGAGAGTCTAAAACTAGAGGGCGTAGGTTTAAGGTGAGAGGGGAAAAGGCTTAGAAGGGATCTAAGGGGCAGGATTTTCACGCATAGGGTGATGCGTATATGGAATGAGCTGCCCGAGGAAGTGGTGGAGGCTGGTACAATTACAACAGTTCAAGGACATCTGGATGGGTATAGAAATAGGAAGCGTTTAGAAGATAACCAAGTGTGGAGCTGGATGAGCACAGCAGGCCAAGCAGCATCTTAGCAGAAAACTGACCTTTCGGGCCTAGACCCTTCAAGCAGTTCCTGTTACCTAGGGTTTAGAAGGATTTGGGGCCAGATTAATTTGGCGTACCTAGTTTGCATGGATGAGTTGGACGTGATCTGTGCTTCTCTGCTCTGCACAAACTTCGTCATTATAGTTTTACGTCTCTGCTTGAGCAACCTAATTCAACTGGTTATTTTCTTCAACAATTTCGTGCAGCAATGTTATATCATGGCTGCATGCAGGTCTGTTCCTACATCCCATTTAGAATTTTACCTTTGATTTTATATTGTTTCCACAAAATGCATCACCTTGTACTTCTCTACATTTGAATTCCATCTGCCTCATGACTGTGTCTCCTTTTCAAGCCCATCAATATTCTCCTCCACTCTCCATTTCGAATTGTGCCTAATCTGCAAATTTCTGAAATTCTACATCCTGTACAGCAAGTCTAGGCTGTTAACATTACTGACTTTAGGGAAATCTCATTGTACAACCTCCTCCTGTCCAAAAGACCATTCAACGCTGTTTATTGAGACATCCACTCCACCACCGTCCTTCCATGGGTTTCAAGTTTCCTGGCAGGTCTATAATGTGTCATTATGGCAAATGCCTTATGAAAATCGATTATAATCAACACTTGTACATTATCTTTAAATAAGTGCATCAAGTTAATTCTCAAAGACAACATAATTGACAATACAGCAATCCCTAATTACCTCAGAATTGTAGACTTAGATTAAGAGTTCGTGCATAGATTGGGTCCTAGAACTCTTCGCTTAACTCGATCAATTTGCTATCGGTGGATCAAGATTACGCTGGAAGAGGTGGGGTCACAGTAATTCAGTCCACTAATTTCAGTCTTTCTACTTGTTCATTCAACGACACTAACACCAGCAATTAGAGTCACAGGGATGTACAGAATTAATCTGGTCCCAATTTCCAGCATTTGGCCCATATGTCTAAACCTTTTCTATCCATATACCCATCCAGATGCCTTATTAATTATTTGACTACTTCTGTACACTGTGACACGGCTGACCCTCTAATCACCTTTCAGATTGAAACAGACAGGAATTGACGAGCCCAGTTACGGCTATCACTTGATATTAGGCCTTCAGAATTCAGAAACAGTTCTTGCTTCTGACGATACCAAGCTTACCTGCAGCCCAATCAGAGGCTTTGCACATTAAAATTTCATTGCAGGGCTGAGACCTGGAAATGATCTAGGTTCTCTGCTCAGTCCCAGTTGTGCATGCAGTGAGGGGTTTCAGCTGAACATCTCTGTTGAAAGATAGTAATTCCTTTGTTGATTTCCCTCAATTCAACTTTTGATGTGTCAATCCAGATTGTGTCCTCCACTCCAGGAATAAACTTGAACCGACAGCTTGACTTGAAGAGTTAAATGCTGCCAGTAAATTTATCGTGTTAAACATGAATTTGAAACAAAAATCAAGCACTGGCACTGTCTGTCATTTTTGTGCTGTGTTGTGGTTGAATTCTTCGGCCTAAACCAAACTTTCATATATTGAGATATCAGTGGTTTCCTGTTTTTGATATTAATTGCAGTTCCCAAAGACAGGACTGCAATGTATAAACAGTTTTAAAAATGATAGATTTATTATTATTGACTTGACTGGAGACTAAAAATTGTTTTTTTTGTCCTGCCAGGAGCTGCTGAAAGATCCATTATATATTGGATTAAGACAGAAGAGAGTGAGAGGGCAAGCATACGATGAGCTTTTGGATGAGTTTATGCAAGCTGTGACTGAAAGGTACGTGTACTTTGTATGTAAACAGTCATTTCCTTCTTTCCGATGTACGGAAGAATCTGACCAGTGTGCTTTTTCCTTCTGTACCAACTAAGATATTTGATTATTTCCTGATAATGGATTTATTACAAATGTTACTCTAGGGATTTACGCTGAAACTTGCCAGACAATTCTGAAACTTGTTAGGTGAAAATATTAGAGACATTTTTTCCCCTTCATGTAACTTTAGTTGTCCTCAGTGGCTTTCTTTCACATGCTCAAATTCCATTATAGTCTGTTTTAAGTGTAGAAAAACTTACTCATCAGTCTGTTCTTAGTGGTTTCACACACAGATTCCTGTTCATAGGAACTGAATCTCAGTGCAGTGTGGGTGAAAGGGTTCAGTCTGCTGAATCTGCTATTTCACAAGTGTATTGCCAAATATGCATTTGTTTCATGATTCTTCTGTGAAAGTGAGCCATCTTTAAATATTTCATGACCTTTCGATGACAGTTGATTTTCATAAATTTCCTTTCATGGAGCTTTATTTACATAATTATTGAAGAACAGTGGGACACTTTTTTTTAAAATTCTGGAACTGAGAGTTTACCATATGATTTTTGGTGTCTTTCGGATTGATTGTAGCTGGCCAATTCAAGCACTTCCCAATGTAGTTTTCTCCTTTTTAAGTGACCTATTGTCAGTTTCCATAAGTGCACCACGCTCTTTTATTTGACATTACACTTGATGTAATCCAAGATTATTTCTAAGTTTTTTTTTTAATAAACTGGTAAATGACCTACTTGAACTGATAGAATATTCCCTCAAACTATCATCTTGAGCTCTTCACTTCATCTATAACATACAGTAGCAAAAAAACTAGGAAAGTAGGATTTAAACATTGTGCATTTCCAGTTCACAAGCCAGACATTAGACTTAAATTTTTTTATCCGTCTTAATTTAAGGTGGAATAAAACATCCCCTCTAACACACCTTTCGACTTTCTTCTTGTCTGATTACATTTCTGCGAAGGATCTTGGGCTGCTTTTCTGTGTGAAAGATGACATTCAATGCAACATGTTGATGTGTAGTTGTGGTGTTGTTCATCTCTGATATTTCAAACCTGTGTTTTAATATCTAATACAACAATTCCTGAAGATGACACTTTGAATGCTCATTTGAAAAGTGCACTCATACGGGACTTGCATTTGTCACTTTATTTTCTTGAAAAGACTATCCTGGGAAGCTATCAAAAGCTGATGAACTTTTTAAAAAATGCAACGCAAAAGCAGTTCTGATAATAGATTCATGAAGTGTGAAGACAAACTATTAAAATGAAAATAGTGACAACAGACATATCAGAAATTAAACCAAATTAATTCTGAAATTTGTCACTTTTCTAGTCAACGAAATCACAAGTGGAAATGGAGATTTAGAAATATCCTCTTCCCTATTTTTGGCATTTCACTTAGTATTTTTCATAATCTTCATTCTTATTCTGTTCCTTGCTGACAACCAGGCATTGTGTAAAGTGAATGTGTGAAAGCCAAGGAGGGCTGGTTGATTTGCCACATTGCAGTATCGAGTGGCTGAAGAGGTTCTTCCTTGAGCAGCAGCCCTTGAGACAGATGGTGCAAAGGAATATCACAAGACCAGATGAAGAAGCTGACACAATATTAACAGCTCTTGAAGTCTGCTGTACATTAGTCTCCCCACTCTTCAGCCTCTCTTGTTGACCTGATACAGCACCTCACTTTAAGGTGAAGCTTGTAATACTGATGTTAAAAGTTTTTCAGATCTTTAAGTCTGAGCTAGAGATGGCCCAGCAGCCTGGGGGAGCATCTGCAAGTCCCCCATACAGCTGATCCTTCAGAATATGACCATCTACAATCCAAAAAGATGATCAAGCCACTGGATGTTTCCACTGAGGAAAATGATTAGCAATTTAGTTTTCTTTAAGTACCTTCCTGTCAGGAATTGTCTTCTATTTACAATCAAAGAGAAGGTGGTGGTGTGGAAAGATTTTAATCTTTTTGTGCTTACAGGATGTGTTGCAAGTCTTGCTGTCATACAACAACATTCTGATTGCACATTTGACAGATGTATTTTTTGTTAATCAATAATTTCCAATTATTTCCATACACCATTGTTAATCAGTTGGCTATATGTGGTTGCTATCTTGCCAGTGTGAGAATTTAACTCCTCATTGGTACTGTATCTGTTAACTGAGGTAGAGTTGAAAGTAAACCTTCTTGCATAGTATTAACTGTTGAAATTTCAGGTTTGGTGAACACACTGTCGTTGGTTTATTGTTTTCTTTAACTTGGCTAGTCCAAGTTCATGAAAAGCTGTTTCAAGCTGCACTTTTTAAAGTGTTGAGCGCTACCTTGCTGGCAAGAGTTGCTTTGTTTTCAAATTGTGGCAATTCCAAAAGGAGTGTTGCCTGAATTAAACTAATTGTCTGGGTTAAATATCTGGTGCATTTTTTTGTACCAGAGAACAAAAGGATATCCAATTTATTTAAAAGCAGCTGCATCTGTACTGCAACTTTCACTCAAGGCAATAACTAGCTATGTTCCAAATAGTTCGAGCAGCTCATTTGTTACATGTAAACCTTATTTTTCAGGGTGAACAATTCCAAATTCCAGACATTACTGGAACTCAAATCAATTACTCATTTTAAAAAGTGTTATGTGTTTGTGGCTTTAAAACAGAGGGGAAAGTGAGAGAGGTAGCTGGCCATTGCTGTGGAGTTAAAGTCATTAGTGGCATTAATGCTACATTTCATTTCAGCACTACTCATCTGGTAGTACTGTATGCTTAAGTCACCTTGGCTTGTCTGTACAAACATACCCTTTGAAGACCCATCCTTTATTAGATCTGTCACAACTGCACCTGGGGTATCACAGAATCCTAGAACCCCTACAGTGCCAAAAAGGCCATTTGGCCCTCCAAAAAGCAGTACCCTGTTTCAGTTGTTGTTCTTTCGTTTCTACTTTTACTGCTAATTGTACTTCACCCGAGCTTATGGTTCAACATTTCCAGTATGGTTTGTGAACGAACAGTGTGTTCAGTTGCAAGTTGTGGAAACTTCAGTAACCCTTTCAGTGCTCTTCCTGAGGTGTTGAACTTCTATCAGCTGTGCCTACACAGTGCTCCCCATGACCAAGGATGATTTGGAGGTGGCCAGCAGCTATATTGCTGTACTGTATTATTATAAAGGCACCTTCCATCATGGAGTCCTGCCGCATAGTCAGAATGCCTTCCGTGAGAAGGTCACTGATTATGCTGGCTCTGCTGATTTTGTTCTCTTCAGCTCCAGTCTTGTTGCAGTGCAAGTGTCATGTTCTGCCTCTAGGGCGGCACTGCAGCCTCAAGGCGCCAGGGACCCGGGTTCGATTCCAGCCTCGGGTGACTGTCTGTGTGGAGTTTGCACATTCTCCCTGTGACTGCGTGGGTTTCCTCCGAGTGCTCCGGTTTCCTCCCACAGTCCAAAGATGTGCAGGCTAGGTGGATTGGCCATGCTAAATTGCCCCATATTGTTCAGGGGAGTGTGGGTTAGAGGGGGATGGGTCTGGGTGGGATGCTTCGAGCGGCGGTGTGGACTTGTTGGGCCCAAGGGCCTGATTCCACACTGTAGGGAATCCTAATCTAATCTAACCTGCCTCCGTAGGAGATATCCGAAGGTCATGAGGCATCTGCTGTGATAGCAGAACCTGCTTGCAGAGCTGAAATGTTAGCACTGGGCCGGATATGGAGGAGTACGCTCTATCCCTTTCCTATCTTTTTCATACTGTTCCAGAAACACCTCCCATCACTTCTTCATTCAGTTCCTCCTACAACACTGTCCTTGTGATGCCATGCTGCTAATCTCCCTACCGTTATGTGGAAGGGCAAGACTAAGAGAGTGGTCGAGATATAACTCCATGCTTACCCCCTCCAACTTCAGCTTATCTAAATGAGGTGAAAATGTACATACTGCTAGCTCCTTAGTATCAGGATTATGAATGCAGCTCAGGTCAGGCACAGTCGCTCAGTGGATAGCACTGGTGCCCCAAGGCACCAGGGGCTCGGGTTCAGTTCTACCTTGGGTGACTGTGGAGTTTGCACATTCTCCCTGTGTCTGCATGGGTTTCGAGTGGATTGTTCCAGTTTCCACCCACAGCTCAGATGTGCAGGTTAGGTGGATTGGCCGTGCTAAATTTTCCCATAGTGTCCGGGAGTAGCCATGGGAAATGTGGATTATGGGCACTGTGGATGCTGTTTGGAGGGCTGGTGCTGACTCAATGGGCCAAATGGTCTTTTTGGCATTGTAGCGGTTCTGTGATACCCCTGGTGCACACTTCTCCCATGTTCAGGTGGGCCAGGAGTACAGCTCAACTGGTATTTAGTGCTAGAGATAATGGGAACTGCAGATGCTGGAGATTCCAAGATAAAATGTGAGGCTGGATGAACACAGCAGGCCAAGCAGCATCTCGGGAGCATTTAGTGCTGGTGGCTGCAGAGGTAGGAACTTGCCCTTTTTTGGGTTTTGTATTCATACTCCTTTTAACAGAACAACGAAGGCCATTAAATTTCTTGTAACACTGGGCCCAGGTATGCCTAATTACTGACCTTAATTACCACTTCCAGCCAGACCTGCTTAAATTGAGGAAGATGCCCTTCTCTTCTCTAGGAACAGTCTTGTGATTACAATTCAGATCCTTAGTGGAATTCTAGAATTGTTTTTGTGGCTGGTGTGCAATGGTTGTAGGGGGATAATTCAAATTTAAGCACAAAGCAGCATTCTTTCGAAAGCAAGCAGAATACTGAAATGTCTCTCATTTTATAAATGAAGGCACACAATTTTTTATGGGCTTTTTCAGAATATTCCTCTGAACATAGTACTTATGCTTTAAACAAATCATTGCTTACCTCGGAGCAGTTGTTGAGCCTTTTTAAAAGAGGGTGAATCATCATCAGGATAGCCGTTAATCCACAAAGTCTTACTGATTTGTTAGCAACTGACTGCATTCAGCATGTAATCTCAACATTGCTTCCTTTGGTATCACACTTAATGATTCAATAAAATTATATTTTGGGATGATGGTTAATTTTGAGTAAAGGTTAAGTTAAAACACTTTCAGCTAATTAGTTTGCATAGAAGTCATGGTTAGTAGTTTGTGAATGGCATCAAAATTGGCGACATGATAGACAGTCAAGAAGGTTTTCTAAGATTACAAAGACATCTTGATCAAATGGGTCAATGGGCTGAAAAGTGGTAGATGGAGTTCAATCTGGATAAATGCAAAGTGTTGCTTTTGATACTAGAAACCAGAGTAGGGCTTATACGATAAATGGTAGAACCTCAGGTAGTGTTGTAATACAGAGGGACCTAGGGCTACAGATACTATATTCTTTGAATTTTGCGTTACATATGGACAGCGTGGTTAGAAAAATGTTTGGTACGCTTCCCTTCATTGCTCAGTCCTTTTGAGTATAGGAGTTGGGATGCCATAGTTGAGGTTGTACAGAGCATTGCACGACTCTTTTGATGAAGACCTCACCAGCGTCAAAACTGACCCTTCAGTCCAACCAGCCCATGCTGAACATGATGCCAAACTAAACTAGTCCCACCTGCCTGCTCTTGGCCCATATTCCTCTAATAGTGTGTTTAGATCTGGTTGTCTAGTTATAGCTATGACATTATTAACCTGGAGAGAGATCAGAAGAGATTTACCAGAATGTTGTCAGGTGTGGTAGGTTTGAGTTATGGGGGGGAGGGGGGCGGGAAATGTTGGATCAGCTAGGACTTTTTCTTTCTGGAGCGTCAGAAGTTGAGATTGGACCTTTATTAAAAATTATAAGATGATGAGGCATGGATAGAGCTAATGGTGGTTGCCTTTTTCAATAGGATAAGGGATCTCCAGAGTAGGAGATGGTTTTTTTAAAAAGTGAGAGGAGGGATTTACAGATATGACATCTAAAACTTTTAGAGGGTGGTTCGTGTGTGGAATGAACTACCTGAGGAAGTGATGGATGCAGGTACAATTACAATGGTTAAAGGACATTTGGATGAGTGCATGAATGGGAAAGGTTTGCTGGGTTTATGGGTCAGCAGCAGATAGGTGGGACTAGTCTACTTTGGGATAATGTTTCATGTGGGTTGGTTGAACTGAAGGGTCTGTTTCTGTGCTGTAGACTCTATAAAAGAAGACTAATACGTCCTTTTCAAAGAGAAAATGATGATGCTGAGGCGATTTCTTGTTTTGTCAGAAATCCAAGAGGTTTGAGTGTTCTGTTTTGGGCAGCATGTAGTATAACTCCAGCCTGTGCAAGGTCAGGGCAGAAGTGTATATGACCCATTGCATAAGTTGTGTAGTTGTGAGGATTCCCCAAAATAAAGACCTTAACAGGCTCCAGCAGAATCTAGAACCTGTTAGGCTTTAAATGAAAAGATGTCTGTCAAGAACATGTGTTTCTAATACTTGTGCTGGCCTGCAGAAACCTTTTGAAGCTGAAGTGTAACCCACATGAATGATTGCCTATATGTCTTAAAATTCCTGTTTCTATTTTCTTCAAATCAGAATAGATTCTGTTTCTGGGCAAGTGTAACTTTCAGCTTGATTTACCAAACTCAGTTCTCTCTCGGACTAATGTGAAGTGAAATTGTGGCCTTTGACATGCCATGACCTATGGCCCGGTAACTACTTTCAGCCAAAATCACATCACCTGTTATCGTTGTGCAAAGATTTTTTGGGGTATGCAGTATTTTCGCGATCTTTAACTTCTATTATAAGGCCAGTGCTGAGGTGTTCCTTGAGAGGAAGCACCCAAGCATGCCCTCATGTCTGATTAGATAATTAGTCTTCAGGTCGCTAGGTGGTTGTTATCTCTCTTGCTTAATATACTTAGGATGATTCAGAATATTGGATTTAGGCAGAAATGTTATATGCAATTTTATTCCTTCCCTAAGAAAGTATTGTAATAACTTTCTGCACCAGCAGTGTGCCTTATGCCATTGCTGTTTTAGGAGAACAAATATGGAGGTCTCAAATTACTAGCTTGATCCAGTTAGGCATTCAATGTTACTCGTAAAACTGCATGTTAACCTGGTCATCTTCTATTACTCTCCTTTCAAGGTTTAAACTGTTGATCAGTTTCCTCAAGTAACTGTTGCCTGTTGTGATTGATCTTTTTAACTTCTATCTTTATATGGTTAAAGAGAAGTATTTGTGCTGTGTTTTGAGATGGCCACTTATGGTGAGTGGATACAGTTGCTGGCCCAGTTAATTTGCTGATTAGGCTGATAAAATCTCACTGGCTAAGTTTTTTTTTCCTTTTGTGGTTAAGACATGGTCACCCCAATGCAATTTGGAATTTACCTAATTATAATCGTGGATATCTTTTTGCATTATGTTTGTCCTGAACAATATCTTACCTGGAGTGCTATCATGAGAAGCACATTCAAATATATCTAATGCAAAATTGAGCCCAACCTATGAACTCAATCGTTGATACCATTCTAATTAACAACCTTATAATTTAAACAGGGTGTGTACCATGTAACTGATCTGGATGTGGTGGTGTCTTGAGTGCACTTGTTGCTTCTGTTCCTCAGGTTTTGTTTTTAGAAAGAAATACAAGCCGTATTTGAATAAGCTTCATCATTGTAATCATTACAATCAACTGTAGTGATCATCTAAAATCGAGGATCAAGTAATAGGCATTTCACTTTATGCAGGCACATTTTATGCCTTTTTTTAAAAATGGATATTTTTGTCCCAGGTTGCCATATAATTTATGTGATTGCAGTATGGAGCAATCCAAAAATGATCATCTTCATATTTACTTGGAAGTATTCACTAAACTTGGAAAAAGTACTTGATTTTCTTGGCATTTATGAAAGCTGAAAGTAAAATGTGTTTATACAAATTCCATAACCATTACCTCGATCTGTTTTGAACCTTCCAGCAAGTTGCTATCATCGGCTGATAGAAAGATTGACCTTGTCCTTAACCTACCACATAAAAGCCATGCCTATTATTATTATTATTATTATTATTATTATTATTATTATGTGAAATAAATATATTTAAGAATATATTTCTGCTGTAGAAACTGTTCAGCAGCATTGACCCCTGTCCAGCCTTTGAGGCCCTGACAATATTTTGGTAATAGTTCTGAAGACTTGTGCTCTGGAGCATGCCACACCCCTAGTCAAGCTGTTCTCATACAGTTACGACACTGGCATTTACCTGACAATGTGGAAAATTGCCCACATATATCCTGCAGGAAAAGAAAATGCATGACAATTCCAACTTGGCCAATTACCGCTCCATCAGTCTATTTTCTATCATCAGTAAGGTGATGGAAGATGTTAACAATCGTACTATCAAACTGCACCTGCTCAACAATAACCTGCTCAGCAATGCCCAGTTGGCGTTCTACCAGGCAACTCAGGCCCTGACCTCATTACACCCTTGGTTCAAACATGGACAAAAGAGCTGAATTCCAAGCGTCACATGAGTGATAGCCCTCAACATCAAGGTCGCATTTGACAATGTGTAGCATCAGGGAGCCCTAGCAAGACTAGTTAATGAAAATCAAAGAAACTCTTCCCTGATGGGAATCATACTTGGCACATCAGAAGATGGTTGTGGTTGGTCAGTTGTTAGAGCTTCAGGGCATTTCTGCTGCATCTGCTTCGTTAATGACTTTCCCTCTGTATTATGACAGATTTGGAGATGTTCACCAATGATTGCACAATACTCCTCATCATTCGTCACTTCTTAGGTACAGAAGCAGTCCATGGTTCAAATGTACACGGACCTAGATAATAATGTTTGGATTAACCAGTGGCTAGTGATACTGACAGTCATTTCCTGTCATTTGTATATCTCCAATAAGGAAATCTCCCCTCGGCATTCAATAATATTACTGTTGCTAAATTCCCTGTTCTTAACATCCTGGGAATTATCATTAATTAGAAATGAATATGAGTAGCCATATAAATGTAGCTTATAAATACAGGTCAAAGGTCAGGAATTATGGAGTGAGTAACTCATGTCCTGACTTCTTGAACACTGTCCAGTATCTGCAGGATACAGGTTAGACGTGTCAGAAATCTAACCACATGCTTCACTCTAGAAGCTTTCCAGGACAAAGCAGCCACATCCACAAACATTCAGTCTACTGCCAGTGCTCGGTTTGTCTTGTACAAAGTATGCTGCGGAAGGCTTCTTAGCACCTTCCAAACCTGTGATAATTGGCATCTAGAGGAGCAAGAAGAGTAACAAAATGGGAATAGCAACACCTTCAAGTTCCTCTCCAACCCACTCACTATCCTGACCGGGAAATATATTATCCTTCCTTCAGTGTCACTGAGTCAAAATCCTAGAACTCCCTCTCTCGTGGTACAGTGGGTCCATCTATATCAAGTTGACTGCATTGGTTCAAGAAGACAGCTCACCATTAACTTCTCAAGGGTGACAGGGAATTGACAATGCTGGCCCAGCAAGTGACACTCGTTTCTGTGGATGAATCAAATCTACTTTAACTGACAAAACCTGCTGTGTACCTGCCTGGCTAGTTGTATACTGGCTGTTTCTGTGGCACATCTTCCTTCATCTTGGATAGTTAGGACACCTTATTAATGCGTTTGAATCTGTTGGCATTGTAGCAGGCCTGATTTCACTTTTCCAAGCTGAGTTCCCCAGAGAAATCTCACTGAAATACAGAAGTGAGCTGTTGGCTGCAGAACGCAATTCCTTTCATTTAAAGAATGTGCTGTTTGTGATCCAGGTAGAGCAGGAGAAATGGAACATGAAGAGGTCCTGCTCTTAAACTTAATAGCGCCTCCCCAGAAATGGTAGGAACTGCAGATGCTGGAGAATCTGAGATAACAAGGTGTCGAGCTGGAAGAACACAGCAGGCCAAGCAGCATCTTAGAAGCACAAAAGCTGACGTTTTGGGTCTAGGCCCGAAACGTCAGCTTTTGAGCTCCTAAGATGCTGCTTGGCCTGCTGTGTTCTTCCAGCTCTACACCTTGTTATCTCAGCACCTCCCAGAATTTCTATTTCTTGTCTTCATCAACATATTCCTCTGCTATTCCATAAATGTTATAATCCATTTTCTTTTCAAGAGGAAAAGTGTGCATGTTTTTGATTTTTAGGTTGCCCTTACGATTTACAACTTGAATCATAAAGTATACATTCCAATGAAAGCATAGGCGTGGCGGTGGTGGCATGTGGTAATGTCTTTGAACCAATAATTCCAAACCCCAGGCTAATGTTCTGGGAACATGGGTTTGAATTCCAGCACAGCAGGTGGTGAAATTTGAATTCCACTTACAAACTTCTGGATTTAAAAGCTCCTGTAATAGTGACCATATGCCCGCTGTTGATTGTCATAGAATCCTATCTGGCTCACGAGTGCCCTTTTAAGGCAGGAAGTTGGACACCCTTATCTAGTCTGGTCTCCAGACCTGCAGGAATGTGTTTACTCTTAAGTGCCCTTTAGATAGTCAGTGATCACCATTTCCCATGGATGACTAAACAGAAAAGATGGAGTTATAGGCCAATTCCCAATCCAGAAGATAATCTGGGCTGCCCTTTTGATGCACTGTTGAGTATAGCACTCTCCAATGCATTTTGCATGATATTTTAAGGAGAGATTTATACTTTCTGTTGCTGAGTATAAAATTTGCTGTGGTACTATTCAATAAGAGTTAACCAACATCACTCCAGATTATCTAACCACTATTTTACAGTGGAATCTTATGGAATTTTGGTAAATTGGAAGTTGTGTTTTACATTGCAGCAGGTGGCTATACTTGAAAAGGACTTAATTATATGTAAAATGTTTGTGCTTTCCTAAATTCGCACTGGTTCTCCCTTTCTCTTTTTTAATGACATCAAAAATTCTAACCCCATCTTTTCCAGGAAACCAAAAGCATTACTGCCTGGGAAATATGATTATTGCGATCACGTACAGACATTGATTTCTTTTTTGACTTTTTGGGCTTAAATACACTTTTCTGCTTTACTACTTCAGCATATTTTTTGTAACAAACAGTTAATTTTAGTGCTTGTGGGTAATCTGAAATCAAATGTATAATGTTGGCTAATTTAATGGAAATTGAGACTTTCTTGGACTGGCAGTCTCCCATCTCATGCAGGCCATTGGACAGCAAGACTCCTCCAATGTTCCTGGTTTCTTTTGTTCCAGCCTGTTCTTGCTGTGCGTAGTGATGTATGTCACAAAGTTGTCTTTAACCAGCCACATCATCTTTTGCTGTGTTTGCAACTGTCCTACTGGCATTTGGGCACAGCAAGTATTTTGGAGATGAAAATACAAGACCTGTCATTGTCAATCATTATCACGTCCTGCAAATGCTTACGACCGGTCTTGTGTCGCACTTTATCGGTGCTAATGCTCTGAGTGCTATGCAGGGCCTTGCACGGACAGCTTTCATGAAGGGCATTGGAAGAAAGTTGGTGGTAGTTACATAATTTATGTAAATCTCAATTTATATCCTGTTCATAGATAATTGTTACGTCTGAATTGAAAAAGTGAATTTATGTTCTATTAAATTTTATTATCCTTGTTCTTTCAGTTTGCAATTTTGTTTCTTTTGCAGAATTTGGATCACAAATTAGCATTCAGAGTTCAAAATACTCAACCTAATTGGCCAAATGGTTGAAACCAGATTAATTGCAAGCCATTTGTGTAAGTTGAGCCCTTAAAGATGAAATAACTGTCAACCTAGGTTTCGTTTGGCAAATTATGCTGGAAAATAATTCTGGTGTTTACATCAAAACAGTAAGCAGAGTAATTTGTTTCGGGTCGGAACCCAAAACGTCAGCTTTCCTGCTCCTTTGCTACCTGATCTGCTGTGCTCCTCCAGCTCCACACGTTATTCTCAGACTCCAGCATTGGCAGTTCGTACTATCTCAGTATTTGTTTGCTGTGCATATAATTTGAGGCCCACAGTATGCTGCCATTTGTGTGTAAATTTTGGAGACTGGTTAGATGCAACATTTCAGATGCAGTCATCTAGCTTATGCCTTTGAGGCAAAGGAGTAGAGTTAGGCCTTTTGGACCCATCGAGTCCTCCACCAGTCAATCACGCGTGATACATTTTTCAACCCCATTTTTCTGCCTTCTCCTTGTAGTCATGATCCCCTTACTAATCAAGAATCTACCTATCTCTTTCTTAAATACAGCCAATGACATGTCTTCCACAGCCTTCTGTGGCAGTGAGTTGTGCAGATTTTGACAGATTTCATTCTCCCTTCCTGTTTAAAAGTGAGGTGTAGACTTGTGCAAGTATTTCAAACTAAATTAAGTTTGCAGAATTATACATGTACACTGCAATTCCAGAATTTTTGCAAATACCTTGAAAGTATAA
Source organism: Stegostoma tigrinum (assembly GCF_030684315.1). Taxonomy (NCBI): domain Eukaryota; kingdom Metazoa; phylum Chordata; class Chondrichthyes; order Orectolobiformes; family Stegostomatidae; genus Stegostoma; species Stegostoma tigrinum. The sequence continues at coordinate 48,259,233 of NC_081357.1, read as the reverse complement.
TCTTTTGCCACAATTTCAAAGAAGGAAGTTTTTTTTGATTTTGCAATAACAGATTGAAGTTCAAATTTATTTTACTTGAGAGGATTGAATTCCAATTGACTGTTTAGTGGCAGGCTCTAGACTTTGTGATGTGGTTGACTCATAAGTGCCCTCTGGGCAATTAGGGATGAGCAATAAATGCTGACCTAGCCAGTGATTCCCTCATCCCATGAATGGAATTTTTTTTAAAAATTGCTTGAGACATCTGCTTCTGCTCCTGTTTCACTGCTGTGCATCCACATATTTTCAAAAAAGGGCTGAACTATGTTGATGTAGCAGTTTTATGGCAGTATTACTGCGAACTGTTGGTTTGCTACTTGGAGGAAGGAGGGGCGAGAAATTCAGCATTTGAGGGGAGGGACTGCACTTGCAGCTGATTTTTGATCCCATGCCTTTTAGCATTGAGCCGCACAGCATTGACTGAGCTAGATCCAGCCTTGGAGAGGATGGAGGGGTGATTGCAACAATAGGAAGGGCTTTTGGCACATTCTGTGGATGGCCTCCCAACAACAACAGTTGAATCCAGGTGAGAAGAATTCCTTGGATGAAGAGAATACTCCATCCAATGAGGAGGATGGTCTCAAACTTGGAGGAAAGTTTTTAAAAAGGCAGCCAGTGCAGTCTACTGCCCACAAAATGCCACCAGGAGATTATCCAAGGAAAATTAAGACTAAGCTCTCCATCTATATTCTGCAAGGAGGAGAGCAGAATGATTCACTGCCTTACCTTCTCGTACCTCCTCGTGTTCCCTTGGTGTCATTAATTAGGTAATTCCTAGGGAACCCCTGTGTTCCACAATGCAAGCAATCATGAGAACTCATTGACTGCCACAGTGAGTTTTATTACCCATAAAGTACTTTAAAACTAAAGGAAATCTACACCTTCAAGTTTGTGGGTGACATGATATCCAGTCCAGTAGCATCTTGGTTAACGCATTCAGACCAGCTACACATTACCACCTGTGTTCTTCTTTTATAAAGGAATAAAGTCAACCAGTGCCAATGAATGGCTATTGGAATTTCAGGGATATTTAATAGATTTGTTCAAATTCATACAGGGTTTTGAAAGAGTAAACAAAAAACTGTTCTTTGTGGGAAACACCTGTAATTAAAGGATTCTCCAGTTCTAACACTCCAGTTTTAAGGCAGATGGATAAAGAACCAAAGATAAATTATTGTATAAAAATGAAAAGAACTGCAGGTGCTGGAAATGTGGAACAAAAACAGAAATTGTCAGGAAGGTTCAGCTGCATCTGTGGAGAGAAATCAGAATTAATGTTTCAGGTCCTAGTGACCCTACCTCAGAACTTACAGCTTCTTTTGTTCTTAAAGTAAAGTAAATTCTCACTTTCGGAATGCAATGATTGATCGGAACAAGAACTGGAAGAACAGTTTTTAAAACCATTTAGAAGTACACTTGAAGTGCCAGAGTGTACAAGGCTACAGACCATATGCTGGATAATGAGGTTAGAATAAATGGATGAGTGCTGACTGGCACAGACATGATAGGCCGAATGGCCTCTTTCCGTGTTGCAAAGCCTCTGACTCTGGTTTTTTGAGATCATGATAAAATAAATGATAAGGTTTTGAATGAAAGCCAAAGTGAAATGGAGGTGGTATAAGTAAAGAAATAAGTTTTATTTACAGGTTTTGAGGGGCTTTGGTCGCCAAGTAAAGGAAATAAGCAAAAATAAACATCCCAATGCAATGCAGAAACACATCAAAATGAGGGCAAAGGTATGATCTAAAATTATTGAACGCATTTGAACACAGAAGTCTGTCAAATGCCTAGTTGAGATTCCATTGAACTCCATTGGAAGATTGCAGTAGGCCAAGGACAGAGGGGTCAGAATGGGAGTGAGATCACTAGTTAAAATGATATGCCACTAGAAACTTTGAGTCCGGCTTAGAAACTGAAATTAGGTTACGCAAAGTGGCCGCCCAGTCCTGCAAGTAGGTACAACCATGTGATGAGCAACAAATACAGTATATTAAATTGAGCAGTGTATAAGTCATGGTTTTGCCAGGAGTTTGAGTCTTTGGGTGATGAAAAAGTGATAGGTAAATGTTTAGAGATATTTCTCCCAATTCGGCAATCTACTGCCCAAAGTGTTCCACGCTGCTGTTTCCCTTCAACTTTTTAAAACGTAGTATCAAAAGCTATTTTTTAATAACTTTTTGACTTTCTAACTCTTTCTGTATTGTAAAATGGTGCTTCTATTCAAAATGTTATGCAAATGTTTCCATGGTATCGTAATGCAAAGCATTTTAATTCCTTTTGAAACAAGTGCTAGTTAAATTTGGGAGTTATGGTATGCGATTGTACTTTGCTGAAGGACAGTGATGTTGCAATCTGGACTTCATTGCTTCTTTTGCTGCTACTCTTTTTTTCACTTTTACCCATGTTGATCAACAAACAATGTTACTGTTGTGGCTACTGTTGCTGATAACACCTCTGATTTCTGCCGTCCTTCAATTTTCCAAAAGATTAGCACTTCTCCAGCTCTGACTTTTGAGCATCTTGATTTTTAATGCGTGATCATCGATAGCTGTATCTTCAGCTGCCAAGGTCCAAAACTCTGGAATTTACTTTCTTAGCCTCTGTATACCTTTTTAGTTTTCTCTTCAGATGCTGCTAGAGATCTTAAAGCAAAACCTTCGGCCATCTACCTGAACAATGACTTCTAAGAGCTAATTCAGTGTTTTTGTTTGACGTTGTCCCTGGGAAGTGCCTTGAGATGTTTTCTTGTTTTAATAGATGCTGAATAAGTACATAATATTGTCAGTTTAGGTTATTGCCAAGCTGTAAATTAATATGAAATAAATGTTCCTCCAAAGTAAACTCAATTGCCATATCGCATTGCATTTTACTGTTTTGGGTGGGATTTTTATCCATAGCTGGATTTTCTAATGACACAAAAAGGGTTTTTGAACTTTTGAAGAAAAACATTTTTTTTCTGTGTATAGGTACTACTATATAGTTCTAGATGTAGATTGTTGCTGCACAGATGGTTACCCATTTCCTCCCGGCACTGGGAATAAAAATCTTAAACTGTTGAATCATCACCAGAATATTGGCATTCATTTCATCTGCCAGGCAGGCTGGTAGAAGTCAAAATTGCTGTAGTACTCTATGTAATGAAACAAGTCTGTTGGAATGAAATCAGTCCTGGGACGACTTCTGACTATGGATTTTCTGTGGGGGAAAAGGATGACAGCATAACCATACATTTTCTAAGAAAATAATGCCACAACTGTCATATCTGATGAGTTGATTTCCAAGATGCAAATTTTCCGATTACAGAATGCTTTACTAGTGTTAGGTTTATTCAGATTATCTATTTGTCTCTATAGACTGTTCACATATTAATCTTTTTACATACATCAAGAGGTAAAAATACGTTCAAATCAATAAATTGATAAGATTTCTCCTTAGGTTTTTAATGGCTTTTAATTGTGCTTGGAATAGGAGGCTGATTTTTATACTGCAGTTGCTGTGTATGCTTGCAGGATTTTTACTTTCCAACAATGCTGCTGTAACTGTAATGCGGCCTGTATCCCAATACAATAGTGTGCTTGTTCAAAGTTAGATGCAAGAATGCCTTCTGCTTACTTTAGGGCCAGTTCAGTAATTGATGTCTAGTATGTTAAAATTGCTTGCACTGATAAACGTATCGTGCTAATGGCTCATAATTTCTGTAACAGTTGGTAAGTTTTATTACTTAGGTGGATTCTCTGTTCTGCCCAGCCCACTTCCTTTTCCTTTTTTTTGGAGTACCAAGATTTATTGAGCTGCTGTTTTATGTTGGTATTCAAAGGGACATTTTCCAAAGGTTTCCATTGGGCTCTTCTAGTCAATGAAATGTCATGTGAGGAACTAAATGAAGTCAACACTTCAATTTGTTCTGTAGACATGTATCATCACTAACTACAGTGTGATAGATTGCAATAAAAAGTTGACTTGAACATGGATTTCCACTATGACATTTCTTCTATGAAAATACTAAATGTGAACTTCAATGAAATCTAAATCCTTGTTGCAGCATGTTCCAAACTATATAATGTCAAAATTTACTAGCTTATTTATTTGTTAGAATAAGTTCTGAAAAATTCCATTTGCAAAAGAAAATAATGTAGTTTACTGACTCAGTCATATTTCCCTTGATAGCCAGGGATTAGAATGGGACCAACCATTATCAAAAGCTCAGAGCAGGTTTGTGGCTAAGTTTTGGGCTGAGATGGCAAATGGAGTTTAGTGCGGAAAAGTGTGAGGTGATTCACTTCGGAAGGAGTAACAGGAATAGAGTACTGGGCTAATGGTAAGATTCTTGGTAGTGTGGATGAGCTGAGAGATCTCTGTCCAGGTACAAAAATCCCTGAAAGTTGCCACCCAGGTTGATAGGTTAAGAAGGCGAATAGTGTGTTAGGTTTTATTGGTAGAGGGTTTGAGTTTCGGAGCCATGAGGTCATGTTGCAGCTGTACAAAACTCTTGTGGTGTGGCCGCACTTGGAATATTGTGTACAGTTCTAGTTGCCGCATTATAAGAAGGATGTGGAAGGATTGGCAAGGGTGCAGAGGAGATTTAACAGGATGTTGCCTGGTATGGAGGGAAGGTCTTACGAGGAAAGGCTGAGGGACTTGAGGCTGTTTTTGGTAGAGAGAAGAAGGTTGAGAGGTGACCTAATAGAGACATGTAAGATAATCAGAGGATTAGATAGGGTGGACAATGAGAGCCTTTTTCCTCAGGATGACTAGCATGAGTGGACATATGTTTAAATTGAGTGGCGATAGATATAGGACAGATGTCAGAGGTATGTTCTTTACTCAGTAGTAAGGGTGTGGAACGCCCTGCCTGCAACCATAGACTTGCCAAGTTTAAGGGCATTTAAATGGTCATTGGATAAACATATGGATAACAATGGATTACTGTAGGTTAGATGGGCTTCAGTTTGGTTTCACAGGTCAGCGCAACATCAGAGGTTGAAGGTCTGTACTGTGCTGTAATGTTCTGTTCTATGTTTTATCCCTTCTATTCATTCTATGATGAGAACACAAACAAGTGGAAATCTTTTTGTTTCCGAAAGTCTTAAATTGTCACGAACCTAGTTGTCTCCAAAAGCCTGGTTGACACATCCTTTTTTAATTTAAAAAATAAATTTCTTTGAAAACTGCAAAAATGCACTAGTCAAAAAAGTAACTTCAAAGAAAGGGTGGTTGTCTACAACCAGGCAGCTTTGTGAAAAAGGAGATCCATGATCTCGCTCTGTGGAGGCTGAGGTCTAGTCGGATTATCAGTTGAGTCACATTACCCAGAGGCCCAGATAATTGTAGAGATTGGGAGGCAATAAAAAGACTGATTCCCTCCTGTCCTTCAGTCTGGACGTGCTTGCCTCATTTCACAAATGTCCTCCAGGGAAGGAAACAACCATCCTTACCTTGTATGGCCTACATGTGACTCCTGGCTTAAGCAATGTAGTTGACTCTGACTCTGACTCTTAAGGGTGGGCATTAAATGCTGGCTTCGCCAATTATGCCCAAATTCCATGAATGAGTTTTTTAAAACAATCCTACGTGTCCAACAACTTTGAAAGCAAGGAGATGAGCTTGAAATATCTTTTGCCAAAAGTACAAAGTGATTCAATTTCAACTGGCCCAATTTAGTTTGGTTCACTCATTGGAATTGGATTAAGAAGCTTTTGCGTACACCAAGCATAGCATTACCCTTGGGCCTTCTCCGCATCCAGACAGAAGTGTCAATGACACATACCCATGTAGTGCTGCTTGTGCGTGTTTTTGTGTACCAATGGCATTGACATGAACATGTAGAAGATTGACACAAACATCCTATCCACAGAAAATGTAGGTTTTAAAGTTGAAGTTATTGCTTCAAAATTAGAGGGTGTTTTCTTTTGCATTTTTCCACATGCTAAGAAATTTTGTTCCCTTTTGAAATGCTAATGTAAATAGTGTAGCATCAACTTCTTGCACATGTGAAAATAAACTGTTTTCTATTAAAACAGAGCAAATGCTAAAAAGAAAATCCAGTGATTTCAGCTGGTGTTTTGAGAGAAGTGAAATTTAAGTGATGTTCACCACTTTCAGAGCTTATAAAAGTTGATGCATTTGTATATGGTTAGAGCTATAGTTATACAGCATGGTTACAGACCCTTCAAGTCTGACTAGTCCATGTTGACCATGCTCCCAAACTAAACTAGTCTGAGTGTTTGGCCCATTTCCCTCCAAGCCTCTCCAATTCATATTTATCCAAATCTCTTTGAAATGTTGTAACTGTACCTACATCCACCACTCCTAACAGTTCATTCTACATACTAACCACTCTCTCTCTTTTTTTTTAAATCCCTCAGCTCACTTTTAAAATTTTTCTTTCACTTTAAAAATGTGCCCCTTTTGAACTCTCCTCACCTTAGGGAAAAGACCCCCTGTCATTCACCTTAACTGTGCCTCTCATAATTGTATAAACATTTAGGGTCATTCCTCAATTTCCTATGTTCCTGGGGAGAAAAGTTGTCTTAGCCTATCTAGTCTCTCTTTATAACTCTCACCCTCCATTCCTGGCAACATCCAAATAAATCTTTTCTGAACCCTTTCAGTTTTAATGATATACTGCCTTTAAGAGAATTGAGACCAGATTCGTGCACACGACTCCAAAAGAGGTCTCACCAACATCCTGTACAACCACAACACGAAATCCCAACTCCTGAGCTCAAAACTATGATCCCCATTGAAGGTTGAAGTCAGAAAATTTCAGAATGAATGAAATAAATTAAACTTTTGCTGTGTACTTTTGGATAATAAACTTGCATTTATTAGATAAAGAAAGCTACATTTAAATTAATTCCAGAATATCTTCACAAAATGACCAAGGTAATTTTTCAAGCTTTTCCCCAGCAATATCCTGTTCAGATAGTCAGTCAATCCCAGAGAAATACTGTATTTACCTCAACTTATTAATTTCTTCCTCAACTGACACTCAGCAATTCAAAAAGAGGAAACCTGGTGAGATAATTATACTTCTTCTTTCCAGTTCCATCAGTCCGAACTTTCTTTTGTAAAAAAAATTCTGACAGCCTAAACCCCTCTTCAGTTCTAACAACTTGACAATTACTGCACAAACTAAAAGACTTTGCAAACTAAAACCCCTCTTCTAGGGTGCAACCTGTTCCCTTAAACAGAGAGCTTTTTTCCATGGCTTGGGAGAAACTTCTGCTCTGAACTCAAGTCAAAACTAAGCCAGAGGTCCCAGTTTGGTTTTCTCCATCATAAACATCTCAATGACCCCCACCGGTATCCTGCTAGGTACTTAACTGAATCACATGCCTTGTTGGAAGTGATGTACTTTGATCTCTATTCAAAAGACTTGCTGACTATTTTTTGAATCAATGTTATTCACAGAAGTGAAGTTAACATCTACTTCTGATTAAAACCCAAATTCCAAAATGATGACAATACATTGTGATAAATGTGTATAATCTTCCGAGTGGGCAGAGTAAGCTTCTATTTTACTTTTCCATGAAATAACTTCACTTCAATCTGTCATCTTGTGATTAACTATCTTACATTAATCATCTACCCATTAGTTATGAAAAAAACTGGTTTTTAGTCAGATAGGACTCGACTCTCTTTTTCTGTCTGATACTGATTTGTGGTCAATTAGCTCGCCGAGCTGGTTCGTTGTTATTTCGCAGGCGTCCCATTACCATGCTGGGTAACATCATTGGTGCAGCCTCCAATGAAGCACTGTTTTTTCCCCACCTGGTTTTTAAACCTGAGTCCGTTGAGCTGGATTACCTCTCTGGTTTCCCCCTCGGCCCAAGAGTTCCTCGATTCCATTAAAGACAAAGATAAGTGACGATGAGACCATGGTATTGTTTGACATCACTGCCCTAGTCACATCAATAGACATACCACTAGCAAGGGAAACGATGACAGCACTACAAAAACAACAGCAAGACCCCAGTGAAACCACCTCCACAGACAGCATGCTGAAGCTACTGGACCTAAGCCTCACCACCCAAACACCTTTTAACGGCCAAATATATGAACAGATCAACGTAACACCCATGGGATCACCTTTCTCCAGGCTTGTAGTCGAGGCAGTGATGCAGAGACTGGAAAATACGGCCTATCTACCCATCCAATCAGAACTATAGATGCGCTCCTTGGATGACACCTTTGTCATTGTTAAACGGACCAAACTAAAGGAGACACACAAACTTATAAACAACACACTCACCGGAATCAAATTTACCAGAGGAGGAGGAGAACAAACAGCTCCCATTCCTGGACGTCATGGTAGAGTGCAGGGCCAATGAATTCTAAATGAAAGTACACTGAAAAGCCACACACGGGCCAGGCACTGAACTTCAGTAACCATCCTAACACCATGAAGCTGTGTGCAAACATTAAACGGGCAACAACACACTGCAGCAGCGCAGAACTACGCCAAGAGGAAAAATAATACCTCTTCGATTTTCAAGGACGGTGCATACCGATAAAAAAACTGGGTCAGAAGATGCTTATTACACAAACCACACCAGGAAGATACTACACACCCGACACACATCACACTACACCAGGAACAAGTTGGAAGTAACTGCAAGACTCCTACGACCACTGGACATCATCAGAGTTGCACAAACCTACAACAACTGCTAACTTGAACCAAAGACCCACCGCTCACTATGGACAGGACCCATATCGTATATAAGATTCCTTGCAGAGACTGTGACAAACAGGGGTGAAATTAACAAGGGTACACGAACATCAATTGACCACAAAAAGATACGACCAGTACTCATCTGTATCCACGTGGACATGGAGAATCACCAATTTGATTGGGACCACACTAAAATCCTGGGACAAGCAAAGCAGGGACAGGCACGGGAATTCTCAGAAGCCTCATACTCCATGAGAAAGCCATCAACAAACACTTGGAACTTGACCCATATACACTCCGTTGCAAAGGAAAACCACAAGTGAGGTAATCCAGATCAATGGACTCTAGGCTGGAAAACACAATGGCGCTTCATTGGAGGCTGCACTGATATTACCCTGCAGGGTAATGAAACGTCTGCGGAACAACAACTAAGCAGCTCGGCGAGCCAACCATCCACAACCCGAGCTACAAATTTTTACTCCAAAACCTTAGACATTGAGTTTGTCCAGCACACTGTGTAAAATTTTAAACTTACACTTGTAACATACGTTTTGGAAGAATAGAATGTCCCAAAGTGCTCTTTTGTAGCATTATCAAACACAGTTTGCATTTGAACTATAAGACATTAAGACCGATGATGAAGGCGTGAACATTGTCTCTAAGGGAATAGAGATGTGAATAAATTTTTAAGGGAGCAAATCTGAGCTTTTGGGCTTTGGCAGCTGAAGATACAGCTGTTTGATAGTTGAGTGATTTTCAAAAATTAGGGATGCCCAAGAGGTCTGAACAGAAGAAACTCAAATTTCTAGGAAGATTTTTTTAGCTGGATGTTTGTTTTCATCCTTTCTCCAATGATGCAAATTGTCAATCTGTGGCCTAACAGGAATGAAATAATAATTTTGGGTCATCAGCTACAAATTCTTCAGGAGTCATGACGGTATTTTGCTATAAAGCACTTCCTGCATGTGTGTGTAGGTATTGCAACTTGGTTTCCATTGGTCGTAACAAATGTTTGAAAGGCCTCCCTCAAAGAAAATGCAGTTCATTGATTGACTGAGTGTTACTGAGGGATATATTACGTATTAGAAGCAATTTTACTAATGGGTTGCCAGCAGCAATGACCAGTTCAGTGTTTTTGTTTGGAAAGTTTCCAATACACTGCGTGCATTAGCTGACAAGGCTCCTCATACATGGGCTTGCAAAACTTGCTGTTTATCCCTTGCAATTCCTGACTTGGCTCTTATCTCGGAGCAAACTGTGCACGATGGAACCACAATGGATGCCAAAACCTACTGTATAAAGTGCTATCCCCAGTCCATCCCAGTCACTTGTTTCATGTAAGACTTTAGATCCAAACAGTAAACATTTTCCATGAGCAATATTCTTTTTCAAAACAAAATCAACAAATGTTTGGCTCAATGCCAAAATTCTTGAAACAGTACATTAGAAGACTGATTACTTGTGTAAATATAGATTTGCGCTGACTTTTACTAATTTACTGGCAGCAGATTTGTACAGATGGAATTACTAGTTTACTATGATGTCCTTAATGACTCAAAGATGTGAAAAGGTGAGTGCTATGTGAATTTTTATGCAAAAAGAGTTAGGAAAGGTCAGCTTATACATGAGTCATACTTCTGAGGAGCAGAAATTGCAGAGTTTAATTGAGGCTTATTGTAGTCTCTCTCATTTCCATCATCTCGATTACGTAACTTTTATCGTGATACGTTAGCTGATTGCAGTCTTGGCAGGTCAGAGGGGTTTTTTGTGAACCCCACGCCTAAAACTAGCCAAAAGTTTCTTCTTTCAGTTGCTGCAAACTCAATGACTTTTAAGTTTGAACTGGGTTGTGTCAACTGTTCCTTTCTGATGCCATCTTTTTGGGAAATATGAGCTTGCCAGAAGTATCTCCATTACAACCAAGGAAAAAAAAACTGAGCTGATAAAAATGGCCATCGTTCAAAAAAAATCACTCAATATTCAGGAAGTTACAATTATTGCTGGCAACGGGTTCTTCACCATAGCCTTGGCTGGTTTCATGGGGGCAGTGGGGGAAGCAGTTTCTGACTTGACAAGACTGTATTGACTGTCTTTTATTGTTTTGCTAGTGTCCCACATATGAATGAATTCATAACTGATGAGAAATACCATCTCAAATAGCAGCAAGGTGTAATGGAGTTTGTGGGGGGTGGGGGGGAGGGGTGTGGTTCCAGAGGATGTGGCGATTAAAGTGTCAATAATCTAATAGTGGTAAAACTAAAACTTCAGGAAGTTATGAAGTTTCACAACATTTTAACTTCAATTTTTAAATAAGTGTTCAATCACCCTGAAAACATTAGGATAGACCTATAAATATTTGATGTATCTTGTGCATTGGTCTATTGGCTGAAGGTCAAGGGGATTGGACTTTTTTGGGGATCAACTATTTCTTTAGTGCATATGACCTCTACACAAACTGTATGGGCAGAATATTCCAGGCCCTTAACAGTGTAGGTTATGGCAAGAAATGTGGAAAAACAACAAAAAAAATTGGGTAACATTTTGAGCAAGGCCATCCTTGATTCTGAAGTTGAAAAGTCTTGAATGGAGAGAGAAAATTCTTGCCAATGAGTGGAGGGAGGCCAAGTAACAAGGATTATTGTTCATAGTTAACCTCAGCTCTTTCCTGTAACCTTTTTGTGTCATTGATAGCCACTTTAACATTGTACTGTTTATTGAAAATAAATTGGCACTGAGAATTCCCAACATGAAAGTCAGGACTCCACCTTGCTACCTACTTCTCTCAACCTCTGTTTTGGACGCACAATAGCATCTTGGGGTACGCACCATGGGAAGTAACTGCATGCACCCCACATCCGTGGACTTTGGCATCTGGCGTGATATTATTATTGCAACTTCATGGCACAGCTGCAATCCACTTACAGTATGCTTCTGCACTCGAATGTTGCAGTTTGAGTTGTATCAGCACCCATCATTGCAGCCCTTCTACAGGGACACACTGTACTTGGACAGGTACCCAGTTCATGGATTTGACCAGCCCTCATCTTGGGGCTGCTCTCCTGCTGTCTTTGTGTTCACTCCCTTTCAACCTAGCTGGATGCTCACAGCATCCCTGTCTTGCCTCTCATTCTTCCAGAGCTAACAAGATCACAGTATATCTGTCTTGCCTTGCCTTTTTAGCACATGCACGGAGCCAGGAAACTTTCCTGATTGTCAGCAGTGATCAGTCAAGTGGCTACACATGTGGAGTCGTATAATGCTCTGACAAACTCTGTCATGCACTATTTCCAACATACTGTATATGCTTCAGCCAACCAGCTCTGTCTTAACGTCTATGGGGAGTAGTCCTTGGGTTAATTATGGGATATAAACCCCTCAGTCTGCAGGTCAAGGGCAACCTCTCTCAACCACATTAGGGACATTTAAACAGGCCTTGGATAAACAGATGGATGATGATGAGTGTGCAGGGGGATGGGCTTAGATTAGTTCACAGGTCGGCGCAACATCGAGGGCCGAGGGGCCTGTTCTGTGCTGTATTGTTGTATGTTCTCATCAGTCTAGGATCATTGGACATGGTCCATTAACTGCGTGGGACACCACGGTCAGGATCTCACCCCTATGTGGTGTGAGGAGCTAAATGTTAGGCATGCCACCTCCAGTTGTAGTCCATAGCAGGGTAGAAAGAGCTACGTTCCCTTGAGAGAAAGGGAGGGATTAAGCGAGATGAAAGTGGGACCACAGCTATTTGTGCTGGTGCAGGTGAGCAAAAGTAGAGTTCCTGAGTAGGTGGCACAGAGGCATGTGGGGTTCTTAGTGTGTTGGGTGTTCAGATATCTATGCATGTGGGGAAAATGCTGCATGTAAGATTAAGAGTGGTAGAACATAAGTCTTGATGGGAAGTTGCTGCAGTAGCAGAGGTAGAGTATGAGGTATCAGAGAGAAGATAGCCTTCTTCCTACGTGGCTTGGCATTTCTGCACTAATCCAATCCATATAGTGTCTTGGCAATTACCATTGTCCTAAAACGGTACCTCTCAGTGACTCGCTTACATTGTTCTGCTCAACTTCCAGTGTAGTCAATGCACCTCCAGTGGTGGGTTCTACTTCAAAGACCACAATGAGCTCCAAAGGACCGTTTTCTTTAATTTGTACCTGCCTGCCTTTGTTCAAATTTTGCAAGCATAGAACCATTATTTGCTGTGCAAGTTCCAAACAGTCCCTGAGCAGCTATTAGTCCTGTGCTTAATTAGATATTTAGTCAATGTGATGAAAGTTCATCTTGGTTTGGGAAATTTGGATCATAATGTAGGAGTGAACGGATTGTTTTTAAGTGCTGGAAGGTGATTTTGAAGAACAGTTAGAAAATAGTTTGGTGAATGAACAGTCTGAGGGCTCATGGGCTGACTTGAGGTCAAGAGTTGAATGTAAGGGGCTTTTTATGCACTTCGGAGCTAAGGTACTGTGTTGGAAAACTAAGGCATGCTATCTAACAGATCCACCTCCACACGAGTGCAGCTGTCGAGCCACACTATATAAACCTGACTGCAGGGTGTGAAGATGTAAATGATCTGTAAAGTCATGAGTTGTGTGTACAGTTTATAATCACAAAAGTACAGGTTTGTTTTCCTGAGCTGAGGTGAAGATTTGGCCCTGACAATCCAATGCAAAATCATAACACGATTATTGTCTATAAACTGAAAACAACCTTGAAATACAATGCAGAACTGGATCAGCATGTTAATAGGTCAATGTTAACTGGCTGTTATTCAAGCTAATTATCCTATCCACATCCTGGATTCTTCTACCTTTGCTATTGGATATTCAATTTTGTAAACCTAGATTTCCAGTTCAATATGTAGTGTATCAAATTAGAATGTATTTGTTAGCCCAAAATAATAATCTTTGTGTAGTCACTTGCTGAAGATAGTATGTTGCGAACATGGGTTTCGTGGTGTTTCTTGTTTTACCATAGTCAAGGTTGAAGCTTTTATTGAACTGAGAGGTGAATCCTCGGGGCTGGTAAAAGTGACTGCCCATGACACAAGGCCACATTTCACCTAATGTTTCAGAATTCATGATCCCGGAATTTGTTTTAAAATGCTAAATCTTTTAGAAATCAATCCCATTTAGCATGGAAATAGTGCTATACGGCATGGATAGTATTCTCAATGCGAAGATGGGACCTTATCTCTACAAGGACTGTGCCGTGGTCACTCTTACCTAACAGTCATGGACAGTTACGTCTGTGGCCAGCAGTTTGGTGTGGGTGAGGTCAATTATGCTTTTCCCTTTTGATTCCCTCAGGTGCAGCAGGCCCAGTCTAGCATCCATGTCCTTTTGGATTTGACCAGCTCAGTCAGTAGTGGTATTGCCAAGGTATTCTTTATGGATGTTGAAACATCCCACCCAGTGTATATTCTGCACCCTTGGTGCTTGGAGTGTGGTGTTGGGGACAGGATGAGGTAGGCCATATGTGGAAATCAGCAGGAGCTTAACTTGCCAATGTTTGACCTGATGACATGTGACGTTGTGGGATTTGGAGTCAATTTTGAGGATGACTCCTTCCCTCCAGTGTATCGTCTCTGATATTCTGCCCTGTCTGGCACAGTGATCGGCATTGTCTGTGATGTGCAGATTCCCTTAGTATGACAATGTCAGGCTATTGCTGAACTAATCTGTGAGCCAGCCTCCCAATTTTGGCACTAGGCCTCAGATATTAGTAAGGAAGACTTTGCAGGGTCAATAAGACTGTTTCTACTGTTTGACATGTGAGAACCAGTTGGGTTTTTTCTCTTAATAGACAATGGTTTTGTGGTCGCCATTAGCCTTTTCATTCCAGAGTCCTTTTTTTGAATTCTAATTCCAACATCTGTTGTGGTAGAATTTAGGCTTCAGCCACCAATGCATTTTATGGGTCTCTGGATTACTAGTTCAGTGAAACCATATTGTCTTCGCCTCATCTTTTCAGTAGCAGTTGATCTGAGACCGTAACAAGGCAGGTGAGATAAATTAGCTGATGGACCTGCCATTTAAAAAGTTAGTTTGGTGTTGCCTGAGGTTGTGACATCAGGTTTTGGACCTGGGAGAGCGATGGAACCTTTGGCTAAAGAGCAGAGTTTGTGAAGGTGCCTGAAGATGATTCCTTCCTTCCTTCCTTCTGTCTTCGCAATATGCAATTGAAGGAATTCTTCCCCCCCCCCACCTTCCTACAAAACAACAATTAATACTGCAGAGATTTCTACAACAAATTGTGGGAAAAGGTTAATAGAGAGCTGCAAGGTGACCAAGTGTTCCACCATCTTGGAAAAGATGTGGTTTTTTTTCACTTGTTGGAGAACTGCTGTGAATAATGAGCAATGGCATTGAGATGGGCACTTGAGATTTTTTTAATATGGAATGGGGTTTGGTTAGTGTGAAGCAGTGTAATGTGGGACTGTAGGAAGAGGGGAACTTTTTAAAAATTTTCATAACACCTCTTGAACGATTAGAGTAGTTGAATCCAGTCTTTTTCAAGGCTGTATGCAAGCATAAGTTTGTATTTAATGCTTTGGCCATTTTGATGCTTGGCTTGGCTGGCATTTAAATGGGAATAAAGGTGCCAGGCAGTGACTTCAGTGCCTTGCTGCCTCAACCCTAATTAATGTTTGATAGCCAGTGTATCTTTAGATAAATGGTAATAGCCCAACAGCAGGCAAGGCATTTGCCACATGGAGCAAAACTGGCAAACCTTATCATATTGCTTATGGCCACTACCTTGCCATCTCCCTTCTACCATCTGTTACCTGTGGCCTGGGTTCCTGGGAGACCCTGAAATTCAGCTGAGAGTACCAGGAGCAGCCAGCATTACTCAGTCGGTGTTGCTGTTCAGTAGTGGTTAGCGACTCTGTCAGCATACTTTGCATCCAGGGGTCTTTAGTCCTGTTCCAATGCCATTTTTAAAAAAATTCTTTCTGTATTTTGAATTGCAGCACAAAGGGGTGAAGGCCTATTGAAGAGATTGTTGTACTCTTTTTTTTTTTTTTTTCTTTTTAAAAAGCCAGATACCTGATGCTCATTGTAAATGCTATTTACACTGCTGCTTATTTGAGTAATAGGGGAAGGACTACAGATGAGCTGGAGCCGGAGGTTGGGTACAAAGATGATTCAGTCAGCAACAAGTGGCTGATGACCAGTTGTTGATGATAAAAGCCTTCGCCTACTAACAACTGTGCAATTAGTTTCCAAGCAGTTGAACAGCTTGAAGATGTGATTGCTTGGTCAGAGGCCGTCAGATCTCTTGAAGGAGTAAGTTTTCTTTCTTCCGGAGCAAAACACCTCACCTGACAGCCGTTTTTTTTTTTTTGCCCCTCCTCCAGTGTTATTTTAACCAATAACTCAAAGGCATTAGCGTGAAACAGTTGCCCTTGGCCTCAGGCAATCAAGTGCAAGTATCTGGAGAAGGATGATCAAGGGGCAGCAGATCCCATTACTTCTCAGTAACAGCCACTTGGGCATTTAAATGTGGTAGGCCTTCCTGCACATTGCTGTTTTAGTGAGCAAGCACCACATTACAATCAAAATGAATGAATGTGATCTCTCAGGTCAGGTTCCTGTCTCTGATCTGACATTGAGTGCAAGGTCCTTCACAAACTGGCAGTCTGGAACTGACTACTAATGTTTGTATTAGCTGTTGACAATTCTCCTTTGTAACCATTATGCTGTACATCATTGCCATTCTCTTTTGGCTTTTGCCATGAAATCTTTTGTTTGTTAATGTCTTTTGTTTTTCCTATTGCCCTCTCACAGACCTTTTCCCTTTGTTCTCATCACTTCCCCACTTTGCCTCACAAATACTTAAGGTTACTTTTTAAACTTGTCAATCAAATGGAAGATAACAGTGTGGAGCTGGATGAACATAGGCCAAGCACAAAAGCTGACATTGTGGGCGTAAACCTTCCACCAGAAAAGGGGGAGGGGGAATATCAATTGAATTTTAGCTTTTTTTGTTGTTTCGACATTATAATTTTGCTTTTACCTGACTGCTACTGATGGTTTTTAGCAGTGAGATTTTTTTTCCTGTTGCCATTGATGCAAGATGTGCTCTTTGAATTGGGTATGCTCATCTACCCTCATTCCATTGGTCCTGCTTCTGTTCACGTAAGGAGTTATTTTGACATTTCAGAAACATCTTTTGAGGGATGTACGACTAATATCCATGAACTTTGTGGCAAATCCAAGGTAAGGTTGATTTGATGGGTTGGGTCTGCACAGTTTTTACGCTGCTGTGTTACTGGTGCATTAGCATTTCTGGGAAGTGAGCATGCAATGCTTTACTATAGTGGAGTTGTTTATCTAAAAGGCATTGGCTGCTATTAACAGTTTAGATTCTGCTTTGTATATTCTCTCGGGCTAAAACTGTCCTGTCCATTAACTGGTTTGAGTATCTAATTTTAGGTGTTTGTATATTCTCTAATATTTAATCATAACAGTAGGACTGCCCTGTGATCTGAATAGTTTTTCAAGATGGTCTTGGTGAAACAAGACTAGATATGAAAAACTTTTGTGCTCCTCTGCTTGGCCTGCTGTGTTCATACAGCTCCATACTTTGTTATCATGAATCGGTGACCTGTTTTGTTTCACAGACCAAAAATGAGTAATCAGCAAGTCAAAAGGAAATTCCACTCCTCAGTGCAATTTCATTTCTCCTTTGACACGTACAAATGTGTTCCGTCCCTGTTGTGGGCCAATTTAATTTTGACATTACCTTTCTTTCAGCTTACTGTATTCACAAAGCCTGCCCACCTGCCCTTTAGCCTCCAGCTAAACTGGCTTCAGAACTTTAGCCAGCAGTGTCTCCCCAGTCAAGGAGAAGACTGAACTGCTGGCTTCTACCTCAATAATTTAGCTGTTGCCATCTGTTAGTATGGCAGCCATCTACCCCTCCCCTTCTGGAGTGTAATATTTAAAGCAAGCAGCATTTATTTTCCACATTCAGGCTCTACAGGTTCAAAAAAAAGTGTGCCTAGATACAACAATATTTGTGGCTGATTTCCTGATTTGGGTAGTCATTTGTGGTGATATTTCCATGAGCGAGTATGAGATCCCCATCCTCTGCAGGAAAATCTCGGTGGCCCAGTAGAAGGACAAGCCAAATTGAATGGGCAGTGAAGGTTCAAATATTTCAGCACTTCTCCCAGAGAAGGCCTCAGCTGCGACTGAAATCTTCAGGAATGCAGTGATGACACTCCATTGGAGCAAGAGTAGTTCTCCATTCAGTTCTGTCTAGGTGACAAACTTGGGACAATTTTCACCAGTTGTCAGAACAGCCTACATCAGGCAGGTGAGTTGAGCCAACTGCATTCCTGGTAGACAAGGAATTTGAGGTGTAGGGATATAGCAAACCCATTGGTTTTGTTCCTTTTTGCATTTTCCCACTTCTGTGTCACCCATTTGACTTCATTGAATGGCAGAATTGGGTCATGGATCAAAAAAGGCCAACTCTGATTCTTATTCTTGCTCTGAATATGTGCCTTTATGGGATAGACAGTTGACCATCACCGCATCATTTCCATAAATCAGCTATCACCTTGTTTTAAGGCATAGCTCTATCCTAAAATGCATACACACATTTATAAATGTACAATGTTTTCTATCAATGGAGAATCAAAGCATACCAGATTTGCAAAGGCACCTTTTCAAATGTTGCCGCTTTAGATTCTTATTCTGCATCCTCTGCTTAACCAGCTGGCACTGATCCCAAGTGGATGGCACTTTTTTCCTGTTTCTACTTCCCCACTGGATTTAAGTTTGGACAGTGTACATTAAAGGGTTTACTGTGAGATAGCCAATGAACCTGACACAGCAAAGCACTAAAATGTGATATAAATTTGAGACCAATAACACTCTGTTCTCAGGGTGATGGAGGAGGGTTCTGAACTGTGTTGAGACGGCTGTGTTTATAGCAGGTCTTGGCTAGTGCTCATGGTCAATTAAAGAATTTTGTATTCAATAATTACATTTGATGGACATTGGATATTGGCCACGAAACAGCTTGGTGGAAGTTGTCACACCATTCTATCCAGAATGACCATTTGAGGTGTATGATAAATGCCAACAGTGTAATTAGTTGGGGAGGCAATGGCCAAGTGGTATTCTTGCTGTATTTTAATCCAAAAGTTCAGCTAATGCCTGGGGGGTCCTGTGCTTGAATCCCACTATGGCATATAATGGGATTTGAATTCTGCCAGGGCCACTTGGTTCCTGACTTCATTACAGCCTTGGTTAAAAACATGAACTAAGGAGCAGAATTCCAGAGGTGAGGTGAGAGGGACAGCCCTTGATACCAAGGCTGCATTTGGCAGAGTGTGGTATCAAGGATCCCTTGCAAAACTGGAATCAGTGGCTATCAGGGGGAACTCTCTGGTGGTCAGAGACATGCCTCACACAAAGGAAGATGGTCATGATTGTTGGAGGTCAGTTATCTCACCTCCAGGACATTTCTGCAGGAATTACCCAGGGTAGTGTCCTTGGACCCCATGAGGATGGTTATCTTCAGCTTCGTCAATGACCTTCCTTGTAAGGTCAGAAGTGGGGATGTTTGCTGTGCAGTGTTCCGCACCATTCATGATTCTTGTGATACTAAAACCGTCTGCGTTCAAATGCAGTAAGGTTTGGACAATACCTGGGCTTGGGCTGACGAGTGGCAAGTAACATTTTGTAGAATCATAAAAACTGCAGTATGGAAGCAGACTATTGGATGCACACCCTTTTTGAAGAGAATCCCACCGCCATATTGTTTCTCTGTAACCCTACATTTCCCGTGGCTAATCCATCTAGCCTGCATATCCCTGGTTACTATGGGAAATTGAGCACGGTCTAGCTGCCTAATTTGCACATATTTGGACTGTGGGAGGAAACCAGAGCACCTGGAGGAAATCCACACAGACACAAGGGGAATGTGCAAATTTTACAGTTGCCAAAGAGTGGAATCAAACCCAGATCTCTGGCATTTTGAGGCAGCAGTGCTAATCACTGTGCCACAGGTATGCCAGGCAATGACCATCTCCAGTAAGAGAAAATCTGATCACCACCTCTTGACACTTAATGAAGTTGCCATCACAGAATCCCCCACTGTCCCCATCCATGAGCTTACTGTTGATGAGAAACTCAACTGGACTCTCCACATAAACACAGCAGCTACAAGAACAGACCATAGGCCAGTAATACCGTGGTGAGTAACTCCTCCACCTGACTCCCAAAAAACCTGTCTGCCATCTGCATGGCACAAGTCAGGTGTGGGATGGAATACTCCCTATTGCCTGGACAAGTGCAGCCCCAATAACACTTGAAGCTTGACACCATCCAGCCCATTTTACAAGCACCGCATCCGCTCCTTACACCACTGATACTCTGTCACATCAGTGTGTATTATCTATGTAGTGGACTGTAGAAATTCACCAAAGATCCTTAGGCAGCACCTTCCAAATCCACAACCACTTCCACCAGAAGGAAAAACAGGTAAATGGAACCACCACCACCTGTAAATTCCCCTCTAAGCCACTCCCCATCCTGATCTGAGAATATAACATCGTTTCTTCACTGTTAAGTCAAAATCTTGAATTCCTTCCCTAAGGGACTTTGTGGGTCAACCTAAGGCCTGTAGACTGCAATTGTTCAAGAAAGCAGCTCAGCACTGCCTTCTGAAGGGCAAGTATGGAAGGGCAATAAATGCTGGCCACCTAGCAACGCCCCTGTCTCATGAGTGAATTTTTAAACAAAATTTGGTTTGCATTATATTCCTAATATGGCGGTGAGTGTTTACTTTTTTCAATCCAGGCAGCAGGATGAGCCTACCTGACCTTGCTCAGGGACACTTTATACACTGGCATAGTAGTTGACTTATTGGATCCTTGTCAGTAAATGAAAACCTGCCAGCACCTACTTGAAAACGTTTCAGAGATGCAAACCCAAAGAAAAGGATATCAACTTAATGGGACAGACAATGCCTTCTCTCCATCACTACTTCAAGGTGAAAGGTGTTCTATCAATGTTTAAGGAGGCTGAAGGCATGGTGATGGGCTTTGCTTGTACTTTGGTTAGTACAGGAAACAAATTCAACTCGGAGAGAAAGCGAGAGTGAGCTGTTTTGTTGGATACACTCCACTTAAACTGGACAGGGACCAGTCTCCTGGTGAATCAAAAAGCACGCACTTCAGGCTGACTATATTTGATATGACTGAGATGATAGGACTCAAGCCATGGGAACTTTGCAAATCATTAAAAGTCAAAGTCCTATAATAGTGCAGCATTTTGGGAATACGAGAGCAGTTACAATAAAAAGAGAATTGAATGGTTATAGTGCATCAGTGAATAAACTCAAATTGGAGAAAGTTGAG
Organism: Stegostoma tigrinum; assembly: GCF_030684315.1. NCBI lineage: Eukaryota > Metazoa > Chordata > Chondrichthyes > Orectolobiformes > Stegostomatidae > Stegostoma > Stegostoma tigrinum. Next base: position 48,238,144 of record NC_081357.1, on the reverse strand, counting down.
GGTGTAACCAGCAGGCTAGTTAATAAAGATGTAGTATATCTTTATAGGCGTCCTGTAATGGCACAAGCCTTTTGTCTTGGCTTTAACTTCCTGATCTTACTGTCTGTTTTTTTAAAAAAAGTACATGTTGAAATTATTTTCTCTTTCAATCATTTCCTTGGTTATCTTCTGTTTAGTTCATACACCAGAGGATTGGAAAAGTTTTGTCACTAATATCTGCTACATTGTATATCTTTTTCCACTTTCAGCTTGATGCTATCCCTGATTTAACCATGATTGGATCATCCCCTTCCTAGAATCATCTTCCTGCCTTGGGGTATATTTTTGTGAATCACTTGAACTATTTATTTAAATTGCTATTGCTCATCAACCATCTTTTCTGCTAAATTCCTTCCTGAGCCCATACTCACCAACTCTGCCCCATCCCTATGTAATTATATGGGTTTACATTCAGCACAGTTGTTTCTGACTAAAGTTTCTCACTCTGAAACGGAATATTAAATTCTACTATTATGTTAAAAACTGGAAGAACTGTGGATGTTTGAATCAGAAGCAAAACCAGAAATTGCTGGAAAAGCTCAGCAGGTCTGACAGCATTTGTGGAGATAAATCAGTGAATGTTTCAGGTCCAGTGATCCTTCCCCAGCACCCCAAAAATTTATTTTTGTTTCTACTATGTTATAGCCATTCTATTTTTAGGGCATTTTTTTCTGATTTTAATTTATTAAAACTTGCCTCATTGCGCATTACCAGATCCAAAATAGCTTTTTCCCTGGTTAAATCCACAACATGTTGTTTTAGGAAATTATCTTAAATATAAACTCTCTTCATGGTTACTTCTACCAGTTTTTGAATTTCCTTGTCTACACGGTGGTTATTTCACCCACAACTGCTAAACTGTCACAGAGGCGTACACCATGGAAATGTACCCTTCAGTCCAACCTGTTTGTTGCAGACCAGATATTCTACATTAATCTAGTTGCATTTGCCAGCGTTTGGCCCATATCCCACTAAACCCTTCCTATTCGCAAACTCATTTGGACCCCCTCATCGTCATCATTGGGGTGGGTGCTGGGGAAGTTGAGCATGTGCTTGGTATGGGCTGCCTTTCTGTATACAGAGGCTCTGTATGCTGACACCTCTACAAATCCCTTGGTATAAATGGATATCTCTGCAACTTTATCTGCAGATGCCTATGTATTTTTCTTGTCTCTAAGATCATACCCATTGGCCTTCTATCTTTGCTGCAAATTCATTTTGTGTGTTTGGAATGCTGCATGCATTTATAAAGTGCCATAAATGTTTTGCCTTTTTATCGTATTTTCTCTTTGACCCAATTTGCTGCTGTTTAAAATTTCCCTGTCCTTTCCTGACCTGTGCCACTTTGGGTATCGTTAACTAAATTGCTGCACGGCACTGCAATGCAGCAATATCCTTTTTAAGCCTACATACATCTCCTGTCCAAAACTTTGCCAATTCTGTCATTTGGAGGACGTGGGAAGCCTCCTCAGACCACCCTGACAGCGGTAGAATATTTGCAGCTGAATTCAACATAAGATTATATTTGTCATCACCAGGTTTCTAGATTACAATGCCAGTATATAGATTTCCTAATCTGGATAACTCAATTGGATAATCAGTCAAAGTTTGTGACTGGTAGCTCTCCAGTTGTAATTTTCTTCAGTGTCTGTAAGAAATATGTAAACAAAATGAACATTGGTATAAACCTAATTTTCCACTTCTCTTCCTCCACCTTTCTGTACTGGAACCTCTTGAATTCTGATTTTCAAGGTGTCAGGGCAAAAGTGGAATAGTCAGTTTGAAGAGCCCAGCAGTTTGTTTGCAGTGATTGAAAGCTTATTTCGACTTCTCAATTTTTGTTTTATTTTTAGACATTTTAAAAAAAATGTTATAGTTGCTCTCAGCATATACTGGAACATACTCGAGCACACGTTTATCTTATGAGCAGTAGCTTCAAAGGTCTTTGCTTTGTGTGGAACCCATTACCAGAGGCACCAGATAATTTCATGATTTATAACTTTTCCTGCTTGAGTTCTTGAATTTGTGCTGCCAATGCTTGAAGCTCCCTAGTAGGAGTGCAGTTGAGTCCAGTATTGGTTTTGTGCACCAGCGCAGGTGTGTTGTAATAAAATGAGTCATTGGCTTCAACCTCAAAATTATGCCTTTGAAACGAAACCTCGGACACTGATGAATATTCTGCATCAGGTATTTCCATGACACAAGACACTCATTGTGGCAATTGACAACATTGTTTAAAAAGTGTGTTGAAACTGTGCAAATGGGATTTAACCAGGGCAAGCAAGGCAAGATTTTCAGTCAGTCTGGAGTGGATTTGAGCCCAAATGCCAGAGGCTCAAGGATTTTGGTAGCCAGCTATGTCTCTTGCCCTTAAAGCTGGGCCAAGAATGTCTTGAAGGTTGCTTTTTGTAAACTGTTTTTCAATGATAGGAGTAGAAAGAATTTAACACTTTTGGCACAAACCTATGCAAAACCAGAGCGCATGGAAAGATGTCCTTGCATTATCTGATTCAGTATTCAGGGTCTATAGGAATGTTGCTAGGTCCTTGTCATTGCCTGCTATTTGCTGAACAACCTAAATATTTGGGTCTAACTTCAATTTTCCTGTGGAAATGAATGAAATATACCTTGCAGAAAAGCTCATCACATGCCAAATTTATAAGAGTTGGTGATTGTGTTATTCTTGGCTTCGGAATTCTTATTGCTGGAAGACAATGTGAAAAGATATTTTCCAATATTAATTTATAACAGTCAGGAAAATGGAACAAAATATTGTTTCTGACCTTGACCTTTTTTATGTCTTGGCCCATTAATTTCACTTCTAGCTATTTGCTTCTGTTTTCAAAACTGCTTCTCTTATTCTCCAGGCCACCAAGGTTGCTGATTTCCCCTTCTAAAAGCAACCTGAAGAAACCTTGCTGTGTACATGTTGGCTGCTGCAAATGTCTCTCAAACAAAAATAACCACACTTTTAATTGCAGTTTGTTTGCTGTAAAGTATTTTGACATCTCCACAGGATATGAAGGATGATATGTGCAGATTTCTTCTTCTAACAAACGTAACCTAATTTGATACGTTACTAGAGACTACACGTTGACCAGAAGTGATGAACGAAAATGCAACCACCAGAACATCTTAAAAACACTTAATTGTAAATATCCGCTTGGCTTAGTTGGCAGCTCTCCGAGTTCTGAGTCATTTAAGTTGTGGGTTGAAGTTCAACTCCAGGACTCGAGCACATTAATGTGGGCTGACACGTATACAGTGCACAAGAAGCACTGCACTGTTGAGCGTGTCACTTTGGACGGGGAAAAGAAACTGAGCCTGGTGAGCTGGCTAGTATGCCTCCTTCATCAACATCCCTTTATGTACAGTGATTAATCAGATGTGCTTGCTGTTTTGGGATGTTTTGGTATGTACAAGCTGAATATTGTTTTGTTCATGCAACTAAAATAAAGTTGGTTGAAAAATAATTGGTTGATTATGAAGCACCACATGACAGCCTTGAATTTGCATCAATAGAGGTCCCTTGTATCTTTTATTCATCCTTCTCTTCAAGAGTAAGGCCTGGACAGTTCAGGTGAGTGAGTGGGTCATTCATGTAGGGGCACATATGACTGCAGGGGTGACCTTGAATTAGACACCAAAAAAATCAAGGTATTCATTTGGTCTCTCCCAGTTCCTTGATCTAAATGTCAATTCCTGCAGAGCCCACGCACACCCACCTCCCTCACCACCACCACCACCACCCCCCTCTTTCCCCCCCCCCCCCCCCCAATAACAACCACTCCTACCGCTAGCACCCACTTCCACCTAGAGGTTGGTAAACCTTGTTTTGACAGATGAGCAACTGAAGGTACAAACATTGAAAGGAGAAGGAGGCACAAGTTTAGAATCCAGTTTGATTCAATTTTGAAGTGGTTGCAGTGCTGGAGCATGATGCAAATTTAGGAAGATGTTGACTCTGAAGGGTGTTTAAATGCAAGGTTTATCAAAGGGGCTAACCGTTTAAGGAGTTAATTGTTGAAGTGCAGACATGTAAGGTTTAAGTAGGATAAAATTGATGAAAGATAGTGGATGGGAGGCCAATCATGAGGCAATTAGAGCAGTAAAATCCACAAGTAAAAATGTGGGAGCCGGATCTAGCAGCAACGGGCTGATATAGATAGTTTGATGCGAATTGGAAGTCAGCAGTATTGTAATAAAGAACATATGGACAAGAAGTCAAAGTGGATCAGGAGGAACACAGCTGGCCAAGCAGCATCTCGGGAGCACAAAAGCTGACGTTTCGGGCCTAGACCCTTCATCTGATGAAGGGTCTAGGCCTGAAACGTCAGCTTTTGTGCTCTGAGATGCTGCTTGGCCTGCTGTGTTCATCCAGCTTCACACTTTATTATCTTGGATTCTCCAGCATCTGCAGTTCCTATTATCTTGGATCAGGAGGTGAAGGTTCTGACCAGTCTCATTCTACCTGAACCAGCAGTCAGGATTGGGATAATGTCAATGGTGAAGTTACACAGTTTTACAGAGACCAAGGCCTGTAGATGTGATCTTTGCAATATTTCACTGAAGGCCATTTCTGCTCATCCAAGATTGAGTGTCAGTTAGGTGTTGCTAAATTGAAATGCAGAAATCAAGTGGTCAGCAGGACACTGGTGAGTTATGTTTGAAGTGTGCCATTGGACGTACAATGATCTCCATGTACTCAGATTATGTTCCTTCAAAGGTGGCAAGCATTTGTTGGCTATCTGCAGCTGTATTGGTTGAATTCTTGGGGCATAATATGGGAGCAGAAACGTGGGAATGTGCATTGGGAGCTCAGCAGCAGAAAGGGCAAGACTAGTAAGTGAGATCAGGCTCATGTAGGAATGAAAGATGGATCCAGTAGAGAATGAGATGAAGGTTGGGAGCAGGAGAAAGTGATCCAAAAATAAGAATCCTTGCTGATCAGCCAGAGGCTGCATCAAGGTTCCCCATGGGAGGCTCATTCAGAAGGTCAGGAGGAATGGGATACAGGGGAACTTAGCTGCTTGGATACAGAATTGGCTGGCCAACAGAAGACAGCGAGTGGTAGTAGAAGGAAAATATTCTGCCTGGAAGTCAGTGGTGAGTGGGGTTCCACAGGGCTCTGTCCTTGGGCCTCTACTGTTTGTAATTTTTATTAATGACTTGGACGAGGGGATTGAAGGATGGGTCAGCAAGTTTGCAGACGACACAAAGGTCGGAGGTGTCGTTGACAGTGTAGAGGGCTGTTGTAGGCTGCAGCGGGACATTGACAGGATGCAGAGATGGGCTGAGAGGTGGCAGATGGAGTTCAACCTGGATAAATGCGAGGTGATGCATTTTGGAAGGTCGAATTTGAAAGCTGAGTACAGGATTAAGGATAGGATTCTTGGCAGCGTGGAGGAACAGAGGGATCTTGGTGTGCAGATACATAGATCCCTTAAAATGGCCACCCAAGTGGACAGGGTTGTTAAGAAAGCATATGGTGTTTTGGCTTTCATTAACAGGGGGATTGAGTTTAAGAGTCGTGAGATCTTGTTGCAGCTCTATAAAACTTTGGTTAGACCGCACTTGGAATACTGCGTCCAGTTCTGGGCGCCCTATTATAGGAAAGATGTGGATGCTTTGGAGAGGGTTCAGAGGAGGTTTACCAGGATGCTGCCTGGACTGGAGGGCTTATCTTATGAAGAGAGGTTGACTGAGCTCGGTCTCTTTTCATTGGAGAAAAGGAGGAGGAGAGGGGACCTAATTGAGGTATACAAGATAATGAGAGGCATAGATAGAGTTGATAGCCAGAGACTATTTCCCAGGGCAGAAATGGCTAGCACGAGGGGTCATAGTTTTAAGCTGTTTGGAGGAAAGTATAGAGGGGATGTCAGAGGCAGGTTCTTTACGCAGAGAGTTGTGGGAGCATGGAATGCGTTGCCAGCAGCAGTTGTGGAAGCAAGGTCATTGGGGTCATTTAAGAGACTGCTGGACATGTATATGGTCACAGAAATTTGAGGGTGCATACATGAGGATCAATGGTCGGCACAACATTGTGGGCTGAAGGGCCTGTTCTGTGCTGTACTGTTCTATGTTCTATGTTCTAACAGAGGCGGAAACAGGGCAGGATGCATACAGCCAGGGAAGGCAGTCAATGACCCATCACTGGGTGAGACCTACCTACCTATCTACATCAGATGTCACTGTCACAATACCAGAGATGTTGGAAACTGTCCTGGGATGTATTCAGTGAAACATGGAACTGTGCAGCAAGGTGTGGGAACCCCATACCAACAACTGTCCAAGTGACCGTGGCAGACAACATTTTCAACACCAAAGCTTTTCAGGGCTTCCTGGGTCAATGTATAACCTACCACAGGCTGTATGCAGGAGCATAAAGGAGGTGATCTGTGTCTTCTTTGTCATGTGAATGAGTTCATCTACTACTCCTCCAATTGGAACAGCTACATTCTAAAGACATTGAGCTCTGAGCCTTTACTTGTTTTGGATGTGAGTTTGCTCGCTGAGCTGGAAGGTTCGTTTTCAGACATTTCGTCACCATACTAGGTAGCATCAGTGAGCCTCCGAAGCGCTGGTGTTATGTCCCGCTTTCTATTTATCTGGTTAGGTTTCCTTGCATTGGTGATGTCATTTCTTGTTCTTTTTCTCAGGGGATGGTAGATTGGCTCCAAATCAATGTGTTTGTTGATGGAGTTCCGGTTGGAATGCCATGCCATTCCTGGTCCAACTTGTATACATCAAGATGGAGTTCCTGTGCCACCAGTACATATTCCTGTTTTTTCCATCTGGGGAGGAATTTGTCAACCAACTCCTGGCAAGTAGAGCTCCCTTGGACCAGCAAGTCGAATTTGTGAATCTCAAGGACTTTGAATGTGTCGTTTGCCTTTGTTTGTTGCCCAGAGAGCTCACTTATTTCATGCAGTTTGTATCCCTGTCAGCTCCCAGAGTTATTTGAAACCCCAGCCCAGCTTGATGGTAAGATCCAGCTTGATTACCTGCATGATCACATTTGGGTCCTACACACCCCTCAGCTTTTTAAACTTGAGTTTAGAGATGGGAGCTGCTAGGAGTGTAAATTCTGCCTTGGATCCACTGTTGGAAACTGCACATCACAAAATATTAAATAAAAACGGAAAGAACTGCGGATGCCGTAGATCAGAAATAAAAACAGAATTTGCTGGCAAAGCTCAGCAGGTCTGGCAGCGTCTGTGAAGAGAAATCACTTACAGGTCCAGTGACTTGGTAACCCTCCTCAGAACATCACAAAATACTACCTGATTGTGGGGCCATTCTTTGTTGCCATGTGAACCGGGTTTTTTCTTAGCTGTAATGTAATTAGGGAGACACTGAAACTTGGGATTTTAACAAAAGGTGGTTATTTGCAAAGGCAATAAATACAGTTGGCAAGTTGGTAATGTACTTGGGTAATTCATTGTATTATGTAGCTTTTGTAAACTTTGTTTTGAATTACTCATGAAGACATGCGCTACATTGTAGATTATAATTCTTGAGCAAAATCAGCCAAACTTCCCTTTGTGATTAGTTTTGAACTACTGGCTGTGAATCTGAGGCAATCACTAGGTTAGCATCTAGAAAGGTAAGATTGGTACCAATAGACTTTATATTTTGTTAAAAAAAGTGGAAAATGCTGGCTTTTGAAAATAACTTTATTCACTTAAGGGGGTATAAACATAAGTGGGTTTAGTGTAATTGACATTATTTTCTGTGCTGAAAAGTGCAGGCAGAAAACTAGGTAGGTTTGAGAGTAAATGCAGCTTAGAATGAAACATTGCAAACTATCCAGTGTATAATGGTGAAAATAAATTGCAACGTGGGATGAGAAAGAGAATTCTGTTTTCTAACTAGTTATTGGCTTACTTTTCAACCTTTTTTGTTTCATTTGCAATATCATTGGGGAGGTGCAGTTTAGCTGGTCTTGATCTTGGACTAATTGTGTTGATGAGTTTACGTAAGTTAGAAAACAAAAATGTAAATTCTAAAGGTTTTGAATCTGTGTCCTCTCATTCTATACTATCTATGGTTCTCTTACTTCCAAACCTACAAATTGCAAGGAGTAGATCCTCAAACCTTCCATGCCATTTGATAAATCATGGCTAATCTGATTGTGACTTCTGGGAATAGACAGGAAAACATTGTCCTTGACTTCCTAGTCATTCAAAAATCAGGTCTAACTCAGTTTTATAAATGCTCAGTAACTCTTCCTCCACTGCTGTCTGGTTCGTAGAATATGTAACAAGCTGCTGAGAGAAAGAAAAGCCTACTTCTGCCTTTCAGGAGACACCCCTTTAAACTGTTTCGCCTCATCCCAAAAGGGAAAACATCCTCAGCTTTTGTGCTCCTGAGATGCTGCTTGGCCTGCTGTGTTCATCCATCCTCACATTTTATCATCTTGGAATTTTCCAGCATCTGCAGTTCCCATTATCTCTGATACAATCATCCTGTCTGCCTGTGTTAAAGCTTATAGTTCAGCAGTCTCCTGTAAGCTATCAGTCTCTTACCAGGATGTATCTTTTCACTCCTTAGGTATGGCCAGAACTGTCTTATTCAGTTTGAAGATTTTGCCAACACCAATGCATTTCGTCTTTTGAACAAGTACCGCAACAAGTACTGTACCTTCAACGATGATATCCAGGGTATGCCGAATGTTTTCAATGTGATTTAACAATTACATACAACCAATGATATTTCTTAAAGGTTAATCAGTGGATTATGTTAAATCTCATCAGGCTACCATCTTAGCAGGTTAGATTGGGGAATACGTGTCAGACAATTGACAGTTGTGTTTCAGTGATTAACACGTGCTCCTGTTCAACATTTGATTAACTTGGTTTGCATCAGCATTTGAAGGTCTGAAGTTGAGAGATTTCAACCAATTTTGTTACTTTAAACTACATGAAATAAGGGGAGGTTGATTTTAATTTAAACATTTTAAGTGAGTAAAATTTGATTTTTAAGAAAAGAAAATAATAAACAGTTTGATAGTAATGTAACCTCAGTTCAGAGAATTGGCACAACTTCAGTCTGAATACTGTATAACTTTTTATTACTAATTCTAACCAGCTTAAAATGACATAAGAACTAGGAGCAGGAGGCGGCCATCTGGCCCCTCAAGCCTGCCCTGCCATTTAATAAGATTATGGCTGATCTTTGACACTCAGCTCCACTTACCCGCCCACTCACCATAACCCTTAATTCCTTTTACTGTTCAAAAATTTACCTTGCCTTGCCTTAAAAACATTCAGCGAGGTAGCTTCAACCGCTTCACTAGGCAGGGAATTCCACAGATTCACAACCCTTTGGGTGAAGAAGTTCCTCCTGACCTCAGTCGTACATCTGCTTCCCTTTGTTTTGAAGCGATGCCCTCTAGTCCTAGTTTCACCTGCTAGCGGAAACAACCTCCCTGCCTCTACTTTTTATCTATTCCCTTCATAATCTTATGTTTCTATAAGATCTCCCTTCATTCTTCTGAGTTCCAATGAGTATAATCCCAGTCTACTCAGTCTCTCCTCATAATCCAACCCTCTCAACTCTGGAATCAATGGAGTGAATCTCCTCTGCACCCCTGCCAGATATTTATCTTCAGGAAGGAGAGCAAACGGAACACAGATCCTGGCCTCACCAGGATCCTATACAGCTGCAACATAGCCTCCCTGTTTTTAAACTCCATCCCTCGCAATGGCAGACAAAATTCCATTTGGCTTTTTAATCACCTGCTGGACCCGCAATCCCACCTTCAGCGATTCATGCACAAGGACACCCAAGTCCGTCTGCACAGCAGCATGCTGCAATTTTTTACCATTTAAAACACAGTCCATTTTGCTGTTATTCCTACTGAAATGGATGACCTCACACTTACCAACATTTTATTCCATCTGCTAGACCTTTGCCTATTCACTTAGACTATCTATTTCCCTCTACAGACTTTCATTGTCATCTGCACACTTTGCTATACCTTTCACCTTAAGATCATCTGCAAATTTTGACACACCACACTTAATCCCCATGCCAAATCATCATCTATGTAAATTGTAAACAAGTGAGGTCCCAACACTGATCCCTGAGGCACACCACTCGCCACTGACTGCCAGCCAGAAAAACACCCATTTACCCCCACTCATTGCTTTCTTCTGGTCAACCAATCCTCTATCCGTGCTGATACATTACCTGTAATACTGTAACTTTTATCTTGTGTAGCTGCCTTTGGTGTGGCACCTTGTCAAATGCCTTCTGGAAATCCAGATACACCACATCCACAGGTTCACCATTGTCCATCATGCAAGTAATGTCCTCAAAGAATTCCACCAAATTAGGTAAACATGACCTACCCTTCATGAGCCCATGTTCGGTGTTCCCAATGAGACAATGTATGTCCAGATATCTTGCTATTTCTTCCTTAATAGATTCAAGCATTTTCCCCACTACCCAAGTTAAGCCTATAGTTACCTGATTTCAGTTCCAGTCTGTGGGAACCACCCTAGAGTCCAGTGAATTTTGGTAAATAATTACTAGTGCATTTGCTATTTTTCCCCATCACCTCTTTTAGTACCCTGGGATGCATTTCATCAGGGCCAGGAGACTTGTCCACCTTTAGTCCCATTAGCTTGCCCAGCACTGCCTCCTTCGTGATAATAATAGTTTCTAGGTCCTCACTTGCTATAACCACCTTGCTGTTAGTTTTTGGCATGTTATTTGTGTCTTCCGCTGTGAAGACTGATACAAAATAACTGTTTAATGTCTCGGCAGTTCCCTCATTCCCAGTTATTAAATTGGCCTTCTCATCCTCTAAAGGACCAATGTTTACCTTCGCCACTTTTTTTTACAATTTCAATATTTTATAGAAACTTTTGCTGCCTTTTAATATTCTGAACTAGTTTACTCTCATAATCTATCTTACTTTTCTTCATGACTTTTGTGGCTTTCTGTTGGCCTTTAAAGATTTCCGAGTCTACTAGTTTCCCACTACTCTCTGCTTTTTTTCTTTTGTATGTGTTTTTTCAATCTGATACTTCCCTTTATTTCCTTAGACATATATGGCCGGCTCTCTCTTTTCATACAGTTCTTCCTTATCACTGGAATATACTTCAGCTGAGCACTATGAAAATTTAAATAAAGTTAGTTTATAGCTGCAATTATTTTGTTTTAAGATTTTTGGATCACATGAGATCTTCTGTACAGAATATATGTTGTTTATTTTACTTAACATGTTGGCCAATTTGGACTTTCTTTGCTGTTAGTGTGCTGAACAACTTTTTTTAAAAAAAAGTCTAAATGCTTTATCTTTAATACTTGACTACTCTCAGTTATGCAGCAAATCAAAGCCAGAAGTCCCCAAGAATGTGTCATGAACACCTTACAGTGAGGTGCAAATTTTTAATGTTCCATAGCTATTCAGTTAACCCTGGGATAAAGTTGCTGATTCAATGAGAACTATTTTGTTTGATTCTCTCATTGTGGTTATTATCTTGCTGGATGTTACATGAATTTGCCATTGTAGCCTCATTGAATGATTGATTCTAATTGTGATCAAATTGCTTCAGTTGCCAAAGAATGGCATCTGTTCTTATGTTGAAAAGAAAGTAAATTGGGCAGTGTGCATACATATATACACTTGTTTTTAAATCAATGTATATTTTAAGGTAGGGGAGGAGATCGCTTGTTTGTTACATATTTGTTTAATTTCCATAGCTTTCCTTGTGTGAAGGAGTCCTTGCTGGGCACACTTGCACACTGGCATACTTTGACCCTGAGGAAGATGAGAGGAGGGGGTCTGCTGATTGTTGAACTAAAGCTCACTTTGCAGTTGAGTACAAATGCAGTTGTGTGGCTTTTGAATGGCTAAGTAGTGGTGTGTAGTAAAGTGAAGAGATTTAATGAAGTTTGGATAATGCTGTTTATTTAAAAGAACATCTAGAGTGCCATAGAAAATGATGAGTTGTACTAGATCTGAAGGAAAGAATAACAAAGTAAGTGAACAATTCTAAATTTAACTAGAAGGGTGATTGCCCTTGAATTAAGGCAGCATTTGACCACGTATGCATCCAGGAGCGCTGTCAAAACTGTTAATAGGAATTGGAGAGGGTTGGTTAGAGACATACCTTGCACAAAGGAAGGTAGACTGTGGTTGTTGGAATCCAATGATATCAGTCATGGGACATCTTTGCAGGTGATCCTCAGGCTGAGGTCCCAGACTCTACCATCTTCAACTGCTTCAGCAACGACTTTCCCTCCCAATGTAAGGCCATAAGTGGGGAGGCTCACTGGTTGTGCAGTGTTCAGCCACTTGCCATGACTCAGTTTCTGAAACTGTCTCTGTTTGAATGCAGTAAGAGCTGGACAGTGTCAAAGCTTAGGCTGACAAGTGGAAAAGAACATCATGCCACATTGGGCAATCACTATCTCAAACAAGAGGGAATCTAATTGTTGCTCTTCACTTTTTGATTTTATTATTTCATGAAGCCTCCCTAATAACTTGCTGGGGTTACTATTGAACAGTAAATTAACTGGACCGACCACGTAAATACTGTGGCTACGAGAGCAGGTCTGAGGCAAGTAACTTGCCTCCTGTCACTGAAGTGCAAGTTGTGGGTGTGATGGAATATTTTCCACTTGGCTGGATGAGTGCAGTACCAACCACACTTGAGAAGTTCAGTGCCATCCTGCTCAATACAGTTGACATAACTGGCACCTAAACCACCACCTTCAACGTTCAGTCCCTTCACTGACAGTGATATAAACAAGGCGTACTGCAATAACTCACCGAGGCTCCTTTTCAAAACTGCAAATTCTCCCTCTTAGAAGAACAAGTGAGTGAATTCAATTGAAAGTCAACCAGTGCAAGTTTCCCCTCCAAGCCACATACCTTGCTGACTTGGAACAATATCATCATTCCTTCGCTGTGCTGGATCAGAATCCTGGCAGTCCCTTCCTAACACTGCAGTGCATGCCCCTATAGCCTAAGGATTGCAACAGTTCACCTCCACCTTCTCCAGGGTGCTTAGGTATGAGTAATAGACGCTGAGCTAACAAATGATGACTACATCCCATGGATGAAGAAAATTGATGTATTCTACAATTTAAATTTAGCTGAATTTGGGCAGGTTAGAGTATGGGGCTTAGAATACCTTTGTCAATTATAGTAATCTATGTCAATATTGTGGTTGGCATTTGATTTATGCAAGCATGTTTCAGTTACCTTTTTAATAGTTCTCTGGACTATATCACAATTCATTATCTGCATTTATTTGTCTGATTTTTCTTTTCCACCAACCTTCGTCTATACTTGCAGTATCACCACTTTCCATAAACATTCACTCACTTCACCTCCATGATGCTCAGTAGCAGCAATGTACACTGTCTGCATGCTGCACCGCAGAAATTCTTCGAAGATCCTTGCACAACGCCTTCCAAACCCTCAACCACTTTCAAGGACTAGGGCAGCAGGAACGTGGGAGCACCACCTGCTGGTTTCTCTCCAAAGTACTCGCCATCCTGACTTGGAAATATATTGCTGTATCAAAATTGTGGAATTCCTTCCCAAATGACATTGCGGATCTACCAACAGCACGTGGAATACAGCGGTTCAAGAAAGCAATTCCTCACTACCACCTCCAGAGCAACTAGGGGTGAGCAATAAATGCTGGCCAGCCAGTAATGCTCGCATCCCATGAGTGAATAAGGAAAAAACTCTGAAACACCATTTGGTTTAGAAGTCAATCTAAAAAGTGCAAGTATTATTTTACTTGTGCAAAATAGATACAAAAAATTGCCTTGAGACAAAACTTCAGGGAAGTTGCTCTGTTTTTATTTCAATTCTTTCAATAATTTTTTGATTCTTTCTCCTATCAGTAACATGTCAACACTTGAAACAGTCTCAGACCCTGAAACTTTCCAAGCCCTGCTGTTTTTGCTAGTGACATGTTCTTTTTTCACCTTTTTTGTCTCCTGCTTTGAGGAATGCAAATTGAAATTTACTTTGATCTTTAACAGCTGCACATGTGTATCTACAGTTGCGCTAGGAATAAATGTTCATTGTAACAAAACCAATGAGTGTGAAGAGAGTCGTCATTGTACTGTCTTTAAGCAAAACTCAGCTGTGATTACCATTTATGTTGCTTGTTTTTTTAACCTGGATTGGCTCTTTTGGTATGAAACTTGACAGCCAAGTGTTGTTTGCACATCTGGAGAGATGAGCAGATTCATGGGGCTTAGGGCCTATTCCTGTTCCGATGATGGTCAAGATGAACTATTCGTTGTCATCCAGTGCACCACAATGTCGACTTTGGTTGAATTTCCTTTTTAATTGGCTCAATGTTACTTTGTGAATGCTTATCCTGAAATCTTGGTATTTGCTGTAACTACACTAGATTCATTGTTACTTTCTGCTCTTCTCAATGTTAATTTTTATAGAAATGTCACAATCCATTCCTTTTCAGGTATGTAGTTGTTATAACCTGAGATCTCAAACAGATCGTCACATATGCTACCTGCAACACAGCTGCATTTAGTCCATGCATCATCTCTGCTGTCTCTTTTTCTTAAATTTCTCTGAAAGGAAGGTAGTTCAGCAGAAGTTTCTTTTGGTGTGGTCTTGTATCTAAGCAGATAGAACCTTTTATTCATTGCTGTGAAGACTGACTGTGAGAGTGTTACGAATGACAGGTTATGTGTAGATGGGTTATTTTTGATAAAAGCAGTCCCTTTGGAAATGAAAATTAAGCTGCATTTGCCACAAATGCATAAATTTGCTTGCGATCTTGGCTGAATGTTCCTTGGTTTTTGGTCATTTCTTAGCGTATACCAGTAGTTATAAGAACACAGTTGCTAGAAAAGCTCAGCAGGTATGGCAGCATCTGTGAGGGGGAAAAAAAAATTGTTAATGTTTTGGGACCAGTGACCCTTCATGGTTCTGAGGAAGGGCCACCGGGCCTAAAACAGTACCTGTTTTATTTTCTTCACAGATGCTGCTGCACCTGCTGAGCTTTTCCAGCAACTTTAATTTTGTTCCTAATTTACAGCATCCACAGCTCTTTTGGTTTTTGCGGCAGTCACTATGATCGTTTCATCTTTTGTTAAATAGCTAACTTGCATTTTCTTGTTCACCGCTTGTTCTTTTCCAAGCCTTTATACATACTGCTTCAGATATTTCTGGGTCTTAGTGCCTTGCTTTAAAGTTCTTCTTTCAGTCTTAAATCTCGTTTCTCACCTTTTCATATAGGCCAGAAAGAGAGATTTTCAGTCAATATCGTACTGTTACCTCCTCTTGCAAACTAAATTGGAACTGACCAACAGGTATGATATTGGGTTTGCATATAATTACACAGGATGTGCACAACGGAAAAGGTCCATTCACTCCAGCTAGCCTATGCTGATGTATGTACTCCACGATCGTTCCCTGTCCCTTATCAACTAGCTACCAGCATAATGGCATCGAACCTCACCAATCCTTTGAGAAGATGTTTTTCACATGAAGTTATGCACCAATCAGCCCATTTGTTTTTTTTTGAGCTAACGAGTTGATCCCCTGTTTCTCTTTCACTTGGCCTGACTGATTTAACTTGTGGTCTACATTATTAATATTTTCTAGGTATGCAGATGTACATTCGCTCAAAGGAACATATATGTCCCTGTGCATCCATTTTTAACAAATAAACGTGCATGGCAATTTAGCGCAGTACTTTGACTTGTGGCATTCTTCAGTCACCACTTGTTGGACTGAACCTGTTAAAC
The DNA here is from genome assembly GCF_030684315.1 of Stegostoma tigrinum. Taxonomy (NCBI): domain Eukaryota; kingdom Metazoa; phylum Chordata; class Chondrichthyes; order Orectolobiformes; family Stegostomatidae; genus Stegostoma; species Stegostoma tigrinum. The sequence goes on along the minus strand of NC_081357.1, from coordinate 48,222,349 downwards.
TGTTGATCGGGGCAATCTAGCAGAGTTCTCTTTTGTAAGGATCTAAGTTCGAGAAGTGCACTCACTTCAGCCTGCTTTGCCATTCAGTAACATGATGGCATTTTACTTCCTCAGTTTCACCTTCCGCATGATTACTATATTCCTTGAACTCCCTTAGAATTAGAATTGATTGACAACCGTCCTTTTTTTTGTGGGAGAAAATTTCAGATTTCTAACCCTTTGAATGGGATGTTTCTCCTCATCTCCATTCTCAAAGCTGAATGTTACCTCAGCAGCCAGGAAAGTGTCTAATTTTGTCAAGTCTCATAAGAATTTTGTTTCAATTAGACCACCCTCACCTTCAACTGAACTGTAGGATATAGAGATCTAGTCCCTCAATCTCTCTCTTGGACAAATCACAGTCAAGGAATCATAAGCTTTTTCTTTACTAGCAGGCTGACTGTCAACTAGGTTGGGGTCAGTGCTGCCCATTTCATCAGTTTAGTCCCACCAGTGGAGGTCGTTCAAACAAGAATCTGGCATATTTTTGACATTCTGTCTTCATTTAACCTATTTGAAGGAATCAAAATCTATTTTGTTTAAATTCCCAAGTTGGGCTGGAAAATTTGATGTCCTATATACATACAGGTTCAAGGCTTTAAAACCTCATGTTTCAGAGCATTGGGTTTAGTTAGAAATTGCTTTTAGCATTTGTCTTCTAGAAAGAATAAGAAGTCATTTCTGACTGGTGTCCAAGTTTGTTCCTTGTTTCCCCTTTTTTTGGGCATTCAACAGCTTTTTCAAAATTGAAAGGGAATACGTGTTTTGTTAACAATCCATTTCAGCCTACATCATTGTATCTGATTTTATGCACTTCCAATAGGTTAGTGCAATGAATGTGTATATGCTTATGCATACATTAAAATGAAAGTACTAAATTATACCTGCAGAAGTAGAAATGGAATTAAGTAATGAAGAGAAACTTCTTGATTCATAGGTCATTCAGAAAACCACCTTTAAATAGATCACTTAGCTCAGGGCTTTTTATATAAATATGTTCTCCATGATGCAAAATTACAGGGTGTTGACTATTCGCTTTGGTGTTGTAATTAGTAGCATGACAGTTGGTATTGGAAGTTCTGAAATGCAAGTTAATTTTTTCTGAAAATTTTTGATATTTGTTAGTGCAATTTCATTTGAGCTAGATTTTTCTGTATTTTGTGCCAATAATTATTACTGGACTTGATACTTTTAATTTTCAGTAACTCAAATATGAATGATATACTTTAAGAATGCCAAATAATACGTAGAATAGAAATGGAATATAAATCTAAAGATAATTCTGTCATTTGTTTGTGTTCTTAGGTAGTGCTCAAATTAATTGCAGGCGTTTCCAAAGATGAGTTGCAAGGATGCAATTTGCATACATCTATTATTGTAAATTTAGTTAAAAAATTAACAAATTTACAATCATAGAAAATGAAGAAAAGCACTGCAAAACCTAGATTGAGCAAAACAAATCATTGACCCTTTTTTAAATGATGCTTTTATGACCAAATACTAAAAATACTTTTTCTTCCTAATTAGTGCATGGTGTCATGTGTATGGTAGTTACCACTGAAGTGTGTATTCCGGAGAATCCTGTACAGACTCTTGTTGCAAGCAGACCAAGAATAATTTCCGAATTTATTGTAGGTCAAGAACATTACTTTGAAATACTTAGTTTTTCCATGTACTCAGACTGTCCCCTTTTCATTTCCAGTACCACCACCAATCACCCCTGCAAAACCCTTTCATTGCAAACTATTACTCCAACAACAGCCACCTCTTCTTTCCATGATAATATGGTGTAGAGCTGGGAACACAGGCCAAGCAGCATTCGAAGAGCAGGAAAGTTGCTATTTCGGGTCTGGACCCTTCTACTAGCTCTCTTTATTCCGTGAGTCTTGAATATGCCATCCAGAGTCCAAACCCATCTGTCCCATAGCTCCATACCTGGGTTTCTGCCTTGCAACAGTAACGATATCATCCTACCCAAATTTTAGAAATGAAATCTGCCAATGATTATTTGCTCGATCTCTTATTGACGTCTCTGTAATGTTATGATGTTGAGGGAGGCTAACAACTTAATACAAAATTCACTTCTTTATTAACTGAAAGAGTCACGTCACAAGACTTTGTTTTAAACACCTTGATGTGTTGTATTCCTATACAATAAGGCACCACTGACTTGATATGACATTTCATAAGCCTTTTATTGTTTAAATCTGTAAATTTCAACAAGGCATTCCATATTCTATTTTATTTCCCCTCAAGTATCCCAATGAACTTTCCAGGATCTTGATTCCTCCACTTATTGTCATCTGTAATCAAAGTGCCACAGCTCTTGACTGAGTTTCTCAGTCTGAACTTTGACTTCCAGAGATTTCCATCTGAGGATTTTACCACAATTGTCTTCCACTAGATTTACCAGGTAAAGCCTTTGAGTAATAAAGCAAGGGAAACATCCTTGAGCGCAACCAATCTGTGCCGACCATAATCCCAAACTAAACTAGTCCCACCTGCCTGTGCTTGGACAATGTCCTTCCAAACATTTCTTATTCATGTATTTATCCAAGTGTCTTTTGAATTTTGTAACTGTACCTATTTTCTCCGGAAGTTCATTCCACGCATGAGCCATTCTGTGAACAAAACAAAAATGCCACGTCTTTTTTAAAATCTTTCTGCTCTCACCTTAAAAATATGTCCTAGTCTTGAAATGCCCAACCCCCATGGAAAAGACCTTTTGCCATTCACCTTGCCCCTTGTTATTTTATGAGCCTCTAAGGTCACTTCTCGACCTCCTATGCTCCAGGTAGACCTGACAATTTTGTTTCCTCATGCTCTTGGATGTTTTATTCCAAGCATGGACCCCATTCTCAATTCCTGCTTAGTGACTCTAAATGAGGGAAATGCTAATTTCTAGTGGCCTAGATGCACCTTGTTCTGGCTGCTGGGACATACACTGCCTTCTCACTGTCTTCCAAGCTGGCTGATGGCAGGTTTCTCGGAGGAAAAAAGACACCAGTAAAACCAAAAAAAAACCTGCTTCCCTGCAGTCTTCACAGCAATGTACAGCCTGCTTAAGTCAAGAATTCCACTAATTAATTGAAAGGAATGGTGAAGATGTTGGAAATCTGGAGTAAGAACAGAAAATTCTGGGGAGAAGAGAGGTCAGCAGGTTTGGCAGCACCTATGAGACAACAGTTGACATTTCAAATCTGTGACCTTAATTCATCAGAACAGTTCTGATTCACAGAATTCTTATGATGCAGAAGGAGACCATTCAGCCCATTGTGTCTGCATCAGCTCTCTGACTATTTTGACTTGGTGGCAGTCTCCTCCCTTACTTTTTAGTAATCTTGATATGGCATGAAGGTTCGAATGTTGCTGGCCTAATCTCCCACACCAGTTTCTGAAAGTCCAAAGAGTAGAGAGCTGAGTTGGAAGTATTGCTGCCCTTGCCTGAGTGAACTGAGAAAGTGACCTTGATGAACATTTCCAGACATATGAATGTGAAACAATGCATTGTCGAAGTCATTTAAGTAACCTGGCCAGTTTTGTTAATTTATTTTTTATTTTTCCCTGAACTGGGTTTGTTCATCATATCTTTTGTGTAAGTGAGAGCTGACAGCAAATGTTTCAGGTTTAAAGTATAGGCATTGATATTAAGTGTAATTAAACAAGAAGATAAAGTTAATGTGTATTTAATAAATTGTTGAGACTTTGTTCAAGATACAAAACTGTCATCTGCAATTAATTAATTGCAAAGTCTAGCTGGGAACCATTGGAATAACTATTGGGTGTCTTTGGTTTTAATTTTAGTGTTGTGAATACAGAGGTATAAGCAATGAATTGGTTTAGTATCAGAGATAATGGGAACTGCAGATGCTGGAGATTCCAAGATAATAAAATGTGAGGCTGGATGAACACAGCAGGCCAAGCAGCATCTCAGGAGCACAAAAGCTGACGTTTCGGGCCTGGACCTCTGATGAAGGGTCCAGGCCCGAAACGTCAGCTTTTGTGCTCCTGAGATGCTGCTTGGCCTGCTGTGTTCATCCAGCCTCACATTTTATTATCTTGAATTGGTTTAGTAGTCTGTTTGTCATAACAGTACATGCCCCTACCTCGCCCAAGTTATTGATATATATTGAAATAATTGTGGCCCAAACACTCATCACCTATGGCATTCCATTAGTTACATGTTGCCATTCCTGAAAACTGTTCCTTATCCCATTTGTTGTCAATTAATTAGCTAATTCCATATTCTTGCTAATGCTGTACCTCCCAGCACATGGGCTATTAACTTGTTAAATAGCTTAATATGTAATTCCTTTATCAAATACTTTCTGACAATCCAATATACTACATATTGCATTCTATTTGGAATTCTCCTCAGAAATGGCTCCAGTTGAACACATGTCAGCAAACTGACATTTCTAAATGCTCACTAATTTTCAATTATAACCCCTGTTGAAGTTGTCCTTTTAATTTTCCAAGGACCATTTTATTCTTTTGTTTCAGCAACAGAAGCTAATTCTTGAAATTTCAAGTATGAGAGTTTCAGATTTTTAACAGAAGGTTGCAACATTAAGTGGATGTAATATGTCAATCTTTGTTTTTAAAAGTATTTTGCTTTTGAACTTTTTCAAGGAGGACCAAGCTAATACTTACCCTAGCTGACTCAAAACATCTGTACAGTGATCAGCATTTCACAATCCTTGGGGCTGCCACGTACTCAGATGTCAGAGAAATATTCATATCTTGACACACATCATGCTCCTCATCATGTTCTATGTATTCAAGCATGCTTTTTATACTTCCAAACAAGTCACAATCAGCCTTGAAGCAGCAGACCTTTTTGGAATGCAATCTTTACTGATGTGAATGGTGATAAACAGTTACAGCAACTCGTGCATTTTTAATGTGAAAAGAGCATCTTGTATCACCAGTAAGATGGTAATGCTCAGTAATCTTGTTGCTTGTTCATGAGATATGGGAATTGGGGGCTAGGCCTGTGTTTATTGCCTATCCCTAATTGCCCAAAGATCCACCAAGTCTCAACCACCTCACTGTCAGTCACATGTAGGCCAGACCAGGTAAGGATGGCAGATTTGCTTCTCTAAAGGATATTAGTAAGCTAGATGGATTTTTACAACAGTCAACTGTGGTTGTATTAAACTAGCTTTCCAAATTCAGATTTTCTTTTCGAATTCAAATTTCACCACCTGCCATGGTAGGAGCTGAATCCACGTTTCCACTGTAGATTACTAGTCAAGTAACATTTCCAGTATCAAGGTAAAACTGGCATAGTCCAATTGGACCATAGACCGGATGACTCGAGAGGATTGATAGTAGTTTAACTTGAGGGTCACCATGTCTCAGTCAAGAGCAGTGGTTGAAAAGGAGAGTCCTTCATGATAACCTCAGCTAATGTGGGAGTTGAACCCATGCTGTTAGCATTAGCCTGCATTGCAAACGTGCCGTCGAGCTATCTGAGAGACATCCTGTTAGCTGTACACCAGCACTGGTACCTGAGATTATTTACAAGTGGACAAATAATATAACATCTTTTTGAGCATTTACCTGAGTTCTGACACTTTTATTTAAAACTTATAATCTAGGTCTTTTCTGCATGTTCTTCTAATTCAGATGGATATAAGAAATCAGTTTAAAGGACAGATTATTTAGTTTTTTGAATCAATGCTTGTCCTTTTACCAAAATCATTTTTGAAGCAAGTTAATCAATCATTCAAATTTTGTTTGTGGTATTTTTGAGTCCAGATAATTTTTTTCTTAATTGTCCTTACTTGCAAAGCATTTCATTAAAATGTGATATACCTTGAGAAGTCTTCAATATAAGGCTGACATTTTTGTAAAAAGAGAACAAATGACTTTTTGCAATTGCTGCTGAGTTGGATAAGAAGAAACAAATTAGAAAAAAAGAGCACAAAGTAGAGTAAAAGAGAATATGAAACAAAAATGCCATCTTCAGGTTGTTCTTAAGGACATGTGTTGTCTCTATTCACAAATGCAAGTGAGTGTATTCCCTAGTTCGCACCATGACAATTTTAAAATGACAAAGCTGCACATGTTATGATCAAGCACATAGTAAGTACAACTTCTTAGTTAGCACCCTAATTACCAGCAGCATCAAGATAGTTTAAAATAAACTTTTTTTTAAAACCATAATGGCCTGAAATTCTAAGATTCCAGGCATAATAGACTGAAATGAAAGGCGTAAGTTGCAAACCAGATTTGTGTGTGTTCTAAAATGCACGATAATTGTCAGAGGTGGTTGCTGGAAGATGTACCATCTGTAAAATCATGTACACTGGTGAATGACAGGATAACGATTGCAGCGCTGCTGTTACAGAATTCCACTCTTCACACCAGAACTGCACCTGACTTCAGTTACATATCAGGAAGAGCATAAGTTACTAACAGCATTTCTTGTCAAACCAGAAGCTGATTGATTTCACAGCCTCAATAGTCGCAAGCTTTGTCACAAACATCAGGTTTGACTGAAGGGATTAGACAGGAATCTTTTTCTCAGCTGGACTGCCCAGAGATGATTTTTCTCACAGTATGAGGCTGCAGTAAAGTAGACGACAAACGAGTTGCCTTTTAACCAATGTCGAAGAGGAAGCCAATTCCTCACTGATGTCTCTGAAATCTGCTTGAAGAGGCAATGGTTTTGAAAGAAACTGTAAAGGGGAAATCCTCTCCCATTACAAATTGATCTTCAAATAATCTCCCGATTGCAAATAAAAATAGAACTGTGCATTTCATACCACCAGACACTATGCTGCCAATATCTATGGATTGTGAAGATAATTGTTTGTTACTACTGTTTGCAATGGTACCTACATGGTACATGTAACTCTATCCTGACGTTGGGCTGAAATTAGTTCCAGAGAGGCAGAGCTGATTTGGCTGTTCTGTGATTTTTGAGTTTTTTTTTGACTGACTGGTCTGGGCTTGTCACCACAAGCTTCCAAGTGTGAGAGCCCCTGCACAAGGTTGTGTCATCACAGCATTTATGTAGGTCCTGTATCCTGTTACGTGTGTAATCAGGCTTTTTGAAGTGGTTGAAATTATTACAAGGCAGAAAGACACAATTATGAAGGAATATTTTAGCCATGATACGTTGAGCCCCAAAACAGCGTGTCCATATCGGGTGGAAAATTGATGTGTTAACTTCAGGGAGATCCTTCAGAACCAGAGACAATGTCCTGAAGCTTACACATTCGATTCCCACCATAACTTACAGATGGCTCCCACGATCCCCCAAGACTTGACAAATAGTGGTTAGGGTATCCATTTGGTTGGTGTGGATGTGCCCATTGTGACTGAGTTGGTAACCTCTGAACTACATATTTGAGTTTAATTTCTACTCCAGGAAATGAGCACAAAAGTAAAGCTGTCACCTGGATGTAGAACTGAGTGAAAACACCTGCACTGAAGGGCATTCGGATAACTTGCTGAAACCAAATTTTGAGAGACTTCTTGGGTGGATGACAAACCTCCTGCAGCCCCATTTTGAAGAGCGCAAGGTCTTTCCATTGTACCTGGCCAATATTGATTCCATAATCAACATAAGAAACAGATTAACTGATCATTACCGCTTTGTTTTTGGGAGTTTGCTGTGCTTCAGTTGGCTTTTGGGCTTCCTACTTAACAACAGCTATGCTTAAAGTGAAAAATTTTCGAAGTTGTGGATCTTTGCATTGCCATCACGGCAGTAATAGAAATCCGGGGCGGGGGGGCAGACGTGAGGCCACGTCGTCTGAAAGTAGCCTTTTCGCATTGTTCTAGCTTTTCACCACTTGCCTTGTCAAGGTTATTGAACCATAGAAGCTGTTTACTGTGGAAGTAGGCTATTTGGCCTATCGAGTCCACACCCACCCTGTGAACAGCATCCAACACAGACCCACCACCCTCACTGCATCCTTGTAATCCCGCTATACCCATGGCTGTTCCACCTGGCCTGCATGTCTTTGGACTGTGGGAAGAGACTGGAGCACTTGGAGGAAACCCACGCAAGCATGAGGACAATGTGCAAACTCAACACAGACAGTTGCCTGAGGGCAGAATTGAACCAGAGTCCCTGTCACTGGGAGGCAGCAATGCTGGTCACTGAGCTGCCATGTCACCCCTGTTGTAAGGATATTTTAGCATCACAAATTGCGCTATCCTTAAACTGTCACTCTGTCTTCACACTCTGACTCTGAAGTCAACTTCCAAATTCAGGTACACCTTCCAATCACCGCAATCAGGTTTCTGTTACTGTTTTTTTATACCGAAGCACAAATGACATCCTACATGTTTGACAAAGATAAACATTCTTTGCATTACTTAACTGATCTGCAAATTTTTGACTCAGATGATCATGACATCCTCTTCGATTACCTTTCCACTATCATCCAGTGGTGTGGGACTGCTACACTTGTTTCAATATCTATCTTTTTATTTATATCCTGAACATCGCTAATAGATTCTCCTTCTAACCCTATACCTAGTGATCGCTAAGGATCTATACTTGGCTCCCTCCTATTTCTCATCTACTGTCTGCTCCTGCAGCAAGGACCTCTTAAAACAATGCTATTGCTAAATTGTCAGACTCATTTGCTTACCTGACGTTGTAGTAATGAGCAGAAATGCCTTCTAGTTTAAAAATTGGGATCACTAACAATTCTGTATGCTTTAAGCTCCTTTCAGTAAACTACTAACATTATTCCCACAGCAATATATACATCTGACTACATATTCATGTCCTCAATAAGACTATTTATTTCCACCTCTGTAACATAGAACAATACAGCGCAGAACAGGCTCTTCAGCCCTCAATGTTGCGCCGACTTGTGAACTAATCTAAGCCCTTCCCCCGACACTATCCCATCATCATCCATCTGCTTATCCAAGGTCTGTTTAAATGCCCCTAATGTGGCTGAGTTAACTACATTGGCAGGCAGGGCATTCCATGCCCTTACCACTCAGAGTAAAGAACCTGCCTCTGACATCTGTCTTAAATCTATCACCCCTCAGTTTGCAGCTGTGCCCCCTCGTACGAGCTGACGTCATCATCCTCGGAGAAAGACTCTCACTGTCCACCCTATCTAATCCTCTGATCATCTTGTATGTCTCTATTAAATCCCCTATTATCTGCCTTCTCTCCAATGAGAACAGACCCAAGTCCCTCAGCTTTTGTTCATTAGGCCTTCACTCCAGACCAGGCAACATCCTGGTAAATCTCCTAAACACTTTTTTTCTTAATGCTTCCACATCCTTCCTGTAATGTGATGACCAGAACTGAACGCAATATTCCAAGCGAGGTCGCACTAGATTTGTACAGTTGCAGCATGACATCACGGCTTTGGAACTCAATCCCTCTACCGATTAAATCCTAACACACCGTAAGCCGCCTTAACAGCACTATCAGTCTGGGTGGCAACTTTCAGGGATCTGTGTACGTGGACACCAAGATCCCTCTGCACATCCACACTACCAAGAATCTGTCCATTGACCCAGTATTCGGCCTTCCTATTATTCTTCCCAAAGTGAATCACCTCACATTTATCCGCATTGAACTCCATTTGCCACCTTTCAGCCCAATTCTGCAGTTTATCCAAGTGTCCCTGCAACCTGCCACATTCTTCCGCACTGTCCACCACTCCACCGACTTTAATGTCAACTGCAAACTTACTAACCCATCCACCTATGCCTGCGTCCAAGTCATTTACAAAAATGGCAAACAGCACTGGTCCCAAAACAGATCCTTGAGGCACACTACTAGTAACTGGACTCCAGGCTGACCATTTTCCATCAACCACCACTCGTCGTCTTACAGAAAGCCAGTTTCTAATCCAAACTGCTAAATCTCCCTTAATCCCGTGCCTCTGTATTTTCTCCAATAGCTTACCACGTGGAATGTTATCAAAGGCTTTACTGAAGTCCATGTACGCTATGGCAACTGCCCTACCTTCATCCACATGTTTGGTCACCTTCTCAAAAAAACTGAGGTTTGTGAGACATGACCTGCCCTTGACGAATTTATGTTGACTACCTCCAATCAATTTGTTGCTTGCTAGATGATTATAAATCCTATCTCTTATAACCGCGCTCCATCTCAGATCATTTGCTATTGAAAACCTCAGTTGTGCCTTTGTTATCCCTGGACTTTACCAATCTAACCCCCTATTGGTCTGTCTCTTACACATGCACAAGTATAATGCCATTGAAAGCTCTGCTGTCTGTGTCTTGCCTTGTGCTGGTACTTGCTCACTTGTCACTTATCTGCTAACAGAGCTATATTAATTCTTTTTGTCAAGTGAAGCTTTGACTTTACAGTTGTTGTTTGATTCACATCCTTCCAATGGCTCCATCCTCTTCTAACTTTATAATTTCCCACCAGCATCACTAATCTCCAAGGTAGCCATGTGTAACTAACTGGAGCCCAATGCATGTAACTCTCTTGAGTGATTCCTCCATTGGCGGGCCATACCTGCAGTTGCCTAGGTCCTACTGGCTGGAATACTTTAGCTACTGTTATAGGTGTCTTCTATGTCACTTGTTCTTTTAAGATGCTCCTTAAAATCACAACATCTGATTAAAACTCTTAGTCATCTTGTGTTTCCTGCTGAACAGTTCGGACTTTATTACGTTAAAGAAATTATCCTTGTTGAACTTCCTTGCTGTGATGTTGTCAAAGGGACTATTATCAATTGATGTCTTTTTCCGATTTTGGAGAATGGATGATAAGCAACTTTAAGAGTGATTTGTTCTGCCCTGTTTCTCTCAAAGGGGTGTTTTCAACCTGGTGCTGACGTGTCTGCTGCATGGGAAAGAAAAGTAAATACCTTTTTTGGGTTTTTCGGCAGACCAATGCAGCAGGAATAAACGAACTCGGGCTTTCAGACCCACAGTTGTAGTTTTGCGTTTAGGTGTTGAAGTTGGGGTTTTTGGAGTAGAATCCATTAGATACTGTGCTCTGTCTGTTGTGGCAAAGGCTTGTGGTCTCTTTGTTGCTAGATATGTGCCTTCATTTTTTCCTTTCCCCTGGACTGGAGGAGATTGCAAGTCAGTGAATCTGTTTTGTTGAATTTGCCTTTGCTGAGGGTACATTTATGGGATTCTGCTATGTTGGAAGTGTTGATACATAGTAGTTAAATGTTATTTTAAGTACCTTGATGAATTAAGGTGCCATTTTTGTGTTTGTATTTTAACTGTAGTGCAAGAATTAAGTTGTTTTTTTTTTGTAAAGCCTGACAGTTTGACCAACCGAATCACACCTGGAGCACAGCACCATACACTTGCCTTTTATACAAGATAACAATTAGGATGTAGGCTACCCCCTTCATATACTTTGAAGGGGTTTGGTCTGGTCTGATGAGCAATCACTTGTTTCAAAGATTGCTGCATTGTGTTAGATATTGATATTGAAGATGAGATGGAATTAGACCATAAGGTACAGGAGCAGAATTCGGCCATTCGACTCATTGAGTTTGCCCTGCCATTTGATCTGTTTCTCAACCCCTTTCTCCTGCTTTGTCCCCATAACTCCTAATCTCCGTTCTAATTAAAACTTATATCTCTCTCTCTCTCTTAGCTTCCATAGACTTCTAAATGGTTGCCCCTTTTTTTCCTTGAAGGCTGTGCCCTCATGTCCTTGTGTCTCCTATGAGTTGAAACATCTCATGTCCACTCTATGCAAACCCCTCAGTATCCTGTAAGTTTCAATGAGTTCCCCTCTCGCTTTCTTCTAAACACCAAGTACAGAGCCGGGTCCTCATTCACTCCTCTTAATCACAATCCCTTCAGCCCCAGGATCATTCTTGTAAGCATCCTCTGGACCTTCTCCAGTGCCAATACGTGCTTAGATACGGGGCCCAAAACTGCTCTCAATATTCCGATGTATAGTCTGATCAGACCATTATACAGCTTCAGCGCCACATCTCTGCTCTTGTATTCTAGCCCTCTTGAAATGAATGCTAATATTGTATTTGCCTTCCTAACTGCCAATGGAACTTGCATGTTAACTTTAAGAGAATTTTGAGCTCGGACTCCTGAGTTCCTTGTGTTTTGATTTCTGAAGCCTTTCTTCATTTAGAAAGTAGTCTATGCCTATATTTTTCCTATCAAAGTTCACACTTAGCAACAAGGTATTCCATCTGTCACTACCTTGCCCACTCTCCTATCCTTTCGGTGTTCTTCTGTAGCCTCGCCACCTCCCTAACACGTTCTGTCCCTTAACCTATCTTTGTGGTGTTCGCAAACTTAGCAATGATGTCCTTGGTTCCTTCGCCCAGACCGTTAATGTTTAACATGAACAGTTGTAGTCCCAACACTAATTCCTGTGAAACTCCACAATAAACTGGTTGCCATCCTGGAAAAGACCCCTTTATTTCTGCTGTCTGCCTTCTGCCAGCCAGCCAACCCTTTATCCACACTGGTACCTTGCCCCTAACACCATGGGATCTCAACTTATTTAGCAGCCTTCTATGCGTCACTTTGTCAAGATCCTTCTGGAAATCCAGACAGACCACATCCACTGTCTCTCCTTTGTCTAGCTTATTACCATCTCAAAGAATACTGATACATGTCAGCTGTGACCTTCCCTTGATGAAACCATGTTGACTGTGCACTATTTTACCACGTACCCAATGTACCTCCAAGTACTCCGCAATCTCCCCATTAATAATGGAATCTGAAATCTGACTGAGATCAGGCTCACCAGCCTTTAATTTCCTGCTTCTTCCTCAATGTTACATTAGCCATTTTCCAGTCCTCTGGGACCTTCCCCCTGACACCAGTGATTCCTGCAAGATCACTATGAATGCCTCCACGATCTCCTCCGCTATCTGCTTCAGAACTTTGGGTGTAGTCTACCTTCAGATCTTTCAGCTTTCCCAGCACTTTCTCCTTCGTGATAACCACTACACTGACTCCTGCCAAGACTCTTGAAGTTCTGGAATGCTGTTGGCATCTTCTCCTGTAAAAATTGATGCAAAGTATCTGTTCAGTTCCTCTGCTATTTCTGAGGGAAGGTACGTGGGATGGTGATAGGTAGATGCAAGTAGAGGTAGTGGGGATCAGTCAGTGGGAAGGGTGGGGCGGATAGATTGGGAAGAAGATGGACTGGTTGTGTCACATCAAGGAGGCAGAGGTGACGAGGACGGTTGGATGTGGGATAGGGGCGGGGAGATTTTGAAACTGGTAAGTTCTGCTTTCAGCCCATTGGGCTGTCAACTCCAGAGGCTCCATATGAGTTGTTGTTCCTTCAGTTTGCGGGTGGCATTATTGTGACATAGAGGAGGCTCAGGATGGGCATGCCACCCAGGGAGTATTGCGGAAGTTAAAATGGTTAACGACTGAAAGGCCGTGTTGATTACAGAGTTCAGAGTACTGGTATTCTGCAAATCAGTCACTGAGTCCAAGCTTGGTCTCATTGATGTAGAGGACACCACATTGGGAGCATCAGATACAGTAGACCAGGTTAGAGGATGTACAGACGAACCCCTGTCAGATATGGAAAGTTTGTCTCTGACCTCTGTTGGAGGTGAGGTGGGGGACGTGGTGTTGTGGGGGCAGGGGTAGTACCTTCTGAAGTTGCTGGGAAAGGTGCCGGATATGTGAGGTAAATGGGGATAGTGGAGCGAATGAGGGAATTGCAGACCATAGTCCTTACAAAAGGCACATGGGGCGGGGAGGGAACTCTCTCTTTGGAGTCAGATCGTAGGTGGTGGAAGTGGCGGGAGATGATGCACTAGATGCAGAGTTTGGGGCTGTATGAGAGGACCAGGGGACGGCGCCCTTATTTTCACTGAGGCGAGCATGTTTGAGGGCCAAGGTGTGGGAAATGCAAGAAGTGTGGTTGAGGACACTTGATCAATAGAGGGGGTTAAGTTGTGGTCCTTGAAGTGAGAAGACATCTGGGATGTTCATGAGTGGAACACTCCACCTTGGGAGCAGATGAGGCAGAGGAATTGGGAGTAAGGGATCACATTCTTGCAGGAAGGTGAGCAAGAGGTGGTGTAGCCCAGGGACCTCTGGGAGTCGAGTTTGAAATAGATGTCAGTGTTGAGGCGGATACTGGAGATGGTGACAGAGGTCCAGAAAGGAGAGGGAGGTATCGGAGATCATCCAGCTGAATTTGAGATTGGGGCGAAAGGTATTAGTAAAGGTGATGAACTGTACGAGCTCCTTGTGGGAGCACGGGGTAGTGCGGATATAGTCGTCAGTGTAGCGGATCAAGAGATGGTGTGATCGTGCCAGCGTAACCCTGGAAGAGGGTCTGTTCCATGTATCCTACAACGAAGCAGGCATAGCTTGGCCCATACAGGTGCCCATAGCCACCCCCTTTGATTTGTAGGAAGTAGGAGGAGTTCTGTTAAGCGGGTGAGGGTTTAGTTGGTGGGGATTGGTTGGGCCTGTGGGAGAGGATGAAGCAGAGGGCTGTTAGGCCATCTGCATGGGGGATACAAGTGTACAGGGACTAGGTGTCCATAGTGAAGATCTGGTGTGGGGGCCATGGAATTGGAAGTCCTGGAGGGTGTGAGCGCTGTTCCGGATGTAGGTGGGGAGTTCCTGGACTGGGTGGGGGGAAAAGTGTCAAGGGAAGCAGAGATAGGTTCAGTGGGGCTGGGGCAGTCAGGTTAGTGAGTTTTGGGAAGGAGGTACCCCTGTACCACCTGGTTCTGGTGAACGATGGGCTTGGAGTCTGTGGTTGGGAATTTCCTGAGCCGGTAAGGTCTGAGAGACGAGGCTCCTTGAGCTGACACTACCTGTCCATTTCCTTCCCAAATATCTGCCCCACCCACCCCATCTACCAATCCCCACTACCTCTACCTGCATCTACCTGTCGCTATCCCACCTAACCCCCCCTGCCCTGTCCCCAGCCCCACCCCATGTACTTTTTAAAAAAATTTCCCAGCTCCCTTCCCCTCCTCAGTCATTAAGAAGGGTCTAAGTCTGAAATGGTGAGTGTCCAACTTATGATTTCCCTTATCAGCTATGGTTGATATATTGCCAGCGAATCCCTCATGTCTTTGTACTTGCTTTTTGCTCAATTGTAATAGCATTAATGTTTAGGTACAATCTTTTTGAAAATGTGAGTCTTGTTGCAAGATTCCTGCTGCAGTTTTACCCTTTGTTTCCGTTTGGTATGGACTGGCTGAGCCTCTTCCAGCATTTTGCTCTTTAATTTTGCTGAGTGGATGAAAAATAATCATTTGACAAGTTGTTTAGTGCTCATCTCTACTATGCAATAACTTTCCTTTTCGGGTATATATTACAACAGTCTGTTGAACGGTTAACATTTGAGCAATGGTGTTTAATGAATTGGTTCACACCCACTGGTGATCTGTTGCCTGAAATTTATAACCTTTTTTTCTTGTTGATTATTTAACTTACTGTTAACAAAAATAGTGTGATTGAATTGAAACTTTTGTGTTCCCTTACTATTCTTGATATGATAATTGTGCGACTTTCAAAATGCAGCTGTTGCTTTAATATTCAGTTTGTAATGTCATCTTTTCTGATCATGTCTAATGACCTGCAATTACTTTAAGATCATGTGCAACCCCAAAGCATTAAATTACAACTTTCTGTAGTAACATCTAGTTAATGCAGTAGTTTTGCTGTATTATCATAGAAATCTGAAATGAGTGACATTAAAAATGATTTAATGTCATACTTCTCCCAGTTAGTCATCAGATGCACATATATTGGGATTAGGGATGAAATTGGAGTTGTACAAATCCAGAAGAATTGATGACTCGCGGGGTCTTTACACTTATTTTAAAATTGCGTTACATGGTGCATTTTAACAAAACTTCTGAATTTACAGATGGTGATTGGCAATCATTGCTAAGTTCAGTAGAGTTTGCTAGGCATGTGAAATCAAAAATTTGACTGAAGATATGGGGTTGAGAACAATCTTTAAAGTGAATTTTTTAGTGGAGAGACAATGAGGTCCAGGATATGCCAGAGAGCAGGAACAATTCGATCATAATGACAGGGTGAACTGAAAGCAAGTGAATGCATTGTCATAAACCTGAGGAATGGAGTGCTTGGGTTCGATAATTGGGAAAGAAGCTTGAAGAGACCATTTGGAACAAAACCACAGAGCAGTTTGTGGCAAAGAGGATTTTCAATGCACTTTTATGAGGTGGATTCACTTGTCAGTCATTTGTGGGTAGAACAATTAGCCACATGCAGGTATGGCTGTCATGTTACTAGATTAGCAATTCGAAGATTCAAAATCTCCATGTCAAGTTGTGACATTGAATTCAACAACTTAGGTGTTATTCGGACTTGTTTAAAAAAAAAATACATAGGATGTCCCACACAGAAACAGGCCATTTGGTCTAACTGACTCATGCTGATGAATGATGGTCTGTGAAAGCTGCTGGCTTTGTTATTTTAAAAAAACTCACCAGTTCAAGTTCCTATGGGGAAAGAAGCCAACCATGCATAATTTTGGTACTGGAAGTGATGGTTGCAATTAAAGCAGAATACCAAATATGTTACAAATTGTGATTTGAATTAATAATTGATTATCTGAAGTTGACAAAAGATGTTACTCATCCTATACTCATCCTCATGCTGCATCATTGACCATGGATGAGTACATGTTTTTTAACTGTAATTTCTTAATTTGCCATTTTCAATGTAATGATTGGGCAAACTGTGCCAAAATCTAATTAGATTTGTTTTTTGTATAGCTTTATGTTTCTAGAAAGATTGACTTTGCTTTGAATTTTTGATCTTCATAAATTTCATCTGTTTACAATTAGTTGAATTTTGGTATTAACATGAAGAAAGTAACACACAGCTTTCAGTATGACTATACAAAAGATGATGTGAAGTTTCAACACTGAGTTTCTGCATATCATCCATTCAATGAGCTATTCAGCAAAATAGTCGAGAGCATTAGCTTCTTCTCAGACAGTTCTGTTAATATCAAAGTTGAAATTTGAAGCCATTTCATTAATTATACAGCTGCAAGTTAAACAAACCTGCTATTCTATTCATGATTCCTTGTGAGTTTAATGGAAATGACAGACTGATTTGAAGTAATGAATGAGGGAACAATTGTTGGATTTCATCATTTAGTTTGACTCAACAGAACTGTCAACATGCAAATTAGTGCAGGGAATTGAAATGAACATTTCAGGCCAGGATGTTAGAAGTTTGAATAATTGCAAGGCTTCATTTATTGGAACTTAAAAAAAAAAATTTGCTTTTATTAATATCAAAACAATTTTGGTCGTGTTTTAAAATGTTGGCCAATTCCACCTGCTTTGCAGTTGGCAGGTTATTGAAGAGAGCAGGGGGATGTCGATGACAAAGGAAGACATGAATGGGGAAGCACCTATTGTAAACAGGCTGACTGTCTTGGAAACTGCCGAGACAGACGACACTGCCAGTCCGAGAGGTGGACAGGTCTGCGAGTCAAAAATTGCTGTAGAGGCAGAGCCGAGAAGTCAGACATCACGGAGAGCTGTGGTAATAGGGGACTCCATTGTGAGAGGGACTGACAGGGCTTTCTGCAGCAACAGGTGAGATTTGAGGATGGTGTGTTGCCTTCCTGGTGCCAGGATCCAGGACGTCACTGATAGAGTGCAGAGAATCCTCGAGGGCAAAGGTGAAGACCCAGAGGTGGTGGTGCATGTCGGCACTAATGACGTCGGGAAGAAAAGGAGGAGCATTCTACAGCGGGACTTCAGAGAACTCGAAGGCTGAAAAGCAGGGCTTCCAGGGTGGTTATCTCTGGTTTGCTTCCAGTTCCTCGGGCTGGAGAGGCCTCGAACAGAGAGATAATGGACCTGAACGTGTGGCTGAGGGACTGGTGTCGGAAGCAAGGATTTAAGTTCTTGGATCACAGGGGTATGTTTTGGGGTAAGAATAAATTGTACAGGAGGGACGGTTTGCATCTTAATAATCGGGGGACCAGCTTTCTGGCAGGCAGGTTTGCCACTGCAACACGGGTGTGTTTAAACTAAGTAATGGGGGGGAGGGGCCAAACTGGAAATTTTAAGAATGAAATTAAAGGGAAAGTGAGAATAAGAGGTTAAGAAGGTCAACAGAGCAGAAAATTCAAAAGGGATCGTACAGCATGGCCAAGTGAAATAGGGATTGATAGGAAGGGTGAGGGGAGAAACAAATTCAAAATATTATATGAATGCACGAAGCATAAGAAATAAGGTGGATGAGCTTGAGGCTCAGTTGGAAGTTGGCAAGTATGATGTTGGGATAACTGAGACGTGGCTTCAAGTGGACAGGGCCTGGGAAATGAATATTCAAGGCTATACGTGCTATCGAAAGGACAGACTGGTGGGCAGAGGGGGTACGGTGGCCCTGTTGGTGAGGAATGATATTCGACCCCTTGCGTGGGGGGACATAGAATTTCTCCGCTCTGTCCATACTGACTCTAAGGGTAGAAAGACCCTAATGGGAGTTATTTACAGGCCCCCAAACAGTAGTCAGGAGGTAGGGTGCAGATTGAATCAAGAGTTGAAATTGGCCTGTCACAAAGGTATCACTACAGTTGTTATGGGAGATTTCAACATGCGGGTAGACTGGGAGAATCAGGATGGTGCTGGACCCCAAGAAAGGGAGTTTGTAGACTGCCTCCGAGATGGATTCTTAGAACAGCTTGTACTGGAGCCTACCAGGGAGGAGGCAGTTCTGGATCTGGTGTTGTGCAGTGAATCAGCTTTGATCAGGGACCTCAAAGTAAAGGAGCCATTAGGAGGTAGTGACCATAATATGATAAGTTTTATTCTGCAGTTTGAGAGGGAGAAGGGAGAATCGGAAGTGTCAGTATTGCAGTTGAACAAAGGGAATTATGGAGCTATGAGGGAGGAGCTGGCCAAAGTTCAATGGTACAATACCCTAGCAGGGATAGCAGTGGAACAACAATAGCAGGTATTTCTGGATATAATGCAGAAGGTGCAGGATCAGTTCATTCCAAAGAGGAAGAAAGATCCTAAGGGGAGGCAGGGGCAGCCGTGGCTGACGAGGGAAGTTAAGGACTGTATAACAATAAAAGAGAAGTATAACATAGCAAAGATGAGTGGGAAGCCAGAGGACTGAGAAGCTATTAAAGAGCAACAGCGAATAACTAAAAAGGCAATACACAAAAAATGAGCTATGAAGGAAAACTGGCCAAAAATATAAAGGAGGATAGTAAAAGCTTTTCTGGCATGTGAAAAGAAAAAAAGGTTAAGACTAAAATTGGGCCCTTGAAGTCCGAAACAGGTGGATTTATTATGGGGAACAAGGAAATGGCAGAAGAGTTGAATAGGTACTTTGCTTGTGTCTTCCCTAGTGAAGACAGATCCAATCTCCCAGATGTAATAGTGGCTGTAGGACCGAGGGTAATGGACGAACTGAAGGGTATTTATATTCGGCAGGAAATGGTGTTGGACAGACTGTTAGGTCTGAAGGCTGATAAGTCCCCGGGACCTGATGGTCTGCGTCCCAGGGTACTTAAGGAGGTGGCTCTAGAAATTGTGGAAGCGTTGGTAATTATTTTCCAAGGTTCTATAGATTCAGGATCAGTTGCTGCGGATTGGAGGGTGGCAAATGTTGTCCTACTTTTCAAGAAAGGTGGGGGGAAGAGAGAAAACAGGAAATTACAGATCGGTTAGCCTGACGTCAGTGATGGGAAAGATGCTGGAGTCAATTATAAAAGATGAAATTACGACTCATTTGGATCGCAGTAACAGAATAAGTCAGAGTCAGCATGGATTTACAAAGGGGAAATCATGCTTGACTAATGTTCTGAAATTTTTTGTGGATGTATCTATGAAGATGGATAAGGGAGAACCAGTGGATGTAGTGTACCTGGACTTTGAGAAAACCTTTGATAAAGTCCCGCATAGGAGATTGGTGAACAAAATTAGGGCTCATGATACTGGGGGCAAAATACTGAGTTGGATTGAAAATTGGCTGGCTGACAGGAAGCAAAGAGTAGTGATAAACGGGTCCCTTTCGGAATGGCAGGCAGTGACCAGTGGGCTACCACAAGGTTTGGTGCTGGGACCACAGCTGTTTACGATTATATATTAATGATATAGACGAAGGCATTAGAAGTAATTTTAGCAAATTTGCTGATGACACAAAGTTGGGTGGCAGTGTGAAATGTGAGGAGGATGTTATTAGAATACAGGGTGACTTGGACAGGCTAGGTGAGTGGACAGTTGCATGACAGATGCAGTTTAATGTGGATAAATGTGTGGTTATACACATTGGCAAGAACAGGAAGGCAGATTACTATCTCAAAGGAGTCAAGTTAGGTAAAGGGGAAGCACAATGAGATGTAGGTGTTCTTGTACATCAGTCAATGAAAGCAAGCATGCAGGTACAGCAGGTAGTGAAGAAAGCTAATAGCATGCTGGCCTTCATCACAAGAGGAATTGAGTATAGGAGCAAAGAGGTCCTTCTGCAGCTGTACAGGGCCCCGGTGAGACCGCACTTGGAGTATTGTGTGCGGTTTTGTTCTCCCAATTTGAGAAAGGACATTCTTGCTATTGAGGGAGTGCAGCGTAAGCTCATGAGGTCAATTCCTGGAATGGCGGGACTATCATATGTTGAAAGATTGGAACGACTGGGCTTGTATACTCGAGTTTAGAAGGATGAGAGGGGATCTGATTGAGGTGTATAAGATTATTAAGGGATTGGACACTGTGGAGGCAGGAAGCATGTTTCTGCTGATGGGTGAGTCCAGGACCAGAGGACACAGTTTAAAAGTAAGGGGTAGGCCATTTAGAACAGAGTTGAGGAAAAACTTCTTCACCCAGAGAGTGGTGGATATATTGGAATGCTGTGCCCCAGAAGGCAGTGGAGGCCAACTCTCTGGATGTTTTCAAGAAAGAGATAGATAGAGCTCTTAAAGATAGTGGAATCAAGGGTTATGGGGATAAGGCAGGAACAGGATACTGATTGTGGATGATCAGCCATGATCATAATGAATGGTGGTGCTGGCTCGAAGGGCCGAATGGCCTACTCTAGCATCTATTGTTTATTATGTGCCATTGCTCTTTTGCTGAAATTATTAGTGTTCAAATATTTACGTTGAGCCAGTTTCATAATTAAGTTTTGGTAATATTATACATAATTGTCCCTTTTTGAGTAAAGATATTCCTGTTCCATTGTTGTAGGTGAGCAAATCTGGTTTTGATGGGGACAGAGTCCTATTTCAGGGTTATATCCTTAATTGCAACATTAACTTTTTTTTTGCTTTAAGAATTTTGTTGTGGAGGTAATGTAAGCAATTGGTTTCAAAGCCCAGTTTGTGCCACATTATTGTTCTTGAAAGATCATTTCCATTGATCAGCATATCTAGAATATGTCAAAATAAAATTTTATCTTTGATTTGTTCCCAACATGTTTTTACATTTTTTTTTGTATGGACGTAAATTAATCACAAAGGGATGGAGTCGCACACCCCCCTCACTATTTCTCTGCAAGTCACACTTTAAGCGTGAAGACAAGCTTCTGTGATAGTTTTGCTTTCAGTCTGGTATCTGTGAAGACTGCCATTTGCTATTTCCTTAGAACAATACAGCTGAAATTGTCGGACCTCAACCGCTGCCTCTAATTGTTTAGAATCTATTCTACTTTGCATTTCTACTGCTGTTAAATTGTTAATTATTAGCAAATGTCTTGATATCAATTAATAAGTAGTCAATTATATATCTTTTTAAAATTATAACTGGACGTAGTTGCATGAAAATATAATTATTTATTCATTCTCAGGATATGGGCATTGCTGGATGGCCAGCATTTATTGTCCATCTGAAGTTGCCCTTGAGAATGTGGTGATGAGATATCGTCTTGAACTTCTCTAATCCATGTGCTGTAGGTAGACCCTCGGTTTCCTTAGGGAGGGAATTCCAGGCTTTTGATCCAGTGACAGTGAAGGAATGGCTGTATATTTCCAAGTCAGGCTGATGAGTGGTGGCTGAAGGAACAGCAACCAGAGGAATGGATTCTACAAGGATTTGGGGATCGAGGGGAGGGAGGGGAGCTGCTGAATACAGTAGGCAGTATTGAAAGACAGCAAGTAGGTTTTATGTTTTTGATCTAATTGGCTTTTCTGTTTGGGGGGGGAAAAAAACTACCTCTTTTGAAGTAATTAGTAGATAGAACAAAATTCTGATTGAAATTGTTCAATTGTCATGCTTCCAAAGTTGCCCTTCTCTAGTATTGATTTTGTCTCTGCTCTGTGGGATGATCCCTACCTTTAAAGATTACTTTACTTTTTAAAGTAGGTGTGAGAATAAAGGATTTATTTTCTGTGCATCAATACAAGTTTGAGCACTAGAGGCAAAGTGTAAACGTAAAACATCACAAGGCATTGTGCAGGAGCTTTGTAAAACAAAATATATTGAGCCATGTAAAGAGATGGTGAATACTGAAGAATTTGAGTGTTTTAGGTCCTGAGCGTCTGAAGGCATGGCTACCAACGGGGAAGAAGTTAAAATCTGGGATGAGCGAGAGTTTGCTGAGTCTAGATACCTTGGAGGCTTGAAGGGCTGTTTGAGATGAGACGTACAGAGAGGTGAGGCCATGTAACAGAACGTGTTGTGAAACCAATAGTAACACTGCCCAAATCTGGCATGTCACCCACGAGTGCTGGTCTAATCAGCTTCTTGTTGATGGCCCTAGTGAGGTTGAACTCCCCAACCACCTCCAGGTTTTATTCCACTCGGTGCAGCTGCTTTAAAAACAAAGATGATCATTTTAAAAAAATTTAGGTGCTGATTTGCCCAGACACCAGCTTTGACAAAACAAGTGTACAGGTGGTGAAGGTACCTAGCAGAGCAGGACATTGCAAAGCACTATGCTGCAAATGTGCAATCAATCCTCGGGTGGAAGAAACCTCCCATTACAGAGGCATTGATGGTAATTTTGAAGTGAATTTTTGCTCTTTATTGTTATTATGATCCCCATGGAGCAGGAAAGGTTTGTTACAATTGTGACATTTATAAAAGTATGGTTTTGTTTTGTTTCATGGTGCCTGGGGACAATGGCTGAAGTTTCTGTACCTCTTGTGTCGATTCAGTCTCCTGGGACGATCCAGTTGGTGGTGGTACTGGACAAGTCAGATCCCTGAAAGAAAATCTAACTTGACAGACCATAAATTTGTTTTGCGGTTGGTTACTTTTTGGTTAGTTACTGAAATACTGTCATAAAAATCTGCTTTAATCACAGAATTAGGGGGTTGATGGCAACGCCTCAATGGTGTTATAGCTGGACTATTAATCCAAAAAAGCCGGATAACATTCTGGGGATGCAGGCTTGAATCCCACTGCGGCAGATGGAATTTGAATTGAATAAGAAAAGTGGAATTAAGAATCTAATGACCATGAATGGATTGTCGGAAAACTCACCTGGAAGGCCCATTTGGGAAGGTAATTGGCATCTGGTCTACATGTGAATCCAGACTCTCAGCAACGTGGTTGACTTTTAACTGCCCTCTGGGTAATTAGGGATGGGCAGTGGGGGCTGGCCTTGCCCTCGTCCAGTGAATGTGTTTAAAATAAGCTTACTACTCAGAAGGAGGAAAAACAAAGCTCAGTTAGAAACACAAATAGCAAACCAAAGTTTTAACCTGTTCCGCAACGCTGTTGTTTACCTTGACACCGAGTTTGACTTCGACTGAATCCTCCCAGTTTCTTTTCCTTGGAGTATGGCTATGTTTTACAATTCCTTTAGAGTTTGTTAGCATGAAATATTCACAATTCCAGTCACCACATTCTTCTGACATCGAATGACTTGTCATTTCTATCCAGTGTTGCCTGCTTTGGCAGCTACACACACCAAACTATTTCAGAGAGGGGTGACTGGACACCCTGAACTGAAAGCTTGGTTCTTCCTGTTAGGTGAAGCTAGATTATCCTGTAAGGCGAGCCCCTTCTGAGAATGTAATCCTGTTCTTCCGATCTGGGACTTTGAGCCATATGTTCTGAAATCAAAACAAGCTTTTGGTCTGTTGTAAACTCCTCAATTTAAACACTTTTTTTTAAATTCATTATCAATACGGAGGGTTCTCCCGGGCACTTGGCTACAGTCACAGGATTTATGCAATTAAAAGTAGGGCCTTAAGTGGTATTATAGAGCAGAGAGACTGGGTGTTCATGTACATGATTCTTTGAAGTTTGTGTTACCAATAGACAGGGTGATTTAAGCTGGCATTTGGCATGCTTTTCTTCATTGCTCAGACCTTTTGAGTATCAGAGATGGGACATCACTAAGGCCTTTTCTGGAGTCTTGTGTCCACTTCTGGTTGCCCTGGTATAGGAAGGAGATTATTAAGCTGAAGAGCATTCAGAAAAGATGTTGCCAGGAATGCAGGGCTTAAACTATATAAGGAGAGGCTGATAAGCTGGGACTTGTTTCACTGAAGTGTAAGAGATTGAGGGGTGACCTTTTTGAGGCTTACAAAATCATGAGGGATATGGATAAGGTGAACGGCAGGTGTCTTTTCCTTGGGGTGGGGGATTTCAAGATGACGAGGCATATTTTGTAAGGTGAGAGGAGAAAGATTTTACTGTTTTACACAGTGGTTCATGTGCCGACTGAACTTGCAGAGGAAGTCGTGGATGTGGGTCAGTTACAATGTTTAAAAGACATTAGGATAAGTGCATGAATAAGAACTGTTTGGAGGAGCATGGGCCAGGAGCAGGCAGCTGGGACTAGTTTACTTTGGGATTATGTTTGGCATGGACTGTTTGGAGTGAAGGGTCTGTTACTGTGCTGCATGACTCTGTGGCTCAAAGGACCAGGGACTTATTGCAAGTTAAAACTCTGGCAGTGAAGTTACGGGAAGAGCCAGGAGTGGATTGGGATAATCGGTCTGGAGGTAACAAAGGCGCAAATGAAGGTTTTAGAAGATGAACTGAAACCGCTTAGAGCCAAACAATATCTCACTATGTGGGATAACACTATGTGAGGCTGGATGAGCGCAGGCCAAGCAGCGTGAGGGGAGCAGGAAAGCTGACGTTTCAGATGGAGACCCTTCAGGAATGGGGGAGGGGAAGGGGATTCTGAAAATCCATATGGACAGAGCTTATTTCAGGGCTAAGTCTGAAACTAAGATTGCAAACAACCTTGTTTAATCTCAAACGCTTGCTTGGAGAGGATAGGAAACTAGTTTGTAAATCCCACGGATTTAAGTGTTTTGAAGAAATTAGTGGTGATGAATGATTTGGAATCAGAGGTGTAAAGCCTAGAGAGAGGAGAATTTGAGTGACCAGCACTTTCAAGGGAATTCAGTTAAAGGAGCAGGAAGTGACAAGATAAACTGAGTGAGCATGAGAGGAGAAAGGTTTTGGATGTTTTTCTTTTCTGCAAAAGATCAGGGCTTATTGTTGCATTCTCGTCTGGTCCTAGAATAGTGCACAGAGTAGCATTGTCCAAAATTATGAACAATTTGTGCACTTTATATTTGAGTGCATTGCTTTGCCCAAATAATATTTACCAATTAGTTTAGTAAATCATACGTGGCCCTGGGTGCCATGGAAGAATTCCTGAATGATCATTTCATTAGCATGTTCATTGTCTGCCAAGTTATCCACAATAAAAGATCCTGAATGGAAGTTGTCTAAGATTTTGAAGAAATCAAATGTACATGTTGTCCTCTAAGCAATACACTGTTTTACTGACAGCCTCGACATCAAGACTCTGTTTTAAAATTGAAAACCTTCCCTGATGATTGTTAAACATCTGGTAAATACTGAGTCCTCACAAATTATTTTGTTTTGAGGAGGGGCACTCCTTTTCAGGAGAATTACTGCTGTTATATCAGCCTTTAGCAAGAATTAAAACCTAGTTTTACGTAGCAACCTGCATTCATCTCTGAAGGAATAGCAAGTGTTTCATGTTCATTGTTACTACTTACAGGGTAGCTGTTTGGTAATCTTCAATTATTACTGAGTCATGTACCCAGATAATTAATGGAAGAAATGCCATGAGCCAGTCACCGATTGCAAATAATGTGAAACAGATGCCCTCACAATGGGAAATGCAGGTGGTCGGTCCAGTCTAGAAGCAGCTGGGGTGAAGATTGCAGATTTGTCAAAAAAAGTAAGGTTTTAAAGTTGAAGTAAATTCTGGTAACCTGCTGAAATGTTGCTGCTTAGATTTGAAGTGATTGTCTCAAAATAGAAAACAATTTTTTTCCCCAATTTTAAGACGTTAAACTTTGCATTTAGTGAGAGATCGGAATGCTTTACAAAAGCACAAGCCTGAAGGCTGGATGTTCCTTTTAGCTTTGGGGCCCAGATATCTGGGCCAAATGGCCAGCAGGAACACGGTTGCAAATGGCAAGGCCATCTCCAGCAGTCTTCATAGAGGTGATCTCCTAATTGTCACTCTCTGAGCTTGCTGTCAACATTGCAGGCTCCATTGGTTTTGAGGTGGGTGCTGCTGAGCTAGGAACGGGAGGCAAAGTCAGCTTTGAAGTGCCTCATAGGCAATGAGGAGATTTGAAACTGACAAGACAGAATGTCTGTTGGAGCATGGGGATGCCCCTTAAGCACCCTGTGGGATGGGCAACAAATACCAGCTTAGCCAGTGACTCCCTCACCCCACGATTGAATTAAAAGAAAAAGCGCTTCTGAGGTCGTACCCCAATGTCTGAGAATGAGTATTAAGGCATCATTAGCTCATCACAGTCCATCACTTACAGATGCACCACATAAGGCTCATTTTCAAAATGTGCACTAGGATATGGAGCAATCGTTTGTCATCTGTTGTCCTGGAGCGTCTGAGTCAATTCAGTGAACCCTAAATGTAGTCTTTTTTTCAGGGCTGCCAATTATGAATCAAGAACAAATAAATTAATAAGAATATAACCTAGAGAGGATGTTGCTTTTCTTCTAATCAAAGCTCATGTAATTATAGTACTTTTGAAATTGTAAGGAAAACTCAAGTTCCAGCTGTGCTTATGTCACTTTTTATAACCTGAAATGGGCTTAGTTATTTGCATCTGGGTTTACCTGTTTGATTTTTAAATACTGCACATGAATAATCCAATGATACAAATTGCTAAGGCCAAACTCAAAAGAAAAACAAATTTCATATGATTTGATTGCAGTGTGTTGGAAATAAATTAGTATTTTTTAACTTCTGATTTTTCAGTCAAGCAGCATCTTATGTGAAACATGACCAGATTGTCAAAAAACTTAGACTCTAAGCACACTTTCTTTTAAAATGTGTTTCCGGAATAAGGAGTAGGCCATTTAGAACAGAGTTGAGGAAAAACTTCTTCACCCAGAGAGTGGTGGATATATGGAATGCTGTGCCCCAGAAGGCAGTGGAGGCCAACTCTCTGGATGCTTTCAAGAAAGAGATAGATAGAGCTCTTAAAGATAGTGGAATCAAGGGTTATGGGGATAAGGCAGGAACAGGATACTGATTGTGGATGACCAGCCATGATCGTAATGAATGGTGGTGCTGGCTTGAAGGGCCGAATGGCCTACTCCACCTATTGTCTATAATATTAATGGAAAAATTAGTATTTATTCTCCAACTCATTACTTCTGTATCAAGCAAAGGGCTCCATTATTTTGTATTGAATGTATAGGGTGAATGTATTTAAGTGTAATCAAGTTACTAAGCAATAACAGAATAATAGCTTTGTAGTGAATGAAGATGCCAATGCATGGGCAAAACCTGTCTGTCCAGGCTGTTGGAATTCACCATTTGTTTTGATCAGAAGTGAAATTTGAAACTCTCCTGACCGTTGCACATTACCATGTTTTAACCTGGTGTATCAAGGATATACTCTTTAATAATGACAGGGCTGTTATGTAGTTGATCATCTTCTATTAGCTTTGCAAAAATGTGAAAAAGAAAGAAAAATGATTATTTCTATCCAGGTGAGAGTGCGATGTGAATGTAGGTCTGACTATGAATGTAGCAGTTTTGACTTGAGGGGCTAAGGAGAAGTTGAGAAAGCAGAATTTCCAGTGGGGCAAATTGTAAAGGTTTTGTGTTACAAAGTTGAGACCAAGTAGGTGATCGATTCAGTCATAGAATACAGACTTGCTGTGGCCTTGGAGTATGCCCAAAATACCAGAAAGTGACCAAACTGACCATAAGACGTAGGAGTGGAAGTAAGGCCATTCGGCCCATCAAGTTCTCTCTGCCATTTAAATCATGGCTGATGGGCATTTCAACACCACTTCCCTGCACTCTCCCCGTAGCCCTCGATTCCTTCTGAGATCAAAAATTTGTCGATCTCTGCCTTGAAGGCATCCAACGTCCCGGCCTCCACTGCGCTCCGTGGCAATGAATTCCACAAGCCCACCACTCTCTGGCTGAAGAATTGTCATCTCATTTCAGATTTAAATTTATCCCCTCTAATTTTAAGGCTGTGCCCACGGGTCCTCATCTCCCCGCCTAACGGAAACAACTTCCTAGCATCCACCCCTTCTAAACCATACATTATCTTGCAAGTTTCTATTAGATCTCCCCTCAACCTTCTAAACTCTAGTGAGTACAATCCCAGGATCCTTAGCCGTTCATCATACGTTAAACCTACCATTCCAGGGATCATCCGTGTGAATCTCCGCTGGACACGCTCCAGGGCTAGTATGTCCTTCTTGAGGTGTGGGGCCCAAAATTGGACACAGTATTCTAAATGGGGCCTAACTAGAGCCTTATAAAGCCTCAGAAGCATATCGCTGCTTTTATATTCCAACCCTCTTGAGATTAACGACAACATTTCATTTGCTTTCTTAATTACGGACTCTACCTGCAAGTTAACCTTTCGAGAATCCTGGACCAACACTCCCAGATCCCTTTGCACTTCTGATTTGCGAATTTTCTCACCATTTAGTAAATAGTCCATGCCTGTATTCTTTTTTCCAAAGTGCAAAACCTCACATTTACTCACATTGAATTTCATCAGCCATTTCCTGGACCACTCTCCTAAACTGTCTAAATCTTTATGCAGCTTCCCCACCTCCTCAGTACTAACTGCCTGTCCACCTAAATTCGTATCATCGGCAAACTTTGCCAGAATGCCCCCAGTCCCTTCATCCAAACTGGAGCATATCTATCAGTGTTCGGACAACACTTGAGCCTGACACCTCCTGAATAGGTTGGACAGCTAACAATCTGAGTTCAGGCTTGGCCAAGAATCTGTTGCACAGGATACAACTGCTACAGAGATCAAAATGTGATTGTGTTTTAAAACCTTAAAGAGACAGTTTAAAACGTAGCAAAATTCAACCCTTTTTGCAGTTTTCTAACTGTTTAGGTAAGTGTTATGATCTCGGGTGTGGGACTGATTGGAAGTTTCGGCCTCTATTAGGTTTCTCCCTGCTGTATTGATCCATGTCCCTTCAACTTTGCTCTTGGAGCTTGTGGACACCAGGGATTTGCGTGATTCTAGCAGGTTGTTTTTCACACAGGTTAAAATGACCAACTCTGAGCACACCTTGTTCATACTTGATTGTAATAAGTATTGTTGGCTTTCTCCCCGCACCTAAAGCATTGATTTGAAAATCTTTGTTTAAAACAATAAACAATTTCCATCTTAAACCTTTATTCAAAACTTAATGCCTGATGTGCTTAAAACAACTGGTGTAATTTTCCATTCCCTTGAGCATTGAAGGCCAGGGCAAAAAAATATCAGCTTTTTGTGTCAAGGTCGGGGGGGGGGTGCGGGGAGCTGCAATTATCTGCTTGAACTTAATGATTTATGTCAGAAACTCACTAATAAGCACTGACTACCTTATTTTCATGTGTTTGCACCTCAGCAGTAATCTAACCAGCCTCCTTTCCATGTAGCCTCCAATTCTGACCTTCCCCAAGAAACTAGATATTGTGGTGCCGTGGTGACATTTTAAAGTCAGCGATTACCTGGTGATGTTAGCATCTCACTACTTGTTCCTCTGGGACTCCATCTAACTCTATCATTACCATAATATCCCTGCATGCACTGGTTATCATCATCTCCAGTTTAATATTTCATTTGGTTTTTGTCCATGTTTGAGCTTGCTTTGAGGTAGGATCCTGGGGTGAAGGACAGTGATGATGCCGGATTGCACCACTATGGGTGGGCACCATGCTGGATTGCACCGTGATGGGCGGGTACTGTGCCGGATTGCAGCGTGGGCTGATGCAGACTACAGACCTGGTGCTATGAATCTCACTCAAACATCTTGCCAAGAAAGGAACGTTTGGCCTAAAGTTGGACGAGTGATAAATGACACTCCACTGCCCAGCACAGCAGTGAGTGTATTTAGAGTTGACTTATTTGAATGTAATGGTAGTGCTCAACTCAACGTGGAGAGCCTTAACCTTTGATCCAATATCCAGTTTCTCCAAACCACACACTCCACCCCAAAATAACACCAGCCAGCCACCAACACCTTCCTATGAGGCCTACAACCGGTTCTCTCTTCCAAGTGCTGGCCATTTGTGCCACACTGATCCCACTGTAATGAGGCCTCAGTCCTCTCAGTTTGGACACACCAACTGAACCATATGCCACTACCTCTGTCTGAATTTCTACCTTTGATATCTCTGATTTTGATTTTGGTCAGTTTTTTTAAAGAAAACAAATGATCGATGTTAGCTGAAGACAATGAGCACTTATAATGCATGGCAGTTGAATTTAACAACAGTGATATTTGGGCTAAGAGAAAAATGAGAAAATAGTGACTGGAGGGATCTATTGTTGTGTATAGCATTGCATAGAAAAATAAATGCAAGTTAAAAACTTGTCCTTTTGAGAAATTAGCACAATTGCAAACTCAAGAAGAAATCAGGAAATGGTGAATGTGTTAACCTAATTCTTTATCAGTTTGGACTAATTCCATGTGCAGTCAAACAGGCTAGGGAACTTAGAACATATGTCGAGGTCAGTAAAACATACGCTAGACAGCAATTCAGCATTCTATGTGCCAGCCTAGAAAACCAGCAATAGCTGGCCAGTGCCTTTTGAAAATGCTGACATCTCAAGCAGTCCTGGTGTGGACATAACTAATCGCTTAGGCCTTCTAATTTAAGTAGAAACAAATATCCTTTCATTTGTTTTGGAGAGGGTTTTAAAAAAAGCGTGAAAGCCTGAAAGGAAAAATGAAATATTGATGGCACAAGCTTTCAAGAATTTATGCGTGAAAATGTTTTTAATTTCTTCCACTAAAAGTGCATTCTAGTCGCATTTTAAATATTTTACACAGTTTGACTCAAATTCAGTGAAACAACCATTTTATGATTTCTGCAAAAGTTATGTCAGCATTGATGCCCAATTCTCCCTAAAATCTACCTTTTTGTAGCTAATTCCACTTCCTTGCAGACTGTATTAAATGGGAAATTTTCTCTCGTTCAAATTCCTGTTCTTCTGAGGAAAAAATTCAGTTTCCGTTGCTGTCCGTTAGACTGGCACGTCTCCTTTTTCTTGCCCTGATGAGCCCCACCCCACCCCCGGCTACCACTGTCCCCCAATTCATACTCCTGTTGCTTTCGCCTCTCCAGTGGACCTTCGATGCTCTTATTCCAGATCCTTACATCTGCCACTCTCCTCATTCTCCTGAAAGCACCCCTATGTTCTTCTGTCCCCTTACCTCCCCCAACCCAACCACCCTCCTGTTGATTACCATTCATTTTTCACCTTCCTACATATAGTGCTCCTCTTAGCCAAATCCAGCTGCTCTTTGAAGTTGTCCAGTTGCTAAATACTCTGGGTGAGAATTACTATTCTTGCGAAAATTCACTGACAACACTGTTCTTAACATGAGTCCTGCTGCTTTTGAAATGGTTCCAGACACGACATACGATAGGTGGGAATTTCAGCTCCCTGGACAATCGCCACTGTAGGCAGTCCTTCTGATCACTTCAAGTAGTCGTCAGCGCTAGCGCACTAGTTAGGGCTGAAAACAGAAATCACACCCGCATGTTTTTTGTCCGACACGTTGATTTGTGTGCTGGGCTGTTATTCTACTGGCATCAATGTTCATGGTATCCTTTTGCAAGAAGCTGCTCTATCAGTGTGTTGCTAGAAGGCACAATTAGGAAGATTTGAACCAGGTGATGGAGCTGGCATGAGTGGACTTCAGAAATATTTAAAAGACGACTTTTTGGCGCCAACTTGGAGCGCATTGACTGCATAGTTAACCTTGCTTATAGAAACTATATACACCACTGATTTAAACAGATGGGACTTGCTTGGAAGGCCCTCTTTAAAGTTATTTTGTCGCATGAATTTTGAAGTTGGAGTATTTCTGTTTGCGATTAGTACTGTTTTGTTCCCACATACATGGCGGAGTATATTTACATAGATATTTCAGGAGGTCACTGAAAACTAAACTACTCTTCAAGTCTTTTTGTGCATGAACTCCATGAGCGACTAACAATCTCTTTTTGCTACATCTCCTGATTCCAGGACCTTGAGACCATTTTGTTATACTCCAACTCTCTGCTTCTACAGAGCAGTGTTAGTTGTGAGTTTTGCCTTTCCAAGGTGAGCAAATTTTTTTTGGATTTTGCTGGCATAGCTGGAATCTGCCAGAATTCTCAGTCTGTTATCCCTGCATGTTTTCCATGTCGAAGACAGTGGGGAAAAATGAGGGATTGGGCCCAGCTTTTAAAGCACAGTGGGATCTACTACCATGCTGTGGGCATGGATGTGCCTGCAGCCTTAATTTATATAGCATTGTAAAATTGCAAACTACATGTCAGCAGGATATCTGGAACAGGTGTGATATACTTTGAGCTTAGCGAACAAGAGATGAAGTTCCGAACGTGAGAAGCATTTTTTTAAAAAAGAAATGTTGAAGTATGTTAAGAGGTGCTGGTCTTGTCCCAAAGGCATAACTGCCATAAAAAGGAAGTTAATATCATTTTAGAAATCACAAGTCATGCTTCATGAATTTGTTGAAATTCTTTGAGGAGGTAGCCAGCTTTGCTGAAGGGGGCTAAGCAGGGGACATAATTCTCTTGGAATGCCAGAAGGTGTTTCAACATTCCACATGTGGGATTTTATAAAAAGAATGGACTTAGTGAAATGATGCTGAATAAGTTAGTTGTGCAACCATCTTTCTCCCCCACCCACCCCCTTTTAATTGGGAGTTGGAGGAAAAATAATCTCAAATTATCAAAATTGAAGTTGTCAAAATACAGTGGCGCAAGGGACAATTCAGATTATGTGATCATGAATTTGATGTTTGAAATGTATTCATTCAGCTCAAAGCAGGAAGGAAATAGAACCCTGTGGTAATTAGTATTGTGGCCCAAAGCAGCCTGGTATTTTCGACACAGCATTTGCAAACAGGGATTGACGTGGAATTTAAGGGGCTTGCTGGTGGCTTACCACCTCCATCCTGAAAATGCTTTTAGGTCAATGTAATGCTGATCTGATCCCCAAACGTTTCGACATTCAAGGTACAGAGTACTCCTTTCCGGCCCTAAGACAGATTCCAGCACAGTGTCACTAGCCCTGGACATGCACAGGACTGCAGGAACTGGAAACCTGCTGTTTGGCTTGGAGACTCATGATCATCTTATCTTGCACAGTGCTTTGAAGAGACAGGATTTCATTAGGTTCATGCCATTTGGTTTGTTCGTGAGGAACAGGGCAGACAGGACAACTGGTATGGTCATCAACACCATTGGTCTCATCTTGTTAACATTCATTCAGTAGCAGTCTACCCATTCTGTGCCTACTCCCCACCCTTGCAGCAATAGTCAGTAACTCAGTTGAGCCAGGAGGAACTTCAACATGAGATTCATGCCTGCTTGTTGACGATAACTTCACATACGATAGCATTGCTGCGTAATACCAGCGACAAGTTTCAAAAAAAGAACCAAAGAAGGATTTGAAATTATTGACTACTTGTGAATGGTATATCCAATGGAAGGACATATCACCATTTCCCTTTCTAAAAGATGAATTCAGGTTCAGTAGAGTAAACTATGCCTTTCTGTTGCATTTATTTCACTACATCTTGTGCATGGCCTGACACATTAAATTTGCCATTGTAATAAAGCTATTTCCCTGGCAGCACCAGAAAGCTTTCTGAATCCATTTGTATGTTAAAATCTATTATTTTATAAAATTTTGCATTTCTTGACTCTGAAATATTGTTCCTGTTTCCGAAATGTAACTTTTCCCCATTATAAATGTCTATAATAATGAAATTAGCATGTGTAAGCCCATCAGCCTCTAAACGCACTAGGTGCCCATTGGTTGATGTCTCATTGTTTCCCCAAAATTGGCTGAAATTACTTTGTGAAAATATTTCACCTAACACTTTTTTCAATAATTTTCTCACATCCAAAATAAAGCTTGAAATAAAATCAAACAAATGAAGAAGTCACAATATAACTATGATTTAATATCCTCAATTGTCTTTTGTGTATGGACATCTTTGTAGATATTTGACCACGTCATCCTATTTTGCATGTCTGGAGTTAAATGTAATATTTTTCTCCAGAGCACTTACTCCGATCTTGCTAACTTGCGTTGTAGACGTTGCACAGAGCATATAAAGTGGACTTGGTTTTCAGATGCACCCATACTATTCTCTGAATTGTACCGATAAGATATTTTCTGTGGCAAGCAGCAATTCTTTCTTTGGTTAGTTTTCAAAATGAATTGAGCAAAACATAATGTAAATTTCAAGGCCTTAATCAGTTAACTTGTTCACTGAAATGAAAATAAAATAGTGGATACTGAAAATCTGAAACAAACACAGAAAGTGCTGTAAAACTCAGCAAGTCTGGCTTTGGAGAGAAAGTTTGGAGTTAACATTTTGAGTCTGACATGACTTCTTCAGAACTCATTACTGAATATGTGTCAGAGTTTTGGAGGCCAAGTATTCTGTTTTGCACTTGTAGCTTGGTGATTGTATTCTTTAAATTTCAGTCAGTTCATTACACTGAAAATGAGCTAAAAATCAAATGAAAACTTCTAATTGTGTCTTAATGATGGAAAATGTAATGATCGAAAAGATTTATGCAATTCTTAAGTGAAGATCCAGCACATTTGAAAACTGTGAAAAGTGAGTTTATTTGAGCGTACAATTGCCATTCCATTTGTCGCTATCTCTTTTTAAAGCTGCATGGATTTTGTTTCTAGCTTTATGAAGAAGTCATATGTATGTGCAGTAAAAAATATAACCATTACCAATTCAAATAAAGTATTGAAAAAATAGAGAGAATAACTTGATTAGCTTGTATACATTTCTAGTTCAGCTATTTAGATGTTTGCATCGTATTGTTGTTAATAAATATATTTCCGTTTAGGAACGGCTGCAGTGGCAGTTGCAGGTTTACTGGCAGCCTTGCGCATCACTAAGAACAAATTGTCAGATCACAAGTTCCTGTTTCAAGGTGCTGGAGAGGTAAGTCAGTAACTTCAGTGATTTGGGTTTTAATTCTTCGACAAGGTCTTTCAAGAGGGGAAATTCGTACAGATATGATGGGCTGGGTGATTTCTTGCAAATGAGTTAAACGTACTATTTATAGTGTACTTCGTTTTTGAAAGGCTTGCAGAATCTTGTTTGGTAAGCCCACAGTATCATAATGTGCTGTCCCTTATTGACCTGCTCCATGTAGCCAACTGACTTAAAAGAACTTTTTTTTGCCTTTTACTGAATGTACAAATTGAAATTTTCACGCATTGAGCAGCAAACATAAATGGTAACTTCTGCAACTGCAAAGTCTCTTTAAGAGAACTATCCAAATAATAGAAATGTGTAACAAAACCAGAAAATACTGGGAAAGCTCAGCAGATCTGACAGCATGTGTAGGGAGAAATTAGTTAACATTTTTGGGTCAAGTGACCCTTAGAAATGTATTGTTGATGGACATCAGTGATTTTTTATTTTCACTCCCGTTAAGAGTTTCTCAAACGTTAATATTGATCTTTCACATCCTGGCTTTCAGATATTAATGCAACAGATCGAAGTCTATTGTGGTTCGATTGGAAATCTGTTGATGTGCAGGTCTACTTGAACATGTGCATCACAAAATACTGGGGCATCAAAATGCAAAGAAATTTGATGCCATGTCAAATTGGACCTCCCATGTTGCTAGCTGCATCTGAACCAAGATAATTTATAATTGTGAATTACTGTGGAGGTAATATAGTCTGTTGGATTTTCATCGTTTTGTGCAGTATTATGTGGGTTGCAGTTTTGTTCCAAATGTCCACCTAACGTTTGAGAGCACAGTTACAGCTGCACCACAATCTTGAAGTAGAGATCAGGCAGTTACCACAGAATGAAGAAGGTCAGAGAGTGATCCTTCTCTTGTTCCTCTGTTCAGCAGGCACTGGATTTGGACTGCAGTTGCTGCTACTTGCGTCATCAGCTTAAAGTGGTACATTGTGTGCCAAGACATGACAAGTTAAAAGAGGAGAAAATCTGAGATTTTTTTAAAAATTACATTTAAATTGGAAACCCAAAAGGTTGTATTATTTTTCAATTGTTCAGCTTTTTTTAAAATTTGATTTTGTTTTCCTTCGGTTCCTATTTTAGGCTGCCATGGGAATAGCAGATCTCATAGTGATGGCAATGGAGAAGGAAGATATACCTGAACAGCAGGCTCTTTCTAAGATTTGGATGGTTGACTCTAAAGGCCTCATTGTTCAGGTAAAAACAAAAATAATCATGCAAACATTTGGGGATAGATTCACTGTCTTGATGGTGATGAAGTCATTGCTGTGCTGGATTTTAATGTTACAAGTCTCTACTTCTCCTGTACTCCCAACACTAGAGGCTGGTTTTAGGTTCGTTGCTCTTTTTTGCTGCTTAGCACTGAGGTGGTCACCTCCTGCATATTATCTGGTGTATTCACTGTGGATGCAAATATTTATCTTCTGGAAGAGAGTCTCTCACCAACAGATTTCTGAGGATTAGCTATACTTTACTGGATGATCAGCAATCCTTGGTACTGGCAGGTCAGTTTTACTAATGGGGGGGAAAAAAGCCCAAATTCTAGAAACTTGGGCAGAGCACTTTAATGCCATTCTAATTTACCTTGGTCCATTAGGAGCAATCATTGCTATTGACTATTCTCTTGATATCCACACTATTGGATACAAAGAACACAATCAAATTCATGTCAAGTGGCAAGCCTTCAGGAGCTGAATCTTTCCCAACTAATGTCTGCAAGGCTGGAGACTATTGCCTGCTTGACAAGCTCATTGAGCTCTTTCCGGTCTCTTTGGTGTAAAGGAATATCCCATAAAAATACAGAGGACGCCCCATGTCAACTTGTGCAGGACGAAACGAAATTGCTAATCGCAAGCTAACCTCACTCCCACTCCATCAACAATACATTTACCAGAGTCCTTTTTGGTTTGATTTCAGAAAAGGTAGAGGAACACCGAAACAATGTCTCTCAGTTGTACAGTTTCAGGAAAAGTCCCTGCAAAGGAGCTTATCCCTTTACACCTGCATGAAAACCTTTTCCACTCAGGTTTGCAGGGCTTTGCTAGTTACTGGTGAAAATTGACTGCCTTGAGAAATTTAGCACAACAGTTCTACAGTTGTATGGAGGCATTCTCTCTTATATCCTGGATGAGTCTTTCATTCCATTCCTACTCACCGGTTTGAGTTAAAAAGGCTACAAGCTAGAAGACCATGCAGTTTCATTATTGTTGCTACCAAGCTATTGTAGTGCCATTATGGTGAATGTGACCTGAGCTGCAACATTGAGCAAGATAATAAAATGTGAGGCTGGATGAACACAGCAGGCCCAGCAGCATCTCAGGAGCACAAAAGCTGACGTTTTGGGCCTAGACCCTTGTTCAGAGAGGGGGATGGGGTGAGGGTTCTGGAATAAATAGGGAGAGAGGGGGAGGCGGACCGAAGATGGAGAGAAAAGATGATAGGTGGAGAGGAGAGTATAGGTAGGGAGGGGATAGGTCAGTCTAGGGAAGACTGACAGGTCAAGGAGGTGAGATGAGGTTAGTAGGTAGGAGATGGAGGTGCGGCTTGGGGTGGGAGGAGGGGATGGGTGAGAGGAAGAACCGGTTAGGGAGACAGAGACAGGTTGGACTGGTTTTGGGATGCAGTGGGTGGAGGGGAAGAGCTGGGCCGGTTGTGTGGTGCAGTGGTGGGGAGGGGACGAACTGGGCTGGTTTAGGGATGCGGTGGGGGAAGGGGAGATTTTGAAGCTGGTGAAGTCCACATTGATACCATTGGGCTGCAGGGTTCCCAAGCGGAATATGAGTTGCTGTTCTTGCAACCTTCGGGTGACATCATTGTGGCACTACAGGAGGCCCATGATGGACATGCCATCTAAAGAATGGGAGGGGGAGTGGAAATGGTTTGCGACTGGGAGATGTAGTTGTTTATTGCGAACCGAGCGGAGGTGTTCTGCAAAGCGGTCCCCAAGCCTCCGCTTGGTGTCCTCAATGTAGAGGAAGCCACACCGGGTACTGTGGATGCAGTATACCACATTAAGCAGAGGTTCACCTGCACATCTGCCAATGTGGAAAGTCATCTTGGGGCCTGGGATGGGGGTGAGGGAGGTGGTGTGGGGGCAAGTGTAGCATTTCCTGCGGTTGCAGGGGAAGGTGCCAGGTGTGGTGGGGTTGGAGGGCAGTGTGGAGCGAACAAGGGAGTCACGGAGTGAGTGGTCTCTCCGGAAAGCAGACAGGGGTGGGGATGGAAAAATGTCTTGGGTGGTGGGGTCGGATTGTAGATGGCGGAAGTGTCGGAGGATGATGCGTTGTATCCGGAGGTTGGTGGGGTGGTGTGTGAAAGAGGCGGATCCTCTTTGGGCAGTTGTAGCGGGGGCGGGGTGTAAGGGATGTGATGCGGGAAATGCGGGAGACGCGGTCAAGGGCGTTCCTGACCACTGTGGGGGGAAAGTTGCGGTCCTTGAAGAACTGGGACATCTGGGATGTGCAGGAGTGGAATGCCTCATCGTGGGAGCAGATGCGGCGGAGGCGGAGGAATTGGGAATAGGGGATGGAATTTTTGCAGGAGGGTGGGTGGGAGGGAGGAGGTGTATTCTAGGTAGCTGTGGGAGTCGGTGGGCTTGAAATGGACATCAGTTACAAGCTGGTTGCCTGAGATGGAGACTGAGGGATGTGCTGGAGATGGCCCAGGTGAACTGAAGGTTGGGGTGGAAGGTGTTGGTGAAGTGGATGAACTGTTGTAGCTCCTCCTGGGGAGCAAGAGGTGGTGCCGATACAGTCATCAATGTAACGGAGGAAGAGGTGGGGTTTGGGGCCTCTGTAGGTGTGGAAGATGGACTGTTCCACGTAACCTACAAACAGGCAGGCGTAGCTGGGCCCCATGCGGCTGCCCCCTTAGTCTGCAGGAAGTGGGAGAAATCGAAAAGAAGTTGTTGAGGGTGAGGACGAGTTCGGCTAGGCGGATGAGGGTGTCGGTGGAGGGGGACTCCCCTTCCCCCACCGCATCCCAAAACCAGCCCAGTTCGTCCCCTCTCCCCACCACCACACAACCAGCCCAGCTCTTCCCCTCCACCCACTGCATCCCAAAACCAGTCCAACCTGTCTCTGCCTCCCTAACCTGTTCTTCCTCTCACTCATCCCTTCCTCCCACCCCAAGCCGCACCTCCATCTCCTACCCACTAACCTCATCCCACCTCCTGGACCTGTCCGTCTTCCCTGGACTGACCTATCCCCTCCCTACCTCCCCACCTATACTCTCCTCTCCACCTATCATCTTTTCTCTCCATCTTCGGTCCGCCTCCCCCTCTCTCACTATTTATTCCAGAACCCTCACCCCATCCCCCTCTATGAAGGGTCTAGGCCCGAAACGTCAGCTTTTGTGCTCCTGAGATGCTGCTGGGCCTGCTGTGTTCATCCAGCCTCACGTTTTATTATCTTGGATTCTCCAGCATCTGCAGTTCCCATTATCACATTGAGCAAGAACCTTTTTAATGTGGCTTTCTGCCTTCTCCTGTGATTGGAGCAGAAACGTGCTCAAGTTCTTTGCCACTTACTTTCCTATTTTCACAGTGCCTTTATACTGCTTACATGTCAACAATTTAGCATTTCACCATCTTCCAAATCTTCATAGAATCCTTGCAATGTGGAAAGAGGCCATTCTGCCCATCCAATTTGCACCAACCCTTCAAAATGCATCCTACCCAGACCCAGCACCCCACCCTGTTCCCATAATGCCACATTTCCTGTGGCCACCTATCCTGTCCATCTTTGGCCTGTGGGAGGAAACTGGAACACCTGGAGGAAACCCATAGACACCGGAAGAATGTGCGAACTCCATCCACTAATCACCCAAGGCTGGAATCAAGCCTGTGTTCCTGGTGCTGTGAGGCAGCAGTCTAACACATTGAGCCAGCATACCCCCCTGTATATGTTGACATAATACAATATATTTTAAAACTTCCACTTTAAGAATGGAACCAAATCTTTTGTAAATCACTTTTTAAATGGTGAAGCAGTTCTCTCCTCTTTCAAATTCTTTCTCCCATTATGCAATTTTTTGAAGTTCAAGCTGTTTTTTCTCCTTTCACCACATTGTTCCCCTCAATTGATCTAAAATGTGAGTTTGCTATTTATTGATGTTAGAGGTGGAATGGGAGAAGGTATATTTTCTCGTGACCCATGCAGTTTGAGAAGGAGGCGGCCATGGAATTTTAATGTTTCATTTCATCTGCATCGCTGGGGCCTTGCTCGGGCCACTACAGCACAGCATCTCTTCGGCAAGCTTCTTGCGATTTCCACTTGCAGCATGAGGACTGGCTGAGGCTCAGAAGAACTGGGGAGGTGGTTGTGTTTCTGTGTCTGTGTCTCTGGGAACTTTGCATCAGTTGGCTAAGGTGGGAGATTGAGCGATGTGCAAACATGAGTGTATGCTGCCTGTACAGAAGGGTGGTGCTGTAGGTAAAACAAAAACAAAGTTGATGTAGCATGCCGAGTGTCTCTTCCATGGTGTAAGGCAACTCAGAGGGACATGCCGCCTGATCCCAGCCCCTTTGAAGGAATGGAGCCACAATGATTGGCACTGCTTCCATCAGCCTTTCCCAGGCCATGCTGGGAGAACATTGTGCAGGATTGCTGCTTTTGGTGTAACAAAATAATGATCAGTCTGCTCTCCTCTAAATTGAAATACATCTTGGAAGCAGCGAGTAAACACCAGGAAAGGAAATCCTGAGCCGGCACTTCCGCAGAAATGCAATCACCTGTGGTATGTTCAGTAATAACTGTAGGAATGTTACAGGTACAGTGTTGGGTGATCAGTCATGGTCACATTGAATGGTGGACCAGACGCAAAGAGCTGAATGGCTCCATCCTGCTCCTGTTTTCTAGATTTCCATATATTTGTGGCAGACAATTGTCATCAACCTGGGCAATATAAGCTATTCCCTCATGTTGGCTCTTTCACCAGTCTACGCAGGCTCGGTCGTGTCACTGTGCTTTTAGGTCTTGCCTAATTCAGTCCATTTGAAGTGACATGACTTGAGCTGGCTTAGTTACCATTAATTCCTTCTCCAAGTACCTCCTATGCTGTTAGTTTGACTAACGTTTGTTAGCTAGTGGGCCTGTTGAAGGAATCGCTTGCTGAGTTGCCAAGTGAATTTCACCCACAGGTGTGCTGTTCGAAGAATTCAATTATAGATGTACATACAAAACATTAGCAGCTTTATGTTCTATGCACAGTTGGGAGCTAGATTTTACAACCTTGTGGTCTCGGATTTATTCTAACTGACATCGTTATAATCTCTCTGTGACCATGTTTTCCCTTGGTGTCAAGATGGGATTGTTATCAGCATTAGAGATGTCTTTATAGCCCAACTTGGCTACGACATCAGGATTACAACTCATCGCAGAAGGCTATTTTAGAAACTCCAACAATGTGACATGTTCAAACAGGTTTAACTGAACAGTTTTTCTTTCAATCGTGATCTCAAATCCAGATTTATTATAGTTCATAACAGTAAGTGCCAAATGTGACAAACAGATGCTGATGACACATTGCAGACAGTGCAAGTGCAAATTTCTTTACTTGAGTGGTCGAGGGCCTATGAATGACCTGTAGGGATAATGAGGACAACAGCTTGGAATTTACAGGCTTCTGTTGACTGCTTTAACTCCGTCTCTGCTCAGGTTTGTTAGACCTGTCAGTGTGAGTAGTCTCCTGTCTGTTCTGGGACAGAATTTCATCAAAGAAGCATAATTTGTCCCTGAACTTGTGTGTCTTGTTGATCAAACCACTGGTTGAATGGATTATCAGGTATAGGCTGCTAAATTCTGAGATTCTTTATTTCATTGTTAGGCTCAAATGCTGTGGCACATGAGAAAGTTAAATGGATGCACTGTGGTTGAATGACCTCATGAATTTGGTTATGTTACAAGCAATCGTAGGCAAATATGTCACAGATCAGATAGTAGGTAAGGATCCTTAAAAGGTTTCTTTGTCCTTTTGACCTGAAACAGTGAATCTTCATAATCAGAAATTAAACTATCGACTAGTTCTCACCTTTTGAACTTGGATGGACTCCCCTGTATCTCTAGTTGACCTGCTGTACCAATAGGGAAATGCATCCTGATTAGTAGGAGCTTTAAAGCTATGCAGATTTGCCTTCAATTTCCTTACAGGTGACGTCAATACATAATATTCTCCAGACTTAGTTCATTTTAAATGCTTTAATGGGAGTTACTATTCCCAATTTGCTCTGCTGTGTTTAATTTAGTTGTGCATTCTTCAAATAACTCTTGTAGACCTGCTTTGGGAGGAAAGAAATGCTTCTCTGGGTACCCCTGTATACTAAAACTTTTACAATCACACGTTATAATTCCTTCCAGCTCTGTCCATACTGTGTTGATGGGAGAGGGGGTGGGATCATTTGGCAAGGAACTAGAAGGAAATTAAAATGAAATAGAAGAAAGTGAAATTAAATGCTGTTTAGATATTTACAAATAGTTAAAGCTTACAATAGTAAACTAGAAACAAAGATAAAGGGATACAGAACATCTGGAGGGTGTAGTGTGCACTTACACAGTGGATTTATTGTGAAAAATCCATCGCAACCCAACAGCCAATTTTTAGTTGAAGCTTCTGCACAATATTCAAATCTTGAATGGGATTTGAATAATAAGACGGATGTAATCAGTGATTTTCCACCTTTAAAAGGGAACAAAAAAAATCATAAGAAGTGATTGCATTTTAAGTCTTAAGACAAGCTGTGGAATGTACAACAGCTTGAGCCTTTTCCACCATTCACTTAAATGATGGCTGATTTTTACGTATGGCCATCTTTGCATTGTGATCTTTTAATACCGTTGCCTACCAAAATTCAATCCAAATTAGTTGTGGAGTTTTACAATTGACGTGGCCTCAGTAGTTCTCTGGAGGAGTTAGTTCTGGATTGACACTTCTGAAA
The DNA here is from genome assembly GCF_030684315.1 of Stegostoma tigrinum. Lineage (NCBI taxonomy): Eukaryota > Metazoa > Chordata > Chondrichthyes > Orectolobiformes > Stegostomatidae > Stegostoma > Stegostoma tigrinum. The sequence goes on along the minus strand of NC_081357.1, from coordinate 48,178,975 downwards.
GATCTGGCCTTAATTTAAAGACAGCACCTCTGTTTTAGGGAAATCTCCAGCAGAGGAGAGAGGTTTTTTCTATTGTATAGAATTATTCCCTTTTAAATAATAATTGCAGCTGCCAGAGTGTCCCTTTTTGTGTACCGCAAGCATGGTACACAGATCCAGCAGTGAACTACGTGGTCATCTTCAGGACCTACAGCCCTGGAGTGGAAGAAAGTCATGGAGTCTTGAGGGATTATCTAAGTAGTCTCATGGGAATACAAACAAACTGCCTGAACTGTTCTTGTTGCTTAATACTTTTAGGCCCAATATAATTCTGCTTAATTTTACTTGTGCCCTTTCCATGGCCTGTTTAGCTTTCCTGAAATTTGCAGAACATAGACGCTTAAAAACTGTCTTTTGAGAGCTTTATAGAATGGTAATGTAATTTTCAACCTTGGAATTGCAGTCCTCAAAATAACAGCAAACATGACATTACACTTTAAAATCCTTCCTACACTTGTCCATTAGCTTTTGGCTTTTGCACTTGGACCCTGAATTATCTCTGCTGTTCTCCAGTTCTTAGCGTCTCACCTATTTGAATACACTTTGAGTCTAAACTGGACGGGCTCCAGTTTCACCAAATTGAACTCTCTTTACCATAGACTTGACCACTCAGTCTGTCCCCATGCATCTTTACTATTATTCTTTTGTAGTGTTTATAAGCTCTGGAGTTGTATTGCACAGAAGGAGATCAGTTTGTCCATTATATCCAGGTCAGTTTTCTGAAAGTTACTAATTGGTTCTATGTCTCAGTTTTATTCCCCAATTGCCCTGCCAGTTGATCCTTTAAATAATCTAATCTAGCTTGGAAGTTAATGTTATCATTATCTGCCAGTACTGAATTCCAGATCATCACAAATGGCTACGTTTCTAAAAAAAAAACAAAATTTTCTTCACCAGTAACTGCCCTTAACTTCCTTGCCCATTACCCTGATTCTGTATCCCTTATTGATAAAGGCAGTCTCTATTTAGCTGTTTCATCAAAACTCCTTAATTTTGACATGAAAAGAGATCAGCACAGTTGATGTCCAGTTGCTGCTATCATAGACAAAAGGGAGAGGTCAGTTAAATTAGCCTTACTCTTCTGTCTAGAACAGGTTACTTTAAATTTGTTTCTTCACTTTTTTTTTGCAAAGAAGGCTGTGTTATGTTCCCCAATTCCTGTCTGTGAAGTCCAATTTTAACATGACCGACTGCAACTTATTTACTGTTTAGCCGAAGTAAGATTTATTAATATATTCAAAATCTGGTGTTATAGTTTACAACACATGCATGGACAAAAATACAAGGAAGAAAGGAAAAATTGACAAGGAAGTAAGTTATAGCCATGAATTATGCAAAAATCAAATTGCTAATTTTTCATATGAAATAGAGCCCAGTAAGTCAATGTTTGGAGAAGATTTGCAATTGTCTAGTTTGGCAAGATTACGTTTTGTGGAAGCTCAGTTGGAAGTGCATTGTAATGGAAGGTGCATTGATATAATTATTGTAGGCGTAGAAATTAATTCATTTTTCAGATGAAATGCAGATTTCTTTGATAAATCAGGTTTCGCAAGTGATTGCAACTTAGATGCTGGCTTAGCTCAGACCTGCTCCTGCTGTTTCTGTCCAAGTGTGAAAAGCTGACTGAAGAAAGATATCAGTACTGTATAGTCACACCGGAGAAATCGGTGGATAGGTGTGGGGAGTGGCACTGTTTGCACTCAGTGGCCCCTGGGAGACACCTTCCAACTGCCAACAACTAGCAAAGTCCAATTCGTTGGACTGATTCCAGGCCACCCCTGCACATACAGTTGTCCATGTAAGACTCCATCTTGGACCAGGGGAGGGCAGTACATCTGATGTTACTCCATGGAAGAGTTTCACTAAATTGGTTAATCAGGATTTCCCTTCGACAAAAACTTGTCAACTTTTCCCAATCAGCTTGAGTTTTCTTCCAAGTGTGCAGCTATATTCATTTTAATGATCATTTCTAATACCTTCCTTATAACTGACTGACTTAGATTCCTGTTACTTGCCGCCTCCTCCTCCTCCTCCTCTTCTTGAATAGAAAGGTTTTGTTTGCTTCTTTCCAGTCTGATGGAACCTTTCCTGAATCTAGTGAATTTTGGAAAATTATCATCAATGCATCTATTTTGTCCTTTTTTAGTACAGCTTCCCTCATGATTGCAATTTCACTAAGCTCCTCTGCCCCATTTACCCACAGATGTAAAACTATTTCAGACACTTATACTGTGGGATGGGAACAACATGTGCTGTGGATAGAGACTGTGTGTATTACATTTTAGTCTGAATGGCAGAAAGTGACGAGCAGAGTCCCTCAAGGAAATGTGCTGGGCCCTCGACTATTTGCAGTCTATACCAATGATGGAGAGATAAGCGGATGGAAGTCATAATAACTATATTCACAGGGCATCAAGATAAGTGGGAAGTATATTGTGAAGAAGCTGTAAGGAGATTGCAAGCTGATACAGATGGTTTGAATGCATGAAAAAAATCTAGTAGTGGTAAGATAATGTTAGAAAACAGGAACTCGTTCATCTAGGCAAGAACAATTAAACGCAGGGAATTATTAAAGAGAGAGCAACTGCAGAATTCCGAGATCCTGAGGGATTTAAGTGTTCTCATGGATGTTACATAATGTTAGTAGACAGGTGCAGTATGTAATCAAGAAGGCGAATGGGATCTTGTCTTTCAATGAGATGAATTGAATATCAAAGAAATGATGTTGTGGTTCACTTATACAGTTAGACATTGAGAGTCCACATCTCAAATACCGCATACAGTTTTCATGGCGTTATAGCACCCGGCAGTGCAGATAGAAGCCATTTGACCCATCAAATCTGCACTGACCCTCAAGTGCATCCCAAGCCCCACCAAAGCTAACCCACTCAGCTTGCAGAACCCTTCTAACTATGGGGCAATTTCCCCACAGCCAATCCACTTACCATGCATGTCTTTGGACTATGGGAGGAAACCAGAGAAACCCATGCAGACATGGGGAGAATGTCACTCAACTTGGGAGTTGAACTTGGGCCCCTGATGCTGAGAGGTAGCAGTCCTAACCATTGAGCAAATGTGCTGCACTCCAGGGTTACGGTCCCTTTATTTAAGGAAAGATGCTTTGGAGACAGTTCAGAAAAGATTGACTAGTTTGGTACTTAGAATGTAAAGTGTGAAGCTGGATGAACACAGCAGGCCAAGCAGCATCTCGGGAGCACAAAAGCTGACATTTTGGGCCTAGACCCTCTGATGAAGGGTCTAGGCCCAAAATGTCAGCTTTTGTGCTCCTGAGATGCTGCTTGGCCTGCTGTGTTCATCCAGCTTCACACTTTATTATCTTGGATTCTCCAGCATCTGCAGTTCCCATTATCACTGGTACCTAGAATGATTGGGTTTCCTTCTAATTTATACAGGCCGCAGTTTAACAGAGCAAGGGATGTCTCTATTGAAGTGTGCAAGTTCTTGAATGGTGTTGATAAGATGGATGTTAGGAGGATGTTTCCTCTTGTGGGTCAGCCCAGAATTAGCAGGTATAGTTTTAAAATTAGGGACCGCCCTTTTAGGTCAAAGACGAGGGAGAACAATCAGTTTGTTTTCGGAGAATTGTGCGACAACGGAATTCTTTGACTTAGCAGGCAAAATGTACAGAGGGTCATTCCACCTTTTTGAGGTGTACAGAAGAATTTAGTGTCATATGGGTATTTGGAAACGTGGAATTCAAAACACAAATACATCAGCCATGTTATTATCGAGTAGCAGAGCAGGCTTGAGGCACCAAATAACCGGATTCTCCTATTTGACATGTAGTAATTGAGGCCTTTTAGACTAAGGAAAGAGAGGAAACGGACCCAGTCTGCTTGGTTAAGATGTGTACCTGTTAGTGTATTGATGTTAGGAGCACCAACTTGATCTGATTCATATGTACTTTTGTGATCCACAAGGAATTAATACTGTTGTCATCAAAGTTCATACTCCTGAGTGGAAGATCCATTTCAACGTTGCTTGAGGTATTTGGAGTATTCCTTGAGATGATTAACTTTCCTGGCTTTGCTCAATGATTGAAATAGTGTTAGTGCAGATGCATTTAATCATTACCCCTTTTTATTTGATAAATTTTCAGAAGATTTGAGAAGGCTGAGCCACACTGAGGCCCTTTTACCCTGAAATCTGGGTTTTTCCATTTTGGTCAATAAATCAGATTCAGACATGAAAGAGTTGTTTTTACAATGCCAGGTTTAAAATTGCAAATTTAAGAACTCTAATGAGCCCTTCTGATTTCCATGTTATGCTGTTATTTAAGTTCTATCAATTAGTACAGCCACTGTTTGGAACTGTTCTGTGAAATGAAGTTTATTGTTTTGTAAACTGTGCTGCCACTGTATTTGGTTTCAATTCGGGGTTATTGAAGTACCAGCAATTAATTTAGGTCCCTGTATTTGGTTTGGCTTTCTGACAAGTCTCTCCTCTGAGTTCAAATGAATTTTTGTGATAAAAGTCTGTTTCTCAATTTCATTGAGGTCAAGAAATTGTCCCATTCTCATAACTTTTTATTTGCTGTCCCTCAAGATAGATTTAACATATCCATCCTGAATCTTACCCCAGGCTGTCGTCTCTAAGTTTTGGAAAGGCCAATAATTTGTCCAGAACAGTTTTATGCTGGATCCTGGCCTGTGTTAGAACTTTGTAGGAGACTTTGTTTAAAGTAAACCCTAGGGATAAAGGCGTCTTTCCTTGCCCTGATGATTCTTGGACAGTTGGTATGGGTGGGGGATTCATAGCCTTTGCCTGACCATGCGTACTCTGGCAGGGCCAAAGCCACTGAAGACTAGTTAACTCCTTCGATTGCAGATGCTTGCAAAGCCTGTGGTTAGTTTTGTATCACATAATGCCTTAGACTCTTAATGTTATTCACTTCCTATTTCTAGAGTATATAGTAAAGATGTAATGGCAAATACTTAAATAGATGGTTCAGTGAAATTTAATATACTATCACCTTACAGAGGAGTGCAAGGGAACAGCTTTTATTTTATGAAAGTCGTTTCTCATTCAGATTCTAACTGACTGCATATTAAGTGCCATTAACTGAAGCATGTCTATTTAAATATGTAACATCCCTCTTGGTAGATTTAGTCCTGCTTGCGTATGTTTACATTTCTTACTTCTAGATCTTCCTTTTCTAAAGAACTAGCATTTTGTTACATTCGTACAATGTAAAACAAGGAAAGTCAAAATTGTGTGGCTACCACGACCCCGTCCACCAGGCCTAGAAGGAACTTGTTTTGAAAAAGTTGCTGTTATTTCAAAATCAGCTGTTGGTTTTGAAATTCAAAGTTCAGAAATTGAAGACTGAACAAAACACTGCAATATTGAAGTTGATGTTTGTGTCTTGATTTCAGTCTGTGATTTTCCCAGAACCTTTGAAACTCGGCTGCGCTCCAATGATTTGTATGTGATGCATACTATTTTAGGAATAAAGACAGTTTGACAGGTTGACATTTTCTTTTGATGGTAAATTTGTAAGAATGAATTACACCTACAGGTGATTTAGTCATCATACATTTTAGACACATGCTTATGTCAGAGCTCTGGAATTTCTCTTGACTGCCACGCGGCTTTAAATGATGTAGGAAAAGAAATAAGGTCACTTGTTGTTCTTTATAAAAACACTTTCCTTCACTTGTTTTCAATGGGGATACTTTTTTTGTAATTTGTCTTTCTAATTCCTTGCAGCTTTTGCTCATACAAACTGCCCAGATTCGTGCCTTATACCATTGTCTCCATAATTTCTGCAATGTACAGATGGCATTCCACAAGAAGGCTAATAATCCCCAGGGTTATAAAGAAATAACCTTTTAACATAGTTTTTGAAATTACATAGAATTAATATACTGATACTAAACAGGTTAGTATATTTCTGCTGTGTTTCCCACTTCACTAAGGAAAATAGCCCTTTTAAAATATTAGATTACCACTTCTAATCAAACAGCCAACAAAGGAATTTCACGCTTTAAGCATGAAACTAACATGCTTTAAGCATGTATTAATATTCACAAAAGCAAGTTTAAAGTCATGACATTAAGAAAGAAGAATCTTGTTTTGACGTAACTTCAGGATATCCTAAAGCAGTTTATACCCAATGACCTGCTTTTTAACTGTAAGCATTGTTGAAATGTAAATAACTTCAGCTGGTTGAGCATTGCAACATACTGCAGAAAGCATTGTGATAACCTGTTTTGGTGAAGAGTTTACTAGAGGTCAGAACATCAATTTAAAATTAACACAGTTTAAAACAATTGCCAAGAGATTTCTTAATGAAACATGAAGCAACTGGAAATGGTGGTGCCTGGGTTGCCATCTTTAAATAGTGCCTGAGGAATAACGGTATTGGATTTTGCAAGTTAAAATATTTAAATCATTATACACGCTTGTGTAAAGTAAGTAAATTATATATGTAAAGGTTCTCATTTTAAACTTGACGCTTGTTATAAAGCGGAGGTCGATCCCCCTCTGATAGTTAAAACTGAAACACTTGATGGGGTTAGGTAAAACTCACTTTCTCCCCCCCCCCCCCCCCCCAAATACTCCCAGTGGGGAACAAAGAAGCAGGTTAACATCTGTAGGTGTAGAGTCAACTGTGTCGGGGGGAGAAAATGTGGGAAAAATAAAATGACAGGAAAGGAGAACTCAGGAGAAGTTATTATAGTCTCAAATACATACACAAATAGAACAAAGTATTTGGAAAGGTTTGGGAATCAAACTTCAAGCATGCTGGATAAATGAATGACCATGATCAGAGGTACAGTTATATCTGAATGAATGCGGTATATGAAAGAAGGTAAATGAATTTAATGGCACAGATCAAAATTGGCAGATATGATGTCGTGGGCATCATGGAGACATGGCTCCAAAGGGATTGGGATTGGGAGCTGGATGTCCAAGGATTTACATCATATTGGAGAGATAGGCTGGTGGGCAGAGGGGGTGAGGTTGTCTTTATTAATAAGAAAGAAAATAAAATCGACAGGAGAAAAGAAGCAGGGTCAGATGGTGTCGAATCTATGTGGGTAGAGTTGAGAAACCACAGCTTTTTTTTAAAAAAAAAGCCATATTTAGAGTTTTGTACAGGCCTCCAAACAGCAAGTTGAGCGCAAGATACACCAGGAGATAGAAAAGGTGTGTAAGAAAGGCAAAGTTAGTGATCATGGGGATTTCAATATGCAAGTGGACTGGGAAAATCAGGTTGGCAGTGGATTGCAAGAAAAGGAACTTGTGGAATGTCTACAAGATGACTTTTTGAAGCAGCTTGTGGTGGAACCCATTTGGGAGCAGGCAACATTGGGTTTAGTGTTGTGCCATGAGGCAAACTTGATAAGGGAGCTTAAGGTGATAGAATCCTTAGGAGGCAGCGATCATAATATGATCGAATTTACTGTGCAATTTAAGAGAGAGAAGATAGAATCAGAGGTAATGGTATTACAACTAGATAAAGGCAATTACAGAGGCGTGAGGGAGGAGCTAAGCAGGAAGGACAGTGGAACAGCAATAGCAAGAGTTTCTGGGCATAATTTGGAAGACACAGCAAGAATTCATCCTGAGGAAAAAGCTTGGTACAGGGAGGATGAAGCAACCATGCCTGACCAGGGAAGTCAGGGACAGCAAAAAAGCAAGAGAGAAAGCATACAATGCAGCGAGGGGCAGTGGGAAACCAGAGGATTGAGAAGCTTACAAAGACCAACAGAAGGCAACAAAAAATAACAAGAGGGAGAAGATTAAATGTGAGGGTAAGCTAGCCAGTAATATAAAGGAGGACTGTAAGAGTTTCTTTAGATGTATAAAGGGCAAAAGAGGCAGAAGTTGACACTGGCAGCTGGAAAATGATGCTGGAGAGATAGTAATGGGGAACAAGGAAATCACTGAGAAACTGAATAATTACCTTGTCAGTCTTCATGGTGGAAGACATGAGTAATCTCCCAAAAATTCTAGAGCATGTCGGGGGCAGAGCTGACTGTGGCCACCACCAAGGAGAAGGTGCTAGAAAATCTGGTGGTCCTGAAGGTGAATAAATCACCGGGACTAGATGGACTACACCCCAGAGTTCTGAAGGAGATAGCTGAAGAGTTAGTGAGAAGGTGTTAGTGGTGATCTTTCAGGAATTGTTAGTCAGGGAGGGTCGCGGAGGACTGGAAAATCGCTAATGTGACATCCCTGTTTAACAAGGGAGTAAGGCAAAAGATAAAAAATTACAGGCCGATTAGCCTAGCCTCGGTTGTGGGTAAGATTTTAGAGTCCATTGTGAAGGCTGTGATTTCTGAATACTTGGAATTGCGTGGTAAAATAAGGTAAAGTCAACATGGTTTCATCAAGGGGAGGTCATGCCTGATAAATCTGAGAGAATTCTTTGAGGAAGTAATGAGCAGGTTAGACTAAGGAGGGCCAATGGGTGTTACCTACCCGCACTTCCAGAACGCCTTTGACAAGATGCTGTACAGGAGGTGGCTGAGTAAGACAAGGGCCCATGGTGTTAGAGGCAAGGTGCTAGCATGGATAGAAGATTGGCTGTCTGGCAGAAAGCAGACAGTGGGGATAAAAGGGTCTTTCTCAGGATGACAGCCGGTGACAAATGGTGTCTCGCAAGGGTCAGTGTTTGATCACAACTTTCCCCTTTATACATTAATGATCTAGATAAGGGAACAGAGGGCATTCTGGCTACTTTTGCAGATGACACAAAGATAGGCAGAGGGATAGGTAGTATTGAGAATGTGAGAAGGCTGCAGAAGGATTTGGACAGGTTAGGAGAGTGGGCGAAGAAGTGGCAGGTGGTGTACAGTGGGAAAGTGTGAGCTTGTACACTTTTGTAAGAAGAATAAAGACATGGACTTTTTTCTAAATGGGGTGAAAATTCAGAAGGCTGAAGTGCAGAGAGACCTGGGAGTTCTAGTCCAGGATTCTCTCTAAGTTTGTAGCTCAGGAAGGCAAATGCAACTTTGGCATTTACTTTGAGAGGGCTTGAATATAAAAGCAGGGATGTACTTCTAAGGCTCTATAAGGCTCTGGTCAGGCCACATTTGGAGCATTGTGTGCAGTTTTGTGCGCCATATCTCAGGAAGGATGTACTGGCCCTGGAGCTGGCTTAGAGGAGGTTCATGAGAATGGTCCCAGGAATGGAAGGCTTAACATATGAGGACCATTTGAGGACTCTGGGCCTAAACTCGATAGAGTTTAGGAGGCTGAAGGAGGAACTAATTGAAGCTTTCAGAATACTGAATGACCTGAACAGAGTAGATGCTGGGAAGATGTTTCCATCAGTAGGAGGCACAGCCTTTGAGTAAAGGAAGGATTTTTTAGATTGGCAATAAGGAGAAACTTCTTCAGCCAGAGGGTGGTGAATCTGTGGAATTCATTGCCACAGAAGGTTGTGGAGGCCAACTCATTGATTGTATTCAAGACTGAGATAGGTTCTTGATTATCGAGGGTTACTGGGAGAAAAGTTCCTCAAACTCAAGCAGCCCTGATTGAATGGTAGAGCAGACTCAATGGGCTGAATGGCCTAATTTCTGCTCCTATGTCTTACAGCCTTAGGGCTAGGCAAGCCTCTATATATCTCCTGTTTCCAAAAAAAGTGTGAAAAATGATATAGCCTGCCTCTCACCCTCAAGCTGCTTTGAAGGAGTGGTTAAATAACATGAACTCCTTTCACTTGCTCTATAATCAAAAAATAACAATTTAATTATCTAACAGCGAGCAGATTAACTGAACCATTAACAAACCGAACAATTCCACCTGAAAGACTAACTATTCCTAAATAAAATCAAATTATAATGGCATGCTATTCTAATAAATACAAGTACAATATGTATAAGCTAAAAGTTTTTAAAAAAATCAAAACTTAGCCTGTCAATTTTTAGCCAGGATAGGTCTTCCAGAATGTTTTGTGCCTTCTCCACTTTTTTCTTCAGCCAGGAACGCCTTTCTCTGTTAAATTCTTGCGTCGGGGCTATTAACTAAGAGTGCCACTGTACCTTTAGTTAGTTTCTCTCAGAGCTTAGACAGTTCTGTGAGACCCAGTGATTTTTTTCTTTAGAGCTGATGTTTGTTACCTCCATCAGATGGCAGTTGCTCATGCACTGATTTTCAAATGCTCTTGATGACCTATCAATTTTTTGCAATGGCTGAAGAAGTTACTCCTTATTGTTTCTCCTATGTTGTAAAACCATCAGATTTAAATTTAATTTGGCTTTTTAGCCTCTAAGCACCTGGTTTCCATTAATTGGCTGATATTAAAACTGGTTGTCTTGCTAACAAAACAAAACTGTTGCCTGGATTGCTAACCGTACAGTCTTTGATGCAAATGTTTCAGTTTCAGGAGCTCTGTGTACCTGTAACCCACAAGCTGCCCATAGATTTTTTTTTTAAATCTCTAAGTGCAGAAAAATCACAATCTTTTAAAGGGACCGTATGCTCTGTTCCCCTACCATTTTACAATCATGCCATTCTAATGTCCTGCCTTCCAATCCACTGGTACTCTAGCCAACTTCATTGCCTGCTGTAGATTCATATCCTGGTTTCCTTGACTGTCTCCAGCGCTCACCTTTTATTGCTGTGTTTGAACACTAGTGATTGTAATGACGTCAGTTGAGTTCCCTGATTGGGAACCTGGTCCAATCAGGGAGCTCTGACTGACAGATAATATCAGAAGTTTGAGGTTCTTTCACTCTGTAAACCTGCTCTGAGGAAGCTGGGCCAGTGTCAACTAGGTGCCATGAAGGGTGACTTGGTGATGGGATACTGGTCCCTGTAGAGATGGTTGGATAAAACAGAGCTGGAATCTGGAAGTTCATCGATATTCCATGCTGGAATTAAAGTTAATAACATGTTCCATTCTGCATGCTCGCATCAAATAATTATTGTGGTTGACTGTTGATAATTCAATGTTGCTGAATTCAAATTTCTTAGAACTATGACTGACATAACTTTTAACAGTCGAAGATATTGCTTAAGTACTGAGGACTGGTCCTTTTTCATTTTTCATCCAATCTCTACGGGCAGGAATTCTAAGCTAGATAAAAGCAGAAAAGCCTAGCATCGTGCAACTGTCAAAGAAACAGATGAGTCTATGTTTGGAAATATTCTCTGCTTTTAACCAAGTTTCACCCATTCAGTGATGTTACAGATGGAGCAAGGCAGTAATTTATTTACTCAATCAATTCCTTTCTGTTACACCAGTTTGAATCACACTGTGGCAGATGTTGCAAGCTCGCCACCAACTTCCCAAGGGAAACTAGGGACAGACATTAAATACTGGCCAACTAGCTGGGCTGACATCCCATGAGTGAATAACTTTTTTTTTAAGGCAAGTGAATGAGTAATAAATGTGGAATTAAAAATTCTGGACTACTCTCAGCTGTGTAACCACTGTCAATTTTCATAAAGACACATTTGATTCAGTAATGTTCTTTAGGGAAGGGACTAGGTCTAACCTAGGCCTGACTCCAGAGCCACAGCAGCAATGCTTAGCCACCCTCTGAAATGGCCCAAGCCAGCCACTCAGTTCCAGGATAGTTAAGGATGGGCTACACCTGCTGGCATGGCCAGTACCACCCATTTCCATCAAAGAATAAAGATGATGCATACAACAGACAGTTTCATTAACTTAGTACCTAGCTCTCCAGGTTTTGTCATCTTAAATACTTCATTGTAGCCCTTTCACAAGGCACAGTTCTTGCAGTGTTGGATTGAGAGACGTTTTGACATTGTCTGGTTCCGTTGGGTGTTGATTTGGGAAATGCATTATATTGCATTGTTCATCTTTCAGACGTGTCTGTAGTTCTAACCCTGGTATGTGTTCAGTCACCCAATATCAGTCGGGGAAATTCTGACAGCACAGCAGTTGTTCATAATGTCCCTCTGCAGGGAGAGGAGAACCAGGTCCTTGTCGTCCACTGATCCTGCTGGGAGCTGAGTTGCTCTGGATCTTGGTCTCAGTTATGGTTTTTGTCACAAGGATGTGGAGGTTAGCAAAGGGATACAGAAAGGTCAAGTGAGTGGCTCCAAAAATGGAAGATGGTGATATAATTAGGAAAATGTGAAATTGCCCACTTAGGCTGGAAGAGGAGAAAAGCCGTAAACTGTTTAATGGAAAGAGATTGTAGATTTCTGTGGCACGTGTGCGTGCCCTGGTGCATGAATGACTCTCAAAGTCAGTATGCAGGTACAGCAAGTGATTAGAAGGCAAATGGAATATTGACCCTAAATCTAAGTGGAATAGAATATAAAAGTAGGGAATTTTTATTGCCCCTGTACAGGGTTGTGCTTTTTGAATATGGTGAACAACTTTGGTTGCCTTATTTGAGAAAAGGGTATAATTTGAGGAAAGGCTGTGGCAGCAGTTCAGAGAAGGCTTACTCACTCATTCCTGAGGTAAGGACCCTATTTTGTGAAGAAAGGTTGAATAATTTATGCCTTTTTCCCGTGAAGTTTAAGAGAATGAGAGTTGATTCTATTGAAACATGTAAGTCCCTGATGGAACTTGAGCGAGTAGATTGAGAGATGTTTTGCCTTGCTGGAGAGAAACCAATAGAGGGCGCAGTTTACTCTCTGTACTTGCATGCTAATTTTGAGTCATGTGTCAGGGCACACAGATGAGGTCCCCCTTTAAATGGAGAGATGAGATTTTGTTTTCTAGAGTTGTTATTCTGTATTCCAGAAGACAGTGGAGGGCCAAGGATCACAGGAGGTCAATGGCGTTTTGATCCCTCCCCCGATCAGCTATGATCTAATGAATGTTGGAGCAGGCTCAGTTGGCCGAATGGCCTACTCTTACTTCCAAGACCTATGTTACCATGTTCCAACAAGAAAATGATCTTTTAGCATTCATTATTAATGCACTTGCCTGAGGAGATGTGATTAGTCACAACCACAAGTGGCTGTCCCCCTGAAGCTCTGCCTAATGGAAAGGGTGGTGGGGAGGGAGGAGAAAGATGCAAAAATATGAATGTTTGAAGAATACTACTTTCTGGCTTTGTTCTATAAAGTTCAGCATTTCCACAAAGGAATGTAAACCATCTGGCAGATATTATCCATCCATGCAATGAGACTTGATTGGAAATATCGTTAAAATTCTTTACTTTAAAAGACATCTGAAAATATTCTTTGCAGTAATTTGTAGCACCTTCTTGTTTTGTGGGATGTGAGCAAGTGCTGGAGTGGTCAGCATTTGTTGCCCATTCCAATTACCACTGCACACCACTATTTTGAAGACCCTGCTTAAAACAGAGGTTCTGATTTTCAACATTGGGGCATGTGTTGTAAAACTTCAGATATTCTACATGCAGTCACACTTGGGCCAAATGCAGCATTCTCTAATGAAAACCCTGTTTTGTCAGATGGAGATGGATTACCTCAACTTGATTTACTTTAAACGGAAGACTTTGTGTAATTTCAAATGGAAAGTGGTTTAATCATTTACTGGGAAATGGTGCCATCTGGTGGATAAGGAGCAAATCAGTATTATTTCCAAATTTGTATCAGTGACAGCGGGAACTGCAGATGCTGTAGAATCCAAGATAACAAAGTGTGGAGCTGAATGAACACAGCAGGCCAAGCAGCATCTCAGGAGCACAAAATCCTCTCTGATGAAGGGTCTAGGCCCGAAACGTCAGCTTTTGTGCTCCTGAGATGCTGCTTGGCCTGCTGTGTTCGTCTAGCTCCACACTTTGTTATCTTCTTTCCAGATTTGCTGCTCAGCATTCTGCATGCTGATTCCCTGTCTGAGAACACTTCAATCAGCTTCAGGCATTGATTTTTCTTGTCATTAAAATCTGAGAAACATAAGTGGCACACGTGATTTCCCAAGATTCATTATGCATCATACAATCATCTCTTGAAAGGCTTTGGCATGAAACTTGGGAATCAGGTTAACAGTGAAGATCGGAACATACTTTAGGAGGACATAGACCGATGAAGTGGACAGATATTATGCAGGTGGCCTTTTAGTGTGGTGAAGTGTGAAATGACTTACATTGGTAAGAGTATAAGCATAGAGGCAGTGTTGGGTCCGTGGTGCAGTCGCAAAAGAATTGTAGCTGAGACTTTTGGGGTGTGTGTGTATGCAAAAATTGTTGAAGTGGTTTAGCAAGTTGAGATGGCAAAAATTAAGTTTCTTTAAGTTTTTTTTAAAGAAAACAAATGGAATTCATAACATTGAGTAAAGACAAAGCACTAAAGCAATTTGAGCTAAATTCTAATATCATGGTTTTGACCACTTCACCATTGTTACCTTCTCGCTAACAGAGCCCTAACCCCTGGAATTCCCTCCATAAATGTCTGAGCTTCTCCTCTTCACTTTTTTTCTTCATAAGCTCCTATATCATCAGTTCTGATCTTTATGTGGCTCAGTATCAAATATTTACTTGATATTGTTCCTGAAATGTAACTTGTGATACCTGATTTTGTAAAAGGCACTGCAGAACAGCAAGGATGTCGTTGCTTTGTAACCTTTTCCAAAATGAACAGCCCAGCCTCTGGTGCATGGTGTCCAGCCCTGAATAGCACGGTCTAGATTTTCCAATGGCCAGATGATGGTTCTGCAGCGGAGATGAAAGCTGTGCATTTGGATTCCTCAAAATCCCAGGCGTAGCAGACTGAGGAAATTTTCTGGGAAGTTGAAAATTCCAATGGGCAATTCCTTTATGCCTGGAACCTGCCGATTAACTTCCATTTGAATCAGAGAATTTGGAGAGTTTTGTTGAGGAAATGTTAGATCATTGAATACCTAGTTTGCCTCCTCTAACTGTCAAACTGACCCTCCAGCTTGGCGTGCGCACGTCCAGCTACACGTCCCCCAAGCCCAGAATCTGGAGACCCTTTCTATTCCCCGGATCTGACATCTATCATCCCTGACACCTCCAAGAAACAATTGTTTACAGGTAAGGCCAGACTCCCAGTTGGTCCCCTCCTCTCCACCCTTGAATAAACAGTCTTACACTCTCTCCTTGAGACCCATCATCATTAGGACTTTGAGGAGCCAATAACCCATACCCAAGACCAAACCTAACTCCACATCTCTGCATAAGACTGAATATCACACCCCATGCCTCCATTCCACCCTTGCCACCCAGAGATGTAACACACCACCCCTTATCCCCATCAGAAACCACCACCAGAACCTGCAAGCTGTCAGAGGCTGGCTGGGATGCTGGACATTTTCAATTGTAGAATATAGCAACTGACTGCTATCAAAAACCAAGGGTTGCCTGCCTTTCCACAACTACCCTGTACCGCGAGAGACCTGTCAGGTTTAAAATATGCTTCATACCCCAGTACGATCCCTGATTGGAACCTCCTGTCTGAAATGTGGAGTTTACTTACAAAGGAGGAACGGAGAGGCAACTTGAGTTTGATTGCCACTCCTTGGATAATCCTTTTGGAAGGATATGAAAACCACAGCAATTGTGCAGAAGAGATTTCCTAGACTGCAACCTGAAATAAGGAATTTTGTGGAGAATTTGGGTTGTTGCCCTTGTAGCAGACCAGTTTGTGGGGAGGCTTTATGAACATTTAAAAAATCGTGAAGTCCCTTTTAATGATTTAAGTAAGGGGACACTGCTTCCAGTGGCAGAACAGTCAGTGGATTGACCTGGGGGACACTGAATTAAAGCAACTGGCAGAAATACCATTTTAGATTTGAGGGGGAGAAAAGTTACACAACCAAATATGGTCTGGAAGGCAATGCCTAAAGGGCTGGTAAAGCAGATTCAGTGGTAACGACCCAAAAAGAGAATGAAATAAATAGTTCAAGTGAAGAAAATCTGAGCTCTGGGAGAGAGCAGGGAAGTCGGACTAATTGGATAGCTCCAACAATTGGTTACTGGGCTCACAATTGACTTAATGGCTTCCTCCCATTGTTGCTGTATTGTACCTTGATTCTATAGAAATTACATTTTTAAATGAACCAAAAAGTTGTTGAAAGCAGTGGTTGTACAATTCCATTGAACACGTACAAAGCACCCCCATTGATCATTTGTCACCTCTCCCTTTTTATTATAGTTTTTATTTCTCACAATGTTGTTGTGCAGACTTCAGCAACATTTTGATGTGGAATTTAAATGAACATGCATATGATGTTGAAACAAAACTAAAATGTTGAGGGCTAATTTAACCTAACCTGTCTTTTGGAAGCTGACGTGATCAAATGCGTCACCCATTTTAAGTCCAGCCCAAGGAAGGGAAAGGTTAAACGTCACGGTTTTCTATCTATACATATTGATTAAAATTACTCATTTCAGAGCTTGCAAAAGCAAAACATCCTTTTGGTCCCCTATTATACTTTTCAAATATAAAATATTGTGGTTCTCTTTTATTTGTGGTTCTCTTTTATTTGTGGTTCTCTTTTATTTGTGGTTTTGTGCCCTGTCAAATTTTGTGGACAGTTCTGAAACCAATCTGTTGTCAACAGCGACTGCTTGCAACTCTGAGGTTAAGATCAAGATAAATCTTCCCTGTTTGTCCACCTGTATTCATCAGCCCTGTCTCTCTGATAGATTTGATTTGTTCAAACAGATTTATTTTAGCACAGACTTTGTGGTTAATATTTCATGTTTTAAACTAGATGTTTATATAAATATCTACCAATTTTGGGATTGGTGTGGATGGGTTGCAATGGGCATCGAATGGTATTCAATGGTGTTATGTTGACAGGAGAGTATTGGCAGTCACAGTAAAATGAAAAGAGGTGTATATTTTGGCCATTTCTTAGTGGTTTAGCTTTCCTTTTGTGCAACTTATAAATTACCTTTTGTCCCAGCACCATTCCTGACATCACAGCATTCCTAATAGGAGTTCTGCCCGATTTCTGAGGTTTGGAGACACTTGTGATCTGTGAATGGGCACCAGGCTGCATGAGTTTGTCTGTGCCCATGCAGTAGTAGGTACACACTTGTACAGTGGCAGACTTCACCTTCTCAACTGTGTTGGTGAAGGTTCCTCTTTTCTAAACAAAAAAGTTGAGACAGCAAGTCCAAAGGTATGTAAAACTGATACAGCTACAATTTGATGCTGTCCCAAAATCTCTTGCACTTGTATTTCAGGCAGCTGGTGTGAATGGGGCCTACATGACATTGAAATATTTCTTCAGAGTTTGCAGTCTACATTAGTAGAAACTAAGATGATGCGAGGTTTCTTTAATATGATAGACTCGTTTGAGTGTGTGTCAGGTTTGGTGATGCATCTGGTATTGTAGTGTATCTTTTTTAAATCCGAGATAAAGACAAGTTTTAAATAATTTTTGTCCATAGCATTTTAATATGTCTGTTTTCTGTATCTTTAAGGGGCGTGCCAACCTGACTGAGCAGAAAATGAGGTTTGCTCACCCACATTCAGAGCTGACGAACCTGAGTGACATTGTGCGGTGTCTCAAACCTACTGCAATTATAGGTATTTTTTCAAACTTTTCAGCTAACTCCTACATTTTGTTTGCCTTGTCACTATGCAGATAGTTTTTGACCACTGTCAAATTTCCTTATAGAATACCCCAAAAGAAATAGGAACGTTTTTGGCACTGTCAACTAGCCAGGATGTAGTTTTTATAACTAAATGTTATTTTTATTCTTATCCTGCTGTCTTTCTAATTGGTACTGTGGGTTTTGTGCTTTTTTCTTTCCTCCTTTGGCCTGTATTTATTCGTATTGGTCTGTTGGTAAATGACCTTTAATGATGTTGATTATTAAGCAAAGTGAACTAAATCAATAGCAGCACTGTAGACTTGTCATGATAATAAAATGTGAGGCTGGATGAACACAGCAGGCCAAGCAGCATCTCAGGAGCACAAAAGCTGACGTTACGGGCCTAGACCCCCCAGACCTCCCACTGACTGAGGACGAACGGTCAGTCCTTAGCAAGGGGCTCACCTTTGACCCCTACAACCACACATCAACGAATACCAGTCACGGTCGGACATAGAGCAGTTTTTCCGCCGTCTTCGCCTCCATGCCTACTTCTTCAACCGGGAACCCAACCCTCCTTCCACTGACCCCTTCACCCGCTTCCAACACAAGTCCTCCTCCTGGACACCACCCCCAGGCCTCCTACCCTCCCTCGACCTCTTCATCTCCAACTGCCGCGAAGGGTCTAGGCCCGAAACGTCAGCTTTTGTGCTCCTGAGATGCTGCTTGGCCTGCTGTGTTCATCCAGCCTCACATTTTATTATCTTGGAATCTCCAGCATCTGCAGTTCCCATTATCACTGTAGACTTGTCATGATAGTTTAAACAAGACAATTATTGAGGTTTACAACAAAGATAATTTCTGTACAAGCTTCCTTTCACTATTTTCTAATATCTTTCACTATCTCCACTCATGCCCTCTGAGCTCGCCACTATCATGAGATCTCCCTTCTGCCCGTCAAAACTATTCCCACAAAACTGCAAGCCAAAAATCCCCTCCTGTCTTCCATCTGAGCCCACAATGTAAATGGATTCTCTCTTTGGGCACTGACCTGCCTTTAACCTTCCAGCCAACATCACCTCAGTTTGAAAAGTACCACAATTGATCCCATGTCCTTGCACACTACCATCTCATCACCACCTCCCCTTTCTTTGTCCGAATCTAAGAAATGCCATCATTTCCCAAATCTGTTCCTACCTTTCTCTGAACTCAATGCTTGAATTCCTCCAATTACATTTCCACCCTTGCCATAAAACCAAAACAGAGCTTAGAAAAGTGATGTCCTTCATGACTATAATGAAGGTAAGTTTTTATTGCCTTCTGCTTGTGTGTAGCCTGTACACTGTAACCCAGCTGGCTTTGCCTGTTCTAACCTGGTTCCATTCTTATCCAACTAGTCGAGAGACACTTAACACTTATAATGGCTTCTCTTCCCCACTCTTGAATCACTACCTCTTGTGCCTCTGAGAATCTATCATTGCCCCACCGATACATTTCTCAGTGATGTATGCTCCTTGGGATATTATCCAAAGTTAGTTTTCACTTGTACACTAATGATACCTAGCTCCACCTCACGCCACCTCCCTCCATACCTTCGCTGTAGCTAAGTGATCAGATTGGTTTATCCAACAACCAGTACTGACAGAATGACCAAAGTTTTCCTCAAATCAATTATTGATGAAGAATCAAGCCATTATGTTTGGTCTCCTCTCAAAACTCCATTCTTTATTTTGCAACAACATTCCCCTCCCAGGCAACAGTTTGAGATTAAGCCAGTCACTTTGCAAGCTTGATGCCATATTTGATCCTGATGTAAACATCTGACCTTGTTCACTGTCAGTAGGATTTCCACCTCCATGACATCACTGGAGTTGATCCTGTCTCAACGTCTCTGCTGTTGAAACCCTAATTAATGCCTTTCTTGCTTTTTGATGAAACTACATCAATAAACCACAAGTAGCCTCTGTTCACTAACTTGTCTGCATAGGTTACAATCAACTTAATACATCTCAATATATTTTTCAGTCAACATAATTTGCAATTAAATGCTTTTAGAGCTCAACAATAAATTATAGCACAACACTGAGATGCAGAATACGACAAAAGGTAAAGTTTATTATATACCATTCTCAAATTGGGTTAGAAACAAGCTCTTGTATAATCTCTTATGTATGCTTATTTTTGTGAACAGTCATTCAAAGAGAGTAAAATTGTTATATTCTGCATATTAAGGTTGTGCTGTAACTTATTGTTGAGCTCCAAAAATTTAATTGCAAATTATATTTCCTGAAAAATATATTGAGACGCATTAAGTTGATTATGCTTGCAATCTTTGTGGCTAAGTTAATGAATAGTGGCTCCTGCTTATTTTTATCTATGTTGATTAGCACAGTTATAGCTACTTCATTTGAGATTTCAATCATTGTTAGTTACTCAACATAACATAAATAACTCTACAAACTCTAATTACCTACTTCGTCTTACACTCTCGCAACTATTCTCGAGCATTGTTTGCTTCTTTCAGCTGCCCAATCTTCAGCTTCCTGCAGAAGTACCAATGTGTGGAACATCCTGGACACACTTGAATCTGTATTTTCCTGCTGTAGTGTGAGGAGATGACCAGCACACTATTACGTAATTTCTTTTCATATTTTGAGGACTTGAATGTAGGCAGTGTGCATGTGGTAGTCATTGGTATTTCTTATGAATTCTGTCTCGTGTAAGCCAAAAGGTCCTTTTGACTTCCAGTTCTGATTTTGTTTTGGTATCTTGTTTTTAGCTTTTTGTCCTTTTGAAGTGTGAGCATTACTCTGAAAGTACAGAGACAGAAGCCTGTGGATTGACTTTATTTGAATGTTTGCTTCTTCCAGGAGTTTCTGCAATTGGTGGTGCATTTAAAGAACAGATCATCAAAGACATGGCAAGCTTCAATGAGAGTCCAATTATATTTGCATTAAGCAATCCAACCAGCAAAGCAGAGTGCACCGCTGAGCAATGTTATCAGTTGACTAAGGTAATGTCTCCACTTTAAGTCATCTTACTTTCTGATGGAATTGAAGTTTACACCTAAAGTTCTAATAACGATACTGCCACTTATAATTCAGCTCTGCGAATGCCCCAGTGATATTGAAGTAGTTTGATTAGAATATTGCAACACATTAGTTATAACTCATTTATTCAGAATGCAATGCATAGCATTACAAAAATACAAAGTGCCATGCATGGGAATTATAGGGTAAACATTTGAATAAGAAGCATCCAAGTAGTTTATAATTGCTTATAAATATTATTTTACATGACTCACAAGTATAGAATTAATTCAGAAATAAGTTTAACTTTTCTTTCCATTTGGCAATAACTTTATTTTGTAATAATGTTTAGTACTAAATGTTAGCACACAGTACATTGTCTTATGAGAAACTTCAAATTCAGCAAATAAAATCCAAGTTTTGAAGAAAGCATTGTTGCTGTGTGACATGGATATACATTGTCATACAGGGTAAACTGTTGAAAGTGTGTGTGTGTGTGTGTGTGTGTGTGTGTCTCAGTCAAGGGCAATCTACAGGAGGCCACATCTGCCCAGGATGCTCATAAACAATTCTCCAGCCTCAGTGAGGAATGCTGTGTGAGCCTGCTCTTCATTGATGGTGTCCTCATTGAAATCTTCCCCTGTCGCAACTGTAACTCCAAGCTGATCCTCACCGCCACCCCCTTTCCAGGGTGAGGATGCCATTGTCAGGAGCTGTTAGGTCAGCCATGATGATGTATTTATGCATCTGGCTTCTTCCAGCTGAAGTGTTTGGGATTGGAACCACTTGCAGTTTGCCATTCACTGTTGTGTAAAGGAGGTTACTGTGCCTGTCCTTCAAGTGGAGCTAAATATATTTAATGCTTTCTTGAGAGTGACAGGCGGCAGAAAAAGACTGACCTATCTTTGACAGGATTGCAGGCTTCCTTCCCCATTGCACAGGGTGGAGTCCAGGTGTCCTGACTCTGACCCAGCTGTCCTGGAGGAGTTAGAAACTATTACACATGTCTGGAGTAGGTGGGACTCAAATCCAGGCCACCTAGGTCAGTAGTTGGGGCACTACCACGGTGCCATAATGAGGCCTATCTACTGAACAAGTCTGAATGGACTGTTTTTAAATATGTATATTTTTTGGGGTCATTTTACAGCACCTGGATTGCTTTGTGGATGTCACTTAACAACTGTGCCATCTACTGGAAATGGTTGGGACTTCACTTCAAAGTCGAGTTGGTGTGACTGTTGGCAGTGAAACACTTATGTTGATGCCAGGTATCCTGACAACAGTCGTGATGTTTGTCTTCACTCTGCTGTCCTTTATGTCAGCTCCATTTCAGCCACCATGACGAGTCAAGGAGTGGTGATTGACTGACTGAAAAGGTTTATTTACTTACCATTTGAAGGCAACTGGCTTTCAGTAGAGATGTTGGTTAATGCACTTTGAGGAAGACCTCCGTGCTTCCTTCAAGTGGTGTTGAACAGAGGAGGATTGATTGATCAGCCGGGAGGGTGGAAGGTCGTGGCCTGTGCTATGTGGGTATCGGCACAAGGTTTCCTTGTCTATATTTGACCAGGTGCTATGAGACTTGGAGCCGAGATGCGATGTTGAGGACTCCAGGACATGTCCTCCTTGGCTGTTTACCACTGTGTCCTGTCTCTGCTGGTTCTGTCCTGCCACTGGGCCAGAGCATACCCAAGGACATTGAGAGTATGTTCAGTGCATTGTAAAGTATGATTCTGTGAATATGCCTATGTCCTGCTATAGCTTGTCTAGTCTGTAGGAGAGCTCTTCCAATTTTGGCACTAGTACCCAGATATATTAGTAAGGAGTATTTCACAGGGTCAACAAGAGTTTGCTTTTGGTGTTTCCGGCAGCTAGGTTGAATCTAGGTAGTTCATCAGGTTTTGTTCCTGTGAGACTGTGGCGAGATGGCCCAACTTGAGACTGAACCAACAACACATGGGCAGTGATCTGGACTGATTGGGTCCACCAGTTTGAGAAAATTAAATTGTCTACCATTTCCGTTGTGAATTTTTGAGGGTTCACCTTCACGTTAATTCTATGTTCTGAGACTGAGGTTGTGGGAGCCAACCTAGCAGTTTTCCAGTCCAGATTAGTTACTAGACCCAGATACAAATGTTTCAGAGTTTGTTATTTATTAAAACAAAAACAAGAGGAATGATATGTAATCAAAGCAGTGGTGTTTCAGTCAATCCCTTTTCACCACCAGTTTGTACCTTTCTCGTTCTCTTCTGTGGACTGAAGTTCTCCTCCTGTCATCGGTCTTCCTCCTTGCACACTGAACCATTTAGGAATTACCACTTGTTGATCCTTGCTTGCTACTACCTCTGACCATAATCAGATATATCCTGAACTCTAATTGACCTGCTGTTGCACGAATAGTGCATCATCAATATGATTAGCTAAGTTTCTTTAAAATGATGGACATCTCAGGTGGCATCGCTTGGACTTTCTGCTCATTCCTTCAAAAATGATCAACACATTAAAGGATCATCTTGTTTTATGAAAGTTTATCTCCATTATAATTTCATAGCTACTTTCCAAGACAAGATGACATCAGTAGAAAATGCATGTGTTTACCTAGAGTATTAGATTCCCTACAGCGTGGAAACAGGTCCTTTGGCCCAACAAGTCCACACTGCCCCTTGAAGCATCTCACCCAGATCCATTCCCCCTATAACCCACACACCCCTGAGCACTACGGGCAATTTAGCGTGGCCGATCCACCTAGCCTGCACATCTTTGGACTGTGGGTGGAAATCGGAGCACCCGGAGGAAACCCACGCAGACACGGGGAGAATGTGCAAACTCCGCACAGACAGTCGCCCGAGGCTGGAATCGAACCCGGGTTCCTGTTGCTGTGAGGTTGCAGCGCTAACCACTGAGCCACCGTGCCACCCAATATGTAGCGTTAACCCCTTACCACACGTGATTTGATATCATCCCACATGTCCTAACTGCTACGTCAAATTATTCTCTAAATCTTTTAACCTAAGAGAATTATGTGCGAATCCACAATAACTGTTGATTTCAAAAACAGAATAAAGGTCAACATGACAAATAGACTCAGACTCAGACCTATTGCATGCATCAAACTACAAAGCTAAACCAATTGAAAATACAGCTCTGTATCTGAGTGATTTTACCTCAAAGTACTTTCACATTCATATTTGTTAGCCTCCATGCTCACCACTTTGAGCCATAAAAGCAACCGGGACCCCATGGCTTTATTTTTGACGTGTCATGTGGCTATTATTTCTGACAGGCACTGGTTTTACAACGTATCACAACTGAACAGAATATAATTTGGTTCTTTGCTTGCTTCATTAAAAGTCAAAATTATTGATAATTAGGATTGATAATCTTGCACAACATTGGAGAAAATGGACTCTAGTGTCTCAGTGAATTTCTGTGTCATTTGATGCCTGTTGTCTCACCATGTTTAAATTACATCTCTGTTCTTGTCCTTCAGCAAATGTGCAGTATGAGTGTCTGACTCAGGGCTGGGAGTCCAAAATTGATAGATTGCATTGTCAACATCACTGTTTCCAGTCTTTTCCTCCAGTGTCTGACCAGGATGCGTTATTTTTTGTGTATCTGAAAAAAACACAGCGATACAGTGGTAGGTTTGTAATGTAGCAAAGGAGGAAGATTGAGAGGGGTTTACTTTTTTGTCTGCAACAATAAATAGTAATTTCTGGGATGTCTTTGCGAGAATGCTACCATTTAGTTCATGTCCCTAATTATCTTGGAAAAAGGTAGTGAGCTGACATCTTGAACTGCTGTAGCTTGTATAGTGTAGAAAGGACATTGGAGGTTTTTGACTCAGCCACAGTGTTCAGCCTGTGCTAATCCTTCAGAAATATTGAAATCAGCAGGCAGCATACAGTTGTCAAACTGCCATCATTAGAGGTGGGGGAAGATAAGGAGCAGCAATATAGTTCCAAGTCAGGATGGCCTCTATCTTGGAGAGGACCTTGGAGGTGATATTTATGAGCATAAGCTGCTGCTTTTATCCTAAAATAAAAGAGAATGTGGCATGAGTGGGAAATAGTGTGCTCAGAAGAGGGATAGTTATGTGGATGTCATTGTCTTCAGTGGCCAAAGACCATGGCTTGTGACGGGACTATCTTATCATAGACTATCATCTCTGTCTGGAGGAGAATGTGCATCTGCCTGTCTCCCAGGCTAGTTTAAACTGCCCTTTTTGTCTATCAACCTACCTTGCAAGCAGGAAGCAAATGAGTCAGTAAGTATTGTGTAGTTTATTTGTATAATACTTTTGAATATCTGCCACAGTGTTTGCAGCTGTGAGATGCCTTTTGTAAGGCTTGCATGCAGAGAGTGTAAGGGTGTGGCAACTGATGTGAATGTACGATATGAGTCCTGGTCGATGAATGATGGGGCTGTGGTGAATTGAGCGATTATCTGAGGCTAATAACACAGGGAGTATGATATGGCAACGGAAAGACCTAGTCATTCAACTTGATCACTTGTGTGGAGTGTCTGAACTTCTTGCAGCACTGCATAGAACATAGAACATTACAGCACAGTACAGGCCCTTCGGCCCTCGATGTTGTGATGACCTGTCATACCGATCTGAAACCCATCTAACCTACACTATTCCATGTACGCCCATATGCTTATCCAATAACGACTTAAATGTACCTAAAGTTGGCAAAGCGTTCCATACCCTTACTAATTCTGGGTAAAGAAACTACCTCTGACATCTGTCCTATATCTTTCACCCCTCAATTTAAAGCTACGCCCCCTCGTGCTCGCCTTCACCATCCTAGGAAAGAGGCTCTCCCTATCCAACCCTCTGATTATCTTATATGTCTCAATTAAGTCACCTCTCAATCTTCTTCTCTCTAACGAAAACAGCCTCAAGTCCCTCAGCCTTTCCTCGTAAGACCTTCCCTCAATACCAGGCAACATCCTAGTAAATCTCCTCTGCACCCTTTCCAAATCTTCCACATCCTTCGTATAATGTGGTGACCAGAACTGTATGCAATACTCCAAGTATGGCCGCACCAGAGTTTTGTACAGCTGCAGCATAACCTCTTGGTTCTGGAACTCGATCCCTCTATTAATAAAAGCTAAAACTCTGTATGCCTTCTTAAGAGCCCTGTCAACCTGGGTGGCAACTTTCAAGGATCTGTGTACATGGACACCGAGATCTCTCTGCTCATCTACACTACCAAGAATCTTACCATTAGCCCGGTACTTTGCCTCCCGGTTACTATGCCTGGCATTGACCACCACCGCTATCTGTTCCCAGTGCTGTCTGACTGCATGGGCTGGAGGGCCTTCTGGCTCCCTGTCAAATCTAGTTTTGCGGCCAGTCAAGGTATTGCAGTCCCCTCTGCTCTGGATGATGTGTTCGTGTAATCAACATAAAGGTTAGTGTAGGCTAGAATCATTCAATGAACCGGTAATTCAAAGTTGTCCAACTGCTGGCTTTTGCAATAAAATGTCACAACATAATTGCATGTTTCAGTGACTATAGGACTTTATCTTTCCCTAAGGAAAGATCGTGTTCTGCGGAAGGGTCACCAGAGCCGCAACGGTATTTTTCCTTCACAGATGCTGCCCGACTTGCTGAGCTTTTCCAGCAACTTTGTTTTTGTTCCTGATCTTTCCTTTTTAAAAAAAAATGTAAAAATCTTGCAAGTCAAGTTTTGGGTGCAATTTGGCTGAAGTAAGGAATAGTTGCATTTATTGCTCGGAAAGGAATTTACACAGTTAAAAGATATTTTTAATATATTGCACAGAAGTTTTCTTTTGTTGAGGTCCGATTGGCTGTTAATTGCTAGTCAGCAACTCTTGGTGTTCTGTGTGTTAACACATGAAGCTTTGATTGCTGATCATGTTTTCCATTTTCTGTTCTAAATGATGTGCTATCCAACCACCGAATGGACTGTGGCAGCTAAGAAACAGAAAGTGATGAGCAATTGTTCTCAGCCTCAAAGCCAAAGTGCTACATTATTTGAATATCCCTTCGCAGAATTTGTCCAATCTTAGTTCCTTGGAGCCCCAGTTTCTGTGTCCTTAGCACGATGTACATGATTTCCCCTCTTTTCCATAAAAACAAGGTTTGTAGGGTTTTCTGCTCACTGTTGGACTCAAAGCTTCAATCTTGGATGTAGCCTTGTAACCACAGAAAAGTTAGGAACAAGGGATGCCAATACAAACATTTGGTTCCTGCTATTAAGCCAGAGATGTTTGGAACTGACAGTTGCGTCTTCGTTTCAGTGTTACTGCCCTGCATGTGTGTGGAGGGGATAGGTATGTTTCACTTATGATACCCTTTTTACTAAGTGTTTAGCTTTTGAATCTCTCCAATGTAGGGATCATCTAATTTGTACTTTCAAAGCAATTAATACAGGGTCTTTCTTCCATTTTTATACAGCTGTACCCAAAATACTCGGATGGTCCACAACCTAATCTTAACCTCAGACACACAATCCTGGATTCAGAGAAATCTTAATTGGTTGTAACCCTTCATATTTCGAGGACAATATACAATAACAAGACTTGGATCTTGTTGCTTTAGTTAAGAACAGGCGTGGAATTGACGGACAAAGTAGTGAAACTGAACTTGTGTTCTATTCCTGGAGCAATGCTTTCCAAGATCCTATTTATGTTTCCAGCCCCTGCATTAGAGGAAGGCGCCTGCTACAAAGCACGGATTTTATTTCTGGATATCGTGACTGAGCAGTTCCCACCTGTGTGGTCCTAATGCACAGATATTTTGAAAGGTTTAAGCTAGTGTCATTTAGACAGTGATCCTTTCTCCGTCCTTTTCTCCTGTAAAGTTGCTAGCTCTCGTTCAATATATTTCAGCAGACTTTATCCGAAGGACCCACTCCAGCGCACAGGCACACACTGCCCCATTATTGGTAATCCGACACATGTCCATCATTCTGGGTACTGCTAATTGGAAACCAAACAGACACTGATAAGCCTCAGTGAATGACTTTCGAATGTCAAAGAATTGGTTTTCTTTGCCTTCATCTGATTTCCTGCCTCTGACTTTTTTAATTCTCTCTCTTCGGCTACTCCTGCTATTCGTGCCTGGGAGATTACTCTTTAAGAGCAAGCCAAAAAAAAATGACACGCCTGTTCATTTGTTTAGGTTTTTAGATGTCATTTTTTGATTCTAAAACAAACCCTAACAGCTGTGCAATAACAGTAAAATTGCTCCACTGTCTGCAGTAATCATATTTATGCAACATGCACTTTTAAATGGAAAAATAAATATAAATTTCATTAGGAATATAAAAACATTCAAACATCATGTTTTCCACGTTGCTTTCTCTTGTGATACTCTTGTCCCTCTTTGCTTTCCTTTCTCACTCCTCTTCTTCCATGGTTCTTCAAATGAAGAAAGCCTTTACACCTCCAAAGTATTTATCAAATTTTGATGGATTTGGCGAGTACCTTTGTTTCCAGATGTCTTTTGATACACCTATTCCCTTTGTAATCTTTGTCGACATAATAAGACAGCACCTGCTTTTGTAGCTTCACAGATTCTCAAATACAAGTTCTTTTCAAACTCTTTTGCAATAAAACACCAAAGACCTCAACTGAGATGGTAAGAACTGCAGATGCTGGAGTCGGATAACAGTGTGGAGCTGGAGGAACACAGCAGGCCAGGCAGCATCAGAGAAGCAGGAATGCTGACATTTCAGGACGTGACCTTTCTTCAGAAAAAATGGCCTTCAGACCTCAACTGAGCCTCTGCTGGAACCTTACTGAGGGGGGTACTGCAGTTCAAAGACTATTGATATTTAGCCATGCCCTTGGTCCTTTAGTTTAAGTAGACAGGCTCCAGCTAGGAAGTACTAGTTCTTGCCACTGAAACATGTCTACCAAAACTCTTATTCTGTAGCAGCATCTTTTACATGAAAAGGGAATGTTCCACACAATTACCCTGCAAGCACTCTAACTGTGAATGTACTAGCAGGATGAGTGCTGAGCAGATCTCATGTTTACTGGCTGGGTGATATAGCAGAGAAACAATCTTTATAGGCCAGAAGATTGAAAAACAGAATAATTAAAATTCTACTGGTAGTGTATTCGTACAGGTAATAAGCTACCAGTTAGGCATTTGAAAAGGCCAGTAATCTATGAAGCACTACATTAACATCCCAATAATGAAGGCAGGTATATTTGGATACAGCCTCCATACTGCTTTTATGAACTGAAACACCAACTACTAGCACAAGTATCTGATAAAGCAAAAGGCATCAAGTTCAGATCCTGATTTTCATTAGGCAGCGAACTGCTTCCCAATCGTCATAACACCAACTCATGCTAGAACCAAAAAAATTCCAATAATCTGCACCAAAATTCAACCAGCATATAAATAGTAGAACTAAAAATATTGTCAATTAGGCACGTAAAAGGGGATTTATGCAGGATGTAGAAGGCATGGCTGAGGTGCTAAATGAATACTTTTTCCTTCATAAGTACAAATGTAAACAGCTTCCAAAGCCATAGTGAATAAAAGAGTAATCGAGGCACTGGATGGTCTAAATCTTTTAGAGCAGTTATTAGAAGTATTGGCTGTACTTAAGCCTTGCGATGTTATCAGGACCACATCAGATGCTCCTGAAAATGCTGAGGGAATTAAGGGGGGAGTTGCAGAGGGACTGGTGTGAATTTTCTCAATGGGAAGTTTGCAAACTTTGTTCGAAATAAGGTAAGGACAAACCTAAGAACTAGGCTATTGATTTAACCTTGGGTAGGAAGCCTAGTAGAAATACAATCCTGGACAATTTTTAGAGATAGGAAGAACTGCCAATGCTGGAGGCAGAGATAAGTGTGGAGCAGGAGGAACATTGGCCAGGCAGCATCAGAGGAGCAGGAAAGTTGACATTTTGGGTTAGGACCCTTCTTCAGAAAAAATTCAGAAACATCAACTTTCCTGCTCCTCAGATGCTGTCTGGCCTGCTGTTATCCAGGACAAAGTTAAGCTGCTTGGACAAACATGGATTAATTAAGAGACAGTGTCAAGGCAAATTACATTTAACTAATTCCTTTTTTGTTGATGTCAAAGAGAGGATTGATGAGAAGTTGGTGGTTGTGATTTAAATCACCTAATTGTCTTGTGACAAAGCCTAGGGAGTAAAAGCGGGGAGTGACTGCGTGGATATAAAATTGGCAAAGTGAAAGAAAATAGAAAGTTGTGGTGAGGGGAGGCGATGGCCTTCCACCATTATCGCTGGACTGTTAATCAAGAGACCCAGATAATGTGCCCGGGGATCTGGGTTCAAATCCTACCACAGGAGATGATGGAATTCAAATTCAATTTAAAAAATAGTCTGGAATTAAGAGGCTAATGATGACAGTGTGCCTATTGTTGATTGTTGGACAAACCCATCTGATCCCATAATGCCCTTTAGAGAAGGAAACTGCCAACCTTATCTGTTCTTGCTTTCATTTGATTCCAGACCCACAGCAATTGTGGTTAACTCCTAACTGTCCTAACTGTCCCCCCCCCCCCCGTCCCCCCCGCCCACTACTGAGAGTGAATAAGTTGTTTTTATAAACTTTTTTCAGATCGAATGAATGTGTAGATCGGGGCTCTCCTCGGATCAGTTTCAGGCTTTTCCTCATCTATACTAATGACTTTGGCTTGGGGAGAGAGGGGACAATATTGACATTTGCAGAAGAAACCACAGTTGGAAGTGTTGTGAACTGAAGTTGATTCCAGCGGGCAAGAGGTTCAGAGAGTGATTAACAAATAAAATTCTTGTCACTTTCAAAGGGAATCGAATAATCACCTGAAGACAAACTATTGCAGGGCTACAACACTAAAACAATAACAGGGATGAACTGATTTTGAAAATTCCTATCAAATCTTCCCTTAACCTTCTACTGTCTAAGGAAAATAGTCCCAAATTCTCCAATTCATCTGAATAACTGGAGTTTCCCATCCTGGGAACCATTCTCATGAATTTGTTCTGCACGTTCTCCAATGTTTTCACATCCTGTGAAAGCTACACAGTGCTGCAGATGAAATCTGACTTGTCTCTTATATCCAGGTTAAGTGCAATCTGTGCCTATCCTCATAAAGCCTAGGGCACTGTCTTTTGTTAACTGCTGTAGTGAAGTCTTCTGCCACTGTTAACCTCTTTCACATTTGTACACCGAAGTCTTTCTGCTCCAGCACGTCCTTTATCTTATACTGCCTCACTGTGCTCTTTCGACTAAATGTAGCAGCTCGCATATCTTTGTATTGAACTTTTAAGTCAGTTATCTATCTATTTTGTCAATGATCTTTGACATTCTACAGTATCCTCCTTACAGTTTACAATGCTGCCAGGTTTCATATTTGCAAACTTTGGAAGTGTGCCCGCTACTCAAGTCTACATCATTCCTATGGACAGGAAAGGCAAGAATCCCAACACTGACCCATAGAGACCTTCACTAAAACCTTTCCCCAGTGAGATAACCATACATTGAGTGCTGCAGTTTTCTGTCACTTAGCTGATTTTGTATGCATTGCTACTGTAGCTTTTCTTTCTGCATGAGCTCCAATTTTGTTCACAAAGTTGATAAATTTGTTACATGGTATTAAAAGTTTTCTGGCAGTCCATGTACACTACATCAACAGCATTGCTGTCATCAATCTACTGTAAACGCTTCACAACATTGAAGTGAAATGTCAGTTAAAGGTTAGATTTTGATTTGGTTGTAGTCATATGTCCCTGTTTTGCGAGCAGTTGAGGAAGGTCATAGCAAACGGCGACAAACAGATCGTAGGGCGCTTAGACAGATCGAGGCACGCAAGATTATGGCTGCGCAGAAGGTGCACAAAGTAAGATCAACATCAGCAAGAAGATGATTTTCCCTTCAGAAATCCATGCTGGCTCTCCTTATTTAGCTTGTATTTATCCATATGACTATTAATTCTGTCCCAAATTATTGTTTGTCAAAATTTTCCAAGTATCAAAGTTAAACTAATTGATCTGTAAAATCCTGATGAGCATACGTATACATAATGTGCATTGTCCTGTTCAGTTTAATCTTGCCCTTGTTTGGCCCAGGTTGACTCTTTTTTTGTAGCTGCGTGCTACTGCATGTAGCTCAGTATAGTAAATTTGTAGGAAGGATGCTTGTGCCTTTCTTAGGTTTTGAAGCAGCTTTTACAAATAGTTGATGGATACAATGAAATCACTTTAGCACACCATGGTGCTGACTATCACTGTGAATAGTAAGAAACTTTGTCAGAGTATGGGAAACCATCTTCAGTTTAAAGTGGTATCACCAGAGGTATTTTCAAAATTGCCCATGTTGCCAGTCGGGTTAGTTCAAATTATTAAAGTATTATGGAAATCTTATCCACTCGTTATATATTGAGGATAAGAATTTTTGCAGAGGGATGGAGTTTCCAGGTGACTTAAATTAGTTGCAGGCAATGCTGCATGATAGGTGTATTATTGACTTAAGACACTAATAGCAAATAAAAGGAAGATAATGCTGTAATTATGCTGGAATTAACATCTGACTAGCACTTAAGAGCTATGTTTCAATGACCTTTCATAATCTATTGTTAAAGGGCCTTTGTTCAATGTAAGGGACATGCTTACATATATTATCTGCTTGTCTGTGACTGACTTTCCAAATAAGAGCTGTAGATTAAATTAAGGCTTTGTGAACTATGTTGAAAGCTTAGAAGTATATTGAATTTCTCAATTTCCAAGAGAAAACATTTAGCAAAACATCTGAGACACTTGGCTGAAATGTTATGCAGGAAAACAAAAGCAAAGATCTCACTGCAGGGCTCTGTCACTGTGCATTTGCTATGTCACTGTGTTGAAATCTCTCCTTCTAATAAAGATGTCTTTGTTTTAAAATGAAGTTAAATGTCGACCAACAGGAGCAAGTTTTCTCGCTTCCTTTAGATTAAATAAAGCACTAACTCACTGATACAATAGGGCTGTGCACCCACACTGGGGAAAATCTGCTGAGTGGAATGGTGTTGGAATTAAGGCTTGGAGGGAAGGGAGTGAGAAGTATTTGAATCAATGGGCACTAGTAAATGGGAAAACAGCAATAATTAGTTGAATCTAGGAGGATAAAATTGAAGTAGTGGTCAGTGTTGTATATAGCTTTGAAAAGATTAATACTGAGAAGTACAAAGGCACCACCCTCTATTCTGATGTTGTATAGATTTGAGGGAGAACAACTTCAGATCTCAAAGGAACGAGACCTTTTTGTTTGCTGATGTTCGGTCTCTGTAACAATGTCTGTCTTATCAATGTTAGCTGTAACATACAAGTAACTACATCTTGTTAATTACAAATCTCTATTTTAATTAGAGCAGAAAGTGGTTTACTACTTCCACATGCACATACATCAGTTAACAACAGGAAGCGAATTTGAATTGCATAAATAAATGTCTGCATTGGCATTTCACATTAATTTGTTTGAATCTTATTTTATTTTAATGGCCTGTTCCTTCGCACGATGTTGGCCTTTCCAGTTTAATGTTATTTTTAATCCGAGTCCCTCCTGGCCTTGCCTCCCAGCTCTGCCTCCCTACCTCCTAGCCTTGCCTTCCTGGAGTTGCCACTCTCTTGCCTTTGTTTCCCTCCAGCTTGCTGCTCTCTCTGTTTTGGTCCTGAACTTGCACTGAGTTACCATCTCGTCGCAGAAGTTGATCAGTGCAACTTTTGCCAGGGCTGAGCGGCACTCAACCATGATTTCTACCACTACATGAAGCAATGTGAAAATAGTGTAGTTTTACAAACCTTGATGCTAGATTTTCTTTCTTGCATTTAGCAGTTACCTTGCAATTTGATTCAGCTGGGGATTAAACTGTGTTATGTATGCATGATATAGTGACAAAAACAACGTTTGGTGGAGCCTAACTCTGGCATTAATTCTTATGGGAACCCATGCTTCATTTTAAAGTCATTCTGCTGAACGCAGTGATTTTCAGGAATGGATCAATAACTTTACGCATAGGGATAGGAGTAGTAAGTAGTGGTACTTAATAGCCGTGCATAATTGTATAAGTAGGAGTGAGATGATATTTTAAAAAGAAGTGTATGGATTTTTAAGTGAGTGATGGGGCACTTAAGACCAATGGCGCTCATTCCTGCATTATGTAAGAACTCAAATTAGAATTAGCTTTGTCACAGGTACTCATGTGAGTACAATAGAAAAATTTACAAAATCGCCCCTTACGGTGCCAACTTGGATACAAAAATACCTAGGCACAGATTCTTAGGAATAAGTTTAAAGAAACTAAAGAAATAAAAAATCCAGCGTTACAAACTTTCGTGCCATCTTGGGTGCAGAAGGTGCAAAAACTTAGGAATAAATCAGAAGAATACAGAAATAAAAGGTTAAGTATTACAGCCCTTCCCACTCTGGGCCCCACTTCCAGTCTGGAGATTTGCAGGGTTTCTGAGCTTGAGGAATGCCTGGAGGTGTAGGGTGGGGTTGCAGGAAGCTGAGATGTCTTGTAATATACAGAAATATGCAAATATAAAACTCAAGACAGCCAATCCATTTGCAAACCAGTTTTCAGTGTCACATTAGGATGTAAAATATCCACTTCTGGGAAATCATGACAAATAGTTCTGGAATGTTGGGATCATCACTGGTCCCAAGCACCGCAATGATGCGGGACTCTGTGCTCAACAGTTTGTTCCCTGGGGACACCCCTAGACAAACATGTCTAGAGGACCTTCAGCTTGGTGAAAATCACTGTTCTTTTCGAAACTTGATCTTAGACAAAGGAGTTGACCTCGACTGAGTGTTGTAGATATTGCAAGGTCCATGACTATGCTTTGAAGGACAGATGACAGCTTGAAGTATCTCCTTCCAAGGTGCAGTCAGGAAAGACTATCATCAAGGGTCTTTCAGCCAAAGTACACAAAGGGGGTTTGTTCAGTTTTCGGCTGCTCCTGGTGCCTCAAATATATGTAAATAATATGCTGGATAAGTTAGAAATGCCTTTGGTTTATTGGAACTGTCTGGAGTATCAAACTCCAATGCTTATTTGTTCTCAATATGCTAAGACTGTGCAGAACCAAACTGCTCTAGTGGCTATGTATGAATATAAAGATTTTTATGAACCAAGTATGTTTTTGATCATCACTACCCAAATGGTTTCTCTGTTAGTGCACAATCTCCTGATGTCTGCAGGGATAACATCCTTCTCAAAGAATGCCAGAGGCTGACAGTTAATAAAGTGCTGCCAAAGACATTTAAGACCTTAACACAGAGTGACTCTTAGTGTTTGTATACTGATGTTCTGTGCATAGCTTGTTCCAGTCTGCATGCAAAGATGACCATGGCGTTAAGTAAATTCTTCTCACCTCTGTCTGATTATTTTGTTTTAATGGGGCAAGGGCATCAATGGCAAGGCCAATTTTT
This sequence comes from Stegostoma tigrinum, assembly GCF_030684315.1. Taxonomy (NCBI): domain Eukaryota; kingdom Metazoa; phylum Chordata; class Chondrichthyes; order Orectolobiformes; family Stegostomatidae; genus Stegostoma; species Stegostoma tigrinum. The sequence continues at coordinate 48,144,051 of NC_081357.1, read as the reverse complement.
TTAAAACTCATCCATAATTGCTGGACTAATTCAGAGTCAAGATGAAGTCACATTGAATAACACAGGCCGATTTCCTTCCCTAAAGGGCATGAGTCAACCTGGTGAATTTTTACAACAATTGGAGATGGCGATAGTTTTATGGCTGAGGTTAGTTTTCAACTCCCAAATTGTGTGTTTTGTTGTGTTTTTGCATTTTGTTTATTATTTCCCCCCCCACTGAATTTAATTTGCACCAGCTGCTGTGGTGGGATTTGGACACGTTTGTGGGGGCGGAAGGGTAGGTGTGTAGCTTCCTTGAATGTGCAGTCACAGCAGACAGGGTAGTGAAGCTGGTGTTTGGTACCTTGCCCATTTTAGTCAGTGCGTTGAGTAAAGGAGTTGGGATGTCATATCGCGGCTGTACAGCACATTGCAGAGGCTGCTTTTGGAATACTGCATGTAATTCTGGCCATCCTTGTATAGGAAGGAAGTTGTGAAACTAAAAAGGATTCAGAAAAGATTTCCAAGAATGTTGGAAATAAGTGTGGAGCTGGATGAACACAGCAGACCAAGTACATCAGAGGAGCAGGAAAGTTGACTTTTCTGGTTGGAACTGTTTGGTGATGGGGAAGGGAGCTCGGAAATAAATAGAGAGAGGAGGGGTAGGGCTGGGGAAGGTAGGTGGGATGGTGATAGGTGAGTGCAGGTAGGGAGTGGTGGGGGTTGGTCAGTGGGACGGGGTGGGGGGGAAACAGATAGGTGGGAGGGAAGATGGACAGGTTGTGTCAGGTCAAGGTGGTGGGCTTGAGGGGGAGGACTGGGCATGGGATGAGGTGGGGTGATTTTAAAACTGGTAAAGTCCACACTGAGGCATTGTGTTGTAAGCTCCCAAGGTGGAATATGAGGTTCTTCTGCTCTGGTTTCTGGCTGGTGTCATTGTGGCACTGGAGGACCCCAGGATAGACATGTCACTCAAGGAGTTTGGGGTGGTGGGGGTTTGGAATGGTTCGTGACTGGACTTGTCATTTGTGGCGTACAGAGCGGTCTCCAAGCCTCTGCTTGATCTCACTGATGTAGAGGAGGCTACATTGTGAGCAGCGGATACAGTAAACCAGATTGGCGGATGTTCAGGTGAACCTCTGTACGATGTGGAAGGGTTTATTTGGTTCCTTGGATGGTGATGAGGGGGAGATGTAGGGTCAGATGCAGCACTTCCTGCGATTGCCAGGGTGGTGGGACGAGTGGGGAGTAGATGAGGGAGTCGTGGAGAGAGCGGTCTCTACAGAAGGCAGATAAGGGTGGGGAGGGAAACTTCTATTGGGGTCAGACTGCAGTTGGCGGAAGTGGCGGAGAGTGATCTATTGAATCCGGAGCTCGTTGAGATGAAAAGTGAGGACCAGGGGGATTCTATCTGTTTTTGTTGCGGGGAGGGGGTGTGAGGGCAGAGGTGCGGGAAACGCAAGAGATGCGTTCAAGAGTTTTCTTGACCACTGTGGGGGCCCGGGGGTGAATGTTGCGGTCCTTGAAATAAGAGGACATATGGGATGTTTGGGAGTAGAATGCTCCATCTTGAGAGCGGAGGCGGAGGAATTGGGAGTAGGGGATCTGATTCTTGCAGGAAGTTGGGTGAGAGGAGGTGTAGCCTAGGTAGCTGTGGGAGTCGGGCTCAAAATAGATATAAGTTTTGAGTCTGTCACTAGAGATAGAGACAGAGGGGCCAGGAAGGAGAGAAAGGTATCAGAGATGGCCCCAGTGAACATGAGGTTGGGGTGAAAGGTATCAGTATAGTGGATGAACTGTTCAAGCTCCTCATGGGAGATGAGGTAGTGTCGATATAGTCATCAATATTGCAAAGGAAGAGGTGGGTGATAGTGCCTGTGTAGCTGTGGAAGAGGGACTGTTCCATGTATCCTACCAACAGGCAGGCATAGCCTGGTCCCATGTGGGTTCCCATGGCCACACCTTAGTCTCTTGGAAGTGGGAGGAGTTGAAGGAGAAGTTGTTGAGGGTACAGATGAGTGCATTTAGGCAGATGTGGGTGTTGGTGGTGGGGCTTGTGGGAGAGGAAGAAGCAAAAGGTTTTTAGGCCATCCGTGAGTGCAAAGCATGTGTACAGGGATTGGATGTCCACATTGAAGATGAGGTGTTGGGGTGAGGGAATTGGAAGTCTTGGAGGAGGTGGAGTGCATGGATGGTGTCCCAGACATAGGTGGGGAGTTCCTGGACCGGGGGGAGAAAATAGAGGGCAAGGTAAGCGGAGACAAGTTCAGTGGGCAGGAGCAGGCAGATACAATGGGTCAGCCGGGGTAGTTGGGTTTATGGATTTTGGGAAAGAGGTAGAAACGGGTGGTGCAGGGCTGGGGAACGATGAGGTTAGAGGCTGTGGGTGCGAGGTCATCTGCGGTGATGATTTGGTGCCTAGGGGTAGGGTCATGATCAAGGGGTCGGGAGGAGGAGGTGTCAGAGTTGGCACCAGGCCTCGGCGATGTAAGGGTCAGTGTGCCATACCACAACTGCACCTCCCTTATCCACGGGTTTGATGGTGAATTTAGTGTTGGAGCGGAGGGCTGCACATTCTGTGGGAGAGAGGTTGAAGTGAGTGACAGGGATGGAGAGGTTGAGGCATTTGAAGTTGTGACAGCAGTTGGAAATGAAGTGGTCGAAGGAGAGTAGGAGGCCCTGGGGCTGAGGAAGGACACCACCCCACCCCGACCCTCCCCCTCTCTTTATTTCAGAACACGCTTCCCCATCCCCTGATTCTGACCTTGGGTGTCAGCTTTCCTGTGCCTCTGCTGCCTGGCCTGTTGTGTTCCTTCAGTTCCACACTGTGTTATCTCTGACTCCAGCATCGGCAGTCCTTGCTAACTCTTTACCAGAATGTTATCAGGGTACAGGGTTTAAGTTATAGAGAGAGACTAAATAAGCTGCAGCTATTTTCCTTGGAGTGTCGGAGGCTGAGAAATGACCACCTAGAAGTTTATAGAATCATGAAGGGGCATGAATGAGGTGAATTGTCTGGTCTTTATTCCCAAGTTAGGGGAGTTCAAAACTAGAGGGCATAGGTTTAATAGAGGGCAAAGATTTAAAAGGGACCTGAGAGGCAACTTTTTTGTGCAAGGGGCTGGCCTATGTATGGAATGACCTGCCAGAGGAAGTGGTGGAGGCTGGTACAATTACAAGATTTAAAAGACATCTGGATGGGTGCATTTAAAAGGAAGGGTTTAGTGAGTTTTCAGCCAAATCCTGGCGAATGGGACTAGATGAATTTAGGGTTTCTGGTCAGCATAGGCATGTTGGACCAAAGGGTCTGTTTCGGTGTTGTTCATCTCTATGACGATGGCTGCTCAGTTTTGCTGTACTGAACTGTTATTTTTACCCATCCAAGTTTATTTAAGACTATCCCAGAAAATCTGTATTGACTGAAACTGCTGTACACAGCAATTTTGATGACACACAACTTCTACAACTTGCAAATGTTGCAGTGTCGCACTGAGATCTGGAGGAGTGAGGCAAACGGTTGGAGGAGAGTAATGTGGAGGGTGTTGGGGAGTTTAATCAATAATTGAATTACTGGAACTGTGTTGATATGCCGAGGTTGCATGTGGGGAATCTGAAAGTTCATCTGATGGATCATTCCCAGCTGTTAGCTTGTTGACTGAAATCTCAGCTGTCATCAATGAAATTGACAAGAATAGTTCCCGGGTGACATTTTAACTTGACTATATAACTAACCGTGAATATAAATCGCAAATGACCCTGTGCCAATTTAAAATGCGCATTTCCCTCCGGATTGGCCGAAGAATTGATGCTGGCGAGCAGATCTGCATGCATTACATATATAAACACATTTACTTACGGATTCTATTTGAGTTGGATGCCTGTGAAATTGAACAGGCTTTTACTTACTTGTCTTGGCCTGAGATTGGCTGATAGCACCTAGGCCTCCCCAAGAAGATGATCTAATTTTTGTAAATTGATTAGGATCAACTTAATGTCTAGTTTAAAAACAAAATCACTGAGCCTTTTTGGGGTATGGTGGCTCTGGTGATGCAGTGGTAGTATTCCTACTTCTGGACCAGGAGGCTAGGTAAGTCCTGCATATTCAGAGGTGTATAAGAACATCTCTGAGCAGTTTGATTAGAAAATGTCTCTCTCTCTGTTTTATTACTTTGCATTGAAGATGGTTTGTTTACTTGTACAATGCAAGTAAATGCTTTTTTAAATTTAAGGGCTGTGAGCATTTACAGCTCGGCCAGCATTTACTGCCCCTCTCTAGTTGCCCTTGAGTTGGTGGTGAGCTGACTTCATGAACTGTATTTGCTTGGATAAACCTACAATACTGACAGGGATATTGAAGGAATGAAGATGTTATTTCTGTATCTGGATTGTAGGTGGCTTGGAAGGGAACCTGCAGATGGCAATATTCTCATGTATCTGCTGTCCTTGACCAACGATAGTGCTTGCAGAGATAGTAGGATCAGCCAATCCTGGAGAATCTGAGGTAACATGGTGTGAAGCTTGATGAACACAGCAGGCCAAGCAGCATCAGAGGATGAGGGAAATTTGACGTTTCGGGTCGAGATCCTTCTTCAGAAATGGGGGAGGGGAAGGGTATTCTGAAATAAATAGGGAGACTGAGGGAGGCGGATAGAAAATAGATAAAGGAGAAGATAGGGTGAGAGGCAACAGAGGTCAAAGAGGTGGGGTTAGAGCTAGTGAAGGTGAATGTAGGCGGGGATAGGCTGGTCCAGGGAGGATGGACAGGTCAGGGAGGATGGACAGGTCAAGGAGGCAGGATGAGGTTAGTGGGTAGGAAATGGGGGTGGGAGGAATGGTTAGGGAGGCGGGGACTAGCTGGGCTGGTTTTGGGATGTGGTTGGGGGAGGGGAGATTTTGAAGCTTGTGAAGTCCACATTGATACCCTTGGGCTGCAGGGTTCCCAAGCGGAATATGAGATGCTGTTCCTGCATCTCAGGTGGCATCGTTGTGGCACTGCAGGAGGCCCAGGATGGACATGTCGTCTGAGGAGTTGGCGGGAGGGTGGGAGTTATAGTTTTTTTGTGAATTGATTGTAGGTGCTCTGCAAAGTGGTCCTCAAGCCTCCGCTAGGTTTCACCGATTGTAGAGGAGGCCACAATGGGAACAGCGGATGCAGTATACCACATTAGCAGATGTGCAGGTGAACATGTGCTTAATGTGAAAAATCTTCCTTGGACCTGGGATGGGGGTGAAGGGGGAGGTATAGGGGCAGGTGTAGCACTTGCTTCGGTTGCAGGGAAAAGTGGCGGGGGTGGTGCGGCTGGAGGGGAGTGTGGAGCGGACAAGGGAGTCATGGAGAGAGTGGTCCCTCCAGAAAGCACAAGAGTGGGGAGGAAAAAATGTCTTTGGTGGGGTCAGAATGTAGTTGGTGGAAATGTTGGAGGTTGGTGGGGTGGTGCGTGAGGACCAGGGGGATTCTGTTTTGGTTATTATTGCGAATAGGGAGTGTGAGGGATGAGTTGCGGCAAATGCGGGAGACACATTTGAGGGCATTTTCAATCAATGTGGAGGGGAAGCTGTAGTTTTTGAAAAAAGAGGACATGTAGGATGTTTGGGAGTGGAATGCCTCATCTTGGGAACAGATGCGGTGGAGGCGAAGGAGTTGGGAATAGAGGATGGCCTTTTACAGGATGGTGGGTGAGAGTAGGAGTATTCTAGGTAGTTGTGGGAGTCGGTAGGCTTAAAATGGATATCGGTTTCCAGGTGGATGCCAGAGTCAGACAGGAAGGAGAGGAAGGTGTCAGAGATGGTCCAGGTAAAGATTAAGGTTGGGATGGAAGGTGTTAGTAAAGTGGATGAACTGTTAGAGCTCCTTGTGGGAGCATGGGACGGCACCAAAACAGTCATCACTGTAACGGAGGAAGAGATGGGGGATAGGGCTGGTGTAGCCTTTGAAGGAGGGACTGTTCCACGTAGCCAACAAAGAGGCAGGCATAGCTTGGACCCATGCAGGTACCCATGGGCACCCCCTTTGTCTGTTGGAAGTGGGAGGAATTAAAGGTGAAGTTGTTGAGGCTGAGGACGAGTTCGGATAATCGGATGAGTGTGTCATAGGGGATCTGTCCAGGCCTGCAGGACAGGAAGAAGCAGTGGGCCTTTAGGCCATCTGCATGGGGAATGCAGGTTTAATGGATGCCCATAGTGAACATGAGGTGTTGGGGACCAGGGAATTTGAAGTTCTGGAGGAGATGGAGGGTGTGGGTGGTGTAACAGATGTAGGTAGGGAGTTCCTGGACCAAGGGGGAGAAAATGGAGTCCAGACAGCTGGAGATAAGTTCGGTGGGGCAGGAGCTGGTGGAGACAATTGGTTGACCAGGGCAGGCAGGTTTGTGGATATTGGGAAGGAGATAGAAGCGGGCGGTGCGGGGTTTTGGGAGTGATGAGGTTAGAGGCTGTGGGTGGGAGGTCACCTGAGGTGATTAGCGGTTGCATGTTTGGAAAGTGCTGTCTCAGGAGCCCTGATGAATTTCTACAGTGCATCTTGTCAGTGATTTCCCCGCTGCTACTACTGAGTGTTGGTGTGAAGGGAGTGAATGCTTCTGGCTTTCATTTGTATGTTTACTTTGCACTTCCATTCAGTGACTGATCGAGAACGCCCTTGACCGTGTCTCCCGTATTTCCCGCAACACATCCCTCACACCCCGCCCCCGCCACAACTGCCCCAAGAGGATCCCCCTCGTTCTCTCACACCACCCTACCAACCTCCGGATACAACGCATTATCCTCCGACACTTCCGCCATTTACAATCCGACCCCACCACCCAAGACATTTTTCCATCCCCTCCCCTGTCAGCTTTCCGGAGAGACCTCTCTCTCCGTGACTCCCTTGTTCGCTCCACACTGCCCTCCAACCCCACCACACCCGGCACCTTCCCCTGCAACCGCAGGAAATGCCACACTTGTCCCCACACCACCTCCCTCACCCCCATCCCAGGCCCCAAGATGACATTCCACATTAAGCAGAGGTTCACCTGCACATCTGCCAATGTGGTATACTGCATCCACTGTACCCGGTGCGGCTTCCTCTACATTGGGGAAACCAAGCGGAGGCTTGGGGACCGCTTTGCAGAACACCTCCGCTCAGTTCGCAACAAACAACTGCACCTCCCAGTCGCAAACCATTTCCACTCCCCCTCCCATTCTCTCTAGATGACATGTCCATCATGGGCCTCCTGCATTGCCACAATGATGCCACCCGAAGGTTGCAGGAACAGCAACTCATATTCCGCCTGGGAACCCTGCAGCCATATGGTATCAATGTGGACTTCACCAGTTTCAAAATCTCCCCTTCCCCTACTGCATCCCTAAACCAGCCCAGTTCGTCCCCTCCCCCCACTGCACCACACAACCAGCCCAGCTCTTCCCCCCCCCCCCCACCCACTGCATCCCAAAACCAGTCCAACCTGTCTCTGCCTCCCTAACCGGTTCTTCCTCTCACCCATCCCTTCCTCCCACCCCAAGTCGCACCCCCATCTACCTACTAACCTCATCCCACCTCCTTGACCTGTCCGTCTTCCCTGGACTGACCTATCCCCTCCCTACCTCCCCACCTACACTCTCTCCACCTATCTTCTTTACTCTCCATCTCCGGTCCGCCTCCCCCTCTCTCCCTATTTATTCCAGTTCCCTCTCCCCATCCCCCTCTCTGATGAAGGGTCTAGGCCCGAAACGTCAGCTTTTGTGCTCCTGAGATGCTGCTTGGCCTGCTGTGTTCATCCAGCCTCACATTTTATTATCTTGGAATTCTCCAGCATCTGCAGTTCCCATTATCTCTAGTACTTGAGGTATACATGTTTTGCCAGTCTATTGAAGGTGCTAAACTTAAAAACAAATTTTGTTTTCTTACAGACTGAGAATTTTTACTCAGAACTTTTAATGGGTCAATAACTGGAGAAGGACTAAAGAGAAGCAAAAATAATAAAACCGCCCCACTCCTCTAAACAAAACTGCCTCCTTCCCAAAACCCAGTTAGGATCAATTCATTACCCCCCCCCCCCCCCCCCCCCAAATCTTTCTCTTCAACATTCTCTGCGGTTGTCCAGCAGTGGTCCTCTTTTGACTGACCAATTCAACATCTAACCAGCTGCCCGCCCCTGAGCATAGCAATACCTTGGTGTTGAATAAAAACTGAAAGAACTGTGGGTGCTTGTAAATCAGGAACAAAACCAGAAGGTGCTGGAAAAACTATGCAGGTCTGCCAGCTTCTCTGAAGAGAAATCTGAGTCAATGTTTTGGGTTCAGTTCTGAGGAAAGGCCACTCGACCTCTGATTAACTCTGATTTTTCTTCATAGATGCTGCCAGACGTGCTGAGCTTGTCAAATGTCTTCGATTTTCAACACCTTGGTGCTACTTCCCTTCCTCTACAGTGTCCTTAGAGCAGTAATTAACCTGAAATATCTTTCCAGGCCAGTTCCAAATTACAGGGATCTGTCATTTGTTCTCTTTTCTCTTTTTCTAAAACAAGCTACATTCAAAATCCAGTCCTGAACTTGAACTGAGTTCCAAACCAAAAACTGGAAAAATAGAAATAGTGATGCTCTTAACAAGATTCAAGCGTACGTGCATGCACCATAAACAGCTAATGTCAGGAGCACAAGGATGATGGGTGCCCATCTCTCTCATATTTTTTATTTTCTTTTCAGCTCTCTTTTTGGAAACATAAAACTCATAACGGTGACCTCTTGCCTCCCTTGTTTTCAATTATGCAGTGTCTCTCCTAGGGATATGTGATGTTGACATTGGATGCCTGGAGTGTCAAGTTTCTTTGTTAAAACAATCGAATACCATTACTCTTTAATTTGATGTTTTGTTGGGGGGGGGAAAAGACAAGTTATCTGTAATTTTCAGAAATTGATGGCATTATAGTCTTGACATATCTGCATGTGGTCTGCTTGACGAGGTGCGATGGCTGCTTATTTGCTGTAATAAGACTGTAAACTGTGCCAGCTGTCTCTAGTTGTAGCTACAGGGTTCTCTTCTTAAATCAGCTTCTTCATTTACCGTTCTTCCTTTTAAGACCCGAAGTATATCCTAACTCTTTGTCCACATCCTTGATCATCCAAACTGTAATATTTTTACCTATCCATGGGCATGTTAACCTTACTGGCAAGGCCACCACATGTTGCCCATCCTGTATTGTCTCTGAGAAGGCCCCTATATCCCTTCCAAACCCATGACCTCTTATATCTAGAAGAGCAAGGGCAGCAGCTAAATGGGACCACCACCAGTAAGTTCATAACTGAGCCACTTGCCTTAGAAATCTATTGCTGCTTTTTGGTTTTATTTTTCTCTCTTTAATCCAGAAAGAGTGAAGGGACAGCAATATATTTCCAAGTCAGGATAGTATGCAACTTGGAGGGAAGGTTGCAGGTGGAGGTTTCTGGTTTGGAAGGTGCTATAAAAGGATGCTTGGCAAGTTGCTGCAGTATGTCTTGAACATGTTACTACTGTGTGGCAGTGGAGGGATGACTGAGTTTTTTTTAAAGTCAGTGGATGGGTGCCAATCAGTTAGCCTCCAAAGGTTTCAAACTGTATTTGCTCTTTTTTTCATAGAAGCAAGGAACAAAATTCAGCCGCTCAGCCCTTCAAGTTGTACCACTGTTTAATGAGATCATTGGCTGATCTGATTTTCACCTCAACTCTATGCCTCTTGGTAATCAAGAATATATATTTATTTGTACCTTAAAATAATTTAAATATCCTGCGTCCACACTTTTCTTGAGGAAGGATATTCCAAAGACACTTAATCTCAAAGGGGAAAACTTTCTCTGAGCAAATGAGGAGTATCCCATCACTTTCCTGATCCATGGCTTGTAGGAGATAGACAGGCTTTGACGAGTCAGGAGATGAATTATGAGGGAACACTGCACTTCCTAGCATTTAAACTGCTCTTGCAGCCATAGTATTGATTTACAGTATGAATGTGTGTCACTGGCTAGGCTAACACTTATTGCTTAGCCTTCATTACCCAGAGGACAGTTGAGAGTCCACCATATTGCTTTCGGTCTGGAGTTACATGTAGGCCACATCAGGCAAGGACAGCAGTTTCCTTCCCCAAAAAAAGGGCATTAGTGAACCAGGTGGGTCTTTCTGACAATCAACAACAATTTCATGGTCATCATTAGACTCTTGCCATGAGGCCTAGGTTGAAGCCCCACCTGCTCCAAAGCTGTGTAATAGCATATCTGAACAGACTGATTGGAAAATATCTATACTTCAGTGTTTTTGTGGTACAGTGGTGGCATCCCTACCTTTGAAGCACATGGCCCAGATTCACGTCCCAGCTGCTCCAGAGGTGTGTTCTGACATGTCTGATTAGGTTGCTAAAAAATAATGACCTTCAGGAAACTGATGTCCTGGGATTGAGATAATTGACCTCCCACAACTACGGTTTTTATCTTTCTTTGTGCCAGGTAGGTATCTAACCAAGAGCAGTTTTCTACCCAATTCTCATTGATTTTAATTTTACTAGGAACTTCTCCTGCATCTTGATGTCAAGATAGTCGCTCTTGCCTTAGCTTGTGTATTCGGGTCTAGTCCATATTGAGACCCAAGGCTGCACGTGGTCAGCACCTGAGTGTTTGTGCAGGATTGCTGAGCATTTATCCAAGCTACTAGTATGGGATTGTTTGATTCTTCTAATTAATTCCTGCTTCTTTTGGCCCAATACCATTTTTTCATGATATTCTTTCTGTACATAAAGCCTTAGAGATATGTGACTTATTTTCATGGGACAGCCTTAAAAAGATCGATAAGGGTTGCACATTCATGCTACCATACCCACACTGACACAAACTTCAGTGGATGCCAACTCAAAAAAAGACTAAGGTAATTTTGTACTGGCACAGGGGAAAGGGGATGAATTGTTAAAGGAAACAATTACATATATGTGCGGTCTTTCCAATATTGCTGAGATGCTTTATATCCAGTGAATTGCCATTTGAAGTACAGTCATTATTATTGAACATCTAAACTTAGGACCCATTTGTGCAAAGCAGTTTCTACAGCCATTTAATTGAATTAGTTTCCTTTTGTGGTGACCAGGACACGACATTGGGTGAGTTGTCAAAAGACCTCTTGACCATGGTGTTCCCTGAGTATTGCAATGAAATGTTGTGAAATTACCACCAACCCCCACACTTCAATATTCTCTATCTCCCACCCCCCACTCCGATCCACATCCCCATCTTATTTCGCCACCTCTTTCTTCCTCAAAATGTTCCTTTAAAATCAATACCTGTGAAAACGTTCATCTTAATATTTTGTATGTGATTTGGTCTTGCATTTTGTTGCATAATTCTCCTGTGTGGGACTGTTTATTAAACCTGAGGTTTTTTCATAAATGCAAGATGTTTAGCAATTCTAAATTGAGAGAGAGATTTGTAAGAACGTGAAATCAGTTATGCTGACACTTTCTGTCAAAGTGCGAAATGGAAATGATTGCTGCTTGTACATTCTCTCTGTCACTTTATAAATAGGAATACAAAGTGAGGAAAGTTCCATCTGGATTCAATCCAAATGGCTTACTAATGTTGGATTTTAAAATTTGTTTTTGTAGCAATAATTTACAAGATGTTCACACAAACTCTTATGGCAACTCCCAAACAAGAAAAGGTCATTTGTGCCAATTCTTCTAAGCATTCCTATTAGAAAAGGGTGTATAACTAACTAGTTAATCAATTTAGCAACAGTTTTTACCAGAGGAAATTCTCAATCTTTTCAAACTCATAGTTCACTGTCTGAGAGAAAACTGGCTCTAGTTTGCTGCTTCTGCAAAGGAGGCCCTGTCAATTTGTGATTACATTGTACAAAACTAAATTGGAAAACTAGTTCGTTGAAATGTGAAGGTGAACTTTTTGTTTTGTTTTCACCAATTGAGTAGGAGCTTGGTAGATCACCAGCCCATTATAAAAGCTGATGTTCAATCTTCTGAAATGAAACCCAAGTGCGTTCTACATTGAGCAAGTAATTTGTTGTGCTGGCTTTGTAGGAAAGGATGTACAACTATAATTAATTTATCACCCTGGCAAATTTTTCCATGTACTGGAAATTTAACTGCTGCATAATAATGATAAACTATAGTCATGAAAACAACAATCAAATGTAAGATTTTTTTTAAAAAAAGACAGTTTTGCAGAATTGAGAGATTTAGCTCTTGCATCCAGCATTCCAGATTTCCTTCAAATTGTCTTCAGAACCATAGTAAGGAAAGTTTTCTTTTAAAAAAAAAACTTACTTTTCAAGTTTGCATAAATAAAAAAATTACTTGTTCATGGGATGTGATCATCACAGGATGGACCAGCATTTATTTCTAGTCTCCAGCTGTCCTAGAGAAGTTGCTGATGACCTGCCCTCTTGAACTCCTCTTGTTCTTGTTATCTAAGCATTAAAGTGCTGTTCGGGAGGGAGTTTCAGGAATTTGACTCAGTGATAATGAAGGACCTGAAATATAGTTCAATGTCAGGATGGCAACGTGGGAGGGGAGCTTGCAGGTCATGACAATCCTATATATCTGCTGTCCCTGTCTTTGTAGATGGTGAAGTTTGAGGGTGCGGAAGCTGCTGCAGTGCATCCTGTTAGGTAGTATTCCCTGCTATCACTGCATCAATGATAAAGGGAATAAATGTTGAAGGTGGTGAATCAGGTGGCTGTCAAGTGAGCTGGTTTGTCCTGAATGGCTTCAAGCTCATCCTTTGGCACTCTTGGACAAGTGGGGAATATTCCATCCCACTGCTGATGTGTGTCTTGTAAATAGCGAACAGATGTTTTGAAGTCAGTAGGTATGTTACGCACTACAGGTTTCTCATTCTCTGATCTCCCCTGTGGATACCATCTGTACATAACTGGTCCAGTTGCTTTCTGGTCACTTGTACCCCACTTCTACCAGGATGTTAGAAGGATTCAGTGATGGTCATGCCTTTGAATGTCACGGAGAGACTGTTATTGCCCATCATTTGTGTGGCATGAACATTTTCAATGGAAATGAGCTATTCAATGCAGGAATACATCTGAACTTTGTTTGCATTTATAAATGTCTGCATGGTACATGAACTTATTCATATAAAGGTGTTTCACCACTCGTTTTGTAAATCGCTAGCAACGAGAAACAAAAAGTAGTATTAAAAAGACAAAGGACAGTACTATTTGTGCATCAAGTATTTGAGAAAAGAGTTGGATGATTTGAAAAAAGATCAGATACCTATTCCCTAGAAGTGCCCAAGCAGTAGTTTGGTTACTGTTGTAGTTAGTTTTGCTGGTTGTTAATTATAGAACGTCATCATGGTGCCAATTGTTCATTCCCCCTCACACACATGTGCTCACTCACACACTCTGCCCTCTTCTTTCCCTCTTTCCACTCATGTTCTATTATGCTTATGCTCACACTCTGTCTCTGTCTCTGTCTCTGTCTCTGTCTCTGTCTCTCTCTCCCTCTCCCTCTCCCTCTCCCTCTCCCTCTCCCTCTCTCCCTCTCTCCCTCTCTCCCTCTCTCCCTCTCTCCCTCTCTCCCTCTCTCCCTCTCTCCCTCTCTCCCTCTCTCCCTCTCTCCCTCTCTCCCTCTCTCCCTCTCTCCCTCTCTCCCTCTCTCCCTCTCTCCCTCTCTCCCTCTCTCCCTCTCTCCCTCTCTCCCTCTCTCCCTCTCTCCCTCTCTCCCTCTCTCCCTCTCTCCCTCTCTCCCTCTCTCCCTCTCTCCCTCTCTCCCTCTCTCCCTCTCTCCCTCTCTCCCTCTCTCCCTCTCTCCCTCTCTCCCTCTCTCCCTCTCTCCCTCTCTCCCTCTCTCCCTCTCTCCCTCTCTCCCTCTCTCCCTCTCTCCCTCTCTCCCTCTCTCCCTCTCTCCCTCTCTCCCTCTCTCCCTCTCTCCCTCTCTCCCTCTCTCCCTCTCTCCCTCTCTCCCTCTCTCCCTCTCTCCCTCTCTCCCTCTCTCCTTTGTCTCAAAAGAGCAACATACCCCACCTCACCCAGTGTTTTCACTGGGCTTCTTCGCGCCTTAACAACGTGCCCAGCAGAAGTACACAGGTAGTTATTTACTCATACAATCTGAACTGCAGTATCACCTTATCCACTTCTTTCCCTGCTTCTGCTTTGCCATGCAGTGAATGGCCTGAACAACTGCAGGATACCACTGGAACAGACTGGGACTTCTCTGTGCGGACCAGAAGTTCAGGATTACTCCTCCTCACTTTGCAGGGGAAGAAACATTGTGATCGCCATTCGAGCGAACCCGCAGTAATTTTATTGCATTCTTTGCTCCACAGGTTCCATTTCTAAGCACAGTTGATCAAGCCACCAAATACATGGTGCAAATGACATTTTACAGCATGGGTCATGTCACATGAGACTCCATATTGTACTAGTCCCAATCCTCCGCTTGCCTGGAAGGCACACAGGAACTGGCTGCGTTCTCCTTTTGACCGGTTCCAGTACAAATGCCTGGCCTTGGACACCATCGATAAAGGAAGCAATCTTTGCCATTGGCACTCGGAAAAGAAAGAAGCTTAACCAGCCTGGAGCTGCAGCCAGAAGGCAGAAATAAGGAACAAATGAAAAACGGAGATAAGGAAAATGGATGATTGTGAACAGGAAAGAAGTGTTGGGTTCATATGGGAGGGTTGCTTTGGGGGAGGCTGTGAAGCACTTTTCCATGTGAAGTGTAATAGAAATAAGAATGTCTGTCCTCGCATAGTTGGTGATTATCGAGTTTGCCTGCAGCATTCAAATATAGGATCGGTAGATCTATGTTAGGTAATGGTAGTAAAGGCAGGCACATGGAGCTTATGTATAGAATAGCCAGATTCCAGTGATTGACAGAACAGGCTTGAGGGACAAGCGTCTAAAATGGGATTGGGAGTTTAGACCTGAAGCACCAGAAGAAAAACATTTCACTGGGTTGGAAGGGTGCAAAATAGTCAGATTTAATAAGTGACAGGACCATGATGGGTTTAGGGTTTGGATGACAGTGGGCTTAAACAATGATCTGGATTTTGAGGCAGTGAAATGTTGAGAGTTGAAATGCTGGTGTTGAATAACAGTCAACATCACTTTTGATTAATCTATTTGATCTACTGAATATTAAGCTAACATATTTTACTTCAATAAGATAAAAAGGTGGAACATTCCCAGGCAACTAATGATGTAAGAATTAACATGCAAGTTAGGAGAATCGTGTGAAGTTGGTCGTAAAGGGTTTCCTGCTGTCAAGAGAAGAATGTCCCAATTTCCAACCAGGTGTGGAATGGCTAGATGAAATTCTGCTGATGAAGAGCAAGAGGCTTATTTGCATCTATTATCCTCATTACGACGTTATTCTGCCTCATTGAGAGAGGCAGTTTCCCATACTCTGTCTGATCAAAGACCAGACAGCAACAATTCCTGATATGAAAGTTAGAGCAGTGACTTGGCATCTTCAGATCACCTTTAACCATCTGGCCTTCCATCAGTCACCGACACCTCGGCACATTCCACAAGTGACAAATGTCTGAAAATCCTTCCACCCCCCCCCCCGACTAAAAACCCCAGTCATCAAGACCACCAGGTGTCTGTCAGCAAAGCAAGTCTAATTGCCGTCTCTCCAACAAGTCGGTGACAAATTAATTTTACCGCGCAGGACAACAGTGGGCTGTTGCTTTTTGACCCAGTTTATTCCTGGCCTTTAAAGATGGTACTAGTGCGAGGAAACCTTATTGGCCTGCAACAAGTGGGAGAATAGGACACATGAAAAGCTATATAGGCAGGGGGTATGGGTAACAAGGTAAATTTGGGACTGGTGTAGGGGAGCAAAATCCACGAGGGCCTGGGGAGAGAGAACCTGCAATAAACTTGCCAAAAATGGCATAGTGATTTCTAATACTACACAGACCCCAAGTGTCAGCTGATTGCACATTATCATAGTGACTAAACTACACCAGACTGCTTACTGTTAGATGTGGATCAGTATTCCCAGGCTGTTAGGAATGCATCAGAAGTTTTGTGCTGTGGTGTTGGCATTTGCCTTTTTTTAATGTTGTTTGAGTTTGTTTATACTAAAGTTTATAGTTAGTGTTCTAAATACCTCAATATATAATTTGCAAATGTTGTGTAATTACATGTTCATGCACATCAGGATTAAGCTGGAGCTTTTGAGGCCTGCATCTGTTTTCTTTTCCTCAATTTGTCAACTTCTGCCAATTTGCTGGCTCACCATATCATGCTGCAGCCTGAAAGAGTATCATTTTTAAAGAACATGACCTTTGTAGGGCAATGGATAAAGCCGTACTTTTACTGTAAAGAAAAGTGATGTTTGCATCTTGAGAATTTATTCAGCTGAACATATGTTACGTAATTTAAGTAAGAAATGTTTGCATTATTGAAGATGAATTTATTTTTAAGTGTGGCTGAAATCCCTTTTTATAAATGTCTACACTTAAGCAATAGAACCAATGTTTTCCACGAGAGCAATAGATTTCCTCATGGAAAAATGAATCTCTGAACATGAGAATGTATATGGTTACGGATGTTGGGGAAAAGTTGGCTGTAGTATTCTGTAGGGATATTTGTTTTGTGTGATGGTTATTTTGTTAACATTAATGAGTGAAGGAAAATGTACCTCATGATACCTGGAATTTCATTTCAGTTATAACACAGGTGTGGGGCCTCCATACATAATTGCATGGATCAGTTTCAGTCGATAAGGCATACTTTCTGAAACCCCTTCAGAACTCTAGTTTTAACGACTGGAATGTTTTGAGTAATGTTGTTGCCCCCTTACCACTTGTGTGGGATGCTGTGGAAACAGCTGGCATGTAACTTTGCCAAATTTGTGTCCTTAATTAAAAGCTACAGAATAAATTTATTTTTGAATTATATGAAGTGTTGTGTATCCAAGCGAGGAACCTGAAGAGGCTCCTTGCAATGCCTATTAAACAGTTTGAGTATGTACACAGGGTTGGAATGTTTGTTCTCTCGGCAGATGGAATTACAAGTAGTCCGTGACACGCATTGAGACATCTCCTGTCTCGGCATTAATTTCCATGACTGTAGTCTTTCAAGATCATTGCACTGTATTTTGAGACTGATGGAGAAAGTAAAAAGGCCCAGTTCTGTCTTGAAGTTTGTAACATCCCCCAGTTATGGGGGATATGTCCCATTTGTTCAATAAGTTTCTGTCAAGGGAGGAAGGGTTAGAATTTTCATCTGGTTTCCATATCTGCTGCACCATTCTCCCTTGCTGTCT
Source organism: Stegostoma tigrinum (assembly GCF_030684315.1). Lineage (NCBI taxonomy): Eukaryota > Metazoa > Chordata > Chondrichthyes > Orectolobiformes > Stegostomatidae > Stegostoma > Stegostoma tigrinum. The sequence goes on along the minus strand of NC_081357.1, from coordinate 48,126,826 downwards.
ATTTCTGGTGGAGTTCAGGGTCATCCTGGGAATTGTGCACTCTATTAATCTCAGTATAATATGTGGTAGCGAAGAGTAGTTTTGATTCCCACCTACAGAGCTTCACCAGCTAAAAATAATTGGTCCCTCTCTGATTGCCTTCCCCAAGATAGCAACTTCTTTCATTGGAAGCAGAAGATCACAAAAAAGAAATGTCCTTTGAGACCTCTGTCTGCAAAAGAAACTGACGTTCCAGCATGCTCCACACCCAGGCTCTGCAGTCAGCTTGGTGCTGGGATTTGTGTTGGGTCAGTGTCACTGACTTAGAACAGTAGTGTTTGGGGGCATCCATGAGAACGTGAATGTTTTGGAAGCTTAGATGTATGAAAGAAAAATGCCGTTAGACAATTATTCATGTGCATCTTTCTTCTCTGCTTTGGATTTTTTCTTTGTCATTATGATTAAAAACGTGATCTAGACTTGGACATGTAATTACCAGATCCATTTTTCTCTTTGCTTTTTTTTGTTGCAGGGCAAAGCTATATTTGCAAGTGGAAGTCCTTTTGACCCAGTTAAATTGGAAGATGGACGTGTGCTGTATCCTGGCCAGGGTAACAATGCTTATATTTTCCCTGGAGTTGCGCTTGGGGTTGTAGCCTGTGGCATGAGGCACATCCACGATGAAGTTTTTCTTATTGCGGCAGAGGTAAAATGTGTGTTTATAAATTCCATTTTCCTATGGTTTACTTGGAGACTATAGCATTAGTGCGTTGGAGATGGTAAAATAAATGAATAATGGAAGGTGATCGCCAACATCTGCAGTTCTTTGTTTTATTGTTCAAAAAGATAAGGTGTTTGGTTTATTGGGTGCACACACCATCTTCAGCACAGTAATGAATTCTGTTTTTCATTTTAATAAGTGTAATATTACAATTGTGCTCCCAAGCTGCTTTGCCCTGAATTATAGGGAGCCATCCTTAGTTTCAAGTCAGGTAGCATTTCTAATGTGCTTAAGGCTATGCTTTGAATTTATGATCAACAGACTGGGATTTATTTTTTCCAAGAAATTTGTCAACGTTGTTTTCTATTGAATGCCGTGTGGTTCAGTGACGTATTGATGGGTTTACTGCTGTATCTAGCACTCTGGTTCACCCATTGCTTTATTCCAGGAGAAACACAGGGAAGATGATTTGCATAATGCACATAGCTACTCTTGTATCTGCAAAATCAAGTGTAAGATATAACATGTCTCAGTTCTTTAGGTTGTTTTCATGTAGTACTACAAATGATCAATCATTTGTTTATGTGGTTGAGAGCAGGTTGACATACTCGTGATGAGCAACACAGTAACAGTTTTGAAAGTAGATTTTTCTGTCTCATTTGTTAGTTAGAGAATGTTTCCAAATACATAAAACACTACGTATTTGTAGTGCATTTACAATTTTATAAAATGAGGTGCTTTTTAGCTTCCCATTTGAAGGGTGTAATGCACTTTAGGACGAGTAATATCTTTCGGTTCATGAGTGCAAATACCACAGTGCAACATCTGAAATCCTTCATTCTTACAGTCAGCTTCATCCAAAATAAGCATTAAGCTAATTCTAAACAAACAGTACATCATGCTGTGGTTCCACAGCACAAAGTTGGAAGTTTTCCTGCCATACAGTTAGATGTAAGATGTAAGATGATATTTGAAGGTTGGGAGCTCATATCTCCAAAACAGACATTTTATGATGGGGTGTCTGTATTTGCAGCAACCCAGAAAATGGAAGCTTTTGGAGAGCTTATTGGAGCAGACTTGTTATTTGAGTGTTACCTGTTTTGTTTTTTCTGCTTTATTTATGTCCCTGTTGTTAGGACTTCTCATTTGACACTCACAGGCAGCGAAATTGGGGAGTGCAATTGGAAAGGGACAGTGTCCTTTCTACAGTGTTCTGATCGCAGCAGATGGTAATACTAAACACATCTGATCGTAGGGTGAGACTTCTCCTAATAGAGTTTAAATGCAGTTTTTGCAATTTGTTTACAAATTTGCATTGATCAGTCACCAACTGTATTCACAAGAAACTGCAAATTAACAAAAGAACATCAAAGTTAATGACACAAAATATAGAAAACATACCACATTACACTGTACAAGAATCACTGAAATGGTTTCATAACAAATGACGATTCAATCCTTTACCTTCAACAGCAATCTTACAAATATTCAAACCTCTGAACAGTCACCCTGTTTCCAATTTAAAGTTTCAGGCTCAGTGGACATGACTGTAATTGATTTGCTTTTCAGCAAAAAAATCCGCATTCGGTTGCTGCTAATTCTTTAATCACTGTCTCATTCCGAGACCCTTAAACTACAAATGCAGCTAACTTATTTCTTAATATTGGTTTCTTTACACTCCTTTTCCAGAAACAGAAGGCTGTGGAACTTTTCTCTTTCTGACCTTTAGCCACTCAGGACTGATTTCCTTATGCTCTGTTTTGAAAACCACTAAACTGTACTGCTGCTGCGTTAAACTTTTTTTTTTCCTCTGATTTGACATGGTTCTTGCTCCAAAAGGGCCCTGCACATTAACTGACCCACCTCGGTGGTTCTGCCTTTTATAAAGAACTTGTTTCTGTCTCTACCTCCCTGTGTCAGAGGACACTCTGTTGCTAAGACCTAAAAAACTGTTATTTTCTTGCCTTTGCTTTCCAAGGCATTGAACTCAATGGTTTTAAAAGCTTTATTTAGATACATGTAAATAAATCCCCAGACAGCCCAGAACCGATCACGGTACACAATATAAAACTAAAACTGCCTTTCCATTCCTAACGCTTCCTAAGAAAGACACATCACTCTTAAAGCTGTGCATGGTTCTATATGTGGAGTATAAATGGGCCAAATAGCCTCCTTCAGAACCCAAATTTCCAAATCAATCCAATAATATATCACAAATCTTCACATTGTTTGATATTTTTCTTATGGAAAAGTGTGTAATGTTGACGCCAGGGAAAAACATGGGCTAGTGGGGGGAGAAAGGCATATGCCTTGAACACTGGGGGAAATGTCTAAGTCAGTGCTCCGGGAAAATGGCCAAGAGCGGCCCAGAGCAGCCAGGAGTGGAAAAGTAATGAATGCTGATCTATGCTTTGCTTTTCAATCAGTTAAATAACTGAGTAAGACGTACTTTGATTACTAAATTGATTACAGCAATACATTGAAATCTTGTTAATTTTTTGTTGATACTACTTTCCTACAGCATGCACTTTGAGCAGAGTGGTGCCTGTGCGTGTGTGACAGGAGATTGTATCTGAACAGAACGGAACTCAGCAAATGACATTATCTGGCATATTTAGAGTCACGTGAACTGACACCACATGTGGAAACTGTTGGAACACTTGATCCATATTTGTGTTTGAAAATTGACTTGATCTAGCTTTGCCCCCTATTCATGTCCATCCGCTGTTGTATATGGGTCTAATTAGGTTAATACTGATGATTGCCATAGCACCACTTTCTCTGTTGCCATATGGACCTGTGAACAGGACAGCAAACAATCTTGGAAGACTAAGACCTAGCATCCAGATGTGACTATCTGATCAGTGTAACCTGAAACCAGTTGGTCAGAGGCAGTTGAGATAGATAATGGGAACTGCAGATGCTGGAGAATCCAAGATAACAAAGTGTGGAGCTGGATGAACACAGCAGGCCAAGCAGCATCTTTAGGAGCAGGAAAGCTGAAGTTTCAGGCCTAGATCCTGCATCCGAAAAGGGGGATGGGGAGAGGGTTCTGAAATAAATAGGGAGAGAGGGGGAGGCGGATCGAAGATGGATAGAGGAGAAAATAGGTGGAGAGGAGGCAGACAAGTTAAAGGGGCGCGGATGGAGCCTGTAGAGGAGTGTCGGTTGGGAGGTGAGGAGGGGATAGATCAGTTTGGGGAGGACGGACAGGTCAAGGGGGCGGGTTGAGGTTACAAGGTAGGAAATGGAGGTGCAGCTTGAGGTGGGAGGAGGGGATAGGTGAGAGGAAGGACAGGTTAGGGAGGTGGGGGCGAGCTGGGCTGGTTTTGGGATATAGTGGGGGAGGGGATATTTTGAAGCTTATGAAATCCACATTCATATCATTGGGCTGCAGGGTTCCTAAGCGGAATATGAGATGCTGTTCCTGTAACCTTCGGATGGCATCATTATGGTACTGCAGGAGGCCCAGGATGGACATGTCGTCGAAGGAGTGGGAGTGGGAGGGGGAGTTGGAATGGTTCACGACTGGGAGGTGCAGTTGTTTATTGCGAATAAAGAGTAGGTGTTTGGCAAAGCGGTCCCCAAGCCTCCGCTTGGTTTCCCCGATGTAGAGGAAGCCACAACAGATACTGCATCTGCAGTACATCACTTCGGCAGATGTACAGGTGAACATCTGTTTGTGGAAAGTCGTCTTGCGGCTTGAGATGGGGGTGAGGGAGGTGGTGTGGGGGTGAGTATAGCACTTCCTGCAGTTGCAGGGGAAAGTGCAGTGTGTGGTGGGGTCGGAGAGGAGTGTGGAGTAGACAGGGGAGTCACGGACAGTGTGGTCCCTCCGGAAAAAGCTTCAAAATCCCCCCCCCCCCCCCCCCCCCCCCCCCCCCCCCACAACCAGCCCAGCTCGTCCCCACCTCCCTAACCTGTTCTTCCTCTCCCCTATCTCCCCCCCGCCCCCCCACCCCACCTCGAGCCGCACGTCTATTTCCTACCTTCTAACCTCATCCCGCCTCCTTGAACTGTCCATCCTCCCTGGACTGACCTATCCTTTTCCTACCTCCCCACCTATACTCATCTACAGGCTCCATCCCCACCCATTTAACTTGTCTGTCTCCTCTAACCATCTTTGATCTGCCTCCCCCCTCTCCCTATTTCTTTCAGGAACCCACTCCCCATCCCTTTTTTCTGATGAGGGGTCTAGGCCCAAAACGTCAACTTTTGTGATCCTAAGGTGCTGCTCAAAGGCAGTTAGCCACTTTGTGTTCAGTACAAGAGCCGCTTCCTGTTAGACCAGGAAGTGATTTTCTTCCACCACACTGGATGAAGCAGATATTATAGATCCTTATACTTAAGAGGTGGCAGCAAACCTATAAATCAAACTTTCCTGAAGGTGCCCAGGCCACTACTTCCGGATTTAACACGTGAGCCCTGATCAGAGGTAACCCATTGTGGAGCTGGAGGAACACAGCAGGCCAGGCAGCATCAGAGGAGCAGGAAGGTTGATGTTTTGGGTCGGGACCCTTCTTAAGAACACATTCCTGAAGAAGGGCGCCAATGTGAAATGTCCACTTTCCTGCCCCTCTGATGCTGCCTGGCCTGATATGTTCTTCCAGCTCCATACTGTGATATCTCTGACTCCAGCATCGAAAGTTTTTACTAGCCCTGACCAGACGCCATTTTCATGCTGCATATCTGGGTTCCATGTATCTACTGAAGGTATAAAGGAGGCTGACAGATGGCCCAGAGACTGCTGGAGCTAGCTTTAGTGACCTGCTGAAGGAGATTTAGAGGAGGACGGAGTTTGTGAGCTCCCAGTGGGATGTTGGAGTCTACCTCTCTCTCCCTCCCTCAGTCCTGTCCCTTCCTTCAGCATTTGGTACTGCTCTGTCAGGTCTCATTTGCTCCACCAGCAGCTCCTGCATACTGACTGGATGTATAGTGAGATAGCTGTGACCAAGCACTGCCTTTCTCCTGGTAACTCCTAAAATGTGTCCAGTTATGGTAGTGCAGCATTGAGCCCATAAAATTAAATATGGAAAATTGTTGATAGTGTGGATGATGTCTTGGTAATATATCATACGTCGTTAGCCTCCCGTCCAAAACTTTGGCAGCAGATGCTCTGGCGATGTAAGTACCATTCCATGGTTTGCAACCATGACTTGTTTACTCCCAATTAGCTGGTTGTTTGAAATGTGGCAAAAGCCTATTCAATAACATTATTCTGTCTTGAAATGAGTGCCAATAGATAATTTAAAAGGCAATCAGTGCCTGAGCAGTGTTCCAGGCAGTCATGCCTAGTGAAAGACTGCACTAAAAGCAAAGAACTGTGAATGTTAGAAATCTGAAATGAAAGCAGATGTTGCTGGAGAAACTCGGGACTGCAGCATCTGGACCTGACTCTGCTTTTATTCCTAGCACAAGCTGTGAGCTCCAGCTCCTTCCCAACCTGGTGTCCTGCGTGAACTGCCAGATAAACCGGAGCTTCAGCTCATGATCCCACTTTGGCCACCGTGCCGTCTGTTCAGCACTTGTAAGAGGCAGGGAAGTCCAAACCTTTGTGCACCAGCAAAACGCAAAGCACTGTTACTTTATTTGACTTTCTTACATATGAGGAATTTAGAAACAATATTTTGAGATTTGAATTATTTCCTAGTTTAGGTCCCTTTTTCCTCAATGGAGTGGTGTTCTTTGAATAATCTGTCGTGTTGTTTGATGCGTTATATTGGATCTCAGTATTATTACCCACTGTAAGGTACATTTACTACTGCCATGCTATTCCAGAATACAGATAAACATGGCCTGCTTAGTTAGACAAAAGCTACTTGGTAGTCTAACAAGATGTGTTTTTTTTCCTAAAGTAAAAATTAGTTTGTTGTATGACAGCAACCATGTATGTGTTACACTGATGCGATAGCCATTGTCACAAGGACTGAGGAAAAGCCTGATGTTAAGTCTTACTCCATGAGGATCCTAAGCTGTGTCCTCACCCAGTCTGTACAAACATCATAATGGATCGTGCTTAAGGCATTGCTTAATATTAACATTTTCAGAACCTTGTATGCCAGAGCAGCGACGACTAGGTTGAACTCGGGTGGAGTTGTTCAAAATTGAGTTCTAATTCAGTTAATGGTATAAAATAGTTCTATGGTTTACTGAATTACATCTGTGAACCACCTTGGCATGCTTATTGTTTAAAGGCAATATATAAATGCAGTTGTTCCACTTTTTGGCCAGGACTGCAGACCCTATTTGCTGTTTTTTATGCAGGTAAATATTAACTATGGAGTCTTGCAATTTTTTTTAAAAATGAAGACAGCGGGTAAACATCTGAAAATGTGGAACGACAGTGAAATGACACTAAATATATAGCTCCCTGAGACAATGGAAGAGCTTCTCTGGGGCAGTTTGGAATTGGTGGACTGGACCATATTCATGAACTCAGCAGACAACCTAGACAAATAAGCCGCCACCGTCACAGACTGCATTAGCAAGTGTGTGGAGCACTCTGTACCAAAGAAGTCAATTCAAGTGGGCCCCTCTCAATGTAAATCATGGATGAACTGGGAAACCTTTGCCTACCGAAGACAAGGTGTGCACGATTTAAGTCGGGCAACCCAAACCTGTACTGAAAATCCAGATTGGACCTCTGTCAAGCCATCAGAGATGCCAAGAGGCAGTTTTGGACCAATTTAGAAGCCCGCACAAACCATATGGACATCCACCACCCGTGGCACGGCCTGCACAACATAACAGGATACAAAACAAAGCACAGCAAGATAGTGCACAAAACACTTGCCCTCCCTGATGTGCTTAATGCTTTCTAAGCTTGGTTCGAGCAGATTGCCAGCAGCGCAGTTCCACTGGTCCCAATAGCCCTGAATGCACCTATTCTGTCCATCACCAACTACAGACATCAGATCAGACATGGGAGTCAACCCAAGGAAAGTGATGGGCCTGGGTGGAGTCCCTGACCATGCGCTTAGATCCTGTGTGGAGCAGCTGGCAGAGGTATTCGCTGACATCTTCAACCTCTTTGCTTCTATAAGCCAAAGTCCCCACTGGCTTCAAGAAGACCCGTACGAAAGAAAGCACGTGCAACGTGCCATTGTCAACTTCCCAGTGGCTCTGACCTCAGTAATCATGAACTGCTTTGCTAGTCTCCCAGCCAGCAGCGATCCCCAAAAATTTGCCCACCAACGAAACCGTCTACAGCAGATGCCATTTCCCTAGCCCTACACTCGACTGTGGAACATTTGGGTAACAAGGACACCTACCGCAGACTCCTACTCATCGACTACAGCTCCACCTTCAACACTATAATCTCATCCAGACTGATCTCAAAACTCCAAGACCTGGATCTCAGCTCTGCCCTCTAACTGGGCCCTCGCTTCCTGGCCCACTGGCTGCAAACAGTGAATGGGGACACCTGCACCACCTCCACAATAATCCTCAACATTGGAGCCCCCTGCCCCAAGGATGTGTTCTCAACCATTTACTGTACTCCCTGTAGACTCCACTGTGCAGCCACATTCCGAACGAGTGCCATCTACAAGTTTGCTGATGAGACTACCATGATAGGACAGATATCAAACAATGATGAGTCAGAATGCGGAAAGGAGATAGAGCTAGGTGTCATGGTGTAATGATAACAAATTCTCTCAATGGCAGCAAAACAAAAGAATTCGTCATTTGACTTCAGGAAGAAAGGAGGAAGATATGCCCCCACCTGCATGAACAGAGCTGAGGTGGAGTGAGTCAAAAATGTCACGTTTTTAGGAGTGACGATAACCAACAACCTATCCTGGACTTCGCATGTAGATATGATGGTCAAGAAGGCTCACTCAACAGCACCTCTTCTTCTTCCCAGCAGCTTCGGAAATTCAGCATGTCCATAAGAATCCTCAAGCAACTTTTACAGATGCACCACTGAAAGCATTCAGTCAGGATGCACATCAGCCTGGTACAGCAACTGCTGTGCTCAGGACAGTGAGAAACTACAGAAGGTTGTGTGCACAGCCCAGACAATCTCAGAAGCCAATGTCCCATACTTGGACTCCATTCACGCTTTTTGTTGCAATAAAAAGGCTGCCAACATCGTTAAAGACCCCTCCCACCCCTGTAATGCTTTCCTACAATCTCTTCCATCAGGCAGAAGATGCAGAAGCTTGAATACGCGCCAACAGGCTCAAAAACAGCTTCTTTCGTATCATTATTAGACTGCTGAATGAACTCTCTAACTTAAAATAATGTTGATCTTGGTTTGTGCAATTCTTGTTCAGTTGTTACCTTTGTATGGCTCACCCCTGTCTAAGCACCCTATCATCTGTATGTGCTTGTTTGCTATGATCTGCCCATATGGTTTACAAAACAGCTTGTCATTGTACCTGGGTACATGTGACTACAATAAATCAAATCAAATCTAATCTGATGTGCTGTAGAATTCTATAATTGCAGCTCCCGTGAAACAAGTGGAGTTGAAAACCATTATTTGTAGGTTTGAAGCAATTTAATAAATCAAAATTCACCAGACTACTCGGGATGTCCAATTTATATGTGGGCAGTTGAGAAGTAGGTTCATAGCTTTTAGGCTGTGATGTTTACAATTGTCACTTCCATTATAAGCAGCATTGATAGTGTCAGACTATTTTACTAGTGAAATCAAGTTTTTTAAAAAAAATCACCAAGACAGTTAGCATCAGGGTATTTAAGCAGAACTTTGGCTGGTTCTGATCAAAAGTCACATCTGAAATTTTTAACCAATCTTTCTCATGCCAATATATGGTGACCCTGGTGTGTGTGTGTGTGTGTGTGTGTGTGTGTGTGTGTGTGTGTGTGTGTGCCATTTTATTCCAACAGTAAAATGTAAATACTATCAATATAAAGCCTTTCAGAAATTTGAAGATTAGTTTGACTGGCCAGCAGCTTACCCCATTATTTTCTACATGTTGAATGCTGAGGTTGATAGTGTAAGTCAGGTTTGCCTCTGACTTTACTTGGATTGCAGTAACAGTCTGCCTCTGACCGGTTGTGTTCAAGGTTGATTTAGATGGGTGGGAAGCACATTCTATTTGCCTACCTCTGAATTTCAGCAGGATCTCCTGGGAAATGGCTCAAAATAGCTCTCTGCTCTCTTATCTGGATGTGGGCTGTTGTTGAGGGGAGAGATTAGGGGAGTGAATGACAAGACAGCTATGAAAATATGGGGTGGAGCAAATGTGTTTTCATTGTTTTTGGAAGAAAACTGTTGGAGAATTCGGGTACTGATGGGTCATTTAAGTCCGTAAATAACTGCTCTAAGAGATATAAACAAAAGTAATTATCTTTGAGTCTAACTTCAGACACAGCAGATAAGGGGACCATGGGAGAGGAGGAGTGGTGCTCGATGCAGGACTAGGCGTGTTGTACTTAAATGCACAAAGTATACAAAACAATGTAAATGAGCTTGTAGTGCAAATTGAAATTGGGTGTGGTGTTAAGGGAATCACTGTATCATGGCTACAATGGCATCAGGGCTGAGATCTAAATATTCAAAGATATCTGTTCTATTGAAAGGACAGGAAGACGGACAGAGGGGGTGGGCTCATCTTCCTAGTAAGAAATGAAATTGAGTTGATTAGCAAGAAGTGATAAAGGTTTGGCAGGTGTAGAATCTGAGTGGAGTTGAGGAACTGCAAAGGACAAAAGACTGAAGGAGTTGTTTACAGGCTACCTAGCAGTAGTTAGGATTTGGAGCAGAAAATAAATCAGGAGATAGAAAAAGCACGTAAAAAGGGGACTATTACAATAATCGTGGGGGACTTCAATATGCATCAGTGGAGTCAGGGAAGATCCCAGAGGACTGGAAGTGGACACAGCAAATGTAACTCCCAACAGTCCAAAGATATGCAAGTTAGCTGCATTGACATGCTAGATGGCCCCATAGCGTACAGCGATATGCAGGTTAGGTGAATTATCCATTGTAAATGTGGGTTACAGGCATAAGGTCAGGGAGAATTAGACTGGTTGGGACCCTCTTTAGAGGGTTATAGAGTTACAGCCATACAGCACAGAAGCAGACCCTTCAGTCCAAACAGTCTGGACTGAACATAATCTCAGACTAAACCATTCCCACCTGTTTGCTCCTGACCCATATCCCTCCCAACGTTTTGTATTCATGTACCTAGCCAAGTGTCTTTTAAACGTTATAATTGTACTGTCATCCACTACTTCCTCTGGAAGGTCACTCCACACGAACCACCCTCTGTAAAAATAAAAATTGCTGCTCATCTTTTTAAAACCTCTCTCCTCTCACCTTTTTTAAAAAAAGAATGCCCCCTAATCTTGAACCCTCCCACCTTGTTTGGGGTAGACTTGATGAGCTGAAAGGCCTTTTTCTGCTCTGTAGGGTTCTATGACTGGAAAATGGCCAATGTAACATCCCTGTGTCAGAAAGAAGGAAAGCAGAGCATGGGGAATCTTAGGCCAGTTAGCCTCATCTCGGTCATTGGCAAGATTTTAGAGTTCGTTGTTGAGGATAAGATTGTGGAGTGCTTGGAAGTGCACAATAAAATAGGGCAGATTTGGTGCGGCTTCATCAAGCAGTGAGTTTATTTTCTGTTTGAATTCTGAGGTGGTAATGAGCAAGCCAGACAAAGCAGAGCCAATGGATATGATCCACTTGGATTTTTAGAAGGCTTTTGACAGATGTTGGACAGTATGCTGCTGAATAAGATGACCCCATGGTGTTTGGAGTAGATAATGGCATGGATAAAGGATTGACTGTCTGGAAGGCAGAGAGCAGGAATAAAGGGGTCTTTTTCAGGATGACAGCTAGTGACTTGTGGAGTTCTGCAGTGGTCAATGTTGGAACCACAACTATTCAAATTGTACATTAATAGTTTGGACAAAGGAATTGAAAGCATTGTTGCTAAGTTTGTAGATGGAGAGGCAGATAATGTTGAGGAGATGGGGATGCTGCAGAAGGACCTGGACAGGCTAGGAGAGATGGCAAAGGAGTGGCAGACTGAATACAATCTGGAAATGTGTCAGATTATGCTCTTTGGTAGGAAGATTAGAGGTGTATATTTTCAAACTATATTTTCAAAACTGGGAAGGCTTCAGAAATCTGAAGCACAAAAGGACTTGGGACCTAGTTCAGGATACTTGAGGTTAATGTGCAGGTTCATTTGGCAATTAGGAAGGCACAAGCAATCTTAACAATCATTTCAAGAGGACTAGAGTACAAGAGCAGAGATGTACTGTTGAGTTTGCATAAGGTTCTGGACAGACCATCTTTGGAATATTCTGAGCAGTTTTGAGCTCCGCATCTAAGGCAGGATGTTCTAGCATTGGAGTGGGTTTAGAGGAGCTTTACAAGAATGATCACGGGGTGAAGGTCTTGAGATATGAGGAGCAACTGAGGCCTCTGGGTGTGTACTCGATGGACTTTAGAAGGTTGAGCAGGGGATAAAATTGAAACAAGGTGAATACTAAGAGGTACAGATAGAGTGGATATGGTGAAGATGTTTTCACTCCTAGAAACTAGGGCTCAAGGACACTGCCTCAGTGAAGTGATGACCTTTTTTAGAACTGAGCTGTGGAGGAATTTCTTCAAGTGAATCTGTAGAATGCATTGCCACAAAGTCGTGGAAGCCAAGTCACCGAGCATATTTAAGTTAAAGATAGGGTATTGATTAGTAAGGGGTTCAGAGTTTACAGGAAGAAGGCAGGGGAGCGGGCCTGAAAATTATATCAACCATGACCAATTGGTGTAGTAGACTCGGTGAGCTAGATGGCCTAATTCTATGTATGTATCTTATGGTCTGATGCAACCAACTAAAATGTGTTATGAAAGTTGGCCTTGTTTTGTGTGTAAATCTTAGCTGAGTAACTCCAAGTATGCAATATGTTCTTTTTACAGACTTATTGAAAAGTTTTGACTTAATAATTCAATGGTACATTTTGTATTTCTCAATGACCACAGTAATTTGTGCACATGTTCATCATTATACAGTTAACAGCATAAGAGTCCAGCTTCTATAGTAGCTCTAAAATTTGTTTTCTGTATGTCTGTGACTCCTATCAATCGTTTATACATATAAGCGAAATCATGACTGTCAAATTGTTAAACATTACATAATTGTTCAAATTTTAGTCCTTTTGGTTGGTTGAGTGAAGAGGAGCTTCATTCATTAAACTCAGTCAAAAAGTACCAATCAATGGTGGAAATCGATTCCAAAATATCAAAAATAAAGCTATCATTAATGAACCAACATATATCTACAAAACTGAGCAATCCAATCACTCAAGCTTTTCTTAGCTAACATCATATTTTGTCTATAAATACTACCATGCATAGTCAGTTATGTTATATAACATAGTTGTGTATTGAAATTGACTACTAAGAATTCAAGTTGTTTCAGCTTTTAAGGGAAGGAGATGGCCTAGTGGTATTATCACTAGACTATTAAGCCAGAGACCCAGGTAATGTTCTGGGGAGCCAGATTCCAATCCTATCACAGAATTTGGATTCAACAAAAAAAAAATCTGGAATTAAGAATCTACCGATAGCCACAAAATCATTGCCAATTACTGGGGGAAAACCATCTGGTTCACTAATGTCTGCCATCCTTACCTGGTTTGGCCTACATGTGACTCCAAGTCCACAGTAATGTTGACTCTCAATTGCATTTCAGTTGTACCAATCACTAGAGAGTCTTAAATGAAACCGGATGGATCACCTGGCATCAACTGAGGCGCTGGAAAAAACCAGCTGAAACAGTTCTGTCGATCCTACAGACATAACATCTGGGGGCTCGTGTCAGAATTGGGAGAGTCAATTGAGAGTGTTACGGACTAGTTAAGCAATAGCCTGATGTAGTCTTACTCATGGAATAATACCATCCAGACAATGTTCCAGACAGCACCATCACCATCCTGGGATAGATCATATCCCACAGGCAGGACAAACCCAGCAGAGGTGGTGGCACGGTGGTATAAGACTGGAGGGAGTTGCCCTGTCCTCAACTGATGCTGGACCCAATGAAGTCTTGTGGCTTCAAGTTAAACATGGGTAAGGAAATCTCCTGCTCATTACCATGTATTGGCATCTGTCAACTGATGAATCAGTGGTACTCCATGTTGAGCAATGCTTAGCAGAAGCACTGAGGACGACAAGGGCACAATGTCCTCCTACCAAGAGTAGCTTGGCAGCAGTATTACTGATGGAGCTTTTTGGGTCCCAAAGGGCACGGCTGCTAGATGCGGTCTGCGGCAGGTGGTGAGGGAACCAATGAGAGACAAACCATACTTGACCTTGTGCTTATCAATCTGCCAGCTGCAGATGCATTTGTCTCTGTCAATATTGGTGAGGGGGATCACTGCACAGCAAAACAAAGTCCTACCTTTAATGTTGAGAAAAGCATCCATCGTGTTGTGTGGCACTATCACTGTGCTAAATGGGACAGACTTTGCACAGATTGAGCAACTCTAGCCTGGGCATCCATGAGGTGCTGTGGTCTATCAACAGCAACAGAATGTTTCTACAGCACAACCTGTAACCTCATGACCTGGCACATCCCCTACTAAACCATCCCCATCAAGCCAGGGGATCAACCTTGGTTCAAAGGAGAGTGCAGAAGGGCATGTCAGGATGAGCACCAGGCATACATGAAGATGAGGCGTCAACCTGGTGAAGCCACCGAACAAGACTGTGCATGCCAAACATCATAAGCAGCAAGTGATGGACAGAGCTAAGCGATCCCACAACCAACGATCAGATCGAAGCTCTGCTGTCCTGCTGCATCCAGTCATGAATGGTCGTGGACGATTAAACAACTCACTGGAGGAGGAGGCTCCTCAAATATCACCATCCTCAATGATGGAAGAGCCCAGCACATCAGTGCAAAAGGTAAGGCTGAAGCTTTCACAGCAAGTTTCAGGCAGAAGTGCCAAGCAGATGATCCATCTCAGCATCTTCCAGTGGTCCCCAGCATTACAGATACCAGCCTCCAGCCAATTCGATTTATTCCATGTGATATAAAGAAACAGTTGGAGACACTGGATACTGCAAAGACTTTGAGCCCTGACAGTATTCTGGTAATAGTACTGAAAACTTACGCACCAGAACTTGCTACTCCCCTAGCCAAGCTGTTCCCGTACAGTTAAAACATGAGCATCTACCCTACGTTGTGGAAAATTGCCCAGGTATGTCCTGTACATAAAATCAGGTCAAATCCATACCGGTCAGTTTCTGCCCCATCAGTCTACTCTCTATCATCTGTGCAGTGATGGAAGGTGTCCTCAACAGTGCTATCAAGCAGCAACTGCTCAGCAATAACCTGATCAGTGACGCCCAGTTTGGGTTCTGCCAGGGCCACTCAGCTCCTGATCTCATTACAGGCTTGGTTCAAACAGGGACAAAAGAGCTGAATTCTCGGGGTGAGGTGAAAGTGACATCCCTTGACATCAAGGCTGCATTTGGCCAAGTGTGGCATCAAGAAACCCTAGCAAAACTGGAATCAGTGGGTATCGGGAGGACAGACTTGCCAGTGGTTAGTCATACCAGACTCAAAGGAAGATAGCCATGATTGTTGGAGGCCAGTCATCCCAGCTCCAGGACATCTCTGAACAAATTCCACAGGGTCGTGTCCTAGGTCCAACCATCTTCAGCTGCTTCTTCAATGACCTTTTCTCCATGAGATCAGAAGTGGGAATGTTAGTCGATGATTTCACAATGTTCAGGACCGTTCATGACTGAGGTACTGAAGGAGTCTGTGTTCAAATGCAGCAAGATCTGAATAATATCCAGGCTTGGGCTGACAAGTGGCAAGTAACGTCTGTGCCACAGAAATGCCAGGCCACGGTCATTGTCAATAAGAGGCAATCTAATCACCCTTCTTTGACCTTCAGTGGTGTAACCGTCATTGAATCCCCCACTATCAACATTGTGGGGATTATCATTGACAAAAACCTCAACTGTTCTCTCCGCATGAGCACAGTGGCTTTCAGAGCAGGTCAGAGGCTAGGAATCCTGCAGCGAGTAGCTCACCACCTGACTCCTGAAAGCCTGTCTATCACTGAAAGGCACCAGTCAGGAATGTGATGGAATATTTCCGACTCGCCTGGATGTGTGCAGCCCCAACAACACTTAAGCTTGACACCATCCAGGACAAAGCAACGCATTTGATTGGCACCACATCTACAAGCATCCACTCCCTCCACCACTGACATTCTGTAGCAGCAGTGGGTACTGTTTATACGATGCACTGCAGAAATTCACCAAAGATGCTCCGTACAGCACCTTCTAAACCCACAACCACTTCCATTTGAAGGACAAAGAAGCAGATATATGGGAACACCATTACCTTCAATTACCTCTCCAAGCCACTTATCATCTTCGAAATATATCACTGTTCCTTCACCGTCACTGGAACAAAATCCTGGAATTCCATCCTTAATGGCATTGTGGATTAACCTGCAGCAGGTGGATTGCCGTGGTTTAAGAAGGCAGCTCATGACTGCCTTCTCAAGGGCAATTAGGAATGGGCAATAAACGCTGGCCAGCTAGTGACACCCACATCCCACAAATGAATAGATTGGAAGTTCAGACCATCCAATAATTTGGATCACGAAAGTTTTGAAATATGGATAGTAAACAGTATATTGTAGCTCCTCAATCAATACAGTTTGGCTGATTATTTCCCTTAGAGATGGAGTCCTGATTCATTTGTGTCAGTTCCCCACTTGAGGCAGAATTCTGAATTTATATCTTTCCAGAGCTGAGCCCTTAATTTACGTAGCATATTAAATTAAATCTAATTCTGCTATGTGCTACTGAGCTCATAATGTGGAGATGCTGGTGTTGGACTGGGGTGGACAAAGTCAGAAGTTACATTCCAACAGGTTAATTTGAAAGCGTATGCTTTCGAAGTACTGCTCCTTTGTCAGGTGATGTTTGAAGCTGATGCTGGTTGCCCTGGGAGGGAGAGAGCTGGTACTAGTGATGGAGAGGAAGTCCTTTTTGTGGAACGCACCTACCAGGAGGAGGCCACATTTCCACAAAGAAGGGGAACCTCTCTCTATTCATCACCATCTCCCATTCCTTTTTCTCTCTCGCCTCTTGCTTCTGCCCCAGTGAGTAGCCCCCTTCCAGGACTTCACTTTTTTGCAAGGTCTACCGCTTGCATGGCACTGGTTGCCTGATTCAAACACTGGTATCCCCCCTCTGAGCCTGTGATTTCCCCTAGCAGTTGTGGATCTGCCGTTTTGTTTTCTATTGGTAAAGATGGCATTTGCCAGCTGGGTGATGTGCTGGCATACAGTTACGTGTGAGGTGCCACAGATGTCTGTAGCTGATGGCGGCACAGATATCTGTGAGCATCTGCCTGGATAATGAGGGTGCATTGCTTCACTCGGTGGATGTGATAAGCAGGGGAATAATTGGCTGAGTTAACTAAACAGAGATGCACCTCTTTTTCGCTGCTTCTGAGTTCCGTGTGGGGTTAGTGGGCCCAGTGGGGGCAAAAGGGCCTTAACCCACCAGCTTTCCAATTACCTGCCTTCCTAGCCATGTGGAATAACAGCTGGTGTCTCAACTGGTTAAACACGGGTGACCAGCCTGCTGAATTAGGACTTGCAGTTGTCCCCATCTGGGACACCTGTGGACACAGATGGTGGTTGGGGGTGCAGGGGCGGGGGTGGGGTGCAGTGGTTTACAAATGGGTGGCTTCCGAAGCTGCCACCTGCTACTGTTTCAGACTGTCCTCTACCCTTGGTCAGCACACTCTCTGAAAATCAAAAGAAAGAGACCAAGCTTTTTGGCATTGAACCTCCTAAGGAGTAGCATGTGGCTGATGGTCTTCAGGACCCAGAAGGTGCCAGCCTCTGATTAGAGGGCAGCAGCTGAAATGCCATGATGCCATTGTTGAGCCACGCGACACACCAAGATACTCATCAAAGCTTGCTGCTTCTCGTCTCCATTGACCTCGATTGCTGACGGTACAGCACTCATTTCCAGCTGCTACTTGGTGCTTGGATAAAATCCACATGGTCTTTTCCACTGCTTCGATGCCTGCTCCATGCCAGGCAGATTACTACTGTGTGAACTGGCAAAGGTCTAGCTCCTCCACTGACCCAAGATGGGCTGCTGCCACTTTTCTTTTCAGCCCTCCAAACTTTGAAAAACATTTTTTACTTCTCTGTTTAAACTCTTCTCAGCCCCATAACTTGCCCCAGACCTGTTGGTCACTTCCATGGAGCTGGTCTGATTCAGACAGCTACTTTACTCTGGCCCCTCTGTGAAAACTTCCAAGGTTTCTACGAGATGATCTTTTAATGTACCTTCGACATAGATTAATTGCAGCATCAATGGCAGTTGGAGGCGACACACACTCTTGCTGTCAGAAAATTGACAATGCAGAAAAGGAACGCTGACTCCTTTTTGGGCCATCTTTTTACATGTTTGTTTCTGTTCTGGCACTTAGTGTCTGAATGTCAATCAGCAAGGCTATTGAAGATCATCACCCCATCTTTTATACACTGCACAATTTTCAGCTAAAATGACCAATTGTGACTTGATAACTTTGAAGGTATAGGTGAACAGTTGAGGCTGATTATGTTTTGAATTTAGAACTGTAAAATGCTTTTGCCAGTGTTTCTTTCAGCATGAACTTACGCTGTGTAAGAATTTGAATTTTATTTAGCTTGGATTGACTTTATTTTGCTGCCTGAGACTCCATAATCTTGCGTTGGTATAGCTAACTTAAGAGCTTTCAATGAATATTTTTACTCCCCTTTCATTACATGGATTTATTCAGCATCAAATTTCTTTTGGCTTGCAGAAGTATTTTTTTTAATTGTTAAGCTACTGTCTCAATAATACTGATGTAGACCAAGAATTTAATTTGACTACAGGGCCAAGTACATAAACACTGACATGCCGTTTCAGTCATTGAGAGAACATTTTGGAAACTTATGGGTGTATTTCCCATGATTTCTCTCCATTTAAAATGAATTAACAAGATCTTGGGAAGTGCACCTGCATTCCCTGCGGGTAACACTGTTAGGAGCATGCATTCATGAAATTGGCCTTAATATCTGCCAAATGAGTAAGGCTGAAAGTTATTTCTTTAGAAAGAAGAGATCACCAGCTGCACTGAGTTGCTCGAAGCGTGGTCAAGTGAGGACGCTGATCACGATTCAGCAACAACTGGATGATAGCGTGGGAAAATGGGCGAGTAGTAATTCTGGATGGATTAAGTCAAATTGAATGAGGGTGTTTTCCATGTCAACATAACTTCTGATCGGAAATCCCCAGCCCATGTAGTAGTGGATCTACAGCATGGGTGTTCATAAGTCTTTTCTATTTGAAAGAAGGTTTCTTTCTACTGAAGAAACAGAAGGGAATTAATGAGTTGGAGCCCTCGAAATTAGAAGGGATGGAAGATAAAGCAGATCATTGGGTTTTGTCTCCTTTCTTGTGCCTTTTTAAGATTAGCATTTCCTGAGACCCCAAGAAAATCCTGCACCCTGGATCTTTCAGGTATTTTCTGAACAACCTCATCTGAGATATTATTGCGTACCTCTGGAGCTGAGTGGCACTACCACAACAGTCTTCCTAGATCTTTCAAACACCTTAGTGAGATTCACAGCAACTGAGAGCTGCTTTGAATCACTTGACGACTACAAGGCCTTGCTAGACGAAGAGAATTGGTGTAGTATGGAATCAAGAGTCTGATTTTGGAGGCAGAATGGCACTTGGGTTTCAGAGTGGAAGGGGTGGATTTTGAATGCAGTGTAATGGAATAGAGCTACTCTTCCTCTTTTATGTTGGAGCAAAAAGCTAGGTTGTCACTGCTAGGATGGGCACTTCATAGTATTGAGGAGCTTGAGATGGTGGTGGAGTTGTGGTTGAGGGTTTGTACTCTGACCTGGATACATTACACATAGGTATCCTGCTCTGTCACTCTGTGTGCTGGATTTTCTAGAGCCTTCAGGAACTAGCAAGTAGGTAGGTAGATTTGAAGAATCGTGAGAGAGGCTGCATGCTATATCTCTGGCAGTGGGACAATAGCTCCCAGTTAGATTGTTCGGACAAAAACAAGCAGGATACTCGCTTGTTAGCATTGAGAATCTAAAATGTGTTAAAAATTGATCAATAGCAAGCAATTTACAGTAGTTTGCTTTAATTTTAAGGCAGCCTCTCTGATTAAATGAAACTGCTTTGATTCCTCAGTGTCCAATAACCCGTCCCAAAATGCTAAAGACTTCAATATGGCTTAACCTGACTTTCCGACAGAGCAGTTTTGACTCTTTCTGACTTCTGAATAAATCAAGTTCAGAGCCATTCTTCTTCATAATTGGAATTTCTTTTGCTTGCCTCCTCCTATATTTGGTTGATTTACTGAGACAGTGGTTCACTTGAATCTCGGTTGGAGGATGCAAAACCTGCAAGAATTTTCTAAACTGTTTTGTCAGTGCATTACATGACGCAATGCACAAATCTGATTACTGAATTTATTGCTGTAATCCTTTCGAATGTTGAGTAAAAATAAATGCTGCATAGACATCTGATTCATTTAATGCTTATTCTGTTAGCTGTAGAAATGATATGCAGTTGAGATGAAATAGTGTAGACTCTTAAGCTGTCCCCTTCAAAATTTTCCTCCGTGGACTTTTATGCTGGGAACACTACTCCATTATTACTAACAGTGTTCCTTGTTGCGTGAGGTTAGAAAGTGAGAACTGGCACTTTATTCATCTGGGAATTGAAGCTAAACCTGGCCCTGTCCTTACCCAGCATTTGAATGTGTGTACTTCCAGCAGATGGAGATTATTATACAGTAATCCACAAATCTCATGTTCCTCATTAAAACAGAATATATTTATAGAAAAATTGAAAAATGGTCTTAATGTTACATAATAGAATAGAGAATTGAGAACAGCACAAACCACATGAAGGACTAAAATAATTAGCCAATGTTGGTCTCAGTAAATGAGTCAAAATAATTTAATAGTTCAAAAAGTAAAATCGTATTTTATCATTTTTGTGTAACATTTTAAGTTGTATGTCTAATTTAAAAACTTGGTGACAGGTAACAGTTTTCACCTTCCTTTTTAAAATATCATTATACCCTTCACTGGATTGCGCCTAACATGGGAAAAATGTGGTTGGAAATAATTAGACTCAAAAATGCACTTAGTAGTTCTTGCTGTCTCTAATCTTCCAGTGGCAGGGGGAGCCGGTAAATATGTCAGAGTTTTTTTTAAACCACTCTGAGTAGACTTGCCAATCAATGCATACCACTGCAGTGAGGAGATTGATGTTTTGAAGAACCCATCCTAGAAGGCTGGCAGACAGATGTCAAAACAAATCCCACAAGTAATAAAATGTGAGGCTGGATGAACACAGCAGGCCAAGCAGCATCTCAGGAGTGCTCCTGAGATGCTGCTTGGCCTGCTGTGTTCATCCAGCCTCACATTTTATTATCTTGGAATTCTCCAGCATCTGCAGTTCCCATTATCTCAAATCCCACAAGTAGTTGGTTAATGGAGGTGGAAATGTTAAATTCTTAAAAGAGCTGCATTCATGAAGGATATGAATTAATATACATTAAATTGTGTGTTTCAGATTAAATTGTTGTGCCCATGCAGAAGTGTCAATTACTACTCCTGGAAAAAAAACCATAACCATGTTAAACTTTCTTATTTGTATTATAGTGAGGATATATTTCTGATACTGGGCAGATCTCCTATCCAGTTTGTGGATGATGGCATATTGTACTGCACAATGCCTTAGCCGTTATTAAGAAAGAAGCAGGCCTTATTGGTTTCTGAAGTCACTTGTTTTCTTTTCTTTGTGATTTAACGTTGCCCAGACACATCCAATTTAATATTAGCGCAGTGTAGAAATATTACAGTAATTACATTCATATTTGGCCTCCCAGTTGAACAAGAACAAACTTAACTTTTCAGTTTTGATTTTTACCATCCATCGCTGTACTAAACTAAAACAGGCAGTGTCTTTGATTAATTAACAGTACTACTAATGCTAAAATGGACTCTGATACAAACAAATTACGTGTAACGTAATGGGCAGCATGTTGGCTCAGTGGACAGCACTGCTGTCTTACAGCAACACAACAGGATCCCAGGTTCAATTTCAGCCTCTCGGTCTGTGTGGAATTTGCAAACACTCCCCATGTATGCAGGAGTTTCCTCCGGGTGCTCTGTTTTCCCCTACAGTCCAAAGGTGTGCAGGTTAGGTTGATTGGTCATGGAAATGCAGGGATATTGAGATAGGTTACCAGTGAGTCTGGGTGGGATTCTCTCCAGAAGGATGATGTGGACTAAATGGGTTCAGTGGCCTGCTTCCACACTCTAGGGATTCTAAGATAATCTGTGATAGTTGGCATTATTTCTCACTTGTCATTTTGTAAAATCGGAACAGAAACATTCCAGCTAATGTTACTTGGACATCAGTAATCTTAATGTCAGATTACAGAGCCATCTCTGTCCAGGAATTATGTTGTCAAGGCTCTGAAGCATACCCTTGTGGAAACATTGAGTTTATTTCCATTTTTAAATATATATTATGCATACAAAGAGAAATAAGTGTTTTTTGTTTCTTTTGGCAGTTTATCTCTGGTTATGTTTTATTGAAGCATGGAAGATCATTGTGAAAATTATGTAATTTTTTTTATCTCTTGTTGCATTGCTTTGGATGAAGAGACCTGACACGCTACATGCAGCCTAATGAGTTAGTTACTTAAAACCTATTTGAAGTGGAGAGCAATGAACAGATCAGCTTGATCTCAAACACTAAAGGGACAATATTTTACTAACTGGGAGAGAGGACATTTTAAGCTAAAGCTGTCATCAGCATTGAAAGGAGGGCCAAGTATCCAAACAAGCCACAAAAAGGTCCTTAAGGTAATTTTCACTGATACCTCCCAGGCAACTAAACAAACAAGTGAATTGCTACCTATTTTAGAGTTAACCGGATAAAGTCAACCGACAGCCTTGTAACTTAGTGCGCAAGTGGTATGGCTGTAAGTGACCTCTAGTTTCCTGTCTCCACCACCCACCCCCCCCCCCCCCCCTGCCCCCTCCAACCGTGTTCTTCAGCTTTGTTTTGTTGCATGGACTTATCTGTTCAGCTTCCTGACTGAACTAAACTAAAGCAAGTGTTCAGCTGATGGATGGCTCTGCAGATAGCAAGAGCTTTTTTAAGCCAAAGTGAACAAGTAAAAAAGGGATTGAGACGGCAGATTTCATATGCTGAAAGTTTTCAGTCCAAGAAGAGTTATTGCAAATGTGTTTCACAACTGACTCTAATCAAGTTGAATCTGCGTTGAGGACCATTTGCCTAGAAATGAAATGAAATTATTCTTGTTCTGGACAAGGCTTTTTTTCAAATAATGAGCCAGATTTTTGTGGATCCCTTTACTTGCTGGCAAAGGAAAGGGTTGGGACATGAGGCACACAGAGGAGATAGCTGAATTCAGCAGGGCTATTTGGACAAGTTGCTGAGTTCAGTCAAACTCTGTTTTGGCTGTTGCAGGGGCTTAACTGAAATGTGGTTGTTGTGAATTGGTGGAGTAAGTGCTCTTGAATGGTAGATAATGTTATAAAGTATTTTAAATGGCTTGCTGTGTAGACTGCTTTTTTTAAAAAAAATTGTTGAAGCTGTGTTTTGACACAAGAATCTTCTCTGGGCAAATATAATCTTGGTTTGGGTTAATTTTTTTTAAAAAGTAAAGGAACTGAATGATCCATGTTCTTTGACAGTTTCCATATGGCTATTATGCCGTTATAAATGCTTGGCTGATATTCAAATACTAAAATTATCTCCGGTTCATTCGTTATTCATTCATGGTTTGAAACTTTTAAATCTATTCAAAAATAACTGTCTTTGGTTTGGGATTAGATTAGAAATTTGTTTTTAAAATAGATTAACCATTTGTGATTTAATAACTTTGAATAGAATTCATGAATGGGAGTTTATTTTAGCTGTCAACTGCATATGACTGAAAACTCTATAAGCTTCATTTCATCCCCCTCTTGCTCATAATATCTGCACATGGTGGATATTAGGTGTATAGCTATGGAGATGGCATGGGGTTTGTAAGGAGCATGAGTTGGCATAAGGGCTGATGGACATGGGTGGGGTCATAAGAGAACTAGTAAATACATTACAGCAGGATGCACACAAAAATCAGCTTACTAAAGTGAAAGTTAACAGGGCTTTATGCAAGGGCAATCATATTTAAGCAACTTATTGGAGTTCTTGAAGTAACTTGGTTTGTAAGTAAGAGGATATACTATATTTCATTTCCAAATGATGCCATATCAAAGACTATTGTTCACAGTTAAAGCATGTGAACAGGAGATTACCGTGCTAGCAAGTCAAACACAGGCACAAATGAGTCATTTATATCATTAGCAAGATGTAATGAATGTTTTATAGGGATCAATGCTGGGGTCTCAACTGCTTAAAATTTAATTAATTGACTTGGAGGAAAGAACTGAGCATATGGTTGTTAAACTTGACACAAAGATATGTAAGAAAGTAAGTTGCGAAGAGGGCATAAGGAAGTCATAGAGATCTAGTTGGGTCAATTCAATGAGCAAAGATCTGAAAAATAGAGTAGAATGTAGGAACATGTAAAATGGTCTACTTTGGCAGGAAGGATATTATATAAATGCTAAGTGATTGCAGAGCTCTGAGGCACAGATGATCTGGGTGTACTAGTGTGTGAATCACAGCCTGGCTAGTGTGCAAGTGTATAGCGAGTAATTAGGAAAGCCAAGAGAATGTGTTGTTTATTGAGGGGAGTTTAAACATGAAAGTAGAGAGGTTGTATTTCTGTTATAGGCGAGTTTGGTGAGAGATACATCTGGAGCATCACATACAGCATTTGTCTCCTTGTTTATTTTGTTCCTACCCAGCCTAAACTTCCGTCTAGTGAACCACAATTAGTTTCAAGGCCTCTCTACAGCTTCAGTTATATGACTTGCAAGGACTCTGGTCTTTGTTAGGCCCAGGTTAATGCAGCACACTGATACAGCTTCCTCTTTCTCCCATACAAGTTGCCGCAGATCAAAAGCAGCTCCCCCGCACCAGTTCTTGAGCCAAGCCTTCAACCCTTTTGACCTTTGTAATTTTGTTTTGTTTCTTAATTTAGCCCCTAGTTTCTTATTACCTCAGAACCTCATTCTTACCTATGTTGTCATTGATACCCATGTAAACCACGACAACCAGATCCTCCTCCTCTGGCCTCGAAGAGTTATCTTTAAATTTGACACTGTGCATGCAACACAGCCTTAGATTTCCAGTCTCAGCTACAGAGAACTGTACTGATGTCTAATACAACGTTTTTTACCCCCTCCCACCCATCTCCCACTTGAGTGGGTCGCATTGTTGTGGCAGTTTGCTCATCCACATCAGTCCCTCCTATCAATCACACAAGCTACAAGAACCTTGAACCATTGGACAGCTGCAGGGCTAGAGGTTCCCTCAGTTATCCATCTGGGTCCCTGTACCTGTCTCTGTTGTTGTCACATCCTACTGCTGTTGATCACGGGCCAGATCAGAAGTATTTAGTGACTGCCTTCAAGGTTGAGGAATCTGGGTAATTTACATCGTGCACTGAGACGGAGACGTATACACGCAGACAGAGTCATAGAATCATGCAGCATGGAAACAGACCCTTCTGTCCAACCAGTCCATGCTGACCATAATCTCAAACTAAACTAGTCCCACCTGCCTGCACTTGGCCCACATTCCTCCAAATGCTTCTTATTCATGTACTCATTGAAATATCTTTTAAAAATTGTAACGGTACCTGATTCATCACACAAACCACGCTCTGCAAAAAAAAAATCACCCCTCATGTCTGTCTTAAATTTTTCTTCTCTCACCTTAAAAATATTCCTCCAGCCTTGAAATCCCCCACCCGAGGGGAAGACACCTGCCATTTTCCCTATCCATACCCTCCTTGATCTTAGGAATATCTGTCAGGTCACCTCTCAACGCCCTATGCTTCAAAGAAAAATATCTCCACCTATCCAACATTTCATTTCTCAAACCCGCCATTCCTGGCAACATCCTTGTAAATCTCTTGGGAACCCTCTAGCTTAGCCATATCCTTCCTTTAAAATAGTAACCAGAAGTTGACACAGTACTCCAGAAGAGGCCTCACCAACCATTCCAGTACAACCTCAACATGATGTTCCAACTCATACTCAAAGGTCTGAGCAATGAGGCCAAGAATGCTAAATGCTTTCTTAACCACGTTATCTATCTGTGATGCAAACTTCGTAGAATTCTGTACCTGAGCCCCCTCAGTGTTTCCGATCTACAACACTACCCAAGGTCCTACTTTTAATTGTTTAAGTCTTGCTCTTGCTTGTCTTACCGAAATGCAATGCTTCTCAATTATCCAAATTAAACGCCCTCTTCCACTCTTCAGCCCATTGACCTGATTGATCAAAATCTCTTTGTAATCTAAAATAACCCTCTTCGCAGACCACTATTAGTCTTGGTGCCATCCACAAACTTAACAACCATGCTTTCTATCCTCTCATCGGAATCAATTATATAAATAACTAACAAAAATGGACCCAGAAACAATCCCTGTGGAACATCACTGGTCAAAGGCCTTCCGTTCGAGAACCAACTCTCCACCATCACTGTCTCCTGCTGTTATACCAATTTTGTATCTAATTGGCAAGCTCATTTGTGAATCTTGTGATCTAACTTGAGTAATAAGGGTACCATGTGGAACCTTTTCAAAAGCTTTACTGAAGTCTAAGTGAACAAGGCCTACCGCTCTGCCTTCGTCAATCAACTTGGTTGCTTACTCAAAAAATTCAACCATGTACACGCAGGCGTGCCTGTGCACACATGATTGCACAAACACGCAGACATGCATGCACGCATGTGCAAATGCAATCTCTAAACCTGTAGTAAAGGGCTTGAGGCTTAGAGCCAAAGCCTTTTGAGTTGCAGACACTTATGGCCGATGTGTTTGCTGTGGATCACAATGTTGTCTCTAGCACCCATCACCTATCATGTTGCCTTTAATGTGTCCTATCTAGCTAATTATGTTCCGCATTCAGAAATATACGTTGATTATTTTCTATAGTTACACTAACTAGTTAAGCTAGACATTCAACCCAGTACTTCTATCGTCACAGTCCCAAAATTAAACCACTAGACATTAAACATTAGAAGGATAACTTCTTAAAATTTAATAACTGTCTACCTGCTCACTTCATGCCTTTGAATCTGCTCCAGGCATTGAAGGCTGGGGGGTGGGGGGGGGGTGGAAAAGGGTCCCATCAAGCAGCAGCTCCTTCCCCATCCCTGTATGCACCAATTTCCAAAGGCGGACAGTCATTTCTTGGTGCACTAGTAGCTTGTCATCTCCACTTTGTGATCTTAGTCAATTGTAAAATCTCTGCTCCCGTTCTTTTCCCTGACTATACCTGGCCTCTAAGCGAAGAAAGCATCTATCAGGAAACTTTTTTTATCAAGGCATAGCTAGCAAGTCGAGACTTTCCTGACCCGAGGTACCCATGTCAGCCATAAAAATCTGGTATTACATGCAATTCTGCTGTCTGGCAACAAGATAAAATTTGAAGCACAATATGGGAGATTGTAATACCTCCAAGTTTGAGTTTGAGAGAAGTTTAGAATTGAACTTTAGGTTTATTGTAGCTAAGGTTGAGAAGGCTCTGGTTCCAATCCTTAATTAGGTCTTGTTTGCTATCAGTTTTCTTTTCAGAAAAGTGATCACTAACTGTTTTGGGTGAATAGACTCTTGATTGATAATCAGGCTTTTTTATAAAAACAGCAGACACTACAAGCAGTCTGTTTTTATTTGGAGCCAATTTGTAACAAGATACAGTCAACTTCATATTTTTCTCATTTAATTTGCAACATCTCACCTCCAGCTCTGCTGTGCCCTCTAGTGTCAGGAAATGGCAAAAGCATTGCACACAGTTCCATTTTATAATCCAGATTTTACTTAACTGCTGCCCAAGGCACAAATAAACCTTCAGAATTATTGAATGAAGGAGCATTCATTTAAAATGTAATTTTTATGGACCATTTAGTTTGAGACAAATGCTTTGGGCTAGTCTCCGACAATCTAGCCTCTAAATTTCACATCATCCAAAACTCTCTTTGCTGTGATGTACTACACAGTTAGTTTGGTTCCCCTTCAAACGGCAACATTTCAAGAAGGACATGTCAGCTTTTCCACAAGATTGATGGGAGGTCAGTTTGCACATTCTCCTGGAGTTTGTGAAGTCTCCCTATGTCTGCATGGGTTTCCTCTGGTGCTCCAGTTTCCTCCCACAGTCCAAAGGTGCTCAGGGTCGGTGGATAGGCAATTTAGGGATGTTTAGGTTAGGTGGGTTTAAATGTGGGAAATAGAGGTAGGGGGATGAGTCTGGGTGAGATGCTCTTCAGAGGGGCGGTGTGGACTTGTTGTGCCGAATGGCCAGTTGCCATGCTGTAGGGATTCTGTGAATATCATACATTTGTATCATGGCACGAAGGCACTTCAATAATTTGAGATGTTTCATCCCTGTGGTGGAAAGAATCAAATATGCTTCTTAGGCATTCCCTCGGTTCTGTCCTGGAGTTTGTCAGTCAGTCAATTTGTATGCAATTCAGGGAACAACACGGAACAATGTAAAGTACTTGTTCATAAGTGTAGTAATGTATCAGGTCAGTGAAATCCCATCCCTTTTATGGGATTGAAATTGTACATATGAGCTCTTTTAAGTCAGACATTAAATCGAGGACTCCTGTATGTCCAATTATTGTTATGAGGATGTATTATCCAAAGCATTAATTTTTAGGACACATTTTAACTAAACATATCAGGACCATTTGTAAGAAGTATCAAACTAGGGGGAAAAAACAACAATTATGTTGTAGGGCAGCAGAGAGCTGATTGGCTAGCCAGCAAATGCCCGTTGGCAGAGGTGTTGCCGTGCGTATTGCACCAGTTAATGATGACTGACCATTAACTTCAAAATTTTGTTTAAATTTTAACCCAGTTAAGTTGATTCTGGTCAAGGCATTCCCCTGAGAAGTGAACCAGAGACTAGCTGTCACCTATTTTGTTGAATTGAAACAGCCACAGTGTGTAGTTTTTTCTGTCTTGAAAAAAAACACGGACTTGTGCATTAATATCTTTATCTCCCAGTGAGTATGTGTTCCACGCGGAGTATGAATGACAGTCCTAAATTGGTTATCAGTTTAATTATTCATACACTCAGGATTATTTAACTAATATTATGCAGTGTTGAAATCGTCTCTAATATTGAACGCCTGTATTGTGAATTTTGCAAGCGCGAGCTTGTTGGGTACAGACAGTACACTGTTGCAAACTGCCAAAGAGAAATTCTGTTTGATATGTTCCGCGAGCTTTGAAACAAAACCTTACATACCTGGAATTATAGTCGAAGCACCCTGTTGATGGTGGTGTTTCACTAATAGTCAAGTTCTGTACTAGTAAATAACTATTTGGAAAAGAACAGCTTTTAAAACAAAGGACACTGACTTACAACAGCTAAAATATTGTTCTGGTGAAGGACAAGCTTTTTGTTTGTTTGGAGACAGAATTTATGAACCTCTGTGAGAACAGTCGTATGACTCAGTTCTCGGGTATTTCAAAACACAAATTCGTTTTTTGAACTAATAGGGCGGAAGAAGCAACCTCATTTCACTTCTCTCCATGCTCTTTCACACTCTCTCGCGATCTTTTTTGAACCTTTCTCATCAAAGTTGAGCTGAGTCTGATTTGAAGTCTTTATTCCTGTAAAATGAGAGTTTGAACAAGAATTTCATATTGATACTGCTCTCTGCAAGACAATCACCATGTATTAACTTCCGAGCTCTTAAGAGGAGTCATTCTGGCCGTGAAATGCTGCTTCAGTTTCCCACTTCACAAATGCTGCTATTCCTGCTGGGTTACTCTGGAAGTTTGTTTTTATTTCGGAGTTGCAACATCTGTCATATTTTATTTGTATATGAACTCAGAATGGTTGCTTCTGTGAGAATCCCTGCCACAGCAGCTTTGTCGAACAGCTGTAAGCAACCCCCAGTCAATCTATGAACTGTTTTTTGAGACTCGTTAGGTGGTTTTAAGATTTGATACCCTACAGAGTTTTATTGCTTGTAGCTGCATACTTTTCTGTTATTCTTTCCATTAGTACATAGTTGGATATATTTCTCCATTCTTAAATCTTCAATAATTTCTGCATCGTTGCCTGAGTGAATGCTGGCACTAAAACTGTTTACTTATTAAGGAACATTGTTTCTCATACCCAGCTCTGAACACCTAAGTACCTATTTATTGAATTGGCAACATTGAACTCTCAACTGGGACAAAGTTCAACCTGGCTAACCCAATGCTCATGACATAGTAAAGGAGAGGGGAACCAGCTATATAAGGCTATATAACTTCAGTTCTGCATGGCCTC
Organism: Stegostoma tigrinum; assembly: GCF_030684315.1. Taxonomy (NCBI): domain Eukaryota; kingdom Metazoa; phylum Chordata; class Chondrichthyes; order Orectolobiformes; family Stegostomatidae; genus Stegostoma; species Stegostoma tigrinum. Next base: position 48,096,648 of record NC_081357.1, on the reverse strand, counting down.
CCATTGGAAAGCCATCACCCAAGCAGTAATGCCTTGGTGGATCATTACTCTGATAGTTTGTATGAAAGCAAGCGTGTAACTTTCACATTTTCTGATCCATTCTTAACATGCTCATTTGGTTCTCCTAATATTTCCATTCATTGTTTCGTGCAGACGTTATTTTTCAGATTGTACGTCCTGCAGAGATTTGAGCCAAAATGATCGTGATGAAGCAGCCTTTCATTTTGAAACACCGGCAAAGTAATTTGGACCCTCCACTTCTTTTCCTGTAGTCATTCTTCTAAAGGATTTGTTTCCTTGTCCTTTCTTTTGCTTTGAGGTTTCCTTTGTGTTAGGAGATGATATCATTGTCAATTTGCCATTTAATGCATTGCTTGGAAAGTTTATCAAGGTCACCTTGAAACTACAGACCCCTGGAGTGTGGATGCGTGAAGGGTTCACTGTCATTAATATGTCTAGTATATGCTTGATGAATTGCAAATTTTCAGGTTGAAATAAAACAAATGTAACATCTTCTCAATGATTTAGGGTAATGCTACCTTTTGGTCTTCTATGTTCCTGTAACCTTAGTGGAATTTCCCTTTGCACCTGATGGGTGAGAAGTGTAACTAATTAAAACCCACAGTATTGTCATTGTGAATGGGGTTTCAACAGATTGTGAGGTGCACTGAAAGAAACTACATATTTTTCGCACGTTGTTGACATTAACAGGAGAAGATAAGTTCCTTCAACAGGGCTTCAGAAAATTGATTAAATTCAGGCTGAGGTTTGTTTGGAATGTGGGCAGTTTTAAAAGGCAGCACATTGCGTAGGGCTAGAAATTGTCAGGCATAAAACATTTTGCAATGAACTGAGAATGACTGAGTCTGTCTGGAAAATGTAGCCATCCTTCAGATTTTCAGGGGAGGGCAAGTTAGGGTTGGGATCTTTCAGTGCTTGGGTACAGGAATGTGTGTTCTATCTGTACTTGCACTGGGGTATGCCTCATTACATATTTAGTAAAGCTGTTTGGACATGGTGTGACTCATCTTTGGAGCAGGTTGAACTTAGATCCGAGGTAGGGATATGACCTCAAGACTCTGATGTTTTTATGTAAGCTCACCTGAGGGGCAAGACTTCCAGCAACTCGTTGAAGCAGATGCACACAAAGGAATGCTTTGTTTAACAGTTTGTTTTTCCTTTTTGATCTATTTTGTTTACACATGACAATGAGGTGTCAAGTACTTGTAGTTTCATCTATTGATGATTTAAATATCTTGTTGATTGATATTTTAAGGTTGTTGTAATAGTTATTTTTTTTGAAAAAGAAAGCTAGGAAAGGCTGTTTTTCAAGGCGTTTGCGCACATGCCATTATCACTTGAGCTCATTGTTTCAGTTGAGGTGAATGGGCATATAAATGCTATCAGTTGACGTGGATGGTATGAGGACCTCTTGGAACTCAAATGGATAAGCATAAAATTTGGATGGAACAATTTGAAATGAATGATATGAAATTCATGGGATGGGTGCCAATCATCCTTTGCCTGGGAAGTACTGAGGGACCATTGGAGTATCATGAGTTGTCATGGAGCATATGAGGGACCTTTTTGGGTTTGGAAGTAAAAGGCAGGTGGATACAGGCACATCATTTTGAAATCAACATTCAGAAAATTCCCACATGTGCACTGTTTCATGCATCCTGTTAATTTGTGAATCCTGACTGTGAATGTGAGTACTTAAGAATCTGCCCTGACTGCACAGAAACCATGTGAGGAGATGTCAATCCCGACATGGGGCTGCCCTGACTGCACAGAAACCATGTGAGGAGATGTCAATCCCGACATGGGGCTGGCCAGGTATAGAATCTCAAAGGTCATAGGCCCACAGTGTTCCCCTGCCCTCTCACCCAAATCTTCTGCAGTGCTGCCAAAATTTGAGGTCACAGGGAAATGTGACCGTACACCTGGAATTGGGTCCAAACCCCACGAATTCAAAAGGTCCGTGGAGTTTCCACAACTCTGCAAAATTCCAGAGCATGAAGTCACTAAATATGATCTTGTCATTGTCAGGAGCATTGTTTTATTTGAATAAGGTTGCAGAAAACCAGATCTTCCATATGAGTTTTTGTTCTTGTATTCCAGACTATAGTTGAGCAGGTACTTGAGGAACATTTGGCTGAAGGTCGTTTGTATCCTCCAATGAAGGCCATCAGAGCAACGTCCCTAGCGGTGGCTGTGAAGGTAATGACATATTTTACAAGGGCTAGTCAATTTTATCTGTTTTTCTGTTCTATTTAATGACAATGTTTTGAGAGATTCTAATATGAAAACTACTGACAATAGCAGGACAGACCAGATTATTTTCTCTGATTTTGTTTTTAGAACAGAACATTACAGCACAGTACAGGCCCTTCGGCCCTCGATGTTGTGCCGACCTGTCATACCGATCTCAAGCCCATCTAACCTACACTATTCCATGTGCGTCCATTTGCTTGTCCAATGACGACTTAAATTTGCCTAAAGTTGGCGAATCTACTATTGTTGCAGGCAAAGTGTTTCATTCCCTTACTACTCTCTGAGTAACTACAGATTCAGTCAACATCTACAGTATACAGACTGAAATAAGATCAAGTATTCAGGAAAATCAGGGTTAAAGGGCAGGATAGTTGCTCCATAAAAGGGAAAGGAGGTAGAGAGCAAAGGGGCATGAGCAGAAAGAATACAAGGAACACTGTGAAGTATAGGAACAGGACAGGACAGGACAGAAGAGAGTAGAGGCAGTGGGTATGTGGCGCAGCCAAGTCTATGAGGTAATAGTGAATTCAAGAACACAGTTGGGTTATTGATGCACAAATTGTCAAGGTGGCAGAGTAAGTTAAAGCAATTAATAAAGCAAATGGAATCCTGGACATTATAAATAGAAATCTAAAAATGCACAAACCAGGATGTTATGCTAAATGATTTTTGTTTAAAAAATACACACTAGTTTGATCCCAGCTGGAGTATTACGTTCAGCTCTGGGCTCAAATTTTTAGAAAGGATATGAAGACTTGAGGGAAAGCAGAAGAGATTCGCAAGAATGGTTCCAGACAGCGGAGGGAGAAATCTGTTACATGGATAGACTGGGGAAGCTTTAGCCACCCTTTCAGTCCAAGAGAGGATTTGATGGTTAAAATGATGCTGGATTGGGATCAAGTTGTTAAGTAGCAACATTTTCCAGTGGCTGGCTATTTCCAGAGGACAGTGATTCCAGTTTTCAAGTGAGTTGACAAAAGAACCACGTGCGACATGAGGTTCTTATGCAACATTCACAAAACATTCTAAACGAGGAGGGGAAGAACTAGCTAGAGGAGTGCTGGCACAAACTCAAAGGATTGAGTGATCTCCCTCTTTTTTTTGTTATTACTACTCTACAAATACAGAACATGGGAGGAAGAAGTTGTCATTAGAAGGAGGAAGTGATGGATGATATTTGAATGCCTAGCGATGGCAGTTGGGAATAACTTCTCATCCTATTTTGAATCCTTGGTGGGGGCAGCGGGCTTCTGCTCAGTGAGGAGAGTTGGATTGCTTCAAATGATCTATTCTGTGAAAAATAAACATTTACTGATGGAGATGAAGATGAGGAACTAAATGCCTGTTTAGTGAGTAAGGGACTGGGAGGGGCAGACTGCTAAAAATTTGCTTAGGGGCTGAGGGTGCAGGGGAAATATGACATTCAGTTTGAAGAGGCTGTAGTGCCCAATGTGCTGCTGATGTAGTAAGAGGAACACAGGAGATACATGAAAGCCCAGGTGAAAAGTTAGAATGTTTTTCTTTCAAGGGTGAGATATGTTGCCACTGTTAAAGGGAGTCACTTGTAGAGATAATAGAGAACATACAAACTAGCAGCCATACTTACATGAGGATGTGATGGGGAGCAGTAAGCAGATGGGGCAGTTCAAGTGGGGTGTGGCTAAACAGATTGGAGTCAAGATTTGTGGAATCAGGCATCTACCTATCAATGACTCCGTAGTGAAGGAGTGTGGGAGAAGCATTGGAGTGTGTTTTGCTCATGAGAAGCTTTTGGCTTACAGGGAGCAGGCCTAAACAAGGAGCATTGGGTGAGATGGAGTATTGTTCAGGAACTAAATAGCTCACTTTATAACTTCTGAGCAAAATACCTAAAACTACAAGTTCCTTGACATCAGAATAGGATATTGAAATACTCAGATCAGGCAGCATCTATGGAGAGAAAAACAGTCAACAGAGACAATCTTCCCTGTCTCTGAACAGTGGCGAAATCAGTTGATTCTCTCTCTCTCCCACCTACCAACCTGTCCAGCTTCTGTCTCATCTCACTGGTCAGTCCCAGCTATTTCCTACCTGCATTCACTGATCACCATCCCAACTACTTTTCCCAGCTCCACCCCTCCTCTGTCTTTATTTTAGAGCTCCCTTTCCCCTCCTCCATTTCTGAAGAAGGATCCCAATCCGAAACATGAACTTTCCTGCTTCTCTGATGCTGCCTGGCCTGCTGTGTTCCTACAACTCTGCACTGTTACCTGACTCCAGTGTTTGCAGTTCTTATTATCTTCGCCCTCAGAAGTATTTTGTTTTTGTTGCCCTCCCACTGTTTACATTGTGTAGTCCAGCTCTTGGCTGGCAGCTGACCTGGTGCATGGTAGAGCTTTAAAGGTAATGCCTGCATTAGGCAATGGTGTGTACTTTACCAATGCTGAGCATAAGATAGAGTAAGAGAAGTGGCATCAGGGTGTGATACACAGCTAATGTGGCATTACGCACAATGGCATGCGGTAACTCATTAGGTTTCCACCAATCTCCCTGAAATTGAAACGGAATTCTGGGAAAATTCAGCTTTATGGTTCACTTAGGTGAAAGATATTGACCTGTGACACTAACCCTGTGCTTCTTTCTTTTCTGCACAAATACTGCTGGACCTGCTGAGTATTTCCTGCATTTCATAATAATGTCAGAATTACAGCATCTGCAATAGTTTGTTTCATGAAATATCTGATTTGCTTACCGAGGGCATCAGCTACAGACTTAACAGGTTTACATTCAGGGATTTTCTGCTAAGATAAATATTGGACGCATATTTAGAATAACTGATTCTATCAATTGTATGTAAATGACCGTGAAATCTACCTTTTTTGTATAAATGAGATTATCCTTAAAGCCATGAACGACAATGCAATTGCAGTTTAGAAATATTTGAAAGTCTTCCAGAATAAAATGACTTTAACCTCATGTGTCACCTTTCTTATCAGATTGCTGAATACGCATTTAGAAATGGAATGGCATCTCTGTACCCAGAGCCTGAAGACAAAGCTGCTTATATCAACTCCCTGGTTTACAGCACTGACTATGATGAATTTCGAATTGACTCCTACTCCTGGCCTGAAAAAGTCTCAACGATTCAAACATTGACAAAATAAAAGCAGCTTCCATAGAGTCAATGCATTAAGTAGAACTATTCTATCAGTTTAAGCCGTGTAGAAAATTAATCATTAGATTTGTGTTCTCAAATTTGGAATTATACGCTTGTTTTAATTTTGCTGCAACCAAATGTTTCTTTACCCCGTTAACCAAAGGAGACTCTTTTTAATCATTCATTCATGACACTAATTTGCTGGCAAGTGGAGGATGTTAAATGTGACCTCTGCTGAAGTCTTTTCTTTTGCTCAGTTTGGTGCTAGTGATATTGGGAATGGGTTGCCTGTCATTTAAAGCATATTCAACAGCATTTCTGCAGGTGCTTTTCACTCAAAGTTCGTCGAAAGTACAAGGAGGACATCTAAAAGCAAACAGGCAATTGGACCATTCTGTTCCTGCTCCAAACTGGATGAGTAATTTTAAGGGCACATGCTAGGGTCTGTCTTACACATTCAGATCAGTTACTGACAGCAACATTGGGGCTAGTTTATTGCTTTTACTTGAAAGCTTAAGTGGTGGGGACAGCAAGGGTAACATTTCTGCCAAGTCAATGTAGTACTGAGGCCCAGATTAGATAAACCAATAAGATGACCTTAGGCTTCCCTCTATTTCGGAACTCCCCTGCTGAGTTCATCTTGTCCACTGTGTGCTGAGAACTATTTCCACAGGTCCCCTACAGTGGCCTCTTTATCGCCAAGCTTCATGGTGGAGCAAGCATTCTCTGGCTGTTACATGGGAAATAGGCAAACAGCTTGCTTGTGAGGCCTGACTGTTAAAATTGACCAAGCTTCCCATTGTCTGCGGCCAAATTCCTGGATGCCCTTCTGTCCAAGAATTAAAATAGAGCCCACTCAATTTTCTGGTTAAATAGTTTGAATGTTAGGTAACTACAGAAATGTAATAACAACTGCAGCAATACAAATTGCTTTCTAATACTAAATGTAAGGGAATGTGTAATTAGGAATCAGTTACTGCTGTTGGAATGTCTGTTCTAGTTGCACATAAATTAAATATGTTTACATTGCAGCATTACTGATTTTCTTCGGGATATATTGATGGATACAATGGCAGACTTGAATTAGAGGATGATATGCATACAGAATCAAACTCTCTTTTTGTTGTAAGAATGTTATTGGAAATCAAATTCCTTGCAAGTTTTTTAATGGCATGAATATGATTGACTATTCCATAAGGAGCTGTTTCTTTTTCATACTGAACATGTGACTTTCACTGGTACATTTGCTAAAGTGATTAACTTGAATTTCGAGAGACTGAATTCATTTAACATGAGATTTTTCAGCCTTAATTGTAAACATCAGATGGTGGAGAATTTAGGAGAACTGATGTGCGCTTATCAAATACGATATTTGGATATAATGTTACAGCTTTGAGCTTTCAAACCTCACCCTACCCAAGCAACAATCGCTTACACATGTCTCTTGAATTATTATGGAGAGCTTCCACATTTACTAATGTTCAAAAGGATACTGTGTTTCAAAAATGCTTGTAATGGTTACAGATTTCAGCAAAAAATCAGAATAAAGTGTTTGGAATAGAATGCTTTTTGTTTTTGTTTTGTTCTGTTGCATCAAGTAGTTCTCTTCCATTTAGGAGCTAAAGGACAACTTTTCACAGAGGGAAATATTGTATCAATGTGGATTTCATAAGCTTCAAAATCTCCCCACCCTCACTGCATCCCAAAACCACCCCAGCTCGTCCCTGCCTCCCTAACCTGTTCTTCCTCTCTCCTATCCCCTCCTCCCACCTCAAGCCGCATCCCATTTCCTACCTATTAACCTCATACCACCCCCTTGACCTGTCTGTCCTCCCTGGACTGACTTATCTCTTCCCTAACTCCCCACCTACACTCACTTTTACTGGCTCCATCCCTGCCTCTTTAACTTGTCTGTCTCCTCCCCACCTATCTTTTCCTCTATTCACTTTCGATCGGCCTCTGCCTATTTCTATCAGAACCCGCTTCCCCTCCCCCATTTCTGATGAAGGGTCGAGGCCTGAAACGTCAGCTTTTGTGCTCCTAAGATGCTGCTTGGCCTGTTATGTTCATCCAACTCCACACTTTGTTATTTCAGATTCTCCAGCATCTGCAGTTCCCATTATCTCAGATGCAGGTCCTTGCTCACCACAAAGTGGATAAAAGGATTACCTTACTGGGGTGTTAAGAATTGTGAACAATTTGACAGGCTAAAGAAGGATATTCTGTTTCCACTACTTGGTATGTAACTGACACAGGTCACAATTTTAAGGATGGTCAACAAGAGTTGTGAGCGAGATGAGAAACTACTTTACTCTGTTCGGATTTTGAATGCACTGACTCTCGGAGAGATGGAGGCTGATTCCATTGGAGGTTCAAAATAGAGCTGAATAAATATTTGAAAGTGATGAATTTAGAGGGCTATGGAGATAAGCTGGAGAATGAGAAGAGTTGGGTATCTCTTTCGGGAGCTGGTACAGATATGATGGGTGGAATGACCTTCTGTACTGTAAAATTTCTAAATTAGTCCTGAAAATAGACATTGATAGCTCTGACATAGTTGGGATTATGGAGTTGCAGCTGCAGAGTGACCAGGGCTGGGAATTGAATATCCAGCTGTAATTAGGTTTTTAGGAAGGACATAGAGGAAAGTGAGGTGATGTAGCATTGCTGGTTAATGAGGACATTAACATCAATAGTGAGGATGGGGGACATTGGGTCTGGTGAAGTGGAATCTGTATGGGTAGAGTTTAGAAACACCAAGGGGCAGAAAATGATATTGAGGATACTGTATAGAGCCTGGAGCCACAGTGGTAATTTCAGAAGAGAATTAAACAGGAAATTAGAGATGCAAGCAATAAAGGTAAAGCTGTAATACGAGCAACTTTCACTTGCATAAAGATTGGGCAAATTAAATCAGTAACAATGCCATGGCGGGGGTGGGGGGGGGGGGGGGTGTGGGTGGAGATTCCTGGAAAGTGTACAAGATAGTTTCATGATCAGTATGTTGAAGAACGAAGAGGCCTTCCCAGGCTTGGTATTGTGTAACAAGAGAGGAATAATTGGCAATCTAGCTGTGTTTAACTGCTTGGGGAAGAGTGACTGTGTAATAGAATGTGCCATTCATGTGGAGAATGACTGTGTTAAGAACGTGACTGGCAGACTGGAAACAGTAATAATAATTAAGGGTAATAAAGTGTGGAGCTGGATGAACACAGCAGGCCAAGCAGCATCTCAGTAGCACAAAAGCTGATGTTTCGGGCCTAGACCCTTCATCAGAGAGGGGGGATGGAGTGAGGGTTCTGGAATAAATAGGGAGAGTGAGAGAGGCGGACCGAAGATGGAGAGAAAAGAAGATAAGTGGAGAGTAGAGTATAGGTGGGGAGGGGATAGGTCAGTCCAGGGAAGACGGACAGGTCAAGGAGGTGGGATGAGGTTAGTAGGTAGGAAATGGAGGTGCGGCTTGGGGTGGGAGGATGGGATGGGTGAGAGGAAGAACAGGTTAGGGAGGCAGAGACAGGCTGGGCTGGTTTTGGGATGCAGTGGGAGGAGGGGAAGAGCTGGGCTGGTTGTGTGGTGCAGTGGGGGGAGGGGACGAACTGGGCTGGTTTGGGGATGTGGTGGGGGAAGGGGAGATTTTGAAGCTGGTGAAGTCCACATTGATACCATTGGGCTGCAGGGTTCCCAAGCGGAATATGAGTTGCTGTTCCTGCAACCTTCGGGTGGCATCATTGTGACACTGCAGGAGGCCCATGATGGACATGTCATCTAAAGAATGGGAGGGCGATTTGAAATGGTTTGCGACTGGGAGGTGCAGTTGTTTGTCGCGAACCAAGCGGAGGTGTTCTGCAAAGCGGCCCCCAAGTCTCCGCTTGGTTTCCCCAATGTGGAGGAAGCCACAGCGGGTACAATGGATACGGTATACCACATTGGCAGATGTGCAGGTGAACCTCTGCTTAATATGGAAAGTCATCTTGGGGCCTGGGATAGGGGTGAGGGAAGTGGTGTTGGGGCAAGCGTAGCACTTCCTGCGGTTGCAGGGGAAGGTGCCAGGTGTGGTGGGGATGGAGGGCAGTGTGGAGTGAACAAGGGAGTCACGGAGAGAGTGGTCTCTCCGGAAGGCAGACGAGGGTGGGGATGGAAAAATGTCTTGGGCGGTGGGGTCGGATTGTAGATGGCGGAAGTGTCGGAGGATGATGCGTTGTATCCGGAGGTTGGTGGGGTGATGTGTGAGAATGAGGGGGATCCTCTTGGGGTGGTTATTGCGGGGGCGGGGTGTGAGGGATGTGTTGCGGGAGACGTGGTCAAGGGCATTCTCGACCACTGCCGGGGGTGATGTTGCGGTTCTTGAAGAACGCGGACATCTGGGATGTGCGGGAGTGGAATGCCTCATCCTGGGAGCAGATGCGGCGGAGGCGAAGGAATTGGGAATAGGGGGTGAATTATTGCAGGGGGCTGGGTGGGGGGATGTGTATTCTAGGTCGCTGTGGGAGTCGGTGGGCTTGAAGTGGATGTCAGTTTCTAGCTGGTTGCCTGAGATGGAGACTGAGAAGTCCAGGAAGGTGAGGGATGTGTTGGAGATGGCCCAGGTGAACTTGAGGTTGGGGTGGAAGGTGTTGGTGAAGTGGATGAACTGTTCGAGCTCCTCTGGGGACCAAGAGGCAGTGCCGATACAGTCATCAATGTAATGGAGGAAGATGTGGGGTTTGGGTCCTGTGTAGGTGCGGAAGAGGGACTGTTCCACGTAACCTACAAAGAGGCAGGCATAGCTGGGGCCCATGCGGGTACCCATGGCCACCCCCTTTGTCTGTAGGAAGTGGGAGGAATCGAAAGAGAAGTTGTTGAGGGTGAGGATGAGTTCAGCTAGGCGAATGAGGGTGTCGGTGGAAGGGGATTGGTCAGGCCTGCAGAACAGGCCGAAGTGGAGGGCCTTGAGGCCATCTGCATGAGGAATACAGGTGTAAAGGGATTGGACGTCCATGGTGAAAATGAGGTGTTGGGGGCCAGCGAATTGGAAGTTCTGGAGGAGGTGGAGGGCGTGCGTGGTGTCACGGATGTAGGTGGGGAGTTCCTGGACCAATGGGGAGGAAATGGATTCCAGACAGGTGGAATGAGTTTGGTGGGGCAAGAGCAGGCGGGATTGTGGATTTTGGGAAGGAGATAGAAACGGGCCGTGTGGGGTTGGGGAACAATGAGTTTGGAGGCAGTGGGTGGGAGGTCACCTGAGGTGATGAAGTCATGAATGGTGTTGGAGATGATGGTTTGGTGCTCGGGGGTGGGGTCATGATCGAGGGGGCGGTAGGAGGAGGTGTCGGAGAGTTGGCGTTTGGTGTTGGAGAGTTGGCGTTTGGCCTCGGCGATGTACAGGTCAGTGCGCCATACTGCCACTGCGCCTCCCTTGTCTGCGGGTTTGATGGTGAGGTTGGGGTTGGAGCGGAGGGCTGCCCGTTCTGCGGAGGAGAGGTTGGAGTGGGTGAAAAGGGCGGAGAGGTTGAGGCGGTTGAAGTCTCGATGGCAGTTGGAGATGAAGAGGTCGAGGGAAGGTAAGAGGCCTGGTTTTCCGGAGGCTGGTGGGATGCTCCTGAGATTGCTGCTTGGCCTGCTGTGTTCATCCAGCTCCACACTTTGTTATCTTGGATTCTCCAGCATCTGCAGTTCCCATTATCTCGGATCAGGATTATATTCAATCAAGTTTAGAAAGACAATGGGGGGAATGTCATAGAAACATGCAAAATTCTAACAGGGCTGGACAGGATAAATGCCAGAAGAATGTCCTTGATGATCAGGGGGTCATAGTCTAATGGTACAGTATCGGCCATTTCAGACTAATTAGATTCCCTACAGTGTGGAAACAGGCCCTTTGGCCCAACAAGTCTACACTGACCCTTGGAGTAACCCACCCAGACCTATCCCCCATAACCCACAGACCCCTGAACACTACCGGCAATTTAGCATGGCCAATCCACCTAGCCTGCACATCGTTGGACTTTGGAAGGAAAGCAGAGCACCTGGAGGAAACCCATGCAGACACAGGGAGAATGTGCAGACTCTGCACAGACAGTCACCCGAGGCTAGAATTGAACCCTGGTGCTGTGACGCTGCAGTGCTAACCACTGAGCCACCGTGCTGCCCCTGAGATGAGGAGAAATGTATTCACCCAGTCAATGGTGACCCTGTGGCATTCTCTGCCATATAAAGTGGTGAGGCCAAAACATTGAAATTTTTCATGAAGGAGATAGATTCAAGTCTTAGGGTTAATGGAATCAGATGGTATGGGGAGAAAGTGGGAACAGGGTACCAAGCTGAATGGTCAGAATGATTATATTGCTTGGTGGAAAAGATGACTAAATCGTCTGTAGCAATTTCATTGGAAGAACTGCAGGAACTCCAGAAAAAAAACCTGTGCGTATCTTGTTTACATCTTCAAACGTAGGTAGGGAGTTCCTGGACCAAGGGGGAGAAAATGGAGTCCAGATAGGTGGAGATGAGTTCGTTGGGGCAGGATCAGGCTGAGACAATGGATCGACCAGGGCAGGCAGGTTTGTGGATTTTTGGGAAGGAGATAGAAACGGGCCGCGTGGGGTTGGGGAACGATAAGGTTGGAGGCTGTGGGTGGGAGGTCCCCTGAGGTGATGAGGTCATGAATGGTGTTGGAGATGATGGTTTGGTGCTCGGGTGTGGGGTCATGATCAAGGCGGCAGTAGGAGGAGGTGTCGGAGAGTTGGTGTTTGGCCTCGGTGATGTAGAGATCAGTGCACCATACTACCACTGCTCCACCCTTGTCTGCAGGTTTGATGGTGAGGTTGCGGTTGGAGTGGAGGGCTGCCCGTTCTGCGGGGGAGAGGTTGGAGTGGGTGAGAGGGGTGGAGAGGTTGAGGCGGTTAATGTCTCGACGGCAGTTGGAGATGAAGAGGTCGAGGGAGGGTAGGAAGCCTGGGGGTGGTGTCCAGGAAGAGGACTTGTGTTGGAGGTGGGTGAAGGGGTCAGTGGAGGGAGGGTTGGGCTCCTGGTTAAAGAAGTAAGCGTGGAGGCGAAGGTGGTCGAAAAACTGCTCGATGTCCAAACGTGACTAGTATTCATTGATGTGGGTGGAGGGGGAACAAAGTTGAGCCCCTTGCTAAGTACTGACCATTCGTCCTCAGTCAGTGGGAGGTCTGGGGGGATGGTGAAGCTTCAAAATCTCCCCTTCCCCCACTGCATCCCAAAACCTGACCAGTTCTTGCCCTCCCCCCACTGTATCACAAAACCAGCCCAGCTCGTCCCCTCCCCCCACTGCATCCCAAAACCAGCCCATCCTATCTCCGCTTCCCTAACCTGTTCTTCCTCTCACCCATCCCTTTCTCCCACCTCAAGCCGCACCTCCATTTCATACGTACGACCTCATCCCACCTCCTTGACCTGTCCGTCTTCCCCGGACTGACCTATCCCCTCCCTACCTCCCCACCTCCCCACCTATTCTCTCCCCTTCACCTATCTTCTTTTCTCTCCATCTTCGGTCCGCCTCCCCCTCTCTCCCTATTTATTCCAGAACCCTCACCCCATCCCCCTCTCTGATGAAGGGTCTTGGCCCGAAACGTCAGCTTTTGTGCTCCTGAGATGCTGTTTGGCCTGCTGTGCTCATCCAGCTCCACCCTTTGTTATCCTGAAATACATTTGTTTTGTTTTCAATTTACCACACAATTATGATATAAAGAGTAGCTTGGCAGTGCCATGACTTAGCTGGTTTAAAACACCTGTCTAGTGAACAGGTGAGCATCGGTTCAATTCACACAGTGGTGCCTGTACCTAACTTTAAAAAGGGAGCCTATGGTCATTGGTGTTCTCACTGAACTCTTAATTCTGAGAACTAGGTAATATTCTAATGGCCCTCTTGTGGCATGGTGGCAGTGTCTGTATCTCTGAACTGGTAGGCCTGGGTTCAAGTCTAACTTGCTCCAGAGGTGTGTAATAACATCCCTGAGCAGGTTGATTAGAAAAATCGGTAATAGTAAGAGTAGTTATCAAACTGCACATACTTGTAATTCTTAAATATATTGGGAAATATTTTAATGCAACATTTTTGAAACAGTATAGTCACAAATGCTGATAATAGCAGATTTTTGCTGAAAAGGAAATTTGAAAGGAATATCTTTAAACAAGTGGAAAATTGGTGATAACAAGGTGTGGAGCTGGATGAACACAGCAGGCCAAGCAGCATCAGAGCAGCAGGAAGGCTGATGTTTCGGGTCTGGATCCTCTTTCAGAAATCGTTTCTGAAGAAGGGTCCAGACCCAAAACATCAGCCTTCCTGCTCCTCTGATGCTGCTTGGCCTGCTGTGTTTATCCAACTCTGCACCTTGCTATCTCAGATTCTCCAGCATCGGCAGTTCCTATCAGCTCTGGAAAATTGGTGAGCCACCTTTGTGCTACTGCAGATTGTATGGTTAAGGGCAGGCATTCTCGAACTGGTGATCATGTGAAAGTGCTTACTATATTTACTGAATGCAGATATGAAAACTTATTTAATAACTGTTCTCAATTATAATTTTTTTTTCTACAAGTCTGTTTTATTGGTATTGGAAGACCAAAAGTGGTTGCCACAGATAAGTATGTTATCTGGAAAGGATTTGGTCATGTGTACTTAGAGGCTCAAGGAAGTTTTATTTCAAAGTGTGAAGTTTTTTTATTAGGTCTCAATAATACGTGAAAATACAAGAATACAATCTGAACATACCAAACCCCACAAAGCTTAACAATAACAAATTTCAGAAGTAATCATTCTTAAATGATATGAGTGATTTAATGTTACACCAAGAAAATTCTAATATTTCTGATTTAAGTCTTGAGTTGCCCACATCATAACTGTTCATTCAGTCTTGATGTCCGCTCTTCCCTTTTTGAAATTGTACATCATTTTCTTTTCTAATGCATTCCATGAAAAAGCAATAGCAGACAACTAAGTTACCCACATCATGTGTTTATCCAGCTCTACACCTTGCAATGAGACAGAGTCTCTTACCTAATACCCTGGGGGACACCGAACTTTGGCTGAAGACTCATAGCTAGGAAGCTCATGTGAAATGCAGGTGTATGGTAGTAAAGGTGGTATGAAGTGCATGCACCTACTAGATGTTATCACCCTGAAGTGACTATTTTAGATTGCAACTAATGGAACCTTTTAGGTGCAGATGTTGTATTGATTAACTGACTCTGGAGGACAAGGACTATTTAGAGAAATTCTGTACCAAGGCAAAAGGGACCCAAAAAATGCTAAGATCCTACACACTTGATAAATATAATTGCTTACTAATCTCTTAATATGAGAATGTAATTTATATTAATGATCCCTGACGAAATTCATCGTCTAACAGAGCCAAGTAAAATTTTACATTTTTCACAGTCACATAGTGATTTCATAAGATTAAATTGCATTGGAATCTATTGAGGTTTTTTAGTTGGCTTTCCATTATGGAATTTCTTGTCATTACAGTGTGATGTTTTAGGTTTCACACCACAATAGCATCATGTAGATAGAACAGATTTACTTTCCTTTGTTTTCGATTGACAAGATGTACAGGAGGTATATTAGATTGTCCTGTCCACCCACATTTTCCTTGTCAATTTGCAATTCATGTTTAGAGAACAGGGGTTCACCAATTCCAAAATGACAACTTTTTAAAAAAATTTTAGGTGCAATGGTGTGCAAATTTGCATCCACTTTATCTCACAACTTCTTCAAAACATAAAACCTAAAACCTCTAATCATGTCAGAGCTAAGCAATGTCAATTGAGTTCTATTGAGCTTAATAACTACATTACACCTCCCATTTCTAACTGTTAGATATAGTGTAAGCATTCTTAGACATTTCTTTTGCATCAGCCAATTGAAAATAGTCTCTGAAGAAAATATGACCTGTCTATTTAAAATGCAGTCCTTGCAGAACTCTTAAGTCTTACTTCATGTCATTCTCCACTACGAAGTACTTAGTGAACCCCATCCAGTGAAGCATATAACCGTTGTATAATTTTATAATTTGGCCCAATTCAGACCTTCTCAGCTGAGAATTTAACCAGCATGCTCTAGGAACAGACATTTGGCCCAGTCTATATAGGCATGCATTAGGGCTCTGGAGGCTATTCTACAAATTAAGAGACCATCACTGAGACCACTATCCAATTGGCAAAAGCAGCTTGACAGTTCAGACTGCTGGTCCAATCAGAGGATAAATAGCTTTGCAAGCTGAGCAGTGCTACTGGTGAAGTTGAGCACCTCCATATTGAGGTAACATGCGGGCAGGTTGCAGTAGTAGGAGCAATTACTGTTGCTGATGGATCCCTTTGTGGTCCATGAAAGGAAAAACCCTTTCGAATCCCCTTCCCCCAGAAGGGAAAACCAGGAAAACCTGGAAATTATGGTGTCGACTCTTTTGGGCAGGAAGCTACCGAGAGACCAATTCAATGTTTCTAACCATCTCCTAATATGATTGGGACCCAATGGATGTCCATAAAATAGAAGTTCATTGGCCACCCATCTCTAGTTCGCCAATATCAAAGTTGCTGCTATTTCTGCTTCTGAATATATTCCCTGGCTGCCAGACAATTGTTGGGCTGCCAGCTTGGTGCCTTCTGCCACCATTTTTTGAGACTTCCTGGCAGTCCGGGTCTGGTAAAATCCCTGATCCAGTCACTCAAACAAGAAACAAACAAAGAAACAAAGAAACCTACAGCACAGGAACAGGCCCTTCGGCCCTCCAAGCCTGCACCGATCAAGATCCTCTGTCTAACCTGTCATCTATTTTCTAACGGTCTGTGTCCATTTGCTCCCTGCCCATCCATGTACCTGTCCAAATATATCTTAAAAGACGCTAACGTGTCTGCGTCTACCACCTCCGCTGGCAACGCGTTCCAGGCACCCACCACCTTCTGTGTAAAGAACTTTCCACGCATATCTCCCTTAAACTTTCCTCCTCTCACTTTGAACTCATGACCCCTAGTAATTGAATCCCCCACTCTGGGAAGAAGTTTTTTGCTATCCACCCTGTCTATACCCCTCATGATTTTGTAGGCCTCAATCAGGTCGCCCCTCAATCTCTGTCTTTCTAATGAAAATAATCCTAATCTATTCAACCTCTCTTCATAGTTAGCACCCTCCATACCAGGCAACATCCTGGTGAACCTGCTCAGCACCCTCTCCAAAGCATCCACATCCTTTTGGTAATGTGGCAACCAGAACTGTACACAGTACTCCAAATGTGGCCGAACCAAAGCCCTATACAACTGCAACATGACCTGCCAACTCTTGTACTCAATACCCCGCCCAATGAAGGAAAGCATGCCATATGCCTTCTTGACCACCCTCGTGACCTGCGTTGTCACCTTCAGGGAACAATGGACCTGAACACCCAGATCTCTCTGTTCATCAATTTTCCCTAGGACTTTTCCATTTACTGTATAGTTCGCCCTTGAATTTGATCTTCCAAAATACATCCCCTCGCATTTGCCCGGATTGAACTCCATCTGCCATTTATCTGCCCAACTCTCCAGTCTATCTATATTCTGCTGTAATCTCTGACAGTCCCCTTCACTATCAGCTGCTCCACCAATCTTAATGTCATCAGCAAATTTGCTGATCAGACCACCTACACCTTCCTCCAGATCATTTACATATATCACAAACAACAGTGGTCCCAGCACAGATCCCTGTGGAACACCACTGGTTACAGGTCTCCAATTTGAGAAACTCCCTTCTTCTACTACTACCCTTTGTCTCCTGTTGCCCAGCCAGTTTTTTATCCATCTAGCTAGCACACCCTGGACCCCATGTGACTTCACTTTCTCCATCAGCCTGCCACGGGGAACCTTATCAAACGCCTTACTGAAGTCCATGTATATGCCATCTACAGCCTTTCCCTCATCAATCAACTTTGCACGTCCTTAATTCTATTAAGTTGGTAAGACATGACCTTCCCTGTACAAAACCATGTTGCCTATCACTGATAAGCCCATTTTCTTCCAAATGGGAATAGATCTTATCCCTCAGTATCTTCTCCAGTAGCTTCCCTGCCACTGACGTCAGGCTCACCGGTCGATAATTACCTGGATTATCCTTGCTGCCCTTCTTAAACAAGGCGACAACATTAGCAAGTCTCCAGTCCTCTGGGACCTCACCCGTGTCTAAGGACACTCCAAAGATATCTGTTAGGGCCCCAGCTATTTCCTCTCTCGCTTCCCTCAGTAACCTGGGATAGATCCCATCCGGACCTGGGGATTTATCCACCTTAATGTCTTTTAGGATAGCTAACACTTCCTCCTTCCTTATGTCAACTTGACCTAGACTAAGCAAACATCTATCCCTAACCTCAACATCCGTCATGTCCCTCTCCTTGGTGAATACTGATGCAAAGTACTCGTTAAGAATGTCACCCATTTTCTCTGACTCAGTGCATAACTTTCCTTCTTTGTCCTTCACTGGGGAATTCTGCCTCGTGTCCCTCATCAGTATATCAGCAGGTTTGTACTGTGCATCTCAGATTCAGTGTTTCATTTCATGGACTTAAGAGTAAACTTTGCTACTTTCTAATCTAAAAATTCCTTGCCGAAGTGTAATTTAAATCAAAATCTCAAAAATGGTGGCATTCTCAACATTATCAACTTCTCTCCTGATTTCCCATCTATGATTCCGTGTAGGTTGGATTGTGTTCATGCTCTAATGTATTCACAAGAGAAGTGGGTCCATGTGAAGTGTAGTCATGGCTAAGTCATTAAAGTGAGGGATTGATAGATGACAGGGGATATTCCTATATAGGCCTGAATCCTCCTGTCTGTGGTCACTGCTATTGAGCAAACCCAATGGGCTGAATGGCCTGCTTCCGTTTCTTCATCTTATTGCGCAGGAGGTTCGTGTGAATTTTAAGTCCACAATGATTCACCCAAGGCTGAACTTTGTCCATGATTAGCTGCATTTCGATGATATGTACTCACACGCTGCATGACTCCAGTGGCTGTATTTGCATTTTTCCTAAAATAAACAATGTAGCACTTTGGCAAGAAATGGCAACATAAAATGCCATAGTTTGATGCTAAGATTGCCACTACTTCAACTGCTGGGAGATATTGATCGTCGGTGTTAATATACACAGGGACAAAGGAAATCCATACAATTAAGTAAACGAGCATGCTGAATGTGATAAATTTGGCCTCCTTGTAGATATCTGGTACTTTCCTGCCCATAAATGCGAGTTGGAAACAAAAAAGTGCAAGTACAGCTATATATCCTAGCATTACGCCAAATGCCACATTGGAGCCTTCTTCACATTTAAGTAGAATGATTTTAGGAATGTCATAACTTTTTACAAAGCGGGGTCCTTTAAGTGTCAACCACAGTGTACAAATAATTATCTGAATTACATTACATGTCAGCAGAATTGGTATGGGTTTATATAATCGCATCATTTTTTGACGATCAACAGGATCAAACTTAAATGCCAGAACGATCTTGAAAGATTTGATCAAAATCCAAGAAACACAAATAGTAAAGCTTATGCCAAACAGGGGCTGTCTAATGTAGCAGCCATAACTTGTTGGTTCACCAATGAAAAAAACAGTACTGACAAAACTAAGGATCAACGAGAAGAGTATTACATAACAGAACATACCTCCAATACACTTAACTGGGGGCGTATTCAAATTCAGCGTAACCATTATAACAACTGCAAGTATTAAAATAACACCCAAACAAGCAAAAACTATAAGGACAATCGCAAATCCATCATTCCATTTAAAGAATTGCGTGGTTCTGTTAAAGCACACTGAACTTCCTGCTTCAGACCACTGGTCGATTGAGCATTTCAAACAGTTGTTCACATCTGTAATGAATTAAAATATCTTTTGTTAGACATCCAAAGCAATCAAATTAATATAACAATACAGATGAAATTATAATATTTGCAGAAAATAGTCTTAATTGCTTTCACATTTTGTATTGTTTAAACGATCTCTATATTCTGTACAAATAATGGCATTACTATCCCAAGATTACTAAATAAACGTGCGCATAACACCTCCGACAAACAATCTGCACTGCGAATACAGTGGGTCGCTGCGTCTATGAAGGTCTGATGAGTGAACACTCAGATTTATGAACGCAATTCCATTCAAGGGTGGAATTTTAAAGTCATTTCCTGTCCTTGCAAACAGCGGCTTTGTATTGTCCTGCGATAACAAGGTGTACAGCTGGATGAACACAGCAGACCAAGCAGCATCAGAGGAGCAGGATAGCTGACGTTTCGGGCTTAGACCCTTCGGCAATTCCTACTATCGTTGTATTGTCCTGCATTGTGTTCTGACTTGCAAATAGACTCAGGAACGGAACATGCTCACAACCCGGGAATTGCCTGTCCTTATTCCATTAACATGCCTTGCTGATGATTTCACATATTGATTATGTTGTAAAAAGTCCCAAATCGCATTTTATACAGATTTACTCGATACCTTCCCCCTCCCGTCTACCGATATGTCAGCCTGAAAATTCACACTAGACTTATGTACAGAACTTGATATTTTTAAATCTAACTGGTTTGAACTCCTGAGATTTTACGAAGTTTGATGAATTTGGAACAATAAAGCATTAATTACGATCTATTAACAAAACATAAAGATAACATTCGGAAGAAATTTTCACGTAAGTGGCTCTTAGTATATGAAGTGCATTACACAATTGACAATTACAATGTAGCCAACGTTTAATAGGAAATTAGATAAACATTTGAAAAGGTGTAACACAAAGAACAGGAAAGTGAGATTAGAGCAAATAAAATCGGATATGCAGTTTTTGCTCAAAACTAAATCTTTGTAACTCTAGAGATCGGTTTGATAGCAATTTGAGAGCATCATGTGACAAAACACAGCACTTACCCCAGCCTACAGAGTAGTATCCCTCTGCACAAGGCACACAATCATAGCAACAGGTCTGTGAGGAATTCACGGTCTTCCTTTGTCCAGGTTTGCAAGATACTGTGCAGTTAGAAAATACAGCCTATGGAAATATAATCATAAGCTGATTCTTCCAGACTGTCATTACCTTCATGTGATGTTGGCAGATTTCAAAAGTTATTTATTTCTTCCACAATCATCAGGGTCACCTTCTTTTAGAAACTGCACTATGGACAAATTTTATTTTGCTTATTGCGATGTTAGGAGTATTCCTTCCAGTCATTTTTTTTAGAAATTCATCTTATCAAACATTCACAGCGGAGTGGTTAAATATACCTAGTGTTGTTACATGATAACTCCATAAACAATCACAAATTTTGTCTTCTGTTTGAAGGTTTTTTTCACATTCCTGTACACATTTGCAACCAGAGTAATAAGTTCAAATTTTGCAACTCATATTTAGGCAATATGATCACAGCTCGGATTGAGGTTCAATTTCAGTCTTGTGTGATGATGTTAGCAGCTGCAATTCCATAGGTTAGTGTAACAAGTTGGGACTGAAGCAACGTAAACAAAACGCGTGTAGGAGGGACAACTTCCGGCATTACTTGTCCCTTAAGTTTCATGTTTATTTTGCCCTAAAGTCAGAAGGTTGTATTTCAAGATAACACAACTGCAATATAAACTGACAAATCACCGTGGTAATAATGAATTTTGGATTGCGAAAAGTGACTTCCTTAAAATAAAGTACCAAGCAAAGATCACCCTGTCCGATTTGGAGGATGCAAAAATATCTAGTTATATTATTCAACAAAAAGCAGTGGGTTCTCCTGCTGTATTGATCAAGATTACTCATGCAATCAACTTCAAATCCTGATGATTTAGTTATTATCTCATTTTTATTTGCAGGTGCTTGCTCAGTGCAAAATTGTCTGTACTTGCCTATACAGCACCAAACAGTGACTGCACTTGAAAATGATTCATTGGTTGCATCTGGAGAGGTTACGATATGGCCGGTTATGTCCTTTTTTTTCTTGAAAGCTACTCTCACTTTTCATTTAAGACAAGAGCAGTGTCCCCCTTCTATGTAGGTTTACTGTCTCCTGTTCTGAGTCATTTTACTAACAGAGAGCAGTTCCTATGTGACACCCAAATTTCTGTGCTATCTGTCAATCTGTGTGAGTAAATCACCGTGGGTCGCTTTGCTCAGTGGACATCATGAGGACGTTAGGACGATAGTAGTTTGAGTTTGAAGGTAAAACCTGATGATTTACACTGCTGTGGTATGCTCCCGTGGGTGGGGTGTCATGGGAGCAGCATGGACTGGAGTTGCACATCAGGATCATCCAGCATCTCTGATCCAGCTGGGAATTGTTCGGTAAACTGACTTTTCTGATAAAATCGCCCTGTGTCTGGAACCCACTGAGAGTCTAACTCAGTCAAGTTCAATATTTACTCAGGGGTAGTTAGAGGGTCACAAATCTACTCTGCACCCCTCCCTCCCCCCAACTGGACATGGACTGGATCCCTGACAACCATTCCTGACCAGATGGCCATCCCTCACCTCAATGGACCTAAACCACCCTCTCCCTACACTGACCTGACCATCAACATCCAGTTCCAGCCCCACCACCAAGACCCATTATTCGTTATCCCCAACAGAATTCTGGCTGAACATTCCTTCCAGCAGGCTGGATCTGACAAACGACGATCACAGGCTGACCTTCCACTCTCTAGGCCTTATCCTTATAGAAGCATAACCCCTCCCCCCCCCCTATATTTGTTAGCCTGTAGGCTCCTTCCACCTAGCAGATCTAATACCTCAACAACAGAAATGACATGACATTCAATTGCCTTAGTCATGAACTCTCCACTTCTGGATTTGACACTATCCTCCCACCTTTGTACCTGGGGCCTTTGATGACCAGGCAATCCTAAGCCTTCATTTCCTCCCCTGGCAACACAGCCACATGATGGAGCAGATATAGTAGGAAATGCAAATGCTGGAGAATCTGAGATAACAAGGTATAGAACTGGATGAACACAGCAGGCCAAGCAGCATCAGAGGAGCAGGAAGAATGACGTTTCAGGTCTAGACCTTTCTTCAGAATGGGGGAGGGGACGGGGACTCTGAAATAAATAGAGAGAGGGGGGATGTAGATAGAAGATGGATAGAGGAGAAGATTGGTGGAGAGGAGAACCCACGCTCGGTTCGCACTAAACAACTGCACCTAACAGCCGCAAACCATTTCAACTCCCCCTCCCATTCTTTAGACGACATGTCCATCATGGGCCTCCTGCAGTGCCACAATGATGGTACCTGAAGGTCGCAGGAACAGCAACTCATATTCCGCTTGGGAACCCTGCAGCCCAATGGTATCAATGTGGATTTCACGAGCTTCAAAATATCCCCTCCCTCTACCGCATCCCAAAACCAGCCCATGTAGTCCCCGCCTCCCTAACCTGTCCTTCCTCGCACCTATCCCCTTCTCCCACCTCAAGCTGCACCGCTGTCTCCTACCTACTAGGCTCATCCCACCCTCTTGACCTGTCCATCCTCCCTGGACTGACCTATCCCCTCCCTAACTCCCCACCTACACTCATCTTTACTGGCTCCATCCCCACCTGTTTGACCTGTCTGTCTCCTCTCCAACTATCTTCTCCTCTATCCATCTTCTATCCACCTCCCCCTCTCTTCCTATTTATTTCAGAACCCTCTTCTCCTCCCCCATTTCGGAAGAAGGGTCTAGGCCCAAAACGTCAGCTTTCCTGCTCCCCTGATGCTGCTTGGCCTGCAGTGTTCATCCAGCTGTACACCTTGTTATCACATGATGGAGCTACTGAATTTACTGACTGGGCAACCTAAACCTACCACCCTTCCCCCTCCAGTAACACAGTTTTCACAGGAATCGCCGAGGCTTCTCAATTCTCTGTTGGACAATAACATCATTAACTGTTGCAAAAGTGGATGTGATTTCAACAAAGATCTTCTTCACTGGTGGGTTTGTGGGTTTCTGACAGGTTCATAACAAGGTCCAAGAGTTTCAAGCACAGAAGATATCCAAAGGTATGTGAGCAATTGGGTTCTGACCATGGTTGGAGCATCTGAGCCAAAATGCTGCTTGGCTACTTTGCATTTCAGCATAAGGCATGTAACAAGGTGAAAGGACACTTATAATTTCTTGTACTTTAAGTACCTGCATTGTAAAATAACCAACCGATTTTATTAAAACTGACGATATTTATTGGTACAGAGGAAATCTTGAGCACATCAAGAAAACATAAATCCATACCTCTGTAATGTTTCTGATAGTCTTGTCATTAATGTAGATTTTTCTATCTAGAACATTATACTCTCCAACTGTTTTAAACTGTACTGTGCCTTTGTCCGTAATCCACTTTATTAAGTTGTATCCATTTACGGAATCTCCAGATTTGTCAAAGTAAAATGGTTTCCCCACTTCAGTGAAATTCACTTGTCTCAGTGCTTCAAGTAGCTACCAAAAAAGGGGTCAATAATTATTATACTCTGTCTTTTAGGCAAGATTGGACATTCAGAGATCAGTTACAACTATATTTTACTACTACTCGTCCATAGCATGCCTAGCATGTGGAAAAAGACCTTTCAGCCCAACAAGTCCACACCAACCCTCAGAGCATCCCACCCAGACCCATTCCCCAAACCCACCTAATCTACACATCCATGAACACTACAGGCAATTTACCACGGCCAATCCATCTAGCCTGCACATCTTTGGACTGTAGGAGGAAACCGCAGCAAACCCACATAGACACAGGGAGAATGTGCAAGCTCCACACAGACAGTTGCCCAAGGGTGGGATTGAATCCAAGCCCCTGGTGCTGTGAGGCAGCAGTACTGACCACTGAGCCACCTAGCTTGTGTTGAAGCCTACAGCAAAGGTGAATCCCATATTTTGTTGATAAGCGAATTAGTTACTTCCACCTATATAATTTCTATTTTTCAGTTGTGAAGCATATATGGAATCCCTATGGCAACACAGATCACATTTCTACCTTTAAAAGGTATCCGTGCATACTGGCTGAAGAAAAGCTATTTTACATGAAACCAATAAATGTAGCAATTTTCAGAGCCTTTTTTCACTTTCATACTGTGTAATAAGCAATACTTGCATTTATGAAATGCTTTCAATGTAAGAAACATTACAAGTTTCTTCACAGGTTGATTAGCTGACTGAAAAATTTGGCAAGAAGCAGCAAAGCATTCTTTCCAAATTTAGATAATGTCTGCTTAAGAATTAACAGTATTTTTTTGGACGATGTCTTTTTTCAAAAGCCATTGCCTTTCGAATTGGCATTGATGAGCCATTAAACCTTAATCAAATACCATATGTCCAGGAGCTACAGTAGGAAAGAATAACAGTCTTCAGTGTTATCATTCACCAATGTAATGGTACAAAAGTTAACCTGATATCAGGGCGTGTATGCCAGCTCACTCCTTGCTCTGCTATATAGTTACAGTGACATTTACCAATTACTTTATAAGGATAATTTCCTGCAAGTAAATAATATTAGTGTAAAGTATCTACCTGCCATGGAGCAAAATTGGAATTTTTTTGGCATGTTCCTTCATGACATTTGAGAAGATTCCTCAGAGCATGAGCTACTGATTGAACTGCTAGGTATGTTGCATATGTGCCACTTGGCTCAATATTTTGAACCAAATAATCGTCATTAAAATCTTCAATAGATTCATTTATTTTGGTACAAGTATGAAGAGATGCTGGTTTCAAAGAACCTGAAATGGAATAGTTTTCTGAGCTTGACTTGTTTGTCATTGTAACATCGTGGGATTCCTCTGAACACGTAAAACGAAGTTGCCTGTATTCTTCAATGAACTTGTTAACAGCCCCAGGTCGTGTCTTGAGGTTCCTTAAGTGTTCTGAAAAACCTGAAATTTGTCCCATCTTGAAAGCCAAGCCAAATATGTTTCCAACTTTTTTAATATTTGGCATTGACGCAACAGCTCTGGATATGGCCCAGGCATCACTGGCAATCCATGTTTTAGTAATATTACGCCAAACTATTTCCTTCAGCAATTTAACGACAATTTGTGATTTAGCAAAGAGAACAAGAACATTTGCGTTAGGAGTAGCTTCAATTTTTGAAACCAAGGCCTGTATTGCCTCATCATGCTGTCTGCTACCAACAAATGATGAAATCTGTTCCTGAAAAGCAATACAAATGTCGAGCTGTTGTGTATTTGAAATGAAATCAGTCATTGCAGATTTGCCATAGTCATCATCTGTTGCAATGACCCCAATCCAGTTCCAATGAGAGTTGCTAATAAATTCAGCCAAGGCCTTTGTTTGATGGATGTCACTTGGAACAGTGCGTAAAAATGACATAAATCGCAACTTGTCACTAAGGATTGCGGCAGAAGATGCAAAACTTATCTGTAAAACAGTTAGAATAAAGGAAAGATTTCAACAAAGGTTCTGCTAAACATATGCGGGGCAAGAACATTTCTGAGATCACATCTGACTTTGAATGGAAGTAGTTTCTCTATAAATTTCCCAGTAGAAACATGGCTGGAGCTTCCTTCACCTACATGTGGAGTCCTGTTTACTTTCAGGAGTCATCCACGGACCTAGCAGGAATAGCTAATATCAAGAAATCTGGCCTCGGTCATGCAGAATCATGGCTACAATCATAAATGTTTCTGTAAGCTTTTTTTTGGACTGGGCTAGGCATAACCAACTCTCAATATCTTTTTCATTAATTTCTGCTTTTTTTCTCTCATAATCTCACTTTAGTTCTGTATTTGTTACAATCATAATTCATAACATATATATTAAACTTTTTCAGTTTTGGCGATCCTTTGACAATCAGAGATTATTTAGCATCAGGTAAAGATTTTAACAGAATGGCACCTGCATGTCAGCCAGAAAGTAAGACCTGGTTGCAGGTGGGAAAACTCTCAATCTGTCTGGAGGAATGATCCTATGCTTCTCGTACTCTATTTACTGTGAAACCATGAGATGTCACAACAGAAGTAGGTCAGTTGATCCATTGTGTCTGCTTTGCCATCCAGCAATTTCGTGGCTGATTTGATAATCCCCAATTTCACTTTCCCGTCTTTTCCCCATATCCGTGGATTAAAAATCTGCTTGTTTTAGCCTTCAGCATCATTAATGACCCCAACCTTGATTGCTCTGTATGGTAAAGAATTCCACAGATTCACCACTGTCTTAATTGGGTGGCCCCTAAGCCTGAGAGTATGCTGTATACTGAGACTCTCTCAGAAGGGGAAATAATCTCTCCATATATACCCTGTCAAGGCCCCAAACTTTATACATTTGAATATTTTTCAATTGCCTTTCACTCTTCTAAGCTCAAAAGGGTACAGGCCCATTCTACTTAACTTTCCACATAATTAAGTCCATCCATGCTGGATCGGCGGCTAGCACAGGGGAAGCAGTCCTGGAGCAGCAGCTGGTGCCGGGAAGCAGTCCCGGAGCAGTGGCTGGCATGGGGAGCGAATCCCAGGCAGAGGCCGGAGCGGGGAGCGAGTCCCAGGCGGAGGCTGGAGCGGGGAGCGTGTCCCAGGCAGAGCCTGGAGCGGGGAGCATGTGGCAGGCGGAGCCCGGAGCGGGGATCGAGTCCCAGGCGGAGGCCGGTGCGGGGAGCACGTCCCAGGCGGAGGCCGGAGCGGGGATCGCGTCCCAGGCAGAGGCCGGAGCGGGGAGCGCGTCCCAGGCGGAGGCCGGAGCAGGGAGTGCATCCCAGGCGGAGGCCGGAGCGGGGAGTGCGTCCCAGGCGGAGGCTGGAGCGGGGAGCGAGTCCCCGGTGGAGGCCGGAGCGGGGAAGCGAGTCCTTGAAGGAAAACCTTGAAGCTTGGTGCAGAAGGGATGGTTGTTGGACTGGGGTCTGGCATGACCAGTCAAACCACATGTGGAAGTACCTATGCTGAGCTCCTGCAATGTAATGTGAATTTGTAATTTGTTTATTTGATGTAATGCCAATCCTTTAACTCTATCTTATTTCTGATTTACTCTTCTAACAACATAAATTAATGAAACAGATTTTCTTTTTTATTCCTCTTTTGTAACAAAGATTTATACATAGTCACTTATTCCTAAGATGGTGCCATGAGAGGTGACATTGCAAAACTTTTCATTGTGCTCCTGTACTTCTGTACACAGGATATTCTATTCTATTTGATTCTAAAGGTAAGGTTACTAGGGAATCTAATGCAAAAAAAGGCCAATAAATCCCCCGGACTTGACAACTTGCATCCCAGGAGGCAGCGACAGAGATACACTTATATTTTCTTTCAAGAATTCTCAGATTCTGGAGAAGTCCAAAAGGAATGGAAAACTGCCAATGTAACATCCTATTTCGAAAAGGAGGGACATAGAAAGCATACAACTGCAGTCCAAATTAGTTTAACGTCTCTCATTAAGAAATGTTGGAGTCTGTTATTAAGAATATAATAGCAGAGCATTAAGAAATGTGTAATATGATCAAGCAGAGCCAATTCAGCCTCACAAAGAGGAAATGATGCCTGACAAAGTTCTAAGAATTCTTTTAGGAGGTAACAATCTAAAACTGAAAAAAGAATTGGGTAGTTTCTTCAAGAGTGGGATAGAAAAATTGTGTATTTCACCTTATAATAGATTTGATGAGATATGAGATAGTATTTAAGCGCGATCAAAACAATGATTGTTTTGCCATACCACTGTTGATATGCAAACCCACAGCAGATTTGGATGAACAATACACATGGCATGACTTGTGAATCTTTATACCTTATTTCCAAGTTGTATCACATGTAGCACAGGAATCATCTCACATCTATCATCTTCATTATCTTTATGTAAACACTTGCAGGAATTTGCATAAAAATTGCTCTCCAAACTAGCTGTAGACAGTCAGAGATAGTGAGAATTGCTGATGCTGGAGTCTGAGATAACACAGTGTGGAGCTAGAGGAACACAGCAGGCCAGGCAGCATTGGAGGAGCAGGAAAGCTGATATTTCGGGTCGGGACCCTTCTTTAAAAATAGGCGAGGGGAAGGGAGCTCTGAAATAAAAGGGGTGGGGTGTGTTGGTGATAGCAGGTAGGCAGTGGAGCGGATAGAGTGGGAGAGAAGACAGACAGATCAAGGAGGCGGGGGTGAAGCTAGAAAAGGTGAGTGTAGGTAGGTAGTGGTGGGGTTTGGTCAGTGAGGTGGGAGGAGCCAATAGGTGGGAGGGATGACAGGCAGGTCAGTGAGGCAGGGAATGGGGTAGGACTGGTCTTGGGATGAGGTCGGGGGTGGGGAGAGTTTGAAGTTAGTAAAGTCCACATTGAGATCATTGGGCTGTAGGCTTCCAAGGAAGAATAGGAGGTGCTCTTCGTCCAGTTTCCGGGTGACATCGTTGTGACACTGGAGGAGGCCCAAGATGGATTTGTCACCATGGAGTGGGAGGGGGTGTTGAAGTGGTTTGCGACTGGGAGGTGTTGTTGTTTGTCATGAACCGAGCATAGGTGTTCCACAAAGCGGTCTCCAAGCCATCAGTTTCCCTGATATAGAGGAATTCACATCGGGAACAGCAGATACAGTGAACCACATGAGTAGATGTGCAGGTGAACATCTGTTTGATGTGGATGGTTTTTTTGTGGCCTGGGATGGGGGTGAGGGGTGAAGTGTAGGGGCAGGTGTAGCACTTCCTGCAGTTGCAGGGAACAGTGCCGGGTGTGGTGGGGCTGGTGGGGAGTGTGGAGCAGACGACGCTGTCATGGAGAGAGCAGACCCTCTAGAAGCAGATAAGGGTAGGGAGGGGAATATATCCTTGGTAGTGGGGTCAGATTGCAGGTGGCGGAAGTGGCAGAGAATGATGCGTTGAAGCCAGAAGTTATTGAGGTGATATGTGATGACAAGGGAGATTTTGTCTTTGTTTTTATTGCAGGGCAGGGGTATGAGGGCAGAGGTGTGGGAAACTCAAGAGATACAGCCAAGGGTTTTTCGACTACTGAGGGGGGGGATGTTGCGTCCTTGAAATATGAGGGCATCTGGGATATTAACAATTGACTATTAATCTAGAATGGCATTGTCACAGTTTAGCCTTTTTTCCCAAAAGCTCAAATATTATTTTTCATGGAATCCCTACAGTGTGGAAACAGCCCTTTGGCCCAACAAGCCCACACCGAACCTTGGAGCAGACCACCCAGAGCCATCACCGTAATCTACACCTCCCTGAACACTACAGGCAATTTAGTGTGGTCATTCTGCCTAGCCTACACATCTTTGGACAGTGGGAGGAAACCAGAGCACCCAGAGGAAACCCACGCAGACACAGGGAGAATGAGCAAACTCCACACAGTCACCTGAGGCTGGAATCATTTTGGGAGCAGATGGGGTGGAAGTGGCGGAATTCGAAGTAGGGAATCATATTCTTGCAGGAAGGTGGGTGAGAGGAAGTGTGGTCTAGGTAGCTGTGGGAGTCAGTGGGCTTGAAACAGATGTTGGTTTTGAGGTGGTCACCAGAGATGGAGACAGAGAGGTTCAGGAAGGAGAGAGAGGTATCAGAGATGATCCAGGTAAACTTGAGGTCAGGGTGGAAGGTGTTAGGAAAGTGGATGAACTATTTCAGCTCCTCGAGGGAGCATGAGGCAGCACCGAATAATCATTGATGTCGCGGAGGCAGAGATGGGGGATAGTACCAGTGCAGCCCTGGGCGAACTGGCAATTACAAGTATAAGTACCCTCTATCTAAAGTCAACTATTTTCAGCTTAAGGGCTGATTCTACTGACTAGTGCTCAATTAGAAGAAGTGCTTGTGCTACTGCTGTTTAAACCTCTAAGAAATGGCAAGACGCGTGGTGACAACCTTAGTTCTCACTTCAACGTTACTGCGGTTTCTGTCCCCTTCTTGTTCTGGAAGCATGACATGGAGATTGTGTGGTGGTAACACCAGGAATGAAAAAAAAAGCTCAAAGATATGGCAAGAGGAGGGGCCAAAAGGTTCTTATCAGGAAGTCATATTCACCCAGGGCCTCCAGGAGGCATTTCTCCAGTTGCAACCTCATTTAGGAACAGTATATGAGGTGACTCTGAGCCACAAAACAGATGGTCACTGAAATCTGCCGCCTCTTATAGGCAGATCTGCAGTTTCAGATCAGGACAACAAGTGACTTTGAGGGTGATGACTTGAAAGCAAAACCACAACTAGGACCATAAATATAACGTAGTCAGGAAGAAAGGCGATAGGTACTAAGGAGAACCTACATTGCCCAGAATGTATGCGAACATGGAACACGCTGTTGAAGTGAATGGCACTGGTGCACTCAAGGGGAGCAGAGACAAACATGTGGGAGGCAGGGAATGGGAAGGATATGTTGACAGAGTTCAATGAACAAGAGAGGGAGCAGCTTATGCTGAACATAAACACCAATGTGGGTGTCTTGCAGTGAATGACCTTTTGTCTATGTTGCAAATACTTAGTGATACCTGTGAAGAGAAATACAAAGATCCTTATGGGAAAAGTGTTGCACAAGAGTAATGCTTTACATACCTGCGGCATAAGTGCTACATTAAATATTCTTGCGATAGGAATCGACAGCTCAGAATAAACTTCTCCTATAACAGCTTTTACAATTGGCTGGTAATCTGTGTAATTGCATCGAACCTCCACGCAATTTTCTGAGCTATTTGTCTTGGAAAGAAGCCTCATTGCAGCCATCACAGCTCTGGTGGAATCTGTACAGGAATCATGTATCTCATATCCAAGTTTAATACCCGGTAGTAGGGTAGAATTGTTAATCATTTCAATAGTGTGTATCATAGACTGGAGCCAGATAAATCTCTGAATGTCAAATCTTTAAAAGAAGAAATATTAAAAAGTTTAATATTTAAACATCATCATATTGATTCCTTGATACTTCAATACACAAAAATACACACGGGTAGCATGGTGGCACAGTGTTTAGTGCTGCTGTGTCACAGCACCAGGGACCTGGGTTGGATTCCAGCCTCGGGTGACTGTGCAGAGTTTGCACATTCTCCCCGTGTCTGTGTGCTCCTCTGGGTGCTCCGGTTTCCTCCCACAGTCCAAAGATGTGTAGGCTAGGCAGAATGACCACGCTAAATTGCCTGTAGTGTTCAGGGAGGTGTAGATTACGGTGATGGCTCTGGGTGGGCTGCTCCAAGGTTCGGTGTGGGCTTGTTGGGCCAAAGGGCCTGTTTCCACACTGTAGGGATTCCATGAAAAATAATATTTGAGCTTTTGGAAAAAAAGGCTAAATTGTGACAATGCCCATCTAGATTAATAGTCAATTGTTAATGTCAATAACAATGTTTATCAGGCATGTAATTTGTGACAAAGGGCATATGGACACAACAGCTGTGTTTTTTTCATAAGAGATGTAACTGCAGACAAATCCAAGGTGGGAAGGGGGAAAGTCATACAAGAGTGAGATTTCTGAAGAAAGGTCACTGGGCTCAAAATATTAACTCTGTTTCTCTCTCCACAGATGCTGCCAGACCTGTTGAGTTTTTCATCAATTTTTGTTTTTGCTTATGAGAGGGAGTCTATTAGGAACATAGGAACAGGAGCTGACCATTCATTGCATTGAGCCTGCTCTGTCATTTAGTACAATCATGGCTAATTGAATACTTTGACGACTTTTATTCATACTATTCCCAAACCCTTTACGCCATTAGTATCAAGCATTTGTCACCCTCTGCATTAAACATACTGAAAGAGCTTCCTTCCATAGCTCGCTGGATTAGAGAATGCCAAAGATTCACAACACTCTGAAGAAAAAAGATACCTATTTCTCCTCATTTTGGTCCTCTCAAATTTATAAATTGTGCCCTCTGGTTAGTAAGTTTGCGTTGAACACCAAAATAGGTGGTGTAAGTGGACAGTGAAGAAGATTACCTCAGAGTACAATGGGATCTTGATGAAATGGACCAATGGGCTCAGGAGTGACAAATGGAGTTTAATTTAGATAAATGTGAGGTGCTCATTTTGGAAAGGCAAATCAAGGCAGGACTTAGACACTTAATGTAGGGCTCTGGGATCCTTTGCTGATCAAAGAGACCTAAAGGAGCAGGTGCACAGTTTTTGAAAGTGGAGTTGAAGGTAGGCAGGGCAGTGAAGAAGGTGTTTGGCACACTTGCCAACATTGTTCAGTGCATTGAGTATAGGAGTTGGGATATCATGTTGCGGCTATACAGAACATAGATGAGGCCACTTTTAGAATACTACATTCAATTATGGTCTCCCTGCTGTGGGAAAGATGTTGCTAAACATGAGAGGGTTAAGAAAAGAGTTACAAGATGTTGCTTGGATTGGAGAGCTTGAGCTATAGGGAGAGACTGAATAGGCTGGGGCTTTTTTCCGTGAAGCAGTGTAGGCTGAGGGATTACCCTATACGGGTGTGTAAAATCTTTTTTTCCCCAGGGTAGGGGAGTCAAAATCTAGAGGACATAGGTTTAAGATGACAGGGGAAAGATTTTAAAGGGACCTGAGGGGCAACTTTTTATGAAAGAGCTTGGTGCTTGTATAGAATGAGCTGCCTAAGGAAATGGTGAAGGCAGGTAAAATTACAGCATTAATAAAGACATGAAGATGGAAACATGAATGGGAAGGGTTGAGATTGACATGGGCCAAATGCTGGTAAATAAGACTAAATCAGTTTAGGATATCCTGTTGTGCAGACAAGTTGGAAAGAAGAGCCTGTATTCAGGCTGTAAAACTTTACGACTCTGTTGGAGTTGATATTTGTTGTGAAAATAGAAGTACAAACGTGAAAACAGTTTTCTTTAAGTAAAAATAGTACTGCACAAATTTACTTCTGAAATCTAGTAATAAAGTGAAAAAATCTCATACCCAAGATAACAAAGTGTGAAGCTGGATGAACACAGCAGGCCAAGCAGCATCTCAGGAGCACAAAAGCTGACGTTTTGGGTCTAGACTCTTCATCAGAGAGGGGGATGGGGTGAGGGTTCTGGAATAAATAGGGAGAGAGGGGGAGGCGGACTGAAGATGGAGAGAAAAGAAGATAGGTGGAGAGAGTATAGGTGGGGAGGTAGGGAGGGTATAGGTCAGTCCAGGGAAGACGGACAGGTCAGGGAGGTGGGATGAGGTTGGTAGGTAGATGGGGGTGCGCCTTGGGGTGGGAGGAAGGGATGGGTGAGAGGAAGAACAGGTGAGGGAGGCAGAGGCTGGCTGGGCTGGTTTTGGGATGCAGTGGGGAGAGGGGACGGGTTGGGCTGGTTTTGCGATGCAGTGGGGAGAGGGCCTTGACCGTGTCTCTCGCATTTTCCGCAACACATCCCTCACACCCCACCCCCGCCATAACCGCCCCAAGACGATGCCCCTCGTTCTCACATATCACCCCACCAACCTCCGAATACAACACATCATCCTCCGACACTCCCGCCATCTACAATCCGACCCCACCACCCAAGACATTTTTCCATCCCCACCTTTGTCTGCCTTCCAGAGGGACCACTCTCTCCGTGACTCCCTTGTCTGCTCCACACTCCCCTCCAACCCCACCACACCCGGCACCTTCCCCTGCAGCAGCAGGAAGTGCTACACTTGCCCCCACACCTCCTCCCTCACCCCCATCCGAGACCCCAAGATGACCTTCCATATTAAGCAGATGTTCAACTGCACATCTGCCAATGTGGTGTACTGTATCCATTATACCCGGTGTGGCTTCCTCTACATTGGGGAAACCAAGCGGAGGCTTGGGGACCGCTTTGCAGAACACCTCCACTCAGTTCGTAATAAACAACTGCACCTCCCAGTTGCGAACCATTTTAACTCCCCCTCCCATTCCTCAGACGACATGTCCATCGTGGACCTCCTGCAGTGCCACAATGATGTCACCCAAAGGTTGCAGGAGCACCAACTCATATTCTGCGTGGGAACCCTGCAGCCCAATGGTATCAATGTGGACTTCACAAGCTTCAAAATCTCCCCTTCCCCCACTGAATCCCAAAACCAGCCCAGTTCACCCCTCCCCCCACTATATCCCAAAACCAGCCCAGCATGTCTCCGCCTCCCTAACCTGTTCTTCCTCTCACCCATCCCTTCCTCCCACCTCAAGCTGCACCTCCATTTCCCACCTACTAACCTCACCCCGCCTCCTTGACCTGTCCGTCTTCCCTGGACTGACCAATCCCCTCCCTACTTCCCCACCTATACTATCCTCTCCACCTATCTTCTTTTCTCTCCATCTTCAGTCCACCTCCCCCTCTCTCCCTACTTATTCCAGAACCCTCACCCCATCCCCCTCTCTGATGAAGGGTCTAGGCCCGAAACGTCAGCTTTTGTGCTCCTGAGATGCTGCTTGGCCTGCTGTGTTCATCCAGCTTCACACTTTGTTATCTTGGATTCTCCAGCATCTGCAGTTCCCATTATCCCATATCTCATACCCAGTTTTTTTTTAACCAGTGTAGTTTTCTTGTATAGCAAAGAAACATACGGTCATTTGAAATTTAACCTCCAAACCATGTTGGTTTACAAATTGTAATGATTTTACAGGAGAAAGGAACAACTAATGAAACACTTACACTTTGCATTTTTCTGCATTTGGTTTATTGCCAGTGTTTACATTTTCCACGAGTCCATGGATTGGAAAGATTCCACCAATAGTGATGTCTCCTTGGCTTTTGGCTCCAATAAGGTCATCAACTGTATCACAAGCTTTCACCGGGCAGTAAAGTAAAAGACAGGCCCAAACATAGGCAGCTTTCACAGTGAACATGGTTCCAAGAAATTTTAGTTGCATAAAAAAAACTAACGAAATAAGAACTTAAATATAACTAGAAAAAAAAACCTTTAAGAAGAAATTATATTTCTCAATATCATACCATTTGCTTTTTTTTAACTGAGAAGACTGGAAACAATTTAAAGCAGCTACCTGTTTTGATCTCAGAAACTTCCAATGCTGTTGTTATTCTGCAGCACACTGATTCTCTGCAAGGAGTTTCTTTTGCTTTTAAAGATATGAAATATCGTTCTGACAGATGAGTTCATACCAGGAACTTCCCTGCCTAATTAACATGTTTGGTTTCTCCCTAAGGTACTCTCACTTCCTGCTTTTATTTTTAGGCTGTTTAGCAGTTCAAGACAGAGGTAACTGGAGACTTGAATAGTTGGTATTGTAATTTTAAAATGAATAAAATATAAATTATTTCATGCTCAGTTTTTGTACACCTGTGTATGAAACCTAAATGCTTATTTGAAAGTGTTTGATGTGGCCATTGTTTCCTGTGGTGTGTAATTAGCAGTGAGGTCTAAGGTTTATTTTCATTCATTCATAAAACGTGGGCATCAGAATACATTGACCATTACAAATTGCCCTTGAGAAGATGCTGGTGAGCCACTTTGTTGAAATGCAGCTATTCATCGGTGTGGGTAAAGCTGTAATGTGATTGGGAAGGGAATCGGAGATTTTGAATTAGCAATGGTGAAGGAGCAATTATATATTTCTGTGTCAGGATGGTGTGTCATATGAAATGAAACTTGCATGTGATGGTGTTCCATTGTACCTGCTGTCCGTACTTCCATGCCATAAAGGACACTGTTTGGAAGATGCTGTTGAAAAAGTCTTAAAATGCTGCAGAAGTTCCTCCTCAATGGGCAATCCCTTACTCTGTAGTTATACCCTCTCATCCTAGAATCTCCCAAAAAAGGAAGCAACTTTCTGGCAACTTGCTGTCAAATTCCGTGAGAATCCTATATATTTCAATGAGGTAACCTTTAATTCATCTAAGCTCTAAAGTGTACAAGCCCAACTGACTAAACCTCTACTCATAAAACAATCCCTCTATACTCATGTTTCTTTTCTTATGTAAGGGACCCAAAATTGTACACAATATTCCAGCTTTGATCTGACTAGTAGCTTTCATTGTTTTAGCAAGACTTTCCTGTTTGTATTTTCAGTTTTCTTTGAAATAAATTCCACCTCCCACTTGCGTTCCCTCTTACCTTCTGAAGTTGTATACTAACATTTTATGATCTGTGCTTGAGGATTGCCAAATCCTGTGTGCTGTGGCTTTATGCAATCTTTGTCTATTTAAATTATATTCAGCTCTTCTGTTCTTCCAGCAAAAGCACATAACTCACACTGTATTCTATCTACCAGTGCTTTTTTGCCCACTGATTTAACTGATTTATCCCTCTGTAAACTTTTTGTGTCATCCTCAGTATTTGCCTTTCCACATACTTTGTTCCACAAACAATGTTTGTTATAGTGCATTCACTTTCCTTATCCAAGTCATTAACATATTATAAATAAAAGTGGCTCCAGCACTAATACCTGCAGTACTACACTAGCTATAGCTTCCATTCTGAAAATACCCACATTTATCCGAGCTCTCTGTGTTAGCCTATTCTCTACCTTTGCTAATATACTATTTCCAATGTCATGGACTCTTATCATATTAAATAGCCAAACATGTGGTACCTTATTAAACACCTCCTGGAATTCCAAATACGTTACTTCTACTGCTTCACCTCTATCTGTCCTACTCGTTAATTCCTCAGATAATTCTAATAAACCTTTCTGACATAATTAACTCTTCATGAAGCCATATAATATTCCTGGAGAAAGAGAGTTGAGTGGGAATGGTCTGGGCCCAGAGCTGGAGCTGACCTCTGCTTATCACAAAACTTATTATACAGGAGTG
This sequence comes from Stegostoma tigrinum, assembly GCF_030684315.1. NCBI lineage: Eukaryota > Metazoa > Chordata > Chondrichthyes > Orectolobiformes > Stegostomatidae > Stegostoma > Stegostoma tigrinum. Next base: position 48,059,656 of record NC_081357.1, on the reverse strand, counting down.
GTGCAGGTCAGTGTACTGCTGACTCACTGGTCCGGGGATAGCATTTCACGGTTGTCAGCTTGTTAATCTGAACGTCATAGCTGAAGCTGGGAGTCTACCAGATTCACTCTCAATCTTCCAGTAGCTTGTAAAATGTAAACAGTGAGATTTTAAAATGTTGGATATTCATTCAGCAACTCTGAGTGACAATGGAGTCCATTTAATTGAAAGGTGATGAGTGATAGAGTTCCAGGCAGCTTTCCAATTGAATAGCATGATGACATGCAATGTTTTATGTGCATATGCACTGCATTCATGGGTACCCTGCGTTACGTTTTTTCATAGGCATTCCATCTGAGAGTGAACAAACCACCAGTTGAGAGAGAGAGTGAAGTTAAAAAAGGAAGGAACTAGTCCAAGAAGGCAATTCAAGGACTGTTGATTTGACCAGCTTTGTTGCTGCAGTGACCATGTTCCTGGTTTGTTTTGACCATAGGACCATGAGGCTCTGTAGCACTGCATCTCTGGATCTCCAGAGCACTGTGTCTCCGGAACACTGCATATCTGGATCTCTGGAGCACTGGGTCTCTGGAGCACTGCATCTCTGGAAACTGGATCTCTGGAGCACTGTGTCTCTGGAGTACTGGGTAGCATCTCCCTGAGGCTGAATCTCCCTCCCTGAAGAGTTGGAAGTTCTGCCTCTGAATAATTGTTGGGCAATTGCCGTGACTATGGTGCAGCCATTTGACCTCTAAGCCATGCTACATAATAAAATCCAGTCATTTACATTGGGGTGTAGTGAAGCCACTCTCAACATTAAATCCATCCATAATCTCTGTAAAATCATGAGATAATAATAGTCATAGGTCACTTAACCTGTCTAGTCTGCACCACCATTGAATGGGATTCTGGCTGTTCTTGATAATCCCAGTTTCACTTTCCTGCCTTTCCTCACAACCCAATATACTGATCTAAAATAAAAGGCAAGGAGAATAGGTTCAAAGTCCAAATAAAGGAATCATTTCAAACAGACACCATATTTGGCAATGGCCTCAATCATGCCAGCTGGACAGGAAAATGTGTATTGTAGAACTGATTTTATTAGAATTTCTGTAACTATTCTGGGTGGTCCAGTTTCCCCCCACAGTCCGAAGGTGTGCAGGCTAGGTGGATTGGCCATGCTAAATTGCCTGTAGTGTTCAGGGTGTATGGGTTAAAGGGGAATGGGTCTGGGTGAGATGCTTCAAGGGGCGGTGTGGACTTTTTGGGCCGAAGGGCCTGTTTCCACACTGTAGGGAATCTATTCTAATCTATTGTAGGGACAGTTGAGATTTCAATTTAAACCAATTTGTTGATAACATGCCTATATTCTATAGTACACAATAAAAAATTACAATACAGTGTATCAGGAAAAACCACTGTTAAAGGTTTCGTGATCCTAAGAAAGTATTTTGCCCACATCAATTAATTGTCAAACTGAATGCAACTGCAATAAAACCAATTGCGTTGGCAATGTATCTAAAACTGAATTGCACAAGACTTCATTGCCGGCTCAAGTCAGTTCCTAACATTCCCAATTTTAAAAATGATCTTTCTCTAACTACTTTTAGCAATACTGATTGCAGAATTAATCCAAAACTGTACCTTCCCATCCCATAACAAGCCAACGTATTTTGTCTAATGAGACTGTGAAGCATGTTTCAGTACGAAAAAGGTCAACTCTAAACCATTTAAACAAAGAAAGTATTTTGAAATATTTCTCGTCCAAAATATGTCAACTCATACATGGCTCAGGACTTTATTTGTAAATTTTGAAGAATTTGGAACGATTAATTATTTAATATACAGAACATTTGAAACCACTGAACTGTGCTTAAAGGTCCAATTATAAATAAAAAATGAAGTCTTTTTTTCTCAGCACTATTAAGGTAGTTTGTGAGGATATCTTGCGCTCTCGTGTTGCTTCTCCACCTGCTATAGAAAAGGAATGTTTCAACTGACTTGCTACTTTTGCAAGAAAAAGTGGCTGTGATGTTTCTGTTTAGAAAAATAAAGACCACACTTTGTTCGGTTTCTAAAGAAGTGTTTGGTTTGCATAAAAATGGATTGAGTGAACGTGAGAAGCTCCGTTGGCATGTTTCTTGACTACAGTTCCAGCGAGCCGACACTTAGTGTGCATCCTCATGTCAGAAGCTGTCAGGCTATGATTAACAAGGCCAAACTGATTATTCCACAAGGTTCTGAGGAAGCTTTATAAATTTATACATTTAGTTCTGCACTCTCTGCTATAGGAAAGATGTTGTCATATCTTCAGAGAATCATACATTCCCTACAGTGTGGAAACAGGCCCTTTGGCCCAACAAGTCCACACCAAACCTCACAGCATCCCACCCAGACTCCTTCCTCGAAAAGCCACCTCATCTACACATCCCTATGGGCAATTTAGCATGGCCCATTCACCTAACCTGCACATCCTTGGATTGAAACTTGAAAGGGCTTAGAAAAGGTTTACAAGGATTTTGCTGGAGTTGGAGGGTTTGAGCTATGGGGGAGAATAAGCTGGGGATACCTTCCCTGAGTGTCTCATGCCAAGGGGCGACCTTATGAATGTGTACAAAATCATGAGGGGCATGGATAGGCTGAATAGCCAAAAGTCTTTTCTGCAGGCTTGGGGAGTCCAAAACTAGAGGGCATGGGTTTAAAGTGAGAGGGAAAAAGTATTAAAAAGGACCTAATGGACAGCTTTTTACATAGAGAGTGGTGCATGTATGGAATGAGCTGCCAGAGAAGGTGGTGGCAGCTGTACAATTAAAACATATAAAAGGCATCTGGATGGGTACATGAATAGCAAGGGTTTAGGGGGATATAGGCTAGTTGCTGACAAATGGGACTAGATTTATTTAGAACATTTTATCTGCATGGATGATTGGACTGAAGGGTCTGTTTCCGTGTTGTACATCTGTATGACTCTATGGCTTTAAATATGGCCATAAGAAGGGCAATCTTAAGTAAGGAAGATTTATTTATTCATTGTGTGTAGCTAAGAGCAAGAAGCAGATGTAATATAAAAAGGCAGCAACCACAATCATAACTTCCTCTTCTTATGGCTAGATCAGCATTTTTGGACTGAAATCGATCGAGGTTTAGTCCTATGAGGGCATTGTACATTGTGCCATTTTGCGACATTTGAAGACGAGGGTATTTGCACGCCTACCACAAAAATACAATCTCATAGCTCATATAATAGAGGGAGACATCAAGGAACTATGTCTGAGTTCCTTTTAAATACTTAAAAATCTGGAAAAGATACATTGAATATTTTAAAAATTTAGAACATATACTGCTTTCTCGATTTTGGTCATGACAGTACTTATGCAAATTGATTCAGTTAGAAGAGGACAAATCTGCTCGGTTATTCAAACAGATTATAAAAGGTTTGGCATGCAGAGCGCAGCTGAAGGCATAATAGGCCAATTTTATAATGCAAGAGAATGCATTAAACTATGGCACTATGCAAACAAAGTAAAATAATAGTAACCCATTTGTCAAGTATTTACAAGGCTCCAGTTAAGTTATAGCAGGGATCAAGCACTGTGGGTGTAGCACGAATCAAGAGCCTATTCTTTCATCCTGGACCCACAGAACTGCAAGACCAGAACTTCCCATCAGCAGAACGTTCCATCCTAGAGATGCACTGTTGAGTGGAACTTGGGAAGAATCAATATCATATGATTCTGAACTTATTGTATACAGATTCTGGCTTAGTAAATCATATCTGTGTGAAAAGTGTTGACGTGCACCTCTGCACTACACAGATCTGTTACACTGCTTATTGACAATTCATGATATGTAATTTCTCTGAAATCGCTCACCAAGATAACTACAGCATTTCAGCGTTGCAGCCCCAACACAAATGAAAATCAAAATTCGTCTTATTTTTCTTGGAGGAATCAGGCACTCTGCAGTCTTAAATTGAAGTTTACCAACAATTGGTGAAGCGCTAATTTTGGGAGTCTTCATAAAATGTCTGATTCTATGGGTTACCTCACAGAGCTCTATGCTGCTCACCTTATTAGGTATGCTCCATGCCTCTACAATGCCAGTCTTACACTATACTGTGCTTGCCAGCAGCTTAAGTACTCCCCACTGCCAGGACCTACCAGGATTCTCACTGGCGGCACCCATATTTGAACCCTGGCAGAGCACCAGGTCAATTGTTGCCAACCCGGGACTGCCCTTGAAATGTGAAATGCCACAAAATGGTAGACAGAGGCAAGTCGATTCAGTGATTTGTTGATAGGCATATGGAGCTCTTGGTGGGTATGATGATGGGCAAGAGGATCATTCTCTTTCCTTTGGACCACCAAAGGAGACTGAGCCTGGTAACCTAGTCTGAAACTGCCACCCTGGAACAGCGTGATATCAGAGGAATGTCCAACCGAAAGAAAGTTAATGAGTTTTTGTGATAATAAAATGTGAGGCTGGATGAACACAGCAGGCCAAGCAGCATCTCAGGAGCACAAAAGCTGACGTTTCGGGCCTAGACCCTTCATCAGAGAGGGGGATGGGGGGAGGGAACTGGAATAAATAGGGAGAGAGGGGGAGGCGGACCGAAGATGGAGAGTAAAGAAGATAGGTGGAGAGGGTGTAGGTGGGGAGGTAGGGAGGGGATAGGTCAGTCCAGGGAAGACGGACAGGTCAAGGAGGTGGGATGAGGTTAGTAGGTAGCTGGGGGTGCGGCTTGGGGTGGGAGGAAGGGATGGGTGAGAGGAAGAACCGGTTAGGGAGGCAGAGACAGGTTGGACTGGTTTTGGGATGCAGTGGGTGGGGGGGAAGAGCTGGGCTGGTTGTGTGGTGCAGTGGGGGGAGGGGATGAACTGGGCTGGTTTAGGGATGCAGTGGGGGAAGGGGAGATTTTGAAACTGGTGAAGTCCACATTGATACCATATGGCTGCAGGGTTCCCAGGCGGAATATGAGTTGCTGTTCCTGCAACCTTCGGGTGGCATCATTGTGGCAGTGCAGGAGGCCCATGATGGACATGTCATCAAGAGAATGGGAGGGGGAGTGGAAATGGTTTGCGACTGGGAGGTGCAGTTGTTTGTTGCGAACTGAGCGGAGGTGTTCTGCAAAGCGGTCCCCAAGCCTCCGCTTGGTTTTAATGATTTTTAATTTTTTAATTTTTAATGGTTTTAATGAGTTTTTGTGTTCTGCCAAGCTAAGTGTCACTCTTTCTGCTACTGCATCCACCTCCCACCAAGGCTCATAGTCTACCACGCTCACTCTTGCATGCCTTCAGCTGTTTCTAAATATCACATGTCTGAAGATCAACTTTTTTGATGCTGGGGACCCCAGGAGGAGGCCAAGATAGATCATCCAGTCAACATTATTGGTTGAATGTGATTGCAAATGCCTTGTCTTTTGTACTGTAGGGTGTTGGCCTTTCCCATCATTGAGAGGGGAGTATTTGTGAAGCCTTTTAACTCCTGTTAATTCTTTAATTGCTCACCATCAATTACGACAGAATAAAGCAGACTGCAGAGCTTTGAGCTATACATTGGGTGTTGCTTCACTTAGGTCTGTCTATTGAATGCTACTTCTGCTGTTCAGAATAAATATCGTCAATGATGTTGTTTCACCAGGTTGATGTCTCAGTTTTAGGTATGCCCGAAGTGTTCTGGCTTGCTGTGAGGTTTCTTCATTAAACCTGGGGTCGAACCCCTGTTCGGATGGTAAAGCGGGGAATATTCCAAGCCACGAAGTTAGAGTTTGTGGTTGATTACAATGTTGGTGTTGCTGTTTACCTATAGTACTCATTGATGCCCTGTTTTGAGGTGCTAGATCTGTTTTGGATCCATTTCACAGTTAGCACATTGGTAATGCTACACAAGCTGAGCAATAATATATTTTCCTTACTTATTATTGTTTTCCTATTTGTTAACTTTGCAAAGTTGGTTTTGACACAAACGCTAAATTTTATTTGCTGTTTTGATGGCTTATTATGAGAACAAATGCAGTTTTGCCTTTTTTTCCATCATTTAGTGGTAAGGCTTTCTATTGCTTCATTAAAAAGAAGTGATACACAATTCTCATTATTGTATTTTGTGATTTCAATGCAATCATCTTGTAAAGGAGAAAGGTGTAGATTGAGTTTTTGTTAGCAGATCAGAATTTAGACTTCATTAATATCTTTGATGTCATCTAAAATCTCATTATGAAGATATGTAGAAGTTAGAAAATCTGGTTGAACAACATTTCACTTATTAAGTTTCTTATGATAGAAATATCATCTGCAAATATATGGCATTTGCTAGATTCTGTGTGCTTCACCCTCCCAAGCCTGGGGCAGTAGTTTGCAAAGTTTGTTCTTTTTGAATTCAACTAAATTAGTTGCTACAGAACATTGATTGTGGACTAAATTGGATAGCCCTCAAAAAGGATCAGTAGAATCACAATGCATGATTGCCCCTCGACCATTCAATGTGATAAACACGTCATGCAAACTTTGAGCTGCCAGCTTATAATTGCGGTCTGCAGCTAGTACTGAACCTGCTGTTGTGTGGTTGCATACGTCTACAGAGCACACAGGTTAATGTGTCAGGACCACTTAAAGTTAGCCTGCGCCAGTTAAAACCGGATTGCTATCCTTAAAATCAGGCTGCACTTCTTAAGGTTGTTATGTATGCTGACTGCAGCAGGAGTCAAAACATTTTATAGGGGTAAAAACCAAAATAAATTGTGGACGTGGCACAGAAGTCCAGACTGTGTGGCCTGAAGGTCTGAAATGCTGCACTAGAAACCTTGATGCATGATGTCAACAAGATTTGAAGAGGTCATCCTGCGGGTGGAGGGGGTCTGGAGGCTGTAAGGTTAGGATGGGTTGATTTAAAAATAATCCTTTGGCACAGCTTTAAAAATGTTTGAGTGATTTTAGCAGTTCACACTATGTGCCTGGACGTGTTGCAAACACCCATTATTTAGTCTATTGTGGAAGTTTTGGAGTGGTACTTGTGATTCATGTGTGACCCAGATTTCAAGTTGCACAAGTAGTTATCATGCTTTGTGCCAAACTGGAAAGTCAAGCCGCCAAGAACCAGATGTGTCAGACTAGAAGAACACACAAGGCTCAAAGAGACACAACAGCATGCTCTGCTTGAGATCTGTCGAAGGAGTAAGAGAGATGTAAAAAGTACAAATGTAAAGTGGCAGAGCAGAGAAAGAGTAAAGGAATGGTTCAAACTGTTAAGTCAGATAATCAAGGATCAGAGGTAAAGTAAGAGTAGATTTCTATGAATGAATGACGTTTATTGTCACATTCTCACATGAGTACAGTGAAAAGTTTACAAGTCGCCACATATGGTACCTAGGTACGGAATCTTGATGCAAAGCAAAAAAAATTGAAGAAACCGAAGTTAAAAAGTTAAACATTATAGTCCTTCTACTAAAAAGTAGAACAACAAAGAAACACAGTTAACAGTTCGACACCACAATCCATAAGCAGATGGCCACGCTGGGCTTGCAAGGGCTGGACCTATCCCGCTCCAGGGTTGGCCTCACTGCCATGACCACTTCAGGCTGCCCGCTGCTGCTCACACCACTGTCCACCTTGGATATTTTTCTCTTGAAAGTGCTGGAGATCTGAAATAAAAATCGAAAGTGCTGAAGAAATGCCTGTTCTGCCATTCAGTAGAAATGGACTGATCCAACATTGCTCAAGTTCACTATCCTGCTTTTTCTCTGTAACTCTTGATTCCCTACCCATCAAGAATCTATCTCAGCCTTAAATATTCACGAGGACTTTGTTTTGTCAGATATTTGTTGCAAAGAGTTCCAAAGACTCTCCATCCTCCGAGAGAAGAAATTTCTCCTTGTCTCAGTATTAAATTGGTGCCCTTTATTCTGAGACTATGCCCACTGGTCATAGGCTCTCCCATGAAGGGAAACATCTTCTCAGTCTTTAAGCTGTCAAGCCCCTTAAGAATCCTTGATAACAAGGTGTAGAGATGGATGAACACAGCAGGCCAAACAGCATCATAAGAGCAGGAAGGCTGACGTTTTGGGCTTAGACCCTTCTTCAGATTTTCTGTTTTTCTGATGAAGGGTCTAGACCCGAAACATCAGCTTTCCTCCTCCTATGATGCTGCTTGGCCTGCTGTGTTCATCCAGTTCCACGCCTTGTTATCTTGGATTCTCCAGCATCTGCAGTTCCTGTTATCCCTTAGGAATCCTGTATGTTACAATAAGACCGCCTCTGATTCTTCTAAATTCTAGTCAATAGAGTCCCAGCCCTGTTAGCCTAGGTTCATAAGGCAATCCCTTCATCCCACGGATCATCCTAGTGAACCTTCTCTGAACTGCCTCCAATGAAATGATGTCTTTCTTTAAATGGGGGATGTATGTTGCTCACAGTACTCTAGTGGTCTCACCGTCAAAAGTTACACTAAGACTCTAACCCTCTTGAAATAAGTGCCAAAATTTCATTAACATTCCTGATGGCCTGCTGTACCTGTGTGCTAGCTTTCCATGTTTTATGCACAAGTACCTCCAAGGCCCTGTGTTGCAGCTTTCTGCAGATTTTCTCCATTTAAATAATTCTCTGCTCTGTTGTTAATCTTTCCAAAATAGACAACTTCACATTTTTCCACATTATATTCCATTTGCCAACTTTTTGTCCACTTATTTAATCTATCAATATCCCTCTGCAAACTGTTTGTATCCCTCCCACAACTTACCTTTCCACTTATAGATTCCATTTATAATTACAATGATAGTTGCCAGTGTATTTTTGAAGTGCAGAAGTGGCCTAGGGTCGGGTTAGAAATGTGCCATGAGAATTCTTAGCGATTGGCACGTCAGATGCCAATATCTGTGGAAATGGAGTTTTGTATGTCTGGTGCCATTGCAGGTTGCCCTGAGATGCTGGATCCTGGATTATTTAACATGGGATGATAATAGGAGCAACTGGGAGCTGAATCCGCCTGGTGTTCATCAAGTTTTCCTGACATCTAGCTTGTTTGGTGACTTAATAATTTGGGAATCTGAATGTTAATGAGGCTACGAAAACACGAAAGAGGACTACAGGTGCTGCAAATCTGAAACTAACGCAAAAGGAATTACTGGAGAAACACAGCAGATCTGGCAGCATCTGCGGAGAGAAATCAGAAGTGTGATAATATTTAAGGCTATGGGCCTAGTGCTGGAAAGTGGTACAGGAGGCTGCTGAGTAAGGTGAGGTTCGAGGTGAGCTACTGGCTTGAATTGAGGATTGGCTGTCTGACAGAAGGCAGAGAGTTGGGATAAAAGGCTCTTTTTCGGAATGGCAACCCGTGACGAGTGGTGTCCCGCAGGGTTCAGTGTTGGGGCCGCAGCTGTTCACTTTAATATTAATGATCTGGATGAAGGGGCTGGGGGCATTCTGGCAAAGTTTGCCGATGATACGAATTTAGGTGGACAGGCAGGTAATACTGAGGAAGTGGGGAGGCTGCAGAAAGATTTAGACAGTTTAGGAGAGTGGTCCAGGAAATGACTGATGAAATTCAACGTGAGCAAATGTGAGGTTTTACACTTTGGAAAAAAGAATACAGGCATGAACTATTTTCTAAACGGTGAGAAAATTCTTATAGCTGAAGTACAAAGGGATCTGGGAATGTTGGCTCAGGATTCTCTAAAGGTTAACTTGCAGGTAGAGTCCGTGATTAAGAAAGTGAATGTAATGTTGTCGTTTATCTCAAGAGGGTTGGAATATAAAAGCAGTGATGTGCTTCTGAGACTTTATAAAGCTCTTGTTAGACTCCATTTAGAATACTGTGTCCAATTTTGGGCCCCACACCTCAGGAAGGACATACTGGCGCTGGAGCGTGTCCAGCGGAGATTCACACAGATGATCCCTGGAATGGTAGGTTTAATGTACGATGAGCGGCTAAGGATCCTAGGATTGCATTCTTTAGAGTTTAGGAAATTGAGGCGAGATCTAATAGAAACTTACAAGATAATGTATGGCTTAGAAAGGTTGGACGCTGGGAAGTTGTTTCCGTTAGGCGGGGAGACTAGGACCCGTGGGCACAGCCTTAGAATTAGAAGGGGTAAATTTAAAACGGAAATGAGGAGACATTTCTTCAGCCAGAGAGTGGTGGGCCTGTGGAATTCATTGCCACGGAGCGCAGTGGAGGCCGGGACGTTAAATGTCTTCAAGGCAGAGATTGATAAGTTCTTGATCTCACAAGGAATCAAGGGCTACAGGGAGAGTGCAGGGAAGTGGAGTTGAAATGCCCATCAGCCATGGTTAAATGGCAGAGTGGACTTGATGGGCCGAATGGCCTTACTTCCACTCCTATGTCTTATGGTCTTATGAAGTGTCGGCTCAATGCAGTTTTGATGACACAGACTCTATGGACTGAAGGGCCTCTTCTGTACAGTATAATTCTATGAGGCTCAATGGACTTAAAATGTTTTAACTCTGTTTTGTCTCCACAGATGCTGCCAGGCCTGCTGAATTTCTCTAGCCATTCCTATTTTTGTTTGTTACTGAGGCAATTTGTGCTGTTAACAAGGCATTTAGTGATCAATAATGACTGGCAATTCATAACTCATTGCTTCTTAGTAAGAATCCCACTGCTCCACTAATGAACAGCATAACAGATGGAGCGGGTGATATTGAAGCTGGGATAAGTCTCATCGTACTTGTCACCCGATTCTGTCCCATATCTCACTATATCCTACGATAAGATTCTGTCTATTGAGTTTAGTCAAGTTTAAAACAGCACATAACATACTAATTATACAGTAAAAACTTTTGACCAATGATAAGTGAAGCAAATAGCAGTACAGATCAGACAGAATGTGTGTACACTACTTCTTTTCTCTTTTCATCTCAATGCCTCACATCACACCTTCTCAAAAGGCATGGAAGCGTTAGTATGGATCAATCATTAGAAGTTTCTCTCCACCACCCAATTTGCTGAAGATTCTTTCATATCCTTTTTTCCAAGGTAGTCCTGGATTCATTAGGCTATTTCCCTATAAAAATTTTCTTCATTACAAAATGCCCAGTAGAACGTTGAGCTAGTTTCTTTAGCTGTTGCCTTATACTGTCCATGTGGCAAGGCCTACCAGTGCATTGGCATATTGCCTATATAATTTATCATGCCTAATCAAATAACACCCTTCTATCTCGTCCCAAACCTCCAGCTAATATTCAGGGGTTCTGTTGCTTGAATGATCTTTTAGTGAGCTGTTTATTTGGTCCATTTGATTTCTTAAAAATGAAACAATTCAACTAAAGGGCTACTCATTTAAGCAACTTCTGTTCTATTTCCACATATTAACTTCCAAAGTTAATGGAAACTGTTGACACACGGAATTGTTTTCAGCATCTGGTCAGTTGATCCCATTCTTGTTCACAGCCTTTTGATGATGATCTTTCTTCACGCCTGCGGTAGCTGTGATCACTAAAGAATAAGTTGCCACCAAACCTTCAGTCACTTTCAACAGCAGGATTGCAGAATTTTCCCAGTGCAGTACAATTTCTCCCAAATGCACCAATCATTTGTGCCATTCTCCCACTTCCCTTTGTCACTCTACACGTTATTACTTTTTAAAAGCACCAATAGAAACTTCTTCTAGCACAGTTTCGGATCAATATATTCAAGACCTTAACCATTAGCTGCATAATTTTGTTTTCATGTTGCTTATGTTTCATTTACCAGTTATTTTAAATCTGTACCCTTTCAATCTCTGCCCCCTTACCAAAGGGAACAGTTTCTCTATAAGTACGACATCCAGGCCCCTCACAATTTTGACTAACCCTAACAAATCAACTCTATGACTTCTCTTTACCAAGGATAAATCTTCTAGCGTCATGATTTTATCTGCCTCACAGAAGTGTTTCATCCCTGAAAGCTTTCTCAAGAACCTTTTTTCCAATGCTTTCATATCCTTGCTGAAGTAAATATTTCTCCTGTCATGCTTAGTTGCGTTCTTGTTTGACCTTGTGCTATAGAAACTTGCGTCATAGGGAAACCATTACAGAAAATCGCTATACCTGTACAGCAGAAAGTTCGCATTATCCAGAGTCCACTATTCATCAATTGCATGACTGCCAATTCACGTTAACAAAACATGTGTTATAGCTGTACAGTGCCCACCCTGCATGCAATAATCAGATTAGGGCTGAGCCAGCACATTACACCAAGTTACTCAAGTTGATCTTGTCTTCTAAGTCCCTATTAGTGAAAGCCTAAGAAACTGTATTCCAAATTAACCACTCTCTGAACCTGTCCTGCCATATTCAATGGCGTAAACATAAATACTCAGATACTTTTGCTCCTGGAGTTCCTTCAGAGCGAGCCCTTTGTTTTATCTTACGTCTGCATGTTCTTCCCAGAAAAATGAATCACTCCACAGTTGTTTGTCCTGAAGTATTGATTCCAGGTGTTTCTGCATTATCATAAAGTCAGAGAATGATACAGCATGAAAACAGACTATTTGGTCCAACCAGTGTGAGCCGACCATAATCCCAAAGTAAACTAGTCCCACCTGTCTCCGCTTGGACCATGTCCCTCCAAACATTTCTTAATCATGTACTTATTGAAATGTCTTGTGGATGTTGTAACAATACTGGCATCCACCACTTCCTCTGGAAGTTCATTTCCCTCAAGAATCCCTCTCGATGTAAATAAAAAGCCCCTCACGTCTTTTAACATTTTCCTCCTCTCACCTTAAAAACATATCCCCCGGTCTTGAAATCCCTGACCATAGGGAAAAGACACCTGTCATTCAGCTTATTTATACACCTCATGATTTGAAAAACCTCTATAAGGTCACTGCTCATTCTCCTATGCTACAATGAAAAAGCCCCAGCCTAACCTCATAACTCAAACACTCTATTACTGGCAACACCCTGAAGAGCGGTGACTCCGATGTTGGTGGTTTTGACACTTGGTGAAGAAGCTGTGGAACAGCTGTTGTCATGACCTGTCTCAGGGCACATAGTGGCAGTGAAGAGGTGAAACCTTGAAATGGAGTGGCAGGTAAAGAACAAAGATGGACTACCTTTCAGTTTATTTTACTTTTAAGTTATTGAAATTGGCACCAGATAGTGGTGACAGTGGCAGCTTTTCACTGTTTCCCCCCCTGAAATACAAGTGACAATAAATCATTCAATTCAATTCAATTCAACATAGCTGATCCTATCGACAAAATTACTGTTCCTTATCCTGGTACTATCCATCTCGTCCAGTATTTTGTGCATCTTGGTATTTTTCTCTGACGTTAATTCTAGCTTCCCTTGACCCTGCCAAATTAACTTAACCATTCCTCAATAGCATGATCTTAATGCCTCAAAAGAAAATCCCTCCCAACTCTGTTTAGGTATGTTCTTTAGCCTATACAGGATTCGTATTTTCTAGGAGAGTTCCAATGTCCCAAGAGTCTGAAACTCTCCTTCCTGCCCCACCTTTCTAGCCGTGTATTCATTTACTTTATTCTCCTGATCTATGCTCACTTGCATGCAGTATTGGGAATAGTTTCAAGATTACCTACTTTTGAGGTTCTATTTACTAATTTCCCATGCGTTTTTGTACTAATGTGATTGAGGGCAGTCGCCTCTTTCTCATCCGCGCAGCCCTCTAAACTTAGACACCACATATCTACTCCATTACTCCTTTCAACTCAGTAATATTTGTATGTTGACTCTAAACACATTTTTAATTTCTAACCAGGGAGAATATAACCTGAATAAACAAAAGTCACAGTAATATTATTTACTTATAAAACATTCTGCACTGTTACTCCGTGGGAAGAACTCTTGTTATAGAAAATCTATTTGGAAATATGTTAATATGTTTTATACTTCTTTCCGCTTACATACCAGCATCACCATGGCAAGACATGCCTTTCTACCGCATTCAGACCATAGCAGCATAAGGACGACATTCACCTTGTCAGACTTGCTCTGCTCTTCAGTTAGATCATATCTAACATGTGTGCTTCCCAAAAGCTTACCATTTGAGAAATATTCCACTGTTTGATATTTTTCACCAAAGTGAATAACCTCATTTTTAGTCGTATTATATTCTATCTACCATGTTCTAGCCCATTCATGAAGCCTGTCAAAATCCTATTAAAGCCTCCTTCTATTTTCCTCACAGCATACATTCCTGCCCAGTTTGGTGTCATCAGCAAATTTGAAAATGTTACAGTTGGTTCCAACATCCAAATTATCTTCCCGGGTTGTGACTAACTTTAGGCTGAAGACTGATCTTAATGGTATCCCACTAGTATCAGAAATAACTCCGCAAAGGCTCATATGTTGTCACCAATTCACTCTATGTCTAAACCTGCAGTGTTCTTCACACTAATCCATTGCTCTTAGAGCCAGGTCTCAGTGCAAACAGGATGTCTGATACTCCTGTTCTTACCTTTCAGTCAGGGCTCCCTGATTGGACCAGATTAATAGCTCCAATCAGGGAACTCATACTTGTTGAAGACTACCTGGTTGACTTCACTATAATCACTACAGTAACATTCTTCTTCCTCCCCTCCCTGAGAATGATCTGTTTAGTCATACATTTTGATTTCAGTCAATCAGCCTATTCTCAATCCATACTAGCATATCGCCCCAATCCCATTCACTATAATTTTATTTAATAAACTCCTGTGTGGAACTTTATCAAAAGACTTACCCAAAGTCAACTATCTGAACAAAATGGAACCAACATCCTTGTGGGGAGATTTGCTAATAATTTTGTGCTGAATGTAAATTAGATTGGCAGGAGATTTGATCCTAACATACAATTCAAAAGGCATAGAAATTCAATGGAATTAGAAGCTGAAATATGAGTGAGTCTCGAAGGCAGAAGTAACATGGATTAGATAAGAAAGATATTAGGTGAGCAAAGCTAAGTGGACTATATTTTAATGTAAGGAGCTAGACAAATAAGGTAGACAAGCTATAGCATAGCTAAGCATGTGGGATTAAAGTATCGTAGCTATGACTGAGACTTGTCTTAAAGATGGCCAGGATTAGCAATTCAACATTTCTGGCTAGAGGATATTTGAAAGAGATAGACAGGAGTACAGGGACAGAAGAGGAGAGGGAGTCACAATATTGATCAATGATCCAATTAAAGCAGTGAGGAGATGATAACTTGGAAGGATATCAAATAGACAGAAAAACAAAAAAAAAGTAAGGGCAAAAGTGCTGTTTTGTGTGTACTATAGATCCAAAGTAGTCAGGGAGAAATAGAAGATCAAATATACAATCAGATTTCAGCAAAATCTAAGAATAATAAGACACTAATAGCAGGGGATCTCCTGACACTCAGGAAAAGGTACAATCATCAGTTTAGTTGTGTGAGGTCCCTTAGGAAAGAATGATCATGATATGATAGAATTCTTCATGAAAAATGATGCAGTTGAATTTTTTTTCTTTTTTCTTCTTGTTTTCTATCTGTAAACCAGTTGTCTATCCACGTCAGTATACTGTGTCTTATCCCATGTGATTTAATTTTATATGCTAATCTCTTATGTGGGACCTTATCAAAAGCCTTCTGAAATTTCCAGTAAACTATATGCACTGGCTCCCCCTTATTAACTCTAATAGTTATGTTCCCAAAAATTGTAATAGATTTATCGAGCATGATTTCCTTTCTGTAAATCCATGCTGACCCTGTTCTGTCTCAACACTATTTACCAAATGCTCCCCTATTAAATCTTTTACAATGGGATTTACCAACCTCTAATCCCATCAATTTCACCAACACCATTTCCTGCTAATATTACTTTACTTCAGCTCCACTCTCTCAGTAGACCCAACATTTTCAGGACAGTAATTGTGCCATCTATTGTGAAGATAGGTCAACGTATTATTTAATTAGAAACCGAAAGAACTGCCAATCTGTAAATCAGGAACAAGAACAAAATTGCTGGAAAAGCTCAGCAGGTCTGGTGGCATCTGTGAAGCAAAAAAGAATTAAGATTTCAGGTTCGGTGACCCTTCTTCAGAATGTATGTATTTAATTAGTCTGCCATGTGTTTATTCCCCATTATAACTTTCCTTTTCTGACTATGAGGACTTACGTTTCTTGTAATTTACCCTTTTCTCTTCACATACATATAGGAGCTTTTACAATCAGTTTGTATGTTTGCTGTAAGCTTCCTCTCATATTCTGTTTTCCCACTCTTAATCAATCGCTTTGTCCTCCTTTGCTGATTTCTAAACAGGTCCTACTTCTCAGTACTACTGTTTTATTCACCAAGTAGTAAGTCCCTTTATATTTCGTCTTTAATTTCCCTTGTTAGCCATGGTCAGACAATCTTTCCCATTTTTTAAATGTGTATGACAGAAATGATTGTGCAGTTCTTTCATGCACTCTTTAAATGTTTGCCATTCCTTATCCACTGTCTTTCTTTCAGTAACTTTTCCAAATTGATCATGGTCAGCTCAGAAGTCATACCATTGTAGTTTCCTTTATTTCTTTTCAGGAACCTTGTTTCAGATTCAACTGCATCATTTTTCATGAAGAGTTCTATCATATTACAGTCATTCTTCCCTAAGGAACCTCACACAACTAGACTGATGATTGTACCTTTCTTGTCACACGATGCCCAGTCTAAGATAATGTGTTTTCTAGTTGGTTCCTCAGTGTATTAATCCAAAGGGACATCCCATGCCTACATATTGTTACTAATTTGATTTGTCCAACCTATATGCAGATTAAAGTCACCTATAATTGCAGCTGTATCTTTGTTGCTCACGTCTCTAATTTCCTGCTTAATGCTTTTTCCAACATTACGCTACAGTTTAGGGGTCTATGTACAATATCCCCTCTCATTTTCTACCTCTTGATGCTTTTAAGCTCTACCCATTCAGATTTCACTTCCCCAGAGCTAACAACCTTCCTCACTGTTGTGTTATGCCCCTTTTAACCTGACATGCTACTCCACTTTATTTTTTCTTTTTGTCTGTCCTTCCTAAAAATAGAATACTGGATATTCAGTTCCCATCCCTGGTCACCCTGAAGTCACATATCCGTAATCCTAACCATATCATAGCTATTTATATCTATGTACACGACTGGACCAAGGTCACCCGAATTGTTAGCTCTGATTTCTCTTCACAGATGCTGCCAGACCTGCTGAGATATCACAGCAATTCCCGTTTTTGTTTCTGATTTCTAGCATCTACATTTCTCTCATTTTCTTTTGCACAACTAATTCATCCACTTCACTGTGAATGCTCTGCATATTAACACTGAAGGTTTTATTACTTGTGTCCTTGACGTTCTTACTCCGACTCACCTTGTTTTGCTGTGTAATTCTGTTTGATTCTTGCCGTTGAATTCTTTGTCTATCACATTTTTTCATTTGCCATTTTTTGTCCTCATTTCCCTCTCTTATGTCTCCCTGTATAAATTTCCATCTCTCTACCATTTTTGTTTAAATCCTCCTTAACTGCACAGCAAATTCTTCTTTTTCCTATTAGGACCTCATCTTTTTTTTAAAAAATCTATGTTGTTGGTCCTAGTGAGTACTATGATTGCTGACTGTTCCTTCTTCCCCAGTGCTCTAACTACTGCTTCTATCCTTGACCCTAGCACCCAGGGAATAATTCACCATGGTTGGAGTCTTGTTTGTGGGATGAAACATTGCTGGCTGGACCAGCATTTATTGCCTGCTCCTGGTTGCCCTTGAGAAGGTGGTGGTGAGCTGCAGTCCATGTTCTGTAGGTTAACTGCCAATCCCGTCAGGGAGAGAATTCCAGGATTTTAACCAAGTAACAGTGAAGGAACAATGATATATTTCCAAGTCAGGATGGTGTATGGCTTTCAGGGGGAAACGTACAGGTGGTGGTTTTTCCATGTACCTGCTGTCCTTTTCTTCTAGATGGAAATGGTTGTAGGCTTGGAAGGTGTTGTCTAAGGCTTTTTGGTGAATTTCTGTGGGGGCTGTTGGGAGTAGAGGAGGAATGGTTCTGGTGTACTGGAGGGAATGTTTCCTGAGGAAGGCTGACCTGGTGGAGATGGTGGCTAATGATTATGGATGTGGGTACTGGTGGGATGGTAGGTGAGGATAAGGGGAAACCTTGGGAGGGAAAACAGGAGTGAGGGCTGATATTCAGGACATATGTTGGACATGGATGAGGGCTCTGTCATCCATGGTAGTGAGGAGTTTTCAGTTGAAGAAGAAACGACTGGTCATTTTGGAGACCCTTTTGTAGAAGATGGCATCATTGGAACAGATGTGATGGAAGTGGAGAAACTGAGAGAAACATTATTTACAGGAAGCTGGTGTAAGGATATATAGTCATGGTAACTGTAGGAATCAGTGAGGGTTTGTTGTGGATAATGGCGGCAAGTCTATCCCTAGAAATGTAAATAGAGATGTCCCAGAAAGAAAGGGAGGAATCAGAGATGGACCAGGTGAAAGTGAGAGCAGGGTGGAAATTGGAAGTGAATTAGGTAAGCTTTTCCAATTCTGGACAAGAGAGCGAAGCAACACCAATGATATCATTGATATACTGGAGAAAGAGTTGTGGGTGGGGGCTGAAATAGGATTGGAGGAAGGAATGTTCCATGGTATCCCACAAATGGGCAGGTACAACTGGGTCCCATTTGGGTATTCAGGTCCATACCTTTAATGTAAATAAAATGAGAGGAGTTAAAGGAGAAAACAAAAAGAAATAACTGCAGATGCTGCAAACCCTAATCAAAAATAGAAATTGCTGGAAAATCTCAGCAGGTCTGGGAGCATCTGTGGGGAGAAATCAGAGTTAATGATTCCAGTCCACTGACCCTTCTTCAGAACAGAGCTAAAGGAGAAGTTGTCCAAAGAGAGGACAAGCTCAGCCATGTGGAGGAGGGTGATGGTTGATGGGGATGTTTATGGCCTTTTTTCCAGGAAAATGCAGGCAGACCTAAGACCATCTTGATGGGGGCTCAGTACAAGTTGGACGAATAACATCTTATTTTCCGGTTGGGGACACTGCAGCTTTCAGGACTCAATATCAAGTTCAATAATTTTAGGGCCTGAGCATATCCTCGCATGT
The DNA here is from genome assembly GCF_030684315.1 of Stegostoma tigrinum. NCBI lineage: Eukaryota > Metazoa > Chordata > Chondrichthyes > Orectolobiformes > Stegostomatidae > Stegostoma > Stegostoma tigrinum. Next base: position 48,040,634 of record NC_081357.1, on the reverse strand, counting down.
CCCTACCTCAGCCCCAACACACCAGGCCTTGTTATGACATGGGCTACTTCCTTAGCCATTCCAATGATCCCAATTAGCAACTATTGATTCTCCCAGGCGGACCTTTACCCATTCCTTTGTATTAATCTCTTCCTCTAGGCTTCATCTCCATCTATTATTTACCCTTCACCACACCCAATCTTCAGCATATTTACCAACCTTATCCTAGCCACAATCAAATCTGAAGAAGGGTCACTGACCTGGAACTTTAACTCTACTTTCGCTTCATAGAAGCTGACAGGCCAGCTGAGTTTTTCCAGTGATTTCTGTTTGAGTTTCTGATTTTCAGCAACTGCAGTTCTTTGGTTTTTTGATTCTTATGATCCTTCCAAGATCCTGACTTACTGATGTACTGATTGTGTTGCTTATTATGAATTGTATTCCAACTCCTTTTCGTTTTTGCTTATCCCTCCTTTTTGCCAAAAATGAACTTGGATATTCAGTTTCCAATCTTGGTCACTCTATAGTCATGTCTCCTCAAGACAATTAAATCATACCCATTTCCTCAATTTGCACATTCAAATCATCAAATATTTTGTGGATGTTACTTGCAGAATTTAACAAAGAAACATAGTTTTCATACACCCAACTTGAAGATCAGCATTTTTAAAAATATCACCTTTGCTGGAAATTCCTGACATTGTTTTAATTATCAAGTCTAGCACTGCCCTGAGAGGACAACGAATACCACACACATGATAGCATTGTTATTATTGAAAAGAAGTATGATGACATACCTATAACTGAAACATGGCATGAAGTAAAGTTGAACTGCTAGCTCTGCATTCCTGCTTCCAGTGATTTCAGCTGAAATAAGGAGAGGAATTGAAAAAAGACTCACAATATTGGTAAAAAAAAATTATAGCTGTGAAGTGCACTCACCAGATCAGGCCATTTAAGTTGAATTGAAGAACAGAAGTTAGGCAAAACCTTTGCCTTTGCTTTGTCTTGTGCCTATCTACTACCAGCTGGCGCCCACCATAAATTGTCTACAGAAGATGCATTGTTCTTAGATAACAAGAAGGTTTGTTGCATAAATGCAATAAGTATAAATGTATTTGGCCAGGCATTATTATAAGGACTTTAGGAAGCTGATATAGATGCATCTGTTCCCTCTGAATGCTAGAGTCGAACTTCTTATTTGCTCCGATAGACTGTGTGTCACCTCTGGCAGAATCTTATGGTCAGAAGGAAATAGAACTTCAAATTTATTGGGCAAGAAAAAAATCAGAAACAGATTTAACACTGACATTAATCCTGGATAGATCCATGTAAAAGATAGAGAGGGCATTGAATTCTTAAATTGTATTTAGGAGAAATACTCCAGAAAGCCAGCGTGTATAAAAATAAAAAGGAAATTAGGAAAGCAATGGTAAGCTACAAAACAATATTTTCAAGTAAAATCAAGGAAATCTCAAAGATTTTTTCAAAAAGATATATAGTCAAAAGGACAATTAAAGCCTGTTAGGGACTAAAAGAGTAAGCAGTATGTGTTGGCATATGAGTTAGTTCTTAAGGAGCATTTTGGATTTATCTTCACAAGAACAGGGAGAGAATACAGGCATTATAGGTAAGGGGGAGGACTGTGAAATAATGGGTAGGGTATAATGAGATATGAAATATTAAGATGGAAGCATTGTTGAAAGTACATTAATTGTGATGCCAAGATGTAACATATCCAGCTTATTCCGAGAAGTAAGGGATGATATAGAATATATAATGACCATCATTTTCCCATTCCCTCTGGCTAGGGGTGAGGAACTGGGAAACTGTTAATCTCGAACTATTATTTAAAAATGGAGAAAAGGATAGACTGAGTGGATTCATCAGTGATGGACGAATAGTTGAGAAAAGTTCTGAGACAGTATAAGCTGTCATTTAAGAAAACTTGGTTTAATAAAGGGCAGGCTGCATGGACATATGTTAAAGGGAGGCCATGTCAACCTAAATTAAGTACAATTCTTTCAGAGGAAGGAGGGATGATTCTAGTATATTTGATGTAAACTTTATGGATTTCAGCAATGCTTTTGACAAGCTTCCAAATGCTAAACTGGTGAAAAAATGTAAAAAAAACACTGAATCTAGGGAAAGTAGCAAGCTGAATCTAAAATGGGCTCAGCAAGTAATATTTTTGTAACTGGGAGGCTGTTTCAAACAGATTTCTGCAGGACTCATTTATTATAACAATTATAGTTTAGAAATTCAAATGAGACTGGAAATAACTGAATGTCAAGATATTTGCAGACTGCAAAATAATTGTAGTATTTCACCAGAAGATCACACCTGGTGCCTTATGGGATTTGTGACCTTTTCCAGCATCTGGTGCTCTGGGTAAGGATTGTTTGAGGTAGTTGACTGCCACGCATCCTCCTTTGTCTTTGGTTTGCCCTGGGACAACTATCTCTTTTTGGTCTGTCATGAATATGTACGCATTGATCTGGCTCCCATGAATTCATGAGCAACTTATCTTTCCTAATTTGTTGATCAGCTGAACACCTTTGTTAATCTTGACTGGTGAAGGAGATTTTCCCACACCCTCAGTCACATTAATTGAGCATTTTTGTCCGCTTAAAAGGAATAACTTGTCAAATAGAGGTATCTCATCTAGTGACGTATGTAAATATGTTTCCTAATAGTGGTGAATGTGTTCAACAGCGTAGAACTGTTTACAAGTGTGTGATAACCTCTATCATACCTCCATTGTTCTGAAATTGTGACTTCCTTCTGCACAGCTTCTGGAAGTAAACTACTTTCTTGCAGTTGTAGCATTCTTGAATGGTGGTTGGATCTTCTCTGCCTGCAAATCCTTGTTGTGCTATTGTGTGATAGGGTTAGGTTTGTTCTCTCTATAGGTTTGATATGACCCTTTCTAGAATGAATAGATTACGTTGTCTTCTTAGGGTAGTGTTGGTTTACTATCTATGAGCATTTCTAGTTTCTGCTTCCAGCATAATTTGAATAGTTTTCTTCAAAGTTAGATATCCCTAGAACTGTAAGAAATCTCAGTTTCGGCAAGAATTCCAGTAGCAATTTCGTATCTTACAAATTCTGACTTGAAAGTTCCATGTTCACAGTTTTCCTTTAACCTATGAAGAGTATTAAGGAAATTATCTCTGATTTTCCTGGAAGCTAAACTCTTTTGTTAAGTCTTATCCTTTTTTAAAATTCATTCCTGAAATGTGGGCATTGTTGCCTAGGCAACATTTATAGGCCATCTCTAATTTCCATGGGTCACATGCAGGACAGATCAGATAAGGTTGGCAGATTCCTGTCCTTAAGGGATATTAGTGAACCAGATGGGTTTTTACAGCAATCAACAGTGATTACATATGGTTACATTAGACTTGCTTTTTTTAATTCCAGGTTGAAGTATTTCATGAAGTTTTTACTTAAATTTGGAGCAACTATCAAAAACTTTTAGATCAACTTCAAAGGGTCTGTAGTTTAGATGTTTAATCTGTTTATAACGTCATTAACAATTGGAGCAGTTGAATCAAATAGCCAATTAACTTGCTCAGCTTCAATCTTCATGTTTAATTTTGAGACAATGTTGTACCATAAGCACTGTTACATTTAGAAACAAAATCTTGTGTTCTACATTGTCCTTCCCTGACCTTGATTCATCTAGGAAAAATTTTTTTTACAAAATGCTTATCTATATGCTGGTTAAAGTTATTACTGTCAACTGTTTCATACCAAATTACTGCGGACTTTGCTAAATTCTGTACATTTTCTGTCAGCCAGTTTTTTTTAAATGCTGCATTGAATCCGAGAATCCATACAACACATATAGTGTCATTCAGCCCATCAAGTCTGCATCAACACTCCAAAGACCATCCCCAACCCACCGCACCCATCCACAACCCAATGTTTACCCTGGCTAATTCATCGAGCCAGCACATTCCTGAACACTACAGGACAATTTAACATGGTCAGTCCACCTATCCTCTCTCACATCATTGGATTGTAGGATGAAATTACAGCACTCAATGGAAACCCACACAGATATGGAGACCATGTGCAAACTCCACATAGTCACCTGAAGCTGGAATTGAACATTGGTGCTGTGATGCAGCAGTGCTAACAACTGTGCCGCATTGCGCAAAAGCTAATTCAAATTCTTCAAAAAAGCTGTAAATTATATTAACTTGCTGTTTGCAGTGATTTACTTCATTTAAGCTCTCCATATCTGCTTCTTTATATTTATAAATTCTTTTAAAACTATTTTTCTCCTTTATTTCATTGTAATAATGTAGTAACTTGGTACAGCTTGCATGTTTTCCCACTTTTCACAGTTTAAGACACCAAACACCTTTCTCTGGCCAAATATTTAAATAAATATCTCTGGTTGTAACTTTTGTTAAATCTTCCCACTGTAACTGCAGCTAAAATACTGAGTTCTGGTTCTTTATAGTCTATTATTTAACATGACTTTCTGATTTCTGCTAGATCGGTGTGACCTGTGAATTATTTTCACACAACTTTTCAGTTCCCTTTCTGCTCTTTGCTCTGGCACTCATAGTTATTCCCTTTTCCCCTTGGGACCCTTCTGTTGTTCCTTACAGAGCACAGTTCGCTAAACTGTCTACATTTTCTAAGCGTGCATTAATTCTTTTTGTTTCTTTTTTCCAGCCCAAGTTTTAGCGTAGCATTTTTAAATCAGTTTCTGTGTGAAATTTTGCGTTTCAAATGTTGAACTTGCATTTTTGCTGACTTTATGGACGTTGCTGTCTTTCACCATTGAGATTGTATTTCAGCTGCTCGCAGACTGTGTTTACTTGAAGTGGTGGTGTTATTAAAGTGATGTTTGATGATTCGATCAATCCACATTCCCACTAACTGCGGAAAAAAACATTTCAGCCCTTGGTTACTAAGAGTCTATCTACCACTGCTTTGAAAAGATTCAAAGACACTGCTGTGAGGAAGCCTTTCAGGGAAGAGAATTTCAAAGACTCACATATGTCTGTGAGAGAAAAAAAGTCCCTATGTCTGTTTGAAATGGTCAGAAATCACATGACACCAAGTTATATTCCCACAGGTTTATTTGAAAACACAAGCTGTCTGAAATGGTTATGGATTCATTGAGATGTACAACTTGGAAACAGACCCTTTGGTCCAATTTGTCCATGCCGAACAGATGTGCGAGATAAATCTAGCCCTATTTACCAGTATTTGGCCCATATCCCTCCAAGCCCTTCCTAATCATACACCCATCCAGATGCCTTTTAAATGTTGTAATCATACCAGCCTTCACCACTTCCTCTGGCAGCTCATTCCATACATACACCATCCTCTGCATGAAAATGTTGCCTCTTTGGTTCCTTTTAAATCTTTTCACTCTCACCTTAAACCTAGGGCCTCTAGCTTTGGATTTCCCCATCCAGGGGAAAAGACCTTGCCTGTTTTTCTTACCCATGCCCGTCATGATTTTTAAACATCTGAGAGCACCTCCCCACCTTCGAAGCTCCAGGGAAAGTAGTCCCAGTCTATTCAGCTTCTCCCTATAACTCAAACCCTCCAACCCTGGCAACATCGTTGTCAATCTTTTCTGAATCCTTTCAAGTTTCACAACTTCCTTCCTATACCACGGTGAGCAGAATTCAATAATTTTTAAACAGTGATTCCTAGTTTTAGATTCTCCCACAAGTGGAAACTCCTTTTCCATATCCACCTTGTCAACATCCCGCAGGAGCTTATCGGATTTAAGAAAGTTGTCTCTTACTCATCTAAACTCCAACAGGTACTTTCCTAGCCTGACCAACCTTTCCTAAGAAGACAACTTGCCTGTTCCAGGCATTGCTCTAATAAGCCTTCTCTGAACTGTTTCCAATGCATTTACATCCTTGTATAAATAAGGGGACCAATATTGTGCATAGTACTCTACATGCAACCTCACCATTCCCCGCATGCTGAAATTTATCTTCCCTATTTTGTATTCAACTCACTTTGTAATAAAAGGTGACTATCTTTTCTAATTATATGCAATACCTGTATACTCATCTAGTTGTGCTTCATGCAATAAGACACCCAGATACACCTGCAAATTCTCAAGCCAAAATAGTTTCACATTCCCACATTACCCACTTTCTACACCTTTGTCCACTCACTTAGCCCACTGGTATTTCTTTGTAGCCTCCTTTTTTTTTCTTCACAACTTACTTACCAACCCGCTTTTGTGCCGTCAGTGGATTTTGCAAACTTTGATCTCCTCACCCAAATTATTTTTACAAATGATAAGAATTTGATATCCAGTATGAACTCCAGTGCTACATTACTCATTATAGTTTGCCAAGCAATGGTCAAAAAATAACCATTTATGCCTATTCCCTGTTTTCTGATAGCTAGCTAATCTATCCATGCCAATTTTTTAACCCTTAAACCATGAGGTTTGATTTTGTGCAATGTGGCACCTTGTCAAACACCTTCTGAAAATCTATGTACAGTACATTCACTGGGTCTCCTTTGTTCACAACACATGTTATTTCTTCCAAAAAGCTAAGTAGATTCAGAATTGACTTTGCTTGTCCGATATGACTCTAGAGGTTTCAGTCTCTTTCTGCTTCTTTCTCCACAGATGCTGCCATACCTATTGATTTTCTCCATTACTCTCTGCTTTTATTTCAGATTTCTAGTAGTAGTTTACTTGTATCCTTATATCAATGTTTATTTTCTCTCATAGTAAAGGATAGCTTCCAATTAGCTCTCTTGATCACCTGCTCTATCCACATCCTAAACTTTTACGACATGTACTAGGGCAGCTAAATCCTTTAGCACTTTAGAATTCTTCAGTCATGTGACATTTAAGTAATATTCTGCTGTTACATTCTTTCTGCCAAAGTGAAAAACCCTCACATTTTCCTACATTACACTTCATCTGCCAGATTTTTATTGACTCACTCGATTTATCTGTATCTTGTGGCAACCTCCTTGTCTGTCCTTCACACCATGCTTTCTCAAGTTTGGGTATCTGTCACTCACGGTGTTTGACCAGGAATTTGCTAAACCTTGTTTTGACAGCCATATAACATTCCTCAGTGACTGCCTCCGGCTCAGACTTACCCTGCGTGGATTCTGACTGAAGTTTCATTCCTCATGTTTTGAATTCATCCAGGATCTCAGGTATCTCTGTGATGTTCACAGTTCCACAGAAAACTGCTCTTGCCACATCCTGAGATCTACAGTCGGTGCCATGTGGCGTCACATGGTGACATTCTCGACCTTTCTCTCCAACATCATCGCAACATGTTGGCTCACACTTGCATCACTCTGCAGTTCCACATCATCCTCCAGTCCTCCAGGTTGTTCGCTGGGCTAACCAGAAATTTTTTCTTTCCTTTCAGGCATCAAGTCCCACAAGATGCAACAACTCAGAGATACCCATGGTCCTCTGGAACCGTCCTCCTCTCCCCTTCTCTCTGATTCCACCCCCTCCCCCAACACCACCTCCTGTCAGGTATTCACTATCCCTCCTATCTTCTTGTCTCTATTCCTGAATGTTCAGTACTCAGCTTTATCCCTATGTGTTCCCACTTTAATGAATTTTGGGCACTGCACATTGTTGAACTCTTCTTCCGCTGTCTTCGCCTCCATAACTAATTCTTTGGACAAGAGTCCTCTCCCTGTCCCATAGATCCCTTCGCCCAGTCCCAACACTCTCCCTCTGGGCTTTTACCTGCTGTTGATCTGTTCGTGGAGAACTGTTGGCATGACATTGGTCGCCTCAATTTCTCTGCCACCCCCCACCCAATCCAATCTATCTTCCTCCGAACTGACAGCAATCTGTCCACTTAGATCCAGTCCTGACTTTGTTATTAAGCCTGATGTTAAGGGTGGTGCCGTTGCAGTCTGGCCTACTGATCTCTACATTGCAGAGGCTGAGCACCAACTCTCAGATACCTCCTCCTATCTGCTCCTGGACCATGACCCCACCATGGCACATCAGGCCATTGTATCGTCTATGGTAACTGACCTCTTTTCATCTGGGTGATCTTCCCCCTACCCACTGCCTCCAAGCTGATAGTGCCCCAGCCCCAGCATAGCTCACTTCTATCTCCTTCTAAAAATCCACAAACAAGACTGCCCTGGTAGACCCATTGTTTCAGCCTGTTCCTGCCCCACAGAACTCACCTCTCCCTACCTTGACTGTGTCTTTTCTCCTCTGGTCCAGTCCCTACCCATGTACATCCTCTGACGTTTTATGCCAGTTTCAGAATTTCCAGTTTATAGCCTCCAGTCGCCTCCTCTTTCCCAAGGATGTGCAATCCTTTACATGTCCATCCCCCACCAGGATGGTATCAGGCCTCTCCATTTCTTCCTGGAGCAAAGCCTGAATCATCCCCACCCACCACCCTCCTCCGCTTTACCGAGCTCATTCTCACCCTCAACAACTTCTTATTTAACTGCTCTCATTTTCTTCAGGTCTGAGGGTGGCCATGGATAGCCACATGGGCCCCAGTTATGCTCGTCTCTTCATCAGGTAAATGGAACTTTCCTTGTTCCAGTCCTGTTCCAGACCTGACACACAACTCTTTCTCCAATACATCGATGATACCATTAGAGCTGCTCCCCTCTCTCATCTGGAATTGGAAAACATTATGGATTTCAATTTCAACCTGCCCTCACTTTCAAGTTAATAAAGTGCGTAGCTGGATGAATACAGCAGGCCAAGCAGCATCTCAGGAGCACAAAAGCTGATGTTTCGGGTCTAGACCCTTCATCAGAGGTCTAGGCCCGAAATGTCAGCTTTTGTGCTCCTGAGATGCTGCTTGGCCTGCTGTGTTCATCCAGCTTCACACTTTATTATCTTGGATTCTCCAGCATCAACAGTTCCCATTATCTCACTTTCAAGTGACTCCTCTCTCCCCTTCCTCTACACCTCTCTTTCTATTTCTCAGGATCGACTGGTCACTAATATCAACAAAAACCCACCAACTCCCACAGCAACAGGGACGATACATCCTCACACCCTGCTTGCTATAAAGACTCCATTCCATTCTCTCAGTTCCTCCATTTCTGTTGCATATGTTCTGATGAAGCCACGTTCGTCAAGGGAGCGTCTGAAATTTCCACCTTGTTCCTCAACTGAGGATTCCCCAGCAATGTATTGACATGGCCCTCAAAATGATCCAACCATCTCCCTCCCTCACTTCTTCCCTCACCATCTCTCTTCCCATCCCGGCAGCCATGAAAGAGTTCCCCTTGTCCTTACCTACCATCCCAACAGCATCCATACCCAGAAGATTATCAAGTGCCATTTCTGCCACTTCCAGTGAGATGCCACCACAAGACACAATCCCCTCCTTTCCCATGTCCGCCTTCTGCAGGGACCATTCCCTCCAGGACACTCTGGTACACACTTCCTTCACTCCTCCGTATTCAATATCAAGTTCAATAATTTTAGGGCCTGAGCTCTCCCATGTCCTGGTCCCTTACTCCACCACCAGGTCTTCTTATCACATGGCCTGCCATTACTCACTACCTATTGTTAGCCATTAACTGTGTCCATTAGCAGCTATTCACCCTCCTAGTCAGATTGTTATCTACTCCTTTGTCTGTCTAACTGCCCTTCTCTCTCTTTGGGCTTTATCCCAACCAGTTGTCTACTCTTTACCCCCACCTTATCTTCTGCATATAAACTGACATTTTCCTAGCTATCATCAGCTCTGAGGCAGGGTCACTGGGCCCAAAACTTCGACACTTATTTCTCTTCACAGATACGAGCTTTTTCAGAAACTTCTGTTTTTGTTTCTGATTTACAGCATATGCAGTTCTTTTGGTTTTTATTTAGCTATCACATCTTTGCCTCCCTCATTAAATCATTGAAATAAATTGTACAAACTTGAGGCACCAACACAGATCACACCCCTTCATTTGTCACATCTCGCCAAACACACTAAGTTCCTTTTATAAATACTCTTAATTTTTCTGCAAGGGGTAGTAAGTCCAGCCTGTCTCATCTATCATCATAAGTCAACCCACTCATTGCACATATCAATCTGGTAAACCTCCTTTGCCAACATCCAATGCATTATCATGTCAATGCCAATGTTCAATCCATGCTTATGTGTTTCCCTGTGCACCACAAGGTTTTACTTTCCTTTTTTTTGTTATGATGTTGTGCCTTGTCAGATGCCTTCTGGAAATCCAACGACAGTGCACTTTGAGAGTTCCCTTTATCTACAGTGCACACTATTCTTTCAATGTCATCTTCTAAATTGTTCAAACATGATCTCCCTTTGACGAAACATCATTGACACTCCCCAATTTCCTTGACTTCATCTAAATGCCTAGCTATAACTTCTTTAATGATTGATTCTAATATGTTCCGCATGCCAGGAGTCAAGCTAACTGGTCTATAGTTTCTTATTTTTTGCCTCCTCCAATTGGAATTCCTATTGGAATTGTTAAGCTTGCTCCTTTCCATTCTGCCAACCTTGCACACCTTGTTGTGTTATATTTCATGGACAGAATGTCAGTATCCTTTTAAGAGACACGGTATATCAGTATAACTTTAAGAGATATTGTGTGTCAGTAGATAGCCGGAACTGCCGAAGCTGGAGAATCTGAGATAACAAGGTGTAGAGCTGGATGAACACAGCAGGCCAAGCAGCATCAGGGGAGCAGGAAAGCTGACGTTTCTGGCCAGACCCTTCTTCAGAAAGAAGGGTCGAGACACGAAACGTCAGCCTTCCTGGTCCTCTAATGCTGCTTGACCTGTTGTGTTCATCCAGCTCCACACCTTGTTATCTTAATTACAACTAGCTATTACAGACCAATAGTTTATCTCTCAGGCACCTCAGTATGTGAGGTAACATCAAGCTATTATGTTACACAGAGACATGCTGAGCATCATGACTCTAGTATTATGTCTTGCTTCACGTGATCCAAGTCCAAGGAGAGTTTGAGACCTTTATATCATCAGGTCACACACTGATAGTGATCACATCACCAGCATTTCTTGAAGATATACTGACACACAGAGATAACATATTCTTCAATATCACACTATTCATATTCAGTTTCTTATGTTCCTAGCTAAAATCACCAGTTGAAGGCAAACTTATATCACTTTGGTGCAAATTGACTGCTATGTGCAATATTAACAATGAGGAATAATTTTCATATCAGTTGCCTATCATAGATGCTCAATTTACTCTCAGAAGGGAAAACCCAGATCTGCATTGCAAAAGCGCGTGAATTCCTGTATATCAATTTGTGACATTTCACGATGGAACTTCTTTGTTTGGTTATAATCACATTTCATTTCATTCTGCTGACATCAGAACTATTCACAAACAAAATAAACTATCACATGAATCTATTATGGAATGCACATTAAGGAAGTTAAGAAAATATGTGATCTTCTCGGAATACAGTACCTTGTCATAAAGTAGAAATATGCCAGGTAGCCAACAGTTTACATGAAATAAAATTAAAATCACATTTTACATTGTGATATAACATTCACAGGAACGCTAAAATGGTCGCAAAAAAAAATAGCTAAAGTAAGTGAGATTTTTGAAATAATACGTAACAATTCATAAATACAATGAAGTTCTTCAAGTGGTATTTATTTAAGCAGTGTGACATCCTGTGGCACTAATACACCACAAATTTGTTAATGTAGATTGGATTTAGTGTTACTCATTCATGATTTGAATAAAGGACAAAACAAATCATGTGAGGTTACTGAGTTTGGAGTGTTTTGGTCTTTAGTAATTCAACACTTTAAAAACAATATGGAGAGGAACTTTCCAATCCAGTTATTAAATGTTCATGATTCTGACAGAAAAAAATATCAGCTGATTATTGTTATATATGATTTATTGTAGTCTTTTGACTGCAGTAAATCATATATAATAGATTGAGCTGAGCAGATTTGACAGATTGAGCAGATAGCCTATGGATTTGTGGGTAGAATTCCATACAGGAAACTGTAAAATTGTGAAAAATAGCACACAAATAAGATGTTTCAGAGATAGTAGGAACTGCAGATGCTGGAGAATCTGAGATAACAAGGTGTAGAGCTGGATGAACGCAGCAGGCCAAGCAGCATCTTAGGAGCAGGAAAACTGACGTTTTAGGCCTAGACCCTTCTTCAGAAATGGGGGAGGGGAAGGGGATTCTGAAATAAATAGGGAGAGGGGGGAGGTAGATAGAAGATGGATAAAGGAGAGGATAGGTGGAGAGGAGACAGACAGGTCAAAAAGGCAGGGGTGGAGCTGGTAAAGGTGAGTGTAGGTGGGGAGCTAGGGAGGGGATAGTTCAGTGCAGGGAGGACGGACAGTTCAAGGGGGCAGGATGAGGCTAGTAGGTCGGAGATGGGTGTGGGGCTTGAGGTGGGAGGAGGGGATAGGTGGGAGGAAGGACAGGCTAGGGAGGCAGGGACGAGCTGGGCTGGCTTTGGGATGCGGCGGGGGAGGGGAGATTTTGAAGCTTGTGAAGTCCACATTGATACCATTGGGCTGCGCAGTTCCTAAGCTAAATATGCGGTGCTGTACCTGCAACCTTCAGGTGGCATCATTGTGGTACTGCACTTCTGGCATTAAAACAAGTGCACTCAGACCACCTGTCCCTTTGCGTTCATCAACTGCTTTCTGCCTACTCTTCCCGTTAGTCACACTGACTTCATTATCTAGACAGAAAAAGTAGGAAGGCAGTGCAGGTGTCCTCTACAGTCATCTCCCTCCAAAACAGGTATTCCGTTTTGGATACTGTTGGGGGAGATGGCTCACCAGGGGAATGCAGCAGTAGCTAGGTTCATGGCACCGTGGCTGGCTCTGCTGTGCAGAAAGGCAGGAAAAAGAGTGAAAGGGCTATAGTCATAGGGGATTCGGTTGTAAGCAGAGTAGATAGGCAGTTCTGTGTTTGAAAATGAGATTCCTGAATGGAATGTTGCCTCCCAAGTGCATGGGTGAGGGATGTCTTAGATCGACTGCAGGACATTCTGAAGGGAGACAGCCAGCTGCCATGGTGCATATAGGCAAAAACCGGATGAGGTCCTACAAGCAGAATTTACGGAGTTAGGAGCCAAATTAAAAAAGTAGGTAGTATCTCAGGATTGTTACCAGTGCCACATGCTAGTCAGAATAGTAATGAAAGAATATGCAGGATAAATGAGTGGCTTGAGAGTTGGTGCAGGAGGGAGGGGTTCAGATGTTTGGGCCATTGGGACCCGTTCTGGGGAAGGTGGGACTATTACAAGTTGGATGATCTTCACCTGGGCAGGACTGGAACCAATGTCCTAGGGGTTGCTTTTACTAACACTGTTGGGTAAGGTTTAAACTAATGTGGCAGGGAGATGAGAACCAAATGAGGAGGATAGTGGACAGTAAGAAGGTAGTAACTAAAGCCTGTAAGAAACTAGATAATGAAGTCAGTGTGATTAAGTGGACGAGTAGGCAGGGAGCAGATGATGATCACAAGGGGACAGGTGGTCTGAGTACATTTGTTTTAATGCGAGAAATGTAGTAGATAAGGCAGACGAACTTAGGGCTTGGATTAGTACCTGTGAGTATGATGCTGCGGGATTACTGAGACTTGGTTGAGGGAAGGGCAAGATTGGCAACTAAATATCGCAGGATGTAGATGCTTCAGGCGGGATAGAGAGGGAGGTAAAAGGGGTGGAGGAGTTGCATTACTGGTCAAAGACGATATCACAGCTGTGCTGAAGGAGGGCACTGTGGAGAACTCGAGCAGTGAGGCAATATGGGCAGAGCTCAGAAATAGGAATGGTGCAGTAACAATGTTGGGGCTGTACTACAGGCCTCCCAACAGCGAGCGTGAAATAGAGGTACTAATATTTAGACAGATTATTGAAGGATCTAGGAGCAACAGGGTGGTGGTGATGGGAGATTTTAATTTTCCCAACATTGACTGGGATTCATTTAGTGTTGGATATTCAGATGGAGTAGAATTTGTAAGGAACATCCAGGAGGGTTTTATAGAGCAGTGTATAAACAGTCCAATTCAGTCTCAATCCACATGGGCAAGGAGAACCGCCACTTCGACTGGGACAACACCAAGATCCTGGGGCAGGCTAGGCAGACACAAGCACAAGAATTCCTGGAAGCATGGCACTGCACGAAGCAGAGTGCAGGCCAGACAGGTCCCTGTGAAAATGAGGGATAGAAAGGGCAAGATTAGGGAATCATGGATGACAGGTGAAACAGACATAAGGTCTAGGCGACTGAAAATAGATGATGCTTTGGAAGAATATTGGGAAAGTAGGGCCAATCTGAAATGAGGAATTAAGAGGGCTATAAGGGGTCATAAAATATCTTTAGCAAACAGGGATAAGGAAAATCCGAAAGCCTTTTATTTGTATATAAGGAGCAAGCAGGTAACGAGAGAAAGGGTTGGCCCACTCAAGGACAAAGGAGGGAAGTTATGCGAGGAGGTAGAGAAAATGAGGGAGATTCTTATAAGTACTCTGCGTTGGTATTTGCTGAGGAGAGGGACATGATGGATGGTGAGGTTAGGGATAGATGTTTGATTACTCTTGGTCAAGTTGGCATAAGGAGGGGGGCGTGTTGCGTACCCTAAAAGGCATTAGGGTGGACAAGTCCCCCAGGTCCGGATGAGATCTATCCCAAGTTACTGAGGGAAGTGAGAGAGGAAGTCGCTGGAGCCTTAACAGATAGCTTTGTAGCATCCTTGAGCACGGGTGAGATCCCGGAAGACTGGGGAATTGCTAATGTTTTCCCCTTGTTTAAGAAGAGTAGCAAGGATAACCCACATAATTATAGACTGGTGAGCCTGACATCAGTGGTGAGGAAGCGGCTAGAGAAAATACTGAGAGATAGAATCTATTCCCATTTGGAAGAAAATGGGCTTATTAGTGATAGTCAGCATGGCTTTGTGTGAAGAAGGACATGTCTTACCAACTTGATAGAATTCTTTGAGGAAGTGACAAAGTTGATAGATGAGGGAAGTGCTGTAGATGTAATATACATGGGCATCAGTAAGGCATTTGATAAGGTTCCCCATGGTAGGCGGATGGAGAAAGTGAAGTGGCATGGGGTCCAGGGTATACTAGCTAGATGGATAGAGAACAGGCTAGGCAACAGAAGATGCAGAGTTGCAGTGGAAGGGAGTTTCTCAAAATGGAGAGCTGTGACCAGTGGTGTTCCACAGGGATCTGTGCTGGGACCACCGTTGTTTGTGATATACAGAAATGATCTGGAGGAAGGTATGGATGGTCTGATGAGCAAGTTTGGAGATGACACTGAGATTGATGGAGTAGCAGATAGTGAAGGAGACTGTCGGAGAATGCAGCAGAGTATAGATAGATTGGAGAGTTGGTGGGGAAATGGCAGATGGAGTTAAATCCAGGCAAATGAAAGGTGATGCATTTTGGAAGATCCGGTTCAAGAGCGAACTATATGGTAAATGGAAAAGCCCTGGGAAAAGTTGATACACAGAGAGATCTGGGTGTTCAGGCCCATTGTACCCTGAAGGTGGCAATACAGGTCGATAGAGTGGTCAAGAAGGCATACAGCATGCTTTCGTTCATCGGACGGGGTAATGAGTACAAGAGTTGGCAGGTCATGTTACAGTTGTATAGGACTTTGGTTCAACCACATTTGGAATACTGCATACAGTTCTGGTCACCACATTACCAAAAGGATGTGGATGCTTTGGAGAGGGTGCAGAGGAGGTTCACCAGGATGTTGCCTGGTATGGAGGGTGCTAGCCATGAAGAGGGCTTGAGTAGATTAGGATTATTTACATTAGAAAGATGGAAGTTGAGGTGGGGACTTGATTGAGGTCTACAAATTCATAAGAGGTACAGACAGGATGGATAGCAAGAAGCTTTTTCCCAGACTGGGGGACTCAATTACTAGGGGTCACGATTTCAAGGTGAGAGGAGTAAAGTTTAAGGGAGATATGCGTGGAAAGTTCTTTATGCAGTGTGTGGTGGGTGCCTGAAATGAGTTGCCAATGGAGGTGGTAGAGGCGGACACGATAGCATCATTTGACATGTATCTAGACAGATACATGAATGGGCAAGGAGCAGAGGGATACAGATCCTTGGAAAATAGGTGACATGTTTAGATAGAGAATCTGGATCAGCGCAGGCTTGGAGGGCCGAAGGGCCTGTACCTGTGCTGTCATTTATTATTTGATCTTTGTTCTTTGCATAGACACAGTGGATAGTCAGAGACATTTTCCCAGGGCGCAAATGACTGTTAGAAGGGGGCATAATTTTAAGGTGATTGAAGGAAGGTATAGGGGAGATGTCAGAGGTAGTTTTGTCACACAGAGAGTGGTGGGTGCATGGAATGTGCTGCCGGAAATGGTAGTGGAGTCAGATACTTTAGGAACTTTTAAACGACTCTTGAATAGGCACATGGATGACAGTAAAATATAGGGTATGCAGGGTGAATTGATCTTAGTAGGATAATAGGTCGGCACAACATTGTGGGCTGAAGGGCAGTACTGTGCTGTACTGTTTTATGTTTTATGTTCTATGTTCTAAATCCACCTTGGAGGATGCTTACCTGAAAATCCGAGTCCAAATGTCCTTGCTGTTGAAGTGTTCCCCAACTGGGAGGGAACATTCCTTCTTTTTCTTTATGCATTCATGGGATGAGGACGTTGCTGGCTTGGCAGCATTTATCGCCCATTCCGAATCTCCCAGAGGGCAGTTAAGAATCAACAACATTGCTGTGGGTCTGGACTCACAAGTAGGCTAGACCAGGTAAGGATGACAGTTTCCTTCCCTAAAGGGCATTTGTGAACCGGGTGGGTTTCTCCTGACAATCGACATTGTCAAAATTAGATTCTTAATTCCAGATATTTATTGGATTCAAATTCCATCATCTGCTGTGGTAGGATTCAAACCCAGGTCCCCAGAACATTACCTGGGTCTCTGGATTAACAGACCAGTAATAATACCACTAGGCCATCACCTACCCTAGTTTGCTGATTATTGCGCTGTGTCTATTCATCTGTTGTCATAGTGTCTGCATGGTTTCACCAATATGTCTCAGGGCCTCCTTTCCTGCAGTGTATGAGATGGGCAATGTTGGCCGAGTCACATGAGTATCTACTGTCTATGTGGTGGGTGGTGTTCCCATGTGTGATGGTGGTGTCCATGTGGAAGACCTGACATGTCTTTTAGAGTTTGTCATGGCCGGGTTGTGTAGTGTTGTGGTCGATGTTATCCTGAATGTTGGGTGTTTTGCTGTGATCAATGGCGTGTTTAAGGTTTGGCGGTTGTTTGAAGATGAGAAGTGGAGGCACCTAACTTGTCATATTATTAAAACATTTCCATTTTGGGAGTTCCAGTTTATATTTATTTATATGAGGAAATAGGGTGAAATGGATGACTGCATTGTCTGACCTAAAATGTTACCTCTTTGCGCCAATAAAACCTTCAGCTTCTCAGGGCAGTGATTTGAAAGAAATTCAAATTTTAATATACATATTAATCAATGAAAATTTTCTAACTGATTAAAGATTTAACAACAGCTTAGGTTTGTTTAATACATCCTCATCAGTTGTGTGACCCTTTGATCTTTTACTTATAAATTTCGTGTTCTGTGTACTTCTTTCTCACTTCACCTGACAAAGGGACTACGCTCTGAAAGCTTGTGGTTTCAAATAAACCTGTTGGACTATAACCTGGTTTTGTGTGATTTCTGACCTTGTTTACCCCAGTCCAAAGCCAGCAGCTCCACATTATGACTAAACTGCATTTACATGCTTCAGTTTAATAGGGGCCACATGAGGGTACTAGAGTTCACTTCATATGATTCCCCAGAACTGGCTTCTCTGCAATAGGCTCTTTGAAGCAGTCAATTTCAACAAAACATATTTTTTTAGAACAGAACAGTGATTAGAAACAGCCAAACAGCACCCACCAAAACTACATAACAATTGATACACTATTTACTTGAAAAGTGAAGAGGCAAACTAGGGCAGGACTTATACTATTAATTATAAAACCCGAGGGGTACAGGTGAATAGTTTCCTGAACGTGGAGTCACCAGTACACAGGAGTTGGGACTTCATGATGTGGTTGTACAGGACATTGCTGAGGCTACTTTAAGAATACTGCATATCATTCTGGTTTCCTTCAATAGGAAAGGTACTGCTAAACTTGAGAGAGTGCAGTAAAGATTTACAAGGATGTTGACAGGATTGGAAGGTTTGAGTTATAGGCAGAGGCTGAATAGGCTAGGGCTATCTTCCCTGGAGCGCCAGAGGCTGAGGGGTGGCCTTTATAGAGGTTTATAAAATCATGAGGGGCGTGATTAGGGTGAAAAGCCAAGGTCTTTTTCCCAGGGTGAGGGAGTCCAAAACTAGAGGGCATCGGTTTCTGGTGAGAGGGGTAAGATTTAAAAAGGATGTGAGGGCTAACTCAGAGAGTAGCACATAAATAAAATAAGCTGCCAGAGGAGATGGTGGAGATGGTTACAATTGTGATATTTAAAAGGCATCTGGATGGGTATATGAATAAGAAGGGTTTCGAAGGATATGGGCCAAATACTGGCAAATGGGGCTAGTTCAGTTTGGGATGTCTGGTTGGTGTGGACTAGTTGAACTAAGTGGTCTATTTTCATCGATATGTCCATCCTTTAAATATGCAACAAATCTGTGCCCCACAGCTCCCTATGGCAAGGAATTCCAAAGACTCATAACCCTTTGAGAGAAAAATTCCTCCTTAAGGATAATTAGAAAAAGCAATAAATGATAGCCCCACCAGTGATGCCCACATCCCATGAACTAATCATTTAAAATAAAATTTATGTAACCTATGTCCGTGTACTGCTCTCATTATGTTCTCTCAATCCCCATCAGTTCCACACTGTCAAGCATTCTCTTGAAAATTCTATTCACGTGGCTCCATCAATATCTCCTTTCATCTGCAAAGAATTTAGAAATGATCTAGATGATACTTTGGTAAAAAACACGAGTTTAAGGGTTCAATGTTACTAATATATGTGTGTTTGAAAATCTGGTTTTGGAATGCAACATTAACCCAAATAACAGGTTGCAATCATTTGAACTTGCCTGAAGGCACACGACTGTAAACCTGTATATTTAACACCAAGCCAATGATTATTTGCTTTTAGATGTGGCGCTGTCAAGAATACATCAAGGAGGTGGAAGGTCCTGCATTGGTGGTGTAATGGGGAATGGGAAGAAGTCTGTCTGACTTTCTGCTCCTCCTGTTTTCTTTCAGAAAATCCCTTTATGTAGTATCCCTAGCTGACAGTCACCTCTCCAGTCTTGCAGCTGAACACTCACACCCTCCCTATTCTTGATGAAAGTGTGACATATAATCATTCATGCAATTGTTTGCGACAGCTCCAGAAATTCAATGGGACGGAACGTGCACCCATCTGTCTTTCTCAGAAATGACCCTGTCCAAGATCTGAAAGGAGGATAGCCAGGTTTGTGAGAGGGGTAAATGTCCAACCCCTATCCCTGGAATGCTTGTCGTGAAAGAGTACTGGAATTTCAGAGTTATTCCTTAGTTTTCTCAGAGAGGTGGGAGTGTGGGGCTAGGGAGTGTAAAATTGACAGGATTGCAGTTTGATATGGAAAATGTTTGCTGCCTGTTACTGCAGGTTGGCTGTGCTGCTTATCTAATGGTTATGGATCCCTCTGGGATACAGCATCCTCAATGTTTCCTAAGCATTCGTTTCTCAGGATTTCATTTCCCTCCTTTAACCATTTTACAACTTGATGAGAAAGGGATGGAAATCCAGTGGAAATCAAATCTGCACTGAATTTATTACTCACAAAAATAAACATTAATCTTGCATTAAAAAATTTTAAAGAGAATGAGGGAGAATTTTCCAGGGCTTCTCCCACTTAACTGCTATTTCTTCAACGTCACCTCATAAATAAAGCTGAACCTACAAAATGCTGTATGGAAACATTACAAGACCATATTACTCTGTGGTTAATAGTAAATCAGACTGCTTTGGGCACAGTGATTTTGCATCTTCTGAACTCAAACAGGTGCAAGAGAATTGTGATAATTTTTAAAACAAAAGAAAGGCAAAAGTACAACATTTCCAGGTATAAAAGATTCTATTTCATATTTGTTTTCATAATTTCAACATAGATTGTTTTCCAATTGTGGTGTCAGAAAACACAGGCTATAAAAAAATTACATATAGTTTTGTACAGAATATTTCAGTTCATATTTCACAATACCTCCAGGCAAACAGTCTGTGTTTGTATATTTCGCTCATAAAGTTGCGTCGTAAAATCAAACTGCTGTGTAGTCGCACTGTACCTGTTCAGCATATATTTCCAACCCTTTACCAAAACAACCCATCAGATCCTTGAAGAGAAAGGTGCTCAGTTGAGAGGGTGGGAGTACTCAGGCTTAGGGGGAAGGTGCGTAGAGTGATGATGTAGTGGAGGAGGTAAGGCAGTGATGCTGAGTCCTTGCTATGACTGAAACATAATTCCCCAAAAAGGTGGGTTAGGGATTCTACCTGAATTAAATATGCACAGGAACTCGCCCTACTGGGAAAAAAAAGACACAGCTCCAGGCTAAAGTCCAGGCTGACAGCTCTGCAGCTGACAGTCTTTGCCTGGGTATGGAAGCTTGGATTATTGGAGCTTGGATTTTGGAAAAGTACATTGCCTTATTCCTTTGGCAGAGTTCAAGTAAAGTGACTCCTTTTGCCCAGCAGGGGACAACACTGAATATTTGCGGAGAGTTGATACAGGAATGTTTGGATTGTTGAGCAAGGGGAAAAGTCACAGGTGTAAAATATATAATAACTGTGGAGATGGAGCATCTGAAATTTTTGTGGTGTTGATTGAGGAAGGCACCAGGTAAGTTCCCCTACTAATTAAACAGGGACAGGACAATAAAACACTCTCATTTAATGTCTGTTTAGGTAATGCCTGGTGAGAAAGTGAGAATTTTGAGACTGGAGAAGTCGTCTTACAGTTTCTTTCTCGTACTTTCAAACTCAGAACACTAAATGTTTGCATATTGAAAGATAGGATTTGGAGGATATCATGCTCACTTCTCATCTGTACAAGGTATGTGATTTTCTACGTACATGCCGAATAAAATAGATAGATTACGGTAAGGTAGTGTCAAGGAGTGCAGAACTCGGTGTGGTGCACTGTGCTGACTTAACTATCATAACAGCGTTATTTAAGTGTGCATTCCTAAAACCTTAAATTCTCTATCTCCACTTCACAGACTAGTTTCACCACATTCTTTATTTTCGCTTTCCCATGTGTCACGGAATATGCCGTTTAACTGTTAATTGTCCTTTCATTTATTCAGTCTTCTTGCAGGATGAAATAGTGCCCAATATCCACAGAGGGCAGTTGACTAGAGTTGGCATTCCTGCCTTTAAAACGCCCGTACATCTGGAAGCCATGGAATTCACGGAAGGCATTCACTTCTTGTTCGACATGACAGACATATTATTGATGCTCGGTTAATGACTATCGTCCTGGATTCCCACAAAGACACAACCTTTCATTTGTGGCACATGGCCTGGTGGATATTGTGAGCTTCCATTCATGCCCAGCAACAAAAGCAGGTCTTTGAAATGTTGATGGTCGTCCCACTGACTGATTTTGGTAGATGGCCTTACACATTGGGCAGAATCTTTCCATTTTTTGAAGAAGTGCGAGCCGTTTTGAGTTTTTGGTGAATGATTGTAGCCACAGGTCTGGGTGGGTTTTCTTAAATATTTTCCCAAGGTCACTGCTTTAATTGCCATTTGAACTGTAGCAGTATGAATTACAACCTGTTTCCACCTCATTTTACTACATTTTGTTCCCAGAATAATTCACATTTCATCAGATATCCAAGAATTGACCAACATCTCCGGTGTTGGCTCCATCTTTAAAACCCTGTTGTACATCCCGTCATGTGCTGTCAGTCCTCTGATGCCCTGCAGAGCTCCTAGCATTTACCCCAGACTTGTCAGACAGGTGAAAGTTTAACCTGAGATAATAGGTACTGCAGATGCTGGAGAATCCAAAATAACAAGTTGTGGAGCTGGATGAACACAGTAGGCCAAGCAGCATCTTAGGCGCAGGAAAGCTGATGTTTCGGGTCTAGACCCACCATCAGAAATGGGGGAGGGGAAGGGGGTTCTGAAATAGGGAGAGAGGGAGAAGTGGATAGAAGAGAAGATAGATGGAGAGGAGACAGACAAGTTAAAGACGCGGGCATGGAGCCAGTAAAGAAGAATGTAGATGGGGAGGCAGGGAATAGATAGGTCAGTCTTTGCTGCAAAGGCATTGGAGAATGTACAAGACAAGCTGGTGTGTAGGACGACATCCTCTTCCCATTAGGCCAGCAGTGGACACCACAATACCAGACCGTGCCAGCTTGGCCTGAGGTTGCCACTCATGTTGAAGTAGTCTCAGCCTTCTCGAGGAAAGCCGAGCGCTGTAGGAAGAAAGTCAATGTCCTCTCCACTCGACCAGTTTAAATGCTACCTTTTGTCTCCAATACCTCATACACACTCTATCTTTGCTTCTGTATGTAACAGCCTCTGACCAAGGCTCACCTGAAGAAGAGTCACATCAGACTCAAAACATTAACTCTATGTCACTCTGTCTACAGATCATGCCAGACTTGTTGAGTTTCTCCAGACTTCTCCATGTTTATACCAGGTTTCCAGCATCTGTAGTATTTTGTCTTCATTCAAGGCTCATTCTCTGCTACCCCTACAAATGCCTGCAACATCTTGTCCACTCACCTCACCGACTGCAACCTATAACAGCACTAATCCCCCATATCCTCTCTGTATTGCTTACTCACTCACTTACTCATTTGGGAAACCTCTCCAACTGTACCACAATCATATCTGAGCCATGCTACTCATACACATCTTCTGTAATACCTGTCTGTCTCTCATTACAGGAACAATCCAGTCCACGTTAGGTCAGAAAGTCTAAGATGAATGGACTGCTGCCCGTCATTCAGCTCCTCACTCCTTATGAGCAGAGGATCCTGACTCTGACTGCTCTAGAATAGGACCTGGACTGGTGTCAGAGGCTGAGCTTTACTTATTGTGCCAGGATCCCCTGAGTGAAAGCTATCCTCCTTAACTGGACTGATGCCTGCTGACAGCCATGGCAGCTTCCTGGCTTTGTGTTGTGCAAAATAGTTAAGGAGGCAAGTAGTAATATGAAACAGGTATGTCTGGCTAAGGGGGTAAAGTGCAAAAAAGCAAGGCAAGATGGAAGTAGCTAGCTTCTAGGGAGGGTCAGAATGAGTGAGCGCCATGACAGGAAGTGAACAGCCCTGAGTTGCAGCTTGATTGAGCCCATGAGCTAGGCATGTGTGCTTGTCCCATGCACCCCATGTCCTTGCTGCAGCATTACAATGATAGTTTCCCGTGCAACCTGAAATGAAGCATTAAATTGGAAAAACAGCCTGTAAGTGCACTGGAGATGTTTAGTGAAGGCTCATAGAGGCTGACACATTCGATTTCGATGTCTGTCGTGAGGTTGAACATTGAGGTCTTTTGGAGCAAATGCTATCTTGAATCCACAAAGAAACCACGATGGTTTCCATGCTGTGTTTTCTCAATGGTTAGTTTGTATGACGAGTTTGGTAAAATCCTGTGGTGGGTTGAGAATAAACTGTTCAACAAGCACTAAAGATCATCAGTTGGGATCCTACCCCCTCCTCACGAGAATCTCACCGTATCACTTGAGGTAACAGGAAAGTTGCAGCAAGATAGTCTCAATGCCAAGATGAGCATCTCACCTGTTTCTACCAATCATCTCACCGCATACCAGCCACTCAGTGTTGTCACTTTGATGGGATTGTACTGTTGGCTCCCAGTAATCAGTGGGAAATTGATGAACAAATACGTAGGGAAATTAGATTGCTGTAAGAATAGTAGGGCATTTTAACCTCGCAAATATAGACTGGGACTGTTATAGTTTTGAGGGCTTGGATGGGGATGAATCTGTTGTGTTTAGAAAAACTTTTTCAATCAATATGTAGATGGCTCCACTAGAGAAGGGGCTAAATATGATCCTGTATTGGGAAATAAGGCAGGGTAAGTGACTGAGGTGTTAGTCAGGGAGCACTTTGGGACCAATGGTTATAATTCTATTAGTTTTAAAATAGTTATGGAAAAGGTTTGGTCCACAAGTTAAAATTCTAAATTGGGGCAAGGCCAATTTTGATGGTATTAGACAGGAAACGTTGACTGGGGGAGGCTGTTCACAGGTACAGGGATGTTTGACAAGTGGAAGGCTTTCAAAAACAAGATGATGAGCGTTCAGGGCTACCACGTTCCTGTCAGTGTGAAGGGCAAGGCTGGCAGGAGTAAGAACACTGATGACTGAGAGACATTGTCTGAGAGACTGGTCAAGTCAAAGAAGTAGGCATTTGTCAGTTATATGCATCTAGGATCAAGTGAATCCTTTGAGAAGCATGGGGGTGTAGGAGTGAAGGTAAGAGGGAAATCAGGAGGGTTAAAAGGGGACATGAGATAGCTTTGACAGATATAGTTAAGGAGAATCCAAAGAAATTCTACAAGTATATAAAAGGCAAAAGAATAACTTGGGACAGAATAGGGTTCTTAAAGATCAATGAGGCAGTTTACCTGTGGAGCTACATGAGATGGGTGACCTCCTAAACAGATATTTCTCATCAGTACTTACCGTGGAGAAATATATGGAAGCTAGGGAACTCAGGAAATAAATAGTGATGTCTTGTAAAGAGTCCACATTTCTGAAGAAGACGTGCTGGTGGTCTTAAAACGCACAAAGATAGCTAAATCCCTGGGACCTGATCAAGTATATCCCAGGACATAGTAGGAACCTAGAGAAGAAATTGCACAGCCCCGAGATGAGATATTTGTACCATCGAAAGTCACAGGTGAGATGTTGGAAGACTGGAGGTTGGCTAATGTTATGTCTTTATTTAGGAAAGGTTACAGAACAGTGAGCCTAATATAAGTGGTGATTAAATTGCTGGAGGAGATTCTGAGAGATAGGATCTACATGCTTTTGGAAATGCAAGGACTGATTAGGGATAATCTGCATGGCTTTGTGTGTGGGAAATCAAATGTCATAAATTAAGTTGAGTTTTTTGAAGAGATGACAAATGGCAGATAAAGGCAGAGTAGTGTATTTTGTCTACATGATCTTTAGCAAGGCTTTTGACAAGGTCCCGCATGGTTGACTGATTAGTAAGGTTATATCACATGGAATCCAAGGTGAGCTAGCCAGTTTGATATAAAATTGGCTTGAAGGTAGAAACTAGAGAGTTGTGATAGAGGGCTGCTGTTTACTCAGGAGGCCTGTGAAAACAATGTGCTGCAACGATTTTGATCGGTCTACAGTTATTCATCATTTATAGGAACAATTTGGATGAGGATAGAGGAGGCAATGTTAGTGAGTTTACGGATGACGCCAAAATTGGTGGTATAGTAGACAGTGAAGGAGGTTATCTAAGAATGCAATGGGATCTTCACCTACTGGGCCAGTGGGATCAGGAATGGCAGATGTTTAATTCAGGCAATTCTGAGGCATAACATTATAGTAAGGCATAGTTAATGGTAGGGCCCTGGGGAGTGTTGTCAAACAGAGACGGCTAGGGGTGCAGGCACATAGTTCCTTGAAATGGCATCACAGGTAGACAGGATGCTGAAGAAGACATTGGCACACTTGGCTTCTTCAGTCAGAGCATTGAATGTAGGAGTTGTAATGTCATGTTATGGCTGTACAAGACATTACAAGGTAACATTATAAGTATCGTGTACAGTTCCTGTTATCCTGCTACAGGAAGGATGTTAGTAAACAGGAAAGGGTGGTAAAAAGATTTACAGATATGTTACTGAGAATGGGTGGCTTGCGTTATAAGGAGAAACTGGATAGGCTGGGACTTTTATCCCCTGGAGTGTAGGAGGCTGAGGGGTGACATTACAGAGGTTTATAAAATCCTGAGGGACACAGATGTGGTGCATTGCCAAAGTCTTTTTCCTTGGGTAGGGCAGTCCAAAACTAGAAGGTATAATTTTAAGGTGAGAGAGGAAAGATTTGAAAGGGATCTGAGGGGTAACTTTTACTCATGGGTGTGGAGTTTATATGGAGTGGGCTGCCAGAAGAAGCGGTGGAGGCAAAGTGCAATTATAACATTTAAAAAACATTTAGACAGACACATGGGTAGGAAACGCAGAGAGATATGGCTAAATGCAGGCAAACAGGACTAGTTCAGTTTAGGGAACCTGGTGGGCATGAGCGAATTGGGCTGAAGGGCCTGTTTTTGTACAATGGGCCTCTATAACTAGAAGCCTGGTAAGATCCATCCTTGCTTACGATAGATCAGCATTTCAGAGCCAAACTTCTAAAGGTCAAGAGCCACTAGAAGCCCAGGAATCTCTCAAAGACCTTTAGTTACCTGCAGCCATCTCAAAGGCTGCAGACAGGGGTCTCCAAGCTGCAGCTTATAATTGACTAGCATGATATGGGAAGTTGCAAGGAATTCTGATGATGAAGGATTAGGAGAAAATGCCCTGAATCAAGACTTGTAGCAGCCAAAATTACTTGAGTTACTTCACCTGGTTCCCCAGGCTTCTCAGTGATCTCTTCTAGTTGTTTTTCAAAGGACTGTCGCTGCAGTTGTTTCATGTGGACACCTCTTTTAACTGCGAGGTTGTTGGGAATGCACCTGATCACTTTGATCTGAGAAACTATGACAAGGTTATACTAAGAGATGCTGCCTGACCTGTCAAGACATTGTAAGCAATGCTTCATCTGGTTTCATATGTGGTCAGTAATAGATGTGGTTGAGGCATTTGGCACATTGTCATTATAATGTGCCAGTGTCAGGAGAAAGTGCCATCTTTTGTATTCTCTCAAGAATATATGTCAATGGTGAGGATAGTTCTGGGGTATGGATGTCATTTTGTTCACCCTACTTTAAAATGGGCTCACAAAACAGGAATCAGACTGATTAATTCATTTTTATGGAGATAAAAATAGAGAAGACATGATTCAGATTTGTACAACATCAGTTATCAACTGTCCCAATTACTCCTGAACTGCTGGGCAGGGTTTAGCCACAGTACATTTAGAACTGGCAGATTGAAAAGGACTTAACATAAAGGACACAAATAATGTAACTATTCCAGTACAGAAATCCCAGGTGCACACCAGTGAATAACTGCAGTGAGGCTGTGAATTTATAGCGCATACTTCTTGTTTGAAATGGAACAGCTACCTTATGTCCATTAACTTCTCTGTCATAGTACCTAAACTTCAATGTTGTAAATCTATAAAATTAGTTATTTGTGTTAAGTACTATAAAGAACAGTTTAATTTAAGGATCGGAAAGCTGCAAAAAGGACCTATTTTGTAACATTTCTGATCAGTACCTAAAGATACCAGAAATAAATGCCATCCCTTTTTGTTTGGGCGGTTCCTCAGCTATTCCTGGCAGCCGTATTATTAAAACCTCCTTTCACATGTACCGAGGATTTAGTCCCTGTTTTAAGATCCAGAAAGTCCAGAAAGTGGGCTGCCCTAAGCAGACCTCAAAGGGGTTACTTTTCTGAGGTGTATTCAACAGTTAAGGTGGCGGAAATGCATTGGGCCAAATGTTCCGGGGATTCACAATCTCATAAGGATTGCCAATCCACCCCTTTTTAACAAAAGGTGGGAGCTCTGCATTTCTGAGAGATGATTCTGCCAGGTCCCTTCAGAAATGTGGAGCCAGGCTTCCATGCTGACTAATTCTTCATAGTGCATAGCTATCAGAGGAAAGAAAACCATGATCCCTTTCACAGTTACTGTATTTTGAAATTTAAAGGCTTGGACAGCTACTTTGATAGCTGCGTCAAAGAGTAAGTATATAACATAAGTGTGAGAGCTGGCTTGTGATGTAGTGGTAGTGTACCTACCTCTGAACCAGGAAGCCCAAGTTCAAGTCCTACCAGCTCTCGAGGTGTGTCATAACATGCCTGAACGGATTGATTAATAGATAATCTACACGATAGATCCTAAGGTGGGGTGTCATGTCAGGGGCTGGGGCAATGCAAGCCTGATTTAGTTGGGAGTGTGCACAGTAAGCATGAGGTCTATTTAAGAGTTAAGCAGGAGTTACATTATGTATTTAATAGTCTAACATATCCTGAGTAACTCCTTTCCTTAATTTCATCAGAACAACCTGAAGACTCCAATTTAAACGAGACTTTTGGAAGTTTCTAGTTTTGAGGAATTGCCTGATGGAAAATTTCATTTCCTGGGCAATTCCTTTGGCATCTGCTCAATGGGGATTCTGCAGGGTCCCTATGCACAACCCTGAAATAACAACTGTCTGGCCAGTGTAAAATCTGCCCCATTGTATCTAAGAGTGCAACTGAGTCACAGACTCATTAATACACCATTCAATAAAATCATGGTTGATATAAGCCCATCTTAAATTTCCTGCCAGATTTTGAAATTTTGCTTCTCTTTTGGAGCCCAATTGCCAGAATTGGTTCAGAGTGGAGCTGGACTATAAACAAAAATGGCATTAATGTTATCCCACCTTTATTCCTGATCCTACCAATTTAAATAAGGCAATAGAGAGCAAGCCAAGGTGGGGTTATGAAGTAACCCACATCATTAATTGGGCCCATTTCAGAAAGGAAACAGCAGCTTAAGAGCTCATCTCCAAATTCATAAAATATAGAAGAGGCACTTCAGCCCATCAAATCTGTACTGACAATAATCCCACTGACATCATCACAGTGGGACTTGAACCAACAACCTTACAATTTATTGGTAAGAGCACTGGTTGAGAAAGCCATAGTTGACAGATGTAGAGGCTGAAGTTTTCAGTAGGTTGCATGACATTGGAAGCCTACACAAAGCTGAACAGCTCCACCCTGATGGGAGTAAAATTGAGAGGGTGGAAGCTATGTCACTGGAGGTTTTGAAGAAACTCTGTTCCATAGCGACAAAATTTATTATAACATTGACAAATCCCTACCTGATCACTGGATTCAGTTCCCCAGATGTTCTGGCAAATTTGAAGATTCAAATACCTTTTTTTAGATCATGCACAGAAAGCAGTCACAGCAGTAGCTGCTGACTGTAGCCAGCATGAGACGAACTTTCATGATGCCCACCTCCATTCTCATCGTTCCCTGTTTTTAATTGGCCACTCTTATATTGTTCAGTTTCACGCCCGCATCCAAAAGTTTGGTTTCAAGACAGACTGATTGAGGAGAAGGAACAGTCAAAAACTCTCTTCAGACTTAAATTCAGAGAGTCATCGTGTCATACGGCATGGAAACATAAACTTCGGCCCAACTGCAGTTTTTATTATACTAAAAATTGCTCTACAAGGTACACTGAGAAATAGCAGGCTCAAATCATACTGTGATACCATTGAAAGGTTATGTCATACATACTCTCACTTGGTCTATTCTGCATGCTTCTCTGCACAATTTTACACCTTCCTATATAACACTAATTCTATCTACAGTGTATTATTTGTGTCCAGTCAGGAGCAGCTCTGTGATATTATTGCAAACTTGCTCCAGGGTCCTAACATCCTTACACAATACCCTTCACCAAACTGAGCTTCCCCTTCATAAAACTGACGAGCATTTATGTGCCTTTTCAAATAAGTTACCTGGTTTACTTATTTTTACTACATTTACGTACATTTCTTCCTTATACTCCAATTCCTCCCAGGTCTTTGACTTGATTTGTCGATGTCAAAGAGTGAGTCAGAATAGTCTATTACAAAATATGAAAATACCTGAGAGCTCGTAAGTGAGCTTTCTCTCTGCTGCTTTCTATTAGATCATCACTGTTAGCTAAAGAGTCTTGCTCTGGTGTAATTGCAGAAATGTGTGGAGAATTTGGGTTGTTTCTTCTTCTCTATTAACAGCATCTGAATTGGGTGATGATGTTACCTCTCCAAGAAGTGTTATGTTGTTCATCCATTAGTATTTGTTCCTCATCAAAAGAAATCTGTTCCATTGTGGTATTGTTCTAAAGTCCGGAAAGCATAGACCTTTTCCACTGAAACTCTTCTCATAGGACCATACTTTTATTGGACAATCTGATAAACATCAAGAGGCATGTTTTTATTTGAAAAAGTAATATTTTCACACGGAGCTAAAAGCAGGAGGATTACTCCTCCTGATTCCGAAGCTCTCCTGAGGTGTTCTGCCAGTTATGAGCACCTCTCCAGTTCTCTTCCTCTGATTTCCACCATCTTGTGGCTTACCTGCAGGTCACGGTGAATGACACAGATGGCACATAGGTAAACATAGAAGACACAAGAGATGTAAATAGTTCATTCTGATTATTCAATTAAGATGCAAGGTCCAATTTTGACCAGTGTTTAGGCTGCACTTCTTAGTAGCAGGTATTGTTCTCTTCAATCACTTGGCATCAGGAATAATTTTAGCTCTCATTAACACTTACAGGTTAAATTTAACACAAATGATCGCTGGCTATGTATCTTAAATTGGTTAATGCATTTTCTAAAAAAAACTGACTATGCATATGTATGATGAGTTAAACTCTTAAAAAAAAGCATTAAGATGGTATTCTATGTGCAATTAGGAAAACAAGTGTAGCACTGCAGGTGTTATCCAGTTTTCCGGTGATTTGAATTTTGATAAAGTATGAGGGAAGCGTTTTCAGAATGACAGCATTCTGTCACCAGAAGGATTTTTGAACAATAACAACTTTTGTCAGGCCACTGACATAATTGTGGCAGGCATTTCCCATGATGCTTGAACAACTGCTGGCGTTTGTCAACGATCCTGTCACAAAGAAGTGAAGAAAACCATTGACTTGATATGCCAGTCACTTGGCACTGTGCTCTCCTGAGCACTGGCCCAGGTGTTCACTGGGTAACTGGGAAAACCACATACCTATAGTGTCAGGCTGCCAAAAACACAAGAGGAAAATGAGCTGTCATTCTTATTCCCAAGATGCATTGCTGCTTAGCATATCTCCACTGTGCGGCCTGGGCTCTACTGGTCTTTGCTCTGACAGATAATTAAGAAGCTGCAGACTGCCAGACTGCTCTGCTTGTCATTTGCATTTTTCGCCAGAGGCAACCAGTTAAGAAAAACATGACTGAAATGCGGCAAGAAGCCAATTAGCCAGATGGATGGAAGCCTGACTGACAGCTCTCCAGTGATATGACATTACTAAGCATCTCACTGTGTATAAACAATAGATTTCACTTAATTATATATTACTCGTAAGTATATCAATGTGGAAGTTATACATAACCAGCACAGTAGCTATTGCAATTCATTGTACAATCATTCTTACAAATGTAAATGTTTCACAGGTTATAAATATAATTATGTTAAAATTCTGTAACCATATTCTAGACTGTACCATTTAGTAGCATTTTGGAAGAAAGAAAGATACTGAAAAAAAATCTTAACTTAAGGAGATCAGCAGAGACATTTCTACACACTTACAAAAAATAATCTGGCTCCATGATGCAATTTATTTTTAGATGACTTAAATGATATGAAGGATGAAATTCTTAATTGTTCCATAGGTTTTTATAATTTCACATGCTGGCATTCAATTTGATGTTCTAGAAAAATTCAGCAGCAAGTAAAGCACGATCTGATAGAGCAATGCAGTAGATGCAAAGAGCATGATATCCTCAAAGGAAATGAAAAGTGATACTTGGGGGGTGGGGGCCGCGGAGTTGCAGGGCGTGGAGAAAAAAAAGGAACTTTTACATTGTGACATCTGTTATGCAGTCCGCTGACAGTCTAAAGTGTATTTTGAATCAGACAAACTATTCACGTTTGATGTCAAAATCTCTAAAAGCCTATGGGAAATGCAATGCGTATGTTGTACTGAACAAAATTAATGGCAGATGCAAACCAGTGGCAAAGAAATGAAACATTCAAAGACAATGGCAAATATGAAAGGATTTATCCAGTGCAACAAATGTAGTTTGTTTTATGTGAATGACTGAAGGCCTTGGTACATTAGATCATTTTCTTTGGAGCAGAAAGTTTTTGCCCAATGACCTGTCGCTAAAGCAGTTTCTATCCCTCTTGAGTATGCCTTGAATTTTGGGAGTCACTCCCTCTCCAATAGTGAACTATCAGTTCTTGTGTCATCTCCAAAACAGGCTATGAGCATCCAGATGTTTCTCTGGCATGTAGAAAATGGACTGTTATTCGAAGCGTGTAAACTAAATTCCAACAATACATATATACATTGGTTTCCAAAACATGTCTTTCCCCACAATTGATGACAAGTGGATGGTTAATACCTCTGTAAGTAGAATTCTATCGGCTCAGTTTGAATTTCAATCATTACAGTTTTTCAAATTTATTTCCTGTAAATGGAGATGTTGGACGACAAACATATATTCAACATACTTCATAGTTGTAATGTAATAATACAAAGGGAAATGCAGTTACAGCAGTCCTGCTCCATATTTTTGAAGCTCCTTTTGCTAACAATATAAGTTAGCAAAATGTGGAAGGAGGAAAGGACATAATGTGCTCACTTCAACTGCCTTTACCTTTCCTATATTTAATTTATTCAGCTCATGTAAGATCTTATCTGGGAATTATGCATTAATGTTCATGCACTCCAAAGCCTCCAATATTCTCACCAGATACTCTAAAAAGTCCCTGCCTCTGGAATCTCCCAATTTCCAGCAGCACCAAAACCAATGGAGGTGAATTTCTGCAAAGGACCTTCTGCTAATCCAGTTAGTGGAGGAGGTGTGAAATCCATTGAAGACCCTTGAAAATACTGCAACCCACATTTTTTTCACAGCTTTAGTGGAGCCACAAGAGGAAAATACTAGAATCCGCATGGAAATTTTTCTCAGAGATAATAGGAACTGCAGATGCTGGAGAATCCAAGATAACAGGGTATGGAGCTGGATGAACACAGCAGGGTCTAGGCCTGAAACGTCAGCTTTCCTTCTCCTAAGATGCTGCTTGGCCTGCTGTGCTCATTCAGCTCCACACCCTGTATCTTGGAAATTTTTCTCATTGTCTTGTTGGAGTAGACAGTCCCGTAATTCTATAATAACACTTTCTGCAGTGGATGTTATCCATTTGTTTACAGAAGTATTTAATGGTTATTTGTTATAGTGTTTGCTCCATGTGGGAGAGGATGTGGTGGGGAGATTGGTGATAAGACATTTGGATATTTTCAACTATTCCACCTAGGACATTGAGCTACCAAAGCAAAACCTTTCAATTTTTAGTTTGTTGTCTTTAAGTTAAAAATTACTCCTCAATCGCTGGCCTTAATGGAAGAAATTTAAAGAGAAATGTGTCCTCCGGCTTTAGTGCTAAGTAAAATGCTTAATGTCTCAACATTTTAAACACATGTTGCCTCTTTTAGAGCAGGATTTAGGAATTCAGCGACACTCAGGTATTTAACTGGTCAAATGCAGGCCTGCACTTGGGTCATGGGGAATATGGGGACAGATGTCAATCCACTGAGAGCTGTTGGCCAGTCCAAATCTGGCAGCTTGGGAGAAACAGTGATTGTTGTTGGGATGACTGGAGAGGGTTCAGGAATGATTTACCAGGGTGTAGCTGGAAATGGAGGTTTTCTCTTATAAGGATAGGCTGGGACTGTTTTCACTGGAACTGAGGGGTGACATTTTTGAGGTTTACAAAATCATGAGGGGCAGACATAATGCGGATGACAAGGGTCTTTTCCCAAGGGTGGGAGAGTTCAAAAGTAGGCAGCATATTTTTAAGGTCAGAAGAGAAAGATTTGAAAATGTCATGAGGGGTAACATTTTTACACAGAGAGTGGTTTATATGTGGAATGAACTGCCAGAGGAAGTGGTTGATGCAGGTACGGTTACAATGTTTAAAATGCATTTGGGTAAGTATAGGTAGTTCTCTTATAATGCTTAGTTACATTCTTGCGTGACCTTGCGCTGTAGAAAATCACGTTATAGGGAAAATTGCTATAGAAAATTGCTATACCTGTAC
Source organism: Stegostoma tigrinum (assembly GCF_030684315.1). Lineage (NCBI taxonomy): Eukaryota > Metazoa > Chordata > Chondrichthyes > Orectolobiformes > Stegostomatidae > Stegostoma > Stegostoma tigrinum. Next base: position 48,006,660 of record NC_081357.1, on the reverse strand, counting down.
AGCAGAAAGTTTGTGCTATCCAGACAGCGTCCACTATTTATCAATTACATTACAGCCATTTAGAGTTAATGAAATTCGTGTTACAGCAAAACCATCTGTACATGAATAGAAAAGGTTTGGAGGGCTATGGGCCACATGCAGGCAGAGGGTCTAGTTTAGTTTGGGAACATGGCTGGTGTGGACTAGTTGGACCAAAAGGCCTATTTCCATGCTGTATGACTCTATGACTATATGACTCTGTCTGAGATCTAGGAACATTGTTGCATCCCAAACCAGAAGTGAGTGATAGGAAAAGGGTGGGGTTGCAGGGTGGGAGTCTTGTTGGAGGTGGAACAAGAAAATTGTCAGCAAACTGGGGTGGGGTGAAGGGTGGTGACGATGGCTCAACGCTTTCCTGTGCCAACACCTTTGATCAAACACTGAGGTCCTTTCATCAAGACACCTTACCACCACATTCCCTCTGCCCTGGGAGTTTATCAGCAACTCTGCACAGGCTTACTTGTCAGCTAAGATAAACCCTGCCATGTGACTGGGTTAATTCCAGAGGGTGGCAGGATGAGACCCTTAAGTAGGTATTGATTGTCCAGCTATCGGCATCAGATGGTGACAGAACAGGAAAGCTGCTGATAGGCCTGACCTTCACAGACTTAAACAGGTTGAAAATGGAAAGGCTGTGGGGTTCCAAACTCCCATCTGATTAAATGTTCCCACTACCAAACTTATTATGGGCGGCATTAAAATCCATTACAGAATTCATTCCAAACCACTCTTTTTCACTAAAAATAACTTCAGTCTTATGACTGCTCCCTCCTAAATCACAGTTTGAGCTCCTCCCACTTTTATGATGCCCCTTTGAAGGCATGTGGTCCTGAACTACACAGTAGAGAGGTTCTAATCAACCTGTTCAGAGATGTTACTATACACTTTTAAAAAAGGTGGGACCTTAGCCCAGGATTCTGGCTGAGAGGTAGGGACATTACTATTGTACTATGAGGGCCCTTGCAAAACAAGGATAGTAACGCAGAATCTCTAATTGGGTACGCTTGATTAGAAGTGATGTTAGCAATAATTGTTGATCAGAAATCACCGTCCTGCAATATCTGATTTTCTACCTATATACACATAAGAATGTGAAATGAAAGGTTGTGGGCTCATGATTTCAACCAAAATAACATTGCATCCCAAAAGTGGATTTATCTGAAGCCAGCCATAGCTGTGTATGAGACCCAAATCTTACATTTAACAGAGTCATTTTGTAGTCAGGGCAAAAGGAACAATGTTCATCACTAATTTCATGGAAAAGTCGCCAAATCATCTAACAATCTCTGTGTTTTCCCCTTTCAGTTTGAATTTGGCATCGAACCAAAGGAACTTTCAGACATCTAGCAGTAACGATTTCCTCGATTAGGGCAAGCATCTAATTACATTGACATATTCTCATAAACAGAAGACCAAGAAACAAAAACTCTGATTAACTCCCTCTTTACTATTACAGCAATAGAAATAACCAATTGGGAAATTCATAACCAAAGAATGTTGAAATAATTATAGAAAACAACTTAGAATTATAATCACAATGAAAAATGACACTGCAGAAATAAACATATAATTTTCTGAGGCTAAAAGCTTCTTCCGCAGTGGATATAAATCAACATACTGTTTTAATATCTGTTGTGTTAAAGGAATTGTCTTTTCATAGAGGCTTTAACAAGATTTTACAGCATAAACGATCAATTACTTAGCCACATTGTCTCAAAATTCTGCCATGTTGTCTGGAACTAATGTTAGATTGATAGGCGATAAATTGTTATTTTAACACATAAGACTCAGGAGCAGAAGTAGCCCATTGAGTTTACTTTGGTATTTAATGAGGTCATCACTAATCTGATAATCCTCAACTCCACTTTTTCACCTTTTCCGTTTAAATCTTGATTCCCTACCTGATTAAAAATCTGTCTGTCTCACCCTTGAACAATCCAGCCTCCACAACCCTTTTTGTGGTAAAGAATTACACAGACTCAGTCTGGGAAGAAATTCCTCCTCATCTCTGTTTTAAATGTGCAAAATCTTATTCTGAGATTGTGCCATTTGGCCTTAAACTCTCTCATAAGTGGAAACAACCTTTCCACATCTACCTTGTTGAATCCTCTAAGAATCTTATATGTTTCAGCAAGGTCTCCTCTCGTTATTCTATTTTACAATGAGTACAGGCCTAATCAACTCAAACTCTCCTCATATGACAGTCCCTCCATACCTGGCATTGGCCCAATGTACCTTCTTTGGACTGCCTACAATTCCAGTGTATAGTTCCTTAGATATGGAGCCCAAGTCTGTTCACGGTATTTCAGGTGTGTTCTGAATAATGCCTTGTACAATTTTCTCAAACCCCTCCTATTTTTTATATTTCACTCCCTTTGAAATAAAGTTCAACATTCCATTTTCCTTCCCTATTATCGACTGAACTTTGATGCTGGGTTGTTGCAATTTATAGACGAGGACTCCCAAATATCTCTGGTCAGGTAATTTCCTCAGTCTTTCTACATTTACATAATATCCAGCTTCTCTATTCGTCCGTCCAAAATGCATAACCTCATAATTCACTATGTGCCTGAATTTTTGGCCATTGGCTTTACCTGTCTATGTCTCTTTGTGTCATCCTTACCTCTTACTTTCCCAGATAACAAAGTGTGAAGCTGGATGAACACAGCAGGCCAAGCAGCATCTCAGGAGCACAAAAGCTGACGTTTCGGGCCTAGACCCTTCACCATAGAGGGGGATGGGGAGAGGGAACTGGAATAAATAGGGAGTGAGGGGGAGGCGGACAGAAGATGGAGAGAAAAGAAGATAGGTGGAGAGGAGAGTATAGATGGGGAGGTAGGGAGGGGTAGGTCAGTCCATGGAAGATGGACAGGTCAAGGAGGCGGGATGAGGTTGGAGGTAGGAAATGGAGGTGCGGCTTGGAGGCCAGACGCCAACTCTCCGACACCTCCTCCTACCGCCCTCTTGATCATGACCCCACCCCTGTGCACCAAACCATCATCTCCAACACCATCCATGACCTCGTCACCACAGGGGACCTCCCACCCACAGACTCCAACGTCATTGTTCCCCAACCCCGCATGGCCCGTTTCTATCTCCTTCCCAAAATCCACAAACCTGCCTGCCCTGGTCGACCCATTGTCTCAGCCTGTTCCTGCCCCACCGAACTCATCTCCACCTATCTGGACTCCATTTTCTCCCCTTTGCTCCAGGAACTCCCTTCGTATGTCCGTAACACCACCCACACCCTCGACCTCCTCCAGGACTTCCAATTCCCTGGCCCTCAACAACTCTTTTTCACCATGGATGTCCAGTCCCTATACACCTGTATTCCTCATGCAGATGGCCTCAAGGCCCTCCGCTTCTTCCTGTCCCACAGGCCCGACCAATCCCCCTCCACCAACACCCTCATCCGCCTAGCCAAACTCGTCCTCACCCTCAACAACTTCTCTTTCGATTCCTCCCACTTCCTACAGACAAAGGGGGTGGCCATGGATACGTGGAACAGTCCGTCTTCCGCACCTACACAGGCCCCAAACCCCACCTCTTCCTCCGTTACATTGATGACTGTATTGGCGCTGCCTCTTGCTCCCCAGAGGAGCTCGAACAGTTCATTCTCTTCACCAACAACTTCCACCCCAACCTCAAGTTCACCTGGACCATCTCCAACACATCCCTCACCTTCCTGGACCTCTCAGTCTCCATCTCAGGTAACCAGCTAGAAACTGATGTCCATTTCAACCCCACTGACTCCCACAGCAACCTAGAATACACCTCCTCCCACCCACCCTCCTACAAAAATTCCATCCCCTATTCCCAATTCCTCTGCCTCTGCCGCATCTGCTCCCAGGATGAGGCATTCCACTCCCGCACATCTCAGATGTCCACGTTCTTCCAGGACCACAACTTTCCCCCCGCAGTTGTCAAGAATACCCTTGACCGCGTCTCCCGCATTTCCCGCAACACATCCCTCACACCCTGCCCCCGCCACAACCGCCCCCAGAGGATCCCCCTCATTCTCACACACCACCCCACCAACCTCTGGATACAACGCATCATCCTCCGACACTTCTGCCATCTACAATCCGACCCCATCACCCAAGAATTTTTCCATGTACACCCTTGTCTGCCTTCCGGAGAGACCCTCTCTCCATGACTCCCTTGTCTGCTCCACACTCCCCTCCAACCCCACCACATCCGGCAGCTTCCCCTGCAACCGCAGGAAGTGCTACACTTGCCCCCACACCTCCTCCCTCGCCCCTATCCCAGGCCCCAAGATGATTTTCCATATCAAGCAGATGTTCACCTGCACATCTGCCAATGTGGCATATTGTATCCATTGTACCTGGTGTGGCTTCCTCTACATTGGGGAAACCAAGCGGAGGCTTGGGGACCGCTTTGCAGAACACCTCCGCTCGGTTCGCAACAAACAACTGCACCTCCCAGTCGTGAACCATTTTAACTCTCCCTCCCATTCCTCAGACGACATGTCCATCATGGGCCTCTTGCAGTGCCACAATGATGCCACCCAAAGGTTGCAAGACTGAATAAGATAATACCCTATGATGTTGGAGGTAGTATATTAGCATGAATTGAGCATTCGCAAATAAATAGAAGACAGAGAGTTGGGATATGAGTTGGCAACTCATATTCCGCTTGGGAACCCTGCAGCCCAATGGTATCACTGTGGACTTCACAAGCTTCAAAATCTCCCCTTCCCCCTCTGCATCCCAAAACCAGCTCAGTTCTTCCCCTGCCCCCACTGCATCCCAAACCAGCCCAGTCTGTCTCCGCTTCCCTAACCTGTTCTTCCTCTCCCCCATCTCTTCCTCCCACCTCAAGCTGCACCTCCATTTCCTACCTACCACCTCATCCCGCCTCCTTGACCTGTCCGTCTTCCCTGGACTGACCTATCCCCTCCCTATCTCCCCACCTATATTCTCCTCTCCACCTATCTTCTTTTCTCTCCATCTTCGGTCCGCCTCCCCCTCTCTCCCTATTTATTCCAGTTCCCTCTCCCCATCCCCCTCTCTGATGAAGGGTCCAGGCCTGAAACGTCAGCTTTTGTGCTCCTGAGATGCTGCTTGGCCTGCTGTGTTCATCCAGCCCCACACTTTGTTATCTTGGATTCTACAGCATCTGCAGTTCCTATTATGACTCTTACTTTCCCACCTATTTTTGTGTCATCTGCAAACTTGGTCATGGTATATTCACATTTGGCATTCAAGGCATTAAAATGTATTTTTTAAATAAATGCAACCTCAGCACTGATCTGTGTTGTACTCCACTAGTTATAGGTTGCTAGCCTGAAAATGGCCCCTTATCCCAACTCTCTGTCTTCTATTTATTTGCGAATGCTCAATTCATGCTAATATACTACCTCCAACATCATAGGGTATTATCTTATTCAGTAGTCTAACATGTGCTGGCTTATTAAATGCTTTCTGAAAATACTAATATATTACTTCCACTACTACCCCTTTATTTATCCTGCTTGTTACCTCTTCAAAGAGCCTTAGTAAATTTGTCAGGTAGGATTTACCTTTCATGCAGCAATGTTGGCTCTGCTAGATCATATTATGTATTTCTGTGCACTCTGCTAATACATCCTTATAGCCTTCAGCAGTTTACCAGCAACAGATGCTAAGCTAATTGTCTTTCTTCCTTAAATAATGAATTGGTTATAGTCTGAGGTAAGTCACAATTGATTTGAAAGAGTTTTGGAAGATCAGATCTGTTGCATCAACCATCCTCCTGTCCTAATTCTATAATTCTCTCATTTTCTTTAGCTTAGTAAATCTGCATGATTCTTCATCTTGATTTTTCTCAATCTTTTATAATTTTTCTAAACACCTGTGGAACGTGGACGTCTCTAGCTGGCCATCATTTATTGCTGATCCCTAATTGTCCTTGAGAAGGCGCTGGAGAGTTGACTTTTTCAACCGTTACAGTCCATGTGCTGTGAGTTGATCCACAATGCCATTTTGGAGAGAATTCAAGGATTTTGATCCAGTGATGGAATGGTGATATATTTCCAGGTCAGGATAGTGGGTCTCTTGGCGTGTAGCTTGTCCTTCTAGGAAGAAGTGGTCGTAGGTTTGGATCCTGTGTAAGAATTGTTGATGAATTTCTGCGGTGCATCTTGTAGATAGTGCACATTGTTGCTGCTGAGTGTCTGTGTGGACGGAATGGATGCTAGTGAATGTAATGACAATCAGACGGGGTCTTTGTACTGGATTGCAGCACACTTCTTGAGTCTTGTTGGAGCTGCATTCATCCAGGCAAGTGGGGCGTATTCCATCACATTCCTGACTTGTGCCTTATAGATTGTGGACAGGCTTTGGGGAGTCAGGAGGTGAGTTACTCAGAGCAGTATTCTTAGTCTCTGGTCGACTCTTATGGCTACTGTATTTATATGGTGTGTCCATTTTGAGTTCCTGTTCAATGGTCACCCTCAGGATATTGGAGGATTATCTTCATCCGTTATTGAGATGATCGAAACAAAATAAGAAGGTATTAAGAGACTGCCATTTCCTGTTTTAATAATATATCTGCAGCTGCCATGAAAGGGCTGCAAAGGTATTCGTATGAATTTGCATTCAACCACTACGTTAAAATGTTTTTCTTCATGTTACCACTGCTTCCACATTAAGTTTATTTCGTCTGACAGTCAATCCTTCCACCATTGGGAACAATGTCTCCCTATTTACTTGTCCAGATACTTCATGATTTTACATTTATCAAATCTTCTCTCAACCTTCGTTCAACAGAAGGCCAATTTTGATGGTAGTTGGCAAGAACTTTCTACAGTTGATTGGGGATGGATATTTGCAGGTAATGGGATGGCTGGAAAGTAGGAAGCCTTCAAAAATAAGAAAACAAGAGCCCAGAGGCAGCATGTTCATGTTAGTGTGAAGAATAAGGCTGGTAGCTGTAGGGAATGCTAGATAACTAGAGGAAGTGAGGCTCTGGTGAAGAAAAAGAAGGAGGCAGATATCAGGTATAGACTGCTGGGATCAAGTGAATCCCTAGAGGAGTGTAAGGGCAGTAGGCGTATACTTAAGAGGGAAATCAGGACGGCAAAAAAAGGATATGAAGTAGCTTTGGCAAAATGGGTTAAGGAGAATCCAAAGATACTCTACAAAAACAGTAAGGGGCAAAAGAGTAACTAAGAGAGAGAATAGGGCCCCTTAAAGATCAATGTGGCTGCTTATGTGTGGAACCGTAGGAGACTGGGGAGATATTAAACAAATATTTTGCATTAGCGTTTATTGTGGAGAAAGATATGGAAGCTGGGCGTCTTGGGGAAATAAATGAAGATATCTTGAAAAGTGTCCATATTACAGAGGAGGTGGTTCTGGATGTCTTAAAACACATAAAGGCGTATAATTCGTCAGGACTGGATCAGGTACACCCAAGTACTTTGTGGGAAGCTCGGGAAGTAATTGCTGGGTTTCTTGCTGAGACATTTGTATCATCAATAGCCCTGGGTGAGGAGCCAGAAGACTTGATGTTGGCTAACGTGGATGTCATTATTTAAGAAAAGTGGTAAGGCAAAGTCAGGAAACTACAGACTTGTCAGCCTAACATTGGTGGTGGGCAAGTTGTTGGAGGGGATTCTGAGGGACAGGATTTACATGTATTTGGAAGGGCATGTTACATTTTGGAAAGGCAAATCTGGGCCGGATTTATACATTTAATGAAAGGTCCTGGGGAGTGTTGCCAAAGAAAGAGACCTTGGAGTGCAAGTTCATAGTTCTTTGAAAGTGGAGGTACAGATAGACAGGGTAATGAAGGTGACATTTGGTACCTTGCCTTTATTGGTCAGTGCATTGAGTATAGGAGTTAGGAAGTCATGTTGTGGCTGTACAGGATATTGGTTATAAGATAACACGGTGTGAAGCTGGATGAACAGCGTGTTATCTCAGATTCTCCAGCATTGGCAGTTCCTATTATCTCAGGATATTGGTTAGGTCACTTTTGGAATAATAAGTTCAGTTGTGGTTTCCCTGCTTTAGGAAAGGTGTTGTGAAACTTGGAAGTGTTCAGGAAAGATTTACAAGGGTGTTGCCAAGGTTGGAGGACTTGAGTCATAGGGAGAGGCTGAAAAGGCTGGGGCTATTTTCCCTGCAACATTGGAGGGTGAGGGGTGACCTTATAGAAGTTTATAAAATCATGAAGGGCATGGATAGGGTGAATAGACAAGATCTTTTCCCCAGAGTAGTGGAATACAAAATGAGATGCTATACGTTTATGTTGAGAGGGGAAAGATATAAAAGGGACATAATGGGTTGCTTTTTCATACAGAGGGCAGTGCATGAATGGAATAAGCTGCCAGAGGAAGTCATGGAGACTCGTACAATTACAACATTTAAACATTTAAAATCTGGATGGTTATATAAAAAGGAGGGGTTTAGAGGGAGATGGGCCAACTGCTGGCAAATGGGACTAGATTAATTTAAGATATCTGGTTGGCATGGATGAGTCGGACCTAAGGGTCTGTTTTCTTGTTGTACATCTCTATGACTCTAAGACAAGGCAAACAGCCGAAACTTCTCCAAACAACCTGTGAAACTTATATCCTTCATTCCAGAGATGACTCTCATGAATCTTTTACTGCACTCTCTCTTATGCCTTCACATCTTTCTGAGAGTATGGTGCCCGGAACTGGATGTCATACTGAAGTGGATGCCAAATCCATTGTTTTTTTTAATGTAAGCTTACCATAACTTTCTTGTTTTTGTATTGTATTCCCCTGGTGATAAAACTAAGGTTGTTGTATGCTTTATTAACCACTCTCTCAACTTGTCATGCCACCCTCAATGATTCATGAACATAAACAACAAGGTCCCTTTATTCTTGCAATCCCATTTAGAATGTTACCCTTTAATTTATATCGTCAGTCCGTGTTTGTTCTGCCAAAATGAATCACTTGTCAAGAACAAATATTATCTGGCACCTGTTCACCCATTCTACCAGGTTGTCTACACTATCCTCATCACATTTCATAATACTTCCAGGTTTTGTATAATCTGTAAATTTTGAAATTATGCTGTGTACATCATGTTCTAGGTCATTTATACATACATCAGGAAGAACAAGGATCCTCATACTGGTCCCTGTGTGTGGGTTAGATGGATAGACCCATTGAGATCTATCTAAGAAGCACAGTACATAATTTATTGGGGGATCTTATTTGCAATGAAAACTCAATGGACCTGAGCTACAATTAAATGGCAATTTACTCTGATGGAATTACTCCAAATTTAGTCCCTGAGCACATCAGGCCCAGAACTGTAAGCCCCTAGCCCTCAACTCCCGAACTCAACACCAGCTCCCATACTCCAAAATCTAATCCCATATGGCATATTTTGTTTGCCATATAATTGTGTTAAAGGCATTGAACTGAATTGAATTAGCTTTATTGTCATATGTACTCCAATGAGTATAGTGAAAAGTTTATAAGTTGCCACTTTACAGTGCCATCATTGGTACCTTTGCTATCTTTGGTACAAAGAGACCTAGGTACATATTCTCCAGGCACAAGATTGGTTACAATGTAGCAATGTCACCAACACAGGGAGTTAGTTACAGAGTGCCCACGTACAATCCTGAGTTACACAATAGAGAAATTAAGAAAAAATGTTACGTTGCAGCTATAAATGGTGTAACCATTAGTCATAAAAACAAGAGGCAATGTTGAAAAGACAAACATCACAGTCTCTCTCCAAGGTCTTTCCACAGCAGGCCAGTGCAGGGGTCTTCCATGCCGTCGTACTGCTGGCTGCTGCCAAGCTCGACACTGGGCCACTACCACCACACTCTGCACCGGGCCACTAACACCACACTCTGCACCGGGCCACTACCGCCACACTCCGCACCGGGCCACTACCGCCACACTCCGCACCGGGCCACTACCACCACACTCCGCACCGGGCCACTACCACCACACTCTGCACCGGGCCACTACCGCCACACTCCGCACCGGGCCACTACCACCACACTCCGCACCGGGCCACTACCGCCACACTCCGCACCGGGCCACTACCACCACACTCTGCACCGAGCCACTACCGCCACACTCCGCACCGGGCCACTACCGCCACACTCCGCACCGGGCCACTACCGCCACACTCCGCACCGGGCCACTACCGCCACACTCTGCACCGGGCCACTACCGCCACACTCCGCACCGGGCCACTACCACCACACTCTGCACCGGGCCACTACCGCCACACTCCGCACCGGGCCACTACCGCCACACTCCGCACCGGGCCACTACCACCACACTCCACACCGGGCCACTACCACCACACTCCGCACCGGGCCACTACCGCCACACTCCGCACCGGGACACTACCACCACACTCCGCACCGGGACACTACCGCCACACTCCGCACCGGGCCACTACCGCCACACTCCGCACCGGGACACTACCACCACACTCCGCACCGGGCCACTACCACCACACTCCGCACCGGGACACTACCACCACACTCCGCACCGGGCCACTACCGCCACACTCCGCACCGGGACACTACCACCACACTCCGCACCGGGCCACTACCACCACACTCCGCACCGGGCCACTACCACCACACTCCGCACCGGGACACTACCACCACACTCTGCACCGGGCCACTACCACCACACTCCGCACCGGGCCACTACCACCACACTCCGCACCGGGACACTACCACCACACTCCGCACCGGGCCACTACCACCACACTCCGCACCGGGCCACTACCGCCACACTCTGCACCGGGCCACTACCACCACACTCTGCACCGGGACACTACCACCACACTCCGCACCGGGCCACTACCGCCACACTCCGCACCGGGCCACTACCGCCACACTCTGCACCGGGCCACTACCACCACACTCCGCACCGGGCCACTACCACCACACTCCGCACCGGGCCACTACCGCCACACTCCGCACCGGGCCACTACCACCACACTCCGCACCGAGCCACTACCACCACACTCTGCACTGAGCCACTACCGCCACACTCTGCACCGGGCCACTACCACCACACTCCGCACCGGGCCACTACCACCACACTCTGCACTGAGCCACTACCGCCACACTCCGCACCGGGCCACTACCACCACACTCCGCACCGGGCCACTACCACCACACTCTGCACCGGGACACTACCACCACACTCCGCACCGGGACACTACCACCACACTCCACACCGGGACACTACCACCACACTCTGCACTGAGCCACTACCACCACACTCCGCACCGAGCCACTACCGCCACACTCCGCACCGGGCCACTACCACCACACTCTGCACCGGGCCACTACCACCACACTCCGCACCGGGCCACTACCACCACACTCCGCACCGGGCCACTACCGCCACACTCCGCACCGGGCCACTACCACCACACTCCGCACCGGGCCACTACCACCACACTCCGCACCGGGCCACTACCGCCACACTCCGCACCGGGCCACTACCGCCACACTCTGCACCGGGACACTACCACCACACTCCGCACCGAGCCACTACCACCACACTCCGCACCGGGCCACTACCGCCACACTCCGCACCGGGCCACTACCACCACACTCCGCACCGGGCCACTGCCACCACACTCCGCACCGGGCCACTACCACCACACTCCGCACCGGGCCACTGCCACCACACTCCGCACCGGGCCACTACCACCACACTCCGCACCGGGCCACTACCACCACACTCCGCACCGGGACACTACCACCACACTCCGCACCGGGCCACTACCACCACACTCCGCACCGGGACACTACCACCACACTCCGCACCGGGACACTACCACCACACTCCGCACCGGGACACTACCACCACACTCCACACCGGGACACTACCGCCACACTCCGCACCGGGCCACTACCACCACACTCCGCACCGGGCCACTACCACCACACTCCGCACCGGGCCACTACCACCACACTCCGCACCGGGCCACTACCACCACACTCTGCACCGGGACACTACCACCACACTCCGCACCGGGACACTACCACCACACTCCGCACCGGGACACTACCACCACACTCCACACCGGGACACTACCGCCACACTCCGCACCGGGCCACTACCACCACACTCCGCACCGGGCCACTACCACCACACTCCGCACCGGGACACTACCGCCACACTCCGCACCGGGCCACTACCACCACACTCCGCACCGGGACACTACCACCACACTCTGCACCGGGACACTACCACCACACTCCGCACCGGGACACTACCACCACACTCCGCACCGGGACACTACCACCACACTCCACACCGGGACACTACCGCCACACTCCGCACCGAGCCACTACCGCCACACTCCGCACCGGGCCACTACCACCACACTCTGCACCGGGCCACTACCACCACACTCCGCACCGGGCCACTACCACCACACTCCGCACCGGGCCAGTGCCACCACACTCCGCACCGGGCCACTACCACCACACTCCGCACCGGGCCACTACCACCACACTCCGCACCGGGCCACTACCACCACACTCCGCACCGGGCCACTAACACCACACTCCGCACCGAGCCACTACCACCACACTCCGCACCGGGCCACTACCACCACACTCCGCACCGGGCCACTACCACCACACTCCGCACCGGGCCACTACCGCCACACTCCGCACCGGGCCACTACCACCACACTCCGCACCGAGCCACTACCACCACACTCTGCACTGAGCCACTACCGCCACACTCTGCACCGGGCCACTACCACCACACTCCGCACCGGGCCACTACCACCACACTCTGCACTGAGCCACTACCGCCACACTCCGCACCGGGCCACTACCACCACACTCCGCACCGGGCCACTACCACCACACTCTGCACCGGGACACTACCACCACACTCCGCACCGGGACACTACCACCACACTCCACACCGGGACACTACCACCACACTCTGCACTGAGCCACTACCACCACACTCCGCACCGAGCCACTACCGCCACACTCCGCACCGGGCCACTACCACCACACTCTGCACCGGGCCACTACCACCACACTCCGCACCGGGCCACTACCACCACACTCCGCACCGGGCCACTACCGCCACACTCCGCACCGGGCCACTACCACCACACTCCGCACCGGGCCACTACCACCACACTCCGCACCGGGCCACTACCGCCACACTCCGCACCGGGCCACTACCGCCACACTCTGCACCGGGACACTACCACCACACTCCGCACCGAGCCACTACCACCACACTCCGCACCGGGCCACTACCGCCACACTCCGCACCGGGCCACTACCACCACACTCCGCACCGGGCCACTGCCACCACACTCCGCACCGGGCCACTACCACCACACTCCGCACCGGGCCACTGCCACCACACTCCGCACCGGGCCACTACCACCACACTCCGCACCGGGCCACTACCACCACACTCCGCACCGGGACACTACCACCACACTCCGCACCGGGCCACTACCACCACACTCCGCACCGGGACACTACCACCACACTCCGCACCGGGACACTACCACCACACTCCGCACCGGGACACTACCACCACACTCCACACCGGGACACTACCGCCACACTCCGCACCGGGCCACTACCACCACACTCCGCACCGGGCCACTACCACCACACTCCGCACCGGGCCACTACCACCACACTCCGCACCGGGCCACTACCACCACACTCCGCACCGGGCCACTACCACCACACTCTGCACCGGGACACTACCACCACACTCCGCACCGGGACACTACCACCACACTCCGCACCGGGACACTACCACCACACTCCACACCGGGACACTACCGCCACACTCCGCACCGGGCCACTACCACCACACTCCGCACCGGGCCACTACCACCACACTCCGCACCGGGACACTACCACCACACTCCGCACCGGGCCACTACCACCACACTCCGCACCGGGACACTACCACCACACTCTGCACCGGGACACTACCACCACACTCCGCACCGGGACACTACCACCACACTCCGCACCGGGACACTACCACCACACTCCACACCGGGACACTACCGCCACACTCCGCACCGAGCCACTACCGCCACACTCCGCACCGGGCCACTACCACCACACTCTGCACCGGGCCACTACCACCACACTCCGCACCGGGCCACTACCACCACACTCCGCACCGGGCCAGTGCCACCACACTCCGCACCGGGCCACTACCACCACACTCCGCACCGGGCCACTACCACCACACTCCGCACCGGGCCACTACCACCACACTCCGCACCGGGCCACTAACACCACACTCCGCACCGAGCCACTACCACCACACTCCGCACCGGGCCACTACCACCACACTCCGCACCGGGCCACTACCGCCACACTCCGCACCGGGCCACTGCCACCACACTCCGCACCGGGCCACTACCGCCACACTCCGCACCGGGACACTACCGCCACACTCCGCACCGGGACACTACCGCCACACTCCGCACCGGGACACTACCGCCACACTCCGCACCGGGACACTACCACCACACTCCGCACCGGGACACTACCGCCACACTCCGCACCGGGCCACTACCACCACACTCCGCACCGGGCCACTACCTCCACACTCTGCACCGGGCCACTACCACCACACTCTGCACCGGGCCACTACCACCACACTCCGCACCGGGACACTACCACCACACTCCGCACCGGGCCACTACCACCACACTCCGCACCGGGCCACTAACACCACACTCTGCACCGAGCCACTACCACCACACTCCGCACCGGGACACTGCCACCACACTCCGCACCGGGCCACTACCGCCACACTCCGCACCGGGCCACTACCACCACACTCCGCACCGGGCCACTAACACCACACTCCGCACCGGGCCACTACCGCCACACTCTGCACTGAGCCACTACCACCACACTCCGCACCGGGCCACTACCACCACACTCCGCACCGGGCCACTACCACCACACTCTGCACTGAGCCACTACCACCACACTCCGCACCGGGCCACTACCACCACACTCCGCACCGGGCCACTAACACCACACTCTGCACCGGGACACTACCACCACACTCCGCACCGGGCCACTAACACCACACTCCGCACCGGGCCACTACCACCACACTCCGCACCGGGCCACTACCACCACACTCCGCACCGGGCCACTAACACCACACTCCGCACCGGGCCACTACCACCACACTCCGCACCGGGCCACTACCACCACACTCCGCACCTGGCCACTAACACCACACTCTGCACCGGGACACTACCACCACACTCCGCACCGGGCCACTAACACCACACTCCGCACCGGGCCACTACCACCACACTCCGCACCGGGCCACTACCACCACACTCCGCACCGGGCCACTAACACCACACTCTGCACCGGGCCACTACCACCACACGCCGCACCGGGCCACTAACACCACACTCCGCACCGGGCCACTACCGCCACACTCTGCACTGAGCCACTACCACCACACTCCGCACCGGGCCACTACCACCACACTCCGCACCGGGCCACTACCACCACACTCTGCACTGAGCCACTACCACCACACTCCGCACCGGGCCACTACCACCACACTCCGCACCGGGCCACTAACACCACACTCCGCACCGGGACACTACCACCACACTCCGCACCGGGACACTGCCACCACACTCCGCACCGGGCCACTACCGCCACACTCTGCACCGGGCCACTACCACCACACTCTGCACCGGGCCACTACCGCCACACTCTGCACCGGGACACTACCACCACACTCCGCACCGGGCCACTACCACCACACTCCGCACCGGGCCAGTGCCACCACACTCCGCACCGGGCCACTACCACCACACTCCGCACCGGGCCACTACCACCACACTCCGCACCGGGCCACTACCACCACACTCCGCACCGGGCCACTAACACCACACTCCGCACCGAGCCACTACCACCACACTCCGCACCGGGCCACTGCCACCACACTCCGCACCGGGCCACTACCGCCACACTCCGCACCGGGACACTACCACCACACTCCGCACCGGGACACTACCACCACACTCCGCACCGGGACACTACCACCACACTCCGCACCGGGACACTACCGCCACACTCCGCACCGGGCCACTACCACCACACTCCGCACCGGGCCACTACCACCACACTCCGCACCGGGACACTACCGCCACACTCCGCACCGGGACACTACCGCCACACTCCGCACCGGGACACTACCACCACACTCCGCACCGGGCCACTACCACCACACTCCGCACCGGGACACTACCGCCACACTCCGCACCGGGACACTACCACCACACTCTGCACCGGGCCACTACCACCACACTCCGCACCGGGACACTACCGCCACACTCCGCACCGGGCCACTACCACCACACTCCGCACCGGGACACTACCACCACACTCCGCACTCTGCCACTGCCACCATGTTTCACACCAGGTCGCACGTTACCAGTGCCCCGACATTGGGCTGCTCATTACCCCACCTTGGAGGCTGTGAGTCAGAGATTGGAGACTGGGGCCAGGTGCTCGAGGTCAAGAGGCAGAGAGATGGGAGGAAAATTAGAGAGAAAAGAAATGAATGGCCAGAGCAGGTAAGCTTTGGCTGGAGTGCCCTATTCCGCTGCCATCTGTATATGTTTAATGATTGACCATTCAATAATTGCGTATTCAGCAGTGCTGTGGAATTCAACGTCTAAAACACCATTGAGATCCTACAATACAATCTGATGAAAATTGAAATTTGACTTATTCAGTCATTGTATGTAAGTAATTCCAAAAACATTACATTGCATGACATAGCATTATAAAGCAGCAATACCACAAGAGATCTACTTGTGTGTAACAATAATATTGTAACATGTACATCACATGCAGTTTTAGACTTTAACCTCTAATCCAACTTGAGTTCAAATGCTGGCTGAAAACTGCTTTCTTGCAATTTTATCTGTGACCCTTAATTGGATTAAAAGCTTGTAAATCACTGAAAGATATCTCTGTAAGTATCAGTGGTGACTTTACACCTATGCTTTGTGCTAAAGATTCATTGATGTGGCTTTGTGTGGTCTGCTACGTGTGTGACATATAAAGGAGAACTAGCCCCATACTTAGGGAGAATGATAATGCATGACCTCATGGAAACGGAATAAAATTAGCTTTATTGTTATTTCATTGCTCCCAAAGGTGCTAACATTGCAGTGAATACAGAATTTATAAACACAGAGATGTGAATTATCACTTAACAGTGTGTTTTACATACATTGTAAATCTGACCTGAGCAATAACCACAATGTGCAGAAAATCTATCACAAGGGAAAATGCCTTCTCAATGCTTGTGTTTGGGAAAATAAAAAGTGTTTCTTATTAACAGTGGATATTATGTATCTATGAATATAGATTGGCATTGCACCATCCATTGGCATCATGTACATCTCTAGAGCATTTCAAGGTGATTTCCTTTCCCCATTTAACTTTTCACTTCCATCATTAGGTCTTTCTTATCCCATACAGAAGTGGATGGATGGGCCAGCTGCTTCTTATTCTCTGTCATTAACGTTCTGTAGTTCACTGCATACTGGTACAAAGAATAGTCATTTGTAATCTGACTTGCAATCTTGTTCATTTCTTTTTCAAATTAGTTTCTTTAAACTCTCAACTTGATATTTTTCATGACATTTTTCATTTCTCAAAAACTATGAGAATTGGCCATTCATTCTGTTATGCCAGTTCTGCCATTTAACCAGACCATAGTTCGTCTGTATCTTAACTTAATGACCAAACATAATTGAAATGTCAGCCTTCCTGCTCCCCTGATGCTGCTTGGCCTGCTGTGTTCATCCAGCTCTACACCTTGTTATCCCTGCAGAAGTATACAAATTCGCTCCTGAATGAACTCACCAACCTATTTACACTCTGTTGGGAACAGGGTGAGGTGCCAGCTGATCTACGTGACTCTGTGATAGTCTTCCTGTATAAGAACAAGGGTGAGAAATCGGACTGTTCGAGCTACAGAGGTGTCACTCTGCTGTCTGTGGCTGGGAAGATTCTCTCCAGAATCCTCTTGGACAGACTGATTCCCACCATTGCCGAGGACAACCTGACAGAAAGTCAATGTGGTTTTAGAGCGAACAGAGGCACATCTGACATGATCTTCGCACTACGCTAACTTCAGGAGAAATGCCGTGAGCAGAACGTTGGACTGTATGCAACATTCATTGACCTCACCAAAGCCTTCGATACTGTCAGCCGCAATGGTCTATGGAAAATCCTGGGGAAGCTCAGATGCCCTCCTAAGTTCTTAACCATCCTACAGCAACTTCATGAAGGTCAGAGTGGCAAGGTGAAATACAACGGTGACCTGTCACACCCATTCCCCATCAGCAACGGTGTGAAGCAGGGCTGCGTCTTGGCACCAATGCTCTTCGACATCTTCTTCAACATGATGCTACAGGAAGCGAAGGAGGTCTTCACGAACAGAATCTACATTCGCTTCCGCCCGGACAGCAATATCTTCAATCTGTGCCGCTTCCTCGCTCGCACGAAGACAACATGGGAGCCCGTCATGGAGCTGTTGTATACGGACAAATGCGCCCTGCTCACACACACACAGAAGATGCGCTACAGACTGCAGTGACGTGCTTTTCCGACGCTGCAAAGGCTTTTGGACTAATGATCAGTCTGAAGAAGACGGAGATCCTGTACCAGAAGCCACCATGCAGCGCATACAATGCACTTCGAATCTCGATCGACGGCCACCCACTCAACACGGTCGAACGTTTCACGTACCTGCAAAGCATAATCTCCAACAATGCTACAGTCACAGGAGACGTCGACAATCGCTTTGCAAAAGCAAGTAGCACCTTCGGGCGACTGCGGAAGCGTGTATGGGGAAACCACTCGATAAGCATGTCGACGAAAATCCAGGTTTACAAGGCCGCGGTCATCACCACACTGCTGTACGGCTCCGAGACCTGGGCTCTGTATCGGAAACAGATGCGGCTGCTCGAATGATTCCACCAACGTTGCCTGCGCTCTATATTGGGCATCACCTGGCAGGACCGCGTCTCTAAGAACGAAGTGCTGGAAAAGGCCCGGCCGGGTCACATATCGTGGATGCACAACACCAGAATACCCAAGACAGTGTTCTTCAGGGAACTCTGCGACGGCAAAAGAAACCGCGGTGTCCCGCGCAAACGCTACAAGGACTAACTGAAGCAACAGCTGTCTCAGGCCGGCATCACCTCAACAGAATGGCAAAAGTTGGCCTCTAACAGGGACGCATGGCAGAAGAAAACTACGACGGCGATGGAGCAGTTCGAATGTTCGAGGAGACCAGCTGTAGAGGACAGACGGAAACGCAGGAAGGAGACCTCATCTCAAGCCTTGCTGTCCGCACTGCCCCAGGATCTGCAGGTCCAGAATAGGACTCTACAGCCACCAATGGTTGTGCCAACGAAATCGCTGACGAATCTCTTCCCAACTGATCTTTGCAAGCGAAGAATCTGCCTGAGATGAGACACCTTGTTATCTCAGATTCTCCAGCATCTGCAGTTCTTGCTATCTCAGTATCAGTCTGCTGCTAGGTTCACAAAAGCAGCAACCCAGCCTAATTTCCCTGTGAATTTTACCCAACTGCACACGAAATGCCAATTAAACATGGTGCAGATAGTCAGAACAAGTACCTTTCTCATTATGAAGTTTATACTTGTCCAACACTATACATTCTACCCAGCCCAGAAAGTTAACTTCAATTTATTCCCACAAAGAAATTTGCCATTCAATATTTTCAAAAATACTCAACTTTTTTTTAACTGTCTGTCACTTTTTCTTTCTTTCCCGCTCACTTAAATAGTCTTCAATTCCCTCTTTTCTTTTTTCTGCTCTGTTGGCTATTTAGATGTGGACTACATTGTAAAATGTCTTGAGAGAAATTGATGGCATCAGATCGACTGCTGCGTTCATAACTGCGCAATTTTAATGTCCATCGAAAGACGAACCAGATGGTCTGTCAAACATGTGGCTAAAATGGTCTCACCTGCCACTTTGGGTTAGGTTCGATGCTTCCCCATTTAGTTGGCTAAAGTTCCTCGAATGGCTCACCACCTCCTTCACCCTTCCCTTAGAAAGAAATTTGGAGGCCAACTGATAGGCCAAGAAAAACTTAAACTGTGCTGTGGGTGACCTAAAGCCTGTTGAGTAGGACTTCTGGTCTTCAGTGACCAGAAGTCAACACTCTAGAGCAAGTCCCAGAGTGATCAGAGTTTGGTAGTGGGCACTGCTAGACTATAAGCAATCCCTAAAGGAAGGCCCAATGGAACCCAGGTCCCAAGTTAATCAGGGATTTGGACTCAGAGGCTTTGTTTCCCGTAGGGAATGGGGGAGATTGAGGGAGGGAGGACTAGGCTTTAAAGCCTCTGCAAGGAGGAAGAAGGGTAGGTTCTGTCTTCTGACGAGAGGCCTAATGCACAAAATGCACCCTAAAAAGAGAGGTGCACCTCCTTCCTTCCAGTACTTTTAAAAAAGAATATGGAAAGGCAGTCTATTCCCGTCTGCCTGTCCAGGAATTGAGCTGTTAACCAATAACTTTAAACAGCTGCACCCAGATGAGCCTGGGTATTTTGAAGCTGCCCCTGCTCACGTAAAAATGTTTGCAGAAGTTGTTGGAAAAGGGGAATATGGCATCATGATTCTCTGTTAGTTATCTGGAGGACCTGAACGAGGGAGTTGTGCAAAGGAGGGCAGTCCTTGTCCCACAGAACAAGTAGAGAAGGACATGCCGCCAGACCATGGTTGTGCTTGTGCTGTGTTTGGCCAATTTACTGAGTCTCATACCTGTTGCATTTGCCATCTTTACCCTCCACTGCCCCAACCCCACTCCTCCCCAATGCCCTTTCAACTTAGTTTCTGTGGATGAGCCAACAGACTGACAATGTCCACCCCCTTTAGTGACCTGGTGGAAAGCTCTAGACAAGAAGTGCCCAGACCCCTGACCGGTATCTGTACATTTCCCAGACTATGTTAGCACTAGGCCTGGACTGGCAGCCATTGAACCACAGGACAGACTGGGATTCACTCCCTGAGGTCTAGAGGCATGGGCCCCTCTTAACTGTAACATCCCAACCTGACACCTGACTTTAGTCAATTTGCTGGAATGATATTGGAGGCTGGCCTCGACCTACTGTATTGATACCCAATGACTGATGGGCACTGCTATGGACTTCAGTGAGGATAGTTCCCCTGAAGATTTGAGACATGGCTGCTGGCTTGCTATGTATGCAGTGTGTTTGCTGTGCAACCTGCTGGCACATGATACAGTTGTGAAATGGATGTATCATACTGCCATACAGCAAGATATCTAAACCTTTGACTGATGATTGCTGGGCAGTCAGGTTTGTATGACTGCACTAAGTGACGCTGTGAGGCATGGGTTGTGCAACCAAGGAGGTAGGTGCTAAATGATCAAATGCTAAGAGAGTGCGTGAGCAGTCCTGAGATGCAGCCTCGTCCCATCTATGAACTGGGTACTCATCCCTGTGTGCTGAGTGCCTTGGCTGCAGCCTTTGGCCTCTAGTTGCTGATGTGCTCTGCCATGCACGTCCCTGCTTTCAGAGTGCCCTGCCAGTGTATCAGGGAGGTACAATGAAAAATTGGTAAATCCCTGATGCCAATGTCAGGATGTGAGGAATATGTGTGGCTGTTGCCTGTGGATTATACCTGGAGTTACAGTTTGATCAAACGTGAAATGAGGTTGTTCCAAATAAGCTGAACCTGCCAGGAATCCATTGTGGTTTCAATGTTGGCTTTTCTCGACACCTATTGCTTGGTGAGTTTGGTAAATTAGAATGTTTGAATATTAAAGAGATGAGTTGGACCATCAACAAGGTGTTTGACAAGGAAATGTTTTCCTTAACTGGTGACTCACCACTGCTTTGTGAGAAACTTGTCACCCACCTGGCGAAAAGTATTAAAGATGATGTGACATGCTCCGAACATTGAGATCAGCTTTGCTGGACATCTTGTCTGATTCTGTCACAAATCTCGCCATAGCTCATGTCATTAAGAGCCCTATAATATTCTGCCATATGTATTAGCATGTTATAAAATTTGCTTATGTTGACTTAAGAGTTACACCTAAAATCTGGTATATATACCAGCTGCATCAACTGACACTGGTCAGTCTCATGACATCATGGTGGTTCCCTGATACATTGACAGGGCACTTTGAAAGCACAGCTTTATGTTGCAGGGTGCAATAGTGACTAGAATTCACAGGCTGCTGTCAGAACACACTTCACACAGGGACAGTTATCCAGTTCATAAATGGGACCAGGCTGCATCTCGGGACTGCTTGCACGTTCTCTTAGCATTTGATCATTTGACCACCTCCTTGTTTGCAAAATCCATGCCTTGCTGTGTCGGAGAGCGTAGTCACACAAATAGGCAAGTTGTCTCACTGGTCATCAATCCTTACTCAAAGGGCTGGATGACTTGCTGTATATTTGCTATATAAGACATCAGTCTCACCCACATCACAGATCACACTGTTTCAGTGAATTAATTCTTGTATTGGGTGCTCAATGGAAGTAGTGTCAGAGCGCACATGGCTGTTTCTGATTCTGTGCTCTATCTTACTTGCCTCTCTCACATTCCCTTGCACTCTGGGCCAATTGCTGGATTTGAATAGTTAGGTGGCTATTTTTGGAAACAGTAGGCTAAAGGGACTTTTTCTGTTCTGTAGGTCTCTATGACTCAGTGATAATGAATATAAACAGCTTGCCGTTATTTCCAAATTCATTCACAATATTGCCCAATTCTGTCTTTGCAAACTTCACTTAAGTGCCTCCATCGTCTAGATTTTATCTTTGATAAACATGTATGAAGCTGGATGAACACAGCAGGACAAGCAGCATCAGAGGAGCAAGAAGGCTGATGTTTTGGGCCTAGACCCTTCCCCCATTTTTGAAGAAGGGCCCAGGCCCAAAACGTCAGCCTTCTTGCTCCTCTGAGGCTGCTTGGCCTGCTGTGTTCATCCAACTCTACGCCTTGTTATCTCAGATTCTCCAGCATCGGCAGTTCCTCCCATCTCTAGATATAATCTTTGGTGGTTTTTCTATTCATTATTTCCCCATTGGTAGAAAGGCCTTCAATCTGCTTTGACAAAGGAGAAGATAGGTGAAAAGGAGACCGAGATGTCAAAGAGGCGGGGAAGAAGCCAGTAAAGGTGGGTGCAGGAGGGGAGCTAGGGAGGGGATAGGTCAGTCCAGGGAGGACGGATAGGTGAAGGTGTTGGGATGAGGCTAATAGGTAGGAGATGGGGTGGGGCTTGAGGTGGGAGGAGGGGATAGGTGGGAGGAAGGACAGGTTCGGGAGGTTGGGACAAGCTGGGCTGGTTTTGGGATGCAATGGGGGGAGGGGAGATTTTGAAGCTTGTGAAGTCCACATTGATACCATTGGGTTGCAGGATTCCCAAGTGAAATATGAGTTGCTGTTCCTGAAATCTTCGGGTGGCATCATTGTGGCACTGCAGGAGGCCCAGGATGGACTTGTTGTCTGAGGAATGGGAGGGGTAGTTGAAATGTTTCACAACTGGGAGGTGCAGTTGTTTATTGCGAACCGAGTGTAGGTGTGCCACAAAGCGGTCCCCAAGCCTCTGCTTGGTTTCCCTGATGCAGAAGAGGCCACAATGGGTACAGCAGATACAGTATACCACATTGGCAGATGTGCAGGCAAACATCTACTTGATGTGGAAGGTCTTCTTGTGGTCAAGGGCGGGGGGGGGGGGGGTGAGGGGGTGGTGTAGGGGCAGGTGTAGCACTTCCTGCAGTTGCAGGGAAAAGTGTCGGGTGTGGTGGGGTTGGAGGGAAGTGTGAAGTGGACAAGGGAGTCATGGAGATAGTGGTCCCTCTGGAAAGCAGATAAGGGTGGGGAGGAAAAAGTGTCTTTGGTGGTGGTGTCGGATTGCAATTGGCGGAAATGTCGGAGGACGATGTGTTGGATCCGGAGGTTGGTGGGGTGGTACGTGAAGACGAGGGGTATTCTGTTTTGGTTGTTATTGTGGAGGGGGAAGGAGGAGGTTTGAGGGATGAGTTGCAGGAAATTTAGGAGACACACTCAAGGGCGTTCTTGACAACTGAGGGGGTATTTTGGTGTCCTTGAAAATCGAGGACATTTGAGATGTTCCATTGTGGAATGCCTTATCCTGGGAGCAGATGCGGCAGAGGCGAAGGAAGTGGAAATAGGGAGTGGCATTTTTGCTGGAAGGTGGGTGGGAGGAGGTGTATTCTCGGTAGCTGCAGGAGTCGGTGGGCTTGAAATGGATATCGGTTTCCAGGTGGTTGCCAGAGATGGAGACAGAGAGGTCCAGGAAGGTGAGGGAGGTGTTAGAGATAGTCCAGGTGAACTTGAGGTTGGGGTGGAAGGTGTTGGTGGTGGATGAACTGTTCGAGCTCCTTGTGGGAGCATAAGATGGCGCCGATACAGTCATTGATGTAACGGAGAAAGGACCTGTCCATCCTCCCTGGACTGACCTATCCCCTTCCTAACTCCCCATCTACACTCACCTTTACTGGTTTCACCCCCACCTCTTTGACCTGTCTGTCGCCTCTCCACCCATCTTCTCCTTTACCCATCTTCTATCCACCTCTCCATCTCTTTCTATTTATTTCAGAATCCCCTTCCCCTCCCCCATTTCAGAAGAAAGGTCTAGGCCTGAAACGTCAGCTTTCCTGTTCCTCTGATGCTGCTTGGCCTGTTTAGTTCATCCAGCTCTACACCTTGTTATCTCAGGGTCGAGCCAAGGTTTTGTATAGCTGCAATATAACTTTTGCATCCTTGCATTCCAGTTCTCCAGATACAAAGGTCGTCATTCAATTATTCTTCTTGATTATTTCGTGCACCTGGTCATGACATTTGAAACAGCTATGCACCTGAATTAATAATTCTGTTTGGACATTCATTGCATTTAACTTCATACCCTCTGGAAATTCTTTGACCTGTCCTTTTTCTGCCCAAAGTAGATAACTTCATACTTGCTTATGTTGAACACCATCTGCCACAGTTTTGCCTATTCACTTCATCTATCAATATCCCTTTATCATTTCATGCTGTCATCTACACTGTCTATAACCTAAGTTTGTGTCACCAACTAATTTGGACGTATGACTTTCTATATTATCCAAATTGATAGAAGCTAATGTGAAGTTAACTATTGAAAATAGTTTTCTCGGACTGCATTGTTTAAATAGCACTCCTGAATTCTGACATTACCTTGTTTCCAAATCATACGAAAACAACACCATCATTTCTACTATCATCTCAGAAATGAATTTCTCAGATTCATTGAGGTCATGTGCAGAAAAGCATGCATTGGAACTGATGGAGAATAGCGCTGCATCTTAAAGGAGGCAGACCAAAATTGAGGTCTCCCTTATAGTTTTGGTAGCAATTGCTATCATTCTAATATAACTTGTTTAATTGCAAGATTGTCGTCTTGCAATCTTCCACATTGTGCCAGGGGCAAGACCCTTTCTGGCTAGAGTACCAAGTAGTTTTAATTTACCACACCAGACCTGTCTGATCCTTTAGATTCCAATCTAAACGGAAGATGATGACTATAAGTCTTCCTGAAATATTTTTCACCAAAGGTGACTGTGGGTGAGGATGCAAAAACCAACGCACAAATACCCCTCAGGACTTTGTTTCACAGTGAGGGTAGTGTTTCATGGACGCAATGGAAGTCTCATGTGCCACCTGGAGAGAGGACCAAATGTCAACTTTTTTATGGACAGCCCAGATCAATCAGCCTGGGTGTAAAATCTCACTCCTGATGCTACTATCCCATGGCAGGTGCTGTTGTGCATTGCTTCCCAGCGCTATTGGTGAACTGGTGGTAGATGCAGATAACATATCCATCCAAGACCCAGGATTACAACAGGGTCCAGACTGCAAGTTAGCGATGGCAGTCTTGGGGGTAATGAAAGAAGGAAAGGAACCACAGCAAGAGCAGTGGCTGGCTCTCAGTCCACTCCCCTTTTTTGAGCCATGTCCCTGGGTCAGGAACAGTGAGTGTGGAAAAAGACTGCAAGAAACACCACCAAGAGTAACATCTCCAGCAATGGCGTATTCCTCACCTGCTATTGGTATTCGGACAGCAGTAGTGGATTGAAGGACTGGTGATAGCAATAATTACCAACGTAAGTGTCTCAATTGGCGGTGGAGATGCAATCTACAGACCTTCTCACAAGGAGGCAGGATCCCCACCTGCCATTCTCTCACTGGGTTAAATGCCCCCATCATCAAACTCATTCTTGAGGAGGACCTTTCATTCTACCCTGATTGTTTTTTCACTATTGAATACTGCAGTTTAAGATAAACTCTGGAAGCTATAAATGTTCAGTGGAGAAGAAATATAGTGCCATGCTTTTCAATGAGTAAGATCTTATTGCAGGATTCTGGTACTGAAGATATGGATGGAATCACAAAATGGGTTCTGGTAAGATTTGTGGCAGAATCAGACGAGAATCAGAGTGGATCTGACTTTGGGCGCATACGCTACATCTTTTACACTTTTCACAAAAGGCGTGGCAGTTTCTCACTAGGTAGCAGTGGGTTGCCAATTAAGGGGTATTATTGCTTGGTAAATTCTTTATTAATGTCACAACTCACCTCAATAATAGAATCAGAGATAATGGGAACTGCAGATGCTGGAGAATTCCAAGATAATAAAATGTGAGGCTGGATGAACACAGCAGGCCAAGCAGCATCTCAGGAGCACAAAAGCTGACGTTTCGGGCCTAGACCCTTCATCAGAGAGCTCTCTGATGAAGGGTCTAGGCCCGAAACGTCAGCTTTTGTGCTCCTGAGATGCTGCTTGGCCTGCTGTGTTCATCCAGCCTCACATTTTATCACCTCAATAATATTCAGCTTTTTATCCTACCAAACAAGCGAGATATTTGGAAAGCTCGAGTTGATATCCTGAGTGTGTACCTGGCGAACCAGCTCATCCATTGCTATGAATACTCTTCATGTTAGGCACTAGGCACCAACATCTCAGGGCCAGCTGCATGGGCACCAGCGCCTGCATTCCATACCAACAAACATTGCTATTTGGCATGAGCCAAACTCCAAGAACCCTCATGGCACATCTCCTGTTCACTTACAGTATGCTACTGTATTTCAATGCTGAACCTTGGGCTGCTCCAACTATGACCATTGAAATGCTGCAGGAAGGACATTGCCTGGTCTGGACACACACACCAGGCTGCATCAACCGGCAGTTTGTTCACTGTCATAACACTCCTTACTCTGACCCTACCTGTATGCTCCCTGACTTGCATTGCCTTTCTGCACTTTGCCCCCCTCAGCCTTGTTATCTAACACAGACACAAAGACAGAGCTTGTCGTGGTTGTCAGCCGTCCTCAGTCAACTCAAGACGGGTAGTCTTCGCTTAGGGATCCCAGTGCAGTAAGTCAAGGCCAGCTCCCAACATTAGTCCATGGCCTTGGAAATGGTCAGTCAGCTGATCAGGGTGGTCTGAGTCAGGATCCTGCCAATATAAAGGTCAGGGTCCAAATTTTGAACGGCTCACTATTCTGCCGGTTGGGTGCTGTTTTCCTTTTGCAATAAGACAGAGACAGGTACGAAAGGAGATAAATGTGGCTGGCACAGCTTTTATTTTTGGTGGAAGTGGGGAGGTGTCTCAAGCGAGTGAGTAAGCAGTGCAGAGGGCATGTAGGGTTAGTGGTGTTGGGTATTGGAGTGGGTGACACTGAATGAAGGAAGATGCTGTTGGCATTTGAGAGTCTACAAGAGCATGAGACCTGGTGGGAGGTGGGAACAATAGCAGAGATAGAGTGAGTGAGAGATGACGGTGGTACTTATGCTGGTGGAACGGAGGGGTAGAGAAGTCATGAACGCGTTTTTTTCCTACAGTTATATGCGTTCCTTCCAGAGGTCTGAGACTGCTTGCAACTAGATGGCAACCTCAGCCCAGACTGGTTTGATCTGGTGTTGTGATCTCTTGCTGCTGGTCCTAAGGGGAAAGAAACTACCACCTCTGCACCACCCTGTCCAGCAGGAGCGCCAGAATGCTGCCCACAAAGTGGGCACCGGTTTCCTCTGCCATCCACAACCAGGAAAACTTTCAGGAATCACGCAGGTCAGCTCTAGACTAATAGTACTTCACTGGATGCATAATGGGCTTTGGAAGATGGCATGATGTGGCGTCAACGGCCTAATTCCATGTGGTGTCCCAGGTGGCAATAGCAGTAGGCCAACAGGAGGGAAATCTGGTGGAGGGAGGGGCAGTGTATATATAATTCTGACCGCATGCTCATGCAGCTACTGGATAAGTTCTGCTAGCCGCAAACCTGGCAGGTGCAGTGAGGTAAAAACTCTGGGTGGGGGAGAATGCTGCAGGACCACGGGATCATAGAAAGCCTCAAAACCTGAAATCTCCATCAATTGCTATCACTATCGCCACAAATATCTGGTGTCTGAAAAACACTACCCCCCCCCAATTCATAATTCTTGTGCAATAATAGAGGGCAGAGTTGTCACATGCAAAGTAGACAGCTACTTTATCACATTAATGCAGGTTATCTTCTAATTTGCACTGCATATGAAACTAAAGTAAGTCTGACCCCAGCTACAATGTGAATTGGAATTGTGTTCTTCTAGATTGCATGATAAACATAAATATTCTATGAATAATTATTACCAGTGTCTTGATTTCTCCTTCATATTGTATATTATACCTTTAAATTCACGATTATGGTAGTCTTAGAAAGAAACATTTTCAGAATTCAGTGTTATGTGTTCCCCTGAAGTGAGACCTTGCATCTGTCCTTACGTATCACAATAGAAGATCAACTATTAAAGTCTGAATATTTCCACTAGATGACAGTATTTCCTCAGTCATATAGCAAATTTATTTGGAACACCATGTATAATATAAACAAAAAGTGGAAGTATTCAATGCATCAACATATAAATACTGCTAATAAATGATATAAAAAGTGGCTGGTGATAAAGATCTTTGGAGTTATTCCATCAAATCTCTCCATTGCTTCTACCAAAAGCAACATGTATTCACTTTAAAGATAGACAAGCAGGAGGCTGGGAGAACACAGCGAGCCAGGTAGCTTCTGGAGGAAAGGAACAGTCAACATTTTGGATATTACCCTTCTTCAGGTCTAATACACGAAACATTGACTGCTCCTTTTCCTCCACATGCTGCTTGGCTTGCTCTATTCTTCCAACCTCCTGTGTATTCACTTTAAAAACAGCTAAAGAGAGTAAGGAATCCATGCTGAAATGAACAATTAGAGGAGGCAATGCCCTGGTGGTATTATTGCTGGACTGTTAATCGAGAGATCTATGTAATGTCCTGGGGATCAGCCTTTGAATCTCGCCATGACAGAAGATGGAAATTGAATTCAATAAATTTCAGGAAATTGGAGTTTAATGATGACCATGAAACTATTGTTGATTGACAGATAAACCTGTCTGGTTCACTGATGCCTTTTAGGGAAGGAAACTGCCATCCTTACCTGGTCTGGCCTGCATGTGACTCCAAACCCACAGTGATATGGTTGACTCTTAACTGCCCTCTCGGCAATTAGGGACGGGCAATAAACGTTGGCCTAGCCAGTGATGCCCTCATCCTTGAATGAATATATTAAAAAAATCTCTGAAAATTATGAACGGGAATATTCTCTCATACCTCTTTATTTATCTTTTAATTATTCTTTGCTTTTTATTCAGTATTTTTAGGAATTCTGTTAACTACCTGTGACCTCTTTTTGTGTATGCTTTATCTCTAAGTTGGATATTACCTTTAATATTTTTAGTTAACAACAGATGCTAAGTCCTCCCCTTTGAACATTTCTTACTTATTGGAAAAAATCTGTTTTGTGCATTCTGAAAAATTGCCTTTATTTTAACAATCTCTAGCTTCACGCACTTATATTTGCCCTTATTTAAGTTTAATTTTCCATGTAAACTTCTCCGTCTCAACTGAATGTAAAAACCAATCACATTATAGTTAATATTACCATCATTACTCGGTCAGTAATTAATCTTATGTATTGCGTTATGTTAAGTTTGGTATAGCTGCTCTCGATTGGCTCCAAAATGTGCTGTTCTATGAAACTGTCATGAAAATATTCTATGAATTCCTCAACTAGTTTACTTTTGCCCATTTGATTTTTCCAGTCTATACGGAGAGTAAAATCTCCATGATTACCATGTCTTTCTGGTAAGCTCCCATTATATAGAGTCATGGAAACAGATCCTTTGATCCAACTTCTTTATACTCTATCATATGATGTAGTTATTGTTCAGGGGCCTATACAGCACTTCCACAAGTGATTTCTTGCCTTTAATATTTTACATCTTGACCTAAACCATCTCTATATTCTGGTTTTCTGAACTTTCTTCATCACCCTGTATTCGGCTAATACCATAATTAATTAACAGAGCCAACCCTTTTTTTTTGAGTTTCCTTTCATTCCCAAGTGTCATGTACCACACAGTTACTCTGCAAACAAGGTCCAGTCTTCACATTAAGGATACCCTCTACCTTCTTGTGTGGTACTACCACTGTGCTTCATGAACTGCCTATGGACAGATGTACCAGCTCAAGACTGGGATCCCACGAGATGCTTCGGCCATCAGCAGCAATGGAATTGTATTAAACTGCAATCCATAAACTTCTCACTCAGCATATTGCTTCCACTCTACCATTACTAACAAGTCATGACATCAGGAGAAGGCCAAGATGGATTGTTGACTCAGCACTACTGGCTGAAGATGGATGCAAATAGTTCATCCTTGTCTTCGTTCAACAAAGAGTACAGAGGGAATGTCGTGCATACCTAAGAGTGAAGGTCAAACTGGTGATGCTTAAGTGCAGAGCTACTTGGATGTTAAACAGTAGAAGCGGTATGGAATTGACAGGGCTGAGGGTCCCCACAACTAACAGATCACCTGTAAGATCTGCAGTCCAAATGGTGGTGGGCAATTAAACAAGTAACGGGAGAAAGGAGGCTACACAAGTATCTTCATCCTCAACAATGGGTGAGCCCAGCACATCTGTGCAAAGGACACAGCGGGCATATCTGTATCCATCCTCAACCGATAGTATCAAGTTGATGATCCATTTCAGACTCCTCCTGAAGTCAATATTGCACCGTGCCTCATGATCAGCATGCCAGCACACCGCTAAGTAAAACAATGTGTAGCTAGAACAATACAAAGCACCAGTCAGGCCATAGCAGTAATATTGTGAATATTTTCAGTCTCCTTTGTGAGGAAAAATATATTAGCATTGGAGGCAGTCCAGAGAAGGTTCACCAGTCTGATGGTGAGTATGGTCGGACTATTTTATGAGGAGAGGTCGAATAGATTGGGCCTCTCCTCACCAGAATTTAGAAGAATAAGAGGTGACGTTATTGAAATGTACAAGAGGACTTGATTGCATAGGCACAGAAAGGTTGTTCTCCCTTGGAGGTGGGTCTAGACCCAAAGGACATAATCACAGAGTAAGGTCGCCGATTTAAGGCAGAGCTGAGGAGGCTGGGTTGTAAAGTACATTCAAGGCTGAGATAGATTTTTAATCAGTAAGGAGATCAAGGGTTATGGGAAAAAAGCAGGAATGTGGAATTAAGGATTTATCAATTCAGCCATTGAATGGTGGAGCATACTTGATAGGCTGAATGGTTTACTTCCAGTTTCATGTCATATGGTCTTACGGGCTTATACCTTTAAGAGACATGCTCATCATATTATCAGTGTATCATTGACACCATCTTAACTTGGATCACTTGAAGCGTGACATGCTACTAATAGCATTACCGTCTGCTGGGAGCAAATAGCCTAATGGCAGCCCTTAAACATATGTACTTGTGAACGTAATGATAATCTATGATAGCCAGCAGTAATAAAAATCCCTTAGGTTATTCAATATCACGTTAGCCATGTCTGGTTGCTTCTGTTCTGATGGATGATATATGTATTGAACCATCAGGAAATACACCATTCCAGATATAGCTGAAGGAACAACAGCTCATTTTCCACTTGGGGACCCTACGGCCCTCCGGACTCAATACTGAGTTCAATAATTTTAGGGCCTAAACTCTCCCACATCCCAGCCCCCCATACACCATGCCTTGTAACCGCATAGCCTACCACTACACACCCCCTGTTGTTAGTCACCTACAGACCCAATTAACAACTATTCACCCTCTTAGCCTGATCGTTAGCAACTCCTTTGTCTGTCCAACTGTCTTTCTCTGTCTTTGGGCTCTATCCTATCATTTACTCCCAAACCCACCCACCTCCCTATTTTCTGCATATAAACTGACATTTTCCCAACCACCATCAGTTCTAAGGAAGGGTCACTGGGTCTGAAACATTAACTCTGTTTTATCCTCTGCAGATGCTGCCAGACCTGCTCAGCTTTTCCAGCAACTTTGTTTCTGTGCAAGTACAATTACAGCCAGAGATCCATGCTCCTGTACTCAAATCCAAATCTAAGTACTACATGGGTTTTATAGGGCATCTAGGGTGGGACAATAAATGTTGGCCTAGCCAGTAATGCCCACACCCCATGAACGAATGCAAAGACCCCTTCAATATTCAGCTGCCAATCTATGTCATCCTGTGGCCAAGTCTCTGGCCCGAAACGTCAGCTTTTGTACTCCTGAGATGCTGCTTGGCCTGCTGTGTTCATCCAGCTCCACACTTTATTATCTCTGTAATTGCTGTCAGATTGTCCTTTTACAATTTGTGCTGTCTGCTCATCTGCTTTGTTTTGAATGCTCTTCTATTCAGATACAGAGACGTCAGTTTTGTCCTTTTGTTTTTGTTATCACCTGCCTTATTTATTGATTTACTCTTAGAATTATGCTCTCTATCTCGTTCTGTCACAGTCTGTTTATTGTCTCCCGTATTAAGATTTTCTCACTCGTCTTTAGTCATTGACTAATCACATTTTTCAAAATGTGATTCCTTGTTCCTATTGCTTAGTTTAAAACCCTCTCTGTTTCTGATTTATGCAATTGCCCAACAGAGTTCAAGTGTAAAAACTTAGACAACTTGAAAAAGAGAAATCCCAGTGATTCCAATCATAAATAACACCAGCATTGCACATATCTGTGGATCGCAGGCATATAGAATAGTCAATGAGCAGAAAAGTCAGGTGGGTAGGAGGTGTCAATTTATGTATTTAAAATTTGGTTGAGCAATGCAGTCAACAGCAGGCAATCACCTGCATGTCCAAATAAGTAGGGCAATACAGGAAACAGGCTCCATGGGTACACTCAGTAATTTCCCTTGGAGCTGCTGCAAAATTCTACTCTCTTCCAGAGGATTTCCAATCAAATTCTAATTCCAACAGTTTAGACAGGGTCCCGTACAATAGAGAATGTGCTTTAGGAATTGGAATACTTGAAGGCGCATTTTATCAAACTATTGCCTATGTCAGACATGAAAGGCCAAATATAATTATTGGTGGTAATAGCAGATAAATATTTATTACATCTTTATTCCAGTCTTCTGTCTGCTTTATTTGTGCACGGTTAACTTTAGTAGAGTGGTGTTTATGCTGCACGTAATCTTAGCTCAGCTTTCAGTTTGTGCTATTGTCTGAAATTTGCTAATTTTATTTGCCTTTTATGGTGCCAGTAAAATTAAATAGTGATGGTATTAAGATCAATAAGTAAATTAATAGAATAAGTTATTGTTGATATCACCATGTTATATTTTCTGCACCAATACATCTTATTGCCTGTTCAACAAACGTCCGATAGCTTGAAATTACAATGTCTGGACTAGATGAGATAATCCAATTACTTTGCGGCAATGCATCCCAAGGTAAGATTTGGCTGCCATTTTTAAGAAAGCATGTTAGATGAGGATTTGAGTGATACACTTGAGAATGTGTTGGAATTTTCTTACTTTTATACAAAGGACTGTTTTGAAAGAGCACAGCAATTTTGAGGCTCCTTTTCAGGAGGATTTGCTCCCTAACTTGACACAATGGATAATAGAGATAACAAGGTGTAGAGCTGGATAAACACAGCAGGCCAAGCAGCATCAGAGGAACAGGAAGGCTAATGTTTTGGGCCTATGGATAATGTAAAACTTTCAAAATATATTGTGCCAGATGGAATTACATTGTCCTATGACTACATTAAATGTCTTTAATCAGGCTTCAATGTATAGACATTCTGTCCTTTAATGTGATGTAAAAGAAAAATGAAAAAGAAACTGAAAGAGTTAGCAAATGTAACTTTCTTGGACCAAATAAATGGGTTACAAAAGTACGGAAAGTTAGATGATGAAATCACAAATCTTTTTGATAAGTTTGCACGTTAAAAGCAGCCTACTGTACTGACAATTTCGAGGCAAAGCTCATTTTTACTAGTTTTCTAATCTGCAATGTATATGCTGCAGTTTGTAATGCATTCTGGGCCTTTCTATTTGTGTGCACTTGCAATTGCTGCTGGGAGCTCATTAGCAAAGTTATAATGAGGATGAATGGCTTTCGAATTCCCGAATCCCATGACTTGTCTTCCTGTTTCACCAAGGGTAACTTAGAAAGAAATAAAAGAGGCAAACTTCTACCCTTATCAGATGACAGCAGTAAAAGTGGTTTATTTTGGAGTCTGCCGTCTGAGGATAGTTGGATTTGGAGAAGAGCTTTAAAAGTATTTTCTTCTTTGTGTCTAATGCTTGGATCAGAGATTGTTTTCTCTCTGACTTGTGAGGGCCCATCAGGCCTCCTTTTCTCAACCGTCCCCCATAACAAAAGGATCAGGTACAATATGAGGTTAGCAATAACAATGACCTAGCTTTATTTTTACTTGACAATGGTGGACAACATCAGCTGTGGCTCAGTTGGTAACACTCTTGCCTTTGAATGTTGGTGGAAACAACTACCATGGCAACTTGTAACTGGGAGTAAAGTACTGCCAGCAACCCTCCTTGCTGGACTTTTGTCTAGGAAGTGTTTGTTTAGCTGTTGCTGAGGATAAACATTCAGTGAGTTTTTACAAAAAAAGAGACACTGGTCTCAACATAACAACAATGCAGCTTATTGTGCGACAGCAATGCGTGTAAGTGACTGTGGCTCATTAGGAAGAATAGCAAAGACTATCAAGGACCAAAAGCAACATGACTGACTCCATCAGGATCTAGAGCAAGACTCCTCACTCTCTGTCCAGGACTGTGTGAGTATTGTCAGGTTGCATTACGCTGTACCCCAACTCTAACATTGTCAGACCTGTAGCATGTGACATGGCAGGAAAGTAGACAGGATGATTGCTGGATATTTCTCCTATTCCTCTTTTCTTTGACCAAGTACTTTAACA
This sequence comes from Stegostoma tigrinum, assembly GCF_030684315.1. Classification (NCBI taxonomy): domain Eukaryota; kingdom Metazoa; phylum Chordata; class Chondrichthyes; order Orectolobiformes; family Stegostomatidae; genus Stegostoma; species Stegostoma tigrinum. The sequence goes on along the minus strand of NC_081357.1, from coordinate 47,971,227 downwards.
GGAGCTGAACAGTACAGGTTAACATTCATTTTTAAAATATTTAACATCTAAATGAATAAATCAATGAGAATAGAATTGGGTGGGCTGGCAATGTGTTCCAGCTGGTGATGGTGGGGCTGGTGAACCACATATACAGCAAGTCTTGGCTGCTCTGAGAATTTCAGCTCAGAGCTGATAGTGTGAGCTGCAGACATTGTAACTCATTCGGGAGGGAAAAAGTTTCCTGAACACTGTGTTCACACTATTTAGATTAATTACAACAAATTCGATCCATGGTCAGAGACAGTAAGGGACAACTGCAAGTGAAGCAGGTATGGGGAGCAAAAATTTAGCTTTTGCAGGAGCCTCAGCCATGCTGCCTTCTCCAATAATTATTAAGTTATTGCTCCTGGTGTAGATGAGGGCACAGACTGTAGGGGAGGTAAATGAACTGACTGCAATATTAGCAAGTGAACGATGGTGTGGGGTGATGAGAAATCTATCAATAATTGATCACTGAATGGTTTGGGAAACAGATACTATTTTCTGCGGCAAAGCAAAAGAGGGAGATGATGATGCAGTGATAATGTTAATGGACCAGTAATCCAGAATAATGGGCTAATTCTCTGGGACATGGGTTTTATCCAAACATGGCAGACGGTGAAATTTGAACTCAATTTTTAAAAAAAATCTGGAATTAAAAGCTAGCCCACTGGTGCCAATATAATCAATGTCAATGTTATAGGAAACCCATCTGGTTCCCTACTGTCCATCAGAGAAGGAAATCTGCCATCCTAGTGTGGTTTGGCCTGCATGTGACTCCAGACCTACAGCAATATGGTTGACTCTTAACTGTCTTCTGGGGATTTAGGGACAGGCAATAAGCAGTGACGCCAACATCTTGTGAATGAAGATATAAGAGAATTCCCAAAGGCCATGTTGCCTATCTGCTACCAAGGCTCAAGATATCTATTTTGGGCTGGAGAGCACCTTGGAGAGGGTGTGGACGGATCCAATTGTCATGGTTCATGTGGGCACCAACAATATAAATAAGATTATGGATTATGAGCAACTCGAGGCTCAACTTAAAAATCAGAACCACACAGGTCATTTTTTTTTTATTCAGAGTGTGGGCATCTCTAGCAAGGCCAGCATTTATTGCCCATCCCAAATTGCCCGGAGAACAGTTCAGAGTCAACCTGTGTTGCTGTGGTCTGCAGTCACATATAAGCGAGACCAGGTAGGGACAGTAGTGAACAAGAATATTTTTTTAACCTACAGTCGACAGATGGCAGTGAATTGTTGGCAGCTAAGTCACTGGAAGTATTTAAAGACAAGGTGGATAGATCATAGAGTCATAGAGCTGTACAGCATGGAAACGTACCCTTTGGTCAAACTCATCCATGCTGACTAGACATCCTAAATTCATCTAGTCCAATTTGCCAGCATTTGGCCCATATCCCTCTAAACCCTTCCCATTCATGTATCAAGATGCCTTTTAAATGTTATAATTGTACCAGCCTCCACCAATTCTTCTGGCAGGCCACTCCATACATGCATTACCCCCTGTGTAAAAAAAGTTGCCCCTTAGGTCCCTTTTAAATCTTTCCCCTCTCAAATTAAACCTATGCCCTCTTGTTATGGACTCTGCTACCCTGGTGAAAAGACACTCCACCACCACATCTGTCTCCTATCTTCAATCACTTTTTGTATCTAAATGGCTAGTCTTCCTGTATTCCATGTGATCTAACCTTGTTAACCAGTCTACCATTGTAGAGCCTTGTTGAATGTCTGAATGACTGAAATCCAATGGATCACTTTGGGACAGGAAAGTAGTGTGGCTGTAAGAGTAGCTCTTTCTTTGAGGTACTTTCAGCACTGGAGATGATTTTTTGGAATTTTTGGAGCAGTAATGACTGTTTTATAAGCTGTTACGTTGTTTCAGAAGTTTGGAGAAAAAGAAGAGATCAAAACAACAGCACTTTAAAAAAAGGAGGAGTGCAGGGACCAACTAAGAAGTGAAAAAAATAACCAGTAAACCTGCACAGCTGTCTGACCAGGCCGTGAACCTGGAAGCTGATTTCCTCTGCTGGTTAGTTTCAAGCATCTCTGGACATTGGATTTTGTTCTAAGATCTTTGGAGCTTTGGGGAAATGAGGACTATGATGAGCCGGCACAAAATTTCACAATTGTTTCAGACATGTTCTCTTCTAATTTGAAGTGTGGTACACTTTTGGCATGAGAACTCTTGATTCTGAACTTCTTTAAATCATTTCTCTGCTGAAGGATTTTCATCCGTTGGACGTCCTCTGTGGAGATTTTTTGTGTTAAACCCTGATGTTTGTCCATTATCATAGCCAGAAGACCCTTGATCACCAGAACTCCCCTTGCAGAGGAATCATTGCCTTCTAATTCAGTAATTGCCCAATAACATCATCAGCAGGATGTGATCTCATAACCATCCTAGATTTTCAAGCCAGCAATTTCTTTTTGACCAGGGTCCTGAATCTGTGGATATTGGTTTGGCTTCCTTGAATGTGAATGCAGCTCATCTCCATTATGTTCAAACAAATCTTGCCTCTCAAACTGCTGGTACATCTGTGCTGAAGTATAGAAGATCTTTGAAGATGTTGAGGAGTATGGACATCTTTATTCATTCTTTGTGAATGTCCCCCTACAGAACTAAACATTCTCATATTCTCAGCCACAGAACTTGAGGGTTTCTATTAACTTAGCACTATCGCTCTCTCTGGCATTGATCATTTTCCTTTAGAAGCCAAAGGATTGGAATGTTGCTCTTGCACTTGTGCCAGTGAGAATGGCAGCGTGAGACTGCCAAGTACACAGCAACCTTTTAAATATGGCACAAATGCCAGGGACGATGCCATTTTAGTAAATATTCACTGAGCAGTACACTATTCCAGGAATGGTGGGTTGCACAATGGGGCTGGAATTGGATGACAGTCATTAGGCTGATTTGGCAAGATACAATGAGAAATCTCACAAGTCATTGAAGTGAAAATAAACGAGCCCCCCCGCCCCCCCACCACCAACCACACCGCCCCCAGAGAACTCATCACAACAAACACTTTGCCAAGAAAAGTAAGATTCAGCTGGAAAAAAATGCTTTACATCACGGAGGTTTTTCCTTTTTGAGGGTTGAGAGTCATTGGAACTCCTTCTCACAGAGATCTGTGGGGGACTTTGTGTATACTTAAGGCTGAGATAGACAAGTTCTTGATCATGAGGGGAATTGAGTGTTACGGGCAGGAAAGTGGACATGAGTCTACAATCCGACCCCACCACCCAAGACATTTTTCCATCCCCACCCTTGTCTGCTTTCCGGAGAGACCACTCTCTCCGTGACTCCCTTGTTCGCTCCACACTGCCCTCCAACCCCACCACACCCGGCACCTTCCCCTGCAATCGCAGGAAATGCTACACTTGCCCCTACACCTCCTCCCTCACCCCTATCCCAGGCCCCAAGGTGACTTTCCATATTAAGCAGAGGTTCACCTGCACATCTGCCAATGTGGTATACTGTATCCATTGTATCCAGTGTGGCTTCCTCTACATTGGGGAAACCAAGCGAAGGCTTGGGGATCGCTTTGCAGAACACCTCCACTCGGTTCGCAATAAACAACTGCACCTTCCAGTCGCAAACCATTTCCACTCCCCCTCCCATTCTTTAGATGACACGTCCATCATGGGCCGCCTGCAGTGCCACAATGATGCCACCCAAAGGTTGCAGGAACAGCAACTCATATTCCGCTTGGGAACCCTGCAGCCCAATGGTATCAATGTGGACTTCACCAGCTTCAAAATCTCCCCTTCCCCCACCACATCCCCAAACCAGCCCAGTTCGTCCCCTCCCCCCACGGCACCACACAACCAGCCCAGCTCTTCCCCTCCACCCACTGCATCCCAAAACCAGTCCAACCTGTCTCTGCCTCCCTAACCTGTTCTTCCTCTCACCCATCCCTTCCTCCCACCCCAAGCCGCACCTCCAACTCCTACCTACTAACCTCATCCCACCTCCTTGACCTGTCCGTCTTCCCTGGACTGACCTATCCGCTCCCTACCTCCCCACCTATACCCTCCTCTCCATCTATCTTCTTTTCTCTCCATCTTCGGTCCGCCTCCCCCTCTCTCCCTATTTATTCCAGAACCCTCACTCCATCCCCCTCTCTGATGAAGGGTCTAGGCCCGAAACGTCAGCTTTTGTGTTCCTGAGATGCTGCTGGGCCTGCTGTGTTCATCCAGCCTCAAATTTTGTTATCTTATGAGGAGTGTTGGATCTGTCCTGATCCTACTGAATGGTGCAGCAGACTCAAGGGGACAACTGGCTTATTCCTGTTCCTACTTTTTATTATCTTCTTATGGTCTTGTAGCCTATTTACTCTCTTTAGTCATCTGTACAAATCTGGTTGTAATAAACTCTGTGCCATCATTCAAAGGTGGCACAGTGGTTAGCATACTGCTTTAAAGTGCCAGGGACCCGGGTTTGATTCTAATCGTGGGTAATTATGCATGGTTTATGTGTTCCCTCTGTTTCTGCCGTGTTCTCTGGTATCCTTCGTCAGCCCAAAGAAATGCAGGTTAGGTAGATTGGGCACACTACATTGCCCCATTGTGTCCAGGGATATGCAGGCTAGGTGGATTAGCGGTGGGAAATGCAGGGTTACAGGGATGGGTTGAGGAGGTTTAAGTCTGAGTGGGTTGCTCTTTGGAGGGTCGATACAGACTCAATGGGCTGAAGTGGCCTCTATATGCACTGTAAGGATTTTATGATCCAAGTTATTAATAAAGATATAAAATATTTGAGGATCCAGCACTTACCCCTGTGGCGCCCCCACTAGATACAGTTTGGCAACCTGGAAATGATCCATTTTGCCTCTCTGCTTCCTGTTTACTAACAAATCCCACATCCATGCTAGTACATTTCCACTAACTTTTATGAGTTATCTTCTCAAATGCTGTTTAAAAATCCAATCATGCTATCTCAACTGTTCCCTGTCATTTGTAGCCTCATTCTTCAAGGAAGCAATGTTAAATGAGCTTCTGTCTTTTTATTTAGTAGTCTATTTGTAGTCCGGATCTTTGGTATCACTGAAAGTTATTTCTGGCTGCATATATTAACATGTAGGACCCTGTTCTTGGCAGACAAAAAGAATATGTACACACAGTGTGCAAGTTTCAACTCAACAAAATAGGCAATAGCTTTTCTCTGGTTCATTTCTCAGGATAATGCTTTAGAAATCAGAGTCAACCTAGCTGGCTTAAAATTTGGACATGCTTGCCAGTTACCTGTCAGTCATTATTCTCCACGCAACTCCTTTGTCAGTAAGAATCCATTTTACAAAAAAATCAGCACTCTATTGTCATAAATGTCATTTTCCCTTTGAATTAACAATTCTTATGAATTGACTGGAGTGAAATTGAAAAGCTTTGAGAAAATTTACCTTTTCTCAGGAATATGATGGCTCAGTGGTTAGCACTGCTGCCTCACAGCATCAGTAACTTGAGTTCAATTCCACCGTCAGGCGACTGTGTGGAGTTAGCACATTGTCCTGCATCTGGATGGGTTTCCTCTCACAGCCCAAAGATGTGCATGTTTATTGGATTGCCCATGAAAAATTGCCCATAGAGTGCAGCGTGGATGAATTAACCATGGGAAATGCAGGGTTACAGGAATGATTTTCAGAGAGTTGATGTGGACTTGATGGGCTGAATGGCCTGTTTTCACACTGTAGGGGTTCTATGATCTTTATTTATATACTTGTGCAAACTCTTTCTGTCTGTTTTTATATTTCTTGTTATTTTGCTCTGATATTCTAATAATTTTGTCTATTTTTTGTCACCGTTAGCCAATTTCTAGAATTTTCTAAACCTTCTAGCCTATCCTTCATTTTCACATCATTCCATCTTTTCGCTAAATTTAATATTATCTTTTAAATCCTTTTGTTAGTCATGGATGGGCCATCCTTCTCAGGTTTCTCTTTTACAAAGGAATATATTTTGCTTGAGTTATGAAATATGCCTATGAATGTGTACTGCCACTTATATAGTCTTACCGCATAATGCATTTTCCACTCTACCTTAGGCATGTCTATTTCATATCTTTCTAATTATCTTCGATTTAAGATTCAATTTTTAGGTACAAAATTTTCACCCTCACAGAGATAGAATTTCACAATCATGTTATGATTTCTCTTTGCTAGGCCACCCCTTACTGTGAGATTATTAATTATTTCAGTTTCATTACAAGTTATTCTGCATAAATTAGCTTGTTCCCTGCTTGATTCCACAATGTATTCTTCAAAATTCATGGCTTGTTTATGACGAGAATCTACCTATATTGCTTTCACGGTGCAGCCAAGTCACCAAGTTAGAAAATTCTCCCGATTCCTGCTGTCTTTCTATAAATACAACCCAGTCTTTCTACAAATACAACATAAGCTAAGCCAATATGTATTATTAGGTTGCAAAGCATCCTAGAGAAGTCTTGTCAGTTTCTCTGTTGTCTTTGTATTATTGATAATATTTGTCATTTTGCAGTGAAGTACTACAGCCAGTGGCTGCTTCCAGCAAGTTTGCCAACAGCCTGGGAAGGAGTTCTATTTCTTGCTGGTGAAAAGTGATGCAATTGTACATAGCATATGCCATCGCCATAAAACTTCAACTTTTCAAGCTTAAAACAAAAATAATGTTCCACAGGTATAAAGATATGTTTATTAAGGATATATAAAGGATTATAAGAATATCTTCATCTTTATTAAAATAACGATAAGCATGATTTAACACCATGATGTAACGAGAGCTATGTATGGTTTTCTAAGGAACAGGAGGTACACTTTAAACCTATCATAGATTGTTATCAAAAATTTACCTGGAAACGAAACGGTTTGGTCCAGTCATTTTACAGAATTTATTTTCTTATATGTCTTTTTTGGCTAATTTCACTTATTAGACAAACAGACACACATTTATTTATTGGAAAGGCTAGAGATATCTGATTGAAACAATTAAACCATCAACCAGAATGCAAAATCACATATGGACTGCAGCAATTCAAGAAAGCAGCTCATCACCACCTTCTCAAGGGCAACTAAGACTGGGCAGGAAATATTGCCCCAACCAATGATGCACATGTGAATACAACAAAAGAACTGTAACTAAAATGTAAAATGGTAGGTCAGTGTTTTATTTAGATGTTTAATAATTCAAGTCTTCTGCATATTTATATTTTGCAAAGCTAAATCTGCTTAGTAAACTGGAAAAGTAAGAAAAATCATGAACACAAATGTTATTTTGCACTGTAAGACCATAATATGCAGAACCAGAGTACGCCATTTGGACCATCGCAACTGGTCCAATGTTCAATAAAATCATGGGCCAGCCTGATAATCCTAAACTGCACTTTCCTGCCTTTTGGCCAAATCCCTTGGTTTGCTAACTGATTAAAAATATGTCTCTCAAACTGAATGTCAGAAAACTCTGCAGCCCTCTGCGATATGGGATGGACAAATTTACAATCGTCTGAGAGGAGAAATTCTTCCCCAGCTCTATCCTAATTGGACAACACCTTACTCTTATGCCATTTCATCTTAGATAATCTCACAAGAGGAAACAACACCTCAGCATCCATCCTGTCAAATCCACTAAGAATCTTGTGTTCCAATTAGGTTATCTCTCATTCTTCTAAATGCCAATGAGTACAGGCCCAACGTATACAATCTCTCTTCATAAACACCTCCATGCCTAAAATCATTGTAATGAACCTTTTCTGGGCTGCCTCTAATGATGGTACATCTTTCATTTGATAAGGTGTCAAAAACTATTCAGTATATTCCAGCTGTGTTCTGACTAGTGTCTTGTTTAGTTTTAGCAAGACCTCCTTATTTTTATTTCCGACCTCTTTAAAATAAAGGCCAACGTTTCACTTGCCTTCCCTATTACCAGCTGAACCTGTTGCTAGGCTTTTGTGATTTATGCACAAGAGTACCCAAATTTCTCTGTGCTGCAACTTTCTGCAGCCTTTCTTCATTTAAGAATGTATAAATATGTTTAAATTAAGTATTTAAATTCTTCATTTGACTGTGCCCCCATTTCTAGGTTCCCTAACCAGAATAAACAGCCTCTCAGTGGTAATAATGCCATCTATCTTTCGAGTCTTGTAGAATTTAAGATTGTCAACTCTCTTTCTAAACTCTAGAGGAAAGTCCATATTTACTCAGCCTTTCATCATATATCATCCCAGTTGCCAATCTCATAAATTTTGATTGCACCTATGCTTATCTGAGACATGCAACCAAAATTATAAATATTACTCCAGACATAGTCTTGTAACCAAAATTTTCACAATTTTGGCAAGAGTTCCTTACTCCTGTCCATAATCCCTTTGATAATAAATGCCAGCAAGCAATTTGCCTTCCTATTCAATAAAGTGTGAAGCTGGATGAACACAGCAGGCCCAGCAGCATCTCAGGAGCACAAAAGCTGACATTTCGGGCCTAGACCCTTCATCAGAGAGGGGGATGGGGTGAGGGTTCTGGAATAAATAGGGAGAGAGGGGGAGGCGGACTGAAGATGGAGAGAAAAGAAGATAGGTGGAGAGGAGAGTATAAGTGGGGAGGTAGGGAGGGGATAGGTCAGTCCAGGGAAGACGGACAGGTCAAGGAGGTGGGATGAGGTTAGTAGGTAGGAAATGGAGGTGCGGCTTGGGGTGGGATGAAGGGATGGGTGAGAGGAAGAACAGGTTAGGGAGGCTGAGACAGGCTGGGCTGGTTTTGGGATGCAGTGGGGGGAGGGTAAGTGCTGGGCCGGTTGTGTGGTGCAGTGGGGGGAGGGGACGAACTGGGCTGGTTTTGGGATGCGGTGGGGGAAGGGGAGATTTTGAAGCCGGTGAAGTCCACATTGATACCATTGGGCTGCAGAGTTCCCAAGCAGAATATGAGTTGCTGTTCCTGCAACCTTTGGGTGGCATCATTGTGGCACTGCAGGAGGCCCATGATGGACATGCCATCTAAAGAATGGGAGGGGGAGTTGAAATGGTTCGCGACTGGGGGGTGCAGTTGTTTATTGCGAACCGAGCGGAGGTGTTCTGCAAATCAGTCCCCAAGCCTTCGCTTGGTTTCCCCAATGTAGAGGAAGCCACACTGGGTACAATGGATACAGTATACCACATTGGCAGATGTGCAGGTGAACCTCTGCTTATTATGGAAAGTCACCTTGGGGCCTGGGATGGGGGTGAGGGAGGAGGTGTGGGGGCAAGTGTAGCATTTCCTGCAGTTGCAGGGGAAGGTGCCGGGTGTGGTGGGGTTGGAGGGCAGTGTGGAGCGAACAAGGGAGTCAGGAGAGAGTGGTCTCTCCAGAAAGCAGACAAGGGTGGGGATGGAAAAATGTCTTGGGTGGTGGGGTCGGATTGTAGATGGCGGAAGTGTCTTCCTATTTGCCTGCTTTTTGCTGCATACTAAATTTGTCAATTTGTTTTATGCTTTGCTCTGAGCATCAATGCTTAGAAATTCCACACTTCTGAACAAAAAACTTCAATTTTCGATTTTTGCTGTTTGCTGAGTTTATGTTCCTTGGTCAGAAATGCATAGATGGGACACCTCCTAGCCCTGCAGTTTTCAGTCCAGGAGGAAGTGCCTGGGAAGGCCAGAATGAGTTTAGGACAAAGTCATATGTGGAGGTGGGGTGAGCAGAAGGCCTACTTTGGGCCTTTGGCATGGTATCCAAAATCAAAAAGAGGTAAAATAGAAAACCTCACACAAGCCCTCACCCCACCTGAGTACTCTCCATATTCCATCTATGTCAACCCAGTCCCTGAACCCCATATACCCTACATGTCAAACTATGCCACTCCACTCACATAAGCTGTCATTGTTCATGTAAACCCACGTTTCTCTGACCAACTCCATAGCCACGCATATCACTGTCAAAAACACTCCTTAATACAAAAGTTCTCCTTTTAACTTTGTTCAACTGCATAATCCGTTGTAACACGTAGCCTTGAATTTAACTAAATAATCTCTTATAATAATATGCACTTCAATTCATAATTCCACTTTAAAGAATGTATAAAGGGGTCACTGTCAGTGAAATTGAAATTGTAGGCTCCTGACATTGATAATGAAAGGTTGTGAAGTTAGCCATTCAGCATTAATCCAGTAATGGTAACCCTCAGCCTTATGTCAAGAGATAAAATGAAACAGCAAGTAATGACTTTTCAAAAAATCTTTTAGACTTTTATTTTTATATGAAGATTTAAAATGTTGGAATTCAAAGTGCTTTGGAACATTTGCAAGTTCTTTTTGACAAGTTTTTTTGACTGCCATTTTTAACACTTCTGATGGTTCACTTTGACAGCTGATTTTGACCAGCTGCTTTGACACTTTCCGATAACAATTGCTTTTGACAAATGTTTTTGTCATTTTTTATAGTTCCTTTTAGAATCATGCAGCACGGAAACAGACCCTTCAGTCGAACTAGCCCACACCGACCATGTTCCCAAGCTAAGTTAGCACCACCTGCCTACATTTGGCCCCTTTCCCTCCAAACCTTTCCTATTTATGTACTTATCAATGTGTCTTTCAAATGTTGTAACGGTACCTGCATCTATCACTTCCCCTCGCAGTTCATTCCCTACATGAACCATAAAAAGGTTGCCCCTCATGCCCTTTTTAAAGCTTTCTCATCTCCTCTTAAAAACATGTCCCCTGGTTTTGAACTCCCCCACCTTAGGGAAAAGACCTTTGCTTTTCACCTTATTTATGCCCCTCATGATCTAATAAAGCTTTATTATTTCACCTTCTACTCTCCAGTGAAAAAGGCCTCAGCATATTCAGATTCTCCTTATAATTTAAACCCACTATTCCCTGCAACATCCTGCTAAATCTTTTCTGAACCCCCTCCAATTTAATAATATCCTATAATAGCAGGGTGACCAGAACTGGACACAATATTCCAGAAGAGGCCTCACCATACGATATCCCAACTCCTATGCTCAAAGGTCTGTGCAATGAAGGCAAGCATGTTAAATGCCTTCTTAATCAACCTGTCTACCTGTGGTGCAAATTTCAAAGAATTATGTACCTGAACCCCTAGGTATCTCTGCTATACAACGCTACCCAGGGCCCTATCATTAATTGTATAAGTCTGACCCTTGTTTGATTTACCATAATAAATATGCATTTATCCAAATTAAACTCCATCTGCCACTCCTCAGCCCATTGACCCAATGGAACCTGAGCCCATTGTAATCTTAGATAACCTTCTTCACTGTAAGCTATATCACCAATTTTAGTGACATCTGCAAACTTACTAACCATGCCTCCTATATTTTCATCCAAATCACTTACATAAATTACAACAAAAGTTAACCCAATGTCAATCCCTGTGAAACACTGCTGGTCACAGGTCCCTGTTCTGAAAAACAACACTCCACCATGACCCTCTTTCCCACCATAAAGCCAGTTTTGTATCCAACTGGCAATCTCACCCTCAATCCAATGTGATCTAACTTTACTAATTAGTCCACCATGCAAAACCTTATCAAAGGCATCACTAAAGTCAAAGTAAACAACATCTACTGCTCTGCCCTCATCAATCCTTTCAGTTACTTCATTAAAAAAACTCAGTCAAGCTTGTGAGATGCGATTTCCTTCATACAAAAACATGCTGACTATCCTTAATCATTCCTTGCCTCTCTGTCAGATCCTTTGTCACACTTGACAATTGCATTTGGCTGAGTGTTCCTAAGATGCTGCTTGGCCTGCTCTGTTCATCCAGCTCCACACTTTGTTATGTTGATATTTCCAATGCGCTTGACAGTAGGATAAAAACAAAATACTGTGAATGCTGGAAATCTGAAATAATAATTGAAAATGCCGGAGAAACCCAACAAGTCTGGCAGTGTATGTAGACGGGGAAACAGATTTAACATTTTTGAGCCCAGTGTAACTCTTCTTTAGAATTGTAAGGGGTTTGTTATTGGTGGTTTTTATGCTATTGACAGAACCTGAGGGGGAAATCAAGTGGAACAAATGGTGAATATACTCAGAACGGGTGGCACGGTGGCTCAGTGGTTAGCACTGCAGCCTCACAGTGCCAGGGACCCAGGTTCGATTCCAGCCTGGGGTAACTGTCTGTGCGGAGTTTGCACATTCTCCCTGTGTCTGCGTGGGTTTCCTCCAGGTGCTCCGGTTTCCTTCCACAGTCCAAAGATGTGTAGGCTAGGCAGAATGACCACCATCTCGGTGGAAATGACCAAGGATGATCGCTTGAATGCAGAAGCTGGTGAATAGACAGTGAACGCAAAGGGAATCCTATCTTTGTGCTTGGAGGGAGGCAAAGTGGTGAGGGCAGAATTGTGGGAAATCATTTGAACACAATGAGGAACTTGTCAACCAATGTGGGGAGCAACCCTTCTGGAAAGTGGTATCATTAGAACAGATACAATGGAGATGGAGAACCTGGGAGAAAGGAATGGAGTCCTGCAGGAAGCAGGGTGTGAGGATGTGTCAATGTAGCTACGGCAGTTGGTGCATTTGTAATGGACATTGGTAGAGCTTGACAGTAAATGTGTTTACACACATTCATAACAACTTTTCCAAAGGGCACCTGAAGCCTTAGTAAAGAAGTAAATGATCTCTCCCAAATGATGGCCTGGGTTTCCAAACCAATCAACAAGGGACCAAGCTGCTCTGACCGGGTCTAACCTGTAGACATCATATTGCAGATCTTGTGAAAACAAATCAGATATGGATGGAGGCAGATCTTTATTTCTGTGGGCAGATGATTGACAGAAATGAACATGCACAAAATGTGACACAGTGCCATTTCTGCACCTTTGAAAATGGTAGTGCCATATTTGAGGCAGGGTACTCTGATTTCCAGCTTTGCCTATTATTTCTATACTGTCTATTTCTGGATTCGAGACGGTATTGATCTGGTGGCAGCATATCTAATAAAGATCAGAGATAATGGGAACTGCAGATGCTGGAGAATCCAAGATAATAAAGTGTGAAGATGGATGAACACAGCAGGCCAAGCAGCATCTCAGGAGCACAAAAGCTGACGTTTCGGGCCTAGACCCTTCATCAGAAAAGGGCGATGGGGAGAGGGTTCTGAAATAAATAGGGAGAGAGGGGGAGGCTGACCAAAGATGGATAGAGGAGAAGGTAGGTGGAGAGGAGAGCATAGGTGAGTAGGTAGGGAGGGGATAGGTCAGTCCGGAGAGGACGGACAGGTCAAGGAGGAGGGTGAGGCCAGTAGGTGGGAAATGGAGGTGGGAGGAGGGGATAGGTGAAAGGAAGAACATGATAGGGAGGTGGGGACGAGCTGGGCTGGTATTGGGGTGCAGTGGGGGAAGGGGAGATTTTGAAGCTTCCGAAGTCCACATTGATACCATTGGGCTGCAGGGTTCCCAAGCGGAATATGTGTTGCTGTTCCTGCAACCTTCGGATGGCATCATTGCGGCACTGTAGAAGGCCCAGGATGGACATGTCGTCTAAGGAATGGGAGGGGGGAGTTAAAATGGTTCGCGACTGGGAGGTGCAGTTGTTTATTGCGAACCGAGCAGAGGTGTTCTGCAAAACGGTCCCCAAGCCTCCACTTGGTTTCCCCAATGTAGAGGAAGCCACAACGGATACAGCATACCACATTGGCAGATGTGCAGGTGAACATCTGCTTGATATGGAAAATCATCTTGGGGCCTGGGAGGGGGGTGAGGGAGGAGGTGTGGGGGCAAGAATAGCACTTCCTGCGGTTGCAGGGCAAGCTGCCGGGTGTGGTGGGGTTGGAGGGGAGTGTGGAGCGGACAAAGGAGTCCTGGAGAGAGAGTGGTCTCTCTGGAAGACGGACAAGGGTGGGGATGGAAAAATGTCTTGGGTGGTGGGGTCGGATTGTAGATGGCGGAAGTGTCGGAGGATGATGCGTTGTATCCAGAGGTTGGTGGGGTGGTATGTGAGGACTAGGGGGATTCTCTTTGGGCGGTTATTGCGGGGGCGGGGAGTGAGGGGGGTGTTGCGGGAGATGTGGTCGAGGGTGTTCTCGACAGTGCGGGGTGTGGAGTTGCGGTCCTTGAAGAACGCGACATCTGGGATGTGCGGGAGTGGAATGCCTCATCCTGGGAGCAGATGTGGCGGAGGCAAAGGAATTAGGAATAGGGGATGGATTTTTTGCAGGAGGGTGGGTGGGAGGAGGTGTATTCTAGGTAGCTGTGGGAGTCGGTGGGCTTGAAATGGACATCAATTGTGAGCTGGTTGCCTGAGATGGAGACAGAAAGGTCCAGAAAGGTGAGGGATGTGTTGGAGATGGCCCAGGTGAACTTGAGGTTGGGGTGGAAGGTATTGGTGAAGTGGATGAACTGTTCGAGCTCCCCTTGGGAGCAATAGGCGGCGCCGATACAGTCATCAATGTAACGGAGGAAGAGGTGGGGTTTGGGGCCAGTGTAGGTGCGGAAGAGGGACTGTTCCACGTACTCTACAAAGAGGCAGGCATAGCTTGGGCCCATGCAGGCACCCATGGCCACCCCCTTTGTCTGTAGGAAGTGGGAGGAATCAAAAGAGAAGTTGCTGAGGGTGAGAACGAGTTCGGCTAGGCGGATCAGGGTGTCGGTGGAGGAGGACTGGTCGGGCCTGCAGACAGGAAGAAGTGGAGGACCTTGAGGCCATCTGCATGAGGATTGCAGGTGTGTAGGGACTGGACATCCATGGTGAAAATGAGGTGTTGGGGACTTGGGAATTGGAAGTTCTGGAGGAGGCGGAGGGCGCAGGTGGTGTCATGGACGTAGGTGGGGAGTTCCTGGACCAAGGGGGAGAAAATGGAGTCCAGGTAGGTGGAGATGAGTTTGGTGGGGCAGGAGCAGGCAGAGACAATGGGTCGACCAGGGTAGGTGGGTTTGTGGATTTTGGGAAGGAGATAGAAGTGGGCGGTGCGGGGTTGTGGAACAATGAGGTTGGAGGCTGTGGGTGGGAGGTCACCTGAGGTGATGAGGTCATGGATGGTATTGGAGATGATTGTTTGGTGCCTGGGGGTGGGGTCATGATCAAGGGGGCGGTAGGAGGAGGTGTCAGAGAGTTTGCGTTTGACCTCGGTGATGTAGAGGTCAGTGCGTCATACTACCACTGCGCCTCCCTTGTCTGTGGGTTTGATGGTGAGGTTGGGGTAGGAGTGGAGGGCTGCCTGTTCTGCGGGGGAGAGGTTGGAGTTGATGAGAGGGGTGGAGAGGTTGAGACAGTTAATGTCTCGACGGCAGTTGGAGATGAAGAGGTTGAGGGAGGGTAGGAGGCCTGGGGGTGGTGTCCAGGAGGAGGACTTGTGTTGGAGGCTGGAGAAGGGATTGGTGGAGGGAGGGTTAGCCTCCCGGTTAAAGAAGTAAGCGTGGAGACGAAGGCGGCGAAAAACTGCTCGATGTCCAAACGTGACTGGTATTTGTTGATGTGTGGGTGGAGCGGGAGTGGAGGGCCCTCCACCGACCCCTTCTCCAGCCTCCAACACAAGTCCTCCTCCTGGACACCACCCCCAGACGTCCTACCCTCCCTCGACCTCTTCATCTGTAACTGCCGTCGAGACATTAACCGTCTCAAACTCTCCACCCCTCTCATCCACTCCAACCTCTCCCCTGCAGAACGGGCAGCCCTCCACTCCCAAAGATGACCCCCTTGCTAAGGGCTGAACATTCGTCTTCTGTCAGTAGGAGGTCTGGGGGGATGGTAAAGATCCCAGGATGAGGCATTCCACTCCCGCACATCCCAGATGTCAGCGTTCTTCAAGGACCGCAACTTCACACCCGCAGTGGTCGAGAACGCCCTTGACATGTCTCCTGCATTTCCCCCAACACATCCCTCACACCCTGCCCCTGCCACAACAGCCCAAATAGAATCCCCCTAGTCCTCACGTACCACCCCACCAACCTCCGGATATAACGCATCATCCTCCGACACTTGCACCATCTACAATCTGACACCACCACTCTAGACATTTTTCCATCCCCACCCTTGTCTGCCTTCCGGAGAGACCACTCTCTCTGTGACTCCCTTGTCCGCTCCACACTCCCCTCCAACCCCAAGACTCGCGGCACCTTCCCCTGAAACCACAGGAAGTGCCCCCACACCTCCTCCCTCACCCCCGTCCCAGGCCCCAAGATGACTTTCCATATCAAGCAGATGTTCACCTGCACATCTGCCAATGTGGTATACTGCATCCGCTGTACCCAGTGTGGCTTCCTCTGCATTGGGGAAACCAAGCGGAGGCTTGGGGACCGCTTTGCAGAACACCTCTGCTCGGTTCGCAATAAACAACTGCACCTCCCAGTCGCGAACCATTTTAACTCCCCCCTCCCATTCCTTAGACGACATGTCCATCCTGGGCCTCCTGCAGTGCCACAATGATGCCACCCAAAGGTTGCAGGAACAGCAACTCATATTCCGCTTGGGAACCTTGCAGCCCAATGGTATCAATGTGGACTTCAGAAGCTTCAAAATCTCCCCTTCCCCCACTGCATCCCAAAACCAGCCCAGCTCGTCCTTAGACGACATGTCCATCCTGGGCCTCCTGCAGTGCCACAATGATGCCACCCAAAGGTTGCAGGAACAGCAACTCATATTCCGCTTGGGAACCTTGCAGCCCAATGGTATCAATGTGGACTTCAGAAGCTTCAAAATCTCCCCTTCCCCCACTGCATCCCAAAACCAGCCCAGCTCGTCCTCGCCTCCCTAACCTGTTCTTCCTCTCACCTATCTCCTCCTCCCACCTCAAGCCGCACCTCCATTTCCCACCTACTAACCTCATCCCGCCCCCTTGACCTGTCCGTCCTCCCCGGACTGACCTATCCCCTCCCCACCCCCCCACCTGCTCTCCACCTACCTTCTCCTCTATCCATCTTCGGTCAGCCTCCCCCTCTCTCCCTATTTATTTCAGAACCCTCTCCCCATCCCCCTCTCAGATGACTGGTCTAGGCCCGAAACGTCAGCTTTTGTGCTCCTAAGATGCTGCTTGGCCTGCTGTGTTCATCCAGTATGTCTAATAAAGATGTCTACAAAGCATTCCACCTAAGAATAACCATCTATTGGCCATTAGAAAAGCGATTACATTTTCTTGACATATCATCTGCTACAAACATAAACTCAGCTTTTTTCAGCACCCTGTTTATACTTGACTAATGTACAAAATGCACCTGTCACTAACAGAAAATTATTTGAGCAGTACACAATATAAGATTGTCAGTACTGAAGTGACTAAAAATTTCACAAAGTCTCAATTTATGATAACACTGTTACAAGACATTCAAAGAGTGAATTTCTACAAAGGGAAACTTTTGTACTAACATAATAGATCCTTTCTGTTTTAGCCCTGTCATTAATAAGAATTACAATGTGGCTGTCAGGGCTGTTTAATATGCTCATATCTCAAATGGATATAAATCTTTCTCAGATATTACCTACCACCTACATATTTCTCCATAACTCTTAATTTTTTTTATGTGTTATCTGATCAATTTGAACCAAGGGATTGTCAATAGTTTCTATTCATGTTCCCAACATGAAAATGTCTGCAGTCAGTGGAGGTGGAGTATCACCAGTATACCTTTGTCAGTGAAAGCATGTCTGCCTATTTGATGCTCACACATCCAATGACTGCAGCTGAGCTGTACAGCATTTTGTAACTACAATCTTTTCATGGCAGACTTTATACATCACTAAACAGATAGTGATAGTTGAGGGCCGATGTTGGCCATAATGTACAATTCAGTAGCAGAACTAGCTCAATTACTACTAAATGTTATTATTTGCCTGTACTTAGCAAGATGGCTTATGGCTGTGATAATGGGAACTGCAGATATGGAGAATCCAAGATCATAAAATGTGAGGCTGGATGAACACAGCAGGTCCAGCAGCATCTCAGGAGCACAAAAGCTGACGTTTCGGGCCTAGACCCTTCATCAGAGAGCTCTCTGATGAAGGGTCTAGGCCCGAAACGTCAGCTTTTGTGCTCCTGAGATGCTGCTAGACCTGCTGTGTTCATCCAGCCTCACATTTTATTATCTTGGCTTATGGCTGTGATATTTTGGGGTGGGAGGCCTACTTACCTTACGGACATAAGACTACATTGTGATGATAAGGCTTCAAGATCTGGGTGCTTCACTTTTTTTGTATTCCTTGTTTTTTTTAGTTTTGGTTTGTGTATCTTAGACGGCTATTTTGGTTTCTGTATCTAAGATTTTTTTTTAATTCAGGTTTTTCTACCTATGATTACACCAGGGAATGGTGCCTTTGCACACTTACCACTGTACTCCTAAACTTTTGTACTTGATAATACATGACAATAAAGCCTAATTCAATAATTCAATTCAAAAATGTTTTGCATTAAAAACCAGAAAACTGGACTTCTTTCACAATGGTCCATGAATTTGAACTCCTGCTGTGTTTGACTTTACACCAGGAGCAAAGACTTACAAGTTTAATGCTGGTATTTATAATCTTGAAATATTCAAAAGAAGCTGTATTGGTGAGTTAGCCTACTTCTGAACTGACTTGTAAGAGCTCAGTGACAAATACTGGTCGCTCATGATGGACAACTGAGAGGCGGGCAAGAAATAGTTAAAAAAAAGCTTTTTTACCTCAGTCTGGAGAAATTTTTAAAAGTAACAGGCTCTGCACATGTGGAATGCAATGTGTAATCAGGAGACCACAGTTATACTGTCAACTGGCGCATGGCCACTTCTGTCAGAGTTCAGTGTTAGTGTTCGAGCTTTTAATCCATCAAAATGCTTTGAAAACACTGTTTTCCGACTGGAACTTAAATCTTCACAATCATATTTTTCTGAAGAAGTATCTAGGCCTGAAATGTCAGCTTTCCTGCTCCTATGATGCTGCTTGGCCTGCTGTGTTCATCCAGCTCCACACCTATTATCTCAGATTCTCCAGCATCTGCAGTTCCTACTATCTCTGAATCATATTTGGACCTGAATCTTGATTAGGAGCTGGTTTCTACTCTGGTGTAGGATAGCAGTGGAAAATGTAGGCACTAAAGTCTCACTAGCTATTGCACTCACTGGGACCAGTATAGGACAGCTTCTCTGTCAAGTGCATGTAGAGGGAGGCAAAGGAATGGATCCTGGATCCTCAGCAGATATTCTTCTTATGCCTCCAAGTCTCTTGTGGAGAAGGCAGTTGTAGGAAATTTTGGCATAAACCTTGTGTTCTGCAAGGAAGTTGGAGGGTCTTGCAGTATTACAAGGTTGTGGTCTTTCCCTTGAGGCACCTCAGTAAGGGGCATTAGAACTACGTTTGATTCAATTAAATTGTGAGCAAGTGTCTCGCACTGAATTGTGGAATTCCCTCCCTCAAGTTTACCACTTCTCTCAAGCTGTAAGATATTTCTTAAAATCTCCCTCTTCAACCATGCCTTTAGTTGCCTGTTCGAATATCTCTGCACATGCTTTGCTGTCACATTTTGACTGATAGTATCCACAAAACACCTTGAATTCTTTTATTAAAAAGCTTAGTATTAAATAGAAGCTTTTGTTGTTGCTGTTGTAAATAGCACAAGCTGGGGAAAATCTACAGTTTTCTTTTATTTCAAATACAGAAGGAATAGATCAAGTGCATGTTGTTTCATGTGTACATGTTCTGTTCTAAGATCCTTCTGGACCCATTTTCTATGTGCGGAAGTCCATATCCCATAAAGTTCCTGATACATGCATCCAAACATATGATATGTGATGTTGAAAACAGTGTTTAATTCTTAACATTTACATTCTTTCGGCCATTCATTTTCACAAAGTTAGAGTGAAATGCAGTTGGCACTCCTCCATGATAAGCTTTGTTCTGAGAACACTTACCGAAATGTAAGGATAGATTTTTGAATCCGGAGCAACAATGTCAGAAAATTTGACAAATAAACTTAAGAATGCTGTACCAATCGTCAGATTTCAGAGTTAGATGCCCGAGATTAAAAAAAAGTCTCAAGTATTGCTGAAGAAAAGGCACATCTTGTCAAAGTTTTCCATCTTAGACTAAGAAGGCAATTTAAGAATACCAATGTAAAGGGAACAACATTTTTATTCTATATTGGAGCAGCCTGCTGATTGGTTAGCAAAGGGACTCTGATCAGCAGAGGCATTGTCACAGATAATGAGCCAGCTACCTGAGTACTGACAGTTAAACACCATGCTTTGTTCAATGTTGAACTAAGCAGATTAATTTTGGTAAAGCCATTGCTTCAAGAAACGAACCACAGAATTGCTGAAGCCTATTATTTTCAAGTGTGATAGGTGTGACATGAGTATGTATTCTTTCTGTATGAAAACAGGGCCCTTTGTATTAATTTATGTAATTTCTAGTATGTGCAAGTGCACCATATGGTCAGCCAGACCCCAATTTGATTATCAGTACAATTCATAGTTCACTTATAATCATTAGCATATGTTGTTTAATCACAGAATCAGATCTAATTTTGGGTACTGTATGAATTGTAAGAATGGTCACATTGGATGTGGTCAGCACCATGCCTGTTGCAAAGAGCTGAAAGGATATTTGATATATTGCTAGTTGAAATGATTGGCCAGTCTTTGTGACATACAGTCAACATGACTGGCATCACACTGATACAAAACATTCAAAACCCACATTACTATTTGAGTCTTTTTGGCTTGACAAGCTGCCTGTTTGCCACAAACACTGCTCATATTGCTACTGTACAAAAGTGAAGTGAAAGAGCAACTTTATCTGTTGCTCAACTTCTTCAGATATCTTATCTGAGGTAGAGTGTGCATTTTCCAAGACTGAATGTGATGGTCGTAGGCCTAATCATGTGTGTGCACAATATACAGTGAGAAATGATCTGACTAGGATATCCATTGTTTTGCATAGGCCTGGATGTGTCTTATTTCTGCACCACATTAACACAATGAGCAGATGACTCTGGCCCTATTTCTGAGACAATTATAACAATTTATGTTTATTTACACCTTAGTTTCAAGGAGGTAGTGTTTCAAGTATTGCTGAAGAAAAGGCACATCTTGTCAAAGTTTTCCATCTTAGACTAAGAAGGCAATTTAAGAATACCAATGTAAAGGGAACAACATTTTTATTCTATATTGGAGGTGCGGCTTGAGGCTGGGAGGGGATAAGTGAGAGGAAGAACAGGTTAGGGAGGTGGGGACGAGCTGGGCTGGTTTTGGGGTGCAGTGAGGGGAGGGGAGATTTAGAAGCACCTCCATTCCCTACCTCCTAACCTCATCCCGCTTCCTTGACCTGTCCGTCCTCCCCGGACTGACCTATCCCCTCCCTATCTCCCCACCTATACTCACCTGTACAGGCTCCATCCGCGCCCCTTTAACTTGTCTGTCTCCTCTCCACCTATCTTCTCTATCCACCTTCGATCTGCCTCCCCCTCTCTCCCTATTTATTTCAGAACCTTCTCCCCATCCCTGTTTTCTGATGAAGGGTCTAGGCCCAAAACGTCTGCTTTTGTGCTCCTAAGATGCTGCTTGGCCTGCTGTGTTCATCCAGCTCCACACTTTGTTACCTCTATATAAAAGCAAATATTTGTTTTTCAAGGTCAAACCTGCATTGCTTTGAAACATCATTTAGAATGAGAGCACTACCATCACCACAAGAGGGGGCTGTAGTCTATTTGTAAAAATTGGCAGTGGCTGTGGTGAAATTAACTGTCTTTCAAAAGGAAAAAAAGACTTCTGATTTCTTTCTTTCATAACACTTGTAGTTTCATACTGTCCTACTTCAGGTCTAATGCTGAGGGCAAGTAGGACAGCAAGATTGTGTGATTATCTGACATGAGGTGGCATGTGTTAGAACATGTCTTGTAAATTGAGTGGTGTAAATTAGGCTGTCCATATGTAATTTTTGCCATTGCCCAAAACACATCTCACCCTCTACTTCACCATACCCTTTCCTGTCTGCTGAAATCAAGGTCCCCATTGAACTTTGTCCATGGAGGATTGTAATGATATTCTGACTAGAATAATCCTGTCCCAGAGGCTTATTAAGTTGTTGCAAGATATCTGAATGCCCATCTTAGTTCACGTAAATTGCATCTTAAAATAAAAATCACTCATGGCAAGTTCCAATCCCTGTAGATTTGCATCATTGAATGTCATGAGGAATCAGTGAGGAAGGAACATAGGCTCCAACCGTAACCTTTCCAACATTCTTGTTAATGGTGTTGCACTAGAAGATTGAAAGATGCCAATATGACACCTTGATTCAACTGATAAATAAAGCCCACCACCCCCACCCAGTTAATACATGTGTAGTTTCTAAATGTCCCCTTAACATGACATAACATTCACTACTGAATTGGAAGGTAAGCAGGATCACAAAAATCTGCAGAGGGTGCAGAAGACATCCACTGAATTAATTAGGGGAGATCAGTTGATTATCAAGTACATGCAGAGTACAAGTCTAACGGGGAGAAAGGAAACAAAGCCATCATTGAGAACTATTTTTTGGTGGATTACAATTACATCATCTTTCAAACAAAAACTTCTCTCTTCCATGCCAGCTACCACCCCTCCTGCAAGCTGCTGTTCCTCTCCAAGGTTATGGAGCTTGCTTCTTTCTAAATCTACTCCTATCATTCCCAGAACTCCATTTTTAAATTGGCTCAGATAGGTTTCTGCCCCAGTGTCAAAAAGGCTTTTTTCAGTTACAAATGGCATCCTACATGACTGAAAAAGCTAAACTTATTGTCTTTTTCAAACTTTCTGCTGTCTTTGACAAAATTGACAATGCTCTCCACCTCCAACATATTTACACTGATTTTTAGTTGAATAGGACTACTCTGCCCAAGCTTTATTCTTCTCAGGCCTGTCATGTGCCAACTGGAGATCATAAAACCAGAGACTGTGTTAACTCTAAGCTGTACAAGTGTAATTCATTTGACTGTGTTTAACTGTGTACGTGTGAGAGTTTAGATGAGATTAATTTGGGATAAGAGTGTGAAAATGAATAACCTCCATTATTTTTAAACTCACAAAAGCTTGTTGCTTAATTACAATGATTTGGGACTTACACTCCAAGGGTAGGAAAAGACACAAACAAAAAAACTGATCACAGAAAGTAAGAACACACATATTTGGTATGTAACAAAGGTTTGAAGCTTTATATGAGATATGAAAGACATTAGCAACTAAGAGAATCTAGACAAGTTAATGCTTTTTTTCATGAGAACAGACAAAAGGAGATCTGATGGCTCTGTTCAAAATTATGCAAATCTTTGGTGACATATGATGGTATTTGTGTCAACTGGTTGGCAAGTTGGTAGCTAATGACAGAACCTAAGAAATATTTTGTATATGGAAAATCCTATCCTGACAGCAGGGTGAGAAAATCAGATATCAACCTTTTAGTGCATTCTGGTCAAAGAAAGGAAAAAAAAAGCTTATGAATAAAGATAATTGAGAGAGCAAAGACAGAATGGACTAAGATAGCTTTATATTGTATTGTAAAATTTGATAATTGATATTTGTATACATGTATTAGGAAGAGAAGACTTCCAATAAGGGTGCTTTAGGAAGCTGGGAATTGATGGAGAAATGCTTCTTCTAGACGGAATCAGATAGCTCTCTTAAAACTATTTTTTGCTGAACTTATGTAAAGCAACAAAACAGATGTACTATAAAGAAAAACAAAGACATTAAGTAACTAACAGACAAAGCATTGAGGGATTATGCCTTGAAATTACATGGACTTCAACAGTCCTCTTCAATAAACAATCCTTATCAGAACATTTGTTAGTTAGATACTTGGGTTTATGTGAGCCTTCCACTTAGTTAACTGTTATTCTGGTCACCACTTGTTGAAATTGATTGAACGTTTCGATGAGGAAGACAGTGATATGTCAGCTTTAACTTTAAGTTTGAAACAAAAACACAATATATTATTCGTTCCCAGGATACAAATCTGTCATCCATAAGACATTGGGGGAGGTCATGGTGTAGTGGTATTATTGCTGGACTGTTAATCCAGAGATCCAGATTACATTCTGGGAACCTGGATTTGAATCCCATCATGGCAGATGGTGGAATTTGAATTCAATTTAAAAAATCTGGAATTAAGAATCTAATCATGACTATGAATTCATTGCCTATTGTTGGAAAATCCCATCTGGTTCACTAATGTCCTTTAGGGAAGGAAACTGCCATCCTTACCTTGTCTGGCCTACGTGTGACTCCAGATCCACAGCAATATGGTTGACTCTTAACTGACCTCTGGGCAGTTAGGGATGGGCAATAAATGCCGACCCCTCAACCTGTGAATGAATAAAAAAGCTAAAACTCAACGCTCAATACTCAGCACCACTTGTGACACCTTTAGGTACAAAAACAACAGGATACAGACAATATCCAGCCTTGGGCTAAAATGTGTCAAGTAACATTCATGCCATATAAATACCAAGCAATGACCATTTTGAACTGGAGAGGATCTAAATGCCATCACTTGACATTCAATGATGTTACCATCACTGAATTCCCCACTATTAATATCCTGGACTTACCATTGACTAGAAACCGAACTGGCCATATGAATAGGATGGCTAGAAGAGCAGGTGAGAGGCTCGGAATTCCACAACAAGTAACTCAAGTGCACTTTCTTCAGGGCACACATCAGGAGTGTGATGAAATACACTCTCCTTGCCTGAATGGGTGCAGCTGGAACAATACTCAAGAATCTTGACAGCATCAAATTGAAAGCAGCCCATTAATTGGCACCACACCCACAAAGATTTTTTTCTCTTCACTACTGAGACTTTGTAGCATCAATGTGTGCCATCTACAAGATACACTGCAGTTTTCACCAAGGATCCTTAGACAATTTCCAAACCCATGACAACTTCCATCTAAAAGTACAAGGGCAGCAAAATATGGAAACATATTGCAACCTGGTGTAATTACAACATTTAAAAGGCATCTGGATGGGTATCTGACTAGGAAGGGTTTGGAGGGAGATGGACCAAATTCTGGCAAAATGGGATTAGATTTATTGAGGATATCTGGTCGACATGGACGAGTTGGACCAAAGGGTCTGATGCCATGCTGTACAGCTCTATGACTCTATGATTGTAACTTCTCCTCCAAGTCATTCAGCATTGTGACTTGGAACTATGTCACTGTTCATTTAGGGGCACTGGGTTAAAATCCTATTGATCTAATGGATCTACTTGGAACAAATGGACTAAAGCAGTTCCAGAAGATAACTCACCATCACCTGTCAAGGCCATCAATAGAGAGACAATAAATACTGACATGGCCAGCATCACCCACATCCCATTAATGAATTAAAAATAAAATAGGCCTTGAAGTTGAAAGACAAAAGATTTAAAAGAAGGCGTTGGGGTAACTTTGTTCCACAGACAAGGAAGATGCCCACCAATTACAAAAAAAAGGCGTGGTAGTCAAAACAACCAATTTCCAGAAGGAGAATTGCCAAGATGGAACTAGATGCAGCATCAGAAGAATATGCACTTTCTTCACAGAAATATACACTTCAAAATACCTCCCATCAACAGAGCTACACCATTTAGGGTAATTCCTTAACCATTTGCTTGTGTGTGTGTGTGTGTGTGTGTGTGTGTGTTTGTGTGTGTGTGTGTGTGTCTGTGTGTGTGTCTGTGTGTGTCTGTCTGTCTGTCTCTCGGCTTCGATCATTTATTGTGGGTATTGCATAGTCCATCATTGAAAAGCATTTTGCATTGTATATCAGATATAATCTTGGATAATGAAGACAACAGTCATTCTACTCCACCATCTATTTTTAATTTCTCATTTCATGAAAATTAAATGAGCATTCCCTATCACTTATCTGGCCTTAAGAGACTAGTGATACATTCAATATTCCACAATGTTCAAATATGACAAATATTGGTAGGTGGAATGCTGGTTCAGGAGTTTATTTTTATAAGCTATCTATGTGAAAGGCTCTCCTATTGGTGGTCTGACACTGTCCCCTGCGTATCTCAAGTTTATATGGTAATCTAGTGATCCAAGTCCAAAATACTAAAATTTAATAATCAGCTGCAAGGCTGACTTATATTAATGTGTAAACATGAGGTTTGTTCCCAAGATTGAGAAAAATGGTTGGGTTCACAATCAGTGATGAACTTATGCTGCTTGCTATTGATTTTGAAGAAAGCTACCCACAAAAGCCCAGCAATCTCCACAGTATATATTTCCCTCTTCCTGATATCAGTTTGATTCTTGTGCCAGCTCTGGAATTTTCCAGGGGTCTGGCAATAAACAAATTAAACAGCAAATCGCATCGATTTATTCCCATAAACGTAAACCATGAAGGTGGGAAAAATGCATTCACTTCTAATTTGCAACTCTATAGATATTGAAATAAATGACTGGGACATACACATGGAATCAAGGTACAAGTTAATATTTAAACGAACTTTTTTTCAAAAAAGTATTTTAAATACAGCATTTCATAAGATTATAAAGACACATGACATTCAGAATTATTTCGGAGCCAGAGGGTTTGCTTGCTGCTAATACTTTTTCAGGGTTGTACAGCGAAATTCAAAAACAAAGCTTGGAAGTTCTTGTCAGTTTAGTCATTTTTAATTGACTGCTTCTTCCTATGGAGAGGCACAGACTATTAGCGGGAATGGCTGTGTTTCCACTTGTGTCTTTCTGGACTTCAGAGAGTGCTGTCAATTTTGAAGAGGGAATAAGAACAAAATCTGACAGTTTCACTTCCAATACCCCCACAAAATCCATGTTAACAACGGCCCAAGTAAGCTTAAGGAGTACTTGGTGGACAAACATCCAATTTCCACTTTGGCCACTTTGGATATGAGTAGCATTTTCATTTGAATCAAAGTATCAGGCAAAGTTCTGCAGGACTTTCTTAATTCAGTCTGAAGTAATGGTTTTGTGGCCTTGCAATATCACACCACATCAATTTTAAAGTGAGATTCTAGAAACTACATAAAAAAAATCAAAGAATGTATGACTGCAAAAAAAATTGTAAAGACTTCCCAGGGTCTTGGATGGTGCAGTTAAAGACTGCTCTTGTTCTCCAACAGGATGTTTTCCCAATAAGACAAGGATAATAGAAGTTGCTGATTTCCTGCTTGTTTTAACATTAGAAATACATTTTGCAAACTAGACTTTTATTTCTATGCCTCAAGCACAAATAGAGCTGCACAGCAAGCCACAGATTTCATGTCAGTGCAGAATAGAAGCATTCCTGAATCATTATGTAAACACGTTAAGTAATTGCTCAGTAGAAAGGTATGCTTTCAAAGCATGAAGGTCTTTTTTCTGCAGGTAAAGAGAAATCAGATGATTTCAAATCCTTACTGTCCTTTGCAAATAATGTTGAAATAAAAGCCGTAATAAAAAATGTCAGAGGTTGTTATTTATTCTGCTTTTTAGAGGTGATTGAATTGCAAATATGCATGGCAGGTGGTTTCTGAAACTGCCATAGTCTTTTCCTGTTTCATCTTAATAAAGTAGTCTTTTGCAGCTAATTAATTAGGATAAAATTACAGCTATGCCAAAAGCATTTGCGGTTTTACAGTATATCCTAATGATGCTCAGCGGACCGAGAGATTACAATTTGCAATCTTGCAGATTTATCTATTTACTTCATGTGATCTTATGGACCAACAGCACAAAACCTAATAAAATAAATCCCCTTTGGTCCAGGATAACAACATTCTCCCTTGATAATCACTATGGTGACACCTTCACAGTCTGTATTCGCATTACCATGCATGGAATGCGTTGCCAGCAGCAGTTGTGGAAGCAAGGTCATTGGGGTCATTTAAGAGACTGCTGGACATATATATGGTCACAGAAATTTGAGGGTGCATACATGAGGATCAATGGTCGGCACAACATTGTGGGCCGAAGGGCCTGTTCTGTGCTGTACTGTTCTATGTTCTATGTTCTATGTTCTATGTGACCTTGTAGAAAGGCTTGCCACTGGAAACATCAGTTAAAGTTTACAAACCTCCAAACCCTTCCACACCCCCATCCCCAGCTGCCTCCACCTGGGCCAGGTTGAAACATTGAAATTAGACAATAGACAAGAGACAATAGACAATAGGTGCTGGAGTAGGCCATTTGGCCCTTCGAGCCAGCACCACCATTCATTGTGATCATAACTGATCATCCACAATCAGTATCCTGCTCCTGCCCTATCCCCATAACCCTTGATTCCACTATCATTAAGAGCTCTATCTATCTCTTTCTTGAAAGTATCCAGAGAGTTGGCCTCCACTGCCTTCTGGGGCAGAGCATTCCAATATATCCACCACTCTCTGGGTGAAGAAGTTTTTCCTTAACTCTGTTCTAAATGGCCTACCCCTTATTTTTAAACTGTGTCCTCTGGTTCTGGACTCACCCAACAGCAGAAACATGCTTCCTGCCTCCGGTGTGTCCAATCCCTTAATAATCTTATACATCTCAAGCAGATCCCCTCTCATCCTTCTAAACTCATGTGTACAAGCCCAGTTGCTCCAATCTTTCAACATATGATAGTCCCACCATTCTGGGAATTGACCTCATGAGCCTACACTGCACCCCCTCAATAGCAAGAATGTCCTTCCTCAAATTTGGAGACAAAAACTGCACACAATACTCCAGGTGCGGTCTCACCAGGGCCCTGTACAGCTGCAGAAGGACCTCTTTGCTCCTATACTCAATTCCTCTTGTTATGAAGGCCAGCATGCTATTAGCTTTCTTCACTGCCTGCTGTACCTGCATGCTTGCTTTCATTGACTGATGTACAAGGACACCTAGATCTCGTTGTACTTCACCTTGACCTAACTTGACTCCATTGAGATAGTAACCTGCCTTCCTGTTCTTGCCACCAAACTGGATAACCACACATTTATCCACATTAAACTGCTTCTCCCATGCATCCGTCTACTCACCTAACCTGTCCAAGTCACCCTGTATTCTCATAACATCCTCCTCACATTTCACACTGCCACCCAGTTTTGTGTCATCAGCAAATTTGCTAATATTAATTTTAATGCCTTCTTCTATATCACTAATGTATATTGTAAACAGCTGCGGTCCCAGCACCGAACTTTGCGGTACTCCACTTGTCACCAACTGCCATTCCGAAAGGGACCCATTTATCACTACTCTTTGCTTCCTGTCAGCCAGCCAATTTCCAATACAAGCCAGTATTTTGCCCCCAATACCATGTGCCCTAATTTTGTTCACCAATCTCCTATGTGGGACTTAATCAAAGGCTTTCTGAAAGTCCAGGTACACTACATCCACTGGTTCTTCCTTGTCCATCTTCATAGATACATCCTCCAAAAATTTCAGAAGATTAGTCAAGCACGATTTCCCCTTCGTAAATCCACGCTGACTCTGACCTATCCTGTTACTACTATCCAATTGAGTCGTAATTTCATCTTTTATAATTGACTCCAGCATCTTTCCCACCACTGACGTCAGGCTAACCGGTCTATAATTTCCAGTTTTCTCTCTCCCTCCTTTCTTGAAAAGTGGGACAACATTAGCCACCCTCCAGTCCACAGGAACTGATGCTGAATCTATAGAACCTTGGAAAATGATTACCAATGAGTCCATGATTTCTAGAGCCACTTCCTTAAGTACCCTGGAATGCAGACCATCAGGTCCCAGGGACTTATCTGCCTTCAGACCTAAGAATCTATCCAACGCCATTTCCTGCCTAATATAAATTCCCTTCAGTTCGTCCATTACCCTAGGTCCTTCAGCCACTATTGCATCTGGGAGATTGCTTGTGTCATCCCTAGTGAAGACAGATCCAAAGTACCTATTCAACTCTTCTGCCATTTTCTTGTTCCCCATAATAAATTCACCCGTTTCTGATTTCAAGGTCCCAATTTTCAAGGAAGAGATATTAGAAATCCTACAGAGTGTGAAGATAGATAAGTCCCCTGGGCCGGAAGGGATTTATCCTAGGATCCTCTGGGAAGCCAGGGAGGAGATTTCAAGCCTTTGGCATTGATCTTTAACTCGTCATTGTCTACAGGAATAGTGCCAGATGACTGGAGGAGAGCAAATGTAGTTCCCCTGTTCAAGAAAGGGAGCAGAGACAACCCTGGTAATTGTAGACCAGTGAGACTTACCTCAGTTGTTGGTAAAGTGTTGGAAAAGGTTATAAGGGATAGGATTTATAATCATCTAGAAAA
Organism: Stegostoma tigrinum; assembly: GCF_030684315.1. Lineage (NCBI taxonomy): Eukaryota > Metazoa > Chordata > Chondrichthyes > Orectolobiformes > Stegostomatidae > Stegostoma > Stegostoma tigrinum. The sequence goes on along the minus strand of NC_081357.1, from coordinate 47,941,071 downwards.
GAATAAATTGATTAGGGATAGTCAGCACGGTTTTGTGAAGGGTAGGTCGTGCCTCACAAACCTTATTGAGTTCGTTGAGAAGGTGACCAAACAGGTAGATAAGAGTAAACCGGTTGATGTGGTGTATATGGATTTCAGCAAGGCATTCGATAAGGTTCCCCACAGTAGGCTATTGTACAAAATGTGGAGGAATGGGATTGTGGGAGATTGTGATTGATGGAAAATGTTCATCCTGGAGACCAGTTACTAGTGGTGTACCGCAAGGGTCGATGTTGGGTCCACTGCTGTTTGTCATTTTTATAAATGACCTGGATGAGGGCGTAGAAGGATGGGTTAGTAAATTTGCAGATGACACTAAGGTCGGTGGAGTTGTGAATGGTGACGAAGGATGTTGTAGGTTACAGAGAGACATAGATAAGCTGCAGAGCTGGGCTGAGAGGTGGCAAGTGGAGTTTAATACGGACAAATGTGAGGTGATGCACTTTGGTAGGAGTAACCAGAATGCAAAGTACCGGGCTAATGGTAAGATTCTTAGGAGTGTAGACGAGCAGAAAGATCTCGGTGTCCGTGTACACAGATCCTTGAAAGTTGCCACCCAGGTTGACAGGGTTGTTAAGAAGGCATACAGAGTTTTAGCTTTTATTAATAGAGGGATCGAGTTCCGGAACCAAGAGGTTATGCTGCAGCTGTACAAAACTCTGGTGTGACCGCACTTGGAGTATTGCGTACAGTTCTGGTCACCGCATTATAAGAAGGATGTGGAAGCTTTAGAAAGGATGTAGAGGAGATTTACTAGGATGTTGCCTGGTTTGGAGGGAAGGTGTTATGAGGAAAGGCCGCGGGACTTGAGGCTGTTTTCATTGGAGAGAAGAAGGTTGAGAGGTGAATTAGTTGAGACATATAAAATAATCAGAGGGTTAGATAGGGTGCATAGGGAGAGCCTTTTTCCTAGGATGGTGACGGCGAGCACGAGGGGGCATAGCTTTAAATTGAGGGGTGAAAGATATAGGACTGATGTCAGAGGTAGTTTCTTTACTTAGGGAGTAGTAAGGGTATGGAATGCTTTGCCTGCAACAGTAGTAGATTCACCAACTTTAAGTACATTTAAGTCGTCATTGGACAAGCATATGGACGCACATGGGATAGGGTAGGTTAGATGGGCTTCAATTCGGTATGACAGGTTGGCACAACATCGAGAGCCGAAGGGCCTGTATTGTGCTGAAATGTTCTATGTTCTAATTTTAGTCTTAACCATTTTTTTTCTGTTTACATACCTAAAAAAGCTTTTACGATCCTCCTTTATGTTTTTGGCCAGTTTTCCTTTATACCTCATTTTTTTGTCTGTGTATTGCCTTTTTAGTTATCCGTTATTGCTCTTTAAAAGCTTCCCAGTCTTCCGGCTTCCTACCCATCTTTGCAACTTTATACTTCTCTTTTATCTTTATACAGTCCTTAACTTCCCTCGTCAGCCATGGCCGCCCTGCCTCCCCTTAGGATGTCTCTTCCTCTTTGGAATGAACTGATCCTGCACCTTCTGCAATATATCCAGAAATACCTGCCATTGTTGTTCCACTGTCATCCCTGTTAGGGTATTGCACCATTGAACTTTGGCCAGCTCCTCCCTCATACCTCCATAGTTCCCTTTATTCAACTGCAATACTGACACTTCCAATTTGTGGTAATGATGGGGGAAGGGGGCAGGTATTCCCCATTCTGCTCCCATTAAAGTTTTGCCCAGGTTGGAGGGAGTCCAGATTTGAGGAGATTTTGAGAGGTTCCCCCCAAATTGGTGGCTAATTGAGACTCATCCGTGGGTCCAACATTGTTGGGATTAAATCTGCAACAGTGGGAGGTCAATGCTGAGTGTGGAACTCCACAGCTTTCATTGCTGAAGCTGGTGGCAACCAAGGCAGTGATTCAATACTTTCTGAACCCCTCAACTCTATTGGAGACCCTCACACGAGGTCTTTCCACCCCACTTTCCCCTGGTCCTCCACAAACTGCTTTGCTCTGTCACTGGAACCGGTTGACCTAGTCTACCAATTCCCACTGTTCCCATTTACCTTTGCAGCTTCTCCACAAATAATTGGTTGACTGGCTAGCCTGTGTTGTTCAGATTGGTGTTGATAGCATAGGCATTGATTTCTATTCAGGCTGGAATGGACTTCATCTCCTTGCACTGCCTCCTGCCCTCCAGAGCTGATTCAAGCAGAGAACTAAAACAAAGAACACTTCTCAGTATCAGGCTCTGTTGCACATCTAGTGAAATCATAACTGCAGAAGTAGTTCTGAAAAAAGTTTCTATTCAAGACTTTTTGCATTACGTTTGGAAGGAGCACCTTATAAAAATGTTCAACTTTTGTATATTGTGCACCTAGATTACAGAGATAATGTTTTCACTTTCAGCTGAGTGATTTCACCAGTAAATTATTAACAAAGGAACATGTTGACTCTTGTGAACAAGAACCTGTGACAGCAAAGGGAAGCAATTAAAAGTTGAATATGCTAAAACTGTTCCAGGATAAGGTACTCAGAATCTGATGTTGAAATAATCTAATGCTATGCTGGCTAGCAAATCTTTTGCTATTCTTGGTTATTGGCATATAATAATGCTTCAATGATTTAATTAATTACTAACAGTGAAGGAATGGTTGGCTATTGGTTGATTACAAAATGAGGACCATATGTGTGTGGTCCGATACTACAATTTGTTATAAATCCAGTTGAAGTGTGGCTGGAGGTTTGGCTTTCCCAGCCCACTTTGCAAGTGTCCCATTTAGATTAGAGCAGAGTGTACAAACTGGTCAGCTTGAAGGGCTAGATTTGGCTATGTAAGTATTATGGGCCTGGGAATGAGGGACTGCAGGCTGTGCATGATCAAGAAATGGCCAGTTTTAAAAAAGGTAAATTTTGAGAACATAAACATAAATTATTATTTTGATAGTTATGCCATCATAAAGGCATATTGCATAAAATTATTCAAAAATGTATCTTTTTTTATAACATCTGAGTTTAATGTGAATAATGTAGTTATTCACCCCCTTTACAATGGTAAATTTACTGTCCCTTTCTTCTCTCCACAGATGCTGCTAGCTTGCTAAGGAGCTCTAGTACTTTTTAATCTTCGCTTCAGATTTTCAGCATCTGTGCTATTTTGCTTTTCATTCTGCCATAATGAAATGTTGCTTCACTGTAATTTATTAAGTGTTGCAGAAATGTCCAAGGACAAGATAGCAAACAGAAGGAAATGGGAAGATATCAAAAAGCTTCCCAGAGGTAGTTGTAACATTTTGTGTGAAGTACATTGATTAGTATCTTCTGCTTACCTCTTGTTCCTAAAGCTGGGATTTATTAATCTCATTGCTCATTTTAAATGTGCATGGTAGATTCCTTCTTGTGCAAAATGTCCAAACTGAATGATTGTTCCACTCCTGTCAGAAACCACACTTTTCTAATTTTTATTGTTCTTAAAACACCAATTCTAAAATAAAATCACACACTCTTCACTTTTGCATTCATCAGTTGTCAACTAAAGATCTAAAATTGAGCTGTATCTTTGGCACAAACAGAAGATGCTTTTCCAAAGTTTATCTTGACAAGTATATAAATAACTGATCACTGAACATGCTTATCTCAGGGGCCTGCTTGACCATTTCCAAAGGGCACTGAAGAGTTAACAGCATTGCTGTGGATCCAGAGTCACAAGTAGGGCAGGTATGCTGAGGATGTTGGATTTCCTCTCCTAAAGGATGTTACAACTTTTTAACACTGATAGTGGTCATTTTTTTGACACCATTTGGTCAGATGGTTATTCTAGAATTCACAATTTAAATTTCAGCATGTGTTGTGGTGAGACTCCAACCCACGACCCAGAACATTGGACTGGAGTTCTGGATTACTCGTCCAGTGATATTGCACTATATTTTTTCCCTCATTGTAATTATCATCTTTTCAGGAAGATGACAAACCCAAGTGTTAAATAACTTGAAATTTTGAAACTATAGTGTACATATGCTTGCAAAGCCAAAAAGCTGATCAAAACTATAGTAATCAAATAAGCATTCTCAAACATATCACTGCACCTCTGCATGTACCAGCCTTGCTATGTAACATCTGTGTGTGCACAATTTTTAATAAAAACTGCTTTTGATCTCTGATCATTGGTTAACTCCCAATTGATCTGGAATTACTTCCATTGGTGTGGATCTTCAGAATCTGCAATTTGCTTTCAAAGCTTCCAATGTCAATCAGGCACATGCCAAGAGCATTTTGTACACTCTGTTTACAAACACCCTTTGCATGTTTTTTCCTGCTGCAGTGGTAGAGCAGGGTAGCAGATCTTGTAGGCAACAGTTTACACTACTAGGGAAAGCGATTCCAAGCTGATGCGTTTGTGTGCTTTTATTCACTAGCACACCCTGTATGTTACTCAGTGGAGGTCTGAAGCATTCAGATCTACCTGTTCATCTGCACAGGCCTTTTCCAGAAGATCAGCCTTGGAGTAAGGTCGGGAATCAAAAGGTTATTCCCATGTCTTTAAAGAATGTTTCAGCCCCTTTTGTGGTTGTAAATCACCTCTGACAGAAAAATGAGGCTGAATATTCTGTGATGGACAGTTACAAAGATTCCTTGCAGGGGAACTCCAGCACTTGTTGTCGCTATGCTGATTTCATACAGGTTTGGGTATCTGATCTTGATAGCTGATTTTTCAGTTGACAGAAGTGTGTAAATAACTTTTTTTGTCTCACCTGCATATGGATGGTGGAAACAAGGAGTAGATGGAAAAATAGAAATGTTTGAACTTAAAAGATATTGGGAAAAGAAAGAGTTAGAATAAGATGAATACCTTATAACTGTAGGAAAAAGTCTTGCCTTGATACTAAAAAGTCTTGATACACTCATCATACTCCAGATGTCACGTTTTATTAAAAAAGAAACCCTAGCTGAGTTCTTTCTACCTACAGCTTGAAATCTACAAGCAATTTACTGACCTCTAATTCACTTCGGCATATTTACAAGCTGCTATAAATTACCTGTATTCCTACCGGGAGTATTGGAGAATTGGCCTAAAAGGGACAGGCAAAGTTTGCATCAGATCACCTCAGTCGTGATCCAGGACTCAAAGTATCACAAGAGATTGAGTACGTATTGAAGTAGTAAAATTGAGTTGAAATAAATGACCTTTTATTTTATTAAAATGGCCCAGAATCTGTGAAATCCTCAATGTTTCCATCGTAACTTCAATAGTAGATTATGAAATCTCTCATGCTTTAAATGGATGAGTGCATACTCATTTACTTCACTCTGGGGGCTCTGTCAACCTCTACTAACTCATATTTTAAAAATAATTTATGAATTATGTCTTAGTTTCGCAGTTTTCAATGAATAGTGCTCTTTTTTAAAAAAAAAGACTACCATCAATGATGGTGCATAAGTTGTCCATTAAAGCATCAACATATTCCTTCAATCTTCAGGATTGAATTATGCATTAAGTGTAAAAGTGAACTGCTGGCATGGTTGTATGCCATCACCATTTTGCAAGTCTTAAATTTCTTTGCATCACGGCCCTTATCCATTGATCTACTTGATCCATTGAACTCCGCTATAAGTAAAACAGGAAATTGTGAGTTGATAAATTGGGTCTGAGTGCCAATGTGAGTCTAGCATGTAGTGGCTGAAATGGAGCTTCAACTTAGATTGCAAATGTATGCTAAAACAATAAATTAGGGAGCAGGAACATGGACCCATTGTATGTGCTTCGTCAATTTACGTGCTGTGACTTATAGGTTATTTTGATGCTTGAACTGTTTTATTACTGTAATTCTGATTCCTTTTACCTTTCTGACTGGCATTCATTTTTGTTTGACCTATCTCTGGGGGGGAAAAAGTGAGGATACTTCTTGTGGTAAAAATGATGTTTCAAATGCAGTTTATGACTGTCACAGAGCCCAAATAAGCAGAATCAGCTGGCCAGCAAGGCCAAAGTTTCCCTTAACCTTCAGATTATTTACAAGTCAATACACTAATGACATAAGCTAGATGTAGGTAGAACATTAGAAAGGACCAACATTCTTGTCTTATGTTTTAAGTTGCACCATCTGATAAATCAAAAGCTAATTCACAAGAAGCACATCCAAAAATATGCTTAAAAATAGTCAATCTTATTTGGGATTCCACATTTGCAATAAAAAATCCTCTTTGTAAAGCTAGGAATTAATATAAGCAGGAGCATTTTTAAAAATGGGCATTAAAGAAAATTAAGCTGTCAGGCTCACTATATGATGGACATTAATATGGGGATATATTAAGGCTTAGGACACCTTGGGATCATACTGAACCAAGGCTCTCAACAATTGAGTTGACTATTCTGACAAGACACAGAGGAATGTATGAATAATCCCAATACACAAGAGATCAGATAAAAATATAAACATACAATGTGTAGAGTTCTGCATTTTTCCCTAGAAAAATCTCCTTTTGTCAATGTTTCATTGTGGCAGTTGATTAAGAAAGGTTAATTAAGAAATTAATGCTGCCCTTGTAGGTGACACCCTGACAACGAATTCAAAAAAGGAACTTTTTTTAAAACAGGAGACAGTAATGTAAACAGCTACATACTCAGTAAGTTTAATTGAGTTGAAAAGTCTGTCAAGTATTTTCTGAACAAAAGCTATAAAATATTTTGTTTTCTAAATGAACATTAGTCCAGTCCTGAAACACAGTTTGTACCAACAAGTTAATGACAATGGTGATGTTGTCTAGCAATCAATCTCTGTTACTTAAACTACACAACGAAAATCTCAGAACTGGAGGGTTTTGGCAATCATAGTTCCAAAGCCACCCTATTTTTGTAAAGTGTGGTACACTTATTACGTGTCATGCCTTAAATTACAAATATACTGCATCTCAATGTCACTTGCTGGGCAAAGTATATCTAATTTGCATCTGAATGAAGCAATAGTACAGCTTCCACTCTTTTAGGAAGTTTGTTCTAAAGACTGAACACTTGATCAATTAAGCATGATATCGGTTGATTTTTCTTAATATCCTTGAAATATATGCTTTCTTCTTTTTGGGCTTGAACAAACTGTCTGTCTGAGTCTGAAATATTTTGTCCCTTTAGAATCGCAAAAATCTCAGTCACTTTCCAAGCTTTAATTCTTAGTGAGATCACTCACTTTTAGAACAATATCTGGTGAACAATTGACTGTATGAGAAGAAAAGCCTACATTATTGTTTGTACCAATGCTATAAGTTCATTCCAGAAAGGTGGTAATATAATTTATTCTTTCTGTTGTATGCAATTGTTGAAACATAGCAAAAATCATAGACATTATAGTTATAATCTGATTAATCTCTGACAATCTAGCTTCTGTAAACTTGAGGACAAGGAAAACACTGCTACATGTGCCCTCATTGCACTACGTCCTGTTTATTTGTCACTCTGATGCATCCTGGCCCACACTGGTGCCTTTGCCTAATCTTAATTTCTATCTTTGTTTCCAAATCCTTCCATGGGATCACTCCTTCCCCATCTCTGTTATCTCCTCCAGCCTCTCAGGACATCTGGATTTATGCAATCTACCTCTACTACATCTACCAATGGTTGTGCCTGCAATTGCCTATATCCTAAACGCTGGAATTCCCTTCCCTTAAATTCTTTTGCTCTCCAACTCATTCTATTGAAGAATGCCCTTAACTTCCTGTTTAACTAAACTTTTGACCATCTCCTCTACCATCACCTGATATTCCTCATGGTCTAAATTAATGTAATGTCAGCCCAGTGAAGTGCTTTGAGCTGTTTTAGTGTGTTAAAACTGCAGTGTGAAGATAAGTTGCAGGTATAAGCTGTGGATTATTGACTATTCTAAGCTGCTGTTCTTGTTGTCTTGTATTATGAAGGCGACTAACATGTATTTGCTTTTCTCTCTTGTTCTAGACATATTTTGAATTTGCATTCTTAGTGTATTTTTAGTGACAAGTAGACCAATGCATACTTGTACTGGCAATCCAGATACAGTCTGTTTGAAACAAGGAAGAAAAACATGATCAAGGCCAAGGATTTTGAAAATTCACAGCTATACAATCTGTCACAGAAATGAATGGTGTATGCTATACCATGGTTTCACTTCTCTGCCTTGGTTTCCCATTAAAAGGAATAGGAAATGTTATGCCTTGCAATCTTGACAGTGACAGGTTGTGTTTGTTATTTCTTTTTGGCTTAAAGAAGAAACCCCTTCACTTAGAAAATAATACACACACACAATGCAATATGTTAGTTACAACAGGAGGTTTTGTATTTCATGTGGTAAAAATTACTTTCAATGCTTTAAGGTTTTGTTTAATGTAGCTTCTTTTCATAATTACATGCTTAGGATACATTTCCACACCAAGTACTTGAACTTGTAGATAAAATATTTGTACTTTACAGAATGCACAGAGAAAAACATCTTATATAACAACAATCTTGAATAATTTATTTTAATCCTTTTAATGCATTTATTTAAGTTGTTCCATTTCCATATGTCTTTCTACAGAGTGCAGATTTAGGTAATGGAATGTAAAAATAATTTGCCAGATCAAATTTCAAGGATGCTACCTGTCACCTCCACAGTTTTTGACATCCAGTTGAATACAGTTGCTTTCCTAATAACTTAATTTTTTCCATTTCTACGTTCAGACTTTATATAGACCCGAATGATCAAATATTCTGTTTGACATGTTGGTTTTAAATTATCAGGATTGCTGAAGCTGAGACCTGTTCCTCTAGATTGCAGCAAGTCAGGATCGAGTGGTAGATGTATCAAAATACACAGTGGAGGCCAATGTGATTTTTTTGGGTTAACTTGAGGCTTTTTATTCCTTGTTTTTGCACCCTCTTATTGCTCTGTAGAATTAAGCATTATTCATGATCTCTAATTCAAGAAATCTGCATTTGTATTTCTGCATCAATACATTTAAAATAGCTGACATCTGTGTGCTATGATCCTACTATCTTCCAGATAGGATGGTGCATTTCATGTCAGAGGTGCCACCTTTTGATTTGAGGTAGTAAACTGAGACACAACCTGTTTACAGGGAGAGTGGTATAGTGGTAATGTCACTGAAAAAGAAATGTGAAGACCCAGGCTGATACTCTGCGGAGTGGAGCTCAAATCACAACCGTGATAGTTGGTAAGGTGGAAAATTAATTCTAAATCTAGAATTGAAAGTTAGTAATGGTGATAGTAAAACTACCAGATGTCGTTGAAATGCATGCATTTCAGGAAGACAATCCAATGTTCTTACCTGGTTTAGCCTTTTTGTGACTACAAATTCTCAGCAATTTAATTGACTCTTAAATAGGCACCAAACTGCTCAAGCAGCCCCTCAGTTGTATGAATTTGCTATTACTATTTCTGTTGTTGATGCATGGATTACTTTCATTGCTAAAATGTGCAGCTAAATACTTTAAACATTTTAGGGACACACATTATTTGCTTTTGTAGTTGAATGAAAAACCTATGCCCTCAATAACCGTATCCTTTACTATTTTCTTGGCCGGCAGTTTTGTAATAAACCATAAGACATAGGGGTAGAAGTAGGCCACATTGGGTCTTCTCTGCCATTCAGTGAGATCATGGCTGATCTGGTAGTCTTCAGCGCAATTTTGCTACCTTTTTCCCACAACCTGCGACTTCCTGATTTAAAATTGGTCCTTCTCAGTCTCGAATATTCATAATGACACAGCCTCTACAGCCTTCAATGGTCAAGAATTTTGCAAAGTCACTACCACTCTGAGAAAAGAAATTCCTCCTCACCTGCCTCACTCTGAGATTATCCCCTCTCGTCCGAAACTCTTCTAAAAGTGGGAACAACCTCCTGACATCTACTCTGTCAAAACCTCTTAAAAACCTTAAATGTTTTAATAGGGACTCCTCTCATTCTACTAAACTCCAATGAGTACAGGTCTAGCCTACTCGACCTGTCCTTTTAAGAAAATCCCTTTATACTCAGAACCTTCTCTGTACTGCCTTCAATGCCAGTTTATCTGTCTGTAGATAACAGGATCAACATTATTCACAATATTTGGAACTCCTTCCCTAATAGCTCTGTGGGTCTACCTACAACAAATGTACTATATTGGTTCAAGAAAACATTTCACCACTTCTTTCACAAGGGTAATAAATGCTGGCCTAACCAGTGATTACCACATTCCATGAATGAATTTAAACACAAATACATGGTCTGATTTAGTGCTACATAAAATTTTAGCAAGTTGTCCCAGTTTAATATTCCATTGCTTTTGAAATATAGATCAATATTCCATTTGCCTTTCCTATCATCTGCTAACTTGTATGCTAGATTCATGCATGAGGAACACCAAGTCCTATTTCCTGCAGCTTTCTGTGGCTTTTCTCCTTTGTCAGACAAATTTTTAAAAAAATGCCTATGGACCCTTGTAATATTAAGTAATCTTAATATTTTTCAACACCTGTTGAAAATCCAAATATATTATATGTACTGGTTATTCATGATCTATCTTGCTTGTTATCTTGAATCATAGAATCTCTACTGTGTGGAAGCAGGATGTTCAGCTGAAGGAGTCCATACTGACCTCTGAAGAGCTTCCCATCCAGACCCAACCCCTAACCTTTCCTTGTAATGCTGCACATCCCTGTACACTATGGCTAATCCACCTAAACTGCACATCCTTGGATGTTATGGGCATTTTGCATGACCAATCCACCTGGACTGCACATGCACCTTCTCTAAGAATTCTGAAATATTTTTCAAGGACTATTTTTCCCTTCATGAGGCCTTGATACCTCTGCCTGGTTATATGATGTAAGTCTAAATACTGTTATTGCATCCATTACAATAGGCTCTAACATTTTCCCAATAATAGATGCTAAACTAACTGACAGAGTTAGCTAAAGATTCTTGGAAGACTACTGACATACATCCACTATTGCTGTAGCTACTTCCTTTTAATATCCTATGATTCAAACCAACCATCCCAAGGGATGTAATGGTCTTTGACCCATTAGATTCCCAGTATCTTTACAAGAATTATAGTTATTGCATTTATTTCCTCCTCCCATCCTTCTGACCCTTGATAATTCTGTAATGAAATCAAATTCATGTCTACTACTGAGAAGACTGATAGAAAACATTTATTCAAATCATCTGCCATTTTCTGGTTCCCCATGATTATTTCCCCAGATTAGTTCTCTAAGAGGCCATGTCCACTTTGGCCATCTCCTCCCTTTTATATGTTCAAGAAAGCTTTTACCATTTGTTTTACATCACTTGATAGGTCATCCTAGCAGTTTTACTTGCTTCTTTTATCATGATTTGGTCATTTTTGTTGGTTTTTAGAATTTTCCTAATATTCTGGATGCCTATAATCTTTGCTGCACTGTATGTTTCTTTCCTTGAATTTGATACTACTCTTAACTTTCTTGGTTAATCATAATTGGCTTATTGCTTCCTGAAATCCTTCTTCCTCATTGGGATATATCTTTATTAAGGCTCATTATCTTTTATCTTAAATGTCTGGAATTTTTCATCAAGCATCATTCTGCTAAACTCCTCTCCAAGTCCGCTGCAGCCAACTCTGCCTTCACTCCTTTACATTTATATTTATTTTAGTACAGTTGTTTCCAACTCAGGTTTCTCACTCTTAAACTGGATTCTAAGTTCATGTTATGGTCCCTATTTCCTAGGAATTTTTTATGCTGACATCACTTAATACACTTGCCTTTATTACACATCACCAGATCTCAAATAATCTAATTTCTGTTTGGATCCACAACATATTGTACTAGGAAACTGTCCAATACATAACCTATAAATTCTTCCTTATGGCTACCTCTGCCAATTTGAATTTTTTTTAATCTACAAGAAGCACAAATCATATATACTGCCTTTTTTACATGCCCTTGTCATCTAGTGTTTTATTCCCTACCTCCAAGTCATGTAAAAACCCACAGGTCCCTAAAGACGTCAGCATAGGTAGACAGAGTAGTGAAGAAGGTATACAGGATGCTTGATTTCATTAACCGGGGTGGGGGAGGGGGCAGCGGTTTGATTGTAACAAGACTTCCTTGCTCCAATGTTGTAAAATGTTGATTAGGTCACAGATGGAATACTGTGCACAGTTCTGGTCACCACACTATCGGAAGGATATAACTGTGCTGGAGAAGGTGCAGACGAGATTCACCAGGATGTTGCCTGAGATGAAAATTTCCCATTTTCGCTCATGAATCAAAGGTGTCTTGCCAGTAAGCACTATTTCAGAGTGGAGCAGGGACATTATCAACAATGACCTAATAATTAATTAAACATCACAAAAATAGATAATCTGGCCATTTGCACATTGTGTTTGTGGAGGTAAACTTCTAAATTACTTTACTGCCCATAGTGTGTTTTGGAACATCCAGTGGTCATTTAAAGTGTCTGCATAAATGCAAGTCTTCATCAATTCTTAAAAAAAACTAGTTAACCAGCATGGCTGTGTAGAGGATCATGAAACTAAACTTTAAAATAACGGCCTTGAAGCTGGGGATGGTAGTAGGTGCCCGAAAGGTTTAATGTTGCATGGATGTTTCCTTTTTTCTGTCTTAAGAAAAGGAGCAATTTATTCTGAGTTAAAGCTTGGAATTCTCTTTCCTAGACACCAGCAGGGGTGGAGTCATTGAATATACTTAAAGCTGAGTTAGACAGATTTTGATTGACAGGAAAGTCAAGGGGGATAGAAAATGCAGGAATGTAAAAAGCCACAATAAGATCAGCCAATAGCTTATTGAATGGCAGAGCATGCTCAAAGCCTATTCTTGTTCAAGTTTATCAATAACTTATGAAATTCTTCTGAGCTGCTCTCACGCCACTGTCATACCTTTTCCTGGTGGAATGTGGAATTCTACTGTACTTCTGGGTTTTTTTGTGGTGGAACCAGGGAATCAGGAATTTTTTTCATCTTTGTCAGAATATTTATCAAAGAAACAGATGTCAAGTAGGAATAAAGGATCTTCGTGGAAGGGCATTAGAGGATTTGTCGTCATAGATTTGGATTAGAACAAGGGACCCAATGAATTTCCAGATTATCTCTCATTTTATTACACTGAAAGGCAGAATTTGTGCTCCATGTCAGCTATGTCTGATTTTACTGCATCTCAAAATATCAAGAAACCCTTCTATCCCATTCTCCCCAAGCACTGATCTAGTTTCTGGTTGATTGTGTTAACGCTGCTCAATTGAATCACTCCATAGTAGGTTTCACAGCCTTATCATTTCTGATTACCAAAGTAAATAGTTTCTTGTTTCTTATTTCTGATGAAACATGTATCTGGAATGACAGATAGGGGCCACATTGGCTGTGGAAACTCAACACCTGAATTTCCATGGTCTGACACTTCATTGCAGCTCCTTTGTTCATGTGATGCTTTCTTAGAAATGTTTATTAATGATTGGGCAAAACATGAGCTTTCACCTTTATGGTGGCAGTAATGAAAGAATAAATGTCATGTTAAGAGCACAAGAGTGATGAGGAGGCAACAGAATTGGAAGGGAGATATGGCAACTGAGGAATGAGGCATAAGCTTCCAATTCCAAAGTCAGGTAAGGGGGGTTGGTTTAGCTCAGTTGGCTAGATGGTTGGTTTGTGAAGTATTGTCATGCCAACAGTGTGGGTTCAGTCCCCACACTGGCTGAGGATGCCATGAAGGACTGTCCTCAACCCCTCTCCTCCCCTGAGGTATGGTGGCCCTCAGGCTAAATCACCACCAGTCAATTATGCTTAAAGAGCAACCCTATGGTCTGGCAGGACTTGAGCAACACATGCACACATTATTGAAACTAACCTTATTGGTTACATAGAACAGTACAGGCTCTTCTGCCCACGATGTTGTGCCAAACTTTTACCGTATTCCTAAGGTCGATCTAACCTCCAACCCTACCTTATTATTGTCCACGTGCCTATCTAATAGCCACTTAAATGCCCCAAAACAGGCCGACTCCACAACCCGCTCCGAAAATGCATTCCACACCCTATCACTGAGTAAAGGACCTGCCTCTGACGTCTCCCCTGTATCTACCTCCACTCGCTTTAAAACTATGTCCCCTCCATAATCGCTACCTCCACCTGAGGAAAATGTCTCTGGCTGTCCACTCTATCTATTTCTCTGATCATTTTGGTTACCTCTCATCCTTCATTTTTCAAAAGAGAAAAGCCCTAGCTCTTAACCTTTCCTCATAAGACTGTCCCTCCATTCCAGGTAACATCCTGGTAAACCTCCTCTGCACCTTTTCCAACGCCTCCACATCTTTCCTGTGATGTGGTGACCAGAACTGGGCACAATACTCCAGATGTGGCCGAAGCAGGCTTTTGTACAGCTTGAGCATTACTTCATGGCTCTTGAACTTGATCCCTCTCTTAATGAAAGCTAATGCACCATATGCTTTCTTAACAACTCTACCCACCTGGGTGGCAGCTTTCAGGGAACTGTGAACATGAACCCCACGATCCCTCTGCTCCTCCACACTGCCAAGGATCTTTCTGTTAGCCCTGTATTCTGCTTTCAAGCTTGTCCTTCCAAAATGAATCATCTCATACTTTTCAGGTTTAAACTCCATCTGCCAATTCTCAGCCCAGCTCTGCATCTTATCAATGTCCCTTTGTAACCTAGAACAGCCCTTTGCACCGTCCACGACATGACCCACCTTTGTATCATCCGCAAACTTGCTAATCCACCCTTCCGCTCCTTCATCCAAATCATTTACAGAAGTCACAAATAGAAGAGGAACCAGGACAGATCCTAGTGGTACATCACTCGTAACTTAGCACCATGTTGAATATTTTTTGTCCACTACCACCCTTTGTCTTCTATGGGTCAGTCAATTCTGAATCCAATCTGCCACATTTCCCCCATCCAATGCTTCCTTACCTTCTGCATGAGCCGACCATGGGGAACCTTATCAAACGCCTTACTTAAATCCATGTATACCACATCCACTGCTCCACCTTCATCCGCGTGTTTGGTCACCTCTTCAGAGAATTCAATAAGGTCTATGAGGCATGATCAACACCTCACCAATCCATGCTGACTATCACAAATCAAACTGTGTCAAATCCAAGTGATCATAAATCCTATCTCTTAGAGCCCTTTCCAATAATTTGCCCACCACTGATGTAAGACTAACAGGCCTGTAATTTCCAGGTTATCCCTATTCTCTTTTTTGAACAAGGGAAAGACGTTTGCCTCTCTCTAATCCTCCGGCACTACACATGTGGAAAATAAAGATGAAAAGATCATCGCCAATGGCCCTGCAATTTCTTCCCTCACTTCCTATAGAATCCTTGGATAAATCCCATCAGGCCCGGGGGACTTATCTATCTTCAACTTCCTCAAAATTCCTAGCGTATCCTCCTTATTAACATCGACTTCCTCTAGCCTAACAGCCTGTTTCACACTGTCCTCCTCTCCAACTAGGTCCTTCTCAGTTTCAAATACCAAAGAAAAGTATTCACTAAGGACCTCTCCTATCTCTTTAGGTTCTGTGCACAAATTCCCTTTACAATCCTTGATTGGCCCTACCTTTTCTCTGGTCATTCTCTTATTCCTCATGGTTGTGTAAAAAGTTTTCCTTGAACGTATCTACCAAAGATTTCTCGTGCCCCCTTATAGCTCTTCTAAGGTCTTTCTTTAGCTCCTTCCTGGATAACTTGTATCCTGCTAGAACATTTTCCGTTCCTTGTTTCCTAAACCTTACATAAGCATCCTTCTTCTTAACCAGACGTTCCACCTCTCTTGAGAACCAAGGCTCCCTCACTTGACCGCATCTTCCCTGCCTGCTAGGGACAAACATATCGAGCACACGCAGTATGCATTCAATAAATAATCCCCACATTTCCATCGTGCTCTTCCCTGTCAGCATCTGTTCCCAATTTATGTTACCCAGTTCTTGTCTAACACAACTGTAATTTCCCTTCCTCCAGTTATAAACCTTACCCTCCTGTATGTACCTATCATTTTCCATAATTATTGTAAAAGTAACAGTTATGATCGCTACTGCTAACACTTGGCCCAGTTCATTGCCAAGCACCAAATCCAAACTGGCCTCTCCTTGTGTTGGTCTTTCTATATACTGTGTCAGGAATCCTTCCTGAATGCGCCAGACAAAATCTGCTCCATCTAAACTATTACAACTAAAATGTCTCCAATCAATATTTGGAAAGTTGAAGTCACCCATGACTATAACCCTGTGATCTCTGCACCTTTCCAGTATCTGCCTCCCAATCTGGTCCTCTACTTCTCTGCAACTGTTAGGGGGTCTATATTTTTTAAAAAAAAACCCAGAAAAATGACTGCTCTTTTCTTATTATGGACCCAACCCAAACGGACTCTGTGTAGACAGATCATACTTGAACTGCCTTTCAGTAGCTGCTATACTAGCCCTGACTAGCATGCCACTCCCCTGCCCCTTTTTCCACCCTCCCTATTTCTTTTAAAACATCTAAATATCGGAAGTTCCAACAACCATTCCTCTCCCTGCGTTACCCAAATTTCTGTAATGGCCATAACATGGTAATTCCAAGTACCCACCCATGCTCTAAGTTCATCCACCTTATTTCTGATACTTCTAGCATTGAAATATACACACCTCAAACTATCTGTGTCCACAATTATGCTCCATCAACCACAATTCTTAATGTCCTCACTCCCTGTTGTGTGTTGGAAGGCTGCATACCTTATCCTCTGAATTATTAATCTGGTTCCCCAACCCCTCCCAATTGAGTTTAAACCATCCCATATAGCCTGATCAAACCTCCCTTCCAGGATATTTGTGCCCTTCCTGTACAGGTCCCACCTTCCCCTGAATGTGCTCCAATTATCGACATAATGGAAGCCCTCCCTCCTACACCAGCCCTGTAGCCATGTGTTTGGCTGCACTTTCTCCTTATTTCTTACCTCGTTATCACCTGGCATTGGTAGTAATCCAAAGACAACTACCCTGTTTGTCCTGGATTTCAGCTTCCAACTTAACTCCCTGTACTCGTTTTTCACATTCTCAGTTCTCTTTCTACCGAAGACATGGTACACATCGGTACCAATGGCAGCTGGTTGCTCACCCTCCCCTTAAGGATCCTGAAGACGTGATCTGAGACAACACGGACCCTGGCACCCAGGAGGCAACATACCATTCATCTGTCTCATTCGCATCCATAGAACCACCTGTCGGTGCCTCTTACTTTCGAATCCCCCACTACAATTGCTCTCCTATTCTCCCCGCTTCCCTGGCTCAGGGCCAGAAACCTGTCCGCTCTGGCCTTCCCCTGGGAAGTAGTCTCTGCCGCCCCCAACCCCCACCAAGCAGTGTCAAAAGCAGCATACTTATTAATGGGGGGAATGGCCACAAGGGATCTCTGCCTGTCCCCTTTCCCCTTCCTGACAGTCACCCAGCTACCTTTTTCCTGTACGTGGAGTGTGACCACCTCCCTATAAACTCCTGTCTATCACACCCTCAGCCTCCCGAATGTTCCTCCAGCTCCAGCTCAAGTTCCCTAACACGGCTTTTGAGGAGCTGGAGTTGGATGTACATCTCGTGGGTCAAGTCAGAGGAAACAACAGCAGTGACCCTTACCTCCCACATCCTGCAAGAGGAGCATGCAACTGTCCTAAGCTTCCATTCCCTCTACTCTAGATTTCCAGAATAACTTTTAAAAAAATTCTTACCTTACTGATCCTCCACAGAATCATTTTTTTTTGGTTAGAGGAGGAGGATGGGTGGGTGACATGATATGGGTATTGTTTCAGGTTTAGCCAATGCCTGAATATATCAGTTCCTTCCTGGCTCGCGATTCTCTCCACACACCAGCCTCTGAAAACAAGAAGATCGCTGCTGCCACAAGTACCGGAGATAAAAGCAACCTTACCTTCCCGTCAACACTGTTTCAGTGTAACAGGGTGTCCTTTAGGAATAACCAAAAGAACTGTAGGTGCTGCACATCAGAAACAAAGGAATGGTCCCATGTTCTGAGGAAGAGTCACTTGGCCCAAAATGTTAACTCTGATTTCTCTCCCAAGATGCTGCCAGATCTGCAGAGTTTTACCCACAAATTTGTTCTTGTGTCCTTTAGGATGGCCTGTTTGGCTGCCTTTGAGGTTGGTTTTCCAAAGTGAAGCTGGTATTCTTTGATCCTGTTCATTTGGCTGCACAAAGGAAAGCAAAATCTCAGCTGGGATGGTTTCTCCCTCTTTTCACTTCAACCCCCTTATCACAAAGTAGGATAAAATCAATAAATATTTATATTAATATTAGAAACAGCCATAGTCATTGGCATATGTTGTAAAACATAGAACAATACAGCGCAGAACAGGCCCTTCGGCCCTCGATGTTGCACCGACCTGTGAACTAATCTAAGTCCCTTCCCCTACACTGTCCCATCATCATCCATATGCTTATCCAAGGACTGTTTAAATGCCCCTAATGTGGCTGAGTTAACTACATTGGCAGGCAGGGTGTTCCATAGCCTTCCTGCTCTCTGAGTAAAGAACCTGCCTCTGACATCTGTCTTAAATCTATCACCCCTCAATTTGTAGCTATGCCTCCTTGTACAAGCTGAAGTCATCATCCTCGGAAAAAGACATTCACTGTCCACCCTATCTAATCCTCTGATCATCTTGTATGTCTCTGTTAAATCCCCTCTTAGCCTCCTTCTCTCCAATGAGAACAGACTCAAGTCCCTCAGCCTTTCTTCATAGGGCCTGCGCTCCAGACCAGGCAACATCCTGGTAAATCTCTTCTGCAACTTTTCCAATGCTTCCATCCTTCCTGTAATGGGGTGACCAGAACTGCACGCAATATTCCAAATGAGGCTGCACTAGCGTTTTGTACAGTTGCAGCATGACATCACGGCTCCGGAACTCAATCCCTCTACCAATAAAATCTAACACACCGTAAGCCTTTTTAACAGCACTATCAATCTGGGTGGCAACTTTCAGGAATCTGTGTACGTGGACACCAAGATCCCTCTGCACATCCACACTACCAAGAATCTTTCCATTGACCCAACATTTTGCTTTCCTATTATCCTTCCAAAAGTGAATCACCTCACATTTATCCGCATTGAACTCCATTTGCCACCTTTCAGCCCAATTCTGCAGTTTATCCAAGTCTCCCTGCAACCTGCCACATTCTTTCACACTGTCCAGCACTCCACTGACCTTAGTCATCTGCAAGCTTACTAACCCATCCACCTACACCTGCGTCCAAGTCATTTATAAAAATGACAAACAGCACTGGTCCCAAAACAGATCCTTGAGGCATACCACTAGTAACGGGACTCCAGGCTGAATATTTTCCATCAACCACCACTCGTTGCTTCCTTACAGAAAGCCAGTTTCTAATCCAAACTGCTAAATCTCCCTCAATCCTGTTGCTCTGTATTTTCCCCAATAGCCTACCATGTGGAACCTTATCAAAGGCTTTACTGAAGTCCATGTACACCACGTCCACTGCCCTACCCTCATCCACATGCTTGGTCACCTTCTCAAAAAACTCAATGAGGTTTGTGAGTCACGACCTGCCCTTGACGAATCCATGCTGACTATCTCCAATCAAATTATTGCTTGCTAGATGATGATAAATCCTATCTCTTATAATCCTTTCCAAAACTTTTCCTACAATAGACGTAAGGCTCACTGGTCTATAATTACCTGGGTCATCCCTACTGCCCTTCTTGAACAAGGGCACAACATTTGCAATCCTCCAGTCCTCTGGTATTAAACCTGTAGACAATGAGGACTCAAAGATCAAGGCCAAAGGCTCCACCACCTCCTCCCTAGCTTCTCAGAGAATCCTCACAAAAATCCCATCAGGCCCAGGGGATTTATCCACCTTCACACCCTCTAGAATTGATAACACCTCCTCCTTACTAACCTCAATCCTTTCAATTCTAGTAGCCCGTAACTCAGTCATCTCCTCTATAATATTCTCCTGTTCCTCAGTGAAAACAGATGAGAAATAATCATTTAGCACTTCTCCCATCTCCACAGGGTCCACACACAACTTCCCACTTCTGTCTTTGACTGGCCCTATTCCTACCCTAGTCATCCTCTTATTCCTCACATACCTATAGAAAGCTTTAGGGTTCTCCTTTATTCTACCTGCCAATGTCTGCTCATGTCCCCTCCTTGCTCCTCTTAACTCTCTCTTTAAATCCTTCCTAGCTAATCTGTAACTCTCCATCACCTCATCTGAACTATCTTGTCTCATCTTCACATAAGCCTCCCTTCCGCTTAACAAGAGATATAATTACTTTAGCAAACCACGGTTCCCTTACCTTATCGCTTCCTCCCTGCCTGACAGGGACATACCTATCAATCAAGGACACGCAATATCTGTTCCTTAAACCAGCTCCACATTTCGATTGTCCTCATCCTCTGCATTTTGCTAACCCATTCTATGCCTCCTAAGTTTTGCCTAATCACATTATGATTGCCGTTCCCCCATCTATAACTCTTGCCCTGTGGCATGTTCCTGTCCCTTTCCATCGCTAAACTAAACATAACCGAATTATGGCCACTCTCTTAAGTGCTCACCTACCACTAAATCAAACACTTGGCCTGGTTCATTACCAAGTACCAGATCCAGTGTGGCCTCCCCTCTTGTCGGCCCATTGACATACAGTATCAGGAAACCCTCCTGCACACATTGGACAAAAACTGATCCATCCGATGTACTAGAGTTATAGCATTTCCAGTCAATGTTAGGGAAGTTAAAGTCTCCCACAATGACTACCCTGTTCCTTTCACTCCTGCCCAGAATAGTTTTGCCAATCCTCTCCTTCACATCCCTGGAACTTTGCGGAGGCCTATAAAAAAACTCCCAGCAGTGTTAGCTCTCCTCTCCTGTTTCTGACGTCAGCCCATACCACCTCAGTAGATGAGTCCTCATCAAAAGTTCTTTCAGCCACCATTATACTTGAAGTCTTGTACATACACAGCTCCTGAAACTATGAGAAATTTAAAAGTATTGCATAATTCAAGTTCTCAATTTTGGAACTGACTGAATGGTGCATTTTCTGAATCAGGACTTTATTGCGACTTTATTAAAGCTGCCCATAGCTTCCAGAAAAGTGTATTTTTCTTGTGCAAAAAAAAAAGTTTTCAAAAAGTGGAGATTTGAAGCTGATCCCAAATGAGTTGGCTTTGGGATTTGAGGAATTAAAGGATATAACTGTGTGTTGCATCGGGATAACTTGTGCCAACAGCTAGGTGGACAGCAGGATAGATTGCCTGGCTTACTGGGGAAAGCCACAGAGACATTGCTCAAATGTAAAAGGGCAATTGTGCGGCCGTATCTAACACAAGGAAGCTATGCTCAAAACCATGTGGCACCCTGATATAGGAATATAGCCTAATGGATCCAAAACCAGTCTGGGCCATTTCCCTACCATTGTGAAACCTCTCATCTTGCAAACATAACATACTGTCAATAATAAGTCCATTCTATTCCACTGACAGGATATGTGACTGCGGTTCATAGTGGTAACTCACATGTCAACCTCTGGCCGGCTGGACTTCCATGAATACCTTGGACATACAATTATCTAATCTATAAGAAAACTAGATATGAAGCCTCCCCCAAAATTTAAAGCATTCAGAGGTCAAGAATTACCAAGACTCCTGTGTGGTTCTACTGAACAACTCAGCTTGCTGGAATGCAGCAGATTCTTGTGGCATTTGTTCCAGGAGTGTTGATACTCGTCTTCTGTGCACATGTTGGATGAAATCTTTTGATCTCTCCATCACAAAGAACAAAGAGCAAAGAAAATTACAGCACAGGAACAGGCCCTTTGGCCCTCCAAGCCTGCACAGTTACACTGTGTGAATGACATTTAGATAAGTACATGATTAAGAAATGTTTGGAGGGATGTGAGCCAAGCTTAGGCAGGTGAAACTAGTTTAGTTTGGGATTGTGGTTGGCATGGACTAGTCGAACTGTTTCCACACTATATGACCCTATGAATCGATATTTATTTCTCTCCATTAAATTTCACCATCTACCTATTTGCCTATTCCACCAGCCAATTTATGCTCCCTTGAAGTCTATTGTTAACCTCCTCACAAATGAGAATACTTTCCCATTTTGTGTCATCTGCAAATTTTGAAATTCTGCCCTCCATACCTAAGCCCAAGTACACTATCATGGTATTTTTCTTTGAATCTGAACTTTGAACTGACAATTTCTGAACAGTATGGTTCATTTGACAAGCAGCCCCTGGCTACAGTTGTCACATCATCCACTACCAGACACACTCTGGAATATGTAGAAATGCTAGCTAAATTCTGAATTGATTTAAACTCGAATATTTAGAACAGTTTGTGACAATTTGGACTTGTGACTGACTTGAAATACACCTGTCAGCGCTTTTCTCTGGATTTAAACTTGCAATGTTCTGCAGACACATACCATTGCAGCAACACTGATTGCTCTTTCCCCTGTTGTCCCACAACAGGGTGATGTACTCTTTTTAAATCTGTTCTGTAATGTTTGCATCTAAGCAATAGAACATTTTGTTGCTTGAGCAAACTTTATATTTTATAAACGTGAAATATCAGCACAATTCAAACTGGGATCAAACATAAATGACAAAAGAATGTGATTATTTAACACAGAATCTAGGCCTCATTTTGCAAGAACAGCAACAATAAGATTGGGATGAACTTTGGCAGAGTCAAAGCGCTTATTGATAGAACATAGAACATTACGGCGCAGTGCAGGCCCTTCCGCCCTCGATGTTGCACCGACCTGTGAAGCCACTCTGAAGCCCTTCTAACCTACACTATTTCATTATCATCCATAAGTTTATCCATTGACCATTTGAATGCCCTTAAAGTTGGTGAGTCTACAACTGTTGCAGGCAAGCCATTCCACGCCTTTCCTACTCTCTGAGTAAAGAACCTACCTCTGACATCTGTCCCGCACTGGAAGTATGCTATGCTGAATTATCAATGATAGAAATCTACTTTCTTCTTGCTTGGCATTAAAATCATGGATGAGACTAGTTGCTGTTTGTATTATCATTTTAAATAACATCCTAATCTGGCTTGGAACTATTAATATTAGGATGTACAAAATAAATATAGGGCTATATTTTCTGACAGTCCACATTACAAGCACTAGGGGAGCCAGTGTGACAAATCATGGTGCAATGTTTATGGGCAGGCGAAATCTCTGAAAATTTTCCCTACCGATTGTTCTGGTGAAGATGTATTCAAACATTTAAGAAATAAAACATAACTATCATATATGTGACTGATTCATGGCAAACTTCTGCCGTGGCTCAGGTTCAAATTTATCCTTATTTTGTGGTGCTCTTTAAAGGTCACTTTGTGTGCAGATTCCTGGGTTCACAAAAAAGTGATCCTACCTTTTGATATTTCTGCAAATAATTTTACAACCAATAGCTTACTTTTGAACAGTCATCACTGTTGTTAGGTAGGCTAAAATTATAAGCAATTTGCACATTTAAGAACTCACAAACGTAGACCCACAAGAGGTTAACTCCACAAAAGGGAGCTGTGTACAAAAAATAT
This sequence comes from Stegostoma tigrinum, assembly GCF_030684315.1. NCBI lineage: Eukaryota > Metazoa > Chordata > Chondrichthyes > Orectolobiformes > Stegostomatidae > Stegostoma > Stegostoma tigrinum. Next base: position 47,917,486 of record NC_081357.1, on the reverse strand, counting down.
ACTTCAAACAAGCACAAAAGTCATACAGAAACAGCCAAGTCCAAATCGCAAAATGAAGATCACATTACTAACACTGAGTGCAAGTTACTGAGGCGATTGGCCAAATGATCTGTTCCTGATGGTGTTGGTTGACAGAAAACTGTTAATCAGCACACTAGGAGAACTGTCCATACCTCTTCAAATAGTATCATGTGCTCTGTATTCTGGGCCTCAGTCTGGCATCATATTTAAAATATTGTACCTCTGATGATGCAACACTTCTTCAGTGCTGCACTGAAGTGTCAGCCTAGATCAGGTGCTAAAGTTAGTAACTGAGGTTGAACTCATAATCCTCTAACTAACTGAGCAAGAACTGACATTTATATACAGAGGCATATTCACCCTATGTAGCATTATTTTCACGAGTGGCTCACAAAGCTTTTATGAATATGTAGCTGTGTTGTTTTGCACAAATATTAGGACATGTTGCCAAATTTGACTTGATTCGTTATTTGAAAAGGAAGACTATCATTTTTTTCAGTTGTGTAGCATTGTCTCTGTCAACTGCCTGAATATGCAATAATGTTACAGTCAATAGTGAACTAACAATCCATTGGTTAAACTTGAGGCCACGCTACAAGTCATTAATATCGGAAATCATCTCAGTTATTTCAACGCCGGGCATGAAAATAATCGGTTATACTAAACAAATCGATAATTTGCACCTCAGACATGCAAATCGCAATCATCTTCAGAGTTATACAAAACATTTTATTGCACTATATTTACTTTGATGCTGTAGCACTGCGCAATATTTGTGCTTTCGTTTTCTTCCTGTGAATTTAATTAGAATTGCTCAAAAGATCTTCTCATTCTACGATGTTAAAGATAAAAGTTCTCACTACAAGCAAAATATTAGTACTTTTCACCCTAGCAACAATATTAACACTTGATCGTTTTCATACTATCTCAAATTATAATACACTTGTTTCTAATCCAGCAGTCCCGTTGATCTTGTCAAAAAAAAACAATCGTTCTTGACATATGTGGTCAGGTTATCAGTTAATTTTACTTTACTAATCTCCTGTCTTTTTTATTCTGCCTACTCTACTTTTTTCCTCCTTGAATTCTCTCTGCTATCTCTTCCTCTTTTCCCCAAAGGTCACCATGGGGTCTGTGTGACTCGTTAATGGAAGAGTACAGCTTGCTAACAGTCCTGTCAGTGCCGTCATACCGCAGCCACTCAGCCCCTACATCAAGGAGCTCTCTGTTTCTCTGCCTGCAAAATGACTCTGAGGAGCCAGCCCGGATGATTTTTTTTTAACAGCGCTCATTTTATTTGAACTGCGCTCCCCGAGAGTGCTTGGGGCTGCCACGCACCGCTCGCCGCCTACCTGCTCAACTGCGGGGAAACAAGCTTCTGAAGGCTTTAATGGGATTTTGCCTGAGGCTGTTTTATTAAGATGTCGGCTTTCTGCTGCCTATGCAGCTGACACCATTCCCTGTCAGCTGGCTTTCAACAATGCGTTGAATTACTCGCTTCAATTAACATTCATGGCTTGGTGCAGGGAAATGAGGGGGAAAGAGCTTTACAGGCCAGATGAGCTACGGTTAGAAAGGTTAAAAGATACTATTCCACTTAGGTGGGATTTTGAAGAAAGATGTTTGTTTTTATATACCTATAAGATGTATTTAAATGGATTAATCAGAATTGCTTTCTGTTTCGTTCTATGTTATCTATTCTTTTCAAGCTATTTAACAGGACAAACACAAATAAGTTGGAGTACATTGTTTATACTAAAGCATGTGCAGTATTTGCATTCATTTTAAATTGTATGGGTAATCATTGAAAGTTCAAAATTTGGCCCCGTACTAACTCAATTTAGAATCAGTTTGAAGTCCTAGACTAAAACGAAATTAAGGGGAGCGTTGGTGGAAAGATTGATTTACATTGAAGAGGGCAATGTGAATTTCCATGGATTTGAATAGAAAATTTAAGTTTTTTTGCACAACCTGGAGATTGACCATATGTTATTGACCTTGAGTTTTAACACTTTGAATTATTCCCTTGACCTTGATTTTCAGAACTCTTCAAAATCCAGTTATATATTGAAGTGTGCTTTAGGAATATTTTTTAGACTGTAAAATTCACAATGTAGCCTCTCAAATTGTAACTACTTTGCAATTATAACCCTATATTTCAGTCTGAAGAATAAGCCGTTAGGATAGCATTGACCTATATTGAGGATTTGGTTTCTATTTTACGAGGTATACAATTCTTTGTACAATCTGTAAACCATGTGTTTCTGGAAAGCATGCACACACATGCATATATACAAATAAAAATTATAGAGAATTTTGTTGAAATTAACTCAGATTGCAAGTGCAATAAATGACTGTTCTCTAATCTAAACAATGCATTAAAAAATGTTCCAATGTTCTTCCCATGTTTCAGTGTTTGAAAATAATGCCATGTTTGAAATATATTTTTAATGCCAGTGATTCTTTCATGTTCCTTTTCCTGTCTTTCTCTCTGTAGCCTCTTCTGCCATCCCTACTGTCTGTCTGAGTTCATGGCTTGAAACTCTCTTGCCTGCAAACATATGCTGCTCATCATTTGACATGGAAGGAAGTGTGCACAAATTGTACAGTAAAGGATGCTCCTCTGCTTAATTCCCCTTCCCTCCTCCCAGATGAACTAGTTCAGACTGGCAAATTGCACTCCAGGGAGCCATAGAGTGTGAATGTCAATCAAGTCTGGGATTGGAACTGAGTTCTCCTAGCTGAGAATCCAATGTGCTAGCACTGTAACTACTGGGATGGCATACCAATAAAATATTATTTTAAAAGATTAATGATTTTTCAAGTTGGTAGGCGATGTCACATAAAAATGCTCTGCACGAGACAGATTGATCAGTAAAATGCTGGAAACTGTTACCAGGTCTGCAGACCATTTTTTTCCAACTGTGTTTAAAGTCAAATGCATAAGACATTTTTCTTCAGATTTTTGTAATGATGTTTGTTGCTTTGCACTCTGTAAAATCAGTTAATTACAGCTTTAGTGAATGAAATGTGTTTTTTTTCTGATTTGAAATTGTTTTCTTTATATACATCATTACAAATACAACAAACATCATTAGTTGTGGATAAGGAAAGTAAGTATTGACATAGGTCATAATCCAAGGTTCACAGAAATTTGCCTCAATTGTCAATTTTTATGAGCCTAGTTTCCCGACTTACAGTCCAAGATATTCTTCAAGAAAACAAATTTAGAACCTTGCAACATTGTGCAATGACAACAGGCCTCCTATCATCTGCCTAGGTATTCAAAGTAAGCACCCATCTCACCTAAAGTCCTTTCATGGTGTCAAGGCAACAAATTAAGGAAGAAAGTCTTTTATTTACGAAAGCTGAGAAGAATGATGCTGGTTCTGTTCTCCTGCGGATAACTCCTTAATTATTTGAAGATCACTGAACTATGCACTGATTTTGCAACAGGGCAGAGCGAGGAACAGGCCCCAAGTTTAAATCAGCTGGAATGGCAATTGAAACCCATGCTGTTGGGATTATTCTGAATCAGGTGCCAGCAATCTAGCAAGTGAACTAATCTTTACCCTGGACCCTAGACCCGAAACGTCAGCTTTTGTGCTCCTGAGATGCTGCTTGACCTGCTGTGTTCATCCAGCTTCACACTTTATTATCTTGGATTCTCCAGCATCTGCAGTTCCCATTATCACTAATCTTTCCCCTGTTGTTCTTTTAAAAATCCAATATATGAACATATGGTTATAAGTTCAACAAATAATAGGGTTAACTTTATCAAAAGGTTAAGATATTAAACACTGAATTATCTTAGATTTTCTGTATTGATCTTTTTCCTGACATCCTCCTACGTATAGAGCTGAATCTTATCAGAAATTGGTTAGGGTTAGCTAAGGGTTTCTTTCCCTGAGGCGTAGTGAGTTTTCTTGTGCTAAAGTTCCAAACACACTTCACAAACAATGTTCCCTGTCCCATGGCTCTCTACTCATCCAATGTTAGTCTCATTCTCCTGCTCCCACAGAGATGGAACTATTCGCCACTGCCAGGCCAATCTGGGATTTCTGGGTGGGCATCAAATTTAAAGGCCATTGTGCACCAGGTTAAGTGCCAGCAGTCTGAACATGCTCTTCATGATGCATGACATTTGGCCCTTACCTAATAGATAAGAGTATGGGCACCCAGGATTGTGGGCATGGACTCTGGTGGGTCTGGTGAATGGGGTGGTGTAAAGGAGGGACATTCTCTTCCCATAAGACTGGCAGAGAAGATCACAATTCCAGACCTTGCCAGCCTGGTCCAAGTTTGCTTCCCAGGTTCATGTGATTCTCAGCCAGCTGAAAGAATAATCAGTAGTATAGGAAGAAGGTCAATGACCTTCACTCCACCTGGGTCAGTGCCACCACCTTCTCTCTGCCATCTCACAATCACTGTATCTGTGTTACTATGCTTAAAGCTTAAGCTTTAGCACTCACGTTATTGCATGCAACATCTTTCCTCACTTGCTCTCACAAACTCAATTTCCCCCCGTCCCCGACTATTAACCCTGCATGCTTTCACTTGGACATCTCACCACCTTTCTCCACCTATAGCTGCATTAACAGGTGTGCCAGCCACTTTCATCTCACCCAATCCCACCTTTTCTTTCATTCCAGGAGAAAACAGTCCACAATATGGCAGGAAAAGACAAGAAAGGTGGTGGGGTGCCTGACATTGAGCTCCTCACCCTTGTGTGGACAATGGACAGCCCCCAAGCCCCTTGCCTCATGTGCCAGGACTGCTTGCTTGAAAAGTGTCTCCCTTGACTCGATTGAGGACTACTTCCTTTAGGCATTGAGACAGAGCCATTTGATTGTAGCTAATGTAGTTGACACATATGTAGGTCTGAAACTGACATAGCATGGAGCTGTACAATAACATTTCCACCTCCTTGACTGATCATTGCTGACAATCGTGACTAGATGTGCCATGATGATATGTCGAGGTTTCTGTGAGTTGGATGCCAAGATCTGTGGATGTGTGGGGCAGTCCCTACTCATAGAATGTGCTGTGTGATGCTATGGCTAGGTGTCTAAAGTGAAGGTCCAGAGGGGCAAGTGGTGAGCTGGAGTCACCAGATAACTCTCTGGCTTTTATGTAGGCAATTGTTGGCATCTGGTTTTTATCTGATAGGGGGGCGGTGCAGAATGGGAAACTGCACATTACTAACATGGCATTAAGTAATAGTAAGGCTGTTAATAAGTGATAAACCATGCAAATAGGCCTGTCATCACCCAGTAGAGAGAATCTTGTCTCACTGTTCAAAATCAGGTTGGAAAACACACCTTTTTATTCCTGATGTCGAGAATGTCCTTGCTGGACGTCTCACCTGATTTTCCCATCTTTCTTGTCATTGCCCAATTCAGGGGCTGGGAGGATGCTACCCTTAGAAAATTTACTCAAATTGTATCCTATGCTACTAGATGTACAGAATAATTCAAACCACCCATTTTCTGTATAATTATTTACTTTTGTTCCTGTGATATATTCAAATGCACAGAAGACATTGATGCCTGTACAGTCAGATCCTGATCAGGCACTGGTTAGTTAGGGAAACTTACAAATCAAGCTGAGACCTATAAATGAAACATGGGTCAGAGATGAGGTAATAAGCTCCAGTCTTCAACCCTTTAATCTTTTAAGGTATAGTCTTTTGTTTGGGAGTGTCAGATTGGTGAATATACATAACAAAGCAAAAACATGTCCAATAAAATATTCCAGGAAATGCGATTAGCATGTTTCGTAACAGTGAACAATGATGCTTGAGAGATTCAAACAAAATCAGAAATCTGATAGAAAAAGACTGGAATGTTATTGGAAGAGAAAAGACTCTAGTCAATCTTTAGACGTCATTTTACTATGGCTAAAAATTCTACAAAGACTAAAAGTTAATTTTTCGTATTGACTGCTACAAATCTATTGAGTCCATTGCATACCAAAAAGTTAGATTCTGTTTCAAATTACCATACTGGATCTTGTTCAAACAACTGTTCCTCAAACATTTACATGATCATGTAAGAATCTCTGCCAAGTAATAATTACATGGTGAACCCGTCTAACTAAGGAAGCTAATGATTTATTCAACATATTAAAGAGCCCTAGAACTGGTTTGTCTGTCGTAATCCTAAATCATGCAACAAATAAATATTTCATCCTCTAATAAACTACTTAACAGCAATTAAAACATGGTTAATTACCGACACTTCTAAGATATCAGGATAAGTATTGCTGCCTTATAGGAGGAGTGAATATATACTTGATGTCAGTGCTTACAGGCCCATTTCAATTTTGCTTTCTACATTTAAAATGCAAAAGAGAATGACACTTGAAAAGCTTCAGTAAAATCAAGAGGCAAATGCCATGTTACGCGTCAGGTAATGTGAATTTTATGATGCTAGTAAATAAATAATCTTCATCACTCGTTTTAACATTTCAAAACTCATTTACTAAATCATTGTTTAATATTTAGGCTGATTTCAATCAAAGGTATCTATGCAATCTGTTCATTAAAACACATACATTTGCTGCATACTTTCCTTCACATTAAGCCAGACAAATTATGAGAAAATAATTGAATAAGTGTAACATAAGTAACAAGGAATATTTTTGACACCATGGATTGGATCTCTGTTTTTGGTTAAGCGTTAGTTGGTCAAGGTTTTTGGAGGGTTTTACCCATGAAGTCTTATAAGACACTCTCACTATTTCTTACAAAATTCACCTCATTAACTACCTACAATGAGGCTGTGGCATCCCTCTCATCAGATTCTAGTCCCATCTTACCATGTTCAGTTATTGGAACAACTTCACTGTCAAAAACCTGGCATCCCTGGCTACCATGCCATCGTTAAAAGGGCATTGTGCAGCTGGATAAGCATTGCACCTCTCTGGCAATATAATGGCACAGCAGCAGCAAAGCCACATTGCTCACAGCACATAGCCAGCATGGCAAACAGCCCCTCACACATACTGCCCCATTCTTGTGTCTTTGTGTTTTTATAGTTGCTAGACCATAGAGTTTAGCCATCCTTATTTACATCCAATCTAAACATTCACTCTAAAAGCACCTCTAATTCGTCTGTCTGCTGAATGCTCACATATTGTCATTATCTCATGAGGGAATATCAAATACAGACAAGCAATCGGACAATTCCAAACATGGACTTTAATTAACACCCAGTAAAAGTACAGAAACAAAATGAACAAAGGCTGCAGTTCAGCCAAAACAATTACTGGCAGGATACCCAATGACTGTTCCTTGGCTGTCTGCTATCCCAGCACTCATCTACTGGAACGATCAGATTCTGTCTGGCTTCTAGTACCTGATGCATTTGGGTCCTGTCTTGCAGGGTCCGTATCCTCCTACTTCCAATTTCACTGTTCCTCAGCGTTTATCACACTGTGTCATTGCTTGTTCCAATTGTAAAGAGCACTACCCTCTTGGCTGATGTGACGCATCCTGTCCAGAATATAGTGGACAGCCCATCCAAACACGTCAAAGCAGCACAGGCACATCTTCAGCAGCCCTGTACTCTGCATCACTATAGCCCTGGTCACAGCACGTGCACCAACTTTGTGAAGATGTGCGCTGACTAAGTGAACTACACATTACATCATAAAGGAAGTGTCTGTTACATTCTGCCCTCCTTCTCATCCCGGACCCATGTTAACTCTTCAGTGTATCATTGAGTTCAGGAGAATCCATTGTCATATTCACATGAAGCAACATTCCTTTCCTACCAGACCATCTTTAGAAGCTTGACAAGTGATGGTACACTTTTGGTCAATATTCACCTCTTTCCAAGTCATTGCTACTGATCTCCATATCATTGAAATGCCAATATTAGATTGGCAATCTCCAATAGCAAAGTTCAAATCACCTTTGATTAGTATTTAAACCTTAAGCACATTCATTTTGTATGCATGCAAATTGATTAAGAAACGATTATAAATTGAAAGTAGCTGCAGTTTAGAAAGTTTCCTTCCTGTATTGATGCCTTTGATGTCCTAGTGTCTAGCAGATGTGGATCCGACACTTCTGTCCATCAAATAGACACTGACTCCACCTACCACTGGCGTTGTCCCAAACGTTTTGCAATTGTAGTAAGCATGCAGAGAACAGTAAATAATGGCATGAAATGTGCTCCTGGATCTGCCTGTTCACCATATACTCCTCACTAGCCTCCTTTTATCCCAGAGTATCCCAACAATCCATTTCCATTGCTTCCCTGAGTGAAAAACTATCATATTGATCTTTGTCTCCAGCTGCCCTTCTTCCCATGATGCGCAACATTACATCTTAATAATGCCCACCCTGTGCCTCTAAATGCCCCCTTATGAGGCCATGGTCCTGATCACTGCTAATAAGCCCCTTCCTGTAGCCTATAATTCCTTCCAATATCATTCTGCCCGCACCCCTTACGCCTTGGACGTACCCTGTCATTGTCCTTCTTCCCATCTCAACACATCTCAGCTCACCTTCAATTCTCCCTCCCCGAGTCAGCCTTGACTGCTTCATCCTTTTTAGCAGTATTGTCACTCCCTTATTACATCCTTACAACCTCCTGAATGATCAACAAACCTACAGCATTGTATTCACTTCAGACTGTGCTTCACTTCAATGTGTGGCCCCCAAACCTGACAGTCCAGAATTCTAACCACTGTCTTTTCAGCTCCCTGAATAATTCCGTGACTGCTTGAGATGAGACAGGGTTGACTGTTGCCCATTCTCTGACTGTATTCAGCTGTATCCATCTGCACCTTGAAGTTTCACATTGTTTACCCATTGAAGTAATACTCTGCATTCTTACTCTTCCTGACAAAGTGAACAACTTCACACTTTCTCACATTATGCCTCTTCTGCCAGATTTTTGATCACTCACTCAACCTATCTGTGAACTTCTTATAAATTCTTCACAAAATACTTTCCTTTGTATCATCTATGAACAGAGTTACCATGCCTTCATTCCCCTCGTCATTAAACTCATTAAATTGTAAATTGTAAACAGATGAGGCCCCAGCACAGAGTCCTGCAGGACTCCACTCATCATATCTCGTCAAAGAGGCAAAAACCCATTTATCCATATTGTCTGTTTTCTACCAGCCTGCCAATGTTCTGTACATGATAAAATGTTACCCCTGATGTCATGAGATTTTATTTTTTTGCAATAACCCCATCAAATGCCTTCTGGAAATTCATGTACAAAATGTCTGCTGAATCCCTTTCATCCTCAGTGCATATTATTCCTTCAAATAACTCCAATAAATTGGTAGACATGATTTCCAATTCAGAAAACAATGCTAACTGTTCCTGGTTACTTTAACATTTTCTAAGTGTCCAGCCATAACTTTAATAATTTATTCTAACAATTTCTTCTAACTGGACTCAAACAGTGGCTAGGGTGGCACAGTGGCTCAGTGGTTAGCACTGCAGCCTCACAGCACCAGGGACCCCGGTTCAATTCCAGCCTCAGGTGACTGTCTGTGTGGAGTTTGCACATTCTCCCCATGTCTGCATGGGTTTCCTCCAGGTGTTCCGGTTTCCTCCCACAGCCCAATGATGCGCAGGCTAGGTGGATCGGCCCATAGTGTTCAGGGGTGTATGGGTTATAGCGGAATGAGTCTAGGTGGGATGCTTCAAGGGGTGGTTTGGACTTGTTGGGCCAAAGGACCTGTTCCCACAATGTAGGGAATCTAACCTAATTGCCCTATAATTTCTTGTTTTCTGTCTTCCTCCATTCTTGGAGTCATGTTATCTAGTTTTCAGTCTTATTGAACTTTGCCTTATTGGATTTTATTTTTATTCTTGTGTTTTTTTTCTGAAGTTGTGGATTGAAATGAGAAAGTACTAATTAAATTTAAAAAATATGCTCAAAAGAGTTGCTGCAGTTTTGAAAGCAAGAATCCAGATACCCATAGCAGACAGTGTAAACAACTGTTTGCAAAAGAAGTAATGGAAATTCAAATTGCAAATATTCTGGAGCTGGTGCAGCTTTTGTTGGCGACAAGAAGTCACTTGGATCTCTGGACTAGTGACAGTTATCAACGGTAGCCACATTTTGCTTAAAAACAACTGTGTGATTGGTTCATTGATGACTGAGCAGCTTGGAGCTGGAAATAAACCATAAAGACACAGAGAGAGAGAGAGAGAGAGAGAGAGAGAGAGAGAGAGAAAGTATGCAGCTCAAAAGCTGCCTGTTCTCTGGAGTCAAAATTCAAATTAAACCCGAAGAAAACTAATTATCCTTCCTGCAGCAGTTTCTGTAAGCTGTGCTTTAGAATTGCTAAATCAGACATTTTCTGAGTGAATTAGCCACCCTATATTTCTTTCCAAGCCCTGGAAATGTCTAGAGAAAAAAACGTCCGAACAACAAAAGGTCTGGTCAGCTGAAGAAGGAAATCTCAAGATCAAAACTGGGAAGCAAAGAGCATCAAAATGTCTTTCCAATTTTTTTTTACCTCCCCCAATAATCTACTTTCCCTATTTGTTTGTCTCTTTGTGTGTGTAAGGGGTGTTTATAAGGGGATTAGAATTTAGGTTGTAGTGTTATGTGCCAATGGTTTATGTCTATTTACCTGTAGCTACAGTCAGATTCTTTGAAACAAATAATAATTTGGTTGTTCAGTGCAGAAGCCTGGTCTATGCTTTCTATCAATCTTGTTTGAAAGTCAGATGAATTGAGATAATGTGCAAACCTCATAAAAAAAATTAAGATTTAGTATGACTCCTGCTGCTACGCTGGTCTGAAAATGTCTAATCTTGTCTGATCTCAAAAATTAAGCAGACTCAGGCCTGGTTAGTACATGGATGGGAAACTGCTTGGGAATATCAGGTATAGTGGGCTTCAGGAGGGATATTGTGCCGTAGTGGTAGGAACGCTGCCTCTGAGCCAAAAAGCCTAGGTTCAAGAATCAACTACTGCAGATGTGAATCACAACATCCCCAAACAGGTTGATTAGAAAATACATAGCAGCTCTAAATTTATGGGCTTGTTAACATTATTCTGGGGAATTTTGGAAAATTAGCACCTCAGCATCCTCATTAGCAAACTATTTTAAGATGCTCGAATGCAGTGCATCAGGACCTGAAGAATTGTCAGCCCCATTTCCAGCAGTTTACTTCCTAATGCTTCCCTAGTGATTATAGTTTTGCCAAATTCCTCGCTTACTTCTACTTCCTGTTTCACAGCTATTATTGGAATTGTTATTGTATCACCTATGTTGAAGACAGAAGGTCAGACACAATTAATCTACTGTTTCCTTATTATATTATTAAATTTCCATTTCCACTCCCTGGAGGACCAACTTTCATTTTACTTATTCTTCACCTTTTTAAGTACTTGTTGAAACTTCTGCTATCTGTTTTTATATTCCAAGTAAGTTTCCTGTCATACTCTTAATTTCTTCCTCCTCGCTAACCTTTTAGTAATTCTCTGCCAATTTTTGTATTCTGCTTAATCATCTGCCTTGCCACTTAGATGCTTTCTCCTTAAGTTTGATTCATTCTAGAATGTAGAACATAAAACAGTACAGTGCAGGAATGGGCCCTTTGGCCCATCATGTTGTGCCGAACATGGTGCCAAATTAGACTAATCCGTTCTGCCTGCCCCTGGTTCACATCCCTCCATTACTTGCATATTCATGTACTTATCTAAAAGCCCCTTAAATGCCCTAAATGTACCTTCCTCCAGTACCACCCCTGGCAGCACATTCCAGACTCCTATCACTCTCTGTGTAAAAAAAAAGTGCCACTTACATCTGCTTTGACCTTGACCCCTCTCACCTTAATGCATGTTTCCTAATTTTAGACATTTCAATTCTGGGTAAAAGATTTGGCCGTCAACCCTAGGTATAATTTTATGGACTTCTATCAAATCTCCCCTCAACCTCCGCCGCTCCAGAGAAATCAGCCTATCTTCTCTATCCATCTTCCATTCGCCTCCCCCCTCTCCCTATTTATTTCAGAATCCCCTTCCCCTCCCCCATTTCTGCAGAAGGGTCCAGACTTGAAATGTCAGCTTTCCTGCTCCTCTGATGCTGCTTGGCCTGCTGTGTTCATCCAGCTTCACACCTTGTTATCTGAGTTTTTAACTAGCCTCTCCGTATAACTCATACCCCCTAACCCAGGGAGCATCATGGTAAAACTCTTCTGTACCCTCTCCAAAGCATCCAGATTCTTCCTGTAATGTGGCAATCAGAAATCAATGCAATACTCTAAGTGTGACCTAACCAGAGTCTTATAAAGCTGCAAAATGACATCCTGACTCTTGTACTCAATTTCCCAACCGATAAAAGCAAACGTGTCATATGCCTTTCTACCTGGGGAGGCGATGGCCTCGTGGCATAATCACAGGGCTATTAATCTGGGGACCTGGGTTTGCAATCCTGCCATGGCAGATGGTGAAATTTGAATTCAATAGTATCTGAAATTAAGAATCTAACGATGAGAGCAATTGTCAGGAGAAACTTATTTGGTTCAATAATATTCTTCAGGAAAGGAAACTGCCAACTATACCTTGTCTGACTTTTGTGTGACTCCAGACCCGCAGCAATTTGGTTGACTCTGAGCTGCCCTCTGGACAATTAGTGATGGGCAACAAATGCTGCTTGGCATGCAATACCCTCACCCCATGAATGAATAAAAAAAACTTGTGTGGCCATTTTCAGGGAGCTGTGGACTTGAATCTCAAGATTCCGCTGTACAGCAATGCTGTTCAGTGCCCTGCCATTAACTGTGTACTTTTCCTTAACATTTGATCTCCCAAAGTGCAGCACCTCACATGTACCCAGATTAATCTCCATCTGCTATTTCTCCCTTCATATTTGCAACTGATCGATATCCCACTGTATCCTTTGGCAACCTTCTACACTAATCAAAATTCCATCGCTCTTTGATTCACCTAACCACCCATGCACATTTTCATCCAAGTCATTTATATGTATCATAAACAGCAGAGGCCCCAGTACGGATTCCTGCGGAACACCACTGGTCATAGATCTCCAGTCAGAAAAACGCCTTTCCACTTCTACCCTCTGCTTCCTATGGTCAAAATAGTTCTGAATCCATGCAGCCAAGTCACTGTGGATGCCATTCAGCTTAATCTTCTGGATGACCCTACCATGAGGGAATTTATCGAAAGCCTTACCAAATTCCATGTAAATAACATCCACTGCTCTACACTCATCTGCCCTGCACAAAGCCATACTGACTGTCCCTAATCACACCAAGCTTTTGCAAATACGCGTAAATCCTATCCCGAAGAATTCTCTTCAATAGCTTTCTAACAGCCCAATGTGAGACTCACTAGTCTATTCTTTCCTGGATAATCCCTGCTTTCCTCTGTAACTTCTTCAGTGAACCATGAATGGGCATGTTTCCTTCAAAACTTTTATTTACAATAGGGATTTTTTTTTGAATATACTGAAATATACCATTAAATGTCTGCCACTATGTCTCTAATGATCTAGAGAACAGTGTACAATGAAATCAATGGCATAAGTTTAATCCTTGTACCGGCTATGGTAGCCAGCTTCCCTAACTCACTCCATATTTAATGTGGAGAGGTGTCCCTGCTGCTACATAACCAATTCCTATCTCTAATAAACAGAGAAATCTATGGTTCTTTAAAAACTATAGCTAATTGCCTTATACGTGTGGAAGTCTTAAAATTGTTCCAGAAAATTAATGAAGGTGCACTGAATTAAACTGAATTTTTCAGAAGCAGATATTCAATTGCAAATGCTTGTGAAGTACAAGATGCAAGTTCCATTTGCTGCATCTTACATACAAAATGATGATTCACAAAACAAGATATCTTACGACGTCAAATTGTGTATCTTTGCTTTGACAGCAACTTTGAATGATAATTACTGCAGGTGGCAGAGAAAACATAATCTTGAATATTGACTGGCTGGAGTGGGATGCTGGAGCTTGATGCTAAAAGTTTCCATTAGTCTCATTTATACAAACAGGGTATTGTCCTTGGAGAAATAAATTCATAAAAGTGTCAACTGCACTTAAGTTTGTGGGCAGGAACAATGAGAATTGCCAGCACTGTCATTTGAAGTTAGTGCAATTCTACATTCACAACATACATAATTTTATCTGAAAGACACAGGGTTAACATTTTTTTAACCAATGCTCATTGTATTGAATTCAAATAAAATTATTCCAGTGCAGCACAATTCTAATAGTTCTCTTTGCATTTCACACTGATATCTTTGATCCTGGTACTAATTAGTCCCACACAATTCAGCCAGTGAAACTATTGGACTAATGATATCTAAAACCAGTCGGCACAGTAAGCTGTTTTATTGTACTGTCAGAGGGCTGAATTGGAGTATTAACTCCTAAAATTATACAATTTGTTCTTTAGTCTTCTGGCTTTCTTTTCCTCTGTATCACATTTCTGTTTAAGATTTAACCTGGGTCACTTCCACATGCTTTCATCTCCAGGGAACTTTCTGCAATACCAGTTACAATTCTCTCAGGCTGATTTGCAATGCTAAAGTCACTATATAGTTCTGCTTATCCAGTGAGTAATGAGAATATGTCAGAATTGATAATTATATGGTAATTCAGCTGTTAGACTTTACTGCTGAAAACACCTAACAAATAATTTATGTCACATTGTTTCCAACCCTTAGGAGGGCCTACTTAATATTTGTAAGACTAACATGCTATTGATACAATTACTAAGTAATAATTAAGGCATGAAATATTTGCATTTTCTGGAGGAAAGCAGTGAGGGTAGGCTTAGGGGTTTTATAACTAAAAATGAAAATGATGACGGTTCGATTCAGATCTTTATTCAAAGTTGCTACAATGAAATTATGAATACTGAATGCAGTCTTCTCTTGGCTGAGCAATAATAGAATTTATTTTAAAGAATATTTATATCCATTTCTTATTTTATTTTCTTCATCAAAATTGCTGCTGGGCATTGGAACTTTCATTCCACTTGTTGTATCTACTATCACTATCAAGAATTCAGGGTTTAGCATGCAACAGGTATGGTGTAATACCCTGCTACACAGCTATAACAATATAGAATCATCTGACCGTATAGAATTTGTGCATTGCTGACAAAAGACACTTTTTCCGGAAACTTTTGTCATGCATTTATTAGGTGAAAATTGTCCTCATAAATGTAAGAGGAAAAGCTTTGAGAAATGTGTCTTTTTCCAGCAATCTTCAAATATTCAGAAATTAACTGACAACTTGAATTAGTCAGCACTACAGCAAAACTATGGCAAGTAGTGCTTTCCAAGAAACAACATCCGCAGCCTGTCTGGTCTACTACCATTATCTACGATGGACTGCTGCACACCAGAGGCTGGGTTGAAACTTCTTAAACTCATTTCACTTCAGGCCTTCACAGCTGACAAACAGAAGTCAGCTCTTTGGTCTGTAACACTAAGTTTTAGATGTGAATGAACTCTGTTCTGAAGTATTTTATCACCTGGTGCTGGCAAAATTTACGGGACCAATAATATGACAGGCACCTAAAGCACTAATATAGATCAGATGCTGGCTCCCTGTGCTTTGGGTGCAAAGCCCAAAGGCTGATGATGTGCCTGAGTACTGAACAAGCCTCAATGCAGCCCTGAAGCTCTTTGACTTCTTCAAGCGATCACATGGAGAATATATGAAGCTTGATAGATTCTGCAATTTTATGTTAATGCGCAGTTCATGGAATTCAACCCAAAAAACTGTGAAGTGATTCATTTTGGAAGGTCGAATTTGACTGCAGAATACAGGGTTAATGGCAGGATACTTGGCAGTGTGGAGGAATAGAGGGATCTTGGGGTCCACATTTATTAATCTCTCAAAGTTGCCACCTAAGTTGATAGGGTTGTTAATAAGCCATGTGCGTGTTGGTTTTCATTGGCAGGGGAATTGAGTTTAAGAGCAGCGAGTTTATGCTGCAGCTCTGTAAAACCCTGGTTAGACCACACTTGGAATATTGTGTTCAGTTCTGGTTGCCTCATTACAGGAAGAATGTGGAAGCTTTAGAGTGGGTGGAGGGGAGATTTACCAGGATGCTGCCCGGAATGGTGGGCAGGTCTTATGAGGAAAGGTTGAAGGAGCAAGGGCTTTTCTCATTGGAGCGAAGAAGAATGAGAGGTGACTTGATCGAGGTTTACAAGTTGATGAGAGGCAGAGATAGAGTGGATATGATTAGATTCCCTACAATGTAGAAACAGGCCTTTCGGCCCAACAAGTCCACACCGCCCCTTGAAGCATCCCACCCAGATGCATCCCCCTATAACCCACACAACCCTGAACACTACGGGCAATTTAGCATGGCCAATCCATCTAACCTGCACATCTTTGGACTGTGGGAGGAAACCGAAGCACCCGGAGGAAACCCATGCAGACATGGGGAGAATGTGCAAACTCCACACAGACAGTTGCCCGAGGCGGGAATCGAACCCGGGTCCCTGGTGCTGTGAGGCTGCAGTGCTAACCACTGAGCCACCATGCTGCCTCCAAGAGACATTTTCTCAGGGTGGAAATGACTGTTATGAAGGGTGTAATTTTAAGGTGATTGGAGGAAGGTATAGGGGAGATGTCAGAGGTAGGCTCTTTACACAGTGAATGGTGGGTGTTGGAATGCGCTGCTGGCGGTGGTAGTGGAGTCAGATACATTGGGGACATTTAAGCAAATCTTGGATAGGTAGATGGATGATAGTAAAATGTAATGTATGCAGGGTAGTTTGATCATAGAATAGGATAATAGGTTGGCATAACATCATGGGCCAAAGGGCCTGTACTGTTCTATGTTCAATGCTCTTTAGATTTTCTGATCTGAAGCTGCACTCAATATGTTCAGCACTTGTGTGAAAGAGAGA
This sequence comes from Stegostoma tigrinum, assembly GCF_030684315.1. NCBI lineage: Eukaryota > Metazoa > Chordata > Chondrichthyes > Orectolobiformes > Stegostomatidae > Stegostoma > Stegostoma tigrinum. The sequence continues at coordinate 47,900,575 of NC_081357.1, read as the reverse complement.
AGTTTGTTGACTCAGCTGAATCTGCATTTTAAAGCTGCACAGTATTTTTTTGGCAATGATTGTTTTTTCACTCCAAGTTCTTCGTCTATAACATCCATTTATTGAGACATCCTTTGAACCAACCAAAAGCTTCATGGCTTTTACAGACTGGACAATTTGGAGCCTTGCCTCCTTCCAAGGTCCTTGGACCGTCCAGGAATGGCTGTTGCAAGATAGAGATGCTCCTTCCAAAGATGGCTGATGACACCTTTGCAAAACTCTGAGAATGATATTGAAGGAAGATAGAATGCTGCTCACACTTCCTCCAAGAGCGGAAGAGCGTGGAACTTCTTAAAATGAGATTTTGATGCCTGGATCGCTGTGGTAGGGCCTTGTCAAACTCAGAAATCATTTTGGCATGTCGTATTATTCACTAGTGGATCTGAAAACTAGCGGATGTAGTGGATACAGAAGAAATGGAGGATCAGCATCAATCTTCTGAGGCTGAAGATGAGGTTAAGGGCCAGGGTAATTACAACGATCCCAGTTAAAGACAGCATAACAGAAGAGTACATCATCAAGCAAAAGAATAAGGGGGGAATCTCTTTGAAAGTCACTCCAAGTATGAATGCATTGAATTTGTTCATTGTTCAGTTGTTAAGGGCTCTTTATTAGTATTGCAAGAAGCCCTGTATTGCAAAGGATACATGGACTGTATTAATTCTTCAGACGTCTCTTCAGAACTGAAGAGTCATACCAGGCTCAAAGGGTTAACACAGTTTCTCTCTCTCTCTACAAGCTGCCAGATCTGCTGAGTTTCACCAGCATTCTCTCTGTTTGTGTCCACAGAGACAGCCAGTCTCATATTTGCCAGAGCCAACATGACACTAATAACAGCCCACTACTTGTCTTAGAGACAGTAGGAACTGCAGATGCTGGAGAATCTGAGATAACAAGGTGTAGAACTGGATGAAGACAGCAGGCTGATGAGCAGGAAAGCTGTCGTTTTGGGCCTAGACCCTTCTGAAGAAGCCCACTACTTGTCTTGACTCTTTTTGCTCTGTTGTGGGCTGTTTTTCCTCCTGGAATGAGAAAGAAGCAGCTATTGAAGGGAGATGAAAGTGGGCAGCATTGCTTTTACTTTTAGTGCAGGTAGGCAGATATCTAAGTGAGTGAGTAGATACGACATGGAGGGTTAGCATGTCAGGGTTTGGGGGTCAGTGGTCAGTGAATGAGGAAAGGTGTGCAGGCAATAGTGAGTGTAGTACAGAATGAACCTTGGTGGGAGTGAATGAAGTAGCAGAGATAGAGTGAGCATGAATTATCAGGGAAAAGATTGTGGCATTAAAGATGACAAAGTGGCAAAGGACATTGACTTTCTTCCTACTGTACTGTGTCTTCCTCCAGATCGCTGAGACTGCTTCATTCTGGGTGGTAACCTCAGAGCAAGCTGGCATGGTCTGGTATTGTAGCTTACACTCCTGGTCCTGAGGCAAGAGGAGGTAACACATGTACGCCATCCCATTCAGCAGAACCTGCAAGTCCCTGCCCACAAGGTCGGTCACTAATTTCTCCCTGTCTGCCATATCCAGGCCAAGTACCATGAACTGTTCGGGGCAGATCCAGCATTTCCCCAGGTGCACACTGGCCTATGAAGATGGCACAGCACAAAGGATAAAGGTTAACTGTGGTATCGCTTTGCAGTGGCAAATTGTTCCAGAAATGGCAAGTAATAATACAGTACCAGAATCAAATGAGAGGGGTGCTATGGGTGTGGAGTAGGTAGCTAATTAAGCAAGTTTTGTAAGATCCGGCAAGAAAACCCATTAAACCCAAATAAAGGCAGAATACTGCAGATGCTCGAAATTGTCAAGCCAACTTGAAATAACAGGAAATTAACAAATTTATAGCACCTTTGTGAGAGCGCCAGACACTCATTCCTTTTTCCACTTCTTGGTCTTGCACTTATCCAAGTATTTTTATTGACTACCCTTGCAGTTTTTCTCTCACCCCTTTTAGGCATTGAGTTTCAGAAAGCCATTATCTTGTGGGTGAAAAAGATTACTCCTCAAATCTCCTCTAATGCATCATCAAATTGCTTTAAAATCCATGGCCCCTATTATTACATTCATTGCTAAATGACAAAGTTCCTTCTTATCCTCACTATCTAGGTGCTTCATAATCTTATTCATATAAGGCTGATTTTTTCCATTTTCACTTGTATTTGGTCAAGTAATCTTCTACTCGTCACGTCATTAATTATATAACCATGATCTCTGGTGCCTTTCTGGTGGGATTTCACAGTAAGAGACACATTGCCAGAACACTCCTCTATTCACATCGATTGTGTCATATTTAAACCCAACTGCACACCATGTCAGGTTCTGCAAGCCATGAGTTGTCCTACATACTAAAGTGCTTAACCATTCTCGCTGAGGAATTAGGCCAATGAAGCAAGCTCAGACTTTGCTCTGAGGACAAGGTGGCAGAGAGGAAGATTGTCCTTTTTCCTGCTGACCACCAATAGTGAACATCCTGTTAAACTCAGCCATCCTGAATACAGGTAGCATATCACTTCAGGTATATGTCCCAGGTTAAACAGAAAGCAAGGCACAGCAGCTCAGGATAAAGGTCGACGATCTGCAAGGCTTAAATGCCGCCATCTTCTCTCTGGTCTATCACACCCACAGGGCCATTGGTCACTCTAATACTGCTACTGCACATACCTCTCACCAAGTCTTCGGGACTACAACTCTCACAATTGCAAGTGTTGTGTTGTAGCTGATGCTATTCCAGGACAAGTGAGATCCCAAAGTAGAATCTAATTTGATCGATCATATGTTTGCTTTTGTTTTCTTTGTCTTTCCCTAATGTATAAGCATGCCAGACTGCAGATTTTGTTTAACCAATAGAACAGAACTTGTTACTTAAAACAAAGAAAAGAAACCAAGATATCTATATATGTCACAGTATGAAAGATTTTAAATGTCTGGCAAAACAAAATTGATTTCCCAATACCATCATTTTACAATTGATCAATATCCAGAGAAATATTCTTTCCTTGTCAAAGATGTAGATTGGCATAGCTACTTCTTTTCCGTTCCAGTCCTGTGGGCTACAATGTTTTCTTTGACTCACACACTGAGATCTTAAATTTTCTTAACGTCAAATAATCAATGTCCATTTCTAACCATTCTCCTAGCCTGGAAGTTTTTAAAACAAAAATCCTTATACTGAGGTGTTATGGGAACGCAATAGCCCAGTGGTATTATCGCTAGATTATTAGCCCAGAGACCCGGATAATGTTTTCAGGACCAAGGCTTGAAAACTGCCATGTAAGATGGTGGAATTTGAATACAATAAAAATCAGTAATTAAGAGTCCAATGATGGCCATAACACAATCGTTAGGGGAAAATTCTGACTGATATGCTAATGTCCCTTCGAGAAGAAAACTGCCATCCTAACCCATTCTGGCTCACATTTGACTCCAGACCCACAGCAATGCAGTTGACTCTTCACTGGCCCCTGGGCAATTAGGGTTGACTAATAAATCTAGACCTCGCGAGCAACACCCATATCCTGTGAATTAATTTTAAAGAACTAACATTCCCACGACTACACTGAACAAACTCCTTTATCAAGAAGAAACTATTCCTAGATCTGACTTCTGTCAAGACTCTATGGAACTGAATTCAAAAGATTTCAAATATATTTTTAAAATCTTGTCCATACCAGCTTCTGCTAAATTAGTGTTTCTCTTTTACCCCATTGTAAAACCCCACAATATAAACAAACTTCCATTAACACTCCAGGACGCCTTCAGTCTTCTGTGTGACACAAGCTGGTGTAAAATCAGGATTCTGGAAAGACTGGCCTAATTCATTAATAAATCCCTTCATATAAATGTACCATTACAATATGCCACTAGATTAAAATCTAAACTCTAAATACACACACATACACACACACACACGGAGGCAAATGTATATACATAATTCACAAACTTTTCATCAAACAAGCATAATGTCCAATTAACAGCTCTCGCACCTATTCCACCAAAGTACAAACCTTTGCTGCTCTGAACAATTCCTACACATTCACTGGAGACTCCTCATGATCTCTTCCATGAACTTCCAAACATATTTACTTCATCATATAATCTTCCTTCAGGAAAAACATTTCCACAAATGGGCTAAGACTGCTCAGGCAGGTACAAGGGCAAACTTGAAGCTCCTGTCTCATTTGAAGAGGTTAGTGTGCATTTTGGCCACAGAAGATCATAACCCCTCATGTGGGAATGGGGAGACCTTAGTGGCCAATCAATGCAGATAACTCCTTTGTGCAGTGGTGTGCTGCTGTCCCAGTCAATGCTTGCTCATTCCTAAACAGCACAAGATTTTATTCCTCTTACACAAAGATTTCCGTTTTATCTTTCATGCAGGGATTAGTGACACCCAATAAACTGGCATCTGAAAAGGCATGTGCCAGCGACCTTTACCACCACTTCAACTGCTGAGAAGGAGGTCACTGAACCATCAGACGATACACGAGCAAGACTTTCACCTGCACCTTCCACCAGCTCAGAGATTTTCAATAAGTATTTTCTTTATTTATTCATTCACAGGATGTGGCCTCCCACTGGGTATTACCCATCCCCAATTAGTCTTGAGGAAGTAGCAGCAACTACTTTCTTGAAACTTTGAGGCCCATTTGGTGAGGTACATCCACAATGTTACTTTCGAGGAAGTTCCACGATTTGTGTCCTGTGACACTAAAGAAATATTTCCAAGTTAGAATGGTGAGTGGGCTGTTGGAGAATTTGAAGTTGATTGTGTTCACGTCTACTTATTTGACTCGAGAGCACATTCTTGTGAGCTCATCTGTCTGGAGTCTGAACTGAAGCAAAAATACTCCTAACCTAGTTAATTTCTCCTCATATGTCAGTCCTGCCATCCCTGAAGAGGAAATGTTGGGGGTCTTAAAATATACAAAGGTAGATAAATCCCCGGGATCTGATCAATTGTGTCCCAGGACATTGTGGGAAGCTAGGGAAGAAATTGTGGGGCCCCTAGCAGAGATATTTGAGTCATCAACTGCCACAGGTAAGGTGTCGCGAGGACAATGTTATGCCATTATTTAAGAAACGTTGCTAGGAAAAGCCAAGGAACAGCAGACCAGTGAGCCTGAAATCAACCGTGGGTAAGTTGCTGGAGGGGATTCTGAGAAATAGGATTTGCGCACATTTGGAAAGGCAAGGACTAATTAATAACAGTCATCATGGCTTTGTGCATGGAATATCATGTTTCACAAATTTGGTTGAGCTTTTTGAGGAGGTAACCAAGAAGACAGATAAAGACAGAACGGTAGATGTTGTCTGACATGGACTTTTGCAAGACCTTCAACAAGATTCCATATGGTAGATGGGTTAGTAATGTTAGGTCTCAAGGAATGACTATGGCTCTATATCACGAATGAATTATTCGGCCAGATAGAGCATGGACAGAAACGGATTGTCTATGTTGTAAACTCCCTGCCTCTTCCAGTTATACCTTTTTTTTGTGCTTCAATGTCTCTTCTTTTCATGATGATGTAGTGGTAATTTTACTGAACTATTATCTGAGGAGCTAAGGTTAAATTATTAGGAGCAAGTTTTAAATGAATGACACAGAATGGGCTAAGAAAACAACAAAATAAAAAAAAGTGACAAAACAATTGATGCCTCATAGAAAGCAGACACCAAGAGGCACAGCTACAGAGGTGAAATCAAGGGCAAAAGAAGTAATTTGAACTAAGGTCAGAGTACCAGTAATGTCACGAAGCCAGAACAAAGGTAACAAAAAGATAACATAAAAGACTCAGTAGACAGTGTCAATCAGAAGAGGATTGTAGTAACACAATTGAAAAATGAGAATTTAATTAATAATTTATAAAGGCTACAGGTATGAGGCTTTATTTTGGAATGTCATGGAAAAGGACATTCATTATTTAGTTGTAGTCAAAGATGGAATTTGTGGAAAATTGTCCTTGGTGCCTTCTTAAACATAAAAAAAACTCTACTTTGCCTGCAGGAAGCAGGAAACCTCAGATTATTTGTAGAAAGTGGGAAATATTCACTTTGACTGTAAAACACCAAGTAAGCAGCACTGACCTATAGCATTGCTATAATATAGAATTTATAACTTAAATAGAAGGAAATTAAACCGATGCAAAGTTTAAAATTCTTTCAGACAACGAAAATAAAACAGCATTGCCTTTGAAAAGTCAGTATCTGCTGAGGAAAGAGATTAAAATAGTATTGAACTAAAAATGTAGGAAGTAAGGAAATCAAATCATCACACAAGGAAGAAGTGCAGGAGAAATAATACTTCCTAGCAAATTTAATTTCAAGTTAGGCCAAATAAAACACAGGATCAGACATCTTGGAGAGAGCAGATCTTAAGATATTGAATTATTTCTAAGCTAGACATTAAGTCACAAGCTAACAGGTAAGTACATTATAGTTTTCAATGGCATTTGTAACTATGAGAGTCAATATTAAAGTGGGATGATTACAGATGCAGGATATGATCAAGAAGATATTGTCTGATTCTAAAATCTGCAAAGAAAACCTACTCAATTGAACAGAACATCAGTATTTCATAAAGAAAGTTCATGAAGTGAATGGTTCCCTAGATAATGGACTGACTACCTCATTTAGCAGGAACAACATTCTCTATAAAGCACATCCAAGAGATGCACTTGAGTGTAGTGAAACATTCCAAATCTTGCAAGGTCAAGAACAGAATCATGTTCAATGGTCCTCAAGATAAACTTCCAAGTCCAAAGAGGTTGCACTCTGTGAAACCACCATACCACCTGCATTTAAGAAGTCTGAGTCTTGAGAGGAGATTGGGAGTGGCGACATTAAAAATATATATGAATTCAAAAGTGTTAACTGGGGGGCAAATATTGAGGGTGGGCCGTGTTGTATGAGGTAATGGCTTTGAAAGAGTTAATGTTGGAGAATACATTGTACTCCATCCAATCTGATGATATCATACAGATTTGTGCAAGGACAAGGAGGTGAAATTTAGGATTTTGTAGAATGAAGACTTCTATCCCAGGTTTCCTCATAACCTTTGTAACAAAGTCTAATATATGCATGATTGCTGTAACAAATTGAGCTACATTCTGCATAAGTGAAGACTCAGTAAGTCTTGCCAGTGATTATCCCCTATCATTATAAACTTATTAAGCTTTTATGTACAGTCAGGAGGATGGTGGCAGCAAATTACTTCAAATAGAAGGTGATAGTGAGTAGAATCACAATACATTGAACAATGTATGCGTGCAAGCTCTTTTATCAAGATGGGGTCCTTATGAAGTTTGTGTGTGCATCTCGGATGTAATTTTTGAGCATTAAGAAAATATATAGCCCCTAAAGTGTGAATAATATAGAGACCAAAGTCTCCACCTATATAGCCCATTTATATATTTCACAGAATCAGTAGCTCATAAAAAATGTGCAATTTTGATTAGGATGTAATTTATGAAGTGTATTTGAAATTTTATATGGGCAGCTAGCTTACATATTCCTATTCTGTGTGTCTAAGTGAAATCGACCGTCTTTTCTAATCCCAAAAGAATATATTTCTGGACTTTATAGTTGACTGTCAGAGAGCACTGAACATAGACTGCGCTCATACAAGAGTTTCAAAAATCCATCAGCAATGCAGTGTTTCATCATGGTAGGAAAAACCAGGTTATGATCTACTTTTCTGTGCTAAAATGTCAAGAGAAGTGTCTTGCTCTTTTTCCTTAATAATGCATTCAATTATTTTTTCCACATTTTCTCCATAATGCAAATGGTCCAGGTGGATTTCAGAAAGGTTTGGAGGAAGGGATGATTTACAAGTGAACACATTACAGTGAATGCAAGAAGCATGTTGGTTTTAGGCTAAACAGTGTAGTTGTGTTCCCCATGGCATGTCAATCATAACTCTGCAAGGAGAGAGATGGAAAAGCACTAAACCCAATATCCCTGGAGGGAGTGAATGATAGAGAGAGGGAAAGACTTGTAACTGAGAGTGCCACCACAAGAAAAGTACCTATTGACTAAAAATGAGACAGTTATTTTTAAAAATTTTACTTCCTTCATAAGTAATGGTACAATCATAGAAAATTGAGCTATAGGGAGAGACTGAATAGACTAGGGCTATTTTCCCTGGAGAATCAGAGGCTGAGGGGTGACCTTACTGAGGTTTGCAAAATCATGGATGGAGTAAATAGACAAGGTCTTTTTATCAGCTTGGGAGGAGTCCAAAACTGGAGGACATAGGTTTAAGGTGAGAGGGGAAAGATTTAAATGGATCTCAGGGGCAACTTTTTCATGCAGAAAATGGTACATGTGCGGACTGAACTGCCAAAGGAAGTGGTGGAGGCCGGTACAATTAGAACATTTAATAGGCATCTGGATGGGTATATAAGAGTAAAGAGGGATATTGGCCAAATGCTGGCAAATGGGATTAGATTTATTTAGAATATCTGTTCAGCATGGACGAGTTGGGCTGAAAGGTCTGTTTCTGTGCTGTTTATCTCTATGACTCTGACTCTATAGCAATTATAGTGCTGAGGAAGGTCATTCAGCTAATTGTGTCCATGTTGTTTCTCTGTAAGAGCAATTCTTTTATTTTATTCATGCACGAGATGAGGGCATCACTGGCTGGGCCAGCATTTATTATCATCCCTAGTTGCAAAGAGGGCAATTAAGAGTCAACCACATTGCTGTGGGTCTGGAGTCACATGTAGACCAAATCAGGTAAGGATAGCAGCTTCTGTGCTTAACGTGTATAATGGATACATAGTTACTGCTGGATTCTTAATTTTTATTTTTATTGAATTTAAATTCTACGATCCACCATGGTGTTTTTCAAACCTGGGTCTCCAGAACATTATGTGGGTCTTTGGATTAATAGATTAGTGATAATACCACTTGGTGATAATATTCTTTTCTTCTCTAATGTCTCCTAATTTTTAATAGCAAATGGATCACCTCATCCTTTCCTACATTAAGCTTTCTTTCCATGTGTCTCCTGATTCTACCAGCCTGTCTTGTTCTCTTGCAGTTTGTCTCCATTCTTGTCATGATTTTCTTCTGAAGGGTCTAGGCCCAAAATATCAGCCTTCCTGCTCCTCAGGTGCTGCTTGGCCTGCTGTGTTCATCCAGCTCCACACCTTGTTATCTCAAATTCTCCAGCATCCGCAGTTCCTACTATGTCGCTCACAGCAGATGATGGTACTTTGATTCAAAATTAATCTGGAAATGACTTTAATGATGACCATGAAACCATTGCTGATTGTCAGGAAAAACCCATCTGGTTCACTAATGACCTTTAGGAAAGGAAATCTGCCAGTCATACCTGGTCTGGCCTACATGTGACTCCAGACCCACAGCAAAGTGGTTACCTCTTAACTAGCAATAAATAGTGATGTATACATCCAATGAATAAAAAAAGTCCATTATGCATCACTTTAGCAAATGTCTTTCTGCTGTCAATATAAATCACATCATCTGTATCGCACTTCTCAATGCTCTCTGTTATGTTATCAAAAACTAATCCAAGTTAGTTAAACACACTTTGCCCTTAACAAATCAGTGATGACTTTCCTCAATTAGTCCACATTTGATCAAATTATTCTTTGTAAATGTTTTCTTACAAGTAAGATTAAAATAGTTGGATTAGTAAGTGCACTTACTTTGACACCTTTTTTTGGAAGAAAATTCCAATACTGGCAATCCTCCAGTCCTCTAGAATCACCCTTGCAGCCGAAGAAATTGGAAGAATTCAGCTGGAGTTTCTGCAATTTTCACTCACTTCCCTCAATGTCTTTGGATGCATCTCCTTCTTTTGTAAAGGCATCTGAAAAGTACTGATTTAATATCTCAGCCACTTATCCCATCAACCCCCTTCAGAATCAAACCTAGTCATGCTTCCTCCCATGTTTAACTGGAAACACACAGATGTAGAAAATTCTCCTGAACACACTCCAGAAATTGTGGCCTCTTTCTGTCCTTAACATTATTATCTCAGGCTATGTCAGGGCAACTAAATTATCCCCTTATAACTGTCTTTAATTTTTGCATCTGTCAGTTATTTCCTTACAAATTTGTTTCTTCATTTCTTTCTATCCAGTTGATAGCCATCAGAATACGTCAAACATTTAATGGGACTAGCTATTGTTTTTTAGTTCAAACCAAATAGATTCTGTATCTGAGATAATGGGAACTGCAGATGCTGGAGAATCCAAGATAATAAAATATGAGGCTGGATGAACACAGCAGGCCAAGCAGCATCTCAGGAGCACAAAAGCTGACGTTTTGGGCCTAGACCCTTCATCAGAGAGGGGGATGGGGTGAGGGTTCTGGAATAAATAGGGAGAGAGGGGGAGGCGGACGGAAGATGGAGAGAAAAGAAGATAGGTGGAGAGAGTATAGGTGGGGAGGTAGGGAGGGGATAGGTCAGTCCAGGGAAGACGGACAGGTCAAGGAGGTGGGATGAGGTTAGTAGGTAGATGGGGGTGCGGCTTGGGGTGGGAGGAAGGGATGGGTGAGAGGAAGAACAGGTTAGGGAGGCAGAGACAGGTTGGACTGGTTGTGTGGTGCAGTGGGGGGAGGGGACGAACTGGGCTGGTTTAGGGATTCTGTATCTGACCCCTTTAACATATCTTTTTCTAACTAATATTCTCCTTAATCATACTGTTGCATCTGTTACTTACTTTGCTTTCTTATTTTTCCTGGGCATCTTATATTTAGCACCCAGTTTTCAAACCAAGTCTCCGATATTGCTACAACATCCTTTATGTATCTAGTAACTATTTGTGCCAGAAGATTAAGAATATTGGTTTCAACTCTTTCTTCCACCTACCCTGTACACGTCTTATCTCTCCTAGATCTGGCCCTAATGTCCCTGAAAATTAAAACCCTCCCCCCTCTTCAGTTACACACTCATCTGCTCAAGACTTTTATTTCTATCCTCATTTGCATCTGGTTTTCCCATTGCAGCCTAACCAGATTGCTGAGGGATCCAAAGATGAAAAAAAGATAATGAGCTGCTCCTGGTAAGTTCAGTAGAACCTCTGCATTCCTGGAATTACCAATTTTATTCCAACAATCACTCTTCTCTATTCATTCCATGACTGCCTTTAAAAAAATTTGGGGCCCATACCTAAATATCCTTGCTGCAGTACAGTGATCATTACTGGCATGACAACATCACTGAATTGCACAAACTCATTGAAGTAGATTTTCCAGCTGGACCCAAAGGGACTGACAGTTGTTTTTTATTGGAAGAAAAGGAAAAGCAGTATTGGGAATCAGACTAATAAGACAGCTCTGCAGGACAATGAGATCCTTCTGGAAATATCCAGTCACTGAGATTATAGCTGTGTGCAAATTGGCTGCTAAATCTACCTAGAAACAAGAAAAGAGCTATAAATGCACAAGCAGACATGGCAAATTAAGATAGACACCTACAAAAAACAGTCACTGAACCAAGCCTACCATGGTTTATATTATAATTGATGCAAATTTCACTCAAAATCATTCACAAACTGCGAACTATGCGTCTTTTATACTTTGGAATGACAATTGTAAACACAGAAGATGTATGTCTAGTGAGGCTAGTCTGGATAGAAAAAAAAGACTCTTGTGCAACGGAGAATGCATTATTCGGCATCTACAGCAGCAGAAGAATGAACGGCCTTTTGCATTGAATGCTTACATGGTTCAATCATAGGTAAAACACATTTTACTTGTTGCTATGGATATTGTGTATATCACTCCCCATTTGTCAAAGGTTGGGAATTACATCTGAAACATCACACACCATTCTCTTGCTACATCAGATACTGATGAGTTGTTAACAGTCCCCTTCCTTACTTCCAAATCTTTGAACATGAACAACTACAGCATCCAGAGGAAGAGGGTCCAAGATTTGAAGATCCCCATTTGAAAAGCAGGTTCTTGCAGCATCAGTATAAAGAAACAGACTTAATGTTTTTTGCTGGTGACCTTACATCAGAACTGGGAAAAGCTCCCAAAGAAAGAATTTGAATAAGGGGCTGAAAGGACAAGGACAAAAGAAATGTCTGTGATTGGGTGAAAATCAAGAGAGATAAAATGACAGGCACATCTTTTTTCACTGTTTCTTTTCTTGCCCCATCACCTTTCTCTTTAGTCCTGAAAAACCAACTCAGTTACCATTCAATCACTCCTCTCTTCCAGTCTGTCATAAATGTCCTTCTGTCTTTGTTCGGCCCTTTGGTTGCTCAAAGTCTACTGTATCTAGATTGTTTCCCAGTTCTAAGTAAAAGTCCCAAGTTTGTTTCTCTTTACAAATGCTCCCATTTGCTATTTCAGGCACTCAGTTGGGCTGTTATCTAACAGGCATCTCATATAGCAGCCACTGTGACGGCTGGCAATGCAGTAGAGCCAAGGTTATGTCATCTCTTCTGCTATAGCAAGTACCATAGGATGGTAATGAACTGAGAAACCTAATGAACAGAAAATGAACTAAAATCATTTCCCACTGGCACAGCTCCAGCATTAAGCACAATCCTGCATCAAACAGAGAACAAATTCCTCATCGAGGATTTGGCAGCTCCAGCTTACTGATCTCTCAGTGACCATTTGGAAAACAAGTTCACAAGCAAAAAAATGAACAGATCAATCTCTTAGGTACCATAATTTACAGGTCTCACTGTACTTCCAAAGTGATTTGTTAAGTGTTCTGGGATGCCCTGAGGATGTGAAAACATCATAGTAGTAGATGTCCACAGCATAGAAAAAGACCCTTTAGCCCGTTGACCCTGCGCCAATCAAAAACAACCGCCTAACTATTCTAATCCTATTTTCCAAGACATGGCCCATAGCCTCATATGCCTTGGACCTGCAAGTGCACATCTCAATACTTCTAAACTGTTATGAGGGTTTCTGCCTTGACCACCCTTACAACCAATGAGATTCAGATTGTCACCACTCTCTGGGTGAAAAAAAAACCCCTCACATCTATTCTAAACCATCCGTCCCTTAAGTTAGATCTATGCTTCCTGGTCATTGATCCCTCTGTCAAAGGGAAAAGATCCTTTCATTATATCCTGTCTATACTTCTCATAATTTTATACATTTCAATCATATCTCCCCTCAGTTTCCACTGCTGCAAGGAAAGCCACCAGTCTGTTCAAACTCTCTTCATAACTGAAATTCTCCAGCATAGGTGACATCCTGGTAAATCTCTTCCTCACCTTTGGGGGGTGGCGAATGTAACTACAATATTGAAAAAGGGAGGTAGAGAGAAAATAGGGAATTATAGACTGGTGAGCCTAAAATCAGGAGTGGCGAAAATTCTCAAATCCGTTGCGAAGGATTTTATAGCAGAACATTTAGAAAGCAGTGGCAGGATCAGACAGAGTCAGCATGGATTTGTAAAGAGGCAATCATGCTTGACAAATCTTTTGGAATTCTATGTAGATGTCACTAGTAGAGTTAACAAGGGGGAGCCAGTTGACATCATATATTTGGACTTCTGGTAAGCGTTTGACAAAGTACTACATTAGTGATTAACGTGCAAGACATAAGCACATGGAACTGGGGGAATGGATAAAAAACTGGTTGACAGAGAGGAAAGAAAAGAGTAGGAATTAATGGGTCCTTTTCAAATTGGCAGGCAGTAACAAGTAGGGTGTCAAAGGAATTAGAGCTGGAACTCCAGCTATTCACAATATATATTGATGGTTTGGGTAAGGGAACAAAATGTAATATCACCAAATTTGCAGATGATACCAAGTTGGGTGGGAGGGTGAACTGTGACAAGGATACAGAGATCGTTCCAGCATGATCTGGACAGGTTGGGTGAACGAGCAAATCAATGGTAGATGCAGTATAATTTGAGTAAATGTGAGGTTATTCACTTTGGAAGCAAAAACAAGAAGTCAGATTACTACCTGAATGGCAGTAAATTGGGAGAGGGGAGTGTGCAGTGGGACCTGAGTGTCCTTGTGCATCAGTCGCTGAAGATAAGCATGCAGTTGCAGCAGGCAATAAAGAAGGCAAATGGTATGTTGACCTTCATTGCGAGAGATTTTGAGCACAGGAGCAGGGATGTGTTGTTTCAGTTGCACAAGGTCTTGGTGAGACTAAGTCTGGAATATTATGTGCAGTTTTGTTCTCCTTTTCTGAGGAAGGATAATTTTGCCCTCAAGGGAATGCAGTGAACGTTTACCAGGCTGATTCTGGGGATAGTGGATCAGACGTATGAGGAGAGATCGACAAGTTGGGATTATTTTCGTTGTTGTTCAGATGACTGAGGGGCGATCTCTTAGAGACTCAAAAAATTCTAACAGGACTGGACAAGGTAGATGCAGGGAGAACGTTCCTGACGGTAGGTGTGTCCAGAATCAAGGGTCACAGTATGAGGATTTGGGGTAGACGATCCAGGTCAGAGATGAGGAGACATTTCTTCATCTGAAGAGTGGTGAGCCTGTGGAATTCATTACCACAGGAAGTAGTTGATGGCAAAACATTGAATGTATTCATTAGGCGACTAGATATAACACTTGGGGCAAATGGGATCAAAGGCCATGGGGAGAAAGGGGGATTAGGCTACTGAGTTGGATGATCAGCTGTGATCGTGAAGAATGGCAGAGGAGGCTCAAAAGGCCGAATGGCCTCCTCCTGCTCCTATCTTCTATGTTTCTATGTTTCTGGTTTGGTACACTTACATCCTTCTTATAACATAGATTCCAGAACTGCACAGAATACTCTAACTATGGTCTAACGAAGTTTTTACACAATTCCTGCATATCTACCCCTGCTTTTAAACACTATGTCTTGGCTAGTAAAGGCAAGTATTGCATTTTCCTTTTTAACCATTTGACCTATCTATCTCATAGCCTTAAGAGACCGGTGTACATACGTACCTAGTCCCTCTCATGCTGTGCTTCCCAGGTTCCTGTTGTACATCATGAATTCTCTTGCCTTGTTTGTCCAGCCAAAGTGCTTCATATCTCACACTTACCCAGATTCAATCCAATTTGCCACTGATCAGCCCATCTGATCAGTTCATCTATGTTCTCCTGTAATCTAAGGCTATCCTCCTCACTGTTTACCACCCCATCAAATTTTGTGTCACCCACGAACTTATCACCCCTTCATTCAAATATAAATCATTTACATATACTACAAACAGCAAGGGCACTAACACTGATCCCTGTTGAACCCCACTGCTCACAGGATTTTAGTCTCAAAAACTCCTTGACCATTACCTTCTGCTTTCTACCACTCCGGCTCAGATTAGATAAATTTCCTTATATCCCATGGGCTCTTACCATTGCTATTAGTCTTCTACGCGGGACCTTATCAAAAGCCTTGCTGAAATCATAGTGTCACAGAATCATAGAGTCATACAGAATGGAAACAGTCCCCTCAGGCCAACTATTCAATGCTGACCAGACTTTCCAAAGTAACCTAGTCCGATTTGCCTGCATTTGACTCCTATGCCTTTAAACATTTCCTATTAATTTACCTGTCCAAATGTTTTTTTTTAAATGTTGTAACTGTACCTGTGTCTACCAAGTCCAAGTAGGCTACATCAAATGCATTGCCCTCATCTGGTTGTCTCTTTGAAATGTTCAATAAAGTTGGTCAGACATGTCCTTCCTTTGAAAAAACCACATTTATTGTTCTTGATTAATCCCTGCCAGTTCAAGGGCAGGTTAATCCTGTCTTGCATCCAATAGTTTCCCCACCACCGGGGTTAGATTTCAATCAAATGGTCAACAAGGAGTTTCCTTCAATGGGTTTTTAAGCTATTTATGGACTTTGTTTCTTAATATTTCAGAGAACATTATACTGGGACTTTGTTTTTTCATGAGCCTTAATGCCAGTGGATTAATGGATTTTTTTGCTCAGTGCATCATTACTGATCCAATGGACCTGAAAGTGTATCCTTCCACTGAGGTGTTTTGAGGAAAGGTCTGTGGCAGGTGCTCTGTGTCCATTCAGCAGTATCCACAGAGTTATTCGCATGGCTTCATAAGCTCCAAACCTTGTGCTAGATTGTAACAGCAAGTAAACTACCACAGATAAATATTCAGGGATTGTTTAGTGTTATGACGATTGTTAATTGGTAGATTTATACTTTACTCCCATGTCAAAAGTGTCTGCCAGGATAACCATTGTTTGGGAACATCTGTTTTGTCTCATCCGTTAAGGTATAACCTGTGACAAATCATGTGTTTTCGCACCAAGCTTGCATATTATTACAGAATTCTTTTGAGGCTAAATACGAAGTTTCCCTGATACTGACATGCACAGTTGGACTTGGGAGCATAACAACAGCGTCAGCTATAAGCCTTGTCCTTCTTCCAGGAAGAGGGAAAATATAGGCTTCTGAGTATCAAACAGGAGTTCATTGTAGTCATGCCATTGTGTACAATTTCAGCTTTAGTGGGTGTCAGAATTTGTTTCTCTCAGTTGCTCTGTTATTTAACTATTGACTCTTACCTGTGCTTGCAATCTTCCCACTGTCCTGTTTTTGCCAGTCAACACTTTGCCTTTTACCCCTTCAGTCCTGGGAAAGCCTTCTTACGGTATGAGATACAATTTGAGGCCTTCAGAATTTTTGCCAGTTAGAGATTCCACTTTAAGTATTGCTATCTATTTAAATCTCACCTAAATGCAAGTTAGCTTGATGTATAAATGTAAGAAAGTGTAACTATAATTCTTTAGTGAGATCACACCGTGACTATATTGGTCTCTGTACCTTACATAGAACCTTAGCGGGGGGAAATGTAGATTTATTAGATTGATTCTTGAGAGATGGGAAAGTTGTTCCATATGGAGGTATTGAGTAGAGTGGGCTTACATTCTTTCAAGTTTAAAAGATTGAAAGGTGATTTTATTGAAACATATAACATTCTGAGTGGATTTGACAGGGTCAATGCCTACTGGCTCTTTCTATTGGCTGGAGAACATAAAACTAAGAGGCATAGTCTCAGGGTAGGGGTCAGCCATTTAAGATTGAGACCTTCATTCAGGCACTTGCAAATCTTTGAAATCCTTTACCTCACAAGGCTAAGGATGCTTAGTCATTGAGCACATTCAAGGCTGAGATCAATAGATTGATAAGACCTCTTAGGGGAATCAAAGGTGAATGGGGAATTGCCTGAGAAGATGAAACTGAGGTCAAGGATCGGCCATGATCTCAGTGAATGGCAGAGGCTGCTTGAGACGCTGTATTGCCACTCCTGCTCCTATTTCTAGTGTTCAATTTTTTTTCTATCTCCATCACAAATGTGGCTTTCTCCACTTGTTTTAAGTCTGTATGTAGATCTCTGAACAACTATACAAAGACGCCCACGAAATTTCAGTGCTGTTGTTGTGTAACGTTCTGATAAAATTCGTTTCAGATTTTAAAAATTTGGTCCTTTGACCCAGACACATCATAAAGCATTGAAGTGAGAATTTGTTTTCAGCCTTTAATTCAAAACATTTTCTTAACACCTGTTTACACAATATGAATTGAATTTCTGTTTGACGTGACCTGATCATTCGGTGTAAAATTGGCAAAACATTTCCACAGCCTCTCCATTAAAATTCAGGCAGGTTAGCAGGAATTAAATTATTTGCTCCCATCATGGGAAAATCAAGAATTTAATTTGTATTGACTGCAAAGATGACTAACATAGGAATAGGCAAGACAAGTGAATTAAGAGACATCGTTGAAGCAGTGATTCTTCACAGATCTCACCGAAAAGATAAAAAAGAATTAATATTGTTCTATTTTGACTAACATTTGCATAACATTTTGCAAGCGTTTTTTACTAAATCCGTTCACAGGTTCCAACAAACATCATCCATCAAAAAGGGTACTGATGAATCTATGTCAAAGGTTTCTCAATTATCTCCTGGAAGCAAAACAAAAATAAAAACGAATGGATAATGACATGTTAGGCAGGACATCACTTATAGTTGACTGGTCACAATTGTCAAGGTTCAGTTCCATTTAGCTTTGTGTTGGTGAAAGAACTTTACATTTGGGGATATGCGAAGCATTCTACCACTGCTGCCTGCCCCCAGGCTACCTCTGAGTGCCAGTCTTGTCACTGGGTTTCTTATCTGATGCTCTGTTGAAATTAACTGCATATGCTGGCTGGCCGAAGCATTAGAGACAGACTTTAAATCAGCCATTTATCAACATATCCAAAATATCACCAAGTACAATGCCTTCACTTTTAACTCTTTCAGTGATGATCCCGATTACTATACACTGCTGATTTCATTTCACTCCATGAATATGAATCCTGAAAGGTAAAGAAATAATAAAGATAGAGATAAAGAAATAAAAGGCGCTATTTATCTTTCTTGTGTCAATAAAGGGAATTCTTTGACATATAATGGAAAAAGTCAAAATCTCTTTACAGCAAAACTTTTAAAAAAAACTTTACAAAATGCACTTAGGTTGTTGCATGAATTCTCATACGATCATTCTGGTGAATTTAGCTTTCTGCTCTGTGTCTGCAATGAAATTCCATTTGCCTTTGCCTAAGACCTGAATGGAATGGGAGAAAAGTAGCTTGAAAAGAGCCGGTGGTTTCTTCATAATAACTGCAGCAAGAACTGTCAATCATTATCATCAATCTCTGATTTGATGTCCTTAAAAATATTATGGAAATGTAATATCACTGGTGTGATTCAATCATTGCTGTTGGGTGAATCTTGCCAGTTAAATGTCTGCCAAAAGTGCCTTTTAGTCAGTATCATTCATTTTAAATATTCAACTTTTATTTAAATCCTTTTTTGTCCCTTGCATTATCTGAAACTCAACTTTAAATTCAGAGAACGTGACCTAATCTTAGATTCTACCATGTAACTTAACAGTTGCATGCATTCTGACAGAATTTGTTGCAAAGATTTTCTCCAAAATTGTGACATTTTGCGACTTTTTGTTTTAGTTGTTTCACATCCCATACATTTTCTCACTTTGCTCTCCCTGTGCCCATTAAATAATATTTTACTTTGTTGTTCTGAGATTAGGTTCTTTAGTTTTATTGCTATCAATATCTACTTTCATTAATATGCCAGATCTAATAATATTATGACTAATTGAATCTAAATTATGCCCTACGTCTAGGTTGGTGATTATTTTTAACATTCTGCTAAATAATAAATCTAATTTGACATGTGCTTTGGAGCACTGATTCACATATTGGATCAAAGTAAAGAATCTTGCACTATCAGAATACATTTATTTTCTTCCCCCAGGGTGACCCTGTTCTGCTCACTTAATTCCCAGATAACTAAATTGTCCATGGCCACAACTGTATGTTTTTCTGCAGCTTTCCTTACTTGGCCACAGAGTTCACAGTCAGTCTGCTCATGTCATGCTTTTGGACTATAACAGTTGTCCATATTCATTTTTTGCTTTTTTTTATCTAACAGATCCTGACAGATTCTCCTCCAGAAGAAATGCTTCTTAGTTATATATATATTAGGTGGTTGGGGAACATGAGAGCTATTATTATTGTTTCCAAACTGTTTGACGGCATCAATGATCATATCCAGTTTGTTCAGTGATCAAGTTACATTCAGTGTCTTAATCTGACCTTTTTTTCCCGCTGTTTCTTGGAGAAGCATTCTTTGCACTTTGAGATGTACTATCAAATACATAATTGTTAACTTTTCCGGAGCCAAAAACTGATGCCAATGAAAAGGTAAAGATGGGAAGGACGTCTAACTGATGGTCAATTCATTAGCATATTAGTTGAAAAGTACACAATCTCTCAATTTTCCCTGAACTTGAGGAAAGTCCAGTGTTGGGACAAAGAGCCAATGATAGGTAGCCAATTCAAGGTTGCCCCAATTGGGCCATCACTCAAAGTTGGTGTTAACCACTTAATGGTGGAATGATGCTCACTGACTGGCAGTTTATTTCATTATTCTTTACTTATTATTTTTATTGTTGTTGTGATTTCTAATGGGATTGTCAAATTTGTGTTACTGCCTGGATAAGGTTTAATACTTTCTTTTGTTTACAGTCAGCAAAGTTTAAAATCCAAGATACTAAAGATGAGAATAGACCTACAAGAATCTTCTATTTTGAACAAACAAATTGTTACCACACAAAGTCAGAACCACAAAATAATTCACAATATATACAGAACTTATATTCTAACATTAAGAATTAAAACAGCTAAGACATATCCTGCAGATTTCCCAACATGTTAGTCATACTGTGGACCACCAAATCTCATTAAAACTTTGTTTCCTTATAAGTGGTCCAATTCTTCAATTCTAAAGATCTAGCCCTGAAACTACTGCAAGTTACATTCCATCTTGGACTGCCTCAATGGCTGTTCATGTCCTGGTAAGTCAATTTCTTCCACTGAGACTGCATTCCACTGGTTTCCTGAGGCTACATTCCAGCACCAAAGCATGGGCAGAATTCCAGCACGCCAAACAAACACTAACATACATATAAATGAAATAGGTGCAGGAGTAGGGTTGCTAAGCCTCATGGAAGATTGTTTTGTTACATTTAGACTATGAGACCACAAGATATAGGATCAGAATTAGGCCATTCAGTCCATCAAATCTGCTCTGCCTCTCAATTATAGCTGATATGTTTCTCAGCGCCTTTTCCTTCCCCTGTTCATAGTCCTGATGCCCTTACTAATTAAGAACCTTCTTACCTCCGTCTTAAATATACCCGATGATTTGGCCCTTGTGGCAATGGGTTCTTCAGATTCACTAACCCCTGGCTGAAGAAATTCTTCTCCATTTCATTTCTGAAGGGTTGTCCCTTCACTCTGAGGCTGTGCCTCCAGGTCCGAGTCTCTCCTATCAGTGGAAACATTATTCCATGTCCACTCTAGCCAGGCCACTCAGTTTTCTGTACATTTCAATGAGATTACTGCCCCCTGCCATCCTTCTAAGCTTCATCCAGTACAGACAAGAGTCTTGAAATGCTCCTTGTACGACAAGCCCTGCAACCCTGGAATCATTTAGTAAACTTCCTTTGGGGTCCTTCCAAAGCCAGCACATCCGTCTTCAGATAGGGCGCTCAAAACTGCTCACAATATTCTGAATATAGTCTGACCAGAGCCTTATATAGCCTCAGCAGTACTTTGCTGCTGTTGTATTCTCACCCTTTCAAAATGAGCATTAACATTGCATTTTCCTTCCTAGCTGCCAAATGAACCTGCGCGGCAGTTGGGTAGGGTGCTCCAGCTGGAGATTGCCCAATCTGTCTGATCTTTCTTTTCTGTTTCTTTTTCTCTGTTGTGTTTTTCCTCTTCTGTGTTTTTCCCCTTTTGCCAGTGGCCTCAAGCAGAGTGGGGACAGCCATCCACCTGGAGCGGAGCAGGGATGGCAGCCATTGTGCCCAGAGTGATGCAGGGGCAGTCAGCAGCTTGAAGTGGGACAGGGATGGCCACCAAGCCCAGAGAGAAGATGGCTACTGGTTAGGAACTCGTGGATCCCAGTTAGATCACAAGGAAGGCCTTAAAGAAAGACTGTAATATCTATCTTTTTGGCTTTATTTCTTATTTTCTAACTTACACTGATACTATGACTGTCGATAATGTAGTGTAACTTCCTTTTCTTTATTTTCTGTGTTTTTTGCACCTAAGATGGCACCTTCTGTTGGCGACATTGTACACTTTCCACTGTGTTCCTGATCTTCTGTAACTTGAGTAAATTTGACCATAAAACTAATTCTGTTTCTAATTCTACTGTTAACCTTAAGACAATCCTGAACTAAGACTCCTAAGTCCATTTGTGCTTCAGATTTCTGTAGCCTTTCCCTATTTAGAAAATAGTATATGCCTCTATTTTTCCTACCTAAGTATATAACCTCACACTTTCCCACATTGTAACCTGTTTGTCATTTTGACCAGATTGCTAACCTGTCCAGGTCCTTCTGCAGCTTCCCTGCTTACACAACACTACCTGTCCCTCAACTGTCTTTGTGTCATTGGCAAAATTAACAACAACGGCCTCAGTTCTTTAGGCCAATTGTGAATGTATTATGTGAATAGTTGTGGTCCAAACATTGACCCCTAATGAACTGTACTAGTCACCAGTTGCCATCTGTAAAAAGACTCCTTTATTCTCATTTCTGCCTTCTGTCAGTCAGCCAATTGCTATCTATGCCAGTGCCTACCTCTGAAATGTGGACTCTTAACTTATTTAGCAGCCTCCTGTGTGGCATCTTGTCAAAACTTTCCAGAAATCCAAATAGTTCATGTACACTGGCTCTCCTTTGTTTGGAAAGTCGCTTGTCTTGCTGCAGATTGGTGTCACTGAACATTACCAAACAATCATCATTGGTGTATTCCTCCTTCTTTTCATGCATGATTAGCATGCCATACGTTGGTCTGACCTGTCTTCTGTTCCTTCACAATGAAGCACCATGATCAATGATGACTTTGTATCATTTGGGCTGATTGCATATTTTAGAAACCTTTGCTGATCACCGAGTATTTGTACTTATATTTCCACTTGTACTGTCATCTCAGTACTGTTTTAGTAATACTCAACCTATTTGCTTGCCATGAGTCTCCATCATTCTCATTTACCTTTGCAAAAGATTGCCATGTGTCTTGGAATGATTAGACCATTGGTTGCTTCGCAAAGTTGTGTGCATTTAGTCTCTGAGCAAAGTTGTGCTGGGGATTGTAATTCCTCCTCCAATGTTACACAAAAATACAGCAATGCAATGTGAAAATATTATACTGTTGCTGAACGTATGATGATCTTTGATTTGATCGTACATGCCTTTCATTTTGCTGGATTGTTAGAGTCAGGATACTAAGGTAACAGTGTGATTATAGTCACTCCCCATTTAGTGCACGTGTCCTGAAACAGTGAATAAAAATCTAATGTCTGACAGTGTCTATCCCACAATAGTGGTCATTTGTGTCAGCAATGATTTGACTCATTTTGTTGTTAAGCCATTGAACAACATGAAACTCAGATAAGTAATCAGTCACTAAGCTGTGGCATTCCCCATACACTGTGAATAGGTCTGTCTCTTTGCTGGAATTGTAACATTTGGCATGCCTTTTATGACTGTAGTGTAACACAGACACTATATCCTTGTATTAGGAGTGGCTTGCTCATGACAAACCAATTTTATGTCTGTATGGCCAAAACGAATGAATATTCTCATGTACTTCTTGAAACATCAGACCATCCCTGGATTATAATTTCTTACAACTGCTGAAGTTCCTCATCTTTGGCAGTTGTCAATTGTGATTGTTCTTCCTTGCTCTGGCCAAAGCTTAACAGATGAGGATTGACGATGCAGTCATGAACACTTATATGTAGATCAGGAAGAATATTATGGTTTTTGTGGATTAGTTAACTGCTCAGTGCTTCAGAAACATGGCTTATATCTAATTTCAAATTCATATTCTTGCACTTTGACTCATTAGCAATTTATGGCAGATCATTGCTAGTGGCCTTAGGTCTTTTACAACAGTGAATCTCATGCCAAGTAACAACATATGCAGTCAGTAATGGAGTGGTTCTGTTGTGCAGATGACAGCATTTTCAAAAGAAAAACAAATGGTTCCTCATCATGCAAAAGACACCTATCTAGACACATTTTCACTGCACTCACTTTGAGAATTGTGTCTTCCACGTGAGTGCAGTATTGCAGTGTTCAAAATGTTGTTGATGAAAACTGCTCCAGAAAATTGGAGAAGTATTGGTGATCATTTAACCATGTATACAGGATGCTCTTCTCGAGCAAAATAACCTCATGGAGGTACCTTTGTGCAAAGTTTGGAATAGGTGGCTGGAGGAAGTTAAAAATCTGATGCAATGATCTCCCTTATTCTGTAGGTGTGAAATTTGCTAACATTCCTGATTACTTTTCACACCCTTGCTGACCAAGTATCTATCTATCCCTGCCTTAAAATCATTCAAAGATTCTGCTTCTACCTCCTTTTGAGGGAGTTCCAAAAATTCACCATCCTCTAAGAGAAAAGAAAACTCCTTATCTCTGCTTTATTTCCGACATGGGGAAACATCTTTCTTCCTTTGATTGTCCCTCAGGTTACTTAGGCTTCAATCAACTCACCCCTTACTTTTCTAAACTGCAACCAATCCAAGCATAATCTGTCCAAACTTTGGAAAGAAGACAATTGCCCTTTTCAGATATTAGTCGAGTACAGTAGCTTTCAATCAACTGGTGTGTCATGAGAATAGTCCAAGTGCGCAGTGAAATTTTGTATAAAGGTAATGAAAATCAATGCAAAACGAGCATTTTTTCATCATAAACATATTCTATCCAACCAAAATTACAACTCATAATACTTGTGACAGTTAACACTCAAATTAAAATCGAGACATCTGTCTTTTGATACTTAAGTGAACATGCTACGTGTAGGTGGCCCAACATAACCATAGTAAATGTAAGTAAATGTGACATTTATGAACATTCAATTCTATGAGAAAAAGTGGATGTGCAGTTGAATTGTTTGTTCCATTGAAGTGTAGTGTGATTTTGAAGGGCTGGAAACCATTGGTCTAGTAAATATCTGAACCATTTCCAATGCATTTACATCACTCTTGAATAAGGAGACCAATACTCTGGTCCAAATGTGGTCTCACCTCTGCCCTCTCTAACTGCAACATAACATTACAGTCTTTGAATTCATTTCATTATTAGTTTTCCTGATTATTTTCAGTATCACCATATTAAGCTTGCATGATTGATGCACAATAACACCCAGTTACTTCTGCATTTCAGAGCTCTCTAATTTATGCCCATTGTGATAATATCCTTCCTTTTTATTCTTTCTGCCAAAATTGACTTTTTTGCCATTTCCAATATTATATTCCATTTGCCAGATATTTGCCCATTGTTTAATTCGTTAAACCTGTGTAGTCTCCTTCTGAGAGGACAAGGTGTAGAGCTGCATGAACACAGCAGGCCAAGCAGCAGCAGAGGAGCAGGAAAGCTGACGTTTTGGGTCTGGACCCTTAAGAGTTGTCTGCAACTTGTGTTAATACCTATGTCTGTGTCGTCGGCAAATTTATTAATCATTCCTTTGGTCCTTCAATCCAATTCATTTCTGTAAATTATAAGCAGTTGATGCCCCAGAACTGATCCTTGTGGCTTGTCAACCAGAAAGTAACCGATTTATGCCTGCTCTCTGTTTCCTGTTAGCTAACCATTCTGCTATCCATGCCAGTCTGTTATTTTCAACACCATGAGCTTTTATTTTCCACAATAACCATAATGATGTGGCACCTTATCAAATATCTCCTGCAAATCTGTGTACAATATATTCACTGTTTCCACATTATCCATAAAGCGCATTACTTTCCTGAAGGACGCCAATAAATTAGTTAAACATTTCCCTTTCAGTGTTGACTCTGACTGATTGTGTTGATTTTTGTTAACTGCCTGTTACAATGTCGTTAATAATAGCTTCTAATATCTTCACGTTAATAGATGTTAAGCTAACTGACCTGCAGTTTCCTGCTTTCTTTTCCCTTTTTGAATGAAGGATTTACATTTGCCTAATTCCAATCTAAAGAACCTCCCTGAATTTAGAGAATTTTGGAAATTTAAAGCTAATGAAGCAACTATCTCATTTGCCACTAATTTAAGACACAAAGATAAAGCCCGTCAGGCAGGCTGTTGTGGTGCAGTAGAAGTATCCTTACGCCTGTGTCAGGAGACCTCAGTTCACGTCCCAACTGCTCAAGAGTTGTTTCGTAACATCTCTGGACAGATAGATGAGAACGTAAGGACAGGTGGAAAATGATTAAAACCCACTTGGCACAAAGGCTTGTCAACCCCAGTTCCAAAAATTTCTCAATACCAGTTCTCTGGTAATTGTGCATTTTTTCAGTTTGTTCTTCTCTTCCAGTTCCAGACTTATAGCTATTTCTGGAGTGTTCCTTGAATTGGCTATGGAAAAGGCTGATATATAATGTCAATACATTACATCTGCAAACTCCTTATATTACATTATTAATTCTCCAAACTCACTTTTTAATGGACCAAAGCTTACTTTTGTTAACATTTTTATTTTTAAAAATATTTACTTTACCTCCCACTAACAGTTCTTATATCTCAGCTAGCTTTCTCTAATACTCTAAGTTTTCCCTTCTTATTGATCTTTTAGTCATTCTCTGATTGTTTTAGTTTGATCAGTGTCTTGATCTGCCACAAATCTTTCCACAATTACGTATTTTTTCTTTAAGTATTTGGTTAACCGTACGTGGTAGGTGTTTACTTGGAATTTTTTTCTTATTGAAGTGTATCTATTTTGCGTATTCTGAAATATCTTCTTAAAGATTTGACATTATTTCTCTGTTGAATTATCTCTTCACCTAATCTGCTAGCTCACTGCTGTCTTTACTTCCATGTCCTCATAATAGCTCTTAGTAAACTTTAAACTACTATTCTTCTTCCCCTCAAACTGAACATAAAATTCAATCACATTATTGTTGCTGTTACCTATGGTGCCTTCGTTAATGTTTATTAATGAATCCCATCGCATGGCATAACACTATACTTAGTATAACCTGCTGTTTTGTCGGCTGCAGAATGTGCTGTTCCAAGAAACTATTCTGAAAATACTCTGTCGTCTGTTTATTTGAGCTACCTTTGGTCATCTGTATTTCCCAATCAATTCATACATCAAGATCCCTGTGACTATTGAAGCACTTTCTGACAGGCTCCCACTATTCCTTCCTTTATACTGCATCCTCCAGGGTCGATATTGTAATGTGGAGGAGCCGGTGTTGGACTGGGGTGGACTAGGTCAAAAGTCACACGACATCAGGTTATAGTCCAACAGATTTATTTGAAATCACAAGCTTTTTAAGCGCTGCTCCTTTGTCAGGTGACGAAGGTGATGTTCATCTAACAAAGGGGCAGCACTATGAAAGCTTGTGATTTCAAATAAACCCGTTGGACTATAACCTGGTGTCATGTGACTTTTGACCATATGGTTATTGTTAGGGTTCACTACATCTGAGGTTTCTGAAAGCTCTGCTTTTTCTCAGCTCCACCAAGCAAATGTGGCTTTTGGGATATGTTTACCATAACCTTTAGCTGCTCCGAACTGTCAATCATAGAACCGTTCAATCCCTATGTTGTGGAAGCAGACCATTCAGCTCATTGAATCCACACTGATCCTCTGAAGAGCAACCACCCTAACCCCATAACTGTATATTTCCCATGGCTAATCCAACTCACCTGCACATCCCTGGACACTATGGGCAATTTCCCAAGGCTAATCCACATAACCTACACATCTCTGGTCAGTGGTTTCCAAAGACGCTTTAGATAGGATGCTAACAATTCTTTCATCCTGTCAACAAATTATTCCAGTAAGCACATAGAAGCTCCACCCATTTCCATGATACTTTCATCTATTCTGGGCTATTGGGTAGAGCAACCTTTCAGATTTCACTGAATACTTTTAAACTAATTTACTTTTAACTCCTTAAACAGATAATCTTTTATATTCTCATTCTACTTTTCTAGCTATTAAACCTGTTAAAGCAACAGGATCTGAACCTTTTAGGTATGATAAACTTCTACGTGATTCAATTCTAATAATCCCATTTTGTACAGTT
This sequence comes from Stegostoma tigrinum, assembly GCF_030684315.1. Taxonomy (NCBI): domain Eukaryota; kingdom Metazoa; phylum Chordata; class Chondrichthyes; order Orectolobiformes; family Stegostomatidae; genus Stegostoma; species Stegostoma tigrinum. Next base: position 47,872,952 of record NC_081357.1, on the reverse strand, counting down.
AAACATTCAATTGTAAAATGAAAGATATATTTTAACACAAATTCATGGACCATGATCTTGATATTCACGGAAAAGGTAATGAATATAACTGTTTTTATGGTTCTTTACTTTCCATATTCAGGGATAAGATATTTTCCGTTTTCTGAACTCAGAATATAGTAGCATTCCTAATTTTAAAAGATAGGAAACCTTTGATTATGCTTAGCATAGTAGAGTTATTTCAAAGGAAAATAATACTAATTTAATCATGAACAATATTGAACAAATTGCCCAGATTATTCATACCTAGTGGTAAAAGAATAAGTTCAAAGTGATTGCAATATTAAATATTTTCATTGTACTGCATTAGAAATTTATATTAAAATATGGGATATATTAAAATGCTTTTTAAATCATTGTAAATTTTGTATTAGGTTTGTGCAAATCTTCTTTCTGAGCAAACATATGCTATTCATAACTTGGATTTTTAATATTATGTATTTGATTGGTTAAATTAGGATTGATTTGAGGATTGTATCCAGCAAGCATTAATCATAGCCTTGAGTACTTTTTTTCTTGAAACCCTCGTCATTCCCTCTACCTAAAATCAGAAAGTGTTGGAAATACACAGCAGGCCAGCCAGTCAGCTGTAAGACATAAAAGATAATTTAATCTTCTGGGTGAACAAATTTGCTCCTATTGATGTGGTTCTTTTCTCTGTAGGGAAGGTTGTCAGGATAACAAATCATTCTGTAGTCACAATGAATATCATTTTGTTTAAAATTCTGAAAAACAAAACATGAAGGGTCGATCCCTTCACTCATCAACTGGCCTATCTACTTTGTCAATCTTGCCTGGTCAAAGGAGATTAATTACCATCAGTTCAGGTTGGAGTGGTTAATTTTATGATTTGCTGGCTAAAGGTTAAACCTCCAACTTGTTTAGTTTGCATTGTTGGATAGTTTTTAAATAGCTAGCTGGTAATTGGCTTAACCCATCTCTGCTGAATTTCACAGAAGGCCTTAGAAATAGACCCCAAACACAGAGTTAAACTTCCTAAAACCATTTTTGAGTTTGATCAGAAACAGGGGCATATTAATGGAAAGCAAGTTGTGAGTCAAGACTTTTTTTCCCTAAATTAGTTAAAAAGAAGATTTTGTTCCCATTTATTAAATTCTTTAATCAATTTACATTTGATACGCAGCCTTTGTTCTTTTTTTTCCCCTGCACAGCTTTTACATGAGAAAGAAATTAATTGCAGCACTAGACTGAAGAAAAAAATTAAATATGCAAAAATCAGAAGGTTAGAAAAAGGCACTGATTTAACTTACATTGGTTGGATTCTCTTCAAAAGATGACCTTGAAATATAATCATTCTAATGAGTTAAAATATTCATTTTCACGAATGAAACAGTAATCAAGTCAGTTTCAAAAAGCACCATTAATGAGCTTTTCCTTTGATTGGATATGTCCTGATATATTAATCTACAGGAGGTACCTTCTAGCTGAGACCACCCCACGCCTGCTCATTAGCTGACCTAGCAAGAGACTAATTTGAATGTTTTTGATAAAAATTTCAAGGAATTTTTACTTTAGTGGGATTTCAGCCAATACCAGTAACTTCTGTACAAGTAAACTGTACTTTTTGTAAAGTTAATTAATAGAATTTGAGGATCATTCACTGAAGAGTATTGGCATGCAGTATCTCTAAAAGCAGCACCGCCTCAACATAATCATTGACGCACAAAACAGTAAATTTTGTTAGCGGACGGCTTATTGACAATAAATCATTTGAGACTGCGATCTGATTCGACCATTACAGGACAACCAGGGCAATTTACACTCAGACTAGGTAGATAGACTGCGCTGATGGCAACATGTTTATGCTTCTACTATCTTCTGCCCTGTCCTGTAGAATGTGTATTGGCAGGGGAGCACTTAATCATGCTGGAGGATGACAAGTGGAGAATGCACTATCTACCTAACTCCACCTGATTCAGTCCATTCCATCCTGCCACTAGTAGAGGGCCTTACATGGGTAATTGACTGTTCTATTAAGTGCCTCATATCCTCGCCACTCAACATCAACACAACAGTGGGGGTGTTGGGTCTGCCATATATGGACAAGGATGAGCAAACCCTTTCATGTTTGCTTGCAGGCTCCCAGGGTGGACGGTGGGGCTAGGGTTGAAAGAGGAGTAGGGGTGTTTCTTATTTAAAGGCACTCAGCTCCTGCACCAGCTGCAAGTTATTCCCCTGTCCTTGCTGCTGAGCCCCATTGTCCCACAAAACCCACTCCACAACATCCTGCTTAACATCACTCATCTGTGATAATAAGGTTTAGAGCTGGATGAACACAACAGGCCAAGCAGCTTGATGCTGCTTGGCCTGCCATGTTCATCCAGCTCTACACCTTGTTATCTCAGATTCTCCAGCATCAGCAGTTCCTACTATCTCTGTAATAATTCATCTGTGCTTGGGTCCTTCTTCAATCCAAGGACAAAGATGGGTGCTACATTGATGTCAGTCACTGCTTCCTTAGTGCAGAATTGGGGCAGCCTTTCAGCGGGTCAGCTGTCCGCTCTGAGCTCCTTGATTCTGGGGAACTCTGCTACTGGACTGTCAAGCACCTGTTCAACATGAGATGAGGTGGGCTATCTCCAAAGGACGTCACTCAAGGGTCTTGTCTCCTCCCTACTGAGAACACCACTGTTTCCAAATGTTTCCATTTGGATGTTCCCTCACTTGATAAGGTTTAATTTTGATCAATGGGAACATCAAGGGATAAGGTGAAAATACAGGAAAATAGAGATCAGACAAAGACTAGTCATGATTTGGAATGAGCTGGGCCGCATTACACACTGTTTGCTGAAAGCACAGTTACCCATTAGCTGGTTGGAATAGCTGAATCCATACAAAAGCATTGCTTGACTAATAGTTCGTTCACTGTATTAATTCTGTAAATTGCATAATATTCATTTGCACAAGATAAAGAGATGTCAAATAGTTGTGCTTTCTGTTATTGAAACTTTTATGGGGCTGTAGTAAAAGGAGTTTTAGATAAAAAAAACTATAAAGCTATGAATGAATGACCAGAAACGATTGTTTGTTGTCAAAAAGCCATTCATTAACAAAATTTACTGTTTGTGCATCAATGATTGTGTTGAGGTGGAGTTGCTTTTAGAGATACATCATGACAATACTTTTCAGTGTATGGTCCCATGAACCCTATGATATTGATATTAAAGGGTTCATAGGTTCCAGACAGAGAGTATACTTTGTCTAATGAGTGTTTAACTGTTAAAGCTTGACTTAGAGGATATAAAGGACTGTAGGTGCCATGTACTACATCTCCTTGAAAAGCTGACCCAACTCCATGAATATTGCAGTGTGCTAGGAGATGCCCAATCAGGAGTGCATGGTGTGGGCATGTTACCTGAGCTGGCCTTCACTCTTATCCCAAGGTTCTGGTACTGAGAATGGAACTAAGAATCTTGTTTCCTAGGCTGGGATTGCATTTTTAATGGCAAATCTCGATCATTGTGTTCAATTCCAGGCATCACACTTTAGGAAGGAAATGAAAGTATCAGAGAGGATACAGAAAATATTTCAGAGATGAGAAACTGGAGAAGCTGAAGCTGTTTTCATTGAAGAAGATCGAGCAGAAATTTGGTGGAGGCATTCAAATCATGACGTATGTGGACAGAGTTGATAAAGCTGTTTCCCATTGGTATTCCTCTATCAATTGAAAATGGATTGTCAAAAGAATCAATGGTGACATGAGGCTGCCTGTTTTCAACCTGAGTGATCAGGATCTGGAATGCACTGTCTCAGAGTGTGGTGGAGGCAGTTCAATTGAGGCCTTTAAAAGAAAATTGGATACGTACCTGAAGAACAAACCATAAAAACATCGGAGCTAGCAATGGGAGCAGACAATTCAACCCCTTGAGCCTCCTCTGTCATTCAATACGGTCATGGCTGATCACATTTCAGCCTCAACTTCACTTTCCTGCCCACAATCCATAACCCTTCCACCCATTGCTAATTAAAAATCTATCTGTCCCCTTCTTCAATTTACTTAATGTTCCAGCATCCATTACTCTCAGGGTTAATGAATTCCATCGATTCATAATCCTTTGAAGTTTCATGTCCTCTGTTTTAAATTTGTCACCCTTTAACTTAAACCTATGACCACTTGTTCCAGTTTGCTTTGCAGGGGAAGCTCCAAGTCTACTTTGTCAATGCCCTTTAGCATCTTATATACTTCAAATGGGCTCCTTTCACCCTCTCAACCAAATGTTTCCTTCTAAATTTGCTGAAATTGATGGGAGAGGGAGACTAGGTGAGTTGGCCTGTTGTACCAGATGGGGCAAGAATGTTAAAGGATTTCCAAGGCAATCATGATCTTTATTCAGCCAGCGAATGTTTTTGATCTCTCTAGATCTGAACTTTTACAGGAAGGAAATTGGAAGTCCTTATTCTCTACATCCAATAATTGTGGAGGCAATCAATGTTTCATGTTGGCTTCTGCAGACTATAGATTGTGCAATAGTTATATCTGAAATTAGGAAGCTTTTGGGAGCTAGGGAGAACAGAAACAGTTTCTCAAATCTCAGTAGGTATTTGTAGATAAAGATTTCAAAGTCTTGGAAGAGCCACATTGAGTTCCCTCTAATTTTCTTTTGCCGTGTTTGACCTGTTGTTGAACTGAGAGGTTCCAATAAGTTTGTTTCCTGTTGCACACCTTAAAGAGGCGACTTCTAGTAGCTAGCATGCTTCTCCCTTGCAGCGTAAGTTCTGGACTGATGTCCAATTGCACTCTGGACAGCTTATAGGGAAAATGGTTTGAGGTCGTCACTATTAACACCCAATGAACTTGGATGTGATGATGAAAATACATTCATTTTATTGTGCCTGACTACCGAAGAATAATGTAGAAATTGCCAATGAATATTAGCTCTCCCTTAGTGACGAATGCTGAAGTGGCTGTGATCAGAGGATTAAAGAACATATTCTTTTCCTCCAGCCTCCCCCTGCCTACCCTATTTTGCAGTGACAATAGGAACCTCCTGGGCTGTGTGACTGCAATTGCATGCATATAATGTTACCTCACAACACCGGACAAACATAATTGTCGCCACTTGCCCTAAAATGATACATCTTTCTGCCTTAATGAAGCTGAAGTCACTAAGCCAGAAATTTGTAGTAAAATTTCTGTTGGCCATTAAAAAAATTATGTGGAGTCAGTGCATGAAATGAGCTGTTTCCACACAAATGAAAACCAATTGATCACACAAAAAATTAAAGTATATCCAGAAACTAACAATATCAAACTTATATTCAGCCCTGATGTTGATAATAAAACACTGTGGAATTATTGATAATAACGTGTGAAGCTGGATGAACACAGCAGGCCAAGCAGCATCTCAGGAGCACAAGAGGTGACGTTTTGGGCCTAGAACCTTCATCAGAGAGAGATCTCTCTGATGAAGGGTCTAGGCCCGAAAGGTCAGCTCTTGCGCTCCTGAGATGCTGCTTGGCCTGCTGTGTTCATCCAGCTTCACACTTTATTATCTTGGATTCTCCAGCATCGGCATTTCCCATTATCACTGTGGAATTATTGTTTTTTTTCTTAAATTGAGAGACAGAGAAATTGTTTGAATTTGTTAGTGGGAATTAATTAAAAAATTAATGATCCTCATTTATCCCTCAAAGATCTTAGCTACCCTGCTGCTAATATGTATTCAGAAATTTATCTTCCGTCAACCTTTTATGCAGTTTTTTTTTCTCTTACTGTTTCTAATAATAGTAATCCTGAACAGACTTTAGAATGATCGCCAATCCTCATGACATGTGCCTTGTATCTTTTAATACAAGTCTTTTCAGGTTGTAACTTGCCCCTCAGTTTATCTGCAGACATTTTACCTTATTAAAGCAGTTAATGCCTCTTAACCACATTCTTTAAAAGGATGTTTTGGAAAATGTCATGTTCTCTGTTGTTCCTTTTGTATTTACTGCTTAATCTCTCTTGGAGGTTGACTCATTGTTCTAGAACATGAGAACTAAAAGCAGCAGTAAGCCATTGAGTCCCTTGAGCCTGCTTCATCACTTTAATGATAATGGATGATTGTATCTTGGCCTCAACTCCACTTTCTTGTACACTCTCCATAATCCTTCAACCCACTACTAATTAAAAGTGTGTCTATCTTCTCCTTCAATTACTTAATGTTCCTACATGCAGTGTACACAGGAGTAATACTTTCCCCAGATTCACTACCATTTGAAAGAAATAATTTCTTCTCAATTCTATTTTATATTTGCTCCCACTTATCCTAAAACTATGACATCTCATTCTAGATTATCCCACATGAGGAAGCATCCTCCACACATCTATTTTGTCAATCCCCTTTAGTTTCTTTTGCACATCAATTAAATCTCCTTTCATTCTTATAAATTTCAGATTTACAGGTCTAAACTGTCCAATCTCTCTTTCTGTGAAAAACCCATCATCTCCGGAATCAATCTAATGAATCTCTTCTGAATGCCTCCAATGCAAATATAACCTTTCTCAAGTAAGGGGACCAAAATTGTTGGCAGTGCTTGGTGTGTGGACTCCTGAATGCCTTGTAAAATCGTAGCAAAACTCCCTACTTTTATATTGTACTCCTTTAGCAATAAATGCCAAACTTCAAATGCCTTCCTCATTACCGGCTGTACCTGCGTACTAGTTTTATGCAATTCATGGATGAGGACACCCCGTTTCTCACTGAAGCACTCTGAAATTTCCCTTCATTTCGATCATAGGTTATCTTTCTATTCCTCCAAACAGAATGGGATAACCTCACACTGATCCATGATAAACTCCATTTGCTAAACTTTGGCCCATTTACCTCAATCATCCATAATCATTTGTAAATTGCATATTTTTTCATTAAAACTTATTTTCCCACCTATTTTAGTGTAATCAGCAAAATTGACTATTGTACTTTCTATCCTCGCATCGAAGCCTTTAATATGAATAGTTCTCCTACAATGCGATAGTTGCATTCGTGTGTGATCGCACGCCATAGAAAATTGCATTACAGAAAATTGCTATAGAAAATCGCCAAACTTGTACAGCAGAAAGTTCGCTTATCCAAACAGTGTCCACTATTCATCAATTGTGTTACAGCCAATTTGCATTAATGAAGCACACGTTATTGGAGAACTACCTATATTATGTAAATAACCGAGGACAGCAGAGAAACCTGTGACACCTCGATAGTTACATGTTGCCAACCAGAAAAAGACCCACCTATCACAATGCTCTGTTTCATGTTGTTAGCCAGTACCCAAGATAACAGATTACCCCCAAGTCCATGCGACCTTACTTTGTGTACTAAACATTTGTGCAGAACCTTATCAAATGTTTTGATGTTGTTTTTTCCAGAAGCACAACCTATCTTTCTAAGATAATAAAATGTGAGGCTGGATGAACACAGCAGGCCAAGCAGCATCTCAGGAGCACTCCTGAGATGCTGCTTGGCCTGCTGTGTTCATCCAGCCTCACATTTTATTATCTTGGAATCTCCAGCATCTGCAGTTCCCATTATCTCTGACCTATCTTTCTAAACCTCTGTCCTTAGCCTTCATTACAGTTTCAAATCTAGACCTCATGAGGTTACCACATTAAACTACCACATTAGCCGCTTCTTTTTAGAATCTAGGGTGAGGTTCATCAGAACGCAAGGATTTAGCAGCCAAAAGTTCCACTTGTTTGCTCGCTACTGCTTCTCTAGTGATTATAATTCCACCAGGTTCCTCTCTCCTTGTCACCTCCTGATTTACAACTATCACTTGAAGGTTTTTGCATCCTCTAAGTTTGAGGGATGTTTTTCAGGGCACCATTGCAGCTTCTTCCTCCATGTGTTCTCAAATTAAATAAACTGCAAACCCTAGCAGCAGCTCTGACACTTAAAGATGCGGTGAGAATTGACTACCTTGACATTTGTTCCAGTGTAGCATCAACAAGCCCAGGCAAAATTGAAGTCTGTAGGAATCTGGGAAAAATCACTCCACTAGTTGGGCACAAAAGAGTGTTGTTATGATTGTTGGAGGGTAATCATCTTAGTACCAGGACATTAGTGTTGGAGTTCCTCAGGGAAGTGTCGTAGGCCGTAACATCTTTAGCAGCTTCGTCATTGACCTTCCCTTCATCATAAGCTCAGAGGTGGGCACTATTAACATCCTGAGGACAGCCATCAACTGTAAATTAAACTCAATGAGCCAGTGAAATATTGAATTTATACAAGTTAATCATTGCCTGGGAACTCGCTGGTGAATAATTCATCGCCTGCCTCCCCTAAGCATGTCCACCGTCTACAAGGGACAAGTCAGGAGCATGATGGAATAGTCTTCAGTTCCCCAGATGGATGCAGCTCCAAAAACACCAAAGAAACTTGACATCATCAAAGAGAAAGCACCCTGCTTGCCTGGCATCCTATCACCATCTTAAATGTTTATCTGCTCCACTTCTGAAACACAGTGGCAGCATTGTATACCAATTACAAAATGCACTGTATCAGCTTGCTACACCTCTTCCAACACCACTTTCCAAGACAACAATCTCTCATACCCTGAAGCACAAGAGTACGAGGGATATGGGAATACTACAAACCGCAAGCTTTTCCCCAAACTACACATCATCCTGATTTGGAACTGGAATTGTATCCTTCACTTTGTTGGGCCATACCCTGGAAGTCTCTCCCTAATAATACAAGGGTTTAGCCACACCATGCAGACTGCTGCATTTAAAGAAAGTGACTCACCAACACCTAATGAAGGACAAGAAGGGATGCTAGCTTAGCCAGTGATGCTGATGTCTCATCAACAAATCATAAAGAAGGAAACATTGGCTTGTCACTTTATTTGCCTCTGCTACTTATAGAGACTGTAATGCACAGCTAATGTACAGCTAAACTTAGGTTTGAGTAGAATTCACAAGGTGAAACATTGAGCAAGAATGAGGGAATAGAGAGAAAAAAACAGTGATTGTTGGTACCCTCAGATGCAAAACATCTAGAATCACCATCTCAAGAGATCACCACTTAGATATCATTGAGAGTGTCCATGGCCGATTTCTTTGAGTTTCTTTGAGAAAAGTTTATTATTGATAATGCTCAGACGAACATGAAGTTTACTTGTTGTTGTAGATCATCAGGGAGCAAGTTACAGCTCCAAGATGATATTCAGCAGAGCCTCCAATATCCAAAGTGCATGATTTTTTACATCTGCTTTTCTCCAAATAAATGAACCTCTCCCATTCCTTGACTAAAACACATTACAATTTAACATATAACCCTGTCACACTGTTGGCTGTATTGATACAGATAGATCTGAAATTGTGCACACATCTGGGTAGTTAAATGAGCTAACGGCTGTATGTCCATTAGTTTGGAAACTAACTGCTAGTCTCTCTCAAATGAAGACCATGTAATCATTTTTATATACTTTATTCTCTCTATTCTGGAATACAGGAAACCTGTGTCATCAAGCATAACTTTGAAGCAGGAATGTTAAAATAAATGACATTGTTCAGAAAATCACTTGCAAAGTTATTTTGGGGCCTAATTGCCATAGTTGTGCAGGACCTCTATGTGAACGTAGTCTGTAAGTAGTTGAGAACAGATACAATCAACTCTTCCATTCTTTCAAAAGATCACTGCAAAACCCCAAACTTCACTATTTCTAACATGCAGACATATCTCTCAGTGGCTACCAGTTACTGAACTTGCACTAACTAATTCAGTTTAAATGGAAGATAACAGAAGGTAATATAATCTCATATCATTACACAAGCACAAACTGAATAAATGTGAATGATAGTTAAACTTTGACCCTGGAAAGTAAGAAATATAGCCTAAAAATTAACCTGTTACTTTACTCTGTTCTTTGTAGAATTTATTGTATTTTATATTTTACTTGTTATGATTGATTAGAAAACTATCTCAATCCTTGGCCACAATGGAATTTGATGAAAGAATTGATGAAAACTCAAGTGCAAAACCTCATATTTCCCCACATTACATTCCATCTGCCAAGCTTTTGCCCACTTACGCAACCCGTTTATGTCCCTCTACCATATCTTTGTGTCATCCTCATCACTTCCCTTCTCATGTATTTTTGTATCATCATCAAATGTAGTTGTAGTACATTCACTTTCCTAAATCAATTCATTAATATATATTGCAAATGATTGTGGCGCAGCACAGATCCCTGTAGTATTCCACTTGTTCCAGGTTGCCATACTGAAAATATGCCCAAAACCCCAATTCTCTGTCTTCTATTAGCTAACCAATCTCTATCTAATGCATTGCCTCCAATACCATGGTGAAAATATCTTACCTCGAATACCCTTTTATGTATCCTGCCTATTGTCTTCTCAAAGAATTCTAATAAATTTGCGAGGCATGATTTCCCCTTCATGAAGCCATGCTGACTCTGTTGGATTATATTATGTATCTCTAAATGCTCTGCTACTGTAGCCTTAATAACAGACTTTAATATTTTCCAAATTACAGATATTAAGTTGATTGGCCAATAATTACCTGTTTTGTATCTCCATTCTTTTTTGAATAAATGTGTTACATAGAAAGTTTTCCAATCTTTTGATTATTCCAGATTTAAGGATTCTTGGAAGATCATGATGGATACATCCATTATCTCTGCAGCTACTTATTTTAATATCCTAAGATGCATCACATCAGAGGACATATCAGCCTTTAAACATGTTAATTAACCTTGTACTGTTTCTTCTCATCAATAGTTACTATATTTACCCCCTCCGCCCAATTTTTTGCCTCTTGATTACTTAATAGCTTTAGAATGCTGTTGATGTCTTCACTGAAGCCAATGTCAACAAAAAGTGTATCTGGCATATGTTGATTGGACAGTTTATACTTTTTGTGGATAGGATAATAAAATCAAAGTTTTGTTAATGATAACTTGTTACATGGCTTCAGATACTTTTATAGATGGTTTAGAAAATGTCTTCAATCATATCACCATTAATCTTTTTTGCTGTTGGAGCACATCTTCTTCAGCCTTCTGTTTGTGAAAACCACTTCACATAAGAAAATGTGCAATGCAGTTCACTATCATAGTCCACGCATCCTATATACATCTATTTCATAGAATGTGACCCGTGTTTATCCTAACATCTGAAATATTGCCTCAAAATGAACATAGTGTCCACTTAAATTCATTGTTGCTGTTGCGTCATTGTCTTAGCATTCATGGATCGTTTCAATACTTTGTAAGGCTGACAGAATAGGTTAGGTCTCAAAGCCAAATTTGCACTGTCATCTGTGCCTCAAGTAATCCGGGGAAAAATGGACTGTCTTCAAATGAGAGCATCAACTGTTCCATTGGGAGTAACAATGAAGTTGGACCTCAAAACAGGAGAGGAAGGAAAAAGAACACCTTGTAGCTTTAACCATTACTCTTGAAGTTAGTAAGGTACTCACTGGACAGAAGTTCTAATAGAGTGGCAATAAAAGTAAATGCAAATAATCTTTCCAAAATCAAACCTATAGTGTAGCAATATTAAACTCAATGATTTACAGAATCCAGTAACAGAATTATCACTATAATTCAGGAGTTGTGAATGCAGTAAGACGATCCAGTGCAGTGAGGCAACCACTACTTAAAACAGTTTATATGTTTCGAACTCTATGACATTCCTTACTATTCATCAAAAGACCAAAAATCAAAATTGAGTTGTCACCTAAATGAAATTATTTTATGACTGCAATCTGACATTCAGTTGCCAACCTGTTGCTCTTTCCATGTTCCTACACAGGAATATTGTTTGATGTTAAAAAGAATCAAAAATACATGTCTTTGGTGAATTCAAGATAACAAAAAATTCTCCAGCATCTGCAGTTCCCATTATCACTGTCTTTGGTGAATTATTGTTTTAATGTCTGATTTGAATACCTGGAAAAGTCTTGAATGTTTATGAAAAATGGAAGAATTTATATACTTTAGTATGCATAAGTGTGACCTTTTTAGATTGCAATTCCTAAATAATTGTATTTTTAACTTAGACAACATACATTTGGAATCAAAAGAGATACTGAACCTTTACATAAATTTTCAGGTACTGGAGGGTCACTTAGCACAAGTTGTGAAAATAATAGATTGTGCCTGAAGACTTAATTATCTATATTCTCTAAGATACATCTGTTAGCAATATGGGATTATACATGTCAAAATGACAGATAGGAGTTGAATTTGTGCAAATGTGTCTAACCCGGATCATCTACATATCAGACATTTGAAAATCTCGGACGTGCTGACATTAGAAATATAAGGTTGTAATTAATTATTGCTAGGATGAATCATAATTTCCTTTCACCTTAAGTACACCTCAGAAAGATCTGTAACTGTTAGCTTCACTTTTGCTTAAACAAAAAAAGTACCAGGCAAAAAAAAAACTTTTCCTTTACATTTGCAGCTAATTACTGATTTCCAATTAATAGGCTTCAGCATTTAACCTTTGGAGGATGAGATCTTTCCAAGTTAGTTTGCATATATTAATATGCAGATGGTAATTATACCTCCAGAGAAGGTATGTTCTGCATGGTGACTAAAGGCCACATCTTTAATTTCTTTTTAATTTGAAGCTGCAGCTTCAGGTCTATCGCTGTAACATGCAGCTCTCGATGATTATTATTTAAAAAGACAAATTCCCTTTTTTGGCCAGACAACCAATATTGCTGCTTTAAAGCACCGGTGTTCTTTGTTGGCTGTTGTCAGTCTCCATCTTCACAGATGCAAAGTAAACATCCTCTGTTGTACCAAACTGGTATCACATTACTTAGATAATTTAGTTCACCAGAGAAAAAATTGCATTGAATATTTTGGTAGCTTATTTGGAAAGTATCCAGCAAGACTGTATATTATTCTAAGTAGTTTAGAATTTTCTGTGCTTAGAATGATTACATAATCATTATATGCATTATTGCATAATACTAAATCAACTTGGAACATTCTATGAGCATAAAGTATACTTGTACAATATGAATGGATAATTGGCCTCAACAATTACTTTGGCTGGACTAATTTGATAAAGTCGCAAGATGTACATCACTGTAGATTTAATCTTCAGATGTTTAATGGTAATCTAATGTTATAAAATAATTCAAACATGTTAAAAATTAAAAAAAAGCAATTAGACTGGTAAATTATTGTTTTTACAAAATACATTACTCAATGTGAATTAGTTGACCTTCATGCATTTTAGATGGAAGTTTAGAATTGTTGGTGCTTTGTTCTTTTACAAGTTTCAGGACAACTATCAAATATTACTGAGTTGTGAATATCTCTGGATACATTCTAAATCACAAGTTGGAAGTCACATATATGGTGTTTGGTCAAGTTTACTCTTTTAGGAAAAGTGCCAATTGTGCTCTTAGGTATGGAGTAAAAGCAACTCACCACGCCACTGCTCTATTGGCATACACGTCAATGTTGTGAAGAAAGATATAAAATAAACATGTTCCTTCTTGGTGTCCTTCTTATACTAATTCACTGGCATGCACATTATTTCAGGTAGTTACTTTGGAAGCATCTGTGAAATTTCAGGGAGTGCTACATGGTTTACTATTTCACCAGTTCCCTGATTCCTACACGACTTATGCAGTGGAATGTGGTGTGGTGGCAAACACAGGAGGCAGATGCTTCAGAAGCAAAGAACCTCTGATTTTATTGAACAAACAAACAAATTGAATAGGGATAGTAGGAGCTGCAGATGCTGGAGAATCTGAGATAACAAGGTGTAGAGCTGGATGAACACAGCCGGCCAAGCAGCATCATAGGAGCAGGAAAGCTGATGTTTTGACCAAGACCCTTCTTCAGAAATGGGGGAGGGAGAGGATGTTCTGTAATAAATTGGGAGAGGGGGGAAGCAAATAGAAGATAGATAGAGGAGAAGATAGGTGGAGAGGAGGCAGACAGGTCAAAGAGGTGGGGATGGAGCCAGTAAAGGTGAGTGTAAGTGGGGAGGTAGGGAGGAGATGAGGAGATAGGTCAGCCCAGGGAGGATGGACAAGTCAAGGGGGCAGGATGAGGTTAGTAGGTAGGAGATGGGGGTGGGGCTTGAGGTAGGAGGATGGGATAGGTGGAAGGACAAGTTAGGGACTTGGGGACAAGCTGGGTTGATATTGGGATGTGGTAGGGGGAGGGGAGGTTTTGAAGCTTGTAAGTCCACATTGATACCATTGGGCTGCAGGGTTCCCAAGCGGAATATGAGTTGCTGTTCCTGCAACCTTCGGGTACCATCATTGTGGCACTGCAGGAGGCCCAGGATTGACATGTCGTCTGTGAAATGGGAGGGGGAGTTGAAATGGTTTGCGACTGGGAGGTGCGGTTGTTTCTTGCAAAATGAGCCTGGGTGTTCTGCAAAGCGATCCCCAAGCCTCTGCTTGGTTTCCCCAATGTAGAGGAGGCCACAACAGGAACAGCGGATACAGTATACCGCTTGAGTAGATGTGCAGGTGAACATCTGCTTGATGTGGAAAGCCTTCTTGGGGCCTGGGATGGGGGTGAGGGGGGAGATATAAGGGCAGGTGTAGCTCGTCTTGCAGTTGCAGGGAAAAGTGCCGGGTGTGGTGGCGCTGGAGGGGAGTCTGGAGCAGACAAAGGAATCACGGAGAGAGTGGTCCCTCTGGAAGGCAGATAAGGGTGGCGAGGGAACAATATATTTGGTGGTGGGGTCAGATTGCAGATGGCAGAAGTGTCGGAGGATAATGCGTTGGATCCGGAGGTTGGGGGGATGGTACGTCAGGATGAGGGGGTTTCTGTTTTTTTTATTGTGGGGAGGAGGTGTGAGGGATGAGTTGCAGGAAATGCAGGAGACACTGTCGAGGGCATTCTCGACTACTGGGGGTTGGGGGGGAGGGAGTTGTGGTCCTTGAAAAATGATGACACCTGAGATGTATGGGAATGGAATGCCTAATCCTGGGAGCAGTAGTGGTGGAGGCAAAGGAATTGGGAATAGGGGATGGAATTTTTGCAGGAATGTGGGTGGAGGAGGTGTATTCTAGGTAGCTGTGGGAGTCAATGGGCTTGAAATGGATATCGGTTTCTAGGTGGTTGCCTGAGATGGAGACAGAGAGGTCCGGGAAGGTGAGGGATGTGTTAGAGATGGTCCAGGTGAACTTAAGGTTGGGTGGAAGTTGTTGATGAAGTGGATGAACTGTTCGAGCTCCTTGTGGGAGCACGAGGCGGC
Organism: Stegostoma tigrinum; assembly: GCF_030684315.1. Lineage (NCBI taxonomy): Eukaryota > Metazoa > Chordata > Chondrichthyes > Orectolobiformes > Stegostomatidae > Stegostoma > Stegostoma tigrinum. The sequence goes on along the minus strand of NC_081357.1, from coordinate 47,857,702 downwards.
ACTGATACAGTCATCAATGTAACGGAGGAAGAGACGGCGAATAGAGCCAGTGTAGGTATGGAAGAGGGATTGTTCCAAGTAACGTACGAAGGCAGGCATAGCATGGGCCCATGTGGGTACCCATGGCCACCCTCTTTGTCTGGAGGAAGTGGGACGAATTGAAAGAGATGTTGTTGAGGGTGAGGACGAGTTCGGCTAAGCAGATGAGTGTGTCACTGGAGGGGGACTGGTTGGGCCTGTGGGATAGGAAGAAGCGGAGGGCCTTTAGGCCCTCTGTATGGGGAATGTAGGTATATAGGGACTGGACGTCCATGGTAAAGATGAGGTGTGGGGGACCAGGGAATTGGAAGTTCTGGAGGAGATGGAGGACATGGGTGGTGTTGCGGACGTAGGTAGAGAATTTCTGGACCAAGGGGGAGAAAATGGAGTCCAGATAGGTGGAGATATGTTCAGTGGGGCAGGAGCAGGTGGAGACAATGGGTTGACCAGGGCTGTCAGGTTTGTGGATTTTGGGAAGGAGATAGAAGCGGGTGGTACAGGGGTGGGGAATAATGAGGTTGGAGGCCGCCTGAGGTGATGAGATTGTGGATCGTTTGGGAGATGATGATTTGGTGCTTGGGGGTGGGGTCATGATTGGGGGGTGGTAGAACAGGTTTACAAGTAGCACAATGGCTTGGGATGTGTGGTATTTCTGTACCTGAGCACTGGCTGGAAAATTGTATGGTTTTGTACCTCTGTCGGCTCTAGAAGGTTTGAAGTTGTTGAAGTTGCTTGTTTCCTGCAGTCTGGCTGCTATTGTTTAAACTGGGGCATGAATGGAATCTCCCTTTATTTTAACCCCTGTTCCAGATATTTGCCCCTGGGCTTGCATTTTACCCAATCTGTCCCAGCCAGCCTTTTCCTGGTTCAGTTGCAGCCCATGGTTGCTGGAGTCCCAAAGGTTCAGCGAATTTAATCCGTGTCATTTCCACAACTTCTGCCTACAGAGGGTTTTAAGTGCAGGGTATGTGCATAAACTGATGGGGATTTTTGTCTCATCTTACGTTACTTAAAAATAATTAACTTTGAGGAAAAGGCCATTAAGTCATTGAAGCTCATTCTTATAATATTATAACACACCAACTGCACAACTGCTCCTTGAATTCCTGAAATGCTTTTGTCGCATCAATAATATACGAGAATATTTTAAATATTTAACAGACTGTGGATAAAAAAACAATCTTCCCAATATCTGTTCTAAAATAGCAGAGAAATCCTGAGCTAGTTAGTATTTCAGGCTATTAAGTTTCCATAAGAATGTTGTGATGAAGAGTTAGAAATATTGTGGGCAGCATTGCCCCTCCCTGTTGTGAAGTGAGCAATAGCAAGAAAGTGGGAAAATACAGAGTGAATGAAGAAAATCAGAGCCATAACAACTGAAATTCTTTTTGTTGTTTTCCCTTTAAACCTTAAATGGTGGCTCCAGAATCTTGTTACCTTGCATTTGCCTCTTTTTAAAGCCCCTTATGTATATGGCAATGGTTAATTGCCTTCAATAAATATTTTGGCTGGTCTAAATTGAGAAAAATGCAAGACGATTTGATTCTATTCTAATTCTGTAAGAAAGTAGATGGAGTATTTTGTTGACATGTAAATCAAAGCCGATAGCCAGCAGCTGTAGCTTGCCGACTAATTTGCCCTGGCCATCATCCAACTGCTTCTTCGCAACCATGTTGCAGCGTGGTCCATGGCCAACATCCTTCTTGACCCAATGTCCATGCAAGTTGCATCAGCAAGATACCAGCCTCAACATGTAACTGTGCCTGCTCTCGGACCAACTCAGACATCTCTTTAGCCCTTTAGCACTTTACTTTGAAGGCAAGGGACACCAATATCTTTCATACTTGTGCCAAATTGCTTTGCATGCAGCAACACACATGGTTCTTGTGCATTTTGTTGTGTTTATTTGTTCAAGGGATGAGGGCATTGCCAGCTCAGTCAGCACTTATGGCCAAACCTTATTGCTCTGGAGAGGTGCTGAGCTGCCTTCTTGAAATGCTGCAGTGCAGGAGTGGAAGGACACCCATAGCTATATAGAATCATCTTATGGCTCTCAAGTTGCTTTTTTAGTTCTCAGTTGCTTTGGTACTTAGTTGGAGGCTTCCAGCCTCCGTTTACTTCACATTATTTCCTTATTGTGGACCCACTGAATTCAGCACTGACTTATGGATTGTTAGCATTCTTTGCATACAGGTCTTTACTGTTCATTTCTGGGCTGCCAGGCTTTGGGGCCTGCATTGCCTTATAGTGCAAAGGGAGTGACAGGCAATTTGTGATGGTTGAGAGCACTGAATAGTTAAGAAAGTGGCTATGCTATGGTGTGGTACTGTGCTACATAATCAGCATGTCTGTAGTATGTGTCAGTAGTTTACATTGTAAACACAACACTAGTGCTTCAAATTGTTGGCCATATGTGAATGTCAAAGGGACACAATCCTTAATGTGTGAAGGGGAGCTACAGTTAGTCAGAAGTCACTCAAATGACTTCTTCAATTCACATCCAGAACTTTAGCCATGATTGGTCAGGTGCTTGCTCTTACTGGAAACCTACCAGGATTTGTGTTCTTGCAGTCAAGGGATTGGGCTACAGTCAGTTCTGTAGAACAAATGTCATCATTCTGGGGATTACAGATGCATCAGTCAGTGTGTAATGGAGCAGTCAAACTGAGGCCTTATTGGACAGGTGAAAGAGGAAGAGGGATGGAGGGGGAAGAGGGTTGGAGAGAGAGGAGCAGCAGGCCAAAAATTCCTGCAATGAGCTAAGGAGAGAGATTGAGTGGATGGAAGAACAATTAGTGATGATGCATGACCAGGAAAAGTATGAGGTGGAGAATGACTAATTTGGGAGGATGAGGCTGGTGAGAGTTGTTGAGTGGAGATGCTGGATGCTACACTGCGAGTTGTAGTCCATGAACCTTAACGAGATATATGTGCTTTGAAAGAGTTAGAGTGAGTGGTAGCACTGAGTGTGCGGTAGCAGAAAATGGTGGCACTGGGGAAAAGCTTCCGAATATATTGGTTGTATACCTGAGGAGGTTAAAAGCAGAAGATAACATGAGAAAAGTAGTTCTGAGCCATGGCAGAGTAGGTAACACACATTTCACCCAAGAAAATATTTTACTGGAGAAGTCTAAAAATTTCTCTGTCAATTGATGCTGGCTAGTCTGGTCAGCATTTCTAGCAGTTTTTTTTGTTTTATTGTTTGCAAGCGTAGTACTTTTATTTTGATTTTGCAGGGAGCTAGAATACTGATTTATACAAAGGATCTCAAATCCCATTGAGAACAGACAGATAATCATATTCACCTATTATAGGAAACCTTGGAGAAAACTCCAAATACTGCAACAATGGGACAATGTTGCTTCTACTGAGAATTACTAGTTGGAGAATGAGGCCTGTTCAATCCAAAGAGAGGCAAAAGAACACCATACCTGTCAATCCTTTCAGAGTTTGTTTTCTTTATAACTAATTTCATGAAGAAACTATTAACTAACAAGTCTACTTATTGTCTTTATATAGGCTTTCAAAGGATTACATAGAGTTTGTGTAACAGAAGCAAGTTATTTGGACCAGCCAGTCCATGCTATGTTTGCAATTCATTTGATCTTCTTACTATCTTTTTGTATCTAAATCCATTATTAGAACTCTCTGTTCACTTCATCCTCATGAACTTTGTTTAGCTTCCCCTTAATTATACCAGCAGTATTTGCTTCAATCTTTTGGTAACAAGAGCCACGTTTACATGGACCGATAGACTCAGATTTTTATAGCACAGAAGAAGGCCTTTTAGCCCATCATGTTGATGCCAGTCAACAAAGATCTGACTACTCTGATCCATTTTCCAAATCTTGGCCTGTAGCTCTGGAGACTATAGCAATGCAAATGAATATTTAAATACTGTTTCAATGTTGGAAGAGTTTTTGATTCAACAACCCTTTCAGGCAGTGAGTTCTCGACTCCCACTATGCTCTAAGTGAAAAAGTTTCTCTTCGACTATCTTATTAGCTTTCTACCTCTCACTTTAAATCTATGTCTTTTGGTTATTGACCCCTCTCCTAATGGGAAAAAGTGCCCTCTTATCCACTCTGTATACCTCATAATCTTATATACCTTTAACAGGAGCCCTCTCAACCTTCACTGCTCCAAGGAAAGCAATCCCAGCCTATCCAATCTTCCATCATACGGCAGACCTTCTGTACAGGCAATATCCTGATAAATCGCCTTTACACCTTTTCCAGTGTAATTACACCCTCCCTGTAACGTTGTGACCAGAACTGCATGAAGTACTTCAGATGTGTCCTAACCAGCATTTTGTAAAGTTCAAGCATAATCTCCTTGCTCTTGTAATGTATCCCACAGCTAGTAAAGTCAAGTCTTCTAGATGGCTTTGCAATTGTTTTATCAATCCGTCCTGTTATCTTCAGAAATTTGTAGACTAGATATACATACAGAGGTCCCTTTGATCTTCTGTCATCTCCAGGGTCTTACCATTCATACTGTAACCCCTTGCTTTGTTAGCCCTCCCCATGTGCACTACCTCAAATTTTTCCAGGCTGCATTGTATATGTCACTGTTCTGCTCAACTAACAGTCACTTGGCATTGTCCTGCAATTTACAGCTATCCTCGTCACTACATGCCACCCTACCAATTTGCATGTGATCCATGAACCTCTTGATCATATCCCCTAATTTTAAATCCAAATCATTACTTTATACCATTAATCACAACACAGAGGCCCAAACAATTACCCTGTGGAAGCCCACGGGAAACAGATTTCCAGTCACAGAAACATATCTATAATCACCCTGTTTGTCAGCCAAGATTGGATCCAACATCTCATTTGCCTTGAATCCATAGAAGCATAGAAAACAGAAGCAGGAGCAGGCCATTTGACACTTCAGTCCTGGTCTCCCATTCATTGTGATCATGGCTAGTCATCCAGATCAATAAAATATTTCCAGTCCCCTTATCACCTTTGTTCCATTTCAGCCTAAGTATAATATTCAGCTTCCTCTTGAAATCATACAACATTTTGACCTTCAATGTTTACCGTGATAGCGAATTTCACGGGTTCATCATTCTCTGGGTGAAGTCATTTCTTCTATCTTAGTCCTCAATGGTTTACCCAGTATTCTTAGGCTATGACTTCTGGTTCTGGACTCCCCTGCCATTGGAAACATCCTAAATGCATCTTTCTCGTCTAACCCTGTTACAATTTGATAGGTTTTTAACAGGATTCCTCCCTTTTTTTTCAGTCATGCCATCCCAAGAGTCAGTCTGGTCTTCACACCCATGTCCCTTGACTTTATTGACCACTCTACCACAAGGAAATTATTAACAATTTTAATAAACCTACATAGAGCACATCAGACATTTAATCCGCATTAAGACCCTTGGTTACCTCCTTCAAAATTGTGATCAAATATGTCAAACATGGCCTTTCCTGAATAAATTCATGTCAGAATTGATTAAACGGTGTCTTTCCAAGCACAGATACATTTTGCCTCTCAGAATAATTTTTAGTAGTTTTCCCATCATAAAATAAGACTGACGAGCATGTGATTTTTCACCAGTCTTCAGGTAAAGACATTTCCACTGAAAGCCCTGTTGGATTTCAGTTTTTAAAAAATGGTTTTACTTATTCACAAGAAGTGGGCATTGCTGGCTCGGTCAACATTTATTTCCCATCCCTAATTGCCAGAGGGTAGTTAACAGTCATTACACATTCCTGTGGACTGGGAGTCATGTAGGTCAAACCATGTGAGCACAACAAATTCCTTCCCTAAAGGACATTAATGAATCAGAAATCAGAACCCGAAACATTGACTTTCCTGCCCTTCTGATGCTGACTGGCCAGCTGTGTTCTAGCTCCACACTGTGTTATCAATTAATCAGATGGGGTTTTCTAACAATTGACAATGATTTCATGGTCATCGTTAGGCTCTTACTTCCAGATTTTTATTCAATTCAATCATTTTATTGAATGCTATGGAAAATTTCAAACCCAGGTCACCAGAACATTAGAGATAACAAAGTGTGAAGCTGGATGAACACAGCAGGCCAAGCAGCATCTCAGGAGCACAAAAGCTGACATTTCGGGCCTAGACCCTTCATCAGGGAGAAGGTGATGAAGGGTCTAGGCCCGAAACATCAGCTTTTGTGCTCCTGAAATGCTGCTTGGCCTGCTGTGTTCATCCAGCTCCACACTTCGTTATCTTGGATTCTCCAGCATCTGCAGTTCCCATTATCTGTCACCAGAACATTACCTGGTTCTCTGGATTAAAAGTCTAGTGATAATATTACTAGGCTATCACTTGCCCTTTCTTGGTGACTATCTTTGATGGCTATCTAGTTACCCTCTGCCCTACGAAAGTAAAAATTTCGACCAAATTTATAGCAGGAGCTGGGCTGCATAGGTTGCACATCCCAACCCCTCTTGTTCCTCACTTGCAAATTAAATGCAAATTAATATACTCCAACAATGGCTGCCCTAAAGCATTATTATACTGCAGACATCCTGAGCAAGCAGAGAGTGCTACTTCAGCTATTTAATGGAAGAACGTCCCATCCTCAAGAGCTGCTCACGAATCTGATTGGCCAGCAACATTTGCAGTCCCAGTACCAATAGCACTTAGCAGCAGATACTGCTGTGACTGCCAGAAAGATCAAAGCTGGCCACTGGACAGTGGTGAGTTTGAGAACTTTTGGCTAGAGATGGATGAGACATCCTCAGGAGGAAGATGAGCAAAATAGGATAGCACAAAGGGAGTTACAGTCTTAGGGGAGTTCTTGATGCACACTGGGTACCCTCCAAAGATGGTATCACCTTCCTTCCCACCTTTGTACTAATTTTTCTGAAAGGAGGACTTTTCCACTCTTACTCACCTTCTACGATAAAGTGCATTAATGGCGATTAAGGCAGATTGATATCCTTATTTGACCATATGACCATTAGATACAGGAGCAGAATTAGACCATTCGGCCCATTGACTCTCCTCCATCATTTGATCTCAACCCAATTCTCCTGCCTTTTTCCCTTAATCCTTGAACTCCTTACTAAACAAAGACCTCTCTATTTCTGTTGTAAATACATTCAACAACTTAGCCTCCACATCATACTGCAGCAATTAGTTCCATAGATTCACCACTCTCTGGCTTCATCTCATTTCTAAAGGGTCACAACTTCATTTTGATGCTATGGATTCAGGTCCTAGTCTCTCTCCCATTGGAACATTTCTTCACATCCACTTTATCTGGGCCTTTCAATATTCTGTAAGACGCAATGAGATGCCCTCTCAGCTTTCTAAACGTCATCGAGTACATTCCTAGAGGCCTCAACCGCTCTTCGTATGACAAGACCTTATCTCTGGGATCATCCCTGGAACCTGTTCTGGACTCCCTCCAATAATAGTATATTGATCCTTAGATAAGAAACCTAAACTGCTAACAATATTCCTAATGCAGTCTGATCTTATACAGACTCAGCTGCACACTCCGCTCTTGTATTCTAGCTTTAATGAAATGACGCCTGTCTTTACATTTGGCATCCTAACTGTGAACTGAACCTGCTTGTTAATTTTAAGAGAATATAGAGTCCTTTGTGCTTCAGATTTCTGAAGACTGTCCCCATTTAGAAAATAGTCTACTCCTCTATTCTTCCTACCAAAGATCATAACCTCAGACTTTCACACATTATGTTCCATTTGCTACTTTTCCCAATCTCCTTGCCTGTCCAAGTCCTTCTGTGGCCTCTCTGCTTCTTCAACACTACTCTTCCCTTCATTTATCTTTGTGTCATCTGCAAACTTAGTAACAATGAGGTAAGAGTGAGCCTTTGACGTCAAGGTTGCATTCGACGAAGTGTGGCATCAAGAGGCCTTAGCAAAAACGGGATCAGTAGGTATCAGGGAGCAAATTCTCCCTGATGGCTGCAGTCATACCCAGAGCATAGATGGCTGTGGTTGCAGTAGGTCTGTCAACTTAGTTCCAGGACATCTCTGCAGATGTTCCTCAGGGTAGTATCCAAGGCCTAACTATCTTCTACCTTCCTTCCATCATAAAGTGAGGGTGGGGATATTTGTCAATGATTGCACAATGTTCAGCACTATTTTAACACCCAGGTGCAGTCCATGTTCAAATGCAACAAGATCTGGACAATACCCAGAGTTGTTCTTGAATAGGAGTCCAAAATGGGCAATTGTAAATCAGTTGCATTGTAAAACCTTGCCTTATTTCCTTTAACATTGCCTTCAGCACTGATGTCCATATTTTCTCTGTAACACTATTCTAAATCTAGCTTTCAGATTTTATATTTCATTGCTTCAAATTTTTGCATAATTTGCATCATTTTGCATTGACAAGACGTTTCCAGCCCATTTTGTGAAATGCCTAGGAAGATCCAGTAATAGTGTATTAAAGTTCTTAAGTTGTAAGATTATTGAAATTGTGGCAAACAAAGTAATTTGTGTGTGCTACTTGATAAAGCAATTGGGTAGGTTAGAACCATGGTAAGTGATGGCTGCAACATATTCGTCTTCCTCTCTTGGTGCTGTGACACTCCTATTCTCTTCACTTCAAACTCTAAACCTCTCTCTTGCTGTTCCGAGCACCATTACAACCTTTACTAAAAACTCTCCACCTGTTTCCTGCTTCCAACATCCTCAAGGTGTTTTCATACCTTTCAATATTTTATTTTGTTTCTTTATGCCTTTTGATTTAGTTCCTTTGGTCCATATTTCCAATTTTTTTTCTGCCTCTAGCAGCCTTTTGCCTCCAGGTCAAAAAAAATGGCTGTGTGCTGTGAGCATGCAATTTTGGAAGATGCAAAATCAAAAGGCTGATTTCAAAATAAATATTTGAATACCAATCTTCTTCACTTCCGGGCTCCTACTCTTTATGTTGTGCCCACACTTTTGATTTTTTTTCTGTTTGTTACCATCATGCACCACTCTTAAGGCCTTCTCCACGAGTTATGCTGGTCAATTGATTTTTTTTCAGAGATGTACATTGTGGCCTCACAGAAGAGAATTTGCAGTCAAAAAATTTCAAAGACTTCTTTCATCCTGGGCATTGTCTCCTGTCACTGCCTCCCCACATTGCCAAACATCCCTTCTGTTGCTTACAATAAAAATAGAAAATAGAAGTAAAAATCCTCCTTCTCAGAACATTTTATCAGAGAAATTAATGGAAAACAGTGGGGATGTTGTACATCTGTAATAAAAATGGAAATGTTCATTGGTAGCAGCAAATGTGGAGGCTGAAATCCAAGTTAATCTTTCAAATGAGTAGTCATCAAACTGACACAATGAACTGAGCCTTCCTTTGGGGTCAGAAAAATCAAAACTGGACATTTACAAATTTTGCAAACTGTACACTCAACACACCTGGGACTACACATGCCACTCTGCCTTCACAGTGGGATTGGTGTGTCTGTGCAATTTGTGAACCATACTAGACTCTGTGAGACATGTGGATGCAGAGACTATAGAACATAAAGTATGAGAAAATAGTTTACATCCTTTGGGGGAGAAATCAAGCCACATGATCTGACAAAAACTGAGATATCATTGTAACTGAGAAAAAGAACGCATTCCACCATTAAACAAACCCTGCCAAATTATTAGCATTACAGCAGCAAATCTGAAACCACATCAAAAGGGCACAGTACATGCAACTATCATTTATTTCAGATGAGTAGAATGTTTACAGTACTAAAATAGATTAGTACTTGAACCTCAGCTAAGCATTGTTACTAGTCACAGATGTCCAGATGATAGTTTGTTTTTTGGGAGGCAAAACAACAGAATCTTCTTATTTTAATTTAAAGGCAGAGAACTTTTCAATCGATGTAAAGATGCAGGGTTAGCTTTATGTTTCAAGAATGAAAACAGGTGTTATTGTTAGCTAGAACCAGTTAAGTCATAGTAGAAAGCAACATCACAACACATGTTGTAAGGTCATTTTGGTACATTTTGCACCACATTATAAATCTTTCTCCATTGGAAAAGTTTTGTAACATATTTGAAAGAATACACAGGCTGGTCATTTTAAGGATCAACTTACCTTTAAAGTACAGACCCCTATGATGAATCGCAGCACGGAAAACAAATCTATGTAATAATAAGTAATATATTAATGGCAGTCCTTCTCTTTCAGTATGGTCCAGATTCCTTCACAGTCTTCTACTTTCTCTGAAAACTCTCAAACCTGGTGTGCCTTTAATGGAATTCCCTCATCACTAAATGAAAATGGTAAGTGCAGGAGGATCTGAGTTTCACTTTCATTTAAACACAGCCTCAGCAGTTGTAGTTGTGTGTTTTATAGAATAGATATTCTGGATGCACAAAAAGATCAAAGGGGAATGCACAGTTCGTAGAGGCAGCTGGCCATTTAAATAATCGTCTGCCTTTACTGAAATGGAAGGTAGGAATCTCGAGCCTCTGGAAGCTGGAGTTTGGAGAATAGACCAGCTGAGTACAAATCTGTTCCCAGTGCATTGCTTTTGAATAGCTGGGTGCCCTTCTGAAGAAGTAAGGAATCCCTACGGAAATGATCCCAGGACACCCCCGCGATGCGGGGCGGGACTCCTTTGGCAGGGAGAGGGGGACAGTTTTTGGTATCCTCTGGGGTGGAGTTCAGGGATCCTTTGAGATTGGGAGAGGCATCAGATGTCATTGAATTCTTAAATGTGAAGAATATGTGCAAGCAGTCCATAAACCTCTTGAAACCACCTATGTGTCAAGACCTGTCAAAAAGTGTATACCTGTTAAGAAGTGTCAACATTTGTCAAAAAAAGCGTCAAGTGTAAACAAATGTTGACCTTTCAAGAAGTATATAGAATTGTATATTTAGTAATGAGAGTGTTTTTCTCAATAAAATGTTATCTGTGTTATAGGGTTTTAAATACTAGAACTATAGTCTTTTTTCTCTGTGCCCATATAATTATAGATTTTGTTTTATTCACTCACAGGATGTGGACATTGTTGGCCAAACCAGCATTTATTGCCTATCCATAATTGCCCATGAAAAACTGGTAGTGAACTGCCTTCTGGAAATCCTGCAGTCACTTAAAGGGATACCCAATGCTTTTGGGGACGGGTGGGGGAAGGTTTGAATGTTGATTTTGTGACAGTGAAGCAACGGTGTTATACTTCCAAGTTAGGATGGTATCTGACTTGGAGATATACTTGTAGGTGTTTGTATTCCCATGCATTTGCTGCCCTTGTCATTCTAGATTATAGAGGTTGCAGATTTGGAAGATGCGGTCTTGGTGAATTGTTGCAGTGCAGCTTCTAGATGTTACTCAATGCTGCTGCTGTAAGTGGTGGATATGATGCAAATTAAGTGGGCTGTCTTGTCCTTGATGGTGTCAAAATTCTCGCACACTAATCCAGGAAAGTCAACGAATTGGCAAGGAATTAAAGGACGTAAGGGTTATGCATCGAAGTATGTGTTAAGTTACATTGGAGAATGAGGGAAAGGTGGAGAGCCTAAGTTGTATTGGTGTCATGGTGGGGCACTGGGACTCTGTTGAGAGTGAGGAGGAGTAGAGGATGTATAAGTAATGAGGGCAGCAATTTTGTTATATATTCTTCCCTTTCAGAGAGATGAGTTACCCCTTTGGACCTGGTGCTTTTTTGGAGGTGAGGTATCCTATGGTGTACATTAGACTCTCTGGGATTATAAGAAAGAATGTTTTTCCACATAAAGTGTATAAATGCTTTCTGACTGGCAATTTTGTCAAGAAACTATTAAAACAAAAGCAGTGCTAGGAATTTCAGCTTGCCTGGTCATTAAAAATAAATTACAAGATTTCTGCTGCATGACTGAATTTGCAAACTAAACATTTCATAAGATGAGTGCCAAATGAGGGACAGCTCCAACTGCTTGTTGAATGGAAACTTTTTGGCACAAGGTATTAAATCATTGAGTGAAATGTTTGTTTACATAACAAATTAGGTGGAGCACTTTCAGTATACTAGATATTTTACACCATGAATTTGTATATTTTAAATAATGACAACATCAATAGACTGGTAAATTTATTTTCTGTCAGCTTGCCTGATGAACAATGCCGATGAGTTATCATGGAGAAGGCAGCACAGAAGATGGTGTGTGGGGGATATCGCCATGGCATTGAATTGTTGTAAGGGCGGTAAAGGGCCTTGGAAATTAGGGACTATAGGAGTATGAGGGCCATGGGAGATGGATTAACATATATTATTGAGCATTCATGGAGTATAGTGTGAGGGAGTGAGTAGGAGGGAGGTTTTCTGTTTTAATCGTTGTTTTCAAACTGAAGATTGTGCTAGACTCCCCAGCCTGGCTTTGCAACCAGCCTATGCCAGAAGCTGGTAACCTCTTTGGCACTTCTCTGATCGTCTGACCCATCTCCCAAATGACCCAGATCAACCCCCATACTAAATACTTGAGTTGTGGGTGGCCTGAGGCGATCAGGTTCACAGAATCAAAGGGCCATATGATTTAGGAGCAGAAATAGACCATTCGGCCCATTGAGTCTGCTTCAGGATGTAGTGAAATCATTGCTGATCTGGCATGCTCAATGTCACTTTCCTGCCTTTTCCCTATAAACCTTAATTGTCTTGCTGATTAAAAGTCTGTCTATCTCAGCATTTAATATGCTTAACAATCCAACCTCTGCAGCTGTCTGTGGTAAATGGTTCCACAGACTCTGAGAAAATAAATTCCTCTTCATCTCTGTTTGAACTGGGCGAGCCTGTAGTCTGCAATTATTCCCTCTGGTCCTAGATGCTGTTACATCTTTCCAACTCTGAGTGTCTGACCTTAGATAAGATCAGAGCCCACAGTTGAATGACCCAGTTCCACGCTTCCAAAATGATGACGAGTTAAGTGGGATCATGACTTGGAGATCAAACGACATTAATGTGGTAATGATTCATTGATTCACACCATATCTATGATGGTTCCCCAAAGTGTGAGATTAATGAATTTATCATTCTGTCACATCTGCATTCTATCTTAAATTCAGAATAGAATATTTTGATTGAAGTTTCCCATTTCAGACAGCTAACGTGAAATGAGCTTGAGAAGTTTCAATCCAGTTCTTAGCGGACATGTTGTGACTGCCGCTGAAAACTGTCAACCATTCACTAATTGCCAGCAAAACGAGCAGTCCTACTTAGGCTATAATACTTCTGGAGCATAGCAGTTCTTAGTATGAATTTCAATGTTCTCTTTCCGTATATTCCCTTAAGTACCCAACACAATGCTCTCACCAGTTAAATTTCAAGACCTGGAAAGTGTGGGAACCAGATGAATGGCTGGTTTGAGAAACCAAAGTATTGTAACCTTCTGAGGTTATGTTTAAGTACAATAAAGAGAAAACCACATTTTGCAGTTTTAGCAAATCTGCTCCTAATACCTTTAATCAATATTGAAATGTTTGTTGCTAAAGCCGGAATGCCCAACTTCACCACATTGTTGTGGTTTCATTTCAGTCAGAGGCTAAACTATTCCATTACTGGCTGGCATGTCACTGGCACTGAATATCAAAAGTGAAAAGTTTTAACCTTTAGTGTTGTATTCCAAGAATTAACTACTCTTTTGATCCACAGCACTTAGCTAGATTATATGTAAATATTGTTGTGTAAAGTATTTTTATGTTTTGAGACTGAGTCTTTAATTTGGAGTAAAATAAAGCCGGTCAATTAATTTGTTCTGAAGTCTGCCAATAACCAAGCCTGGGAGGCTTGGCTGGTAGAGGTACAGAAAGTTCTAGGTTTTGCTGGAAAGCAGGTGTAGTGTGTTCAGAGAAAATACGAATAAAGAAGAGTAAGCCATTCAACTCTTTGAGTTGACTCTGCCATTCAATATGATCATAGCTAATCATTCAACTCAGTACTATGTTCCTGCTTTCTCCTCATACACTTTGATTACTTAAGCCCCAAGAACTAGAATTAACTCCTTCTATTTACAGCTGGAAACAATGGCAGCAGCATTTGTGTTGACAATGGTAAGATTCATCATAACCAAGGAATACATTAAAGAATTTTGAGTCGTAAATACTTATATTTTAAACAATATCTATACGTACAATCTAGCATAATGCTGTGCATCTAATGTGCATCTAATTGTTGTACCTGGATAGAGGGCCATGTTACTCACATAGCCGTGGAGATGAGCTTTTAAGAAAAAAGGACAAGCTTTGAGAGGAGAAGATTCCTAAAATATTCCTAAAAGTCACAAGTGAATTAATCTGACAATTTGGAAGAAAGAACATCTAAATGAGGAATGTGGGTGGGAGCCTACAATAAGGCTAAAAAGAATTTGGGAAGATTTGAAACGTGTTTGGAAAATTCAGCTACCTGTATGCTAGAGGGAGAATCACAAGGGAAAACACTGAACATGAAAGAGGTTAAAGTGGTACAGAGGTTAAAGGATACCACACTGGGAAAGGGGAAAAAAAACAGAAGTAAACTCTCAGGAGCTAAGAATCTGCAAGGTCCGGGTCTGGGAAATTGAATGTCTGATTAAGGAACAGTGGAAAGTATAATTCAGAAATGTATTTTTCAGTTGAGTTCAAGTTAAACATAAGGAAGTCATGTTCTGTAGTTTAAAGGATAAATTGTGTGCAAAACAGATTCTGTTTATTCAATAATCTGGTTGACACAGTAAAAGTCTTCAAATGCCCGTATGTTGTCATATCACCCTTTCAGCTGTCAACTGAAATTTCAAATTCTTTTTCTTTAAAGTTATTGGTGTTGACGGATTCATTGTTTCGTCTTAATAAACATCATTCTCACTTGTTAGACATTGCGATCTTCCTCACTGGCAGTAAAAGAAATGAACTTGTTATATCGTTGTTTGTGGGAGCGTGTTCAGTACAGATTGACTGTTGTGTTTTCTAAATTACAATAGCAACTACATTCAAACATTTCAGAGACAGTAGGAACTGCTGATGATGGAGAATCTGAGATAACAAGGTGTAGAGCTGGATGAACACAGCAGGCCGAGCAGCATCAGAGGAGTTGGGAGGCTGACGTTTCGGGCCTAGACCCTTCTATGAAGCACTTTGAGGTATTCTGACATCATGAAATGTGCTATGTAAATGTGCAAGTATTCTCTAACAAAAACTTGCATGCCTGGAGGAACTCAGTCAGTTTAACATCATCTGTGGAGAGAGAAAACTAGAGTTAACACTTCAAGTCCAGTGACTCTTTGTCACAACTAAAAACTGCAGAGAAATGGTGACATTTATGCTGATGACAGGAGGTGAGGTTGGACTGGGTAAAGAAGTGAATGAAACAAATGGAGATGGTGCCGAGAGACAGGGAGAGAAAAGGGAAGTAGACAAATGGATTACTGATAATAAGGTGGGACAGAGATGCACACTGAATGGGTGTTAATGGGAAGTATATACTGGCACCAACTCATGCAGAACAGGATTTTGGGATGTGGAGGTAGGTAACAAACATAGAGGAAGATGTTCATTCTCTGAAATTGTTAACCTCAATGTTGAATACTGAGGCTTGTTAGGTATCTAGGGGAAGATGGGGTATTGTTTCTCCAGCTTGTGTTAAGCTTTTCTGGAGCATTGCAGCAGGCCTGAGGCAGAAATGTTGGTGTGGGAACATGCTAGTGTGTTGAATGGGCAGGCAACTGGAAGCTCATGGTACATTTTTACAGACAGGGTGGATGCGTTGCACAAAATGTTCACCCAGTCTTCACTTTGTCTCTCCAGGATACAGAAGACCATCTGGGAAGACTAAATTGGACGAGGTGCAGATAAATTGTTACTTCACCTGGAAGATGTGTCTGGAGCCTTGGATATTGCAAAAAGAGGAGGAAAACGGATAGGTACCACATCTTCTGCAATTGCTTGGGAAAGTGATGTGGGAATGTGAGGAGGTGTTGGGAGTGGAGGAAGTGCAGACCAGAGTGTCCCAGACGGAATGATCCCAGTGGAAGGCTGACAAAGGAAGGGAGAAGTATATATTACAGAGATAGTAGGAACTGCCGATGCATTTCTGGAGAAGGGTCTAGACCCGAGGCATTCCTGCTCCTGTGATGCTGCTTGGCCTGCAGTGTTCATCCAACTCTACACCTTGTTATCTCTGGAGAAGAATATGTGTTTGGTGGTGGCCCCACACTGGTGGAAAATGGAAGCTTCTGATCCTTTGAAGCGGAGGTTGCTGGTCAGTGAGGGCTGGGAGTATCCTATCATTCTTGTGGGAGGAAAGGGAAGGGGTGAGGGCAGAAGTGGGGGAAATGGATCAGATATGGCTGAGGGCCTCTATCAACCACGGGAGCAGAGAACCCTCAGTCAAGGGAAAAGGTGAGCTTTTCTCAGATTTCCTGCAAAAGGTGCAATTATCTGAACAGGTTCTACGAAGATGGAGAAACTGGGAGAATGGAATGGAGTCCCTACAGGAAGCAGGGCGTGAGGATGTATGGTCAAGTTAACTGTGTCAGTGAGTGTGTTCGTAATGGATATTGGTGGACAGCCTATCCCCAGGAGCAGAAACTGAGAGGTCAAGAAAGGGAAGGGAGTAGTCAGTTGTGAACCATATGAAGGAGTGAGCTGGGTAGAATTGGAAGCAAAATTGATATTTTTTTCCAGTTCCAAGCAAGAGAGGGAGCCAGCATCAATAATGTCATCTTTGTGGCTATAATTCTTCTTTGCATCAATTGTATGAAACTAATGAGGCATCATTAAGCGATTCTCAGCTAAGGCCTAATGATCTGAGTCAACAAAATGGCTCTTTTTATATTTCATGCATTAGACGTGAGTGTCACTAGCTGGGCCAGCATTTATTGCCCATTCCTAGTCGACTTTGAGGAGGTGATAATAATACCTGCTAACAGGTTTTGGAACTTTACACGGTAACCAGTTTCCACTAAACTCCAATGTTAATACTGAGTGCAAATAGAAAGTCATTTGGTTATACAGATAAAGCATATGCAGGAAAGTCAGTTCTCTTGGTAATGCTAACATTA
The DNA here is from genome assembly GCF_030684315.1 of Stegostoma tigrinum. Lineage (NCBI taxonomy): Eukaryota > Metazoa > Chordata > Chondrichthyes > Orectolobiformes > Stegostomatidae > Stegostoma > Stegostoma tigrinum. The sequence continues at coordinate 47,840,685 of NC_081357.1, read as the reverse complement.
TTGTTCAGAGAGCAAAATTAAATGCACAGTTTAAACTGGATTCCTGTATTTCTTGAAAAACATAAGTTGCCAGTCAAGTGCAATTGCTGCAGGCCATGGGAAATCCTTTTGACCAGGTATGGTATTAATAATAGAACCTCCACAGGAGGGCAGCCTTTACATCCTTACAGTTTTCAATATGAGATGAATAGCGCTTGGCTAAGAAAATAATAAAGTTGCATTGTTTGCAACACCGGGTATAGGACTTAAAAATATTTTCCAAGAGTGTGCCAGACGCATCCAAATGGAATACTGCGCAACCTCATGCAGCAATCACAAAGCAACTATAAAGGATGAGAAAAAGCACAAATAACTGTACCTATAAAGCAGCTGTCACTTCATTGAAAAAAATCCAGAAAGATATGATATATCTGAAATGGTGAGAGGTTGGGACGTGCAGGTGTCCAAAGGGATTTGTGTTGCCTTATCCATGAGTCATTAAAAACTAGCATGCAGTTGCAGCAAACAATGAGAGAGGCAAGCAGTGTATTGGTATTCATTTCTAGGGGATCTAAATATAGAAGTACACATATAAATATATTTTGCACAGCAGAATAGAGCCTTGGTGAGACCTCTCCGAAAGGTCTCACAAGTATCCACTCTGCCATCTACCCAGAATTTTGAATGTTTGCAAGACTTTACGTTATGTAATGTGACAGGATAAGTCCTCAGATCAAAGGCACTTTGGGTAGCAGTGATCATAATACAATTGAAGGTAGCAGAGTGGGTTGAATACTAATATTTTAAACTTGATTAAGGGCAACTACTTTGATTTGAAAGCTGAGCTAATTGAAGTGAACTGGAATCTTAGACTAGCAGCTAAATGAGTAGACAAGCTGTGAAAGACATTTAACATGATACTTCAGCATACTCAAAGTAAGTACATTGCTACAGTAAAGAAAATTCCAAAGGGTTGGCCCATGACCTGTGAATAGTTAAGTTAATGAAACCATCAAACATCAACATATAATTGCACAAAGGTGAGTGGCAGGTCAGATGACTGATCAGAATTCAATAAAAGTAGGGAATGAATATAAGTTTAATTAAGACTAATAAATTAGAGTACGAGAGGAAACTAGCTAGAAATGTAAAAACAGAGAGCAATTGTTTCTGACAGTATCAAAAAAGGTGAAGAATAAGTAAAGAGAGTGTTGGCCCTCTGGAGGGTAAGAATGGAGGGTTAATAATAGATAATAAAAAGTGACAGTTGTAATGAATGTTCTGCTTATGTCTTCACTAAACAGGATATTAAAAAATCATTCCAGTTGTATGTGTAAATTTGAAGGTTGAAAGAAAAGAAGAACTTGTTGAAATTATGATCGCTAAGAATGCAAGACTGAGCAAACTGAAGGAGCTGCATGTTGATAAGTTCTGACTATTAATAGACTTCATCTGAGGGTCTTAAAAGAAGTGACTAATGAGATAAGAGTTGAGATGCTGTCAATTTTCCAAAGTTCGTTAGATTCTGGAAATGTTCCAGTGTACAGAAAAATAGCAAATATAACACCTCTATTCAAAAAGGTAGGGAGGTAGAGAAGAGGAAATTATATACCTGTTAGCTTGTTTTCTGTCATGTGGTAAGTTTTGGAAATGATTTTTAAAGCTGTTGTAACTATGTACTTAGAAAAATTCAAGATAAATGGAAACAGTTTGCATGGATTTGTGAAAAGGAAACCCTATTTTATCAATTTATTGAAACTTGGAAATTGGAACTCTATGGGTAAAGGGGAATACTTTGATGTTCTGTACTTGGTTTTGCATAAGGGATTTTATAAAGTACCACATGAAAGACCTTTGCACAAAATAGGAACTCTTGGTATCACGGATATTATTCTAACCTGTACAGAAGATTGGATGGCTGGCAGAAAACAAATGATTTATCTACATATATCTTTTATAGACTGGCCAGATGTGAAAGATGGCATGCCACAGGAGCATATGCTGGGCCCTCAAACTTTACAATTTATGTCAATGACATAGTCTCAGTCTGTATCTTATGCTAGGGCCAATTATGCAAGATGTACTGAACTGAGGAAAGTGTGCTCTGGTTTATAACTGAATTGCTGAGCACAATCCCAACCACTGCAATGACAGAAACTGAGAGCTGTAATAAATGTCCGTTGAATCTTTCAGCACTTTGTGACTCATGTCTAGCTCTTATATTACAAAAACTAATATAAATATTACCTCATGAGGTACAGCATCTTGCTTAAGGTAAAAAGCAAAATAAACATCACCTTTTTTCAGAACAGATCAGATTAGATGCTGTGAACATCCAGATATGCCCAAGTAAGTGAGAACTATGAGACCAAGAGAGGCTGGAGCTACAGCCCAGTCCAGTTCATGAGCTGGGAATAGTCCCTGAGTGCACAATTTTCTCGTTACAGCACTGCAGTGATAGTTTCCTGTTCAGCCCAAGGCACAGTATTGAAGTTCAGTAGCATCATGTAAGTGAATCAGGGATGTTATGAGGGTTTTTTGCAGGTTGGCACATGTCAGATGTCAATGTCTGTGGATGTGGTGTGCCCACAGAATGTGCCTTTCTGGAAGTAACGCATTGAAATGAAATATGGTCTGTGGAGTATTATTTTGGGAAACTAGAATTAATTCAAGAGTTGTGTGCTTAAAAAGAAAAAAAATGTATTACAGATGATCAAGATGTGGTTAAAAAAGAGTTGAGCCATGATCCTACTAACCTGGTCATAAAAGGCATAGAGTCATATATTATGGAAACAGACACTGCAGTCGAATGCATCCATGCTGACCAACTTCCCCAAACTAAACTAGCGCACTTGCCTGCATTTGGCCCTAATCCCTCTTTACCTTTCCAATTCATGTACCTATGCAAATGTCTTTTAAATGTTGTAACTGTACCTGCATCTACCACTTTCTCTGGCAGTTCATCCTGCACATGAACATGCCAAATTCAAAGGGAAGCTCCTGTGCTGGATCTACACTTCCAGCCACTAGATGGCATTATAACAGTGATGTCAAACTGGAAGAGATTAGCAGGACCACAGACTTTTCGGTAAAAATTAAAAAAAAAACCTCAAACAGCAAGATCAAAGCTAGTTAAGTGCATGTGGTCAATACACTTTAGAGTCATACATATGTACAGCATGTACGCCCCACTAGTCATCAAGTACCTACCGACTCATCTTATTTTCTAGCACTTGTAACCTGATGTGCTCTGCCGCTTGTGTTCATCTAAGTACTTCTCAAACTTTGTGATTAGATCATACAAAATAGGAACTGCAGATGCTGGAGAATCCAAAATAAAAAGATGTAGAGCTAGATGAACACAGCAGGCCAAGCAGCATCTTAGGAGCAGGAAAGCTGACGTTTCGGGCCCAGACCCTTTGTCTGAACAAATCCTGCACAAAGCCATGCTGACTACCTCTAATTAGATCAAACAAAATAGGAACTGCAGATGCTGGAGAATCCGAAATAAAAAGATGTAGAGCTAGATGAACACAGCAGGCCAAGCAGCATCTTAGGAGCAGGAAAGCTGACGTTTCGGGCCTAGACCCTTCGTCTGAACAAATCCTGCACAAAGCCATGCTGACTACCTCTAATTAGATCAAACAAAATAGGAACTGCAGATGCCTGAGAATCCAAAATAAAAAGATGTAGAGCTAGATGAACACAGCAGGCCAAGCAGCATCTTAGGAGTAGGAAAGCTGAGGTTTTGGGCCTAGACCCTTCGTCTGAACAAATCCTGCACAAAGCCATGCTGACTACCTCTAATTAGATCAAACAAAATAGGAACTGCAGATGCTGGAGAATCCGAAATAAAAAGATGTAGAGCTAGATGAACACAGCAGGCCAAGCAGCATCTTAGGAGCAGGAAAGCTGACGTTTCGGGCCTAGACCCTTCGTCTGAACAAATCCTGCACAAAGCCATGCTGACTACCTCTAATTAGATCAAACAAAGTAGGAACTGCAGATGCTGGAGAATCCGAAATAAAAAGATGTAGAGCTAGATGAACACAGCAGGCCAAGCAGCATCTTAGGAGCAGGAAAGCTGACGTTTCGGGCCTAGACCCTGGTCTAGCTTTCCTGCTCCTAAGATGCTGCTTGATCTGCTGTGTTCATCCAGCTCTACACCTTGTTATCTCTAATTAGGTCATGCTTTCCTAAATGTAACAGAAATCCTATCCATAGGAATTCTCTCCAGTAGCTTCCCAACCACCGATTTGAGATTCAACGGTCTGTAGTTTCCTGGATTATCCCTATTTCTCTTCTTGAACAGAAGGACAACAATAGCTACACACCTGACTTCCATGGCTAATGAAGACACCAAGATCTTGGTCAAGGCCCCTGCAATCTCCTAACTTGCCTCTCTCAATAACCTGGAGTGGATTACATCTGTCTTGGGGACTTATCTACTTTAATGCTCTTCAAGAGACTCAAGAGCACTTCTTTCTTGATCTCAAAATGCTGTAGTATATTAGTATGCTCCACACAAATTTCACTATTCTCCATCTCCTTTCCCCGATGAATACCGATGCAAGTTACTCATTTAGGATCATACCCACGCCCTCTGCCTCTAAGCATAAGTTTTGTCCTCTATTCTTGAGTGGTCTTACCTTCTCTCTAGTTATCCTCTTATTTTTAACGTATCTTGTGTTAGCCTTACGGTCAATCAGCGGAACATTATTAACTAAAAAAGTTATCAATGTTGATGGAGATTGTAACCATGTGATTAAGCACGACAAATACATATTTTGAAAGGATGTCAGTCTTTAAAGGATCTGATCCAATTTGGAACCATAAGGGTAGACAAAAGGAAACCAGCAGACTATTGTCACTAGATTTTCGAAAAAAAATATTCAGTAAGATATCACACAAGAGCTTTTTTTTCTCTTTCAATTCCTCCAATTTTACTTGGATTAGCTGCAGTGTTTGTTCATTATTCTTCTCTATCCTTTCTGTCAGTCATTCAGTCTTAGTCAAATAATAGTCTATAGCCTTAGTCTGGGAAGGTTATCCTACATTCAGCATCGTAATGCACCTAACTGTGAGGACTACATGCAGTCAGTTCTTGTACAAAAACTTGAATGGCATCATGAAAAATTTATTCATTTGTTGACAGAAGTATTGTATGTTTAGAAGGTTACTTGAGACCACTTATATAAGGAGTCAGAAAGACAGTGGTATCTGTGAGATAGCAGTGTGGAGTGGAGGATATATATACATCATAGCTGCGATATGAGGCCTATATCACTTACTCGAGGAGTGGGTGGGGCAGTGGGACCTGTAAAGGAGTGAAGCATGAGAATATAAATCACAGCTGAGACTTGGAGCATGTATCAGCTACTTCGGGGCTGGGGAGGCAGCAAGATCTGCAAGGGAGCAACTGACACTGAATTTGAGGCAGAGGAAAAGGAAGAGTGGCACCACAGGAAAAACATAAGATCATTAACTGGCAAGAAACTGCTGCTCGGGGTTGTCTACAAATTACTGTAAATTTAGAAAAGCAGATATGTTTTAAACAAGTAGCTGCATTTGAAGTGAGCTGAGGACATGAGGGCCAATAAAATTAGGGAATGCAAGTAAGGTAAAGGAAATAAAGTTTTTTTTAAGAAGTTAAAAGGCTAAAATTAAGTTCAGCAAAGACAAAGTAAGGATTTTGCATTGCAGTGGGAGAATGTGGAGTGAAATAAAGCACCAAGAATAATTAATATTCATTAGAGGAAGTAGCTAACAATCTTAATTTAAAGGGAAACAGAGCAGCAGAGCTTACGCCCATTATATGCTTCTCCTGTACTATGTTGGAAATCATGGACAAGTCTGGTGTTTCTGACGACTGTATTTGCGGACAGGTGTCCAGCTGCAGCTACTCGCTAACTTGAGTGATGGGAGGACCCACCGTGGAGCTTCCATGATACTGAGATTTTCATGGACAGCATGTTCAATGATGCAGTCACATTGGAGGTACAGACTGAATGGGCAGAAGGGAGACAATGACCACCGGGTAGAGGAAGACAGGTAGTGCAGGAATCCCCTGTGGTCTTCCGCTTTCTATCAGACAGACTGTTTGGAAACTGCTGAGGTGGGAGGGTGGGGATGAACTGTCAGGGGATAGCAGCAGAAGCCAAGTCCATGGCCCACTGCTGCCCATGAATGGAGGAAAAAGTGTGGCAGGACTGTAGAGACGTGAAATTCACTATTAAGGGGAACGGACCCGTGTTTCCGTAGCTGTAAAAGATTCCCCAAGATGGTATGTTGCTTCCCTGATGCTAAGGTCAAACATATTTTGGACCCATTTCAAGGAATTCTGAAGGGACAGGGTGAGCAGCCAACAGTTATATTACAGAACAGTACCAACAACATAAGTTCAAAGAAAAATGAGAACCAACAACCAGAATATAGGGAGTTAGGGTGTAAATTAGAAAATAGAACCTCAAAGGTAGTAATCGCAGGATTATTCGTGGTACCAAATGCTAGTGAGAGTAAAAATAAACACAATATAGCACATGGAGAAATGGTGTAGAAGGGAAGGATTCAGAATTCCTGGGACATTGGGCATGTTTCTAAGGAACTCAGAATTGGCACAAGCAGAATGGATTGCATCTGAGCAGGACCAGGACAAATGTCCTCAGAGGTTGTTTGCTAGTGCTGTCGGAAAGGTTTAATATATAACGGCAGGGAATGGTAACCTGATCAGGGAGAGACAATGTTAGAAACAAAAGTCAAAGAGGTATAAAGGAAAATGGGAAGGCATAAAAATCAACAATGGTGAAAAGCAAATCGAGCCATAGTACAAAATAAAGCTAAAATGACAAAGTTAAAAAGACAAATCTAAAGACTTTATGTCTTAATGCACTTTAATGCACATACCTTGATGCATTTGCAATCAGATAGATGAGTTAACAATACAATAGATAATGAATGGTTTTGATATAGTTGAGATTGCAGAGGCCACAATTATACAAGTAGAATCTTATTCCTCTGTCCCTCTAAATAGCAGAGTTTGCAGTTTTGGGAGATGCTGTTGAAGGAATCTTGGTGAAGTACTATAGTACATTATATAGATCACTGCCACTGTGTGTTGGTTGATGAAGGAGCAAATGCTGAAACTGGAAGATGTGGTGCCAGTCAAGTAGCTGCTTTGCCCTGAATGGTATTAATCTTCTTGAATGTGTTGGAGGTGCACTCATAAATCAGAGAGTTGTACAACATGGAAACAAACCCCTTGGTCCAACTTGTCCAGGTAGCCAAATATCCTATATTAAATTAGTCTCAACTTAACCACAGAACTGAAAACTTTTTCATGCTATTCTTAACATTTGTCTTGTAGAATATGGCAAGGGGGAGAAAGGGGATGAATTATATACTACAGCTTTCCTAGCATCTGACCTGCTGTTGTAACCACAGTATTTATATGGCTGTTTAAGTTCGATTTCTGTCAATGGTAACCCCAGGATATTGATTCTTCAGATATCAAAAATTGCACTGAATGACATTTTCCATTAATTCAGTCTCTTCCTTACATTTCTGAATAAGTTTCCATTAATTTTCTCTGTTGGCCAGAATACAGCACGTTTAATGAGTAAAATATCCCAAGGCACTTTCATTGAGAGTTTCTTTCACTTGGCAGTTTACTAAACATTCTTTTCATGCAACTACATTTCCCGTCCAATGTTTCTCTGAATAGGTATTTTCCAAATCATTCTGTTCCCAGTAAATCTCATGACATGATGGGTGCAGAACTGTACTTTTGACTTCACATTTTATTACTTCATAATGATTATAATTGACAATTGAAAATCCTCCACAAAAAAAAATTACAGTGCTTATATCAAAATCCTGCAAAGGCAGCCAGACTTCACAAACTCGTGTTGTTTTTGATTTTAAAAAGATAGAAATTTCTCTGAGATTGTTCTACAAAAAGGCCAGAGTTTTCTTGTCCACAAACACTGACTCAGGCTTGTAAACTCTTTTGACTGTACAAGTTTCAACTCAGCTTAAAGGAACAAGCTCTCTGCATGAAATCCATTTACTGAACAGCAGGAAATCTTGCCACTTTACATTTGAAAATAGGCATCTTATGGTCAATTAATAGTAAACATAATTGTAGCCTTTTTACTTTGAGATCAAAGTTTCCAAACATCATGAAGCATGAAAGCGTATTCTACCAGGATCATATGTGATATCTTGAACACTTCTGTTACAGCATACAACAGTAGTGATTTTTTTCCCCAGATAAGTGTCTTCTCATATTGAAAGCAATTTTTAGGTACAAAAAAAAATTAGTGAGATGCCTTTCCTATTTATTTTTATGGCACAGAACAGATTGGAACAGTATTTCTTGTTGTTACATTAAAGTTAAAAGGCAGCACATTGTCTGAGGGGACCAGCAATCATGAAGCTATTCTGAATTACAGTCAGTGTCCCAGTTTATGGCTTAATGTTCAACTAAATCCCATCTTTGTGGCAGTATTGCTCTCATCTCAGAGACCAAGTCATCAGCAATAACGTCTGATGTGAATTAAAGCAGACAGTAAAAGTCGACAGAAATATTTGTAAAAGTAGATGAATTTCCAAATTTATTTGTCTAAATATTTCAGAGATGCCAACTGTTTGGCGCTTCAGCAGCATGAATCTTGCTTTTTCTGTGATTTTTGGTGGCTGACAGATAACAATTTTGTCATGTAAAAACATCAGCAATAATTTGTCACCTTAATTTCATAGCATCAATTAAAAGTCAGTTTACAAATACATGGTTGGAAAGAGTTACCCAGAAAAGCATTCATCCATATTTGTGTAAAAGTCTGTTGTCTGCTTTCTAATGCATATAGTTATTTAAATGGATTATTGTCTTTGCTAATATAACAGACAGGAATTTCAAAAGTTTTCTTTCGACAACACAGTAATCTCAACCCTGGAGTTTCATACATGTGATTACATTGGGCTAATGTGCCTTTGTTCCGTGTTCATGGAATGATCAATTACAGACGGAAAACAGAGAAAAAAGTAGAAATTTGCATCAGAGATAGTAGGAACTGCAGATACTGGAGAATCTGAGATAACAAGGCGTAGAGCCAGATGAACACAGCAGACCAGGCAGCCTGTTTCTATCTCCTTCCCAAAATCCACAAACCTGATTGCCCTGGTTGACCCATTGTCTCTGCCAGCTCCTGCCTCACCGAACCTAACTCTGCTTATGTGAGGCATTCCACCCCCGAACATCTCAGATATCCTCATTTTTCAAGGACTGCAACTTCCCCCACTTAGTGGTCAAAAATGCCCTCGACCGTGTCTCCTGTGTTTCCTGCAACTCGTCCCTCACACTCCCTCCCCGCAATAACAACCAAAACAGAATCCCCTCATCGTCATGTACCACCCCACCAACCTCCAGATCCAACGCATCATCCTCCGACGCTTCCGCCATCTGCAATCCTACCCCACCACCAAAGACATTTTTCCCTCCCCACCCTTATCTGCTTTCCGGATGGACCACTCTCTCCATGACTTCCTTGTCTGCTCCACACTCGCCTCCAGCCCCACCACACCCGAAACTATTCTTTGCAACCACAGGAAGTGCTACACCTGCCTCTATGCCTCCCCCCTCACCACCATCCCAGACCCCAAGAAAACCTTCTACATCAAGCAGAGGTTCACCTGCACATCTGCTAATGTGGTATACTGTATACGCTGTTCCAAAAATAGCCTCCTGTTCATTGGGGAAGCCAAACAGAGGCTTGGGGACCACTTTGCAGAACACCTACGCTCGGTTTGCAATAAACAACTGCACCTCCCTGTCGCAAACCATTTAAACTCCTCCTCCCATTCCTTAGACGACAGGTCCATCCTGGGCTTGCTGCAGTGCTACAATGATGCCACCCAAAGGTTGCAGGAACAACAACTCATATTTTGCTGGGAACTCTGCAGCCCAATGGTATCAATGTGGACTTCACAAGCTTCAAAACCTCCCCTCCCCCTACCGCATCCTAAAATCAGCCCAGCTTGTCCCCACCTTCATAACCTGTGCTTCCTTCCCACCTATTCCATCTTCCCACCTCAAGCCCCACCCCCATCTCCTACCTACTAGCCTCATCCCGCCCCTTGACCTTTCCGTCATCCCTGGACTGGCCTATCTCCTCTCTAAATCCCCACCTACACTCCCCTTTACTGGGTCCATCCTGGCCTCTTTGACCTGTCTGTCTCCTCTCCACCTATCTTCTCCTCTATCCATCTTCTATCTGCCTCCCCTTCTCTCCCTATTTATTTCAGAATCCCATTCTCCTCCCCCATTTCTGAAGAAGGGGCTAGGCCTAAAATGTCAGCTTTCTTGCTCCTCTGATGCTGCTTGGCCCGCTGTGTGCATCCAGCTCTACACCTTGTTATCTTAGAAATTTGCATGTTGACTTCCTTTTCATTGTGTTCATAGAATTCCTACTGTGTGGAAGCAGGCTATTCAGCCTATCGAGTCCAAACTGACTCACCAAAGAGTATCCCACCAAGAACCACCCCTCTATCTCGCGTGGCTAATTAATCTAGTCTGCACATCCTTGAGCACTATGACCAATCCACCTGACCTGCACAATTTTGGATGCTGGGAGAAAGCCAGAGCAACCAGGCGAGACTGATGCAGACAAAGGGACAATGTGCAAACTGCACACTGACAGTTGTCCGAGAATGGAATGGATAACAACTGAGCCACTATGCCAGCATGTCGTGGGCTTCTGTGTTTACCAAGTGCTCCATAAGGGGTGTAGCCTGAAATATCAGGTACAAGCAGGGGTATTCAATGAAACAAAGATGGGGGGATGTGATGTGGACTGAAGCCTCATTTTGCTGTTGAAACATCAAGTCAGCCCACTGCTGCACCCATATGTCTATTAGTTCACCAACATCTCCAGTCTTGCATTGAGAATCCAGCAACAGTCTGCTGCAAATTCAGAAGTTCAACACAAGAGACCTGCAAGAACACTTCCAAAAGTTTGCATCCGAAAAAGTTGTCAAAAATGACCTTGCATGCAAGTTGGATTCTAACTCCATGTTTCCCACAGACTTTAGGAATCCAGGCATCTTGACGATAATACCAACATGAAAAGTAACAATGGCAGCAGGAATATACATGGCAACACCAACTTCACACATTGAGAGTCGCAAGTCATGACCTACCATGCTTCACACCCTAGCAAATTTTGCAACTATAACGAAAGCCATGCATGTATGTGTGCATATGCCTCCAGTTAGGGCTTCATGATATCTGCTCACTTAGTTCTGGGAGGAGAAAATCTAGATGTTTGCGTAGAGAAACTCAGGATGATAAATGTAGTAACTTCATCATTGGATGTTTTATTTCATATTTTAATGGATTCAAGTTCCATCACCTGCCATGGTGATCCGAACCCAGCTCCCTAGAATGTAACATGAGTCTCTGGATCAGTCTTGTCTAGCAATTATACCACTAGGCCATTGCCACTTATAATTCTTACTGGCATTGTCAGATCTGCACTGCTAGTAAATATTCTACAGCTACAAATAACACTAAGCATTCTCCCTTTTACAATTTGGGGACTCTACAGGACATTGGCAATAAACAGGAGACTGCTAAGGAGTAAAGCATGATTCAAAATTCTCTGGAGATTTGGGGACTGTCTTTGAATTTTTGGTAAAAATTATATATAATCATACAGCATGGAGACAGACCCTCAGGTCCAACCACACCATGCCAAAGATAATCCCAAACTACACTAGTCCCACCTGCCTGCACCTGGACCATATCCCTCTAAGCCTTTCCTATTCACATATCCATCCAAATGTCTTATGAATGTTGTATCGTCCCAACATCCACCACTTCATCAAAAAGCCTATTCTACTCTTGAGCCACCCTCTGTGTAAAAAAATTATCTCTTTCGTCTTTTTTAAAATCTATGTCCTCTCACCTTAAATATTTATCCCTTACTCTTGTAATTCCCTACCTTAAGGAAAAGACTATCAACTTTTCCTAAGCCTCTCATTATTTTATAAACTTCTATCTGGTCACGTCTCAACCCCCAGTGAAAAACAGTCCCAGCCTATCCAGCCTTCCCTCATAACTCAAGCCTCCCATACGCAGCAACATCCTGGTGAATGTAATTCGTTTTGACTTTCAGAATACTTACAGTTAAATATTTCCCATTCATCATAAAAATCACCCTTAGTGCAAAAAAACATCTTTTTATCCTGTGGTTGAGTTGGTCAATGATAGATTCTCTGCCAATTTAATCTAAAAGTTGCAAATAGTACCTCATTTATCACTCCTGTGAGTGAGCCAGTTCTTGAAGAGCGTTGGAATACACATATTATATTGGTCTCTGTAATCCTGACTCTTGCCTTCATCCACATCTTGGTGAAAGATATGTTCCAAAATACACTATTCTTGCATTATTTGTCATAATAAAAAATGTTTCACATCAATATTTTATAAATATGGTGCTAGAAATTGTTTTAGGCACAAATGTATGCCACATTGTCAGTGCGCTCCTGCAGAATCTGCTGTCATGACCAGGAACCCTCCTCCTTGGTATACAGATAAGCATCAGCTGAGTAAGAGAACAATAGTAGTTAAAAACACACACACACACACACACACACACACACAAAGGATTTTATTTCCTTCCTCTAATTAATGAAATAATAGGAAAGAAGACATCGGCAGGAATATTTTAATAATGGAAGACCTCAGCTATTGTATGAGTATCTTGTTGCAATCAGATATCACAGGCTGGAGCTGCAGGACTGACTGTCAATCAAATCTGTCAGACTCAGATGTAATGAGTTTCATTAGTTCCCACAAGGCTGCAAGTTGGAACATCTAGTAATAACAGGGCACTCCACTGTCATTCTGCTGACATGGTCATCTCATTTTGCAACCTATTAAATATTGCATACTTAAATATTGTGCTTGTTTTCTTATTTCCTTAGGGGAAATATACCATGGAACACCTCTTCCTATCTGGAGGCAGCCATTTATAGGTGAGAAGCTTGAAGCATAGAATTGGGTAATTTTTAAAGAAGTGTCTTCACATAATATGTTCTAAAGTGTGACTATGAAATGTAGGTGAAATAATAATTAGATCTGACTATCATGCACATTCAGCAATAAAAGATTGCATTCATTCAGCTCAGCAGTTGGCAACCACAATTACACAGGCTAATAATGATCAAAAAAGAGGATCATGGACCCACCACTGAACTGTCACTGCCTGAGGCAATTCAGCATTAAATAACAGTGGGAGATTGATGGCATCTGCATTAACACACGACCTAACAATTACAGTTGATAAACAAGGATAAACAATAATGTTGGAAATGTCAATTGCAAAGGAATCATATGGGATGCATAATTTTATTCTGTGCCCTTTAACTTAGCTTAAAAGAGAGTAAAGTTGCGTATTCTTTTTCTGCTTAACCTTAAACTTCAGGAGGTCATACGTTTTGAGATTGTGCTCATTGAAATGTTACTGCAGCACACTTAATTTTCTGAGAAGGGTTACCTTTAAGTTTCTTAATGAAACTGGAGAAACAAAGAAAAAGGAGACAAAGGCATTGCAAGTATTTAATATAATGTTAGCAATAATGATCCTGGCATTTCTGTATGAAATTCTTTTGCTGTTTTAGTTTTAAAATAATTGCTGTCTTTCTTAAAATGGAAGGAAAAGGAATTTTATCTGAGTATGTAATAAAATGTGAGGCTGGATGAACACAGCAGGCCAAGCAGCATCTCAGGAGCACAAAAGCTGACGCTTCGGGCCTAGACCCTTCATCAGAGAGGTGATGAAGGGTCTAGGCCCGAAGCGTCAGCTTTTGTGCTCCTGAGATGCTGCTTGGCCTGCTGTGTTCATCCAGCCTCACATTTTATTATCTTGGAGTCTCCAGCATCTGCAGTTCCCATTATCTCTGATACTACTTTATCTGAGTATGTTATCAGATTTGTAACTAATCTTACAAAGCACAATTTCAAACCAAAAGAGGAGTGCTGTCTGCATTTTGATATTGTTAGAAATAAGGTTTAACTTACTTTAAAGGAATAACAGTAATTGCATGTTACAATTTTAGCCATTTTAAGTTAAACCCATGCATTTTTAAAAAGTGCTTTCCTTTTATAAGCCTCTTTAAATTAACAATCTTCAACTTTTGACATTATGGATATACAGCTAACTCAGGTCTACAATCAGTTTTTATTGAATCAAAGCACAAAGTACGATTAGTGATGGATATTTATATGACTGTGATTTAAAAGGCATGAAATATATGCTTCTCAATGCTGGTATACATTTTAAAATTTCTGAATGTAACTTCTTAAAATTTGAGCAATATTGTATGAAACACAAAATATGGACAAAGTAAAACATAAAATATTAAAAAAAAAGAAATCGACATGACCATATTTGATAATAGAACTACGTGCTGTTAAATCGAATCAGGTATATATTTAATAACATTGTTATCTTTCATCATGTTACTTCCCTCGTTGGAACAATATTTTATTTATCCCTAATTGGAATATTTTAAGTTTCATCTGATTTAGAAATGCAGCCAATAGTCTTTGTACAACCATAAAATACTTTATGCACTTATGTCCATTGCAACCCTTGTGAAATCTTTGTGTTCTGTTATCTCTGATTCAGGAAAGTTTGCATTACAACACTTCGACAGATAAATGAGATAGCATTATATACCTACTGCAAAGGAATTTTCTCTTCCCCCACTCTAATGAAAATCCATGCCATTGAAACAAAGTGTACAAATCATATAATTTCCAATTAGAAAGTGTGTGTGAAAATTATGCTGCATTTATTTGCACTTTATATATTTTGAGAGATGCTTTTTTAAGTGCCCTAACAGTGAATTGTCAAATCATGTAGGTGGCCAGCTCATTAATATTTAAATGAAGGTACTTTAATTCCCAGCATCATTGGGGAATTTAGAGACCAAATGTGGAATGCTGATCCTGCAAACTGCAATCTCAGAATGTAATAATTTTTTACATTAAAAGAAGGCTGGAAGCTAGGGCACCAAAATGTGAATTATATGAGCACTTCTTACATGATTCCATGAAAATGGAATTGAGACAGCGCAAAAAGAATATTCAAAGGATATTTCACTTCCTTATAAACATTGTTAAAATTTGTCATATCTACATAATTTTGTATTTTAAAACAATAAGTAAAATGTTCAGTGTTGAAAGGTATTGAGACATAGTTTCCTCTAGCTGTCAGGCTTAAGGAAAAAGTAAACATGAGATTCACAGAATAGGACTAGTTCATCAGACTTTATTTTTGAATGATCTTCAGTGGCTCCATTTAAGAACTAACCATCCTAATCTATAACTTAGCATAACAGCAAAACGTATTCAGAATCTGTGCATGAAAGTCATA
The DNA here is from genome assembly GCF_030684315.1 of Stegostoma tigrinum. Taxonomy (NCBI): domain Eukaryota; kingdom Metazoa; phylum Chordata; class Chondrichthyes; order Orectolobiformes; family Stegostomatidae; genus Stegostoma; species Stegostoma tigrinum. Next base: position 47,825,269 of record NC_081357.1, on the reverse strand, counting down.
ACATGCCCCATTTGGTTTTCTATCTGTTAAAAATAATGCATGGAAAATCATTAGGGATTTACTGACCTCTGCATGTGAATGTGCTCCCACTGTGCAAAAACTCAGTATCGGGAACACTAATTCATTAGCTCTAGCCTAAAGTCAATCCCTTGCTAAAACATATTAATGAAAATTAGCCAAAAGAGATATAATTAAGGATTCTTAATACTGTTTTGAAAGCTAATGAAGAGAAACTTGTCTGTAAGTGCAGTGATAGTGGAAGATTAGGACATTACTGTTGGGGAGAGCTGAAAAATCAAACCTATAAATCAATTATGAGAAGGTCAGTATTCTAAACATCATCATTCAAGTATAGCATACTGAAATTTCCATCTCATACCACAGGTGTATTTATTAAATTAGCAGCATGCAGCTTGTGACATTTTGAGATATCTTTGGTTTTTTCAACCATTTCAAAGATTAACTCTAGCTATCTGTATTCCATGATTTCAGCCTGTGCTTTTGTATGACCTGCTTGAGTTCAGGCAGAATAGAATAACACTACACTACGCTGCTACTCTAAAAGATTTAGGTGCATTTTTGCCTGATATGATTTAAAACATGTTTTTCAAATATTTATACATTTTCCTTTTAAAAGCTATTATAACTATGCCTCTAGATCAAATGGCAAAAGACAATGTTAAACAGTAAATGAACAAATGGATTGCAAAAGTAAAATATTTGGAAGCACAATTTGCCCCTTAATTACCAGTAATTGTTAAATAGTTTGTTTTCTGTGCTGAAGGAGGGAAAAAGAAAATTATCCCTATTGCTTGTGAGGTTAATAACTAGGGGACACATATTCAATATCACCAAAATTGTGAGGGAATGTCAGAATAGAACACTTTTCTGTTGATGAAGTCCGCAATTTAATTGACAAAATTTGGCAAAGTGTCAATATCAGGAGATAACAAAGCGTGGGCCTTGGAACACAGCAGGTCAAGCAGCATCTTAGGAGCACAAAAGCTTGGCCTGCTGTGTTCATCCAGGCCCACACTTTGTTATCTCGGATTCTCCAGCATCAGCAGTTCCTATTATCTCTGTCAATATCAGGAGTATGGCATTCTCAATGCAAAGTTTATAGCACCCTCCAGCTGGGGGATGCCACCTACGTTGGCAAAGCCTATTGCCTGGAGTAACACTCCTTCAGGCACGTTTCTAACATGGTATGACTTGAAAGACAATTATCTTTTGTAGCTTCATTCTTGTGCTAGCAGTTCCAGGTATAGATAATCAGACAAGTAGTGATGTAAAAGGGCAATAGATTTAGGAAAATGAGCTTGTATTTTCAATGAAGTGTCAGCTGTGTCACCTTTGTGCCCTCAGAAGGTTTTCCTTCTTGATTTCCCCTCACTTAATGCACATCAAAGGGCTATTCCTGGCTGGTAGTACTTAACCTGTTGCACAGTTGCGATTTAACAATGGTATGGGCAGTGCAAATCTCAGAATGTGACAGCACCAGCAAGTATGTCCATGACTTGGTAAAATAGTTTATTTTCTTCACCAAAACATTTTTTTTCATTTATTTTACATTGTTATGTGTTTGTTAGGTTTTCAACACACTTTCTTTCGATTTGATTCAGAGATTTTACTGTTGCTGTGCATGCTCCAGGGTGTCAGCAAATGCAGCTATTAGGATATGGTCATGCATTGTACGTAGGAGTGAGCCTTTTGCGCAGTGGTGCCATTCCTATCATTGAGTCAGTGGTGCAGGGTTCTGAACCATGTTCCAGTCAGTTCTGATGGCATCTTCTTTGGAATTTAGTATGACTGTTCACCAGGATCCCTGTGCTTGGTGATTGAGGGTATGGCCTATTACATAAGGTGTGAGAAGTCACCAACCTATGTTACCATGCAGCACCAATCACCCTTACAGATAGATAAACACAAATAGAATATAGAACATAGAACAGTACAGCACAGTATAGGCCCTTTGGCCCACGATGTTGTACCGAACGTTTACCCTAAACCTAAGGTCTATCTAACCTCCACCGCTACCTTATACTATTATTCATATGCCTATCTAATAGTCACTTAAATGCCCCAAATAAAGCCTACACCACTACCTTCACCGACAATGCATTCCATGCCCTTACCACTCTCTGAGTAAAGAACCTACCTCTAATGTCTCCCTGATATCTGCCTCCTTTCACTTTAAAACTTTGCCCCCTTCTAAAAGCTACCTCCACCCTAGGAAAAAGTCTCTAGCTGTCTACTCTATCTGTAACTCTGATCATTTTGTACACCTCTATCAAGTCACGTCTCATCCTTCATTGTTCTAAAGAGAAAAGCCCTAGCTCTCTCAACCTTTCCTCATAAGACCTTCCCTCTATTCCAGGGCAATATCCTGGTAAATCTCCTCTGCATCTTTTCTAACAGCTCCACATCTTTCCTGTAATGAGGTGACCAGAACTGATCACAATACTCCAGATGTGGCCGAACCAGACTTTTGTATAGCTGGAGCATAACTTCATGGCTCCTGAACTCAACCCCTCTATTAATGAAAATCAACACAACATACACCTTCTTAACAACTCTATCCACCTGGGTGGCAGTTTCAGGGAACTGTGAACATGAACCCCAAGATCCCTCTGCTTCTCCACACTGCCAAGGATCTTTCCATTAACTCTATATTCTGCTTTCAAGCTTGTCCTTCCAAAATGAATCACCTCACACTTTTCAGGGTTAAACTCCATCTGCCAATTCTCAGCCCAGTCCTGCATTCTAACAATGTCCTTTATAACCTAGAACAGCCCTCCACACTGCCCACAATGTGACCCACCTTCGTATTATCTGTGAACTTGCTAATCCACCCTTCCACTCCTTCGTCCAAATCATTCACAAAAATCACAAATAGAAAAGGACCCAGAACAGATCCTTGTGGTACATCACTCGTAACTGAGCACCATGTTGAATGTTTTCCGTCCACTACCACCCTTTGTCTTCTAAGGGTCAGCCAATTCTGAATCCAATCTGCCACATTTCCCCCTATCCCATGCCTCCTTACTTTCTGCATGAGCCTACCATGGGGAACCTTATCAAACCCCTTTCTTAAATCCATGTATACCACATCCACTGCTCCACCTTCATCCACATGTTTGGTCACTTCTTCAAAGAATTCAATAAGGTTTGTGAGGCATGAACTACCCCTCACAAATCTGTGCTGAATATCACAAATCAAACTGTGCCTTTCCAAGTGATCATAAATCCTGTCTCTCAGAGCCCTTTCCAATAATTTGCCCACAATTGACATAAGACTAACTGGCCTGTAATTTCTGGGTTATCCTTGTTCCCATTTTTGAACAAGGAAATGATGTTTGCCTCTCTCTAATCTTCTGGCACTATACCCGTGGACAGTGAGGATGGAAAGATCATCGCCAACAGCCCTGAGATCTCTTCTCTCACTTCCCATAGAATCCTTGGATAAATCCCATCAGGCCTGGGGGACTGATCTATCTTCAACTTTCTCAGATTTCTTAGCATGTCTTCTTTACTAACATCAACTTCCTCTGGCCTATCTGCCTGTTTCACAATGTCCTCCTCTACAACTAGGTCCCTCTCAATACTTGTGAATACTGAAGAAAAGTATTCATTAAAGACCTCTCCCATATCTTCAGGCTCTGTGCACAAATTCCCTTTACAATCCTTGATCGGCCCTACCCTTTCTCTGGTCATTCTCTTGTTCTGCACATAGGTGTAAAAAGCCTTGGAGTTTTCCTTGACCCTATCAGCCAAGGTTTTCTCACGCCCCCATAACTCTCTTAAGCCCTTTCTTCAGCTCCTTCCTGACTAACTTGTAGACCCCGAGAGCCTTTTCCATTCTTCTTTTCCTGAACCTTACATAAGCCTCCTTCTTCCTCTTAACCAATCGTTCGGCCTCTCTCGAGAACCAAGGCTCCCTCACTCGATCGCATCTTCTCTGCCTGCTAGGGACAAATATATCAAGCACATGCAGTATGCATTCATTAAACAATGTTCACATTTCTGTGGCGCTCTTCCCTGTCAGCATCTGTTCCCAATTTATGTTACCCAGTTCTTGCCTAACTGAGTTGTAATTACTCTTCCCCCAATTGTAAACTTTACCCTGCCATATGTACCCATCCTTAATCAAAAGACTAGCATGAAAGAAACAGAGTTATGATTGCTACCGTCAAAATGCTCTCCTACCAACAGGCCTAATACTTGGCCCGGTTCGTTGCCAAGCACCAAATCCAAAGTGGCCTCTCCTCGTGTTGGTCTATCTACATACTGTGTCAGGAATCCTTCCTGAACGCGCTGGACAAAATCTGGTACATCTAAACTATTACAACTAAAATGTTTCCAATCAATATTTGGAAAGTTGAAGTCACCCATGACTACAACCTTGTGACTTCTGCACCTTTCCAGTATCTGCCTCCCACTCCGTTCCTCTACATCTCTGCAACTATTAGGGGCACTGTAAAAAAAAAGTGACTGCTCCTTTCTTGTTCCTGACCTCAAACCAAACTGACTCTGTAGACATATCATTCTCAAATGGCCTTTCAGTAGATGCTGTACTTGCCCTGACTATCAATGCCACTCCCCACCTCTTTTTCTACCCTTCCTATTTCTTTTAAAGCATCTAAATCCCAGAACTTCCAATAACCATTCTTCTCCCTGAGTTACCTAAGTTTCTGTAGTGGCCATAACATCGTAATTCCAAGTACCCAAACATGCTCTAAGTTCATCCGCTTCATTTCTGATACTTCTAGCATTGAACTTAAAACACATCAAACCATCTCTGTGTCCACAATTAGGCTCCATCAACCGCATTTCTTCATAAAACATCTCACTCCCTATTGTGTCTGTTGGAAGGCTGCATACCTCATCCTCTGAATTATAAATCTGGTTCCCCACCCCTTGCCAAACTAGTTTAAACCATCCCATCTAGCTCTGGCAAAACTTCCTCCCAGGATATTTGTGCCCTTCCCGTTCAGGTGCAACCCGTCCTTACTGTGCAGATTCCACCTTCCCCAGAATGTGCTCCAATTATCGACACAATGGAAGCCCTCTGTCCTACACCAGCCCTGTAGCCATGTGTTTGGCTGCACCCGCTCCCTATTTCTTACCTCATTATCACGTGGCACTGGTAGTAATCCAGAGATAACTACCCCATTTGTCCCTGATTTCAGCTTCCAACCTAACCCCCTGTATTCGTTTTTCACATTCTCTGTCCGCTTTCTACCTATGTCATTGTTACCAATGTGTACCATGTCTGCTGGTTGCTCACCTTCCCCCTTAAGGATCTTGAAGACACAAATAATGTCAATATTGCAAATATTTCACACTCCTACCCAAGGGAGAAATTAGAAAATATGAGAAAGAAACAATAACTCTTTCCCAATGGTGCTTTTAAAAAAAAATCAAACTTTTTTCAAAAACACGTCCTGTGTTCTTTTGTGACCAACTCTGAATTTGAGTCTTTTCATGTTAATTGGATCTAGTTTAATCATTCGATCAAAAAATTAAAAACGTAAGATGTCCACCCTGCCCAGACTTTCACCTGGTCTGTCTCTGACTCCTCCCCCCACTTTGTATCTTTGTGGCAGAAAGTCTGAGTTTGAGTCCCACCTGCTCTGGAGATGTATCATAACATATGCAAATGGATTGACTCCAAATATTTTCTAAAAACACTGGGCTAGAATTTACAGGTACGACCCCACCTCCCCCAGAGGTGTGTCATTCCAATCCTGATCAGGTTGATTAAAATAACCATAAATACAAGTTTGTGACAAGGCTAAGTATCTCTCTCACTGCACAGCCAGGAAGTTCACAGGGGCATCTTTAGTTGGTGCTAAATTAGTGGATGTTAGCCAGCTTTTTGCATGGTCATTATGGTTTCCATACTCCCTGGACAAGGATACTAAAATAGATTAGCCAGAGCAATTGCTGATTGTTAGCCAAGGATTCATATCAGAAGCTGCATATGGGTGTATTTGAATACCTACTCAACACTTGGGTGCCTTAGCTGTCATACGAGGATAATCACTTATACTTATTAAAAGGAAACTGATAAATGTTAAAATTTTATAACAGGATGAGCAATCTTTGAGAGAAGCGAGAAAGAAAACTGTTTTGTGGAACTAAGGAAGGCAAAAGGGGAAAAGCAGTTTCTTCATTTTCCCCTTTGTTAAAGTATGAGCCAGATCATCATTCGGTAGCATGCCTCCAAAAGTTTCTACAAAACCTTAAAATATCATCCTTTGTTATCAAACTAAATAAATATAACCTAGATATGATTGTAGGCTTATAACATTATTGTTCTCAAAGATTTGCTGCAAGTCACAAGCAATTTCTATTGTTTTTGACTGCTATGCTTCATTAGCAAAAATGTCACATGCACTTAACCCCAGAAGTGCTAGTCCCACATGAAGCTGATTAAGTTTTAATGTTTCCTCAGGGCAGAAACATTTAGAGAGTTAAAGAGCTTTCTCTTGTATGGTGAAAATAACCTATTTTTGTGGTCCTCTGAAGATTATTTTCTTAAATATATAAAATCAATTTGAAAGCTACAAGATCAGTAGCAGGAAATTGAAGCTAAATGAAAAATAAATTGGAAACAAAATATGTAATTACCGTGTAAATTCTGCAAGTAAGTTATTCAATTTAGAAATTTTCCAAATATTGATTTTTACAAATCACATTTGAACAGTTCTTAACCCAAACAGACACAAATATCCTAATATTGTTCTCCCCTTTTCAAACTCAGATGACATGCAATTACTTTTTCTCCCTTGTATAATCATACTGTTTTATATGTCCTTTGAAGAACTCATGATAACAATAGGCATTGTGCGAGTAAGTAACACATTAGCGGTAAAGAACTTTGTATATGTGAGCTACACATGGAATGATGAATATTCAAATGTGAATTACTCTAATACACATGATCACGAACAGGTCTGAGTGGAACGTGTATGCAAGCATTACATAAGCTTTGTGGAATTATAATGCCATTAAATGTTTATTTATTTTAACCAAGCATCCATAGAGAAAACCAACTGCATAATCATTGAGCCCTACTAAACCATCAAGAAGGGTCTAAACAGAAGTTGCTGGAAAAGCTCAGCAAGTCTGGCAGCATCTGCACAGAAAAAATCTGAGTTAACATTTTGGGTCCTTCAAGGGTCACTGGTCCCAAAGCGTTAACTCTGATTTTTTTTTCTTCACAGATGCTGCCAGACCTGCTGAGCTTTTCCAGCAACTTTGTTTTTGTTCCCGATTTACAGCATCTGCAGTTCTTTTGGTTTTTAAGAAGGTTCTAAATCTTTCTATATAATGAACACTAAACACATACACATTTGATTTTTCTTAACTTTCCCATTTAAAACAAAATCCATGGAACATAAGGTTTAGTTTTAAATATGACTATTATATGAGGGTGAAACAACAGAAGAGATTTTGATGAAAGGAATCAGCATGTAAGGTTGCAGATGCAAAACTGCCAGAAATTAGCAGCTCCCTTCTAAATCAGCTGAAGATACGAGAAAATTGACTATATTGTATAAATCATGTCTGTGAATGTCTTTGCAATATTTCTCCAGCTGCAATTGCGGAAATGTTTCTAAACTGCATTAAATATCTAACAAAAACATTTTAGCACCGACACAAATGGCCAGTTTTTACACTTTGTTTGTAGAACCACATATCCTTAATTTATCAAAACAAAGACGGGAAGATAAATGTGAACATGCGTTTCACAGTATCAACAGGATATGCATCTACAGCTGTGAGTAGGACATAATGTTGCCCACAGTTTATACTGCATTTTCTTCTTTGCACATGCACTTCTATTAATATTCCCTGGACATAATAGACAGTGTTCATGTATGAATGCATTTTCTTCATTGGGTGATTGTATATCCCAATCCTTTGTGCTTGCAGTTACACGTGTGAAATCGACCTGTCTTTTAACAGAAATTAAGTTTTGTCAGATGTTAACCAAGCTCAAGCTCTAACTATTCCAACCTTAATGTGTCACGTTTAATGTTCCAAATTATGTTTTACAGCAGCTGCAAATGGCCTTTATCACATCTGTTGAGAAAATAGATTTTACATGCTTTTGACATATTATATAACATTGCTTAGACAATCCATAGTATAAACCAATCTTCTATTATCATCTTCCTTTCAAAACTTATATTATCTCAACTTGATTACTCTTTTACCCTTACAATGTCTCTTCTCCCTTATTCAGCACTTCCTTTGCAATAATATCAAATGCATGAATTTAGGTTAGAAGTGAGATTATGTAATGTGTATGAAGAATGATACATGTTTGGGCTGTATTTATGTAAATATTTTGTTTTTGTGATTTCTTTTGCATTCAAAAACTATTTTGTTTTACAATAAAATCTAAATGCCTGTTCAAAAAATGACGTGTTCCTGGATTCTTTTGTCTATTATTCCAAATGTATTTTGCTGCAATTAGCTTTTCAATTATCTTATGCTGCTGCTAAGTTAGAATTTATTAGAGGCATAAGAGCAGGGAGATGATGAAAAGGTAATTTGTATCATAAAGATAATTTTTCACAGAGATTAAAACTTGGATTTTGCTGTGAAATACTGTGATTCTGGAATCATACACAAATATAATTTGTTCATCAATGTTACTGTCTATAAGACACAAGTGGGGAGATTTTCCACTTGCCTGATTGGGTACAGCTGCAGTAACACTCAAGAATATCAACTCCGTTCAGAACGAAGCAGTTTGCTTGTTCAGCACACTATCCACCACTCCTTAACCAAACCACAGCAAAGCATCTACCGGGTACAATTCCAAGACTCTTCTGACAGCAACAACTACCATATAGCACCTTTAGTTGAATAAAATGTCCCAAGGGACTTCACACAAGTGTTCTTAAATGTCACCAAAAGGACATTACATGCTTTGTCAAAGACATAGACAGTGTATTATAAAGAGGTAAAGTGGAAGAAATGTTTTGGGAGGAATTCCAAATTTTGGGGCCAAGACTGCTAAAGCAGTGAAATTAATGACAGAATGGTGAAACTTGGACGATCGACAGTGCAAACGAATGTGTTGTGACCATCTTCCATTCCAAACTTATTCACAAACTGGATTACTTGTTAAGCATATCCATTGTAATAATATTAAAGGAATGAATTTTAGATCCTAAAATAATGTGTAACTATAGAACACAGTGTAGAGAATAATACCTGCTTTGGGCTAAATTCAAGTATAAACATTGATTTTGTAATTTCACTGGCATTCATGAACTACTCTGTTTTATGATGAAATTTGACTGTCTGTTTAAACAACTCTGAGGATGATTGGTTGCTTGAGATCATAAAGATGGAGCTGAATGGTAATGGAAGGATTTGAAGAAGTGAATGACAATTTCAAAACTGAGGCACTGCTTTTTGGTGTACACACATGTGCCAGGTGAATAGATCTTGACATGAGTTAGGACCCTGGCAGCGCAGTTTTGCACGAAGTCACGTTTATAGAAGATGCACGTGGATGACCAGCCAAAAAAAAAGGAATAAGAAAATGTTATCCACTTAGCAGAAAGAAGAATTCTAGCTCAACAGAGAAAGAATATAGAGTACTGTGGTATAGAAGGATCTGGAAGTCCTTGCACAGGAATAACATAGTACAGCAAGTGAACTGTTGGCCCTTCAGCAAGAGGTATGGAGAACCAAAGATTCTGAGGTGATTTGACAGGGTGGCATTTGAGAGGATGTTCCTTCTCATGGGCGGAGTCTCGAACTACACACACCATTTAAAAACAAGGCATTTCACATTCAGAATTTGAGATGAAGAAAATATTCTCCTTCCAGTTGACCAAAGTCTTTCAAATGCTATGGCTTAGAGAGTATTGAATTCTGGGTCATTGAATATATTCAAGGCTAAGTTATACAGATCTTTTATCTAGAGTTGAAGTTTATGAGAGGCAGGCAAGAAATTGGAGTTAAAGCCACAGTTGGGTGAGCCATAATCTTATCAAACAGTGGAGGAAGTTTGGTGGAGCAAGTTTAGTGGGTCAGTTGGCCTACTCCTTCCCCTATTTCTTATGATCTATGAACAAGTTGTCCTCGCTTCTACATACCTGCCCTTATTTTCACTGTGTTAATTACTTCAATCATTGAAAACTCTTGGCTTTCTCTAATTCTTTGTAATTGAATATGCACAAGTGTTTGTTCAGGATTGAATTGACGAGGAAGTAGAATGAGTTGTATATCTAAAAAAGTGCTCATATCATTGAAGTGGCTAACCACAACCCCCTACGCATCGGCTCATTGTAGAAGAGAGAAAACCTACTTAGAAATGCATACAGTGATACCTTTGAAGAAATAGCAAGTCAATGTGAGACAGAATTATTGCAGAGTTTTACTTCCAGCAAGTGTGATTCTTCTTCTGGACTACATGATCATGGAATCACCAACTTAATATCTTGCATAACGATAAGAACATAGGAATGCAGGATCAGGCATAGTTCATTTTGCTCCTTGACACTATTTCACCATTCAACAAGCTAAGAAATAGGAACAGAAGAAGAACTAACTTTGCCGTTGGTTATCTGTCGGACTTAAATCCATCTCCCTGTCTTTGTCTCAAATTCCTCATTACCTTGTGCATACAGTAGTTTGTCAATCTTAGGTTCAACATTAATATTGTTGGAGCATCAATTCGTTCAACTGGTGGAACAGAGAAGACTTCAGATTTCTGAGGCACAGGGCTTGGTTCTAGGGCATCTGTACAAGAGGAATGGGCTGTATCTTAGCAGGACCAGTATTAACGTCCTCACCAGGAGTTTTGCTATTGCTGTTGGGGAGGGTTTAAATGAAGTGAGAAGGGGGATAGATATTTAAGAGACATCTCATATTTGAGGGAAGAAAACTGTTGAAAGGAGGTTATGAAATCTCAAGCAAAAATAGAAGACAAACAGAACATCAGCAGGTGTTAAATAATATTAGAAGAGAGAATACTATAAAAACAGAATTAAAGGTACGCTATCTGCATGCACACACATTTGCAAATAAGGTGATGATCTGAAAGTATAAACTAAGGCAAATGCAGATGATTTAATTATTATGGAGACATGGTCACAGGCTGACTAAGATTGAGAAATGAATATCCAAGGACACTTGGCATTTAGGAGAGATCAGCAAAAGGGTAAAGGATGTGGGGAAGAGATCAGTACGTTAGTAAGAGAGGTTTATAGATCAAAGGGTCAAGATGTAGGATCAGTTTGGGTACAGTTAAGAAACAGCAAGGAGCAGCAAACGTTGATGTGACTCTTTCATTCATCTTTTATAATAGATTCCAATATTTTCCCCACTGCTGACGTTAAATGAAAAAGTCCATAGTTATCTATTTTCCTTCCTCCTCCCTCCTTAAATTGTTGAATTACAATTTCTACTTTCCAGTCAACAGGAACATTTCCAGAATCTTAGGAGTTTGAAAGATAATTACCAATTCATGTGGTTCTATGGAACATTGAAGAGGGCTTAGTTGTCGTATTGTGTACAGTTTTGGCCCCTTTGTCTGAGGAAGGATATACTTAGCACAGAGAGAATGCAATGGATGTTCATCAAATTGATCCCTGGGGTGATGGGATTTTCTTATGAGTAGTGATTGAGGAGACTGGGTCTGTAGTCATTACAGTTTGGGTTAAGGCCTAGTTGGAAGTTACAAAATTCTCATAGGGCACACAGGATGGTGTAGATATAATGTTTCCCTAGATGACAAATCTAAAACCAGGAGACATAGTCTCAGATTAAGGGATAGACCATTTAAGATTGAGATGTGGAAAAATATATTCACTCAGAATAGGGAATCTTTTAGTTCTCTGCTCCAGTTCTTTTGGAACTCAATCACTAAGCATGTACAAGACAGAAGACAATATTTTTAAGTCTGTGTTATTTTGAAATAGCCTATATAATTCCATTTGATCTTTATTTCTTTTCATGAATAATCGTCTGTTTTGTTGTTAAGACGTAGTCTGCAACATTGCAGGCTTAAGTTTCAGTGAGACATCGTCTTGTTTAAATCTAAACCAAACAAAGTGAATAAGTTCCCATCCAAGCCACGCATCATCCTGACTAAGAACTGTATTCCTGTTGCTTCATGATCACTGAGCCAAGGTCCTGGAAATCTCCCCCATATGATATTTTAAGTCTACCAACATAAAAAGGGGTGCAGAGCTCAAGAAGATAGCTCAAGAGTGCTTTTGGATGAGTATTAAATGCTGGCCTCATCAGAGGTGCCCAAATCCCATGAATAGGCTTTTAAAAAGGGGAAAAAAAAAGCCAGATTTCAGTTTGGGATCTGACTTGCCAGTCATAACATTAGCAGGGGCCATAATGCTATCCTATCCACTCCCCTAATATCTTGATAGCTTGGATAACACCTTAGTTGCAGGAATCAAACTCTATTTGGAGTTGACTTTAAACTCTAGCTGTTTAGTTGTTCTGTGTAATTTAATGCTTGAGCACAAGAATTGTTGTGATAAATCTACATTGTATTTCCTTCAAGAGTAATGCATCCTTCCGGGACTGTTCCGCCCTGTACTTTTCATGCATGTGACATCAAACTGGGGCCAAGTATAGTTTATGATAGCCAAATAACATTCTATGATTTATATTCTCTTGTATTCTAATCCTTTCATTGTAAGGATCAACATTCTATTAATCTTTTAATTATAGTTTGTATGAATTTAGTAAAATATCTTGAAAAATTCATAGCAGCACCTTCACCTCCAGCCATTCTGCTATTTTCTTTTTGTCCAAAGTGCCCTCAGATATGCAAACCTTTTTTTATTATCTGTTCACAGAATGTCAGCATTGTTGACTCAGCCAGCATTTATTGTCCATCCCAAAGTGCCCTGGAGAAGGTGGTGGTGAGCTGTCTTATACTGTTACAATTCTTGGAGTGCTGGACCACTTACAGTTCTGCCAGGAAGGGAATTCTGAGATTTTGACCTCAGTGACTGTAGAGGAATGGTGATATCCTTCCAAATCTGAATGGTCTGTAGTTTGCCGGGAAACATGCGCGTGGTGACGTTGTTGCCATGTATCTGCTGGCCTTGTCTTTTTGTGTGGTTCACATCAAAGATTTGGAAGGTGCTGTTGGAGGATCTTTGAGTTACTGGAGTGCATCTGCCAGATGACACACAGTACTGTCACTGTGCATCAGTTGCGAACAGAGTGAATGTAGGAGATGATGGATAGCATGCCAATCAAATCAAATTCTTTGATCTGAATGATCCATACAAGTGGAGAATATTCCATCACAGTTCTGATTTGTGCCTTGCAGACAGTCTCTGGGGGAGCAGGAGGCTATTGACTTACTGCAGTATTCCTAGCCTGTGACCTACATTTTTTAGTTACAGCAGTTGTGTGGCTGGTCCAGTTCATTGTCTAGTTATGGTCACTCATTGAACATTGGAGGTAATAGTTACATTCTCCCTTGTTAGAATTAGTCATAGCCTGGCATTGTGAGGTGCAAAAGTTGTCTTCCATTTGGTAGCTCAAACTTAACTGTTGCCCAAGTGTTGCTGCGTACTTGTTTCATGTGTCATAAATTGTGAACCTTGTGCACTTTGTCAAGAACAGCAAGAACACAGCTCCTCCTGGCGATCGATGTGAGACTTGCAGGCTGACCGAGATTCCAGGCCATGGCTAGGCCATGTACCTGCATCGGTGGTTCCAGTGGAGAATAAAAGTCTTTAAGATCTAGGCATTTTTCTTACCTTTTGGCTTGCTTTTATTTCTGCTGTTGATTTCTTTAAAATTCTGGTTTTGTAACCAGGATGACACTGGAGAATTGCGACTCTGCACACTTTTCACTCTATATTCCTATGTTTGAGTATAAGTGACAATAAAATCTAATTCTCATTCTAATGATGGAGGAAACGTCATTGATAAAGTAGCTGAAGATGGTTCCAAAGAAAAACCTTTTCTGAAGAAGAGTCTTTGGACTCCAAACATTGACTCTGTTTCTCTCTTCCTAGATGCTGAGTTTCTCCAGCACTTCTTGTTCACATTTCAGATCTTCAGCATCTACAGTATTCTGCTTTTATTTGAAGATGGATGGGTCTCAGACATAACATTTGATGACCTTCTGCCGTGATGTGTTGGGACTGAGATAACTGAGCTCCAATGACCACACCCTCTTCCTTTGCCCTCAGTTTGATTCTAAACCAGTGGAGAGATTTTGCCTGATTCCCACTGACTCCAGCTTTGCTAGGAATGCTTAATGTCTCAATTTGTCAAATGTGGCCTTGATATCATGGACATTCTCTCCTCACCTCTGGCTTTATCTTTTTTGTCCACCATTAGACCTGGGTCAGGAGCCTAGTGGCCCTGATGAAACCCAAACTAAGTGTGAATTAACAGTTTATTCCTTTGCTGGTGCTGATTGGTAGCACTGTTAACATCCCCTTCTATCACTTTACTGGTGTCCAAGAGTAAACTGACAGGATGCCAATGAACATGTTAGTTTCAAAGCCCAGAATTTATTGAACACAATATTTCATCATGTGTTATTTTAGGATTTAAAGCCATGTCCCCAAAACATTAAGATAACAAAGAGTGAAGCTGGATGAACACAGCAGGCCAAGCAGCATCTCAGGAGAACCAAAGGTGATGTTTCGGTCCTAGACCCTTCATCAGAGAGGGTGCTCCTGAGATGCTGCTTGGCCTGCTGTGTTCATCCAGCTTCATACTTTGTTATCTTGGATTCTCCAGCATCTGCAGTTCCCATTATCTCTCCCCAAAACATTAGCCTGGAATTCTGGAATAATAGTCTAATTCTAATTCCATTATGCTATAGCTTCCCCTCCACTGAAATCCATGGTCAAAATGCTGCACTTTTAAAAAACATTACACAACTGCAATTTTGTTTCCAACAACCATGCTTGTAATACAGTCTACCACTGTGTCATTGTCAAACTTTTATATGTGGCTTTCTATTCCACCACTGAGTTGTAAATTAAAATAATTAGTATTTGATATAGATAGGTGTGAGATGCCACTAATTACATCCTGCAGATTAGAAAACCTATTTATTCTCCCTCAAGTCTTACCTTTACCACTCAGCCAAATTTCTATTCAGGCCAGTAATTTGCCTTCAAGCCCATGAGCCTAAGCTTCCAGCTCCCAGCTCCCAGCTTCCAGCTCCCAGCTTCCAGCTTCCAGCTACTAGCTTCCAGATAAAGAACATCAATATCTTTCCAAGATAGCATGGTGTGAAGCTTCAGAAGGGTTCTGACCCGAAACGTCAAACTTTCCTCCTCCTCTGATGCTGCTTGGCCTGCTGTGTTCATCAAGCTTCATGCCATGTTATCTCAGATTCTCTAGCATCGGTAGTTCCTACGATCTCTGTATCATTATCTTTCTACTCTCTTTATAACCTCTTCAAACTATTCAGTTATGTCCGTCGGGCATGGCTTACCTTTTTACAAATTTATACTGGTTCTGTCTGATCAGCTGAAAATTTCTAAAGTGTTCTGTTACCTCTTTCTTAATAATAGACGCAAGTAATTCCCTGAATTCCTTTACAGGAATCTCAGCCACAAATCCTATCTGCTCCAGAGGTGTATAATAACATCTCTGCACAGACTGAATAGAAAACATCTCTGACAGCAGACATCGGGATCATTGCTCTAAAATTCCTTGATTTGCCTGTCCCACATTTTTCCAATGATAAAATGATGAGTAAATTTTCCAATCTAAAGATATGGTTCACATATCAAGAACACTTTGGACAATTATTGTTAGGATGTTTGCAATTTTCTCACTGACTTCCTTTATTCATTGAGTTGGCACCATCTGGTCCTGCATATTTGTCATTCTACTGCTGTTATTTTCCTCGTTGTTGTTATTTTGCTTGTGTGAATTTTGGTTAATTTCTGACCTGGAATCTACTAATGCGAAAAAATTACTTATTTGTGTCATTTTTACATTCATAATATCACTGGTTTCTGTAAACACTGGACATACTCCTCCTCCTGTTCTCTTTTCCATAATATAATTGATAATTTTGTGTTGATTTTCACACATTTCTTTTCATAATGAGTAGAGAGGAAACATCATCAGAAAAATGAGCTATGTTATACTCAGTACATTTATCTATACCTTTAATGTAGGTTGTCAATAGCTGAGGCCCAAGTGCTGATCATTGCTATAGCCCTGCTTGTCATAACCCCGTCAACTCAAAATGGCCTGTTTTATTTCTTCATCTGTCATAAGATGAGATTGACACTTTTGTCAGTGAACAGCAACAGGATTTGTTGAATATAAATATATCCTGAGCTTGGTAAATGAACACCATGGCACCCATTTACCCAGGCTCCAGTTCCATGTGATCTGATATCACTGAGACATAAACGTTTTTGCACATTCATATAACTCATTTGGTTGGATGGCTAGTTTGTGATGTGGAGCGACAGCATTCAAATTCCATGCCAGCTGAGGTTACTAGGAAGGCCTTGCCTTCTCCACCACACTGGAGGCATGGTGACCTTTAGGGTAAATTCACCATCAGCCATTTCTTTCTAATGAGAGAGAGGTCCTTTGGGACTATGATGACTTTACCTTCTACTTCATACCTTTGTATAAAGGTTCTTCTCATCAATAGATAAAATTTTCCATGTTTGCATTCCATGGCATGATACTGTGTGAATTTAATGAATTACATTCTACACAGCACTCTGTTATCTCTATTTACTTATCCTAATAATCCTGAATTAGTTTCCAAGCTTGATATTTATCCAGTTTGTACTTAAAGTTGTTAATCAGCACAGAATTAACAGCTTTAGTTGACAGTCTATTCTGGTGGGAAGGAAAACTCTTTTTAATCACAGTTTTGCTTGAGGCTTCTTAACTTTATAGTCATGTCCTGTAGTGTTACACTGATGTTCAAATTATACAGCCATTTTGCACTCACATTCCCCATTCCTTGCATCGTTTTAAAATCTGAATCAGTAAAAACTAGTTGTGTTGTGAATTCCTCTACATTGCTAAGTCATCTGTGTTATTCTTCCTAATGCTTTTGCCAATGTATTTAATCTAATTCTGGAGGTAGGGTGTCAAAATTCTGCAACTTTATTACTTAAGGTTAAAATATATTGTTCTGATATATAATCAAATCTCCTGACTGATGCATCCTATTTCTTGATTTATTACGCTGTTAATGGTCCCATTGTTGGCCTCATACTTCCTTCGAACATTCTGCAATCAACTCTAAATTAACATATGTTTTTATCAGATTGATATGTGTATATCTAATAATCATTTTTATTTACCTTCTTCAATGCATTTTCGTTTTAAAATTTGCTCCCTGATCCTTAATGTGGGTCTTAATAGAAATCTTTAAGAAAAAGAAAGGTTTTGATAAGGTTTATGTGTGCCTAGATTTTCAAATGGCCTTTGATCTGTCTAATGCCAGAGATGGTCAAGCCAAGCGAAGAAGCGATAGCTTGTTAGCTGTAAACAGACAGTAGACTTAAAAAGAAGTAACTTTTCAGAATGACAGAGTTGTCACAAGCATCAGGAATGGGAGCACTGCTGCCCATAATTTTCATGAATAATTTTAGACTTTAGAATTCACAACCCAATTTTTAGGTTTGCGAGTGATACCAATTTTGTTGGGCATAATCAAAATCAAGGATATATGTTATAAGAAAACATTAGTAAGCTTGAAGATTTTGGACAAAATCAGCAAATGTCAATACAGATGTGTTCCATAATAAGTATTAGAGATGTTTCATGTCATAAAGAAGTCATTAAAAAAATTCTAAATGTGGTATTGGAGCAAAACAATTTGGTTATACACATACAGAAATTATTAAAAATAGTGAAATAGTTTAAAAAGACAAAAAAATCTAATCAGCATCAGGGTTTATTACGCGAGGGATAATAAAGTAACAATTCTATAGGTAGTTAAACCTGGATTAGACCACAGTTGGAGTATTGTGCACAATTTTCATCACCATAATATACAAAGGATATGGAGCTGGTGAACATGATGCTGAAAGGATTTACAAGAATAATGACAGAAGTGAGAAGTTATACGTACCATGAAAGAATGAAAGCATTGCATCTTTTCTGTTTAACAGCAAAAGTTGAGAGGTTTTCGAAATGATGCAAAGCATCGTGGACAAAGGCAAATAAAAATCCCACTTGTGGGAAGATAAAGATTTGGTAGATAGTAGTCAGGAGCACATCAGACAGGAATTTCTTTACCCAGAAATCATGAGAATGTGGATTATGTTACCACAGAGAATACTGTATTGGTATATTTTATGGGAGGCAAGGAATTATATGAGGGAGAAATGATGAGTGTTTTGCTGATAGAATTAGTTGAGATTAGATGGGAAAAAGCTTGGGTTAAACTCTGGCATGAACATATTGGAATAAATGCCTGTTGTCTTGTTGTATGTGCTAAGTAATTTATAACAAATTATTTAATGGATCCAAGTCCCTCAAATGCTGTCACTTGTTCCTAATTTCATTAAATGATAACAAATCAAATTTTATCAGTAAACTCTGAAATATTTTAAAAGTCTATCCAATATATGAACAGCCAAAGGATCAGAAAAGGCCACACACTCTCCATTTGTAACCGTACCTCTGTGTTTAATCCCAAAATGCGAAACTAATGAGATGCCCGCTCAAAAGTTATTTCTTTATGAATAAGATAACTATGTTAAAGTATGTCTATTGAGATGCAATTTGAATGTAGTACTCTGAATCTGTGCTGGATGTCTTCAGTTTCCATTTGAAGAATTCTGATTGCAGATGTATTTACATTGGTTAGTCTCACATGGTACGACCAGAATTAAGCCAAATCCATGTCGCAAATGCACCAGGAGCGCAACAATCCATTCTTGCCAGTTCTCATGTGTAACCTAAACATTAAAAAAAAATACACAATTACCAATATTAGTGAAAGTGACCCTAATAAGACTTGAATAGTAACATTTTTTCTTCTTAAAGCTCAGCATGGCAGAGTCAAACTATGTAAAATAAGGTTTCAATTTCTCTATTTGGTAATGACCATGATGCATGATGGATACAGTTGACAATTGCTAAATTGTAGCACTATTTAGTTGATTTCCCTTATGGTCTGGAATTCCTATGTTAATTTGATTTAAAATGAGTGATTAGAAATGTATAAATTCAGTAATATATTCATGGGTTGCACAAAAAAAACTAACTTATGATTGAAAAGACCCTTTGTGTGTTTCTACACTGAGAATTGATGAACTGTCATAAAAAGCTGTGTTAAGCATCATCAGTGTTCAGAGACCACCTGTCAACAAGAATTCATCAAATCTTGATACCAACTGAATTCTCATAGA
Organism: Stegostoma tigrinum; assembly: GCF_030684315.1. NCBI lineage: Eukaryota > Metazoa > Chordata > Chondrichthyes > Orectolobiformes > Stegostomatidae > Stegostoma > Stegostoma tigrinum. Next base: position 47,805,884 of record NC_081357.1, on the reverse strand, counting down.
TTTACAGAGAAGTGAAATACATGAACAGAGACCACCTGTCATGGTCAAGCTGCACTACCTGTTTCTGATTGCATTTATCATTTTTTGAAAGTATGAACAAGGTCAGCAGAAAGGACAGAGCTGTTTCAGAAATATAGCAACAATACTATCTGTACATGAGAAACAAGGCTGAATGTGAGAAAGCAATGAGCCAGATGAGGCACAGTGCTTCTGCAGGTGAACGTGTGAATTAGGATCAGGACCATTCGGCTTCATGTGACTATTCCACCATTTGATAAGACCACGGCTGATATCATTGTCGCCTCTATTTTTCTGGGAACACAACCAGCTGTAAGATTCCCTCTGACCCATCACCATTGTTAGACCTATACCAATGCCTTGGATGAGGGACAAATTCTATGGCTGCAAAATTAGTTGATAGCACAAACACAAGAAGGAGTATAGTTTGTGAGGGTAACATAAGGAGTCCACAAAGGCATTTAAATAGGATATGCGAATGTGCAAAAAAAAAACCTGTCATATAATATGGAAAAATAAGCTGAGTTTGGCAGAAAGAAGCTAAGTTAGCACTTAGTTAAATTGAGAAAGATTACAGAATTCTGTAACATGGGCAATTTAAACAAAAAAATCATGGGATAGGTGCTTTGCTCACAGGGCCAGCTTTTGTTGCCCATCCCCTAACTGCCCTTGAGAAGACTGTGGTGAGTTGTCTTCTTGAACTGTTGCAGTCCAATTGTTGCAGGTTCATCCACAATGCTGTTAGGGAGAGAGGTCCATGATTTTGACCCAAGGATACTGAAGGAACAGTGATCTAGTTCCAAGTCAGGATGATGAGTGGCTTGGAGGTGAATTTGCAGCTGGTGGTGTTCTCACATTCTTCCTGTCCTTGTTCTTCTCGGTGATCATTGAACATAGAACATAGAACATAGAACAGTCCAGCACAGAACAGGCCCTTCAGCCCACGATGTTGCGCAGATACTGATTGTGGATGATCAGCCATGATCATAATGAATGGTGGTGCTGGCTCGAAGGGCCGAATGGTCTACTCCAGCACCTATTGTCTATTGTCTATTGACCTATTCTCCAACACTGTGATCAAACTACCCTGCATATCCTATATTTTACTATCATCCATGTGCCTTTCCAAGAGTTGCTTAATGTCCTTAATGTGACTGACTCCACTACCACCACCAGCAGTGCATTCCATGCACTCACCACTCTCTGTGTAAAGAACCTACCTCTAACATCTCCCCTACACCTTCCTCCAATCACCTTAAAATTACACTCCCTTGCGATAGACATTTCTGCCCTCGGAGATAGGTCTCTGGCTATCCACGCTATCTATCCTTGTCATCATCTTGTAGAGCTCAATCAAGTCACCTCTCATTCTTCTTTGTTCCAATGAAAAAAACCCTAGAATCCTCAACTTTTCCTCATAAGACCTATCCTTCCTTCCAGGCAGCATCCTGGTAAATATTCTCTGCATCCCTTCTAAAGCTTCTAAATCTTTTCTATAATGAGGTGACCAGAACTGAACACAATATTCCAAGTGTGATCTAACCAGGGTTTTATGGAGTTGCAGCATGACCTCGCAGCTCTTAAACTCAATCCCCTTGCCAATGAAAACCAACCATCCATATGCCTTCTTAACAATCCTATCAACTTGCTTGGCAACTTTGAGGGATCTATGGATGTGGGCACCAAGATCCCTCTGTTCCTTCACCCTGCTAAGACTTCTGCCATTAACCCTGTATTCTGCATTCAAATTCGACCTTCCAAAATGAATCAATTCTCACTTTTCCAGGTTGATTTCCATCTGCCACGTCTTTGCCCAGCACTGCATGCAGTCAATGTCCCATTGCAACTTACAACAGCCCTCCATGCTATCCAACTCCACCAACCTTTCTGTGATAGTGGTCATGTATTTGGAAAGTTCTGCCTAAGGAGCTTGAGTGAATTTCTACAGTGCGTCTTCAAGATGCGATATCATGTTACTGTTTCGCATTGGCAGTGGAGGGAGTGAATGATTGTGGGTGGTGTGCTTTGGCCTAGATGATGCAGGCTTCTTGTGTGTTACTGGAGCTGCACTTACCCGAGTGAGTGGGGAATAAGGAGACGTGTGCCATGTGGATGGTTAACAAGCTTATGTGGCTTATTCATTTAGTCAATAAGGATGGGGATATTTATAGAGCCTCCACTTGCACTGAGCTATTTAGTTCTCCACTACTATTCACCAGATATGGTAACGCTGTAGAACTTAGAACTGACCTGTTGGTAGTGGAATCATTTAGTTCTATTTATCATTTGCTGCTTATACTGTTTGACATGCAATAATCCTGCATTGTAGCTTCATTAGCAGCTTGGCATCTAATTTTTAGAGACGCCTGGTGCTGCTCCTCTTACAACCTGTTGCATCTTCCTTGAATCAGGGATGATCCCCTGATTTGACATCTTCTGGAAATCATAACTATGTCAAAACTGCAGGTTTGCTTTTATCCATAACAAAAAAATTTGGAAAAACTCAGCAGGTCTGTCTGGATCTGTGCAGAGGGAACAGGGTTAATGTTTTGCGTCTAGTGACCCTTCTTCAGAAATGATAGCACTTATGAAAGTGAATATTTATTTTATACATGTTGCCTCTCATCTCGGATAAATTTGTCAAATTCAGTGGACTGAGTCTTATGACTTTTAGCTAAGTGCAAATTTTTTGAAAGGATTCTTGCCAGGGGTCCTTGCAAGATCTCTCATTATATTTTACAAAACTTTGCTCCTGAACAATCTTTCCCATCCCTATGGCATCTCTTACATTCAATGCCATCTCCATTTTACCATGGACTGTTCCTGTAATAACTTACCTACTTAGCAGATGCCCATATAAACAGTGGTGCTGCAGTGTCTGCACCATCTTTAAAAGGCTGCTGTGCATCCAGGTAAGTGTTGGCAATCTGTACTGCCCCTCACTGGTAGTGTGATAGCATAGCAAACATGAAGCTATGATGTTCTTGGCTGACACTCCTTCATACATACAATCCCCTCATTCTCTCAGTCTACTTGTTGTTTAACCGGCTGGCTGCAACCTTCACCTGTACTTTGCCATATTTCATCCAAACACTCTTTAAGTCACCACTATTCTGTCTCCAGTGCCCATATCTGGTCTTCGTCCAGTATAGGGACATTGAATACAGACAAGCCATTGAACAATTCCAAACTTGTGCTTTTATTGACAGACAACAAAAGTGAACACACACAAAAAAATGAACACAGCCTGCAGGTGGCTGCCTTGATGTGATCTGAATACTGACACAATGACCAACTGTTATTTCTCATTACAGGATAGTCCAATACACCCAGCTGTCAGCTGCTGGAGCTGGGTATTAAACAGGTTCAGTCTAGCTTCCAATGCTAAGCCAGCCCAGCTCTGTGACGTACACAGAGAGCTTCCTCCAACTTGGTGCCCTCCTCCTTTGCCTCTTACAACTGCTCCTATTTCCTGGGGTCCTCAATGTATATCACATCGCTTCATTGCTTGCTCCAGCTGAGCAGAGTACAGCATGCCAGAATGATGTAGCATACTCGGAGTGGATAATCCTAGCAGGTCTCCAAGGACACCAGCTCAAGCAGTGCAAGCTCATCGTCAGCAGCCCCATAATTGGCTTTTTGCTGTGGCTCTGGTTGCAGCATCAGCACCGACTTGATAAAGATGCCACGTTGGCTGAGTGAGAATCACATTACAATAAAAAGACAGTATCTGCTGCACTCCAACCTGCTTTCCATCTCAAACATATATCACAAAACATATCATTGAATTCAGCTCAGTCCATCATCATGCTTACATGACATATGATACCGCAAGTTTTTTTTTAATTCCAACAGCACACTTGGAAGTTTCACAGATAATAGAACCTCCTCCACCATCCAATAGGATCACAACTGCTCTCCTTCCTCACATTCAATTTATTGTATTTTCCCGCTAACTGTCAATTCTCCTACTGATCAAGAATTTATAGATCTCAGCCTTAAATATTCACAAGGAATCTGCACCCCCTCCACCCGTCCCCTTACAGGTCCCTGCGATAAAGGAGTTCCAAATACTCACAACCCTCAGAGAAGGAATTCTTCCTCATCTCATTCTTAAATTGGCATGCGGGTCCCAGACTCTCCCGTGATGGGAAACATCTTCTCTTCAATTATCCTGTTAAGCTCCTTAATCCTACGTGTTTCAATGAGATCACTTCTCATTTCTCTAAACTTCAGTCAGTAGAATCTCAACCTGTTCAGCCTTTGCTCATAAGTCAATCCCTGCAAACACCTTGTTGATGCCCACTCAGGTCCTCTGTGTTCTCTTTGTGGGAACCACATGGGTGTTCACTCCCACTAACAACCCCCCCCCCCCCCATTGCCTACTAGGATCCCTGATGCTGTTCCGCATACACCATGAAATGCCTTGTGCTTTCCCCCACCACCTTCTTTGTATCCCTCTTTATAAATGCTTCTGTTCTCCCTCACAAAAATTTGACTCCCCATCCCCGCTATTGGCAGCTTTGCATCCTCCTTAGGGATCAACAGAGAGATCTTCAGGAGCATACTTGTCCTACACCTCTGACTGATTTCAATGACCAGTCCCTAGATATGACTCACCACCACCCAGACCATTGTGTTTACAGCTCTGGGACTGATAATTTGAGATTTCACTCACTTCTGGAGCTGGCCCTGCAGGACTGATGGAACTCTTGACTGCAACAATCCTAACCCGATGACTGACAGTGGCCAATTCCTTGGACTGTGTGCAAACTGTGTCCATGACTGATGGTTATCGGGACTTCCAACCAACAGTGCTCTCCCCTCAACCAACTCCTCGACTAGACTGAGGACTAGTTCCTAACCATTATCCAACGTGATCATTTGGCTGAGCAAACGTGCAGTGTGTTTGCTGCGAAGGTAACTGGCACATGCTGCAAGCATTGGATTAACCGTTAGGTGGGTGAGACAGCAAGATGTCCCTACACAACATCCACCCCTTCACCCTCCCCATGGACAGATCCTTATGGACAGGCAGCCTGTCTGTGCTAAAGTGCTCTGACTGCATCTCCAATGTGTTAACAGGCACAACTTGGTGAGCCAAGCCAAAGCATGGATGCTAAGAATATGCAAATAATGAGCAAGTGCTGAGAAAGCAAGAGAGCAGTCCTGAGATTTAACCTAATAAGATCATAGGACTTTGGAACAGAAGTAGGCTGTTCAGCCTCTTGAGTTTGCTCTACCATCCAATGACATTCATGGCTGATCTGATAATTCTCAACTCCCCTCTCCTGCCTTTGTCCTATAGTGGTTGATTCCCTGATTGATTAAAAATCTGCCTGTATCAGCCCTGATTATAATTACTGACTCTGCCTCCCCAGCTCTGTGGTAAAGAATTCCACAGATTCACTACTCTCTGAGAGAAGAAATTTTTCCTCGGCTCAGTCTTAAATGAGTGACCCCACATTCTAATATTATGTCCTCTGGCCCTTGACTTTCCCGCAAGGGGAAATAATCTTTTTGCATCTATCCTGTCAAATCCCCTTGAATATTACAATAAGATCTACTTGTACTCTTCTAAACTCCAATGAGAACAACCTGCTGAACATCTCCTCACAATATAATCCCTCCATATTAGCCTGGTCAACATGCTCTTGACATCCAATGCTCGTCTATCTTTGGATAAAAGGCCAAAAACTGTTCATACTATTCCATCAGTGGTGGGACTAGTGACTTGTATAGTTTGAGGAAAGCTCCCTACCTTTATATTCTATTCCCTTTGAAATGAGGGTAACATTCCATTTCCCTTCACTCTTACCTGAAGGTTAGCTTTTTGTGATTCATGGACGAGGACTCACAAATCCTCCTGTTTTATAACTATTAGCAGGCTTTCTCTATTTCAATCAAATTCAGCTCTTCTATTCTTCCTGCCAAAATACACTCACTCTTTCTCACATTATATTCCATCTACCAAGTTTTTGCCCATTCATTTAATCTGTCTTTGAATTAAATGGGCTATAGTTACCTATTTTTGTTTCATTCCCTTCCTAAACAAAGACGTACCATTTGCAGTTTCCCAGTCCTCTAAATATCCTCTAGTATCTGAGGATCCATGGAAGATTGTTACCTATGCACACACTACGCGCTACTGCAAGGTAGATATGGAGTAACAGGACTGCGTGTGGGCTCTTGCCTGGAGCCTATCCTCTCCCATCAGCTTTCCTTCTTTGTTTTCTTTCAGTTTATTCCTTTGTTTTAGCCTTTGTCTTCATTTCTGTGGCGGGTTGGTCGGCAGTACTGGTGCGGCAGCGAGAGCGAGCCGCATGTTGAGTGGTGGGCCTGGCTTTTGCCAGTGATAGGAGGCGATGGAAGCAGAAGTGAGTGCATTCTCCGAGGCTTTGAGGCTGGTGGAAGTGGCAGCAAAGCCCGTCCAGTGATCAGGGATGGTCTGCATCTCTTCAAGATGGTGTCTCCAGCGATGCATCATCTGAAGGGGCTGAGGAGGGACATATGGACCAGCAGTGGCCTATCCCGAGAGTAGACCCTGGGACTCTCAGTTGCAGAGTGAAAGCATCATTGAAGAGGGCACAGCCATGAAGAGGTGGTGCCTAAAGTGGGGTGACTTCAATGTTAGTGGGGTCAGTGCAAGTGGGTGATGAGGCAGTGGAGGTCTCCCTTGAGGCTAGGTGGCTGCGTGGACTGGGCCATAAAAACTGATACTTTGAACTTCTTACTTCTTTATTTTTCCAATTTATTCCTATGACCTAAAATGCCAGACTCTTTTTCTTTTACTTTCCTAATTTTGGTTTGTCTCCTAAAAATTTGATCGTAATACCTGTACCTAGGTGTTGTACCTTTGTACCTATGAATGGCTGTAATGCAGTAACTGTGACATTTTCATCTTGCTCATTGCGTACATGTGACAATAAAGCTAATTCAATTCAATTCCGGGTCATAGTCCAACAGGTTTATTTAAAATCACAAGCTTTCAAAATGCTGATCCTTCATCACCTCCTGATTTTAAATAAACCTGTTGGACTACAAGCTGGCGCCATGTGAATTCTTGCCCAGCCCAGTCCAACACTGGCAGGTCAATGTCAGTTCAATTAAATAAGTCTATAGCTATGTCCTTTAATATCCTTGGACGGGGTACATCAGGCCCAGGGGTCTTATCGGTCTTTAGCCACATTAGATTCTCTAGCACTTTTTCTCTAGTGCCAGCTATTGCATTTACATCCACTCCCCTTTGTTCATTTAGCATTTTGGAAAGGCATTACTACCTACAATTGTGAAGACTGGTTGAGATCCATAAGCTGTCAGGCTGTCCCTCCAAGCAAATTGTTCTTGCATCAGTGTTTCATTGCTAGTCATTGTACTCTGTGCAATGTTAGTCTATGCTTCCTGAATGGCTGTGAGAGATGCTATGATGATTGTGAAGGGTTAGGCAAATTTTGAATATCAATGTCCATGGATGAAGGGAACTTGTGGTTGTTGCCCACTGATCATGCCCTGTGATTCAACTAGGACCGAGCAACATGGGGGCTACTTGCAACTAGTCATGAACTGAAAGTGTCAGGTATCTACTTTGGCTTTCATGTTGAGGATTTTCAACACCTAGCTTGTTCAGTGCATTTGGTAAAATAGGATGCTGAGTATTAGTGCGGAAAGCTGTGGCCCTTATAAAGGGTTTAACAAGCTATAATCTCATTTAATAGGGAACTCGCTGCTCTCTAGTGAAAATCTCGCCTCACTGCTCAGCTAATGCATAACAGATGCAAGGATTTGCACCAACATCAGGTTTCTCATCTGATCCTGCCACAAATCTCACCATAGCCCACATCGTTCAGACCTTATAAGATACCCCCATTTCATAAAACCACAAAACCACGTTGACTCTGCCTGACTGCATTAAGGTTTTCTAGCATCCTTAATAATAGATTGCAGCATTTTTCCTTTGATAGCTGTTCAGCCAACTCGCCTGCAATTTCTTGTTTTTCGTCTCCCTCCTTTCTTGAAAAGAGAGTTATATTAAGTATTTTACAATCAGATGGCAATTTTGAGGGGAAAACACGATAAGTTAGCAACTTCAGGGAAAAGTTTAAAACTATCCTGGTTATAATTTAAAATTATACATGTCTTCTCATGTTGCTGCCTGCTCTCCCTCCTGTAATATTGTGAGATATTCAGCTGAATCCTTTTTAACGTGGGTTAGTGTTTTCTGCCACTTAATGCAACATATCTGAGAAAAGCTGAACATTTGTCCATACGATCATTATATTTTCTATTCAGTATAGCAAACGCAGGAAAGGCATTAATTGTAAAGTGAAAAGAAATTACAGATTTTGCTTCTCCAGAATTTGGTCAATGCACATTTGATCGCGTGAATGCTGGTAATATACTGTCAATATGATAACATAACCACCTCGCTTTCTCCCCTACACTGAGTTCTCTAATTGCAGACCCCACACTTTGTGTATTCAAGTGGGTAGAAGTAAAGCCTGTAGCCTGCTAGTAATTAGGCTCCTTTACAGGCTAGTAAAAAATGTTCAAAAACCATAGCAAGGAGATTGAACTCATAATGCTGTGAGCTTTCATATTTGGTTATGCGCCGTATTTATCCTCTCTATCAATGTCAAAGCACTGTTGTCTTCATGGTCCCAATAAACTGGAAATAGAAAATTGACTTCTAAATTCACCATCAATTTTTTTTTCTCCCTGTAATCAATACCACATTGGTCTCACATGAACATGGAAGATGGCCCTGTTTGTTTCTAGTTGGGATGTTTTCTTTGTTGCTGTGTTTACAGCTTGGTGGCAATACACCTTTAATGTTTCATTGATAAATAAATAATAAGGTGCAAATAAAAAAACACCTTATTGAGAACCATTGTTGGTGCTTAGTAACTACTTTGAATGTAAGGTACTGGCTTCTGAATAGTCTAAAATTCAGTCATAGATTAATAAAATGTGCATCAATTTCATAAACTGAAAACTGAAAATAGCTAAAACCGTTATTGATATGACACTGGAGGTACGCACACATGTTATTTTGTGAAACAATCGTAGCCTATAGGAAACATAGCAAGACATATTACTGCTACCTGTAACTCTTACAATAATCAAGAAATGAAAACAGAGTGCTTGTATTCTTTTCAATCTATATGAATTGGCCATTATTTAAACAGCTTTCTTTGATTTTGTGAATCTTAATCTTCAGTAGCAAGCAAATAAACAAACCCAAAGGAGCATTAAAATTGAAAGCAATATGCATAAAATTCACAAAGCTCTGCACATCATGTAAGTGCCATTTTAATAAGTCCTTGACATTTTCTCTTGTCTTCTGCTTTCCTTCACATCTGAGAATTAAACAGCAAACAAAAAAGACCCAGGACAGTGGGAATCATGCCTGAAGCTCACACAGCCGATTCACAGTGGCAGTTGTGAGCGGGTGATGCAGACAGTTACTGACAGAGGCTCTCTCTCTGTTGTTTGTCACAGAGCTAAGGCACCCAAGGCTTTTTTGCCTTCTTTTTTAAAATGGAAAACTTTCTCGTTCATGCTAAGCAGAGATCTGTCACATTGACCTGTCTGCCAAATGACCACTTCTAACTGCCTCAGGTTTGTCTTATAGTAAACAGAACCAAATACAAGTGTTCATGCTCAACATGATTGTGAGCTAACTGGAAGGCTTCAGGCCAGTGTCCCCAGTGTCTGTTGAATGGGACTCACTGCTTACTTGGAATGATATGCTGTATCATTTACTAAAGCATCCACACTTATTGGAAGCATAATCATAACATCATCACTGTATATTTAATTTAAAAAAAAACAATTTTTTGGATGTGGGCATCTCTGGCTGTGGCGCTTGTGAAGGGGGTGGTCAGCTGCCTTCTTGAACCTCTATAGTCTGTGTGATATAGGTACACCCACAATGCCATTATGGAGAGATTTGACATGGCTTTTGACAAGATTTTGACGAGATTTTGACAAGGCAACAGTGAAGGAGCAGCAATATATTGTCATGTCAGGATGATGTGCGGCTTGAAGGAGAACTTGCATGTGGTGGTGTTCCTGTATATTGGCTGCACTTGTCTTTCTAGGTGGTACTGGTCATGGCTTTGAGAGTGTTGTCTAAAGAACCTTGGTAACATTGTAAATGGCATACATCACTGCTATTGTGTGTCGGTGTGGAGTGAGTGGATGTTTTTGGTTCTAATCAAGTGATCTGCTTTTGTACAGGTCAATGTCGAGCATCTCAAGTATTGTTGAAACTGCAGTCGTCCAGGCAGTGGGAAGTTTTGTGTCTCACTCCTGACTTGTGCCTTGTTGACGGTGAATCTTTTTAGTAGACACAATATTTATACAACTAGTCCATTTAAGTTTTTGGTTAATAGTAACTCTCAGGATATTGATAATGAAGGATTTAGTTGTGGTGGTGCCACTTAATGTCAAGGGGTGATGGTTAGATTATCTCTTGTTAGAGATGGTCATTGCCTGACAGGGATCTCTTCAGTATCTGAAGAGTTACAATTCCTGCTGAATTGAGCAAATACCTTGAGCTTATGATGGTGTTAAGTTCATTCCTGAAACAAGTGAAGATGTTTGAGCCAAGGACACTACATTGCAGAATTCCTGAAGAGATGTCCTGGAGTTCAGATGACTGATCTCCAATAACCATAACCATCTTCCTTTGTGCCATGTGTGACTCCACTGAAGATTTTTCCACTGTTTCCCACCTTCTCAGTTGGTCAAATGCGAATGGTATCAAGGGCTGTCACTCTCATCTCACCTCTGGAATTCATTTAGGATGGGAATGTTTGCAGAACCTTCTTCTCCAGTGAGCTGTTTAATTGTCTACCACTGTTCATAACTAGGCATGGCAGGACTGAAGAGCTTAGATCTGATCTGTGGGTTGTGAGAGCACTTAACTTTGTCATATGCTGAGTATGCTGTTTGGCATGCAAGTAATTCTGTTTTGTAGCTTCGCCAATTTGACTCTCATTTTTAGGTATATCCAGTGTCGCTCCTGGCTATCCGAATTAGCTAATGGCTCATGAAGCAGTTATGAGGGTCTTTGCAGCTCATTTCAGGTAAGATTGTCTCTCAATTGGTTCCACTGATATTTGTTTATGGAATTGTTATGGTTTCACAGCAACAACACATGCAGCATCAACATAAAAGGCCTGAAGTGACCTGGACCACGGAGAGATATATGGTAGAACAGAGTGACAAGTGTGGTGAGATCCACCTTGATGTTTGGTGCAAATTGTACAATCTTTTTTGCTCTTCACAACGTTGTGACAAAATTCTCACCAGGCAGCAGTGAGTCGTCAATTGACAGTGATTACTTGTTGAATGCCTTGTTAGCAACTCAACATGCCTCACCAGCATTGAGCTTTACATTGAAACAAAGTCGACATCAAGAAAACTCAATGAAGAAACCAGACCGAGAGCCTGGTAGATTCATGTCATAGCTTGCTCTGAAGGACATCCATGTCGGACACTAGGCATTAATGTTTCAGGGCACTGACACAATGCACTCCACTTCCAAGCTTGCAAGATGGTGGCAGATTGGGATGCTCCTCTGCTCTGTCAGTTCTTTTTCTTCCTTTTTCCTTTTTTACCTCTGTTTTTAATTGTCTTCTCTCCCCTCAGCACCAGAGCCAGCAGCAAGTCCAGTCCAGTGAGACCTTGTGCCCTGGAACGCCATGAGGAGCAAGCCCTATAGGAGCATATGGGCTGCGAGCCCCAGAGCAGCGTGGGGAAGAGCCCCCCAGCAGCACTTGGGGAAACAGCCCCGGAGCATTGTGCAGGCAGCGAGCGTGAGCTGGTGGCATGAGCTAGAGTAGGCAGCCCAAGGTGGTGATGCAGGGGCTGCATGCCCAGAGTGACAGAGGGGCTGAGTCCCGGAGCGATGGAAGGGCCAAAGTATAAGTCCTGGTGCAGTGTGACTTACCTGATTGCTGCTGAGTGCTGGTGAGGAACAGATTGAGGCTGGAGTGATGTGGCACATTTTCTGGACTTGGGTCTGGTGCCACACACTAAACTGCTGTCATCAGACTGTAATTTAGAACCTTTTTATTACGTGGTAACTACCTCTGTAAGTAATACCTTTGCTTTTCTTTAATCCTCCTTGTGTGAGAACACTACTCCTTTACTCTGCAAGATCTGTCTGGTACTTATACGTAAGACTGCACCATTAAAGGCAGCCATTGCAAAACTTTTCACTGTACTCACATACTTTTGTATTGTAGTACAAGTGATACTAAAGGATATTCTATTCCATTCTGTTCATATTGGCATCCAGCATGCGTCAGCTGCTATAAACCCTCGTGGTACATCTCTGATCCATTTACAGAACACTTCTGCCTTTCAATGGACCTCAGGAACACTTGGGCAGCTCATGGACTGTTCCAGGCTGTATCTACAAGCTGTTCATTTGCTCTCATAGTGTTTATTAACTCTGATCCTACCTGGATGTTCTCAGAATCTGGGCTGGCATTGACTTTTTTTTACCTTTTCCCAATTTTCCCTTTTAGCCAGAGATACCAGACTCATATACTGCTTTCTTGTCATGCAGACCCAAAACCAGAAAGCTTGTCATGGTCATCAGCAGGTCTCAGTCAAGTCAATGGGAAAATCCTTCATTCAGTAAGTTACCAGCCCAGAGGTTTGGACATGGCCAGTCATCCATTTCGGTTAGAATCAGGATTTTTCCCATATAAGGGTGAGGAGCCAAATGTCGGGCAGTTCAGCACCCATTTTTAATATTTCTGCTCTATTATGGGCTGTTTTCCTCCTGAAAAATGAGTGAGTGAGAGAGAGAGAGACAGAGAGAGTGAGGTAGATGGTACAGGAGATGAAATCAATGGTACATCTATTAAAATTGGTGTAGGTGAGGAGGTGTTCTGATTGAACGAGTAGGCAGCATGGAGGGCTTGTAGTGTTCGTAAGGTCAGGCGTTTGAGTGGATGACATTGAACGAGGGAAGATGTTAGACTGAGAGCGGTACAACATGAACCTTGGTAGGAGGCGGATGTTGTAGCGGGAATCTTTACCTGGTCTGGTCTACATGTGACTCCAGACCCACAGCAATGTGCTTGACACTTAACTGCTTCTGGGCAATTAGGGTTGGGCAATAAATGCTGCCTAGCCAGCTACACCCTCATCTTGTGAATGACAAAACAAAAGGAATAGAGTGAGGCACGAGGCATCAGGGAAAATATGATGACACTTACCCAGGCAGGGTATTGATTTTCTTCCGACAGTGTCACGCATTCATCCAGATGGCTGAGAGTGCTCCAACGTGGATGGCAACCTCAGACCAAGCTGGCATTTTCTGGTGTTGCGGAGTCCTGCAATGTTCCTTGGGGAAACCATAGTCCTGTATTTGCCTCATTCTGGATCTCCAGGACAGTGTGCACAAAACAGGGCATGAGTATTCCCCCCACCTCCCCAGTCCCCTCGCACCCCCCTACTCCCCATCCCCCACCCCGGCCCCGTCTGTCATGGCTGGAGGAAATGTTAGCAACTATGTATGTCAGCTCTGGACTGACAATACTTTTCCAGGTACACAATGGGCCTTCCGAGATGGTGCATATGCAAGAGGTTTGAGTCTTTCAATGGATAGCTGCTAAGCAGTGAGTTGTTTTGGGAGTGGCGGGGGGTAAGATGAAGCAGTGTTGAATGTGAGAGATACCATAAGGCAGAGTAGGTAATTAATGCGGTGATTTTGGTAAGATATTGCGAGAGAACTAGCGGGCCTCATGGCAACAGATTCACGACAAAATCCATTGCAACTTAGACTTAGCTAAAAAAATGTAAGGTTCAGCCCTGGAAACATTTCAAAATATAACTGGGTTTTCTGTACAATGAATGTTCTGATTTCCGCCATCCATTCATTCATTTTTCGTTTTTTCATTTAACTTTACCAAGTGCTAATTCATTGTCTTGTTCATTCTGACTTCTAATTGCGTCATAAACAAAATAACTCAGAGACACAGAGGAAAGATTTTCAAACACTTTAGCCCTCAAATATCTTCGAGGATAGCAGTGCACTTGTAGATTAAGTTGGCTGACAGAGCAGTGTGGCCCAATCCAGCTTGCAAGGTGTCAATGAGAACATTTTGAGGTAAAATCCATTCATGCTGAATATTGGTCGTGATATCAGAGGATACAAGAAGGAATTCTGAGAAAAATCCTCAGCTCAGTCTGTCTAACGGTAGGTGACTTCATTCAATGATGAACTTGGCATTCATAGCTGTAACACAAGCCCTCCTTAGGATTCAAAGCAAAATGTAGGCTCTGTTTCTAATGTTGCCATGGCTTTATGTGCCCCCAAAAAACTGCCTTTGGTGGCGCATGAGCCCACTGATGTTACATCAATCAACTTTACCTTGACCCTTAATACTCCAGGTGAGCTAGCAGCAGAAGTCATGCTCATCTGCTCCACCTCATTTCTGCAGTGGATTTTTGAACCCTACCTGGGCGGGAGACATGGAGACAAGCTTTACTCTCACAACAACTTTGTATATAAACACCCTACCATTATTAGGAATGAATATCTGCTGTTAATTATGATTTGGCTGTTATTTACAGCATGTTATAATTTCGAATTTAACCTTACGTTATTTTGGCAGTTAATAAGATAAGGATTAGCATAATTTTAGAAGAGGAGAGTGAGAAGCAATTGTGCATTAGGTGTGCTGCATTTTCACATTAATCTCATGAAATTGAGGTCAGGAATTTGAGTTACTCAAGGACAAATGCTAAATAGTAGATGAGTTCTAAAATGTAATAAGATAAAGAGAAAACATTTTTTGTGTTTCGTTATGAAGGCTGTGACGTTTGGAATAAGACACTGTGCTACACTACCAGAGTTACAGGCATCATATTTCAACAGACAGGAGTGATCAAGCACTGCTGGACATGCGACAAACCATGTCATTGTTACATAGGCATGCACAGAATGTCTAGAATTCCAAGAAATGACTCCAGATGAAAGTGAAGTGATGTTTACACTGACTTGCAGTTGAACAGCTTGTGCAGCTAACAAGATTGGTTGTCTTTCTGTTCCTCACCATCCAGAGTGTCTTGATATACTTCACGTTCATTTTCCTCTCCATCATCCTTCACAGGTGGCTGCAGGGTTGTTCCATTTCCATGTCCAAGTTATGAATCATGCAAGATTTAACAGAAATCCTGCAGCTTCTCTAGGGCTGTGACTATCCAGGCAGAGGATATTTACCATCATGAGGCTGATGATTTGCTCTTTCAGGGCCCCATGTGAGGCATTGTTATGATTGTGCTTTATCGTGATGTTTGTACATAGTCTCCTATAAGGTGCAATAAGCAATTTATGCAGGGTTAGCCCAGTTACTAAGCACTCAGCTATCACTCAATCATCCATCAAGAGAGACAGGAAAATCAAGGGCATGCACATGACAACAGATGGGCTACTGGAAACAGATCAAATATACGCTCAGCAAATTGTAATTCTTCTTGTTCATGCATGCTCCGGAGGTCTGACAGTAGAAAATGTTTGTGAATTTGACAATTTCCTGCACCTGAAGGAGTCTACAAACCTGAAATAGCCAAAGCCTTATCTTCTGCTTTGTAACCTCCATAGGAAGGAAATAATTTGTTTGCTTTATTAAACTGCTCAGTTGTCTTCTGTTTGATTCAGACATGCACAATAAATTGGACAAATGTTACTAATATCACCTACTGCAGTCCAAAAATGACCCCAAGTTTGAAGTCACCAGTGCAGCAACAGGCAATGACTTCCCTTATTGAGGGAGGTTGCATAAAATCATCCATAAAATACTTACACTCATTTGAGTAGGCAGTTTTATTTGTAAATTCCCTTTTCTAGCAACCTGGGCTAGCAGTAAAATTCTGGCTAGTGTCCCAGATTGCTGAAAGGCAAAGGAAAATTACCGAGTTCTGCCATGCCCGCCTCTTTTATGAGCACCTGTTCGACATTTGATGAAATTCTGATGCCAGTAGCTCAGGATGGCTTCAGTTTTGGCAATTAAATTGGCAGTGTAAAAGAATGAATCATACTGAGTGAGTGTTGTATTAAAAATGACAAACACTAAGGGAATTGTCCTGAAAAACTATTGGAGTTGTGGGCTGACAAAACCCAAGTTTCTAAATTCCTGAGGAAGGGTCCCGGCGCGAAACATCAACTTTCCTGCTTCTCTGATGCTGCATGGCCTGCTGTGTTCATCCAACTCCACACTGTGTTATCTCTGACACCAGCATCGGCATCTCTTACTATCTCAACTATAAGTCGTTTAGCTTAATGTCTCTCACGAGGAAGGTGTGAGAAGTGATCTCAAGGATGTTACAACTGAACACTTAAAGTAATCCACAAGAGCTAGTATGATTTTGTGATAGAAACATCATTAACCAATTTATTGGAGTTATTTGAAGGAGTGATGTGTGCTGAGGACAAAGGTGAACCTGTATAGGTGCTGTACAGGGATTTCCTGAAGGCATTTGGCAATGTGTTATTTAAAAGGTTATTGTGTAAATTAGGAGCTCATAACATATTAGCATGGCTAAATGATGAGATGGCTGACAGAAAACAGTGAGTATGTATAAGAGAGATAATGGGAACTGCAGATGCTGGAGAATTCCAAGATAATAACATGTGAGGCTGGATGAACACAGCAGGCCAAGCAGCATCTCAGGAGCACAAAAGCTGATGTTTCGGGCCTAGACCCTTCATCAGACCCTCTCTGATGAAGGGTCTAGGCCCGAAACGTCAGCTTTTGTGCTCCTGAGATGCTGCTTGGCCTGCTGTGTTCATCCAGCCTCACATTTTATTATCTTAGTATGTATAAGAGAGTTCCTTTTCTGATTGGCAAGTTGCGATGAGTGGAGCTACACTTGCATCTGTGCTAGATTTTTCCTTTTTTTACAATTTATATCAATGACTTTGGTGAGGACAACAAAGATATGGCAGCTAAGTCTGCAGACAACACAAAAGTAGGCAGGTATGTTGTGAAGTGTACAGAAGAAAGATGCAGACTAATATAGATTGACTGAGTGAGTGAGAAAAAATCTGGTTCATGATCGTAATGCAAGATGTTGTTCACTTTGACAGGAATAATGAAATAGGAGAGTATCATTTAAACAGAGAACAACATTTGAACATTTATGTGTAGAGGGATTTAGCCATGAATCACTAAATGTTAGTATGCCGTACAGCAGGTACACGAAGTACAGCAAGTAATTAAAAAGACTACAGGATTTTCTACTTTGAAATAATTCAGTCATTGAATGTGGGCCGTAGGTACATGGGATAACCACCGTCAATACGGTGATATACTCCCAAGTCAGGATGGTGAGTGGCTTGGAGAGGAACTAGCAAGTTGTGGTGGTAGACACTGAGTGTCAGTGGTGGATGGAATAGATACTTGTGGATTTGATTCCTATCAAGTAGGCTGCTTTGTCCTGGATGGTGTCAGCTTCTTGAAACTGTAATCAAACATAAGGATATTGTGCTTCAGTTACAAAGGGCTTTGGTGAGACCACATCTTGAATATTGTGTGCAGTTTTGGTGTCCTTAATTACAAGGGGTGCAAAAGTGTTGGAGGCACTTCAGAAGTGACTCATTACATTAATAGCTGGAATGAGCAGCTTGTCTTATGAGGCAATGTTGGACATACTAGGCTTGTTTTCACAGCAGTTTTCAGGAATGAGGGGTGATTTCATTAAAGTGTATAAGGTCCTCAATAGTCTTGACAGAGTGGACATCAAAATGAAGTTTACTTGTGTGGATAGGTCCACAGCTGGGGAGCACTGTTTAAAAGAAATCCAAAAACTGTGGATGCTGGAAATCAGAAACAAAAACAGAAATTGCTGGAAAATCTCAGCATGTCTGGCAGCATCTGTGGAGGGAAATCAGAGCTGATGTTTCTGAACAGTTCTGAACACAAGTTCTGAAGAAGGACCACCAGAACGGAAATATTAATTCTGCTTTCTTTTCACAGTAGTCCTTCTTCAGAACTTGTGTTCAAAACTGTTCAGAAACATCAGCGCTGATTTCCCTCCACAGATGCTGCCAGACATGCTGAGATTTTCCAGCAATTCCTGTTTAAGAGATAGATGTTGCCCTCTTAGGACAGAGCTGAGAAGAATTTTTTTCTCGTGGAAATTTGTGCAACCTTGGATTCTTTCGACCTCAGAGATTGTTCGAGATGAGGTCATTCAGTACTTTCAAGGCACACAGTTAGATGAATTATTTCTAGACAAGTAAATAAAAGATTGTCGAGGGTAAGAGATAACACGGTGTAGAGCTGGATGAACACAGCGGGTCAAGCAGCTTCAGAGGAGCAGGAAAGCTGATGTTTCAGGCCTAGACCCTTCTTCAGATAAAAAGAATCGAGGGTAGATGGAAACGTGAAATTCAAAGCAGACGCCAATTAGCAATAATCTTATTAAATTGTGGAACAGGCTTGAGGAACCAAATCTCTGACTTCTGCTCCTAATTCATAAATTGATATATAGCCATATGTAATTAAGAGTGATTTTAATGTCTAGCTTTTGTTATTGAGGTTAGCTGGGAGCTTCTACTCTGATTGCCTCCTCAGTAAAGGTCAGCAATCAAACCTGAGATCTTCCAGCCTTGCATGCTTCCAATCCTTAACTGGGGAGCACTTTTACCAAAAGAGATGTCAAGCGAGCAAACCTCATTCAAATAGCAAGATGTTATGAATTAAAATGATAAATTCTGGGTGGACTGTTTATGTTAAGTAATACAAAAGAGTCTGTAAACTTACACACATCCCTCCGTCAATAATATGCTCAATAAAATAAATGCATTAACAAATGTCTGCTTTTCTGTAGCACGTAATCAATAATGAAACAAAAGTTGTATTTTGTAAAAAAAGTTTTTTTAAAAAAAGTTATATGAAAAGAAATCAATGTAAATACACGTTAGGAGTATCAGTGGAGGCTGCTGATAATTCTTGGGAAACTCTAGGATTCTCACCTATACAAGATGCCGTGATATTTAACTTCTGCACATTGGCTTTGCTAGAGCCATAGAAAGTTGTTTCTCGTGCTTGACAAGATGTCTTTGTGTCATATAATTTAACTTTGTAACAAAATTGCAGCAATAAGGCATTGATGGGCATGGAACCCCTTACTGAAAGGAAACCAATTGAACATAGCGGTAACAATTTGAAAAGTATTGTAATGCATCCAACACAATGTCTCAAGGAAGCCCGACTGAAATTAATTAGCACAAAAATAGTAATAGTCAATGACAAATAGATGATCCAACTGCAGGGCATGTCAGACATCAGATACACTTAGTCTACTAAATGTGTTGTGATCTGGTGAAGGCAGAAGAATTATCAGCAAATTTGCAAAAGAAAAGTCCAAATCACTGATAAATTGTTAAGCTATTGAATCTTTAAATGTTGATCTTCCTAATGTGGTGAATTCTCTTAAGTTTTGAATCCATTTGATCTATGTAGGAATTAGAATTTATGAATTGTTACATTCAGAGAAGCAAGAAGAGCGAACAGTTAGTAAATTCAATCCTGCCAGCAATAGGAGGCAAGCTTGTTGCAAGGTTTTCACTCGGTCACTTAGGACAATTCAAGGTTTCAAGTTTAGATAGTTGGATGGAGACATTCAAGGTCAAAACATCCCTGGGAAATGTGAGGGCTCCAAAGAAGTCATGTCAATAATTGTTTGATGTAGCTGAGAGTGTAGGGTAAGGAAACCCACAGGCAGTAGTTGCTTTGTACAGCTGACTAAGATTAGAGCTCCTAGATACGCTAGCATTATAACATTGAAAAAGTTTGTGAAAAACTGAAATCGTGACTTTGAATGCGTGCTAAAGTGTTGATTCCAGAATCCCAAGATAATACAGTTCTGAATGGGAAAATGAATTGAGAGATGAAAGGAGTCATAAGACAGCCCTTGATGGAACTGCTTTTGATGGAATTCTAAAGATTGGCTTTAACAGTGATAAACTGTAACCCTTTTAAAGTTTTAATGACATCAGATAACCACAGTGTCTTTTCAACGGAATGGTTCTTGGAGACTATTGTTCAGTTTTATCTCAGGATAATCCTAGATGCACAAATGTAAGTTCTACATGTGCAGTAGATTGTATTAATATTCCAACTTTTCACATTGATTGTTTGATCAATATTATGGAATCCTGTGGCTTTATTCTCCTAATGAGTAACTTGATCTTAAACTCTGTCCACTTTTTGCCTAAACTAAATGGATGGGCAGGCTTGTAGGGCTTAATAGCTTACTCCAGCTCCTATTTTTTATTTTGTCTATGCTTCCATGTTTGAAGAGCAGTTACTGTTCTATAGAGAGATAATAAATTTAGCGGTCTTGTCTGGTTTACATCATAATTTGGGGACTCTTGAAGGATGTGAATCCACAGCCAAACACATGTGTTTGGACATAGTGAAGATATTCATTTTGAATTTTGGTATCCATATTGTGTAGTCTTCCTCTGGAAAGAACAGATTATTCTCTCAGCAATTTTCAAAATACATCCGCTTTCTTAGCCTTCTTTTTAATTCTAATTTAATTCAATCTTTTCTGCTAATGTTATTTGATTAGCCTTCATTATATTTCACTGAAGCACAGAGCTATTATAGTGCGACAAGAGGCCATTCACCCATCACGCCTTTGTAACCTGTTCTGGCCAGTCTCCTGCCTTTTCCCCATACTCCTGAGCATCATTGCTATCCAAAATAAAATCCAATGCCCTTTGAATGCCTCAGTTGAACCGGCTTCAACCACATTTCCAGGCAGCGCATTCTATATCCTAACATAGACACTAAATTAGAAATGGATACGAAATGCTGGTCGAGTCAGTGATGTCCGCAAGCCATGAATGAATTAAAAAAAAACTCTCTGTCCCAGTAACTCCCAAAATATGGATTTGTTTACTTGTATTGTTGGAGGAGTGTGAGAAGGGCTTTTCTCACATCACCCTTGTTTCATTTGTGTATCACTTAAAAATTATACCCTCTTGTTCTTGTTTCTCTCACAAGGGAATCAGCAACACCCTATCTACCTGTAAAGCCCCCTCATGATTTGCAAAACTTATCAGGTCTCCCCTCAGCCTTCTTCTCTCCAGGGAGAATCTATCCTTGTAACTGGAGTTTCTCATACTTTGGACTACTCTAGTAAATCACTTCTGCATTCTCTCCAATATGTTTGTATCTTTCCTATAATGTAGCACTCTCAACTGTACACAATACTCCAGCTGAGATATAATAAGTGTCGTGTACAAGCTCGACATCACCTCTTTGCTGTTGTCCTCTATGTCCCTAATAATAATTCAGAACAGTTAATACTCTCTTCACCTCTTCTGCCATCTTTAATGATCTGTGTCCAGATACACCCATTTCCCGCTGCTCTTTTTAGAATTGTGCCCCCTATTTTCTATTGTCTTTCAGTATTCTTTGGGCCAAAGTGCATCACCTCACACCTCTCTATGCTGAAACTCATCTGCCACCTTCTCACTCACTCCACCAGTTGGGGTATTAGCACAAAATTTATGTTTAGAAGATTGTCAGATGAGAACGATTGAAAAAGAAAATGAAAGCTATAAGATAAAAGTCAAATGTTGAACTTGAACTCCAAAGAGCAGAAAGAGGTAAGGAAAAAGAAAGACAATGTTAAAGGCAGGACGAAATCAGAAAGCATGAAATGGTTGAATGGAAGCTTTGGTTATCGAGATATTGTTTGAGTCAATTGTAATGATAGCATAGGATATGAAAATTATGTTTGGGATTGAGTATTTTTTTCATTGCCGTACAACAGGCCTATATAAACAAATTGTTAGATGCAGAATCGTTAGTCAGTGGAAGGAACAGAAACTTAAGAAGTCTTCAAAAAAGATAATACGAGTATAGGAAATGTGCATTAAAACATGATAGTGGTGCATGTGAAATGTTTTTGCTCAGAACTTACGGCAATGTGGAATGTGCTTCATGAAAGTCACAGAGTTCTTCCTTGAATGCTGCTACTGTGAGTCATGTTATTGGAGGTTACAAAGGCTCTATCTCTAAGGCAGAAGAATACCCTTACTCCTCCAACAATACAAGTAAGCTGATCCATATTTTGAGAGTTATTGGGACAGAGAGTTTTTTTTATTCATTCAGTAGTAACTAAAGCATACACTGTTCTGAATTATTATTAGGATAGTGGACATCACTGACTAGGCCAGCATTTAGTATCCATCCCTAATTTAGTGTCTGTCCCTAGTAAAGTGTCAACCACAATGCTGTGGGTCTGCAGTCACATGTAGGCCAGCAATTTTATTCCCTTAAGGACATTAGTGAACCAGTTCGTTATTTTCATGACAACTGACAATGATTTTTCTGGCCGTCATTAGGCTCCTAATTCCAGATTTTTCAAACTGAATTCAAATTCCACTCTCTGCCGTGGCAGGATTCAAACTTGAGTCCACAGAACATTGCCAGGATCTCTGGATTAATAGTCTAGTGATAATATCACTAGGCCATCATCTCCCACTTTTAGTGGATGATGATATGATTTGTGTTCCAGATGTTTTGATTGACGTTAAAGTATTAATAATAAGTCTTCATAGTATTAATGAACAATGTCGTTTAATGAAATGACTTAGTCGATGGAATTGTTAAAGTAGGAATTCCTGGCTTGCCTATTGGATTTTGCACTGGGCAATGACTTTGCAGGTACAAATTTATTAGCATCTCTGATTTTTTGAAGAGAGCTAGTTGATGTGTGAGAAATTGAGATTTTGCAGGAAGAGCATCCTAACTATTTCCTGAGTCTACAGTAGCTGGAGCACAAGTCCAAAAGACTTGCAAGGATAAAGTTGGAAGGTGACTAGTGCAGGATCACGAAAAGCCAGTATCAAAAATCTATGAATTTTAGAAGTGGCACAAGGAACTAGGCTGTATTTTTAAAAAAGCTTATTAATGCAGAGAACCAACATGCACATGCAAATGTAGATAAATGTGGAGCTGAAAAAGCACAGCTGGTCAGACAGCATCCGAGGAGCACGAAAGTCAATGTTTCAGGAGTCCTGAAGCTTTAGCCTGAAATGTTGACTTTTCTCCTCCTTGGATGCTGTCTGACCAGCTGTGCTTTTCCAGCTCCACAGTTATTGACTCTAACATCCAGCATCTGCAGTCCTTACTATCTCCATGCACATACAAATGTTGAGTTTGCTAATGAAAAACACAAATTGGTGACTGGTATATTGTATCCATATCTACACGATTCTCACCATTTATTTTAACAATCAGCAATCTGTCTACCGCTATTGCCAAGTGGTGGAAATCAAATATAACTTGATTCCTATTTAGTGGCATGATTATCCACTTAACAATAAACTTTAGAGTAAATCTTATTATATTAGCAGCCAAGTTACATAAACATTAGATTTCCCAGAGGACATTTGACCTTTAGAATTGGTTTGAAGCTTATGTCGTGAGAGCAGGTCTGTTCAAAGGAGATCTGGTCATATTCTCTAAGGATGCTGATGTTACTGAACACATATGGAATTTGCATGTTAACTAATACTAAATTAATGGCTATCTCCAGGAACTTGTTTCAAAACATCTTCAGGGCTCTGGGAGGAAGTTTTCAATTGAGTTCCTTGAATTAGCATTGCTTTCATTTGTATGTTGTTCCACTTTTAATTTTGGGCACAGATTGTGTAGTTGGGTTGGCAAAGTGAGTTGGAAATGCTGACGTGTTCATGTTCATGGGTTGCTTGTTTGAGGCTGGTGATTGAAGAGCAGCGCTGAATCTGGGAATTACAGGTTTCCAAGGATTTAACAAAATATTTTTACTTATTTCTCCACTTTTCCAGTCAGCTAGTCAACTTGATCAACAAATTGTTGGATAGTAGTACCTGCAGCTGAAAGACATATTGAGCCAAAAAAGGGGATGTTAACATAATGGGACTGGAATCAGTGGTGTGGTTGAATGTATTCAACTGTGACATAAATCATCTTGGGGAAAGAATCAAAATGAGGGCAGTATTTATTCAAGATGTGCATTGTCAACTTGGGTTGAAATATTTTTGAGGAACAGATTTTGATTCATTGACCAAAGCATGTTTGAAGGTAAATCAATATGGGCAGTGTGGTGGTAAGAGAATACTATGTATTAGTGTCTAGATAGTGAATGAAAATAATGGAATGCTTTCAGAGATCGAAAGTGATAATGATAGAAAATATCATGACATGGAATATGTTTGCGAGTTTTGAGAAGATTTGTAGCTCAGGTTGAGGTTCTGGATGTGAGTTTGCTCGCTGAGCTGGAAGGTTAGTTTTCAGACGTTTCGTCACCATTCTAGGTAACATCATCAGTGAGCCTCCGACGAAGCGCTGGTGTTATGTCCCGCTTTCTATTTATCTGGTTAGGTTTCCTTGGGTTGGTGATGTTATTTCCTGTTCTTTTTCTTTGGGTTACCATCCCCTGAGAAAAAGAACAGGAAATGACATCACCAACCCAAGGAAACCTAACCAGATAAATAGAAAGCGGGACATAACACCAGCGCTTCGTCGGAGGCTCACTGATGATGTTACCTAGAATGGTGACGAAACGTCTGAAAACTAACCTTCCAGCTCAGCGAGCAAACTCACATCCAGAATGGAATATGTTTGGAGTTGATTATACTCATCAGGGATTGTGGTCAGAGATATTGTGACTGAGGTTGGTGGCTTGGATGGAGATCAAGATTGTAAGTAGAATTTGAAGTGGAGAAGTTGTAGTTGAGGGCAGAATATGGGCAGGAGGTAGATTATGTGAGGAGGCATAGTGAATCTTCACTGTGATTGCAGTGTCAAGGTTGTTGGCTGTAGTCAAGAGTATCCAATCAGGGTAGAGATGAGGAAGTAGGAACTGCAGATGCTGGAGAATCTGAGATCACAAGGTGTGGAGCTGGATGAACACAGCAGGCCAAACAGCATCAGAGGAGCAGGAAGGCTGGTGTTTCGGGCCTAGAACCTTCTTCAGTTCCTAATATCTCTGAAACAATTTTAACCACACTGCAGAGCCCCATCTCTGAAGAAGGGTCTAGGCCCAAAATGTCAGCTTTCCTGATCCTCTGGCACTGCTTGGCCCGCTATGTTCATCCAGCTCTACACCTTGTTACCACAGGGTGGAGATGGTTTGGGGACTTACTTTGAATTGGTGGGATTTGAGGTAAGGGGATGGTGAAAGTTCAAGTGAGGTTTTGGCAATCTGGGCATTTTGGTACCCATGGTGTCAGAAAGTGACTGTGGAGTGGAGGGGAGGGACATGATAGTGGAGAGAAAGTGATGGATAGATAGTAATCTATTGTTGTTTCAGTGAGAAACTGTGGGTGGGTATTCAGCAAATATAACCTTGGAGGAAACATTGCTGCTCCTCAGAGTTCCTGAACTGTGTTGTGAAAGAGCTCATGTTAAAGAGCCAGCTCTTCTTGCCTCCTTTTTTGCCTTTTTCTTCTGATCACTCTCATAAATTGAAGAGGCTATATAAATGCAATTAGTTGCTCTGTATTTGCGTGTTGTTATTTGTGCAGATGCATCTCAATTTTGTACTTGTTGCGAAAGTTTTGGAAGGTTGTCAAACAACATCTGGTAAATTCCTTTAATTTAGAGTTAAATATTTTGTTGTTTGATGTGAAAGGAGTTGGGACTCCAGGAACATGTTTATTTTACAAGGGTTAAAAATCAAACTTAAACTATGGTCAGGCCATAAATGATAAATACTAAAATGGTACATTGACAAAGGTTGTGGAATATTCCAGGAAAAAAAAATTACCTTAATAACTTATTCAAAAGAATTGTCACAGGAATTATGGGTTGAGTAGTCCTCTGTGCTGTTTGTTTCTATGAGAAACTGAAGCTTCACAACAATAGTAACATATATAATCAATACTGAGATGCAAGACTTCATAATAAGCATCCTTCTGCAATGAAGCCTAGAACTGAAGCCATTGTCTTTCCAAAGGGAATTGACAAAGTAATAATATTTTGTGGTAGACTTATTTTTGTTTGCTTATTAGGCATTATTTTGCAATATATTTGGCAGGTTTGTTTACCTACATTTTTAATATCTGGAAGCATATCTAACTGCAGAATATGAATGAAGCAGTTTCACAGCATCCATCCACATCATTGTCATGGCATATTAAGTGATGTCTGTTGCATCTTGTATTCAGAGTAGTCAGTTGAAATTTTCTCTTTCTGAAGCTGAGCAAAGTGCGGTAATGTTGCTAAGTGTTGAACAAAAATCGCTCTTTTGGTGAGTCCCTTGACTGCTCCAGGCAACATTCTTATAAACCAGACAAAGAAGAAGCACCAAAAAGCTGAAGTATATATACTATGACAGGCTGAGAGGCTCAACTTCACTGGTAAACCTTCCTGTGAAGACAGTCGCCTGTGGCAGTGACAATACTGCACTTTGCTCAGCTTCAGAATGGGAAATTCTATCTGACGAGCACAATGAACGCAAGACACAGTCAAAACCAGATAATATGCCATGACAATTCTGTCAGGGAAAAGCCTGAATTCCCAATAATTTTTCCACATTTGAGATGTTACTCTGAGCTGTCTGTAGATCAGAGAGAGATCAAACTGAAAAAAAGGGAGAAATGCACTGACAGGGCTAAAAAAGAGAACAATTTCCTAACTGAGGTTGTGAGTCAATATTGTCTGATTAATAGAGGTGCAACAGTAATGCAGATATTAAGATATATGATATGTTTGATGATGCATTTAAAAGGCTACTGACATATATTGCGATTACTGACAAAAGAAATACTGCAATCTTACAAGATAAGCTGTAGATGGCACTTTCTTCCAAACTTTAAGCTTGTCACTGAGATACTAGACAATAATTTTGTTTTACCATCTATAACAGATATCCAGGGACAAGCTACAATAAATTGGGACTTGTGAAAACAACTATCATGGGTCATAATAATTAATGGGATTGCAATTCTGTGTGATTTGTGGTCTTTATTTCATCCGCAAATGTGATCTTGTTTTGCAGATCAAACTGATCTATTTCATGAACAAGCAACAAGAGCAGGCCATTTGGCCCTTCAAACCTGCTCTGCCATTCGATGAGATCATACTTGCTCTGATTTTATACTTAACACTACATTCCAACAGACCCCCAAAAATTCTTTATCCCTTTGATAATCAAGAATTTATCTATCACTGTCTTAGAATTCGTATCCACTCCATTTTGACGAAGAGGATTTGGAAGGCTCTCAGCCCTCTGACTATAAATTTCTTTCCTCATCTGTCTTAACCTTGTATCTGACTTCCTAATTTTCTTCCTCAGTGAACTGTCTGGCTCTTTGTTTGATTTTATGTACAAAGGGCTGTTGGCCCTGCTGGATGGGACCTGTCATTTCTATATCTGTCACCAAACTCCCAAAGCAATTGATCTTCACAGAGTACAGTCACTGCTGGAGCAGGGCAGCAAAAACTGTTTAGGCATGTTCTTAGAGCATCATTTGGAAGAGGTGAAACATATTCACCGAGCTAAGAGGACACCCTGCCTTCTGGCTGACTAAAATGGAGACGGATTATTCAGGAAGGTATTGAGCACATCATTAGAATTCATTAGGATTGTGTGCAGGAGATGTTAAGACTTCAGAGCTGCATATAAACCTCCAAACAATCCAACACTTGAGCACCATTTGTTCCACTTGTGGCAGAGTCAGCAGAACGCACGGTGAATTTACCAGCCATTTTAGAAACTATTGAACTAGAGGGCACGCAAGCCATTTTCAATTCTGAATGATGGCATAAGAAAATATTTACTGTAATTTTAATCAACTTATTTGGTATAAGATAAGAAGATAACTGAATTTTAAAAATGAGTTATTTGTGCTATATTTTCAGTAAAGATCTATAAATTTGGCAAACTGATATGGACAAGCTGTTAGTAAAGGGATGAGATTACAGAGTGATTAACATATTAAAGAATAAATCAGGAGACCTTGAGGAATTAGACATATACTGTTTAGTCAATCTGAGATTAACCATAAACAGTTCATGCATGAATGAATTAATTAGTGTTCAAGATGTCTTTGACCATGCACAGGTATAGGTGGCTAGAATTGGTTAATTAGTGGTGATTTGTAGTGTTTCAGATCACAAAAAGGAAGACTGAAGATAAAGGGGGAGCTTCAGTGAAGATAACGGGGGAGCTTCAGTGTACAGAGGAGAACAAGAGACTTATTCCTAGTGAGTAAGTGTCACTCTCTGACCTCTCAAAGTGGATCTTCACAAAACCACTGCCTTTATTAAGAATTATTCATTTGTCTTTGTAATGATAAACTTAATACATTATGTGAGGCTTGTGAAAACATACTTGTATATTAAATGGATTTTGTTACTAAAATGGAGTTGTACTTGGAAATTTTAGATTGTTTCTTCGGGGAATCTGCCTGGTTCACTGTTCACCAGCTCCCTGGTTCTGACACTAGCCTTATTTAGTGGATTGTGCTGCCATGGGAAACACAGGAGGCAGATGCTTCAGGGGCAAATAAATTCTGATTTCATTGAGAAAAAATCACATGGTATGTGTTTACAGGAAAACTGGGTAGTGAATATCAAGCCTGGTGAATACTGATGGAGACACGCTAACCTGAACCCCATTTCAGCCTTACAGCCAAGATTTGATGCAGTAGGTTTAATAGTTACAGTGAGTGGTTGTTACCCAATGGCTGACAGAGGGAGAGAGAGAGAGAGAGAGAGAGAGAGAGAGAGAGAGAGAGACAGAGGGATTATTTGCTAACCCAAAGTCCTACTCCACTTCCCTTCCTTAAGGATGCCCTCTATTATATGACCCCAAACTCCACCTTCCCCTATTTTAGCCTAGCCAAGCTGGGTTAGAGGGTCTCCTTGACCTTAGTCTCAGGCCTGGAGTGGAACGCAATTTCAATTTGCTCTTGTCCATAGTCTCTTGTTGTAACTGGAGCTCCCTGGTCGATCATGAATGCTGATAATTGTCTGGTGGGTGTCCTCTGATGTGGTTTGGCACTTTGGACCTGACGGGTGAGTACCCTTGGGTTTTTTCCCTTCCTTGGTGGTCCTTGTGAGCGGGCTGTAGTCTCGGGTGGTGATGGATGTGGCTGGTGTTGCCCTGGTCAGTGTTTTATGGCTCTGGATGCTTTCGATTGCGTCCAGACATTGAGTGGAGGTTCGTGGTTGGTTGATGGTCTTCGGTGGTTGCAAGGGCTTTTCTTGGTGCAGAAAGTTTGCGGAGTTCTTGATTTGGAGATGTCTGCAGGAACTTTTCCATCCATTGGTACGTCTGACCGATCTCCTTTCCCTTCCTCAGGGGAGCAGCTTGACTCAAGGATTCCTTCGCCTGTAGAACCTACTTTTTATTCAGAGCCTCGAACTCCTCTCACGAGCCGATCACACTGGGGTGCACAGAGCCCATCTCAGCTGGGAATGGTTTTTCGATTAGGATGAATGGTTTCAATAGTTTGGAATATCCAGTATTCCCTTGGATGGGTATTCGTAAAGTTTTGAATAGTAGTGTGAACATTCTTACATTCAAAGGTGAAACAGATTTACACGCAGCACTATGGTGTAGACTAGGATAACAAAGTGTGGAGCTGGATGAACACAGCAGGCCAAGCAACATCTCAGGAGCACAAAGGCTGACGTTTCAGGCCTAGACCCTTCATCAGACCCTCTCTGATGAAGGGTCTAGGCCCGAAACGTCAGCTTTTGTGCTCCTGAGATGCTGCTTGGCCTGCTGTGTTCATCCAGCTCCACACTTTGTTATCTTGGATTCTCCAGCATCTGCAGTTCCCATTATCACTATGGTGTAGACTGTTTGGTATTTCTGTGCCTGAGCACTGGTTGAGAGGTGATTGGCTTTGCACCTCTGTAGGGTCCAGGAGATCCATTTTTTAAGCTGGGATATGAATGGGGGTCTCCCTTTAGTTTCTGCAAAGTTCCAGACATCTGTCTCTGGGCTTGCATATCACCCAATAAAAACTGAAAGAACTGCAGATGTGTAAATCAGAAACAAAAACAGAAGTTGTTGGAAACGCTCAGCAGGTCTGGCAGCATTTGTGAGGAAAACAATCAAGAGTTAACCTTTTGGGTCCGGTGACCCTTCCTCAGAACTCTTCTAAAGAAGGGTCACCAGACACGAAACGTTGACTCTGATGTTTTTCTTCACAGAGGCTGCCAGAACTGCTGAGTGTTTCCAAAGACTTCTGTTTTTGTTCTTGGACATTACCCAGTCTGTCCCAAGTGGCTTTTTCCTAGTTTGGTTGAGGCCCATGGTTCCTTGAGCCCAAAGGTTCAGTGAATTGGTAGTCCAATGCAATTTCCACAAATTTACGTCTTTAGAGGGTTCTTGTCCGTGATATATTCATAAACTGATAGGAATTTTTCCCCAGCCTTACATTCTCTCAAATGCGATTATGAACCAAGTCAATTACAATTAAAGACTGAGTTTGAGGGAGTCAAACTAAAGTTCTGCAATGAGAATTTGAATTTATGTTCTCTTCAGTAATTTACACTGATTTTGTATGGAATTTGCATGGATCATATCTCTAATAAGCTAAGCAAGGAAATTCTCAAGCAACTGACACTTGTGAACATCAGTGCATGCAAATCATTACAAGGAAATTCAGTCCTTTCTTTTAAATTGGTAATGCAAACTAATTCCAATGATCTTTAAAAATCAGCCTTGGTTTTGATTTTTTTTGGATCAAGTGATAAAATATTCATGTTTTCTGAGATCGAAATGTGGCAGCTGGTTAGTTATACTTAAAGATGTGTAGGAAAGCACACTGGAGGTTTTAATTTTTTTGAACTAACCTGTTTCACTTCCATGAATCTAATTCTTTGAATGCTAGGTACTAAAACATTAGTCTGTGAATGCATGTATGCTCAATGCATGTATACTTTTACATAACTGGATATTAAAATAAAATTCAGATTGTCATTTATGACTTTATCAATTTCATTTTATTATATTGCATATTTGCAAAGCATCATGAGATTTGGGATATTGTCAACACAAGTTGTAGATGAAAACAGAAATGTACTAGAAAATCAATAATGTGATGGAATAGTGCTGTTGAGAATCACTTGTTTGGTAATAACTTGCTGACTGGATTCAGTTTGGCTTCTGCAGGGGGCCACTCAGCCCCTAATCTCATTAATGGCTGAATTGAAACATGGACAAACAAGCTGAATTCCTTCAGTCAGGCGTAAGTGTCTGTCCTTGGCAACAAGGCCCCATTTGGCCAAGTGTGGCCCCAAGGAGCACGAGCAAAACTGTTGAAGGATATCAGGGGAAAAACTCATCACTAGTTGGAATCACACCTGGCACAAGGAATATGTTTCTAGTTGTTGGAGCTTGGACATCGCAACTCCAGGACATTTCTGCAGGAGTGCATTAGTGATGTCAGTGGTCCAACCATCTTCATTTCCTTCATCAATGAGCATGCTTCGATAATAAAGCTGGGAGAGGGGATGTTTGATGACTACACAGTGTTCAACATCATTTGCGACTCTTTGGATACTGAAGCAGTCCAAGCCCAATGTAACAAAACCTGAATAATATTCAGACTTGAACTGACTAGTCACAAGTAACAGTCACCTCATGCAAGTTCTGGCTACAATTATCTCTCCAATAGGAAAGAGCCTAACTATAGTCCCTTGATATTCAATGGCATAGATATCACTGAATCCTCCACTATCAACAGCCTGATGTTTACCATTGATCAAAAACTGAACTGGACTAGCCATATAATTACAGTGGCTATTAGAACAAATCAGATACTAAGGATACTGCGACAAACAAGTCACCTCCTGACTCCCAAAGCCTGTCCACTATCTACAAGGCACAAGTCAGAAGTTTGATGGAATACTTTTACTTTCCTGGATGAGTGCACTCCAACAACATGCAATGAAGTCAACATCATCCAAGTCAAAGCAGCCTGCTTGATTAGCAATGCATCCATCAAAATTCACATCCTCCAGCTGACATTCAGTTGTGGCAGTGTGTACCATCTGCAAGATGTACAGCAGAAATTCAACAAGGCTCCTTAGAGAGTACTTTCCAAACCCATGACACTCTCATCTTGAAAGACAAGGGCAGCGGACATATAGGAACACCATCATTTGCAAGGTTGCTCTCCAAGTCACTTACCATCCTGATGTGAAATATATCATCATTCCTTCAGAGACATAATTCTGGGACTCCCTCTCCAGCAGCATTGTGGAGCTACTTATAGCAAATGGACTGCAGTGATTCAAGAAGGCAGTTGATCACCACCTTCTCAATGCAACTTGAGACGGTAGATACATGCTGACCCAGTCAGCAACACCCACATCTCATGAATGATTTAAAAATGGAAATTCTACTCCATTGTTCTGAACATGATGTTGAGTGTAACTGAGTATTGTCACCTCTTGTTAGAGATATCCTGAGATACTTTTCATCTGTCTCTGATTGCCTCATCCTCTTTTATCCTCTCTGGGATATTTTAATCCTAATAGTTGTGTTTTTAAAGAGAGTTAAAACATTTTGAAATATCCTTCTTATTTTTCTCCTCGGTTGCTTGCTGGAGATTCCTGGACAGTCCTAGATTGATGACAACTGAGTTTATACCTATGCAAATTATGGGATATTAACTTTACCTTTTGGGGAATCTGGACTGTGCAGGCCTTGTGCATGTAATTCAATTTGGATGTCCATCTGTGATAGTTATTGGCCAATACATCTGGCAGCACTACTCTATAGACTGGACATGGGTCTAAAAAAAGATTCACAATGAATAATAAATTGAAGTCTTTTAATGCCATTTTGCTAAAGTGAAAAATTGGCCATGATGCTAATTTTGAGATGAAGGTTTAATATTTACAGAATGATCATTTGAACTTCATAAATTATAGACAGATATAGGAAGAAAAAGGGAGAATTTAAAGTGTGATGTTCTGAGCAGGCTATTCAGGAGATTTCAGGCAAGTCAGAATATGGCAGCCTGGAGTTTTATGCCAGTTAAATTTCCTGTTGTCATGAAATCTTTCAATTTCTCAGTGCACTATTTGTAGGTGTGAAGGATCCAAACCCTGCTGCCACTTTCCTCACCTACTTGCAACCTATTCTGAAGAAGGGTCATCTTTATCCCGAGCTCTGCTTTTCTGCCTCCAAAGATGCCACAGACCTGCTGAGAATCTCCAGTACCTTCCGTTTTGATTCCTCTACATTCATAAGAATGATTTTCTCAGTCCAATTGCACTTTCAAGAAAAAAAACCCAAAAGCAGAAAACAGATCAATGGTTTTAATTCAGTGAGGAACTAATTTCAAAATGCATTGAAAGTGTGCAATTGAGAAAAGGTGCAACACTTAATGATTGCAAACAGCAATGTTAACTGTTTTACCCGGGATGCATCAAACAACCCTACACCTCTGAACAGCTTTAGCTGCAGGCATTGTCCTATTAACACCTGCACATGCTAAAGGTTTTCAGCTGAGGTTTTAGTAGTGCTAAACTTCATTGATTATGTAGTAAAATGAAGCTTTAGGCTTTGTTTCAGTTCCTAACGGCTATGAGGAAAATCTAAAAGGCTGGATTATAAAAAATTAAAGAGAAGTCAGTCAACTTTCATTCTTGCGAAAATACAATTTGGAACTACTTTTGATGTAATCTTTGTAGTTAAGATATCTGACCTATCATCATTCTGTTGCAAACATCATGATGTACAGTTGGGAAATTTTAACATGGGGAAGATGATCCTTTAAGGCTTTAGCAGAAATGAAAAAAGAAACATGAAATGTGATGTGCATGATTAGTATTCATTTTCGGTTTTAATGACACCTGGAACCATACATGGAAAATCTCAAAATCTCAGAAAATCTGTCAATATTGTAATGTACCCTGACTTGAATGATCAGCATTAAAGGACTAGTGCTTCCCAATCTCTTTGCTTGAAGTTGTTCAGGGGGCTTTCTTAGGAATTTGCGTAAAATATATATGATTTCTAAAACAGTCAAAGAAAATGTTAGAGAAACTCAGCAGGTCTGGCAGCATTCTGTAGGGAGTTTCTCCAGCATTCTTTATATTTGTTTCAGATTTCCACCATCTGTGGTAGTTTGCTTTCATGTTTTCTAAAGATCATTTCCAGACAGCACCTTATAAAAGACATGCATGATGCATGAGAGCAGGCCAAACAAGAGAGTGAATTAGAATGTTGTCTGGAACATTCATGGTAAGACATTACCTTAATAGAGTGGTATATATTGTGGAGATAGATGACATGTTGGGAAACCATTCATTTTGTCACCAGGCTTTTTTGTAGCTCTTGAACTCACCCTGGCATTGGCGTCCCACTTCCTGGTTTCCTGACCAATCAGAAAGGACAGACAGGCTGCCAAATCTGTCAAAAGCAGGATTTGTAGTTAAAAAGGTCCCAGCAGGAGTCGGAATGACCGAACTCGGCATTGATTTCTGCGGCAGAAATTGATGGAGAAACTAAACAAGTCTGGCAGCAATTGTGGAGAGAAAGCAAACTCAACATTTCTATTCCAGTGACCCTTTCTCAGAAGGCAGGTTCTGAAGAAGGGTCACTGGACTCAAAATGTTAACTCCGTTTTGTCTCCACAGATAGTGCCAGACATGCTGAGTTTCTCTAACAATTTATATTTTTTTTGTTTCAGACCTTCAGTACTTTGTTTTATTTCAGTGGATTCCCAAGGCTTCAGCAGTTACAGGAAAGGAGAGATATGGGAAAGCGGTGGTTGATATTTCAGACTCTTATCTATGCTGTAGGATCTGAAGGACTGAATGAAAGTGATGTTTATCAGGATGGAATGAAGAACTGAAACAAAACTGAAAGTAATGGAAACATTCTGCAAGCCTGTAGCATCTTTATATAGAATCAAAGAATCCATAGCTGAAGCACTGAAACACTAACCCACAAGGTCTATTTGAAACAGTTGATTAAGCTTAGCATTCTCAATTGTGGTTCAATCCCTGTAAAATGATTCACTGTTAAGGTTAATTTTGATCCATAGATAGAAGAGCACAGGACATAAAGCTCTGTGTCGATGTTTACACTTTATACAGGTCTCCACTGTTTCAGCTCTTCTATTCCCTTTTGATACTCAACACTTTGACCACAATCTTCCCTCATCATTATCCTGTTCTTGTTGTTTTCCCTGTTCTATCCAAAACTTTTCCTCATCCTCTTCAACTTATTCCTCCCCCTCCTTCCCCATCTGTCTCCCTCATCCTATGTCATCCTTCTCTAAGTGGGTAATATTGGTTTGGCCACCTATTGTACTAAGGCCTATAGCCCATTTTGTTGGCTTAAGTGGAATATTATGCCTCATTGGAATGGCTCGCCATGAGCCAAGTCCCATTTTCTTCCAGAGTTATCACAAAGTTAAAGATTTTATAAAAATATGCAAAATTCCCCAACTTACCTGTCTTTTAAATTTAGCTTGACAGAAAGCACAGATCAGGTTTCTGCATTTAACAAGAATTAATATTTATTCTGAATAAATACATCTTACCTACAAATACATAATTCTGCTGTTTCAACATATAAGTCAAGTTAAATCTCCTAACCCCTTATAAAATTCCCTCTACACACCTAGTTAAGCATGAGGCAATTGAATTCGAAGCATGTGAATGCTGAAGGATGGTGAAGAAGTCAAATGAATGTATTCTAAAGACAGTGAAGAGGAAGTACAGTACTAAAGCTGAAATCAGTATGAGCCTGGGATGAACATTACTGTTCCAATTCAGTAGAAACTAATGATGTTGGAAAAAACTTCAAACTTCCAGTTTATAGCCGAGATGGAAGGTAGGACAGGATTTATATTTTAAAACTGTTAAAACACTAATCATCAAACTTTATATTCATTGGCTACTTTAACTTTCAACCACAGGAATCATTATTCTCCTTTTATACAAATCATTCATTCCACCTCCTATGGAATTGCTACCCTTCTATCAAACAGTTCACGGCAGTTTCCAACTTCCAGTGTGATCACAGTGGCTTCATTGAATAGACACTTTGTCTGCTTCTAGGCACTACTTTGGTGTTTGGAAAATTTCCAAAATCCACTACCAGTAGTAAAGTCCGCTCTAATGATTATTACTCTTACTAGGCATACAAGGGTACATCTTCCTAATTTCTTAGACGGCTGAAGAATGGGCCTTTTTGACTAGAGGCCACCACCACCACCACTCCCCCCTCCCCCCCCTGAATCTGGTCTCACAAAAGAACCTTCAGCTCCTTTAATCTCTACAATACAAATTTTTGAAATTTTCTTTAATCATGTTAGTAAAGCCAACTAGACAATTTACTGTTAGCACAGTTTCTCTTGTACTTTTTTTCCCAGGGGGAGAATTTCCCTTTTGCTCATTTAGTCCTTCAAGAAAGTCAGGTTTGTTGTCATGTAAAATGTTGGCTCGTCACATAATTCTCTAATATTTAAATTTAATTAAAGACTCAATCGAGAACATTGTAACCTTAAATCTCAAGTTCATAATATCACCAATGATAAAATGTGAAGTGAAATAGTGCATGTTCTGAAGAGCAACATAAAATTCATGTATAATCCATGGGAACCTCTAGAAAAATGGAGCATGCAGTCTCTGGAGAAGCAGTGTTTTGGGTGAAAGGTGTGATCTGCTACGATTAGAGTAAAACAAAGAATGTAGACAAAGGTGTGCATAACCTATTGGGAATGTACCTGGATATATAGAAGCAAACCAGACATAAAGCTCAATATAAAGTTTTATATGAGTTGATGAAAGTTGTCCATTTTTTGTTCACCTTTTCGTGCCCTGTTTTGGACCAAAGAGATAGAGGAAGCCCAGAGTATGTCTTGACCAGTATGCTGTCAGCATTTTATAACTAACTTTTCTATGTGAGACTGGAAATGGTGCTCCAGGCAAATGTGATCATGTTTCAAAAGATGAATCATTTTGGACTTAAATTAATATTTAGATGCCTTTTTGGAATTTTTAGGCCATTGGATCATGCATTTATATAATTAAGATATGTTTTGTTCTGATTTTAGTTCCTTTATTTACCATGCATTAAATTTTAACAGATCCTATTTGTTCTAAACTTGACATCATCCAAAACCATGCTTCCCTAATTCAGAACAGGTTTCATACATCAGTCATCCCCTGTGTTGCCTGGCATATGTTTCCTCCCAGGAAAGTACAATCTCAATTATAAATTTCTGGTCCTTGTTATCAAACAGTCCATATTTCAGAAGAGGAGGTTATGATGCCTTAAGAAACATACAAGTGGATAATGCTTCTGCACCTGATCAATTCTTTCTCTGGACGTCGTGGAAAGTTAAGGAAAAAATTGCAGGGCCTCAGTAGAGATTTTTGTGTCATTTACAGTCATGGGTGAGGTGATGGAGGACTGGAGAGTGGCTACTGTTCTGCCTTTATTTAAGAATAAAGTCAGGTATAGAACTAACAGCCAGTTTTCTGGTACCATGACTGACTGTACTGTAGTGAAAGGCATGCCAAGTTTAGATGATCAGTTGTAATATGGGATCCTTTCGTCTGATGCACAGACATGTTTCTGCAGCCATTAACGAGGCATCAGAATGGTGTGTCGCCACCCTGATGTCAGGGTCATTTATGTCTTGGAGCATGCCAAGAATATTCTGAAAGGGAACGGTGATCAGCAGGACGTCATTGTGCATGTTGCTTTCAATGGGATAGGTAGGAAAAAAGAGCGAGGTTTGCCATAGGAAACATAGGAACTTAAGTGGGAGGGGAAGTTGCAAAGTAGGTCGTTGAGAATAGTACTATCTATTCCACTTCTGATGCCATGTGTTAGTGAGAGTAGGAATAGGAGGACAGAACAGATGGATGGGGGGACAGGGATTCACATTTTTGGACTATTGGGATCTCTTTAGGGGTAGAAATGACTCATATAAGACAGCCTGGTTCCACCTAAATTGTAAGGGGACCAATATCCTTGTGGGGAAATTTGCTAGTGCTACTCGGGAGGCTTTAAACTAAATAAAAACTGAAAGCACTGCGGATACCGTAAATCAAGAACAAAAACAAAGTTGGAAAAGTTCAGCAGGTCTGCAAGCATCTGTTAAGGAAAAAAACAGAGTTAACATTTCAGGTCTGCTGACCCTTCCTCAGAACTGATGAACTTTTCCAGCAACTTCGTTTTTGTTCCAGGCTTTAAACTAAGTAACGGAGGTAGGGGGAAAAGGTGGGTTGTGGTGGGAACCAAAGCGATAGTGATGGAAAGTGAAAAGGCTGAGGCTGGTACAGTAGATAAGAGGAGCAAATCTAATGGTCAAGGCAGACAAAAGCTTGGAAGAATGAGGTAAGATTGATTAATTAAATTGCAACTACTGTTTATATAAACTGCAAGAAGCCTGACAAACAAGGCAGACACACCTAGGGTATGTTTGGGAGCATAGGACTGGAATATCACAGCTATTACAGAAACATGGCTCAGGAATGGACAAGAATGGAAGCTCAATGTTCTGGGGTATAGATGCTAAGGAAAGAATAGAAAGGGAGGCAAGAGTTGCGGGAGAATGACATTTTTGGTTCGTGATAACATTATGGCAGTACTTAGGGAGGATATTCCAAGGATATCGTCCAGTGGAGTTTCATAGGTGGAACTTATAAATAAGGAAGGAATGATCACCTTGTTGAGAGTGTATTATAAGCCCCCTAAAAGTCAGCAGGAAATTGAGGAACAAATATATAAGGAGATCTCAAATAAATAGAGTTGTAATGGTAGGGTATTTTAAATTTCCAAATATAGACAGGGACTGTGATAGTGAAGGCTGTGGAGGGTTGTTTTTCAGACTGGAGACGTGTGACCAGCTGTGTTCTGCAGGGATCCCTGCTGAATCCACTGTTTTTTTGTCATTTGTCAATTTGGATGAGAGTTCAGGAGGCATGGATAGTAAGTTTGCAGATGACAGCAAAATTAGTGGAACAGTGGACAGGGAAGAAGGTTATGAGATTATGAAGGAATCTTGATCAATTAGACCAAGAGGCTGAGCAGTGGCAGATGGAATTTAATTTGAGTAAATGTGAGGTATTGCATTTTGGTAAAACGAATAAGGAAAGTTAATGGATAGTGCTGTTGAACAGAGAGACGCAAGGGCTCAGGTGCATGGTTCTTTGAAAGTTGTGTCATAGGCAGGCAGGTTAGTTAAGAAGGCGCACTTGCTTTCATTGCTCAGACCACTGAGTATAGCTGTTGGGTCCAATCATGTTGTAGTTATCCAGGATGATGGTGAGGCCACTTTTGGAGTACCGTGATCGGTTTGGTCAGCCTGCTATAGGAAGGATATTATTAAATCGGAGAGGACTTGGAAAAGATTTACCAAGATGTTGTCAGGACTGAAGGGTTTGAGTTATAAGGAGAGGCTATATAGGCTAGAACCTTTATCACTGGAGCATAGGACGGTGAGAGATGACCTTACAGAGGTTTATAAAATCATGAAGGGCATAGGTAAAGTGAATAGCAAAGGCCTTTTTTCCTGTGGTGGGGAACTTCAAAACCAGAGGGCATATTTTTAAGGCGAGAGGAGGAAGCTTTAAAAGGGGCTTGACGGGCAATGTTTTCACATGGAGGGTGGTTTGTATGTGGAATTAACTGCCAGAAGAAGGGATAGATGCATGTACAGTTACAACATTTAAAGTACATTTGGACAGGTACACAAATAGGAAAGGTTTAGAGGGATATGGGCCAAATGTTGGCATGTGGGATTAGTTTTGTTTGGGAAACCTGGTCAGCATGGATGAGTTAGACCAAAAAGTCTGTTTCTCTGCTGCATAACTCTATGACTCAGATCATTTTATCTTGTTCCCCCATGAGGAGCTCAGTGCTAGAGCCGGGTCAGAAGGTTTTACTTAGATAGTTGTCTTTTCTCAGGTGCAGTGTACTGTAGACTGTACACGGGTCACTTTGAGAGTATCATTTTGTAATGCAGCTGACTTCATCAACAGAAAAGGTTTCCATTCCATCAATGTACATGTCATCTCTGATCATTAGTACCATACCTTGGAGGGCTTGCTGAGATCCTGGGAGCTATCGTAATGCCTACATTCTTAATTTAAAAGGCTGGATGCCTTACAAGGGTGGCTATTTCAAAATAAGGGTTATGCTCTGCAACCAGGATTAATGATTCTGTTATGCATCTCCCTATCTAAGGCAGGTATAGATGCAGTGCAGCCATTTCATTAACCAGGGTCAGCATGGAGCAGATGACAGGTCTGCTGAAGATAATGTTTGATGCTTGGATTGGTCATGGTTATGGGGTCTTGCAGTAAACACCAGACAGGGTGTGCTGCATAATCTTAGCTTGTTATCTTCTGTACAATTGTCCAAGCAGAGAGGGGATGTGTTGGATGCTGAAGACCTGGGAGAGAGGCAGCAGTCTTCAGAGGAGGTGGATGAAGATATTGAGCAAGAAGAGCATCACCTTGAGCATGACAGAGTTGTACAACAATATGGGCAACAAGCCAGACAGGATTTAATTGACAGCTGGTTATACCAGATGTGAGTTGGTTGCAGTGATCATTCATTAATTGTAATTGTTTCAATACTTGAAAGGTGAACAGTTTCTGCCTGTTCCCAGAGGCAAAAGCAGTGTTTTTTTTTATTTTAGTTTTGTTTTCTTGGCTTTTACTATTGTTGAATAAGAGTGAATGTTTTTAATCTTTCCAGTATATAATACTCCCATATTGAGCAATGAGAAGATTTTGTGTTACGTGGAATGGAAGGCAAATAGTAATACTTACTTACTCTAAGATGAGATAACCCTTAAATCAGGTAACTTGTTTAGGAGTTACACTGTCCATTCGTCAGGCAGGTGATGATATAACATAGGAATACATGTACAAATGTGTGCTTATACTTACAATGGAATGTCACCCATGCTACCTATGTACCCTCAGAATCTCTTCCATATAGTTTCCCTCCCACAATGTATTCTGTAACAACAGCTTTCGACTGGTAGCACTTGACCTGGTGAATGACAGGGGATCTGAACTCCATCTGCACGTTCACTGATGATACCGTCATTGTAGACAAAGATTTCAAGCAATTATGAGACAGAATACAAGAAAGAGATAAAGTGCTTGGTGGCATGTTATAAAGATTACAACTTCTCCCTCAACATCAGCAAAATGAAAGATCTGGTCTTTGATTTCAGGAAGCAGATTGGACAGCACCCCCCCCCCCCCCCCCCCTCCACCGTCTACATCAATGGAGCTGAGGGGGAGATGGTCGAAATCTCAAGTTTGTAGGAGTGACAATTACTATAAATCTGTCCTGTCCACCTACGATGATGCAATGGTTAAGAAAACACAACATTACCTCTACATCCTCAAGAGGCTAAGGACATTTGGCATGTCGGTAAAGATTCTTACCAACTTTTACAGATGTCTCATAAATAACATCCCTCCAGGTGCATCACAGCTTGGTATGGCAACTGCTCTGCCCAGGACAGTAAGAAACTGCAGAGAGTTATGAACACAGCTCAGTCTATCACTTAGGCCTATCTTCCATTCATTGACTCCATCTGTACTTGGTAAGGTAGCCATCATAATCAAAGGCCCCTCACACCCCAGTTATAATCTCTTCCAACCTTTTCTGTCTTGCAGAAGATACAAAAGCTTAGACACATGCACCAACAGATTCAAGAACAGCTTCTTTCCTGTTGTTATTAGACACCTCAAATGTTAAATTTAAATTGATCTTGCTCTTGGTGCGCCATCTCTGCAGCCAAACTATTGTATTCTTCACTTTGTTCTATTATGCTTATGCACTTTGTATATGATCTGCTTGCACTGCACACAAAGCAAACTTTTCACTGTACCTAGGTACATGAGACAGTAATAAATCAAATTAAAATAACAAAGACATATTTCAGGAGATCCTGGCAGTGATGAATATTTCCACCATTGCTGAGCTCATGATAATGTGAGCAGAATGCTGCAGAAGCCCAGTGCATAGATAAAGAGCTATGCCACAAACAATGCAGTGAGGTAATTGACTCGAGCTGATGGAGAGAAACCGAAAATTGACATTTAGCTAATGTTTGGTAAAATTCAGACCATTGTTACTGTTCATCTCGATTTTATAGAAATGTAAATATCGATGCCAAGATAATCAGAAAGCACCAGAATGAATGAGATTGTTATTAAAATGTATGACTGTAGAGATATATGGGTGACTTCTGGAGTGTTGTAGAACAGATTTTCATTCCATTAATTTTACTATATAAGTGTCGGACCTTCTATTCTATCAGGTCACAGCCCAAATGATGAAGGTGTAAAATCAAAGCACAGTTTTACGGCCATTGTGGACAGCATTGACCGTGGAGCATTATGACCATGACATTTCATTCAAATTGTGCAAAAATATGTCGCATCAAATGTTGGTTTAAATCATGTCAACGCTGGCAAGCACATTTGAGAGTTAGAATGAGAACAGGATGCTGCCATTGAGCTCAAGGAAACACTAGTCAGTCGAATGTTCATCTTGAAAGATGTTTGATGTGAGTAGAAATTATGTCTTCACCTTCTTAATAAATAAAATACAGAACAGTTGAGTGCAATAGATCTCAAAGATGGAATATTTGATTTATTTGAGGCTTTGAGTTCTGTATTGGTTGGGTGAATCATCACT
Source organism: Stegostoma tigrinum (assembly GCF_030684315.1). Lineage (NCBI taxonomy): Eukaryota > Metazoa > Chordata > Chondrichthyes > Orectolobiformes > Stegostomatidae > Stegostoma > Stegostoma tigrinum. The sequence goes on along the minus strand of NC_081357.1, from coordinate 47,763,167 downwards.
TGCTACCTATCCATGCATTTTTTAATGACCATCATACAGAACTTCAGCTCACATTAATGTTCTGGTCATCCCCATGAATTTAATGTATAGCCTGGCAAGGTATTTTATGAATCTTGTCTTGATATTGTTTGGTACTTGTTTTTGACTGTTTAGAAAGCTGTAACTATCCAGAATTTAGTTGAGGCCTCCATGTTATGGAAACACTCATTTTGGCCTTTGCTTTCATCACTGAGGCCTCAAAGTCTTCTGGTGCCACATGCCTCATATATAACATTATAAATGTGGCAATTTCTGGGTACAAGTGTGAGGTTGTGCCATCCATATTGCTTACTAGGCTTGACTGTACTCGCTTGCATGCTAATAGTGGATAAATTATGCATAACCTGAAAATTCTTTCACCCGGTGCAACGACTTCGTACGATTGTGCTTTCATGGTGTAACCTTTGAGTTGAAGACGTCTTTTTGGAAGGTTTCTAACAAGGTAAAGGCGACCATAATCTTAATTATTCTGTTGGCTAGGTTGGCTGCTGTAAAGGCACATTCACATCATTTGTCAGTGTATCTACTAATGAATTGATCAATGGTGTTTATTAGTGATGACAAAGTGTGGAGCTGGGTGAACACAGCAGGCCAAGCAGCATCTTGGGAGCACAAAAGCTGACGTTTCCGGCCTAGACCCTTCATCAGAAACCATGAGGCCGGTGTTTATTAGTGATTGCCTAATGAGTTCCAAATTGTGTCTTCTATAGTTCAGCTTTACTCCTGGTTGACTCTGAGTGTTGACCATACTTCCTCTGGAATTTTAAAATGGTTGTTTTCCCTACCAGATGTGCTCAGTCTGTGATGGCCTTGGTTGCCTAAAACAATGTTAACTTTAACGGCCTGTTTATCTGGCCTGGCAAATATTGGTGTCCAGAAAACACAGCGTGACACATTGTCAAAATAAAGTTTATTCATTTGGAAGGTTTGCTGCCTTCCAAACAAAATCTGAAATTCTGTGGTTATCTTTTGGCATTTGGCAGGATGCTCAATGCTATCTGAAAAATGAGCAACTATTCAGGCTGGTTGGACTTTTCTTCTCAGTGTTAATCTTGCCCTGAAGTGGAGCAGTTTTTGTGTCTATTGCCTTAGCTGGACGTGGGTCACTACTTGATTGCAAGGCGATTACTTTTAAGTTAATTCTGATTTTGCCTGGACATCCTGAAACTTCATCCACAAAGCAATGACTAAAGCATGAATTTGTATTGGCTACCTCGTATGTAAAAGAAAACCATGTGGGAAAAAAAGAACTATTGAAAGGTTTACCCTGCCTCTAAGGAGCTGTTACAGAACAAGTTTTTCTTTTTAGCTCAGTCTGCAGTTTTTTTACTTCTCCAGACCTCCTGAAGGGACAGTAAACAGCAGTAATGATTTCTCTCCTATCTGTGAGTTCTGTTTGAAAAGATATGTTCCAGAGTCAGCTATTTAATTCCTCGATAAGACATTCCACTCCCGCACATCCCAGATCCCACAGCTACCTAGAATACACCTCCTCCCACCCACCCTCCTGCAAATATTCCATCCCCTATTCCCAATTCCTCCGCCTCCGCCGCATCTGCTCCCACGATAAGACATTCCACTCCCGCACATCCCAGATGTCCAGTTCTTCAAGGACCGCAACTTTCCCCCCACAGTGATCGAGAACGCCCTTGACCCCGTCTCCCGTATTTCCCGCAACACATCCCTCACACCCCGCCCCCGCCACAACCGCCCCAAGAGGATCCCCCTCGTTCTCACACACCACTCTACCAACCTCCGGATACAACGCATTATCCTCCGACACTTCCGCCATTTACAATCCGACCCCAAAACCCAAGACATTTTTCCATCCCCTCCCCTGTCAGCTTTCCGGAGAGACCACTCTGTCCGTGACTCCCTTGTTCGCTCCACACTGCCCTCCAACCCCACCACACCCAGCACCTTCCCCTGCAACCGCAGGAAATGCTACACTTGTCCCCACACCTCCTCCCTCACCCCTATCCCAGGCCGCAAGATGACATTCCACATTAAGCAGAGGTTCACCTGCACATCTGCCAATGTGATATACTGCATCCACTGTACCCGGTGCGGCTTCCTCTACATTGGGGAAACCAAGCGGAGGCTTGGGGACCGCTTTGCAGAACACCTCCGCTCAGTTCGCAACAAACAACTGCACCTCCCAGTCACAAACCATTTCCACTCCCCCTCCCATTCTCTAGATGACATGTCCATCATGGGCCTCCTGCAGTGCCACAATGATGCCACCCGAAGGTTGCAGGAACAGCAACTCATATTCCGCCTGGGAACCCTGCAGCCATATGGTATCAATGTGGACTTCACCAGTTTCAAAATCTCCCCTTCCCCTACTGCATCCCTAAACCAGCCCAGTTCGTCCCCTCCCCCCACTGCACCACACAACCAGCCCAGCTCTTCCCCCCCACCCACTGCATCCCAAAACCAGTCCAACCTGTCTCTGCCTCCCTAACCGGTTCTTCCTCTCACCCATCCCTTCCTCCCACCCCAAGCCGCACCCCCAGCTACCTACTAACTTCATCCCACCTCCTTGACCTGTCCGTCTTCCCTGGACTGACCTATCCCCTCCCTACCTCCCCACCTACACTCTCTCCACCTATCTTCTTTACTCTCCATCTTCGGTCCGCCTCCCCCTCTCTCCCTATTTATTCCAGTTCCCTCTCCCCATCCCCCTCTCTGATGAAGGGTCTAGGTCCGAAACATCAGCTTTTGTGCTCCTGAGATGCTGCTTGGCCTGCTGTGTTCATCCAGCCTCACATTTTATTATCTTGGAATTCTCCAGCATCTGCAGTTCCCATTATCTCTGATACTATTTAATTCCTGTTCTTGCTTAACTTTCTCAGCAAGTAGACTTATACCGATTAAGCCCTCCCAAATTTGAACCTGCTGTCTGTACTAAAGATCAATACAGAAAGAAAATTTTGTATGTAAGATTCCTACAGAGCTGCAGAATCAAATACACATAGTCAGTTTCTTTTTCATAGTTGTTTCACTTGCATACCGGCTATTCTGTTGGATATCTCGGAATCAGGGCTTCCGTTCTACTTAATTAATTCTTCAAAACTAAGTGCCACTGTGTTATTCCTTCGTATAAAACACTCAACACAAGATAAAATTTCCTCACAAAATAACATGGGTTCTTAATTGAATGAAACAGACTTTTAACTATTAGGCTAACTATAGCATATCTGATCTCCATTTGTGCTAACGCTGGACTGAGTGCTGGCGTTGGATTCGGTGTCTTATATCCTTTTAAAATGGTAGTGATCAACAGCAACTTAAGACAAACCTTTTTAGCGGAATATAGAACATAGAAAAGTACAGCACAGTACAGGCCCTTTGGCCCAAGATGTTGTGCCATGGATTAATCTTAATCCAAAAATAAAATAACCTAACCTACATTCCCCTCAATTCACTGTTGTCCATGTGCATGTCCAGCAGTAGCTTAAATGTCACTAATGACTCCGCTTCCACGTCTACCACTGTGTACCTCATATCACAACACTTTGAAGGTTCAAAATTCCTTTCTGACCCTAGAAGGACATTCCTTCTCCTTTGAGAAATCTAGGAATCCTAATTGAAATTTTAACAAAAAAATGTAAAGACTACTTCGAACCTTACTGCTGTGTTCCTCTGTATTTTATGACGCATTAAAGTAGGTCTTCATCTGAATCAAAGGATGTGACCAGTGGAGTCCTGCAGAGCCTTCAGTTTTTTTTTATAATTTACTTCAATGACTTAGGTGAGGGGAGTGAAGGCATGATAGCTAACTTCAAAGATAACACCAAGAAAAGTCTATTAGAACATTAAAACAAAATGAGGAGTAAGCCACTTGGCCACGCAGCCTGGCCCGTCATTCAGCAAGATCATGGCTGATCTGCCCCAGGCCTTAATCCTCTCTTTTGCCACTCAGCATTGTTGTCAACTCCCTGATATTTCAAAATTTTATTTTCTTCCTCCTTAAACACTTTCAGCAATCTAGTTTCTACAATTCTCTGTGGTAGAGAATTCACTAGCCTCTGGGAGAAGAAATTCCTTCACATTCTAGTTTTAAATTAGTCGCCTTATTCTGAAACTAATTCCTTTAATTTGGGATTTCTGTGCTATGATAATATTGAATCATTTATTGTCACTTGAATTAAGTTCCCACAACTTCTCAACATTTATTCTTGTCATGTCCTCCTCAGAATTTTGTATGTTTCAATAAAATCACCTCCTTTAGTCTTCTAAACTCTAAGAATAAATCCAGACCTGCCTAGTTACCTCTTCTGGATAGGTCAAGCCCTTCCTTCTAGGAGTCAGCCTGGTGAAGCTCTTTTGAACTGTGTCCAATACCAATATATCCTTTCTTAAATACAAGGCCTAAACCTGTACGCTATACTCCATGTGTAGTCCCACCAACACCCTATATAGTTGCAACAAGACTTGCCTATTTTTAAACTGCAACCCCAGGAATAAAGGCCAGCTCTCCATTTGCCTTCTTAGTTGCTTGTTTTGTTTGCATGCTAACTTTTTGCATTTCTACACAAGGACACATAAATCCCGCTGCACTGTATTTCTTTGGAATTTCTCTATATTAAGATGACAGGCAGCCTTTTGACCCTTCCTGTCAAAGTGCAAGACCATGTTCTTTTCTACATTAAACTTCACCTGTTAGGTTTTTGCTCACTCACTCAACTTATCTAAATCTTCTTACAGATTCCACACGTCTTCATCATAACATGACCTTGCACTTCTTTTTGTATCATCAGCAGAATTGGCTATATTACACTCTGCTCTCTCCTTCAAGTCATGAATATGGGCACTCAACAAACTATGTATTTCTAATTAATGATTTGGATGAGGGAATAAAATGTAACATCTCCATGTTTGCAGATGATACCAATTTGGTTGAATTGTGACGAAGATGCAGAAATCCTTCAGCACGATCTTGACTTGTTAGTTGAGAGGGCAAGTCATTGGCAGATGCAATATAATTGAGACAAATGTGACCTTATTCACATTGGAAGCAAAAACAAGAAAGCAGATTACGACCTGAACAGCTGTCAGTTTGGAAATGGGAGAGTGCAGCGGGACCTGTGTATCTTTGTGCAAAAGTCACTGAAGGTAAGCATGCAGGTGCAGCAGGCAGTAAAGAAGGAAAATGGTATGTTGGCCTTCATTGTGAGAGGTTTCGAGTACAGGAGCAGGGATGTGTTGTTTCCATTGTATAGGGCCTTGGTGAGATTAAGTCTGGAATATTATGTGCAGTTTTAGTTTCCTTTTCTGAGGAAGGGAATGCAGTGAAGGTTTGCCATGGTGATTCCAGGAATGGCAGGTCTGATGCATGAGGAGAGACTGACCAGTTGGGATTGTTTTCATAAGGGTTCAGGCAAATGAGGGAGGATCTCATAGATACGTATAAAATTCTAACAAGGTAGATGCAGGGAGGATGTTCCCGATGTTGGGTATGTCCAGGACCAGGGGGTCACAGTAGGAGGATTTGGGGTAGATGATTTAGGATGGAGATGAGGAGACATTTCTTCACCCAAAAAGTGGTGAGCCTGTGGAATTCATTACCACTGGATTAGTTGATGCCAAAACACTGAACGTATTTAAGAGGTGAATAGATGTAGCACTTGGGGTGAACGGCATCAACGGTTATGGGGAGAAAGCAGGATTAGGCTATTGAATTAGATGATCACCCATGATCATGAAGAATGGCAGAGCAGGCTCGAAGGGCTGAATTGCCTCCTCCTGCTCCTATCTTCAATGTTTCTACGTAACCTGCAAAAAATCTATTAATCCCAGCCGTCTTTTGTATGTTCACCATTTGCCAATCGATATCGTCCATTACTCCCAATATCGTGAGGTCCTATAATGTGCAGTAATCTTTTATTTTTGAACTTTCAAATTGCCTTTTAAATGCCTTCTGGAAATCCAAGTACAATCGTTCACCTGGTCCCTTTCATCAACTCTGCTTCATATATCCTCAAAGGATTCCAGCAAATTTTTCAAATATGATTTCCCTTTCATAAAACCATGTTGAACCCGTTTGATTGCATTCAGTTTTTCTAAATGTCCTGCGATTGCTTTCTAGTAATGGGTTCTGATATTTGCCTCATGATAAATGTTAGACTAATTGGCCCCTAAACAGGAGCATCGTATTTGAGGTTTCCAAGTCTTCTGGAACACATTTGAAATCCAGTCAGTTCTGGAATATTCTGACCTCTGCCTCTACTATTTCTGCAGCCACACCTTTTAAAATACCTGGGTGCTGGCCATCAGGTCCTGGCGACTTGTTTGCCTTTCATCCCATTTGTTTGTCAAATACATTGTTCCTTGTTATAGAGATTGTTATAAGATCTTACCTCCCATTAACAACTTGCTTATTGGCCATCTTTAAGATGGTTACGGTGTGCTCTACCATGAAGGTTGAAATTGTCTGCCGGTTCCGTGTTACTTATTATCATGCTTCAGGTACACCCTCCCTGGGTCCCAGAGTTACTTCAGCTGCTCTCTTTCTTTCATTCCTTGTCATTCTGTAGCTATGTACTGTAATGGCTAGCAGGTCATAATTATTTATTTCAATGTTATGCTATCAATTTATTAATTTTATTGTGAATGCTACTTGCATGGAATAAGGATGAGAAGAAGGGTATGGGATATTTAATTCCAGAATATTACTTTGAATTCAATTCTACTGTACAACAGGGAAATAGACTGGCTTACATTATGATAGAACAATCTATGGAATAATTATTCAAAATCTTTGCAATAATTTAAGAACCCAGTAGATGCTGAAATGAGCGGTCCTTAGGATTTTATTCTGCATGGGTGAATTAAGATGAGTTTTTCTTAACCGTAATTGAGATCTAATCTGGAAGCAACTGAGCACTTTATCTGGGTTAAGAGTAAACAGGAATATTGGAAGTTTGCAAATCAGCAGTTCAAGGCTCAAGGCCAATTCGAAATAGTTATAATCAACAAAACAGTTCAGATGGAAGGAGAGTTAGTGTGAAAATACAGTAAGGATATGCATTGAATTTCAGACAAATTGATATGTTACAACAAGCATATTACAGAGGAGGCGGTGCTGAACATCTTCGAATGTAAAACGATGGCTAAATCCCCGAGATCTGATCAAATGTAACCTAGAACTCTGTGGAAACCTAAGGAAGTGATTGCTGAGACCCTTGCTGGGATATTTGTATCATCAATTGCCACTGGTGAAGTACCAGAAGACTGGATTATGGCTGACATTGTGCCACTGTTTAAGAAAGATGGTAAGGAAACGCCAGGGAACTATAGACTGGTGAATCTGTCATCAGTGGTGGGCAAGTTGTTGCACGGAATCCTAAGGGACAGGATTTACATGTATTTGGAACGGCAAGGGCTGATTTGGAATGGTTAACATGGCTTTGTGCATGGGAAATCGTGTCTCACTAACTTGATTCAGTTTTTTGAAGAAGTAACAAAGAGGTTTAATGAGGGCAGAACGGTGGATATGATCTATATGGACTTCAGTAAGGCGTTTGACAAGATTCTTCATGGTAGACTGGTTAGCATAGTTAGATCACAGAATACAGGGAGGACTAACTATTTGGATACAAAACTGGCTGAAAGGTAGAAGGCAAAGGGTGGTGGTGGAGGGTTGCTTTTCAGACTAGAGGCCTGTGGCCAGCAGTGTGCAAATTGGATACATAATCCAGGTTAGATTTGCGGAAGGGCAGCCCTTACCAGTCTTTACATCACAGTGATGCAAAGGAAAAAAACAAACAACTCCCATTCCTGGGCGTCATGGTAGAGCACAAGACAAACGGGGATCTGCAAATGAAAGTACACGAAAAGCCACACACACGGACCAGGTACTGAACTTCTATAGTAACCATCCCAGCACACACAAATAAAGCTGCGTGCGAACACTAATTAAAAGGGCAACAACACACTGCAGTAACATGAAACTATGCCAAGAAGAGGAGGAATACCTCTTCCAAGTGTTCAAGGATAATGGATATCCAAAGAACTGGGTCAGGAGATGCCTACAGGGATAGCATCAGAAAGATTCTACACGCCCCGACACTGATGAAGGATCCAGGCCAGAAATGTCAGCTTTTGTGCTCTGAAGATGCTGCTTGGCCTGCTGTGTTTATCAAGCCCCACACTTTGTTAATACACATCACACTACCCAACATCAGGAACATGTCAGAACTCACCACAAGGCTTAGAACATAGAACATAGAAAAGTACAGCACAGTACAGGCTCTTCGGCCCACGATGTTGTGCCGTGGAATAGTCCTAATCCAAAATTAAAATAACCTAACCTACATTCCCCTCAATTCACTGCTGTCCATGTGCATGTCCAGCAGTCGCTTAAATGTCACTAATGACTCCACTTCCACGACTACCACTGGTAAGCTATTCCATGCGCTCACAACTCTCTGGTTGAAGAACCTCCCTCTGACGTCTCCCCTATACCTTCCTCCTAACACCTTAAAATGATGACCCCTTGTGGCAGTCAATCCTGCCCTGGGGAAAAGTCTCTGGCTATCGACTCTACCCATTCCTCTCATTACCTTGTACACCTCGATCAGGTCACCTCTCTTCCTCCTTCTCTCCAGAGAGAAAAGTCCGAGCTCAGTCAACCTCTCCTCGTAAGACAAGCCCTCCAGTCCAGGCAGCATCCTGGTAAAACTCCTTTGCACCCTCTCCAAAGCCTCCACATCTTTCCTATAATAGGGCGACCAGAACTAGACACAATATTCCAAGTGTGGTCTCAGCAGGGTTTTGTAGAGCTGCAGCATAACTTCGCGGCTCTTAAACTCGATCCCCCTGTTAATGAAAGCCAAAACACCATACGCTTTCTTAACAACCTTATCCACCTGGGTGGCAACTTTGAGGGAGCTATGCACTTGAACACCAAGATCCCGCTGTTCCTCCACACTACCGAGAATCCTGCCTTTAATCCTATATTCAGCATTTAAGTTCGACCTTCCAAGATGCATCACTTCGCATTTATCCAGATTGAACTCCATCTGCCATTTCTCAGCCCAGCTCTGCATTCTGTCAATGTCTTGCTGAAGCCTGCAATAGCCCTTGATACTATCAACGGCACCTCCAACCTTTGTGTCATCAGCAAACATATTAACCCACCTCTCAACCTCCTCATCCAAGTCATTTATAAAAACTACAAAGAGCAGAGGCCCAAGAACAGAGCCCTGTGGGACACCACTCAGCACTGACCTCCAGGCAGAATACTTACCATCTACAACCACTCTCTGCCTCCTGTCAGCCAACCAATTCTGAATCCAGACAGCCAAATCACCCTGTATCCCATACCTCCTGACTTTATGAATGAGCCTGCCATGGTGAACATTATCAAATGCCTCGCTGAAGTCCATGTACACCACATCCACTGCTCAACCCTTGTCAACCTGTCTCGTGACTTCCTCAAAAAACTCAATAAGATTTGTAAGGTATGACCTGCCCCTCACAAAGCCATGCTGATTCCCTTTAATCACGCTATGCTTTTCCAAATAGTCATAAATCATATCCCTCCGAATTCTTTCCAAAACCTTGCTGACCACAGACGTAAGACTGACTGGTCTGTCATTTCCAGAGATTTCCCTATTCCCTTTCCTGAAATGAGGAACAACATTGCCTTCCTCCAATCTTCCGGTACGACTCCCGTGGAGAGTGAGGAAGCAAAGATCTTTGCCAGCGGCTTAGCAGCCTCCTTTCTCGCTTCCCGGAGCAACCTAGGATAAATCTGGTCTGGCCCTGGGGACTTATCAATCTTAATGTTGGCCAAAATTTCCAGCGCATCAATTTCCTCAATCTTGATCTGTTCAAGCCTGTTTTCCCGCTCCTTAAATATCATTATTAGAACTACTCAGAGCTGGGTTATAGGATTATAGAGCCTGAGCAGCTAAGTGTTTGTTTTTAAGACTTATAAAACTGATAAATCTCAATCTTATTTTTTGTAAATTTACATAATGAGCAGAGAGTTATTTTTTAATTGTTTTACTGAGATCCATCTCTTGATTAAAATTTTTAATGTACAACATGGGTTTTAGGTTATCCCAGAAGACTGTTTTCAGAACAGTACAACTGCTAATTTCTGGGTCCGTGGATTGTTTAAGATGCAGAGGTTTGGCCTTTTCCTGTCAGATGTGTGAGAGCAGGGAGAATTTTTAAATGTTCCTGATGATTATGTTTACAGGAAGTATATCGGATTGCATGGATTGGTTGGAACAGCAGTTACAGGCAATGAGAAATTTACAGGAGCCAAGGATTGTGCAGGGTGGCAGTTTCAGGAAAGTAGAAAAACTGCAGATACAGCCGTGTAGATGGGTTCCCTCCAGAAAAAGTTAGAGAGGTAAGTAGATAGAGCAGGAGTTTCCAATGGTTATCCCCATCTCAAGCAAATATGTTGGTTTGAAAAATGTGGCGGGGTGAACGTAGCACTGACAGTCAACTTTCTCGTACTGAGAATGGCTCTACTATAATGAGGGGTATGCTAGGTTCCATGATGATAGGAGTGACTCTAGACAGTGGCGTAAACAGATGTTTCTGCGGCTGAAAGCAAGACATCAGATTGGAGTGTTGCCTCCCTGTACCAGGGTCAAGGATGTCTCGGAAAGGATGCAGAATATTCTCAAAGGGGAAAATGACCTGGGGGAGGTTGTTATACACTTTGGTATCAATGACATAGGAAGAGAAAGGGATGAGTTTCAGCAGAGAGAAAATAGAAAATTAGCAGGTTTAAAAGTAGGTCTTTGAGGGTAGTTATACCTGGATTCCTCTCAGTGCCAAGTGCGAGTGGAGGTAGGAAAAGGAGGATAGAGCAGGTGAATTTGTGGATGAAGAGCTGGTGCAGGGGGCAGTGATTCACATTTTTGGATCATAAGAATCTCTTCTGGGAGAGAAGTATAAGAAGGATAGTTTGCATCTGAATTGGAAGGACACTAATATCCCAATGGGGAGATTTGCTAGAGCTGCTCGGGAGGATTTAAATTAGTGGCGGGGTTGGGTGGGACCCAGGGAGATCGTGAGAATAAAGATGTCTGAGGTTCATACAGTTGGCAAGAGGAGCAAGTCAACTAATCAGGGTAGGTAGGAGCAAGGCAGAGAACAAGGTAGGACTGATAAGTTAAATTGCATTTATTTCAATGCAAGGAAACTAACAGGTATGGAAGATGAACTCAGGACATGGTTAAAATCATGGGACTGGGATGTTATAGCTATTACGGAAAAACGGCTGAGAAAACAGCAGGATTGGTGGTTTAATGTTGCAGGTTATAGATTATGTAGGAAGGACAGTAAGTGGGGCAAGAGGGGAAGGGGGCTGGTGTTTTTTTGTGCGGGATAACATTTAGGGAGGATATTCCTGGGAGTACATTCAGTGAAGTTATTTCAATGGAACTGAGAAGTAATTATACTATAGGTCCACCACTGGTCAGCAGGAAATTGAGAAGCACATTTGTTAGGAGACTTTAGATAGCTATATGAAAAATAGGGTTGTAATGATAGGGGATTTTCACTTTCCAGACATAAACTAGGACTGCTGTAATGCTCAGGCATGGATGAGGAAGAATTTGTGAAGTATAGACAAGAAAGCTTTCTTATTTAGTGCGTGGATATACTTACTAGGGAAGGAGCAAAACTTGACCGACTCCTGAGAAATAAGACAGGCAAATGACTGAGATGTCAGTGGAATAACGCTTTGAGGCCAGTGATCATAATCCTATTAGTTTTAAAATGGTGATGGAAAAGGATAGACCTGTTCTAAAAGTTAAAGTTCTAAATTGGAATAAGACCCAATTTGATGGTATTAGCAAAAACTTTCAAAAATTGATCGGGAGAGACCATTTGCAGGGAAAGGGACAGTTGGAAAGTGGGAGGGCTTCAAAATGCAGTAACAAGAGCCCAAACATAGTGTGTTGCTGTTAATGTGAAGGGTAAGGCTGGTCTGTGTAGGGAATACTGCCTGAAAAGAGAAATTGAGGCCCTGGTCAAGGAAAAGAAGGAGATATATGTCAGGTACAGATAGAACATTACAGCACAGTACAGTCCTTTTGGCCCTCGACATTCTACCGACCTGTGAAACCAAACTGAAGTCCTTCTAACCTACACTATTCCATTATTATCCATATGTTTATCCAATGACCATTTAAAAGCCCTTAAACTTGGCAAACCTACTACTGTTGCAGGCAGGGCAGTCCACGCCCTTACTACTCTCTGAGTAAAGAACCTACCTCTGACTTCTGTCCAAGATCTATCACCCCTCAATTTAAAGCTATGTTCCCTCGTGATAGCCATCTCCATCTGAGGAAAAAGGCTCTCACTGTCCACCCTATCTAATTCTCTGAGCATCTTGTATGTCTCTATTAGGTCACCTCTTGACCTTCTTCTCCCTAATGAGCCTCAAGTCTCTTAGCTGTTCCTCATAAGACCTTCCCTCCATACCAGGCATCATCCTGGCAAATCTCCTCTGCACCCTTGCCAGTCCTTAACTATATGCAATACTCCAAGTGCGGCCGCACCAGAGTTTTGTACAGCTGCAACATGACCTCACGGCTCTGAAACTCAATCCCTATACCAATTAAACCTAACATACCGTATGCTTTCTTAACAACCCAATCAACCTCGGTGGCAACTTTCAGGGATCTTTGTACATGGACACCAAGATCTCTCTGTTCATCCACACTACCAAGAATCTTACTATTAGCCCAGCACTCTGTATTCCCGTTACTCCGTCCAAAGTGAATCACCTCACACTTTTCTGCATTAAACTCCGTTTGCCACCTCTGAGCCCAGCTCTGCAGCTTATCTATGTCCCTCTATAACCTGCAACATCTTTCCGCACCAACCACAACTGCAAATTTACTATCCCATCCTTCTACACCCTCATCCAGGTCATTTATGAAAATGACAAACAGATTGTTGGGATTGAGTGAATCCCTTGAGGAGTATAAGCGTACTGGGAGTATATTCATGACGGAAACTAGGAGGACAAAAAAGAAACATGAGATAGCTTTGTCAAACAGGGTTACAGCAAATCCAGGGAGATTCTGAGTATATTAAGGACAAAAATGTAGCTAAGGAGAGAATAGGGCATCTTAAAGAACAGCAAGGCTGTCTATGTGTGGAAATGCAGGTAATGGTTGAGATATTAAACAAGTATTTTGCATCAATAGTTACTGTGGAGGATATAGAAGCTACAGCAGTTGAAGAAAGAAGTAGTGATATCTTGAAAAATGTTTGCATTACAGAGGAGGAGGTGCTGGAGGTGTTAAAATTCATAAGGCGGATAAATCCCTGAGAGCTACTCAGATGGATCCAAGTACTTTGTAGGAAGCTAGAGAAGTGATTCTTGAGCCCCTTGCTGATATATTTGTAGGTTCTAGAAAGCTGGATGTTGACTAATGTGGTGTGATCATTTAAGAAAGGTGATGAGGGAAAGACAGGGAACTACAGACTGGTACGCCGGACATCCATCGTGGGCAAGTTGCTGGAGGAGGTTCTGAGGGATAGGATTTATGTATTTGGAAAGGCAAGGACTGATTAGAGATAGTCAGCATGTCCTTGTGCTCAGAAAATTGTGTCTTACTAACATGCTTGAGTTTTTTTGAATAAGAGACGAAGTAGATTGATTAAGGCAGAATGGCGGACATTGTCTATATGGACTTCAGCAAGTCATTTGACAAGGTTCTGTACAGTAGGCTGTTAGTAAGCTTAGATCACGTGGAATCCAAGGAGAGATAGCTATTGGATACAAAATTGCCTTGAAGGTAGAAATTAAAGGGTGGTGGTGGAGGGTTGTTTTTCAGACAGGAGCCCAGTGACCAGCAGTGCGCTGCAAGAATCGGTACTTTTTTGTCCAATTGTTTTTGTCATTTATATAAATGATTTGAATGTGAACATAGGAGGCATGGTTAGTACATTTGTAGATGACAGCAAAACAGGTGGTGTAGTGGACAGTGAAGAAGGTTATCTCAGAGCAAAATGAGACCTTGATCAGACAGGCCAATGGGCCGATGGGACAAGGAGTGGTAGATGAAGTTTTAAATAAATAAATGTGATGTATTGCAATTTGGTAAGGCAAATCAAGGCAGGGCATTTATACTGAATGATAGGGGACCCAGGGAGTGTTGTTGAACAAAGAGAACTTGGATACAGGTTCATCATTCCATGCAAGTGGAGTTGCATGTAGACAGGATCGTGAAGAAGGCATTTGTTATGCTTGCTTCTACTGCTCTGTGTACTGAGTATAGGAGTTGGGGGGATCATGTTGTGGCTGTACAGGACATTGGTTAGGCCACTTTTGGAACCATGCGCAAAATTCCGATCGCTCTTTTGTAATCAAGAGGGGCACGAATAGGGTGAATAACAACGATCTTTTTCTTAGAGTAGGGGAGTCCAAAACTAGAGGGCATTGGTTTAAGGTGAGATGGGAAAAATTTAAAAGGGGTAACATTTTAACACAGACAGTGGCGCATGTACAGAATCAGCTGCCAGAGGAAGTGGTGGAGGCTGGTACAATTACAACATTTGAAAGTCATCTGGATGGGTATGTGAATAGAAAGGCTTATAGGCAAAATACAGGCAAATGGAACTAGATTAATATAGGATATCTGGTTGTCATGACCGTGTTCAACTGAAAGGTTTTTTTCTTTATTCATTCACAGGTTGAAGGGCCTTGCTAGCTAGGCAACATTTTTGCTCATTTCTTATTGCCCAGAGGGCAGTTATGAGTCAACTACATTGCTGTGGGTCTGGATTCACCTGTAGGCCAGACTAGGTAAGGATGGCTGTTTCTTTCCCTAAAGGACATTAGTGAACCAGATGGGACTTTTCCTGACAATCGGCAATGGATTCATAGTCATCATTAAATAATTCCAGATATTTCTTGAGTTTATATTCCACCATCTGCCACAGTGGGATTTGAACTCAGGTACCCGGGACGTTAACCTGGGTCTCTGGATTAACAGAGATAACGATGTGCAGAGCTGGATGAACACAGCAGGCCTAGCAGCATCAGAAGAGCATGGAAGCTGACATTATGGGCCTAGACCAAAGGGTCTGAAGAAGGGTCAAGGCCCGAAACGTCAGCTTCCCTGCTCCTCTGATGCTGCTTGGCCTGCTGTGTTCATCCAGCTCTGCACCTTGTTATCTCAGATTCTCCAGAATCTGCAGTTCCTACTCTCTCTTGTTTAAGTCTGGTGATAATACCACTAGGCCATCATCACCTATTTCTGTGCTGTATTTCTGGCTCTATAAGTCTCTATCTATAAATATATTTTCAAAAATTCATTCAGACCCATGTCACCAAAATAAAAGCCCCAAGTTTCTGTGTCACTGCTCTCATTTGGCTTTCCTGAAAATGTTGCATATACTTTGGTAACTGGGTGCAATGACGCACTACTGCCAAAGGTTTACAGGTGAAACTGAAATAGTCCTGAGGTGATTCCAAATGGATTTCTCTTATGAGCAATGTGGAACTTCAAAATGTGCTTTTGTTTATAAAGGTATTCAGCATGCGTGTGTTCACTTTAGAATGGATCTGCAACATAATTGAAAAGGCAGTTTTGTGGAAGACTTTCCTGTGATTGTGTGCTAATAATGTGGCTATGTTTGCCCTTTTCATGTGGACTGCGAAGGATTTGAAAATAATGGAGAATTCTGCATAATGCATGAGAACTGGCAAACAAACACATGGAATTTATTGTCACCAGATACAAGATTGAAAAGAATTTTATTCTCCAGCATCGCCAGCAACAATCACCCTGTCAGCAGTAGTTAAAGGACAGTGAGAGCTGTCCTTCTGAACCTGCAGAGCCTAATCCTACCTTTCTTTGTTTAGCTGTTTACTGCAGGTTCCTGTTGGATATAGCCTGCAGGAACTGCCAGTGTGGCTGATTTGAAATTCTAGATTCTCTTATTCTCTGCATGCAAGCTTGCCTCTACAGCACAGACTTTCTGATCCCAGTTGAATAATTCCTGCCAGGTTATTATCACATAGTTCACGCATTGTGCTGGCCATGTGCATAAGAGAAAATGTTTCACGCAGAGCAAAAGGCACACTGCCATGAATTAAAAACACAATCTCGTCGTATTTTTCTGGTTATTGCGAAACTTTTTCCTTTTTGCTTTCTTTAAGTTTGTACTATTGCTTTTCATGTATTCACATGGCTTCATACTAACCTAAAAATATACCAAGCTACACAACAAAGCTGAATAAAATGGTTTTAGTCAAGATACATGACATGACACCATTATTCCTGGCCAGAAAGAAGATAATATGGAAGTCCACCACCTCCATTAATTGCATACTGCTGGACCTGACTGTGTTTATTTTGTGCACATAATTTAAAACCCTCCTCCACTCACTGCATTTTCATGAAGAAATTGTGATCAGTAACTATCCTCCACACTTGACGTTTTGTTGATAAAGTCAGTATGCTTTCGTCTTGAGGTGGTGGTGGTAGGGGCAGTTGCAATGTTTTTGGCCATGCGTGAATTATGTTGACTGTACTCCATAGTATCCCTTCAACAGAATTCTATAGATAGATATTTTCTTTTGCTTCTCTATTTCTTTGCTTTCTTGCACACCTGTTCCCCTCAAGTAATCCATGAAAAATGTAAGATTTGAAGGGATCCTTATTGTCATAACTTATGTTAGATGCCATTTACAGTACAGCAGCAATTGAAAAATAATCTAAGGATAATTCTTGCCATGTCAAAGGTTACTGTACAAATTAAGGGCTCATGGTGTCAGGGTAATACATTAAGATGGATAAAGTAATGGGTGGCTAACAGAAAGCAGAGATGAGGTTAGGTTTTTGTCTGTGCAGGCAAAGAGTAACTAATGAATTAGCACAGGAATTAAAGGTGGATTTTCAACTATTTATAATCCATATTAGTGTGTTGGATCAAGGAACTAAATTTGCCAATGTCACCAAGGCAAGTGGCAAAATAAGATGGGGGGATTTCGGTGTCCTAGTAGATGAATCACAAAAAGTTAAAATGCAGATGCAGTATGTGATTTGTAAGGCAAGTGGAATCTTGCCACTTTTTGTGAGAGGAATGGAATGTTAAAATAGCGATACATTGCAACTGTACAGAGCCTTAGAGAGGTCACATCTGGGCTGAAGGAGTTTGCAAAATGGTCACTTAATTAATTCCTGGGATGAACCGTTTACCTTATGAAGAATGGCTGAACAGGTTGTGCTTTTACCCGTTGGAGTTAGAAGAATTAGGGCTGATCATTTTGACACATAGAAAACCTGAAAGGAATTGACAGGGTGGATGCTGACAGGATGTTTCCTGGGCAAGACTACAAACAGGGAACATAATTTGAGTATGAAATAAATCCCTTTCATGACAGAGACAGGAGATTTATTTTCTTTTAGTGGTTTCTTTGTGAAATTTTCTTCTACAGAGAGCAGAGGAGACTGATTAATTAAATTTATCCAAGGTGAGTTAGGTAAACATTTGAAAGATGGTTGAATCACGTGTTATTACAGACAGACAGGAAACTTGAGTGAGGACCACAACCAGATCAGCCATGAACTTAGTGAATGATAGTGCAAGCTTAAATGACCACATTGTCTACTCCTGCTCATACATTCAATGTTTCTTTGTTCATGTTTTACTAAAAAAACACATTCTTAATCTGACAAAGTAACAAGCAGCAGGAATTGTTAGTTTTCCTCATAATAATCTGTACTGCACTCTATCTGTACTCCAGATCCACTGATGAAAATGCAATAAGTTATATGGTGCTAAGTTCTAGCTCTCACTCCTTCAGGGGAAATATTAACTGAGGGTGGTGTAGAAGTAGTTGCATTTGACAATCAGAAAATCTGGTTTGCTCATAATTTTTGGGTAAGTGAGCATTATTCTGAGGGCTGAGGACTGAATGCGTTCAATCCTCATCAAAGCAGGGACTCAAACTCTGGAGTAAGGCAGGGCATTTGGAAGCCTGGGAGAGAAGCAGTCTTCTAATCTCTCAGGGGGTATATTTTGGGCGGCACGGTGGCTCAGTAGTTAGCACTGCAGCCTCACAGCACCAGGGACCCAGTTTCGACTCCAGCCTCGGGTGACTGTCTGTGTGGAGTTTGCACGTTCTCCCCGTGACTGCGTGGGTTTCCCCTGGGTGCTCCGGTTTCCTCCCACAGTCCAAAGATGTGCAGACTAGGTGGATTGGCCGTGCTAAATTGCCCTTGGTTTTCAGGGGTGCATGGGTTATAGGTCTGGGTGGGATGCTTCAAGGGGCAGTGTGGACTTGTTGGGCCAAAGGGCCTGTTTCCACACTGCAGGGAATCTAATCTACATGTATTCAAATAGCTGATCCCAAGATTGCCCAATTCTGGTACTAAGTCTGGAGCACCAAACTCAACATGGTTTGGTCCAAACTGTCCAATTCACAAGGAGGAGGATTGAAAGGAACTGTGTGTGTATCCATTGATTTGGGGAGCTTGGGGAGCAGGAATGGCACACGAGATAACAAGGTGAGGAGCTGGATGAACACAGCAGGCCAAGCAGCATCAGAGGAGCAGGAAAGCTGACGTTTCGGGCCTAGGTCCTTCTTCAGAACACACAGTTGTTTCTGATCAACACGTCATTTGCCTTCTCCCCCAAGGATGTCTTTGCCTATCTGCAGTTTCTGGCATCTCAATGGCCCTGTAGGTTAAATAGAAGGTTTCCAACTTCAGTACTCTGTTTCAAAAGTCAACCCAATTTCACAAAATTTGATTGACCACACTGTGTTCTGTTCCAACAGAACTCAGAGGTCAGGAAATTAGCATTAACAGAGTTGGGAATTTACATATAGAACCTCACACCCACACGTAATTCCCAATCTTATTAAAATTCCCCTTCTTTGTTTCACAGTCTATGCCGGCTTGCTAAAAGTTAAAGAAAACAATTATGCAGTTTGAATGCACTAATCCTATTTTCCCCCAATGATAGTTGTACTCCACTTTATGCTACATTTAGAGTCATAGAGTTGTACAGCTTGGAAACAGACCCTTCAGTCCAACTTATCCATGCCTACCAGACATCTTAACTTAATCCAGTCCCATTTGTCAACATTTGGTCCATATCCCTCTAAACCCTTACGATGCATATATCCATCCAGAAGTCATTTAAATGTTGTAATTGTACCAGCCTCCACCACATCCTCTGGCAGCTCATTCCATATATGCTCAACCCTCTGCATGAAAAGTTACCCCTTAGGTCCCTGTTAAATCTTTCTCCTCTCATCATAAACCAATGCCCTCTAGTTTTGGACTCCCCCACTGTAGGGAAAATACTTGGTTATTCCACCCTATCCATGCCCCTCATGATTTTATAAACCTGTATAAGGTCTCCCGTCAGCCTCAGATGCTCCAGGGAAAATAATCCCAGCCTATTCAGCCTTTCCCTATAGCTCAATCCCACCAATCCTGGAAACATCCTTGCAAATCTTTTCGAAAGCCTTTCTAGTGTAATAACATCCTTCCTATAGAAGGGTTAACAGAATTGGGCACACTATTCCAAAAGTGATCTAACCATTATCCTGTACAGCAGCAACATGACCTCCCAACTTCTGACATGCAGAATCAATTCAGAGTCTACATGTATCAGAGATAATGGGAGCTGCAGATGCTGGAGAAACCGAGATAACAAAGTGTGGAGCTGGATGAACACAGCAGGCTAAGCATCCCCGCCTTGGTCCAGCAACTCCCTACCTATGTCCATGACACCACCCATGCCCTCCACTTCCTCCAGAACTTTCAATTCCCCAGTCCCCAACACCACATTTTCACCATGGACGTCCAGTCCCTACACATCTGTATTCTGCATGCAGATGGCCTAAAGGCCCTCTGCTTCTTCCTGTCCCGCAGGCCTGACCAGTCTCCCTGCACCGACACCCTGATCCGTCTAGCCGATCTCGTCCTCACCCTCAACAACTTCTCTTTCGATTCCTCCCACGTCCTACAGACAAAGGGGGTGGCCATGGGTACCTGCATGGGTATGCCTGCCTCTTTGTAGGATACATGGAACAGTTCCTCTTCCTCACCTACACCGGCCCTAAACACCACCCCTTCCTCCGTTACATCGATGACTGTATCGGCGCCGCCTCATGCTCCCAAGAGGAGCTCGAACAGTTCAGCCATTTCATCAACACCTTCCACCTCAACCTCAAGTTCACCTGCACCATCTCCAACACATCCCTCACCTTCCTGGACTTCTCTGTCTCCATCTCAGGCAACCACCTAGCAACCGATATCCATTTCAAGCCAACCGACTCCCACAGCTACCTGGAATACACCTCCTCTCACCCACCTTCCTGCAAAAATTCCATCCTCTATTCCCAATACCTTCGCCTCCATCGCATCTGCTCCCAGGATGAGACATTTCACTCTCACTCATCCCAGATGTCCTTGTTCTTCAAGAACCGCAACATCCCCCCCCACCGCAGTGGTCGAGAACACCCTCGACCAAGTCTCCCGCATTTCCCCTAACTCATCCCTTATACCCCGTCCCCTCAATAACCGCCAAAAGAGATTTCCCCTTGTCCTCACATACCACCCCACTAACCTCCAGATACAACGTATCATCCTCCAACACTTCTGCCATCTACAATCCGTCCCCACCACCAAAGACATTTTTCCTTCTCCGCCCTTGTCTGCTTTCTGGAGGGACCACTCTCTCTGTGACTCCCTTGTCTGCTCTACACCGTCATCCAACCCCACCACACCCGGCACCTTCCGCTGCAACCGCAGGAAGTACTACACTTGCCCCCACACCTCCTCCCTCACCCCCATCCCAGACCCCAAATGACTTTCCACATCAAGGAGACGTTCACCTGTACATCTGCCAATGTGGTATATTGTATCCGTTGTACCCGGTGTGACTTCCTCTACACTGGGGAAACCATGCGGAGGCTTGGGGACCGCTTTGCAGAACACCTACGCTCGGTTCGCAATAAACAACTGTACCTCCCAGTCGCGAACAATTTCAACTCCCCCTCACATTCCTTAGACGACATGTCCATCCTGGGCCTCCTGCAGTGCCACAATGATGCCACCCGAAGGTTGCAGGAACAGCAACTCATATTCCGCGTAGGAACCCTGCAGCCCAATGGCATCAAAGTGGATTTCACAAGCTTTAAAATCTCCCCTCTCCCGTACTGCATCCCAAAACCAGCCCAGCTCGTCCCCGCCTCCCTAACCTATTCTTCGTCTCACCTATCCCCTCCTCCCAATTCAAGCCGCACCTCCATTCCCTACCTACTGCTGCCCCCTTGACATGTCCGTCCTTCCCAGACTGGCCTAAAACCTCCCTACCTCCCCACCTATACTAACCTCTACAGGCTCCATCCTCGCCCCTTTAACTTGTCTATCTCCTCTCCACCTGTCTTCTTCTCTATCCACCTTCGATCCACCTCCCCATCTCTCCCTATTTATTTCAGAACCCTCTCCCCATCCCCCTTTTCTGATGAAGGGTCTAGACCCGAAATTTCAGCTTTTATGCTTCTAAGATGCTGCTTGGCCTGCTGTGTTCATCCAGCCCCACACTTTGTTATCCCAGAGTCTACATGTGCATCTTTTCATTCAGCATGGCTTAGAAGCCTACCAGAAGAAGCGATAGATGCAAGTACAGTTGCAACATTTAAAAGATATTTGGACAGGTACATAGATAGGAAAGTCTTAGAGGGATACAGACCAAATGCAGGCAAATAGGTCCAGTTTAATTTGGGAACATGTTAATATGGACTAGTTGGACTGAAGGGGCTGTTTCCATGCTGGATGACTCTATGACTTTATATTCAATGCACTGTCCATTAAAGGTAAGCTCACCAAATGCTTTCTTCACATAATGGGACTCTACTTTCAAGGTATTATGAACCTGCACTCCAGGCTCTGTTTGTTCAGCAACCCTCCCCAGGAACTTAAGACTAAGTATATAAGTCTCCATTAGCTTCAACTTCTATCTGACCTGAGCCATCACATCCTCCAGATTGAATAGCTGTAAAAACACACACTCAAACATTCAGGCATGCAGACGCAAGGGCACAGACATGCAGACACACATAATGCAAGAACTCTATTTCATTACCTCATTACTTCTGGCTTACTTTCTGCTTCCAAGTTGACTGTTTCAGAATCATTTCTTGGTTCATTCTCATTGTGCTTCTTTACTCCTTTGAAACTTGTTTGCAGTTTGCATATGATCCTTCTCCAACTGCTGTCACCAATAAAGGCAAAATACTGGAATTCTGAAACAGACATAGAATGTTGAAGAAACCCAACAGGACTGCAGTACTTGTGGAGCCAGGAACAGAATTAAGTTTTCGAGTCCTTCATATTTTAATTTTACATCACTTTTTTCCCTTTCACCCCCATTAATGGCACCATTGCCTTTTGCACCACGCCTCTGTTCCTGTTATTAGCAGACAAAGAATATATTCCGATTCGTTTCCATTCTGAAGAATTCATGCTGGACTCGAAATGCAAACTCAGTTCCTCTCTCTACAGATGCTGCCCGACCTGCTGAGTGTCTCCTGCATTCTCTGTGTTTGTGGCTGCCACCAATTATTGTGGTTCAAGCATTTCTTGACATTATTTTCTCGTGCAAACAGTCTCCTGATAATTTCCATTGGTAGTCTGGTGCTCCTCATCTGAAACATATCATTCACACTCTGCTGTACAAGGCAAATATATCCCAGGGCTAAAATTTACAGTATTTAGGGGCAATACTGTGCAGCAGCACTTACATTTGATTTCCGCTATGACTTCCATGAATCAGTAATGCACAAAGTGTTAAACACAAGACTCACTTGATTCAGCAAGAGCATTTCTGGTCAAATTTATTCATAGTTGAATGTATGATTTATAGGGGTGAAATTTTGTGTGTGTGCGCATGATGGGGTGGGGAGGTGGAACAGTGTTTTGGGAAGAGGCATCTATATCTGCTGATATAAGTTAAACAGGAGACTAGTCAAAACAGGAAAGAAAAATAACTAAAATATCAATTTCAACCTTCGTGTAGCAATTCATCATTGGTTCCATCAATGTATAAAGAGTGCAAAGCAAGCAAAAAATGGGGATGGCCTTCACTTTCACTCTGGACTGCACTAAATTATGCTTCCGAAACTATCCTGACCACAGAAATATTGGGCAGAATCCTATGAGACGTCGTGACTATGTTGAGATCTGTAGTAGAATTGGGTGAGAAATCCGGTGAGGTCAATCTCAAGGCCAGGAACAACTCTCTGCATCTTTTATGCATTTGCCAAACAATGATGCACAATTCTCACTAGGCAGAGGTACGTTTTCTGTTAAAGGAGATTACAGTTTGTTCAATATCTTATTGAGGCTACAACTTTTGTCATTAATATCCAGCTTCTTTTCTTAACAAATGTGGGGGCAAACTGGACTTCAAGTGTCCTTGACTTGGAAATCAAAGTAGGCACCTTGCAGCTTCAGCTCTCCACTGACTATGACTGGCATCCACATTGCCCAGCAACAAACAATATATCAGAGCACAATCCATTTTAAACAACCACATGGACTGCTTATCCACTGGCATTGGCATCTGACATTTGCCAATCTCTCCCAACCACCATGGCACCTCTCCAATCCACTTGTACGCCACTTGAGATGAACAGGCCTTCATCGCAGGGCACACCAGCAGATACCATGCAAAATCTCACCGGGCCTAACAGCAATAGTTAGATTCTATTTTGCTTAACTATTCATTGCCTGGGAACTTGTGTGATATAAATGTTAATTGTCATTTACCACCCAAACATGCACATTGTTCAGCTCTTGCCAACATATCCCTAATTATCTGAGAGTCTCGAATGGCACTAAACATTGCATATTCATAAGCGAACATGACTTTATGATGGAGAGAAGATCATTGATAAAGCAATTGAAGATGGTTCAGCCTAGGACACTACCCTGAGGAACTCCTAAAGAGATGTTGTGAGCTGAGATGACTGTCTCCAACAACCACAACTATCTTCCTTTGTGTTATGTATGACTGTAAACAGTGGAGAGCTTTCCTCTTGATTCCCATTGCCTTCAGTTGTGCTCGGACTCCTTGATGCCATATTTGAGCAAATGCTGCCTTGATGTCAAGGGCTGTCACTCTCACCTGTCCTCTGAAGTTCAGCTCTTTGTTCTGTGTCTGCACAAGGGGCTATAATGAATGTGGGAACCAAGTGCTCCTGGCAAAATCCAAATTGAGAGTCAGTGAACAAGTTATTTCTTCGCAAACGCCACTTGATAGCACCATCAACAACTCCTTCCAGCACTTTGCCATTGACCGAGCATATACTGATCAGACAGTAATTGGCCACTTTTAATATGTCCTTCTTTTTCTGGATAACCTCTGCAGCAGAAGCCTTCAGTACTATGGCCAGAATTTTGTTACAGTTCACAGTTTTGCAGTATCCAGTGTTTTCCGCCACTTCTTGATATCATGCAGTGTGAATCAAACTGGATAAAAAAATCTGTCATCTGTGTTGCTGGGTCCTCAGCAGGAGGCCAAGATGGAACATCCAGTCGGCATTTCTAGCTAAAGATAGCTGTAGGTGCTTCAGCCTTATCTTTGCCACTGATATGCTAGACCCCACCATTATTGAGGATGGGAATACTTATGGAGACCCAACCTCCTGTTAGTTGCTTAATTGACCAACACCGTTACATGGATGATGAGGCAGGATTGCAGATCTTAGGTCTAATTTGTTGGTTGTGGGAAAGTTCAGACCTATCCTTTGCAGTTGCTTCTACTGTTTGGGATGTTTGGAATCCTATTTTGTAGCTTCACCAGGTTGACACGTCATTTTTAATCATGCCTGACGTTGCTCCTCGCATGTCATCATTAACATTATTCGACTCTATCCATTGAACCAGGTTGATATGCTGGCTTGATGATAATGTGGTTGTGGACATGCCAGACCAAGAGGTGGTTGAATAGACATTTACCACTGCTGAGAGCCCACAGTGCTTCATGGATGACCAGTTTTGATTGATAGGTATTTTCCAATTCTATCCATTTAGCATAGTTATGGTGCCAGACAACAAGATAAAGGCTATCCTCAATGTGAAGGTGGGACTTTCTCACTGCAAGGACAGTGTGATGGTCACTCTTATTGATGGACAGCTATATCTGCAGCAAGCAGATTGATGAGAATGAAGTCAAGGAGCTTTTTTTCTCTCTTGTTGGATCCTTCACCACTTTCTACAGACCAAATCCAGTAGTTTTGTCTTTGGAGGCTCAACCAGTTTGGTGACTAGTGGTGCTGCCAGCCACTCTTGTTAGTGGTCATGGAAGTCCTATATTTTGGGCACACTGAGCGACCTTGCTGACATCAATGATGATTAACATGGAAAAGGACTGAGATGTCAGCTAAGGGGAAAGGGGTAATTGTCACAGAGCGTTATACAGATCATAGATTATGCTATTGCTATGTTAACTTTTCATGAATAATTTTGCCATGTGTGTCCTTCCAGCCTCAGTTATCGTTCACTCAGAAGCTCTGATTTCTCACAACCTTAAAAGGACACTTGTCAACCAAGGGTTAAGTAATTTCGAAGTGGTTTCCTTTGTGATTGATGTTGAGCTAACATATCAGCCTGGCTGAAATGAACAATAAGGATGTTCGTGTGTCATAGTTCAGAAAGTCCTGCAGAAATCCAACAGTGTGATGGCATCTGTGAAACGAGAAATAGTGCTAATGTTTTCAGCCCATTATGACTCTTTTTAAATTTCTGAAGAAGTTATATTGGGTTCAGAACATTAACTTTGTTTCTCTCCACAAATGCTGACAAACCTCCTGGATTCTCTGGCAGCATCTAGTTTTCTTTCAGATCTCCAGTATCCCACATATTTTAGTTTTATTTCAAAGAAACGTCTTTCCTGGCAAGAGTTGCTGTTTCCATATTTGAAAGGCCGGGTTAGCCTTCTTTGTAAAATACACTATATTACATTACATGGCAAATGTCAGAGAAGATTACTTATTCTAATTTGTGTACACACAGACAGGGAGAATGCTTATCAGAGATAATGGATTCTCCAGCATCTGCAGTTCCTAAGCTAACAAGCTGTAGAGCTGGATGAACACAGCAGGCCAAGCAGCATCTTAGGAGCAGGAAAGCTGACATAAGCATGACGCCTATCACATCCAATTCCATCCCCTTCTTATTGTGCACCTAGTATCCTGTTATGCCAATGCTAGCTGCTGGTGTGCCCTGCGATGAAGGCTTGTACATCTCAAGTGGCCTACAAGTGGATTGGAGAGGTGCCATGGTGGTTGGGAGAGATTGGCAAATGTCAGATGCCAATGCCAGTGGATAAGCAGTCCATGTGGTTGTTTAAAATGGATTGTGCTCTGATATATTGTTTGTTGCTGGGCAATGTGGATGCCAGTCATAGTCAGTGGAGAGCTGAAGCTGCAAGGTGCCTACTTTGATTTCCAAGTCAAGGACACTTGAAGTCCAGTTTGCCCCCACATTTGTTAAGAAAAGAAGCTGGATATTAATGACAAAAGTTGTAGCCTCAATAAGATATTGAACAAACTGTAATCTCCTTTAACAGAAAACGTACCTCTGCCTAGTGAGAATCGTGCATCATTGTTTGGCAAATGCATAAAAGATGCAGAGAATTGTTCCTGGCCTTGAGATTGACCTCACCGGATTTCTCACCCAATTCTACTACAGATCTCAACATAGTCACGACGTCTCATAGGATTCTGCCCAATATTTCTGTGGTCAGGATAGTTTCGGAAGCATAATTTAGTGCAGTCCAGAGTGAAAGTGAAGGCCATCCCCATTTTTTGCTTGCTTTGCACTCTTTATACATTGATGGAACCAATGATGAATTGCTACACGAAGGTTGAAATTGATATTTTAGTTATTTTTCTTTCCTGTTTTGACTAGTCTCCTGTTTAATTTATATCAGCAGATTTCGATGCCTCTTCCCAAAACACTGTTCCACCTCCCCACCCCATCATGCGCACACACACAAAATTTCACCCCTATAAATCATACATTCAACTATGAATAAATTTGACCAGAAATGCTCTTGCTGAATCAAGTGAGTCTTGTGTTTAACACTTTGTGCATTACTGATTCATGGAAGTCATAGCGGAAATCAAATGTAAGTGCTGCTGCACAGTATTGCCCCTAAATACTGTAAATTTTAGCCCTGGGATATATTTGCCTTGTACAGCAGAGTGTGAATGATATGTTTCAGATGAGGAGCACCAGACTACCAATGGAAATTATCAGGAGACTGTTTGCACGAGAAAATAATGTCAAGAAATGCTTGAACCACAATAATTGGTGGCAGCCACAAACACAGAGAATGCAGGAGACACTCAGCAGGTCGGGCAGCATCTGTAGAGAGAGGAACTGAGTTTGCATTTCGAGTCCAGCATGAATTCTTCAGAATGGAAACGAATCGGAATATATTCTTTGTCTGCTAATAACAGGAACAGAGGCGTGGTGCAAAAGGCAATGGTGCCATTAATGGGGGTGAAAGGGAAAAAAGTGATGTAAAATTAAAGTATGAAGGACTCGAAAACTTAATTCTGTTCCTGGCTCCACAAGTACTGCAGTCCTGTTGGGTTTCTTCAACATTCTATGTCTGTTTCAGAATTCCAGTATTTTGCCTTTATTGGTGACAGCAGTTGGAGAAGGATCATATGCAAACTGCAAACTAGTTTCAAAGGAGTAAGGAAGCACAATGAGAATGAACCAAGAAATGATTCTGAAACAGTCAACTTGGAAGCAGAAAGTAAGCCAGAAGTAATGAGGTAATGAAATAGAGTTCTTGCATTATGTGTGTCTGCATGTCTGTGCCCTTGCGTCTGCATGCCTGAATGTTTGAGTGTGTGTTTTTACAGCTATTCAATCTGGAGGATGTGATGGCTCAGGTCAGATAGAAGTTGAAGCTAATGGAGACTTATGCACTTAGTCTTAAGTTCCTGGGGAGGGTTGCTGAACAAACAGAGCCTGGAGTGCAGGTTCATAATACCTTGAAAGTAGAGTCCCATTATGTGAAGAAAGCATTTGGTGAGCTTACCTTTAATGGACAGTGCATTGAATATAAAGTCATAGAGTCATCCAGCATGGAAACAGCCCCTTCAGTCCAACTAGTCCATATTAACATGTTCCCAAATTAAACTGGACCTATTTGCCTGCATTTGGTCTGTATCCCTCTAAGACTTTCCTATCTATGTACCTGTCCAAATATCTTTTAAATGTTGCAACTGTACTTGCATCTATCGCTTCCTCTGGTAGGCTTCTAAGCCATGCTGAATGAAAAGATGCACATGTAGACTCTGGGATAACAAAGTGTGGAGCTGGATGAACACAGCAGGCCAAGCAGCATCTTAGAAGCATAAAAGCTGACATTTCGGGTCTAGACCCTTCATCAGAAAAGGGGGATGGGGAGAGGGTTCTGAAATAAATAGGGAGAGATGGGGAGGTGGATCGAAGGTGGATAGAGAAGAAGACAGGTGGAGAGGAGACAGACAAGTTAAAGGGGCGAGGATGGAGCCTGTAGAGGTTAGTATAGGTGGGGAGGTAGGGAGGTTTTAGGCCAGTCTGGGAAGGACGGACATGTCAAGGGGGCAGCAGTAGGTAGGGAATGGAGGTGCGGCTTGAATTGGGAGGAGGGGATAGGTGAGACGAAGAATAGGTTAGGGAGGCGGGGACGAGCTGGGCTGGTTTTGGGATGCAGTACGGGAGAGGGGAGATTTTAAAGCTTGTGAAATCCACTTTGATGCCATTGGGCTGCAGGGTTCCTACGCGGAATATGAGTTGCTGTTCCTGCAACCTTCGGGTGGCATCATTGTGGCACTGCAGGATGCCCACGATGGACATGTCGTCTAAGGAATGTGAGGGGGAGTTGAAATTGTTCGCGACTGGGAGGTACAGTTGTTTATTGCGAACCGAGCGTAGGTGTTCTGCAAAGCGGTCCCCAAGCCTCCGCATGATTTTCCCAGTGTAGAGGAAGTCACACCGGGTACAACGGATACAATATACCACATTGGCAGATGTACAGGTGAACGTCTCCTTGATGTGGAAAGTCATTTGGGGTCTGGGATGGGGGTGAGGGAGGAGGTGTGGGGGCAAGTGTAGTACTTCCTGCGGTTGCAGCGGAAGGTGCCGGGTGTGGTGGGGTTGGATGACGGTGTAGAGCAGACAAGGGAGTCACAGAGAGAGTGGTCCCTCCAGAAAGCAGACAAGGGCGGAGAAGGAAAAATGTCTTTGGTGGTGGGGACGGATTGTAGATGGCAGAAGTGTTGGAGGATGATGCGTTGTATCTGGAGGTTAGTGGGGTGGTATGTGAGGACAAGGGGAATTCTCTTTTGGCGGTTATTGAGGGGACGGGGTATAAGGGATGAGTTAGGGGAAATGCGGGAGACATGGTCGAGGGTGTTCTCGACCACTGCGGTGGGGGGGGATGTTGCGGTTCTTGAAGAACAAGGACATCTGGGATGAGTGAGAGTGAAATGTCTCATCCTGGGAGCAGATGCGATGGAGGCGAAGGTAATGGGAATAGAGGATGGAATTTTTGCAGGAAGGTGGGTGAGAGGAGGTGTATTCCAGGTAGCTGTGGGAGTCGGTTGGCTTGAAATGGATATCGGTTGCTAGGTGGTTGCCTGAGATGGAGACAGAGAAGTCCAGGAAGGTGAGGGATGTGTTGGAGATGGTGCAGGTGAACTTGAGGTTGAGGTGGAAGGTGTTGATGAAATGGCTGAACTGTTCGAGCTCCTCTTGGGAGCATGAGGCGGCGCCGATACAGTCATCGATGTAACGGAAGAAGGGGTGGTGTTTAGGGCCGGTGTAGGTGAGGAAGAGGGACTGTTCCATGTATCCTGCAAAGAGGCAGGCATACCCATGCAGGTACCCATGGCCACCCCCTTTGTCTGTAGGACGTGGGAGGAATCGAAAGAGAAGTTGTTGAGGGTGAGGACGAGATCGGCTAGACGGATCAGGGTGTCGGTGCAGGGAGACTGGTCAGGCCTGCGGGACAGGAAGAAGCAGAGGGCCTTTAGGGCATCTGCATGCGGAATACAGGTGTGTAGGGACTGGACGTCCATGGTGAAAATGTGGTGTTGGGGACTGGGGAATTGAAAGTTCTGGAGGAAGTGGAGGGCATGGGTGGTGTCATGGACATAGGTAGGGAGTTGCTGGACCAAGGCGGGGATGCTTAGCCTGCTGTGTTCATCCAGCTCCACACTTCGTTATCTCGGATTCTTCAGCATCTGCAGCTCCCATTATCTCTGATACATGTAGACTCTGAATTGATTCTGCATGTCAGAAGTTGGGAGGTCATGTTGCTGCTGTACAGGATAATGGTTAGATCACTTTTGGAATAGTGTGCCCAATTCTGTTAACCCTTCTATAGGAAGGATGTTATTACACTAGAAAGGCTTTCGAAAAGATTTGCAAGGATGTTTCCAGGATTGGTGGGATTGAGCTATAGGGAAAGGCTGAATAGGCTGGGATTATTTTCCCTGGAGCAACTGAGGCTGACGGGAGACCTTATACAGGTTTATAAAATCATGAGGGACATGGATAGGGTCGAATAACCAAGGTATTTTCCCTACAGTGGGGGAGTCCAAAACTAGAGGGCATTGGTTTATGATGAGAGGAGAAAGATTTAACAGGGACCTGAGGGGTAACTTTTCATGCAGAGGGTTGAGCATATATGGAATGAGCTGCCAGAGGATGTGGTGGAGGCTGGTGCAATTACAACATTTAAATGACTTCTGGGTGGATATATGCATCGTAAGGGTTTAGAGGGATATGGACCAAATGTTGACAAATGGGACTGGATTAAGTTAAGATGTCTGGTAGGCATGGATAAGTTGGACTGAAGGGTCTGTTTCCAAGCTGTACAACTCTATGACTCTAAATGTAGCATAAAGTGGAGTACAACTATCATTGGGGGAAAATAGGATTAGTGCATTCAAACTGCATAATTGTTTTCTTTAACTTTTAGCAAGCCGGCATAGACTGTGAAACAAAGAAGGGGAATTTTAATAAGATTGGGAATTACGTGTGGGTGTGAGGTTCTATATGTAAATTCTCAACTGTGTTAATGCTAATTTCCTGACCTCTGAGTTCTGTTGGAACAGAACACAGTGTGGTCAATCAAATTTTGTGAAATTGGGTTGACTTTTGAAACAGAGTACTGAAGTTGGAAACCTTCTGTTTAACCTACAGGGCCATTGAGATGCCAGAAACTGCAGATAGGCAAAGACATCCTTGGGGGAGAAGGCAAATGACGTGTTGACCAGAAACAACTGTGTGTTCTGAAGCAGGACCTAGGCCCGAAACGTCAGCTTTCCTGCTCCTCTGATGCTGCTTGGCCTGCTGTGTTCATCCAGCTCCTCACCTTGTTATCTCGTGTGCCATTCCTGCTCCCCAAGCTCCCCAAATCAATGGATACACACACAGTTCCTTTCAATCCTCCTCCTTGTGAATTGGACAGTTTGGACCAAACCGTGTTGAGTTTGGTGATCCAGACTTAGTACCAGAATTGGGCAATCTTGGGATCAGCTATTTGAATACATGTAGATTAGATTCCCTGCAGTGTGGAAACAGGCCCTTTGGCCCAACAAGTCCACACTGCCCCTTGAAGCATCCCACCCAGACCTATAACCCATGCACCCCTGAAAACCAAGGGCAATTTAGCACGGCCAATCCACCTAGTCTGCACATCTTTGGACTGTGGGAGGAAACCGGAGCACCCAGGGGAAACCCACGCAGTCACGGGGAGAACGTGCAAACTCCACACAGACAGTCACCCGAGGCTGGAGTCGAAACTGGGTCCCTGGTGCTGTGAGGCTGCAGTGCTAACCACTGAGCCACCGTGCTGCCCAAAATATACCCCCGAGAGATTAGAAGACTGCTTCTCTCCCAGGCTTCCAAATGCCCTGCCTTACTCCAGAGTTAGAGTCCCTGCTTTGATGAGGATTGAACCCATTCAGTCCTCAGCCCTCAGAATAATGCTCACTTACCCAAAAATTATGAGCAAACCAGATTTTCTGATTGTCAAATGCAACTACTTCTACACCACCCTCAGTTAATATTTCCCCTGAAGGAGTGAGAGCTAGAACTTAGCACCATATAACTTATTGCATTTTCATCAGTGGATCTGGAGTACGGATAGAGTGCAGTACAGATTATTATGAGGAAAACTAACAATTCCTGCTGCTTGTTACTTTGAAAACAATGTCTGCATTCCAGTTGCCACACGGTTCAATTTATAAATCTTGTACTCGAGAACACACATACGTATACTTTCATAAATAAAGAGAACCGTATTTTACTGCTTCCACTTCATTGTAGGAACTGCGTCCAAGTTTTGCAATATTTGAAAGATTGATTAACGAACAACCTTGTGATTTGGTCGTGAATGTGAATGCTGGACTATAATTCAGGTTACTCCAGGTAGTACGTGCCAGAGTGTCTTAGAAATCTACATAAAGTTGAAGGATACTCTTGCAGGGGAAAGCACTTAATAAATTGCTGCATTGAAAACAGAGGTACAGTCCGGAGGCACAAGGAAAATAATATCATCTAAGTGGCTTCCTGAATGTCTAGGGTATGAAAGGTGGCTCCAAGTGGGTCTGTGGTGTTGACTCATTCATTATCTCAGAAATATGATATTGTGCATTAATGAGCAATATCCAGCAAAATACCTGGTTATTTAGTTCTGACGACCTGTTTGAAAACCTTGAGAGTAAAAAAAAATCAAAGGCTGTTTGGAGATCAGGATGATCCTTAGCATCCGTAATTCCACTTAGAAACTGCTACAATGAAAAATAAACCCTGGATCCTTCCCAACTGCCTACATCAGGAAAGCACAGAGTGGATTTAAATACCGGCAATGTAGA
Source organism: Stegostoma tigrinum (assembly GCF_030684315.1). Taxonomy (NCBI): domain Eukaryota; kingdom Metazoa; phylum Chordata; class Chondrichthyes; order Orectolobiformes; family Stegostomatidae; genus Stegostoma; species Stegostoma tigrinum. The sequence continues at coordinate 47,730,220 of NC_081357.1, read as the reverse complement.
GAGACAGCAGTGAGAGGTGAATACACGGAGGAAGGAAGATCACAATCAAAGCACAGGGAGATGTCGTTGGTTTAAGTTTGGAGGTAAATAGTTATTAGCCTACTTGTAATTTAAAGTACACCAAATAATTAAAATTAAAAATAGTCAACATGAGTATATATGGAACACAAAGCTGCGTGCAAACACTATTTAAAAGTGCAACAACACACTGCAACACCATAGAACTACACCAAGAGGAGGAGGAATAGCTCTTCCAACTGTTCAAGGATGATGGGTATCCAAAAACTGGGTCAGGAGATGCCTACAGGAACAGCATCAGAAAGATTCTACACGCCCCGACACACACATCACACTACCCTACATCAGGAACATGTCAAAACTCACCACAAGATTTCTACGACTGCTGGGCATCAGATTGGCACACAAACCCACATTAACCCTCCAACAAGTGCTCACCTGAACTAAAGACCCACTCCCTGCCATGGATAGGACCAATGTCATCTACAAGGTCCCTGCAGAGACTGCGAGAAACACTACATCGGACAAACAGGAAGGAAACTAACAATAAGAGCACATGAACACCAACTGGCTACAAAAAAACATGACCAGTACTCATTCATCTCAATCCACATGGACAAGGAGAACCATCACTTTGACTGGGACAACACCAAGATCCTGGCACACTAGGCAGAGACAAGCACGAGAATTCTTAGAAACATGGCACTCCACAAAGCAGGCAATTAATAAACAAATTGAACTCGACCCCATGTACATTCAACTATGGAGAAAACCTGGAAGTGAGGCAGTCCATCTCAATGGACCCCAGAGTTTAAACATTGTGTGGGAAAGCACACCGACGCTTCATCAGGGGCTGCACTGAGGATGTTCCCAAGCACCATAACGAAACATCTGTGGAACAGCAAACCAGCATGGCAAGCCAAACAACCTCAACACCCACAACCCGAGCTACAGATCTACTCCAAAACCTTATGGAAGGCATTTAGCATGCTTGCCTTCATTTCTCAGACCTATGAGAACAGGAGATGGGACATCATGTTGAGGTTGTACAGAACATCAATGAAGGCCTCTTCTGGACGACTATGTACAGTTCTGGTTGCCCTGCTATAGGAAGGATATTAGCAAATTAGAGAGGGTTCAGAAAAGATCTTAAAGAGATCTTCCTGGGATTGGAAGCTTTGAGTTATAAGTAACAGCTGAAGTTGTAAAACAGATACAAAAACAGAAATTACTGGAAAAGGGCAGCAGGTCTGGCAGCATCTGCGGAGAGAAATCAGAATTAATGTTTCAGGTCGAATGATCCTTCCTCAGTTAATCTGATTTCTCTCCACAGATGCTGAAGACCTGCTGAGATTTCCCAGCAATTTCTGTTTTTGTTTGAGTTATAAAGGTAGGCTGTATAGGCTGGGACTTTTTTCACTGGCATGTAGGAGGTTGAGAGGTGATGTTACAGAGGTTTATAAAATCATGAGGGACATAGATAAGATGATTATCAAAAGTTTTTTTGCTGGGGTGGGGGATTTCAAGACTAAGGGGCATTTTTTTAGGTGAAAGGAGAAAAATTGAAAAACCTCTTGAGGTGCACTTTTTTACACAGAAGGTGGTTCGTGTGTGGAATGAACTTTCAGAGGACGTGGCAGATGCAGGTACCGTTACAACGTTTAACAGACATTTGGATAAGTACATGACTAAGAAAAGTTTGGAAGGCTATGGACTAAACACAGGTAATGCACGGTATGGTCAGCATGGAATGGTTAGACCACAGGGTCTATTTCCATGACTTTATGCCTCTAGAATGCGGATTCATTTATCTTTTCCATTTTCTATGAATTAGTTGAGGGGGGTATTTGTGAAAATTGCCTTTCAGATGAAAAACATTGAGAAAGCACATTTGGGCTGTAGTTGTGTTGGTAGAGAGAGTTTCAATCCATGGGATACTTGCACCAGCACCAGAGGGACGTGCTCCACTGGAATAGGCTCCACTTAAACTGAGGTGAGATTAGTGTCTTGGTGAATTGTGTAACCAGCTAGTAAAAGGGACTTTAAACTTAACACCCAATAGAAAAGGAGTACAGTGAGAAGGATTGGGAATGAGTCATTTTGAAAGCAAAAAAGAAAATGTTAAGGTTGTAGTGCAAGAGTGACAGAATGAATTTTAGCTCAGAAAATCAAGATGCTGAATCAGCTTTGACAGATCTAAGAAATAACCAACTAATTAAAAAAATGCCAGGAAGAAATTATAAGCCATCTCATACAGAGCAGACTTTACATTAGGAAATTAGAGATACATGTAATGGGGGTCATCAATTAATCATGGAAAACGCTATTTTCCATATAGATTGATTGAACTAAATCTTTAATAATAGGAGGACAAGTTCATGGAATACATTCAACACAATTTTCTGGATCAATATGTCAAGGAACTTAATAGAGAACAGGTTATTTTTGATCTAGTATTGTCAAAAGACACAGGGTTAGTTTAATCTTATATTATCGCAGTAAATGGTGTAAAATATTTATTGTCTGTGGGATGTTTTCATTGAGCTTGGAAGTGATTAAGGTAACTACTAGGGTCTTAAATTTAAACAAAGCAAACAACATCAGTATAAAGGGTAAATTGTACAATGTAGATTAATACATTAGATTACAAGATGGTAAAAAGAAATTACTCGATGTTTAAAGAATTAATTCATAATTAGCAACAATGTCTTTTAAGAACTAAAAGTATCTTCAAGATAAATGAATCATTGTGGTTACTAACCTGAGGAAGCCAACATCAATGCACCTCCATTCCAACCTTGAGTCTGCATCAGGAAGGTGTCCGCACAACTCCACAGGCTGAAAACAAGTATGTTCTTTCAGAACTAAGGAATAGAACGTGAGGAAATAGCTCAACTCACATTTCCTGAGACAATGATGGCAATACCTCCACACACGCTGTACGAAGTGCCAAGCATGACAAGCATTTTATATTTTTTATTGGTTACATTATATTAAGTTACATTACATGACATTACATTAACATTGTAAGTTTATAATGATGCACAATAGATAGTAAAGCTGGTTTTAAGAGGGTTTTAAATTTCTGAAAGGCTGACCAAAAAAATTACAACAGAAAAGAAAATAGGAGATGATATCGAACTAGCAAGACACATTAAGCTAGATCATAAAAGCTACTATTATAAAGGAAAGTGATTAGAGATGGCAAATTTGGGTCCCATTGACATAGATGTTGGAAAAGCTATGAGGAATAAGGACATGGCAAAGCCTTCCAAGACTTTGGACCTACTGATCTACCCGTAGACTACTGAAATAAAAGGTTGCAGAGGTAGTGAAAGCACTGATTTTGTTCTTCCAGAATTCTCTAGATTGCATATCATTTCCCATGGATTCAAAGGTAGCAAATGTGAATATTTCTATGAAAGAAAGGAGGGATAGACAGCTTAATTTTCTCATTTTGACTTAAAGATTTTGGTCAAGTGAGATTCACATTGCCTGGCTCACAAGTACTTCTCACACTTGTTCTTCTGCTCTTTACTTCAATAATTATATATCTGGTTTCTCGTGAACTGTGTAACAGAAGGGGCAGAATTTCTGTCCATTGCCTAGACATTCTGGCATTGACACCACTGGTACCACAGTTAAATACCAACTTCACACAGCTTCAGATGCTACAAGCCAGGACCTGCCCATTGCATGGGGTTCCTTGCCCATTATCACACAGGACATAACATAGAAAGATAAACTAGCTCCTGCTTCAACAACAGGGACCGGGAACCCGTGATGGATGATGCGGTGGAGACAAAGGCAGTGTTTTATTTAGTAGTCTGGTTACTAAGGAGATCATGCCCACTCAATGGAACTCAACCACTTCTTCTTTCCAAATTACCAATTTTTCTTGTCTTTTGTGCTTCCTACTCACTGGGGATATCTCACTATTTATCCAGTTCTAGTATCAATTACTGTTCATCCACCCACTTCCATCAAGCTCCCTTCTTCCCATGCAGGAAGAATGTTCCACAACTGGACCAAGAGGGCCAAGTCCAGAGGTAGGGTTAGCGGACATAAGGCTCTTCATGCCATATGCGGAGAAAATACTCATGCTGGTCAGAGCAGAACAGGACTACTCATGTAGTTAGGGTTAGAGTTTGGGTTAGAGTTAGAGAGTTTTCAGTGGACAATTAACACAGTAAGCTTCACTGTGCTCTGTTATGCTAACTCATTCTTAACTTAGCAGAGGGTGGAAATCTGCAGCCAAAGGAAAAAGGATCTACAGGCCAGGAAATCTGACATCATTTCAGGGGAAAACGTAGAATTTATTATTACAAAGTGGTAATAGCTCACTTCAAAAGGAGAATATGATGAGACTTTAAAACCATTTAAACAATTTAGATGGGTGGGCAAGAAAATGTGGCAGATGTAATGTAACTTGGAGAAGTGAAGCTATCTACTTTGCTAAAGACGACAGAAAAGAAGAATAATTGATCAAATTATGACAGACTATGTTGGGATGTTGGAAATGTGGGGATCTAAAGGAATCTGGATGTCTCTGTGCACAAAAATTTAATTTGCAGGTACAACAAAAAGTTAGGAAAGAAAATATATTTTAACGTTCATTATAAACAGATTTATTAGGAAGAAGCAGTATTACTGTAACGGTCTGTAATTACTGTAATATTTTGGTCAGACTATACCTACAGTACTCTGTAAAATTTTGCTTTCCTCCTTAAAGGAATGGTATTCCTGCCTTGGTAGGTGTGGAGTGCAATAAAGGTTCATCAGACTTATTCCTGGGCTTACATGACTGTCCTATGAGGAGAGATTGAATGGGCTTGACAGATATTGTCTGGAATTTAGAAGACTAAGTAGTGATCTCATTGGAACATGGATTTCTCAAGAGCTCGAGAAGATAAATATTTGAAGGATGCTTCTCCTGCCTGGCAAGTCTAAAGCCTGGAGGCACAATCTCAAATAAGAGGTTAGCCATTTAGGCTTAAGATAAAGAGCAAACTCATCATTCAAAGGACATTCCACATGAGAAAACATAATAATTGGAGGCTGCAGTAGGCCATTTCACTCCTCAAGCCTTCTGTAAGATTATGGCAGATCTGATCACAGCCTTATCTGCACTTGCTTGGCCTCTAATGTTTGACTCCTTCGTAGATCAAATGTTTGTTTATTTTGCCTTGAGTATTTTTAATAACCCATTCTCCACTGTTTTCTGGGGTAAAGTATTCCAAAGATTAATAACCTCTTTACCTTGCCACCAGTTGACCAGGTGATATGTAGCACTGGCTTCTCCCACCAAAAGTAAGATGCTAACAACGAACAAAATCCTTCACATTGCAATTTAAAGATCTCAGTTAATACATGGCTGAGACAATCTGCCCTGAAGTGGGAAAGGGGTGGGAGATGTAAAACTCTAGCCGTATGATCAGATATTGTAAGTAGAATCTGAAAGTTTTTAAACTTCTATATTTTATCTATCACTCTCCTTCCAACAATATTCAATTCTTTGCAAAATATTAAATTGCAAAATATCAATAATATATGCTATTACACAAAATAGTTGCATTAAATATGTTTGAAAAAAATTGGTAGTGGTTCTGTGTCTGTTTGATAGCAATGGCAAAAATATTGAATTTGTGCATTGAGCAAAAACCTTGCGGAAAAATATCCAAAATAATAAACATAAACAACACTTCTCAATGGGGCCTGATAGGAATGAAAATTTTGCCTCCCTCCCAAGTTGCTTGTGTTGAGAAAAATGAGAGTTTCATTGACACTTTTAGACAAATCAACAACTTTGATGCAAGTATGCAGCACATGTTGTATTTAAATTGTGCTATTTATTACTTTGATGCAAATAAAAAAAACTAAAGATTTTAAATACAAAGACCTGCTCCATTATTAATTATGCAAAAAAGTATAGTTTTAAAATATACAATTATAACTTCAAAGAATTATTATGTTCTTCTCGTAGTTCATCATTAAAATATAACTGTTAATGAAACATTAAAATCTTGTTCCACATGAATGAGTTGACCTTTTGTCTCTGTTGAATACGTGTTCAGATTTTGGCCAGCAGGTAGCCTATCTTGACTTGATGGCTACCAAGGTAGAAAAAGCAGCAACAGTGCTTCACTGTGGCATGTTACAGCTTTAAAATTTTAACAATCTCTCAGTGTACCTCATAGCAGGTTTGACATTCCCAGCAAGTGGCTGACAGTTCAGTGCCTGGAGTGCTGTACACGCTGCAGGGTTCTCACTATAATTGACAAACCGCGGGGACCAGAGCTTCAGATTAGGTTGACCAGGCTGTCAAAACAGCCGTGACAAACCCTCAAATCAGCTTCAGCTGCAAGTCAGGCCTGTGAGGAAAATATGCCCTGGCAGGCCGAAGGAGAAAGTTTTAATTAAATTAAAATTTTGTCTACCACAATGTAAACATGTATCCTGAAGTCTGTACTGCTTTCAAAGGACTGTATTCCCACATGGGCCTGCATCGGCCAAATATAAAAGAGTAGTGTACTTTTTCCAGGCATGTATCTGTTGTTTTCTGATTCATTTCACTCTGTTGCAATGTTCAATTCTTTTTAATAGTAGTGCCTTTAATGATTACTGTATCCATAATAACTATTTTTAGGCCTGAATATAGTTAGTACCACACAATGTGAATGATACATGTCAATTATCCTGACAGGTAGACCCCTGGTGAATAGTGCTGTGAACTGGGAATTGATAAGGAACTTTGACCATCATAATTAGGATTATAAATCAACTTTCAATGGGCCTTCACTTATCGACTATGTACAGGTTATATTTGTCTGATAAAGTAATGTGCAATAGGAGTTGTAGAGTACATTTATAATTATCATCCAATAAATTGTAAAGTTCCTTGTTTTTGGAATTTAAAGGTTTATTTTCTTTAATTCCACGTATAATCATCAATATTGAAGATAGTAACTAATCAACTATCGATTTACCTAGTATTTAATTAATGTTTAATGCCCTGTGGCCGATTGCATGTATAAATAATGTTATCATTTAAGTGGTGTGCTAGGAGCTGTAACTACATGCACAAGCAAATTGCAATGAAAGGTTAATGTTTTCATTAGCCTTTGATATAAAAACCTCATGTCACTATCTAATTCTTAACAAGATAAGCACATTAGAGTAGTAATATAAAAGGGTCTTGGGAGCTTTTAGTAAGCAACAAACAGGAGCATTTCTTAGTTACAGCAGCTGGAAACATATTAGTACTGTATATGAAGGATACTGAATCATTCAATTAAAAACCGCTGGTGGAACTTTAGTCAATTCCTCTCTCTCTCAGAGAAATGCGCTATCTCTGGGGTTTTTCAGAGCAACCAAAATTAAAATACCATCAGCCATCAAAAAAGAATTGCAACAACATATTATTTCAAATTGTAATATCTGTGACATCAGCAAAAATAGCATTTTATATCCATCAAACGAAAACATTAATTTAGTTTACAATACATCAGACATAATTGACAATAGACTATTTCAAGTAATTCATATTCTGGTGATATTTGTACTTCAATCTATAACGAATAAATTTAAACCACATTACTGTAAAACCGAAAGAAATATGATTATTTACACAAATGTATAAGACATTTTCGAGGAACAGGTAAAGACATAGGTCATAGACATAGGACATTGGTTCAAAGAACATTTTGTTAATGCCTGGTATAATGGTTCTGATTTCCTTGCCTCTCAAAACACATCATGTCAGGCAGTGAGCACGATCAGGTGCCCTCTAGGTTTCTACATTCAGATGTTGTCGTGATATTCCTCAAGTGCAGGTCTGCCTCTTGGCAGCAATTGAGCGATTTGTAATAGGGGTAGATGGCTGAATATCATGAGCCTTTTTGGTGCTATTCAAATATAACAAAGAGAAGGACAGCCTTAAAAATCCATGGTGATATGTAACAATGTATTCCATTTTTACTTTTAAGTGCAAAAAGGAGCGGCAGTGGCCTAGATGGGCTATTAATCCAGAGAGCCAGGTAACGTTCTGGGAACCCAGTTTTGAATCCTGCCATGGCAGATGGTGGAATTTGAATTCAACAAAGTATTTGGAATTGAGAATCTAATGATGACCATGAATCTATTGTCGACTGTTGGAAAAACCTGTCTGGTTCACTAATGTCAGATAATAAAGTGTGAAGCTGGATGAACATAGCAGGCCAAGCAGCATCTCAGGAGCACAAAAGCTGACATTTCGGGCATAGACCCTTCATCAGAGAGGGGCATGGGGTGAGGGTTCTGGAATAAATAGGGAGAGAGGGGGAGGCGGACCGAAGATGGAGAGAAAAGAAGATAGGTGGAGAGGAGAGAATAGGTGGGGTGGTAGGGAGGGGATAGGTCAGTCCAGGGAAGACAGACAGGTCAAGGAAGTGGGATGAGGTTAGTAGGTAGGAAATGGAGGTGCGGCTTGGGGTGGGAGGAAGGGATGGGTGAGAGGAAGAACCGGTTAGGGAGGCAGAGACAGGCTGGGCTGGTTTTGGGATGCAGTGGGTGGAGGGGAAGAGCTGGGCTGGTTGTGTGGTGCAGTGGGGGGAGGGGACGAACTGGGCTGATTTTGGGCTGCGGTGGGGGAAGGGGAGATTTTGAAGCTGGTGAAGTCCACATTGATACCATTGGGCTGCAGGGTTCCCAAGCGGAATATGAGTTGCTGTTCCTGCAACCTTCGGGTGGCATCATTGTGGCACTGCAGGAGGCCCATGATGGACATGTCGTCTGAGGAATGGGAGGGTGAGTTAAAATGGTTCGCGACTGGGAGGTGCAGTTGTTTATTGCGAACCGAGTGGAGGTGTTCTGCAAAGCGGTCCCCAAGCCTCTGCTTGGTTTCCCCAATGTAGAGGAAGCCACACCGGGTACAATGGATACAGTATACCACATTGGCAGATGTGCAGGTGAACCTCTGTTTAATATGGAAAGTCATCTTGGGGCCTGGGATAGGGGTGAGGGAGGAGGTGTGGGGGCAAGTGTAGCATTTCCTGCGGTTGCAGGGGAAGGTGCTGGGTGTGGTGGGGTTGCAGGGCAGTGTGGAGTGAACAAGGGAGTCATGGAGAGAGTGGTCTCTCGGGAAAGCAGACAAGGGTGGGGATGGAAAAATGTCTTGGGTGGTGGGGTCGGATTGTAAATGGTGGAAGTGTCGGAGGATGATGCATTGTATCTGGAGGTTGGTGGGGTGGTGTGTGAGAACAAGGGGGATCCTCTTGGACATTTGTGATGTGCGGGAGTAGAATGCCTCTTCGTGGGAGCAGATGCGGCGGAGGCGGAGGAATTGGGAATAGGGGATGGAATTTTTGCAAGAGGGTGGGTCCAAGTTCTTCAAGGACCGCAACTTTCCCCCCACAGTGGTCGAGAACGCACTTGACCGCGTCTCCCGCATCTCCCGCAACACATCCCTCACACCCCGCCCTTGCCACAACTGCCCGAAGAGGATCCCCCTCGTTCTCACACACCACCCCACCAACCTCCAAATACAACGCATCATCCTCCGACACTTCCGCCATCTACAATCCGACCCCACCACCCAAGACATTTTTCCATCCCCTCCCTTGTTTGCTTTCCAGAGAGACCACTCTCTCCATGACTCCCGTGTTCCTCCACACTGCCCTCCAACCCCACCACACCCAGCACCTTCCGCTGCAACCGCAGGAAATGCTACACTTGCCCCCACACCTCCTCCCTCACCCCTATCCCAGGCCCCAAGATGACTTTCCATGTTAAGCAGTGTTCACCTGTACTTCTGCCAATGTGGTATACTGTATCCATTGTACCTGGTATGGCTTCCTCTTCATTGGGGAAACCAAGCGGAGGCTTGGGGACCGCTTTGCAGAACACCTCCACTCAGTTCGCAATAAACAACTGCACCTCCCAGTCGCGAACCATTTCAACTCCCCCTCCCATTCTTCAGATGACATGTCCATCATGGGCCTCCTGCAGTGCCACAATGATGCCACCCGAAGGTTGCAGGAACAGCAACTCATATTCCGCTTGGGAACCCTGCAGCCCAATGGTATCAATGTGGATTTCACAAGCTTCAAAATCTCCCCTTCCCCCACCGCAGCCCAAAACCAGACCAGCCTGTCTCTGCCTCCCTAACCTGTTCTTCCTCTCACCCATCCCTTCCTCCCACCCCAAGCCGCACCTCCATTTCCTACCTACTAACCTCATCCCACCTCCTTGACCTGTCTGTCTTCCCTGGACTGACCTATCCCCTCCCTACCTCCCCACCTATACTCTCCCCTCCACCTATCTTCTTTTCTCTCCATCTTCTGTCCGCCTCCCCCTCTCTCCCTATTTATTCCAGAACCCTCACCCCATGCCCCTCTCTGATGAAGGGTCTGGGCCCGAAATGTCAGCTTTTGTGCTCCTGAGATGCTGCTTGGCCTGCTGTGCTCATCCAGCTTCACACTTTGTTATCTTGGATTCTGCAGCATCTGCACTTCCCATTATCACTGGTTCACTAATGTCCTTTAGGGAAGGAAACTGCTAACCTTACCTGGTCTGGCCTACATGTGGCTCCTAACCCACAGCAATGTGGCTGACTCTAAACTGCCCTCTGGGCAATTAGGGATGGGAAATAAATGTTGCCTGGACAGTGATGCCTTCATCCTGTGAATGAATAAAGAGGAAAAATAAACTTTATTGATCTTGCACGTTGTTTGTTTTAAATCATTTGGTATGAGCAGTGCCACACAGGAAAAATGCAACCAGCTGTGTTTAGGTGCCACTGATTGGTTATCTGTCCAATGATTGCAGAAAAACATGTAACAAGTGGCCTGAAAAGGACCTGCCTGCCTCATTTCTATAACTGTCTTTCCTTGGATGGGGTGCCCCTCTAATGGAAGAAACTGACACCAGCATGCAGCAAATCAATAAAGCTGAGCAGGTAAGCGGCAAGCATTTTGGTTGTCAAACCAGGTTCATTACACTGACAGCTGTTTCTAAAGAGTTAAGATATTTTTAGTTGTCTTTATCATCAAGTTTTGGCAGAATAGTAGTGATCCTTTTAGCTCCACATTAAATTCAAAGATTGCTGCCAGCTTCAAACCACCTGTTTCTTAATGACCTGTCGCACCTACCTACCACACCCCATGAATCTTGATTATTGAACTGATCAAGCATCCTTCCTTCCACTATATTTAAATGAACAAACAGTCAAGAAATGAGACCACCTAATAAGTGCCCATGATATCCTTTATCTTGTACTTTTAGCTGGAATGTTTAACTTTGTAACGATGGGATTGATATCTCTGTTAGAACAATCAAACAAAAATGTCATACAAATGCTAATATCACAACCAACAATTCTCTAGGAAAACATTATTTTAATGTTCTACAATCTATCATTAAAATGTCATGTCATTAAAAAGATTGATTTGTAATGCTGCTAGTTATGAAGACTTATTGCAATTGATTGCTAGAATAAAACAATGTATGAGCACAGAGAAAAAAAGTCAATCTAAGATAGAAACAGGAATGAATTATTTTGAACTAAATTTGCCACCAGTATTAAAACTTGGCCCAACTGCAACCAGAAGCACAGACGAAATAAAAGTGTGAGAAAGTTGAAATCGGAAAGATGATTTGCTTCGATAGATTCCCAAAATGATATTTGCTTGAACCAAGTGCTTGTAGGTTCACTGCCAGGAAGGATATTTCCACAGAAGGGATCTCATAGTGGAAAATGGATCTGGATGCTCTGATGGCTAAATAAATAGCCTACTATTTTCTAATTGATAGTTACTGATTAAAAATTACCAACACTCAGGGTGCAGCTTCCATGATGAATAAATGATTATGTATTTCTTATTAATTATGTTACAATTATTTATTTTGCAAACCCTGTAAAAAAAGTCTAGTTAAAGCACATTGTGAATCATCATGCCACTGCATGCTGCCAGGCTGATGATAATTTAGACACATATTTAGAAAGCTAAAGGTGTAGCTGTGAGATCATGATGGAACTGACAGTTATAACAGAGGAGGGTTGAAGATTTAGAAGTCACAAAATTTGCCTTCAATTAGCCTTCTAATTCACTTGAACCTTTAGCTAATTGACATCACCAATTATGTTTTATTAAGGATTTACTTTGTATGACTGACTTATAATATTATTTTTTAATTAACTAACACATTATAAAGTACAGCCGCATCGTTGATGGCCCTAAAAGAATATTCTGGAAAGCTGTCTAAACAATCTAGGGGCAAATGGATTTTATTAATGCAAAGGAGCTACTAAAACAATGCCTGTGTCTACCTGTCTTCATCAGCCGAACAGGGCTAATGAACATACAAGAATTAAAATATGCACACTAAAATACTTATAGGAGACGGCAGCATCCTTGAAAAGTACTTATAGTTTTCATGTCAGATGTTGAAATGTTTATTGGAAAGATCAATCCATCTGACTATCCTGGAAATGTATGCCAACACACTGCGCACTATTCTCTAGCCCCTTCAAAACACAGCACTCATGTTAGTCACTTTTTGCCAGAGGCTCATTTGAATTCCATTAAGCGACTTTCATAAATTAGAATTTGACTCTAATTAGTCCAGATGTCAACAGAACAAGTTTTGACTGTTGGCAAATGTCACTGGTTCATCTTGAAGTCAGTTGGGCACAATGTTTTTCCACATTTTGTCCATTGTGCCTCCAAGAGTCAAAAAATAAACCCACCAATATCAAGAGGTTAGAAATTCTGCAGTCGTTCACACTAACCCTGCTAGTCTTGAAAAACATTCCTACCACTAGGTCAACCATGGTAATGATATAAATAAGAGAGTATACAGAAATGGAAATCTCAGAACTGATGAATTCAAATTGTGCCAGTTGGGAGGAATTACTAATCAGTCAAGTGATTTGTGAGTCCATGTTGGAACAAGGCACTTAAATCATTTTTTCTTTGTTTTGTATTCTGCAGTTCTTTTTAAGTCACTGAGGAACCATGGCAAGGAAATGTGTTGCAGATGATTATTTATTGTTTGAAAGGAAGGTTGTTATTTTAAAATCTTTTCGTACCTGAGTTAGAACTAAATTTAGTGCAAACTATTCCAGAAAAATATATTGTATTGTACTTCTATACCCCTTTTGCATTGGAGGAACAATTATAGACCATCTAATTTACTAACTCAGTTGGAACCACTTGCTATTTTCAATCAAAAATATGCTACTTTGCTCATTTATTCTTGTTTTTTAACTTGCCCTGACTGTCAATCTGCGTTGACAGGCCATCGTCACAATACAAGGCAGTCACAATTTCATCTCCATGCCTCTGCCAAAACATATCCAATGTAATAAGTGCCAAATATAAAAAAAGGAATGAAACTCATTTGTTTTATGAATTTTTTTGGTACTTTGGTTTAATTTTGTGGATTATACTTCATTTTGAACAAATTTCTGGTGAATCAAGTATTACTTTGTGAATGTTGTTTGCTTCCTACAACCCTAAAACAATAATTTGGACTTACAGGAGATAGCAAGGACTGCCCGTGATGGAATTTGGCATCAATAAAATATCGAGCTGGAGAAGCACATCAGGTCGGACATATTCAGAGGAGCAAGAAAGTCAATGTTTCATGCCTGGTCCCTTCCTCAGGACTCATACAGCACTTTTCAGATAGTATAGGTTTCATAGGCAAAACTTGGAACCTCAGGACTCAGACATGACAAATTTTGGATTATCCTAGATTTTCAACAATAAAATCAGATAGCCTATCCTAGACCAATGTCAGTGAATACGAGATATATACATAAATTATGAATCAGATTGAAGAATATTGTAGATATAAGATTTAACAGAGCTCCATTTCATTTTTGTAGTAATTCCACTTTCTTGGTGACAGCCAATGAATTGTTCTTCCATCTTGTAGTGCCAGTCATGTGTAAGATTGCATATTTGCCATGATTGCAATGGCAGAAAATACAGCAAGTCACAATAAACATCAGAGCATTGACATGATATGGATATAACAACAGCATCAACATTGCTCGGGTAAAAATTGGTCAAATAGCTTGTACCAGGCTGGGATCGGTCAGGCGGGGTCAAGAGTCGATCTGGTCATCTCAGTTGGGGGTACTAGTTCAGTGTGTCATTGAGAAAAAGGCAATAAAACCGATAACTAGTCCTGTGTGCCACCAGGAACTGGTGCATGACTGAATTGACTTGGTTTTGTTTTGAATTTTATTTAAGTGAAAATCAACCACATATTAACAAAAATGTCTTGTTTCTGGGCAATTCTGGCTTCCAGGCTGTCAGTTTGGATGTCCAAAATATTCCAATAAACTTCATTGAGCATTATTAAACAAAATTTGACACTGAGCCAAATAGAGCTATACTCGGAGAGGGCAATTAAAGCTTAGTAAAACAGGCTGATTTTGAACAAAGTCTTTACTGATGATATCAAGGGATACAGAGATAATTTGGGAAAGTGGTGTTGAGATGGATGATTAGCCACGATCTAGTTGAATGATGCAGCAAGCTGGATACGCTGGTCGGCCTAATCTTGTTCCTGTGTCTTAAAGGAGAAGAAAGAGGCCCAGAGGTTTAAGGAAGGAATTCTGGGGGATGGTATGTAGACAGGTATAGTCAAGGCAGCTAATGCTGGAGCAAATACATCAGGGATAACCAAGAAACCAGAATTCAATGAGCGCAGAATTGTCAGAAGTCCCTTGGGTCAAGAAGGTGATAGAGAGATACAAAATCGTTAAGTTAATTTTCAGACGTAGGCTGTCAATTACCCAGCACTTCGCAGGTAGAAGTTTACAAAAAAATGTGTATACACTCATAGACAAAAATCACTTCCACGGTGCCCTGATCAATTAACATTGCCTTGGAGCTGAATTATGGCAAAGCAAAGGTCCTTTCCTTTGCTTTGATTGAGTGCTCCCTTTGATTTGAATTCTTAGGGAGCAATGATATCAATATTTCGTTGGACACATCATACCTTTCATTGCCCTGAAGTTCATTTTTATTTATTTATTTATTCATTCCTTATTTTAATAAAGTCAAGTTTGTGAACCTGTTTTGCTATAGTTGAGAACAATTCCATTTACAGTGACAAGTAGCACATGAAGTATAAGTGGCAGACGTTGACTGACTTGTTATGAATAGAAGTGATTTTGCAACACATGATTTCATAAGATCGTAAGACCATAAGACATAGGAGCAGAAATTAGGCCATTTGGCCCATCAAATCTACTCTGCCATTCAAGCATGGCTGATAAGTTCCTCAACCCCATTCTGCTGCCTTTTCCTTTAACCCTTGATCCCCTTGTTAAACAAGAGCCTATCTATCTCAGTATTAAATGTATTCAAAGACCTGGCGTCCACAGCCTTCTGTGGCAGTGAATTCCATAGATCAACCACTCTCTGACTGAAGAAGTTTCTCCTTATCTCCATTCTAGGTGATCTTCCTTTTACTCTAAGGTTGTGCCCTCGAGCCCTAGACTCTCCTACCTTCCCACTGTCTACTCTCTCCAGGCCATTTGGTATTCTGGAAGCTTCAATTAGATCCCCTTTCATCCTTCTAAACTCCAACGAGTACAGTCCCAGAGTCCTCAAATGTTCCTCATACGTTAAGAGGCTTCGCAGTTGGTTCCGTAGGCAGGTACTAAGGAAGGTGATGTGGCTGTAGTACCTGGTTTGCTTAAGGACGTGGTCGATCAGTTTCAAGGCCGAAGAGATTACGAGAGATTTGCAGTTGGAGAGAGATCCACTGAGGTTTTTCCAGAGGGAGGAGGGTAACTTCTTCAGGGAGGGCATCCTTAGAAGAGGCTTTGCAGCCTCTGAAGAAGAGTCTAGGCCCGAAACATCAGCTTTCCTGCTCTTACGATGCTGCTTGGCCTGCTGTGTTCATCCAGCTCTATACTTTGTTACCTCCTATGTTAAGCTTTCCATTCCTGGGACCATTCTCGTGAACCGCCTCTGAACCCGCTCCAGGACCGGTACATCCTTTCTGAGATATGGACCCAAAGCTGCAGATAATACTCCAAATATGGCCTGACCAGAGCCTTATAAAGCTCCAATAATACATCCCTGCTTTTGTATTTAACTCCTCTCAAAATAAATGCCAACATTGCATTTGCCTCCCTAACTACTGACTCAACCCGCAAGTTTAACTGGAGAGAATCCTGGAGTAGAACTCCCAAGCTTCTTTGCACTTCAGCATTCTGAATTTTCTTCCCATTTAGAAAATAGTCCATGCTTTTATTCTTCTTACGAAAGTGCATGACCTCACACTTTCCCACATTGTACCCATCTACCACTTCTTTGCCCACTCTCCTAACCCTGTTCAAATCCTTCAGCAGCTTCGCCGCCTCCTCAATGCTACCTGTCTCTCCACCAATCTTTGTAGTTCACTGATGTCACATTTTGTCTTACTTGTACAGCTGGAGGAGAACCGGATCATTCTTAATCTTAATGGGGAAAATATTAAGGACATAATGATCGATCATTAGAACAAAACCATGCTTTGAAGGTGTTAAGTAGGTGAGGCTGGGAGCCAGCAATGTTCTATCACTTCAATTTTCCCTGGAAAATTGTATTGTTGCTCTCATCGTTGTGCTCATGCATAAATTAAAGGGCCATTTCTCTGCCTACAAGGGGAAATTGCCATGAAACTTGCCTGGTGGAAAATCAGTTAGTCACAAAGCAACAGCTCAATTATGTGCAGTGTAAGAATGTTAATGCTGCTCTGAACGATGGGTGAAGTGCTCATCTAGATTGGGAGAGCAGTTATAATATGAATACGTCTCAAACTCCTATTGATCATGATTTGTGTAGGGCACCCTTCGAAGCAGCAAAGTTATTTTAAAGACTGAGGAGGCAATTAAAAATAAGTGCTCAACAACAACAAATAGCACTAATTTAGCATTCTCCAGGTAGCAAATTGTTCCAAGCTATTTCACATGAGCATTATCAGATCTAAACTAACTGCTCAGCTCAATGAGAGGTAACCACATTTGACAGTCAACTTTGAACTTAGAAGAATGGAACCTGACTGAAAATGTTGTGATTCAGAGGTGAAAAGTTCTAACAATTGTGCAAAGCTGACAACTTCAGCACAAGATCAAAGAACTGAACCAAAGAATGGTTACAGTGCATAGAAACTATTTGGCCCATCATATTTGTTCTGACTTTCTGAAATCCATTCACCCATCTTTTTCCATAACCATTCTTCCTTTTCAGGTAAACAGTTCTCTGTTGAATTCCTTGATTGAACCTGACTCTAATACATTCTCTAACAGTACATTTCAGATACCAACCTCTCACTATGTGAGAAAAAGGCTTTCTTCAGAGCACCATTGTATCTTTTATCAACTGCCTTCCATCTGTGCCCTCTGGCTCTCAATCGTCCTATGATAAGAACAGTTTCTCTCAAACTACTCAGTCCAGAACCGTCATGATTTTGATACCCATTACTTTCCACTATTCTAGAGGAACTATCTAGTCAGATCCATCCTCTTGGGTTATTCATTCTTTAGCACCTGGGGTAATGTCTGTATCAAAGTACTCATTCTGCCTGTTTGCAGTAAAACAAAGCTACAGCTTCAGTCTAATCCTCTACTCCACATCAAGATAAATATAGCTTTTATAAATATTAAGCTTATAAATATTCTATGCATATTCTTGATTTGTAGTAGCTGTTTTTGTTGGAGTTAGTGACTATAGTGAGGCTGAAATTTTCTACCAGTAGATTGTTTTACTTCTGGTCAAAAATCAGAATTGAGAAAGAAGATCAGAAAATATTTTAAAATGGTTTAATCACAATAACCCACCTTTGCTTAATATTGCATTCAAAATCATGCCTTTAATCTGTAGCCTAAGCTGGAAAAGCACTTGGGTCCAATTTCAGTTAAAATCACACAGCAGGAATGGATTTGGAGCAGAAGTTAAGTCAATACATGGTCAATTACTTTCTTCGACTGAAGTTATGTTGGATGGGATATACAATGGACATTCAATGTAAATCTGCCATGGGTTGATTCGATTAAAACTGAGGTTTTGCTCTGGTTGTATTGGGACACAGAAACCATGTTGGATGGGTTAAACTCTCTGAATGAAGGAATAGAAACATCATTAATGGAGACTACAGGGGTTTACTCAGGTCCAATGATCTCAAAAGATAACCAGAGAAATATTTTCCAATAATTGCTCTCTCTTGTACCAAACAGTGTTAGTGCACAGTTAGGTTTGATTGGTGTCTTGTTAGTGGAACTCCTATAGTGTAGTCAATCCAGCAGCAGAGTTATAATCCTCTGATATGTTTCATAAAGTGTCAAGATCAACCAAAAGTACCTCAATCTGCTTCAGGGCTTTCAAGATTTGTGCCACATCAAGGTAATTCATTTTTCCCCTAACCTTCAGAGGGGAACAGCAGTGGCCTTATCCTTGTACAAATCCAAGGGCAAGGAATATAGACAAGCAGGCAAAACAACAAGAAAATGAATTTAATGGAAAGAAAATAGAGGTTGTGGAGCCACAAGGCTGGATTTTACATGTACCCCACAGGGTGTGTTTTCATATAAGACCATAAGACATAGAAGCAGAATTAGGCTATTCAACCCATTGTGCCTGTTTCACCATTTGACCTGGCTGATATGTTTTTCAATCCGCTTCTCCTGCCTTCTCCATGTAATCCTTGATTCACAGACTAATCAGGACCTTTCTATGTCTGTCTTAGTCCATGATTTTGCCACCGAAGGCTGTGCAGGCCATGAGTTCTGCAGGTTGACCAGCCTCTAGATGAAGAAATTCTTACTTATCTCACATCTAAAGGGCCGTTCCCTCATTCTGAGATTGTGCTTTTGGCCCAAGTCTCTCCTACTATGAACAGGCCAATTTTTACAAGATAATTCATTTGTACAGAAGACATTTATAGCCCCTGCTGCAGATTTTTTTTTAAGGATACCTTGAGATATGTGCAGATATCGACAAATACAGTTTCCAGTAAAGCATTAAGGAATGCCACTAATGGAGTAATTATTAACAGCCCTGACTATTTGTTTATCTTTAAAATGAGACATCACACATTTCTCAGCAATGGTGAAATGTTAGATCATACCTAATTCCCTTCTCTATTTCTAAAGTAATAAACCTAAAATTAAATACAGCTTAGAAGCCCTAAGTTGACTCCTTTGGCCAATTAGGTTGCATATAATTGTCGCTGCATAGTGTACATTTCAGTCAATACTGTATTTTGAAGCAAAAGTTACATGAAATTCCTCAATTTCCCTCTGCCTTGATAGCTGCAGATCAGATCTGGTGCCCCATTGCTAAATGATATTTTGATTCTGCCAAAATATTTGAGGTCAACAAAACTTAATAAGACTGGCAGGCACTATCACCAACATTGGTACACCGTGGAGGGTTCACAAGTTGCAATATGTAATGTGCAGAGGAGAGTACTCACTGTAATTTTTTTTCCATTATGATAAATTGGTACCCCTTATAGGAGAATCATATAAGAGTCACCTAAATTCAGGGACTTTGTTGGGATCCACTTCAGCTGAACTTGCGACTTGGATGTTGGGATGTTTCTAGCACTAGATCACTCAGTGCTCAGCAGGTTATTCCAATGGATGATACAATCTCACTGGTCTGATTTATTTTAAATATCAGAAGCTGCTACCACTTTTCTGTAGGCAACTTCCACTCACTTTTGTTGATTCAGTTCCCAAATCCATTCTAGTTGCTGCCCTTGTTGATCTATACTACCTGTAACTGAACTACACCCAGGCCTGTGTCTTCATAATAAGATTTATGTGCATGGGAGTGCCATCATCTACTTTGTGGCTGATAATTATATCCTGATACTCAAAACTGATAAATTCCTTCTTTCTCATAAGTGATGATGTGGAGGTGCTGGTGTTGTTCTGGGGTGGACAAAGTCAGAAGTCACACAATGCCAGGTTATAGTCCAGCAGGTTTATTTGAAATCACAAGCTTTCAGAGCTGCTCTGAAAGCGTGTAATTTCAAAATAAACCTATTGGAATATAACCTGGTGTTGTATGACTTCTGATTTTGTCATATTAGTGAGGTGTTTGAATTACTGACCTGAAGACCCTTACGTTATAATCCTGGCAACTAGATTGAAATTGTGCCTGTCTGTGCCTTCCAATATTGTGCTGAACTGTGAGAGGGAACATATTACATGGGATAGATACGTGAAAACATGAGGTGGGTGCATCTCATTTGCAGATATCAATTTTAGAACCTTAAATGAAGTTTGAGTTACAATAATTAGCAATTCAGGCCAACAATGTAAGCTAAACTCAGATTTTGAAATAAGTTTCTTTTTTGAATTAGCGCAGTGCACACATAGCATCAAACTAAGGCCCAAAACGAAGCTAAACTCCAATTGATACTATTTGCTTCAAAGTACGATTACCAGTTGATCAATTTCTTTTTCCTGAAGATTTAGATGATTTAATAAAACATGCAATTCAGTAATAATTTGTTACAAACAATAAAACAAGTTTCAAAATCATTACATACAGTTGTGCTAAATTAATTCTGAATATTAGGTAATACAAATGATTCAGAATGAAAGCTTTGCCTTGAGCTGTCAGTTTGAAACATGATATCTGCCCTTCAAAATGCACTATAGTACTTCAAAGTAGACTGGATATGCCACAAAAGTCTTTACTACTTGCATGGGTAGACTGTGAACTACCAAAGCCAACCGGGCTACTACCTGGACGTATATTGAATTCTTAATAACTCAGTGTGGAATGGCAAAAACGTTAGTGGCTTGAATTCTGTTAACAATACCGAGCCTTGTCAGATGAATGATCTGTAACAGCATGTTATAAACACTTCTTGCCAGCAGCAAAACAGTAAACTGGTATATCAACAATTATGAAAAAAAATGTACACAAGACATGCATTGAAATATTTTACAGGTTAAAGAATCAGTTCAATGTGTCTTTCTTGTCCTTATCAAAAATAATATCTCCAAACCTGGCCTTTCCACTCCAAAGGGAGTCTATCTGATATTTGGGCTACAAGTGATGTTATGTGAATAAAATGTTTCACTGGTATGTCATTTCGTCACAGTTTGCATTGTTTCACATTAAGGCTATCAGGTAAAGTCAGACTTCAGTTGCACTGGGCCATCACTGTCGAACTGAACTGCCTTTATCAGCAATGGCTGTATTCATAGCGCTCTCATCTCCAGCCAGAAGGTTGAATGTTCAAAGCCCACTTCACAGAGAATGGTACTGTACGGTTGATGGCCTGTTTTTTCAGAATAGGCACTAAATCAAGGTCCTAACTGACCTTTCAAGTGAGAGAGAAAGATCCCACGGTACAATTTTGAAGAGTGGTGAAATTATATAGTCATAAGGCACAGGAGATGCCCTTCAGTCTATTGAGTTTGCGCCGTCCTATCTACACTAATTCCACTTTGCTGAACTTGGCCCATATAACATTTCAAGTGCTCATCAATATTCTTGCTAAAAGTTGCATAAACTCCTGCTTCTGCTGCTCTCCCAGGTAGTGCAATCACAATTCCTACCACCCTCTGGGTGAATGCTTATTTTTCTCAATTTCCATCTAAACCATCTGCTCTTCACCTGAAAACTACGCTCCCTCATTAATGATCCTTCAGCTAAGGGGAACAGCTGCTTCTGATCCACCATGTCCATGCCCCTCATAATCTTATAGTCCTCAATCAGGTGCTCCCTCAGTCTTCTCTGCTTTAAAGGAAACAACCTGAGTCTATCCAGGATAGCAAGAACTGCTGGAGTCAGAGATGACAAAGGCTGCTGCTGGAGGAACACCACAGGCGGCATCAGAGGAAAAAGAAAGCTGATGTTTCGGGCCAGGACCCTCGTGGATCCTTTGAGATTATCTGGCCTCTTTTCACAGCTAAAATGCTTCAGCCTAGCAATAGCCTATTGAAGCTCCTCTGCAACCCCTCCCACTGCAATCACATTCGTCCTATAGTTTGGTGACCAGAATTGCTCACAAATTGCATTGTGGCCTAACTAAAGTCTTGTACAGCTCTAACATAACATCCTGCTGTTACAACCTATGCCACGGCTAGTAAACTTATAATCAATATGCCTTCTTAACTACCCTGTTCCTCTGTCCTACCACCTTCAGGGAACTGTGGGCAAACACACAAAGATCCCTGTGCTCCTCTGAGCTTCCTAGTGTCCTGCCATTCATTGAGCACTGCTTGTCCTATTGCTTCTTCCAAAGTGCATCACCTCAAACTTATTAGGGTTAAATTCCATCTACCAATGAACTGCCCATCTGAGCAACTCAGGTATATCTTTCTGCTACCTAAGACCTCCTTCACTATTAACCACGCAGACAACGTTCTTGTCATCTGCAAACTTACTTATCATCCTCCCCACATTCTCATCTATATTTTAAAAATATATTATGAACATTAAGCGTACACTACTGCACACCGGCCTCCAGTCACACAAACAGCCTTCTACCACCACCCTTTGTTGCCTATCACTTAAGCTAATTTTGGATTCAGCTTCACAGATACCCTGGATCCCATTTGCTTTTGCCTTCCTTATCAGCCTCCCACGTGTCAAAGGTTCTGCTGAAATCCATATAAACTACATCAACTGCAAAATTTCCTGATGACCGGGCTAACACTTATCCTGCAATCCATATCACACAACTGATTACCTCGCTATGTCATATTGCAGTTTGTGGGAGATGGCTGTGTACAAATTGCTGCCATATTTTCTGCATTGCAACAGCTCAGATGTGTTTTGGGATGTCCTGTAGTCAGGAAAGGCAGCATATCAATTAAATCCCTTTTTCTGTCAAATGAATTTTTGAAATGTGTTAGTCCACAATGCACAAATGTAATGATATTATTGATAAAACTGCTTGCATCAGATCAAAATAACATTATTAACAATTATGTGAAAGTATAACATTTGTGTTCAGCAGACTGAGGGGTGTTACAGTTGTGGATTTGTGTTCAAAGATCCAGATGACGGAGATCAATGAGTAGCAAAAATAGCCTCTTTACTGTACATTCACAGCAATATGATGTGAAAATAGAATCCCAGATTCATAGCTCGAAAGCGGGTCTCTTTTATTCATAGTTTGTGCATACATCAACATTTTAACATTTGAGTGGGAAGTAATGGCTATTGTGTAAAAAAACTGTCCTGCAGGATATCGGAAATTGTTTAGATACTTGCGAAGTGTTAACGGTTGTTCCAAAGAGATTACAGTGTCTGTCCGGTTTGTCCTTGCATAATTCAAATTAGAATGTTGGTAAAAATGTATCTGTGTGTTAAATAAAAGTTTTGGATTTCTATCAGTCTCGGCTGTCTGTGACTTTTGTTTACTATTACCTATTCATTCAGTTTCACTGTCATGCCTATCATAGTGGTGCAGTCAGTTTCATTCATGCTTTCATTCATTCAAAGTCACACAGTTCTGGACATAGCACTGGAAGTTTTATTAGGAGGTTAAAAGTTGCTTATATACACAGCATTGAATAAAAGTATTGAATAAAAACTTGAGGCAAGATAAATCCTGTCACCTACAAATCATAATACGTTTAATCTAATACAAGAAAGCCTGCAAGGAAGTGGCATTTCCCTTTTAAAGAAGAGAGCTAAGCCAATTGTTATTTTTGATGATTCTTGGAGCCACGTTGGCTTGAATGGAGTTTAGAGGAAGGGGGCTGGGGATCGCATCTGTTCAAGGCTAGGTTTTAATATGAGAAGCATTACTTTTGGTATGGAAGTGAAAAAATGTTTTATCCTGTGATATTTTTGTGGCTTAGTTAAATGTAGCTGTTTACACAGTGCGTTATGCATGACTGCACTTGTAAGTAGAATGTAACCTGATACGATAATCTGCTTCTGAGTCAGTCTGAATGGACTGGTTAGTATTCATAAGTCTGTAGTAAATATTACATGCCATAATGAACAGTGATACAATCACAAATAATTATTAATGGATGTGAATTATGATATATCAGTCCCCCCTTTGATTCTGCCGAGACCGCTCACAGTGGATCACCCAATAACCATAGAGATACCACAGGCATCTCTTAGATGTTGGAGGAGACTGCGGGAATATAACTTGTAGTTTGGGAAGGCTCACGTTAACAGCTTGTTGGCAGCCACACTTTAAAAAGGAGAGAAAACAATAAAAATGACTAGAACAACAATGATGGTCATCGTGAGTCCCTGCACGATGGTGTTCCTAAGAACCCCAACCATCCTGATGTCCAGCTTCACACAGAAGAAGGAGGTGGTTGTCAGATTTTTTTCAACATCCTTCCTAATATGGTTGGCCAGATTGATAATACTCTGAGTTGTCTGGGATGTAAGTGCAACATTCGGAGCCAACCAGGGCACAGGTGCTCCCTTTCTTGGTGAGAATAAAATCTAGAGCCATCTCGTTCTGGATCGTTACTGAGATAGTAGGAATTGCCAATGCTGGAGAATCAGGCTCTGAATTGTCAATGTGCGAATAACAACTATCTCATTGTTTGCTCTGCTGAGGGCAGAGGATGTGTCATTGCCCATCTATTCCAGCATTGAAATCAGAGTTATGGCTTCTCTAGCCAACTTGAATGTGCCTTAGAAAAGAAATGCATGGCAGAGAAATGCTGGGTCTCCGAAATGGTTCTTTTGCGTCTCAAGCTGGGCAATTTAGCAGAGTGATATATATGTAGGACCTCATACCCGAGGTAGCATGAACCTTGCCAATAGGTAGGGACTAATGGGTGAACTTTAAGACTACAGATGAAGTGAGTGCCATTTATAAAGGGTGTAGTTGGCATTAATCTCAGGGTGTCATTGCATTGCGGGGTGCCTCTTCTGGTACTGTTTAGCAGACTGGGTGAAGTTGTGACATTAAAGTACTGAGAGCAATTGCTCTGTTCTGTCTCTGGGCCCTGTTTTGGAGAGTTGACAAGACATGCAGACCGTCATGGTCTTCCCTGGCCCGAGGTATTAGTGTTGGTCAGGACTGGAGGATTGTGCCCATAACTGGGCTGGTACAATCCGGAGGACAGGGTCAAGGGACAGTTAGCAACCTCCAGGTTTTAACACTAGAGTTTTGATGAACGTACTATTATGCTATCTTGGAATCAGTAAAGGAAATAGGGCAGAGTGGGATCCCTTCTTTGGAGTGAGTGGGAATGTGGGAGCAGAGCCAGCATTTGGACAGATTGAGGTCCTGGCCATGAGTGTTGGACATATGGAGGTAAGTGTTAACATGCAATTCTGAATAACCTGATGGCATAAAGGCTGTAATATCCAGAAGTGAGAAAAGGATCGTAGATGCCATCTCTGTCTCAGCTTCTTCTGTTTCACAAGATGTCCGTTTGATATGGAAGGTGTGAATCCAGGCTTTCTTCCTTGGACCTTGACAGCTGACTGAGTGATCAGTAGTACTTGGTATGGTCCCTCCCACTTTGCATCCAACCATTCCTTGTGGACATTCCTCACAAGTACCCACCCACCTGGTGCGATAATGTGCCCTCCCTCTGGTGGGTCTGTCCAGGTGGCCAATACCTGTGAGGAAGCAAAACTCACAGCATCGGTTAGTGCCTGACAATAGGTCAATAGGGCATCGCTCATGAGATGACAGTCGGTCCTCCTTCAGTCTATTGTCCTGGGTCGGGACATTGGCCTGCCTGTCACTATCTCAAATGGGCTCAGGCCTGTGATTTTGTTGGGGGTAGCTCTGGCACTATACCAGACTATTGGTAAAGCTTGGGGCCAGGGCAATCCTTCCTGGTGGTACTTAGCCAGCAGCTGTTTCATGGTCTGATTCATCCTTTCCACCTGCCCTGATGATTGAGGATGATAGGGACAGTGAAGATTCCAAATGATTCTCAACAACTGGCAGGCTTCCTGACTCACTGTTCCTGTGAAATGGGTCCCCTGATCTGAGTCGAGGCTGGTGGGTAACCCCTACCAGGGTGTGTAGTCTCTACACAGTAACTTGACTGTGGCCTTTCTTGTGGGTGTAGCTTCTACCCATCTAAAAAAACCTACCCATAATTACCAGGACGCCTGAGTGTCCCTGACAGTGTGGAAGTGAGAAATAATTGACCTGCAAGTACTGGAACGGCCTCGGGGACACTGGTGGTTCTAGCTGGGGATTTGCACTCTCGTCTCTAGGTTGTTTTTCTGGCAGGTGAGACAGCGGTCCACTATCACCTGAGCATAATTGTTAAAGCCTCGTCCCCACCGGCTACACAGGGACCAGGCTGTCATCTTGTTCCAGCCCAAAATTTGGATTTGTTGTTTCTGATTTGGCAACAGAGCAGTGGGTGCAATTGGTCGATTAGATTCCCAGTGCCTCCAAATTCCATCTTTGCATAACCTATGCCCATTTTCAATCCATTTCCATTTTTTCTTTCAGGACCATTCACTTTGTATTGTTTGCAGATTTTGATTCGTTGTCCCAGTGTCGAGGTGGCAGACATGCTCCTGGGGTTTGTGACAAGAGTGATTGGAGACAGCCCTTTTGATCTGCCAGGGCATTG
Organism: Stegostoma tigrinum; assembly: GCF_030684315.1. NCBI lineage: Eukaryota > Metazoa > Chordata > Chondrichthyes > Orectolobiformes > Stegostomatidae > Stegostoma > Stegostoma tigrinum. Next base: position 47,703,657 of record NC_081357.1, on the reverse strand, counting down.
CTCTGGGCTTCTACAGTGTTGTCCTTGGTATGTGCTTTACATTTTAATATGGCCACATCTTTGGATAGCTGGACAGCCTCTAACAGGTTGTTGACTTCAATTCCATTCCTGATAGGGGTGCCTACAGCAGTCAGGAATCCGTGCTGCTTCCTTAGCTGGACAAAGCCGTGGGCAACTCCAAAACCATAGTGAGAGTCTTAGTAGATATTGACAGGTTGATCCTCTGCTGCTCTGCAGGGTCGGGCAAGGGATTGCGGATAGGCTGCCCAATGTTATGACTGTGTGGAGTGTCACAACGTCCGGCTTTCCTTATACCATTGTCTACAAACGGAGACCAGTCAATGTAATGGATGATGCCTGGGTTTTGCAAAACCTCATCCATCATTCAGTTATTGTCCTCCAATTCCTGCATGATGTCAGTGCAGTTGTGGTCATTTTCCTCTCCTTCTGTCAGTGAAGACAACAGTGTGGCTGGATTGACTGGGCTTTCGTGAATTATATATAGCTTAGGAGCTTCTAGGACTGCCATCCACCGGGTTCACCGTGAAGCATTCACCTGGGATACTCTGTTCAGTGACAGGAAAGTGTGCAGACCATGCAGGCATTTAACCATTAACTTCTGATCCAATACCAGACTCATTGTGACTTCCATCGCCATTCACGTAGCTTGTACTGCTCTCAAAAAGCCCTCCCACCCGAGGGTACATTGCCCAGTTACCCTGAATAGTATCTGACAGGTCTTAGTCTGCCCCCATGTTTCTGAGCCAGTACTGCTGCCATGTATCAAACGTTCTCGTGCACAAACAATGTGAGGGGTTTTCCATTGTTAGGGATCCCCAGTGCCAGTGCGGAACAAAGTGCTTTTTTCAGATCTTGGAAGGCTTCTTCCTGTTCCTGTGTCAACCCAATTTGTTCCTTCGCATCCCATTTTCCCTTTGGGATGTCTGTCAGGGGCTGGGCCAGTTGGGTATATGAGTCAACCCAGGACCAGTTAAAATGACATAAACCCAGGAAGGCCGGCAATTGTTGAGAAGTTGTAGGCTGTTTGGTGGCTTGTGTGGCTGCAGCTCGACTCTGGGTGATCTCCCTCTTCCCGTGGGAAATTTTCTGCCTCAGGTAAGATATTTGAGCCTTTTCAACACTAGCCTTATGGCCTTTTTGTTTCAGATGATTTCAGAGAGCTTTAAGATCTATCTCGTGCCATCTTTCTGTTTCGTCTGCTACCAGTATATCATCTATGTATTGGATGATAACTGACTCGGTTGGTGGTATTTAGCAGAGGTAATTTTGTAAAATGGTATACACTTGGGCTATTGTGGAATCCCTGTGGGAGTCAGGTTGATGTGTATTGTTGTTGATGTACAGTAAAGGCAAACCACGACTGCTCTTCAGGCGCTAGGGGGACTGACCAGAAGCCATGAGACATATCTATAACTGAAAACCACTGGTGGTCTGCTGTTAAGGCACTAAATATAGTAGAGGGGTTGGCTGATGGGTCCTTTTGATTGATGCACTGATTAGCCTTTCTATAGTCTGCAGACTGTCTCCATTCCCTATTTGCCTTCCGCACGGGCCACACTGGGCTGTTAGAGGTGCTGTGCATTTTTACCAGAATTCCCCTTTCCTCTGGTCTTTGAATTATCAGGAGGATTCCTGTCATCGACATCGAGCTGATGGGATATTGTTTGGTGCAAGGTGGGGGTATCCCTGTCAAGGTTACTGGTTCCGTTTGTAGTAACCCGTGGTCATCCTTGTCATTAGCCCAGATGGGATGGTTTTTTAATTCTTCCCTCTGCAGGCTTCTAATGGACCACATCATTTGTCAAACCTCAATGTGTAAGCATGAATTTAATTGGGTGAGGATATCCATTCCGAGGAGTGGCTGGGGTATACACATCGGTTATCAGTTTGTGGGGGCCGAATGCAATGTGCTTGGGTTTAGTTATTTTAATTTCAATTCTGTCAGCTCACGTTCCATAGGCTGTCCTTACTGCCCTGTGTAGCAGGAATTTAGTTTCATGTTTCAAGGGTAGACATGTTAATTCTGCCCCTGTATCCAAGAGACACTCAATGTCTAGCGTGCCCACCTTCATGGTCAAATGCAGTTCATCTCCCCTCTACTGGCATAAAGCCAGTAAGAACATGCAGGGGCGAGTGCTACTCCAGTTCCTTGTCATGTTCAGCAGTTCCTGCTGCTGTTGGATGGACAGCAATTAAACTATTCTAGGAGAACGAGATTACTCCTTGCCATCGGGGTCTCTCTTTCCTTATGGACCCTTCAGGGAGCTCTGCCCTTACCCCTTTGCCAGCATTTCTTAGAAAAGTGACCTTCCTTCCCACAGCTGTAACACTTCCAAGGGCATCTGTCTTGAGTTTTTCCAGGGCTACCGGGGGTCTGTCCAATTGTCCTGTCTGTAGGACTCACAGCTGGCCTCTCATACCCAAGTCGTGCTGATGGGCTCGGTCAACCAGTTCATAGTATTTGGTCTCCGTTTGGTCCCAATCTGGCCTAGCGAGCTTCAGCATTGTAGTGAGCTCCGGTGTAAGTCTGGCTACAAAAGCAGATTTCAGTGGGCTGTAGCCACAGCTTTCAAAATCCCTATTATCTTTCACATTTGGGACCCTTGCACATTCCTTCCAGATTGTCTTAAACTTTTCCTCATATTCCAGAACTTCCTCAGTGGCCTTTTGACAGTAGGCAACGACCTTTGTCCAATCACTGTTAGGTGGACTATATCCCTGTCGCCACTGTTTTATTGCTGTCCAGCCAGCTTACAGCCCTGCTCGTATTCCTTGAGGGCACCTTTAACTGGCTCATGGAGATGGGGTCCTTCTGTTTTGGTAACTATTACAGTAAGAATGTATACCCCATCCCAGGGATGGAGCAGGTACCTTCCCTGTAATTGGTCTAGGCTTTCCCAAGTTTTCATGGCTCTTTTTTGGGTGAGGCATTTCTTTAGATCACCTGTCAATGTTTTCAGGGGTCACAGGTAAATGTACAATGTGCTTTTCAGTCTGCCTTACTGGAACATCCACCTCCTGGCCGTCCTCTAATTTTTGCCTCACCATTTTCCTAATTTTTACTTTTTTGGTCATAAAAATGGTGTTGGGAGTATATAGTCCTTATCACTGTCACTGCTAGTGGATTCCTTAGTCACGAGATCTATAGTCTTATTTCACTTAACTACTCCCTGAATGTGGCGGGTGTTTGGGTATAGATTCTGTATTGGTTTGGGAATTGGGGAGCAAACTGTCAAGGTTGTCAGTTCATCTTTCAGTTTTTATTCTATTTTACAAGCTCCTGCTTTTTAAATTCAACTTCCTCCCATTTGGATCTTTCTTTCTGTAGCTGTTTGTGCATTGCTTTTATTTGACCTATAAGATTATTTACTTCTCGATCCTGGGCTGACTGGGTCATGATTTCATTACTTTGGCAGAGTTGTGCCATCAATGTAAGGGACCATTTAACCCTGTCCTTCTTCTTCCACCAGGTGGCTTCTCCCCAAACCCATTTCATGTCCTCCAGGGACCACTGTCCTTTTGGAACATTACATTTCAGTTCGATTCTAGTTGTCTCCTAATGAAAATTGTACTTCAGAGTACTTCAGTAACTGCCACAGCATTCCTTGCTCAGTTATGTCAGGAGGGACAAGCCTGCCTTTGGAGGTTGTAGGCAGCTTACTGAGGTGACACATGTTCACTCAAAGTCTCACACCACAGATAATACCTTGCCATAGACTCCTTGTCGCAGACCTTTTACCGTTGACTTTGAGCCTTCCAGCTCGAGGTGCATAGGATCTAAAAAGATAACACATTAATGAAAGGCTCGGGACAAGATAATGACTGAGAAGGGTGCTGCTTACCTTCTGATTATGTCTGTGACCAGTCAGTCTTGACATTGTCCCCAGAATCCTGCCGACTATGCCAATTTGTGGGATTATGTTCATAGATTCAGATGACCGAGATTAGTCTCTTTACTGTACATTTACAGGAGCATGATGTGAGGCTCTTTTATACATAAATTTGTGCATACATCAACATTCTAGCACTTCAGTGCTAAGAAATGGCTATTGTATGGAAAACTGTCCTGCAGGAAATCAGAGATAACGGGAATTGTAGATGCTGGAGAATCCAAGATAACAAAGTGTGAAGCTGGATGAACACGGCAGGCCAAGCAGCATCTCAGGATCACAAAAGCTGACGTTTCGGGCCAAGACCCTTCATCAGAGAGGGGGATGGGGAGAGGGGGATGGGGAGAGGGGGATGAGATATAGTGGCGCTGCCTCTTGCTCCCCAGAGGAGCTTGAACAGTTCATCCACTTAACCAACACCTTCCATCCCAACCTCAAGTCCACCTGGGCCATCTCCAACACATCCCTCACCTTCCTGGACCTCTCAGTCTCCATCGCAGGCAACCAGCTAGAAACTGATGTCCATTTCAAGTCCACTGACTCCCACAGCTACCTAGAATACACCGCCTCCCACCCACCCTCCTGCAAAAATTCCATCCCCTATTCCCAATTCCTCCGCCTCCACCGCATCTGCTCCCAGGATGAGGCATTCCACTCCTGCACATCCCAGATGGAGCTTGGAAGTTGAGCCATTTCTGGTTGCAGCAGCAGTGCAAGCAGGAGCCTGTCGGGAAGCCGGTGAGTCACTGTTTTTGAATCTTTAAAAAGCTGACCTCGTGAATAGGCGGAGGTACGCTGAGCAGGAGTGGACACGGGACTGGTGAGTGAGTGAGGTAACATATTTGTGTGGTTGCATTGCTCGAAACAATACTCGGGTAAGTGTCTCCCACCCATCCTCCTCTTCTAACCAAAAAAAAGGTTCTGTGTGCCTGATTGGTAAGGTAACAAGTTTATTTCTTATTCTTTATTTTTTAAGTCTTGGGAATTTAGAATAATGGGAACGGAGGTCAGGGCAGTTGAATGCTCCTCCTGCAGAATGTGGGAGGGAAGGGTCACCACTAGTGTCCCTGCTGACTCCATCTGCGGGAAGTGCACCCAACTCCAGCTCCTTGAAAACCGCGTTAGGGAGCTGGAGCTGGAGCTGGATGAACTTTGGATCATTCGGGAGGCAGAGGGGATTATTGAGAGGAGTTACAGGGAGGTAGTCACTCCTCAAGTACAGGAAAAAGGCAGATGTGTTACGGTCAGGGGACAGAAAGGGAACCCACAGGTAGTGCAGGGATACCCTGTGGCCATTCCCCTCAACAATAAGTATACCGTTTTGGATACTGTTGCGTGGGGGGGGGGGGGAACTTAACAGGGGAAAGCAGTGGGGCACAGGTCTCTGGCACAGAGTCTGTCCCTGCTGCTCAGAAGGGAAGGGGGAAGAGGAGCAGAGCATTAGTCATTGGGGACTCCATAGTTAGGGGGACAGATAGGAGGTTCTGTGGGGACGAGAGAGACTCACAGTTGGTGTGTTGCCTCCCAGGTGCCAGGGTGCGTGATGTCTCTGATCGTGTTTTTGGGATCCTTAAGGGGGAGGGGGAGCAGCCCCAAGTCGTGGTCCACATTGGCGCCAACGACATAGGTAGGAAGAGAGATGGGGATTTAAGGCAGAAATTCAGGGAGCTAGGATGGAAGCAGAGAGCTAGGACGAACAGAGTTGTTGTCTCTGGTTTGCTGCCCGTGCCACATGCTCGTGACGCGAGGAATAGGGAGAGAGAGGAGTTGAACACGTGGCTACAGGGATGGTGCAGGAGAGAGGGTTTTGGATTCTTGGATAACTGGGGGTCTTTCTGGGGTAGGTGGGACCTCTACAAGCAGGATGGACTTCACCTGAACCAGAGGGGTACCAATATCCTGGGGGGGAAATTTGCTAAGGCTATTCAGGTGGGTTTAAACTAATTCAGCAGGGGGATGGGAACCAAAATTGTAGTTGGAGTATAGAAAAGATTGAGAGTAGGGTGGTCCGAAATAAAGTTTCAGGGAAGCAAGATGGCACCGGCAAGCAAGAAGTTGGTTTGAAGTGTGTCTACTTCAATGCCAGGAGCATCTGGAATAAGGTGGGTGAACTTGCAGCATGGGTTAGTACCTGGGACATCGATGTTGTGGCCATTCTGGAGACATGGATAGAGCAGGGACAGGAATGGTTGTTGCAGGTTCTGGGATTTAGATGTTTCAGTAAGAACAGAGAAGATGGTAAAAGAGGTGGAGGTGTGGCATTGTTGGTCAAGGACAGTATTACAGTTGCAGAAAGGATGTTTGGGGACTTGTCAACTGAGGTAGTATGGGCTGAGGTTAGAAGCAGGAAAGGAGAGGTCACCCTGTTGGGAGTTTTCTATAGGCCTCAGAATAGCTCCAGAGATGTAGAGGAAAGGATAGCAAAGATGATTCTCGATAGGAGTGAGAGAGACAGGGTAGTTGTCATGGGGGACTTTAACTTTTCAAATATTGACTGGGAACACTATAGTTCAAGTACTATAGATGGGTCAGTTTTTGTCCAGAGTGAGCAGGGGGGCTTCCTGCCACAGTATGTAGATAGGCCAACAAGGGGCGAAGCCACATTAGATTTGGTACTGGGTAATGAGCCTGGCCAGTTGTTAGATTTGGAAGTAGGTGAGCAGTTTGGTGATAGCGATCACAATTCTGTTATGTTTACTTTAGTGATGGAAAGGGACAGGTGTATACCACTGGGCAAGAGTTATAGCTGGGGGAAAGGCAATTATGGTGAGATTAGGCAAGATTTAGGGAGCATAGGATGGGGAAGGAAACTGCAGGGGATGGGCACATTGGAAATGTGGAGCTTATTCAGGGAAAAGCTCCTGTGTGTCCTAGATAAATATGTACCTGTCAGGCAGGGAGGAAGCTGTAGAGTGCGGGAGCCGTGGTTTACGAAGGAGGTGGAATCTCTGGTCAAGAGGAAGAAGAAGGCTTATGTTCGGATGAGATATGAAGGCTCAGTTAGGGCACTTGAGGGCTACGAGGTAGCCAGGAAAGACCTAAAAAGAGAGCTCAGAAGAGCCAGGAGGAGACATCAGAAGTTGTTGGTGGATAGGATCAGGGTAAACCCTAAGACTTTCTGTAGGTATTTAAGGAATAAAAGAATGACGAAAGTAAGATTAGGCCCAATCAAGGATAGTCGTGGGAAGTTGTGTGTGGAGTCAGATGAGATAGGGGAAGCACGAAATGAATATTTTTCAACAGTATTCACTCTAGAAAATGACAACGTTGTCGAAGAGAATACTGAGATACAGGCTACTAGACTAGGTGAGATTGAGGTTCACACGGAAGAGGTATTAGAAATCCTTCAGAAGGTGAAGATAGATAAGTCTCCTGGGACAGATAGGATTTATTCTCGGATCCTCTGGGAAGTCAGGGAGGAGATTGCCGAGCCTTTGGCATTGATCTTTAACTCGTCATTGTCTACAGGAATAGTGCCAGATGACTGGAGGATAGCAAATGTGGTTCCCCTGTTCAAGAAGGGGAGTAGAGACAACCCTGGTAATTATAGACCAGTGAGCCTTACCTCAGTTGTTGGTAAAGTGTTGGAAAAGGTTACAAGGGATAGGATTTATAATCATCTAGAAAAGAATAAATTGATTCGGCATAGTCAGCACAGTTTTGTGAAGGGAAGGTCGTGCCTCACAAACCTTATTGAGTTCTTTGAGAAGGTGACCAAACAGGTAGATGAGAGTAAACCGGTTGATGTGGTGTATATGGATTTCAGCAAGGTGTTCGATAAGGTTCCCCACAATACATAAAAATAATCAGAGGGTTAGATAGAGTGGATAGGGAGAGCCTTTTTCCTAGGATGGTGACAGCGAGCACGAGGGGACATAGCTTTAAATTGAGGGGCGAAAGAGAAAGGACAGATGTCAGAGGTAGTTTCTTTACTCAGAAAGTAGTAAGGGAATGGAACGCTTTGCCCGCAACGGTAGTAGATTCGCCAACTTTAGGTACATTTAAGTCGTCATTGGATAAGCATATGGACGTACATAGAATAGTGAAGGTTAGATGGGCTTGAGATCGGTATGACAGGTCGGCACAACATTGAGGGCCGAAGGGCCTGTGCTGTGCTGTAATGTTCTATGTTCTCTGTCCACGTTTTTCAAAGACCGCAACTTTCACCCCGCAGCATTCAAGAATGCCCTTGACCGCGTCTCCCGCATTTGCGCTACACATCCCTCACACCCCGCCCCCGCCACAACCGCCCCAGGAGGATCCCCCTCGTTCTCACATGCCACCCCACCAACCTCTGGATACAATGATTCATCCTTCGACACTTCCGCCATCTACAATCTGACCCCACCACCCAAGACATTTTTTCATCCCCACCCTTGTCTGCCTTCCGGAGAGACCAATCTCTCCGTGACTCCCTTGTCCACTCCACACTCCCCTCCAGCCCCACCACATCCAGCACCTTCCCCTGCAACTGCAGGAAGTGCTACATTTGCCCCCACACCTCCTCCCTCACCCCCATCCCAGGCCCCAAGATGACTTTCCATATTCAGCAGATGTTCACCTGCACATCTGCCAATGTGGTATACTGTATCCATTCTACCCGGTGTGGCTTCCTCTACATTGGGGAAACCAAGCGGATGCTTGGGGACCGCTTTGCAGAACACCTCCACTCGGTTCGCAATAAACAACTGCACCTCCCAGTCGCGAACCATTTTAACCCACCCTCCCTTTCCTCAGACAACATGTCCATCATGGGCCTCCTGCGGTGCCACAATGATGCCACCCGAAGGTTGCAGGAACAGCAACTCATATTCCACTTGGGAACCCTGCAGCTCAATGGTATCAATGTGGACTTCACAAGCTTCAAAATCTCCTCTTCCCCCACTGCATCCCAAAGCCAGCACAGCCTGTCTCCGCTTCCCTAACCTGTTTTTCCTGTCAGCCATCCTTTCCTCCCACCTCCAGCCGTACCTCCATTTCCTACCTACTACCTCATCCCGCCTCCTTGATCCGTCCGTCCTCCCCTGACTGACCTATCCCCTCCCCACCTATACTCTTTTCTCCACCTATCTTCTTTTCTGTCCACCTTCGGTCTGGCTCCCCCTGTCTCCCTATTTATTCCAGAACCCTCTCCCCATCCCCCTCTCTGATGAAGGGTCTAGGCCCGAAATGTCTGCTTTTGTGCTCCTGAGATGCTGCTTGGCCTGTTGTGTTCATCCAGCTCCACACTTTGTTATCTTGTCCTCAGATGGAACATAATTTGAAGGAAGGTACAAGCTATAGAATAAAGAAGCAGCTTCCAAAATCCATTTCACCTTTGCAAATAGCATAGAGGGGAGCCTTTCCTCATGTTGATCTGTACTGGAGTGTAAACAGATTTAAAAGGAAAAATCTTATGTTGAATCAAGTAGAATCCTTCCTCATGCAGTAACCTCAGTCAATTGATATTATAACTGTCATTCAGCACTTTGTCAGAGCACTTGGATATTTAACAAATTTATCAATAGCTTAAATTTAAGTTTAGCTTCTTGTTGCTGTAAATTCTTTTTCTTGCTGACTGTCATTACTATGCTGACTACACATTGATTATATTGCTAGATTAACAATCCGTGGAGTTTAGTAATTTCATAACAGATTTGAAAACTTGAAAATCTTAATTTCAGTAAAAGCATCTTCTTAAATAAGAAGAGGGAGCACAATGTGGAGTTGGAGGAACACTGCAGGCCAGGCAGCATCAGAGGAGCAGGAGAGCCAACGTTTCGGGTCAGGACCCATTTTCAGAAAATGATTCAGAACGACAGCTTTCCTGCTTCTCTGATGCTGCCTGGCCTGCTGTGTCCCTCCACCTCCACGCTGTGTTATCTCTGACTTCCAACATCGGCAGTTCTTTCTATCCTTTCTTAAATAAGAAGGCGATATTGGTAAAAGTGATTATTAAGTTGTCAAATTGCTGTAAGTACCTAACTAAAGCCCTCGAGAAATGTCTTTTTCCAAACAGCTCTTTGTGAAACTCCAGTCTGAAATTAACATAGATGGCTCATAACACCCTTCAGATATGGCCCTGTGGCATGCAAACACTGTATGGCATTATTTGAGAAGCATGCCCAACGTTACGGTACAGAGTCAAGAGGAATAATCAATAACTTTTGACTTGACCAATGACTCCCACATCTCAAGAACAGACTTTTAAAAAATAGCAGATTTAGAGGCTGAACCTTTGGCAAATTTCTTTTAAATGTCCCACCAAATAGGTCCCTATACTGTGTTCAAACAAGGAAACAAAACAGGATTATGTTTATGCCTTCACATAATTAGTTACATGGCTGCGCTCGCTTGGAACATAATCATGGGATGCTAGAGGAAACTGAAAAGAAAAACGGCAACCTGATGTAATAAAACAAAGGTACTGTGAAAAGACAAAAACAAAATCAGTTGCGACGCCAACTCCAGAATAAAGTCCTGGTCTCCCCTATCTACTTCATGGCCACATCGCTGCTTCACTCTGGTAAGCTGACCAAAAGTGCCCTGAAATCTTCAGGGAACCTGGGGCGCAGAAAGGCCCATTCACCCCACATTTTCCATAGCTGGTGGAACAGGAAGCTGACCCAGCAAGCAGACTGACGTTCGTGATTTCACCCACATAGAAGATGTCCCACAGCAGCTGGGGACACAGGACAGCTTGACTCTCCTCACTATTCAATACTTCCTGATTTTTGGCTGACAATACTTCATTCATTGTTCCATTTGTGTCTTCTTCCTTTCAGGAGCACACATCAAAGTAGACCCTGTTGAGTGCGTAGTTGTAAAATCGGCCTATAGATGGCTCCCTGTTTCACAAAAACATGAGCAATCCTATTTTCATTCTAAAAACATTAGAACTAAGAGCAAGTGTAGGCAATTTAGTCATCAGTCATTGAGTCAAAAAGATGTACAGCACGAAAACAGATCCCTCGGTCCAACTCATCCTTGCTGACCAGATATCCGAGATAAATCTAGCCCCATTTGCAGGCAATTGGCCCATAACCCTCTAAACCCTTCTTATTCATATACCCATCCAAATGCCTTTTAAATGTTATTATTGTGCCAGTTTCCACATATCCTTTGGCAGCTCATTCCATATATACCATTCTCCGCATGACATTCAGAGATACTTGAAGTCAAACAGCAGAGGCAGTAGCTATACAGATTCATGGTTGGGCAAGGTAGCGCTGTAGGTTCTTTTCTCTGTTTGAATCACTTTCCATGCGATCACTGCCACTGCCTTTGTCTGTCTTCCTCCTTTCTTAATTACTGTTGTTTTGATCTTCACTCCCCAAAGTTCCAAAACAATGCAACAGCTTGTAAAACAGTAATTACTACTCCTAGAATTAGAGGAAATCACTGCTCCAAAGCTGAAAATACCTCAAAAAAGGAGAAACTCTTACAATCACCTTTTTTTCCTGTCCTCCATCTTGGATTACCCAGAATCCCTCTTTGAGGTTGCTCCTCCATTCAATGCAATTATGGTTGATCTCATCTTGGCCTCAAACCTACTTCCCTGCTTCCTGCTTACATAATGCTTCAACCCATTACTTAATAAATATCTGTCTGTTCCTCCTTAAATTTACTCAATTTCCTGGTGTGCTACCCCAGAGTGTGGTGGACAGCCAAGAAAACTCCTTGAATGGAGAACAATTGTGAAATTCCAAGTGCAGAGAGTTCTAAATGTTTTTGTACAGAAGCGACAAAACGTTAGCACGTAGGAACAATGCGTATCCAAGAAATTTGAAGGGGAATGCTAACCTTACCATAAGAGGAATAGAATATGAATGTAATGAAGTTATGCTTCAGTTAGACAGGGCATTAACGACACCACATTTTCAACATTATGTGTAATTGTGATTTCATTTGAGGAAACATACAAAATGTTTAAAGGCAGTTTTGAAGAGGTTTGCTAGATTGATATCCAGATCAAATGGGTTGTCTTACGAGGAATGACTGCACAGGCTGGGCTTGTTTCCACTGGAGTTTAGAAGATTGAAGGATTACTTAATTGAAGTGTACTAGGTTTTGAGTGGTCTTGACAAGGTAAATGTGGAAAAGACGTTTCATCTTGTAGGTGATTTCAGAACTTGAGAGAACCTTTTAAAAGTTAAGGGTAAAACTTTTAGGACAGAGATTAGGAATTTTTTTCTCTTAAAGGGTTGTGTAACATTGGAACTTGATCCCGCAGAAGGCATGGGAAGCAGTGTTACTAAGTATTTCTAAGGCAGAACTAGATTGATTCCTGTTAGACAAGAGAATCCAACATTATCTAGTGTGGATGAAACTACAAAATGTAAAACACAAACAATAGTGGAGCAGGTCTGAGGAGTTGAATGGTCAATTTCAGCTCCTATTTCATATATTTCTATACACCTTAAACAAATATTATTGTCATTACACCTATATTCACACAGAAATTTGACCAAAGTCTTAGCAGATGAATGGGACAAATCTATTGAAATTAACAGCAAACCTTAAACCAGTCTGAAATACCTGATCAACTCATTGCAGTGCATTGGAAACTGGTGCTTAGAGGTGCTAATCTTGTTTCAAACCTGAACTGACTCCAGACTAAATGGTGTGAGATTGTTTCTTGCAGACCACTTCTCTCATTTTCACAATATTTAGGTCTTATTCAGGATGCATTCATACAACATTTACACTGCAGCTATAAGAAGTGATTTTCCTCACATTTCTCTGCATTAGCACCAGACAGGAGCAGCAGGCACAAAATAGCAATCTTAGGATATATGACCATCGAACTATGCAATGAAGGAGGTTGGTGGCTGGGAATGCGCTATTTCATATGCAAGCCTCTTATATTTCCCTTTCCAAGAAAGCCAATGAAATTCTAGGGAAACATAATAAGGGAAGGCACCTGGAAATTAAAACATATATGCAGAAATGGACTATTTATTTCCTTGGCAACAGTCGGGACAATGAACCCTGAGCACGAAGTCACTTTCAGAGCATGTTTGGCTGCATCACTCAATAATATGGCCATATCCCTTACATCATGGGATTTAAAAGCAGTTTGCTCATTGATGACCTCTTTCCATCTTAGTTTCCAACACCTGCTTTTTCTTACAGTTACATTTTTGAAATCTCAGTGGTTGGCTTTCAGACAACAAATGTGTTGAGGGATAGTTCAGTATCCAAGGAAATTGTGAGCATGCTTGTGTCATTTGATTTAGGCATCTGGAAGACAGCTTCAACTTATCAAAGCATTGGGAATCCACCCATCAGCAGATAACAAGTGACGAAAGTGTGGCATGTACTGTAAAAAGAAAATACTTCTTTATCAGCAGACTTCTCTTACATGCTGTCTGTTGCCAGCTGTGGAAGGCTTTGTCATGGTTCGCTGTGACATCTTTTAGATCAGCTCCTTTTCTGCACAATAAAATACAACTTGCAGTGACTCCCGCACCTGAAAGAGTTTCATATATTTCCCAAGGCTATTTTTTAAAATAGATTCTCAGCTTGCTCGTTTTACAATTGTCACCCATCTTCAAACTTGATTTAGGAGATAACATATTGGACACATTTTTGCAACTAATTCATCAATTATTTTCTTCAGAAAGACCTTTAACACGACAAAACATTTTCACTTCTAGGAGTATGGAAACAACATTGGGACATTCATGGCTGGCAACATCTGTGAAGAGGGAAAAAGTATTTATGTTGGGTTCAATGTAGCCCTCACTTGGAAGCCATTCACTCTTGTGAGCCTGCTCTTCCATTCAAATGGATTGTGCTTCATTTACGCATAAAATCTATTTATTGCCTTTCAGGTGAGACAGTCTGTTAGAGGTGACAGGTCTAGATTTTGGGTGTGAAAGTGCTTCCTGGTTTCATTCCTGAAAGGTCTAGTTCTAATTTTATGATTTAGGAATTACATTCACAGATCAGAAGTAACAATCCTGTATCTACTTATTTTCAACACTTTAATTAGATTAAAACATTTTGAACTCCAGGAAATACAAAGCAAGCTAATGCAACATCAATACTGAATACACTTCAGTCTGAACTGATGTATATTCTTTAGATGTGGCAGGATCCATGCAAGGATGGAAAGTGGATGCAAAAAAGAATGAGATGCTGAAAATTAACTGCAAGATTGGGAATGTCCCCTATGCCTCATTAAAATATCTATTTTAGACTTGTTTGTCTTGGAGGTCGTGTATTTTGTCACAAGAAAATTGCAAGAAATTCCTGTAAAGTGCACTGAGGGTGGAGATAAGACATAACAAATCTCCTGCCCTCATTCGCCCCAAATGGAACTTTGGATCTGTGGGCGATTTTACCTCTTTCTCAGAATAGAGATCAAGAATTGTAATTGACACAGTTTCATGCAATATCTGATACCTTTAGTGAGGTTTTAAACAGTTTCGATAGGAGATGCCCCTCAGGTTGTCAATCTGAGACAACTGTAGGCTGCTTAGGCATGCTGTTTGACTGAGATCTTCCTATGTGATTCATGAGGACCTTCCTGTCAATAAACTTACAGTTTAAAATTAAATTATTTGTTACCACTCAGGCAATTGATCTAAGTTGATTGTAGGTTTCTTCATTGTGATTTCTGGCAAAGGTCTTCTTGCTCGATGGATGGGATCTTCCCTCAATAGATATCTTCTGTCTTCTTTCTGGAGCACTGCCCTTCACATGGATATTCCATCACCCTTCTTCCCTGCTTCCCTATTAGGCTTTTTTACTTCAGGGATTGGCAGACAGAATACAATTATCAAGAGATCTGATGTGCAATCCTCAATGAGTGTGAATTATTAGTTGGGTGCATGATTGGGTTGTCGGTTGGTTAGCATATTTCCAAGCCATCTTCCGTTGGCTTAGCTACATTAGCACTTTTTTTCACCATCAGTGAATGCCTGTGTGACTCTCATCAGCCTCCACTGATTTAAAACAGTTTGCTGTATTTCTAAGAACTATTCCTTTCAATTTGCTGTATTCAGTTCAATGTTATCACTGGAATTAATAAGTACCCATATAATTCACAAATATCACACCCATCCAATTTCCATGCATAAAATTAGGCTCCAAGCTCATAATTAGTCCTCGAACACTCTTCTTGCAGGAATGCGAAAGGTCCAAGTATGGAACATAATAAATCTTAATTCTAATTTGATAATTTGAACACAGGAGCAAGGATATCTTGCTGTAACTGTATGGGGCATTAGTAGGGGCATACCTGGAATATTATGTGCAGTTTTTGTCTTCTTATCTGAGGAAGGATGTTCTAGCTGTTGATGGGGTGCAAAGAACGTTTACCAGACTAATTCCCGTGATGGTAAGATTGGATTAGTTAGCACTATATTCACTGAAGTTTAGAAAAATGGCAGATGGGAGGTGGAGGTGGAGGAATCTGATAGAAACCCATATAATACTAACAGATAACATGGTGTAATGCAGGAAGGATGTTTTCTATGACCATGGAGAGGAGAACAAGGAGTCACAATCTAAGGATAAGGGGCAGGCCTTTTAAGACAGATATGAAGAAAACTTTCTTCACCCGGAGAGCAGTGACCCTGTGGAATTCTTTGCCACAGGAAACTGTTGACGCAAAGTTTTGAGGACATCTAGAAAGATGTCAATATAGTTTTTAGAAATAAAGGAATCAAAGGATATGGGGAGAAAGCAGGAATGGGGTACTGTTTTGGATGGTCAGAAGCGATCGTTTTATATGGCAGAGGAGGCTTGAAGGGCTGAATAGCCTCCTCTTGCTCCTATAGTCTATATTTTTATGCATACATTTTTCTCACTGAGACGATCTTGGAAAGTTTGGGTGGTGCACTTAGAAATTTCGCAGACCTGCTGCTGCCAGGTGAGGAATCCTGTTGCTAGTGCTCAGAAAATTACTTTTGAGGTTGAGATAACACAGTGTAGAGCTGGATGAACACAGCAGGCCAAGCAGCACCTTAGGGGAGGGGAAGGGGGTTGGAAAGAAAGAGGGAGAGAGGGGGAGACGGATCGAAGGTGGATAGACGAGAAGATAGATGGAGAGGAGACAGACAAGTTAAAGAGACGGGGATGTAGCCAGTCAAGGTGAGTGTAGGTGGGGAGGTAGGGAGGAGATAGGTCAGTCCAGGGAGGACGGACAGTTCAAAGGGCCGGGATGAGTCTAGTAGGTAGGAAATGGGAGTGCCGCTTGACATGGGAGGAGGGGATAGGTGAGAGGAAGAACAGGTTAGGGAGGTGGGGAAGAGCTGGGCTCGGGATGCAGGAGGCCCAGAATGGACATGTCGTCTGAGGAATGTGAGGGGGAGTTGAAATAGTTCGTGACTGGGAGGTGGAGCTGTTTATTGCGAACCGAGTGGAGGTGCTCTGCAAAGTGGTCCCCAAGCCACCGCTTGGTTTCCCCAATGTAGAGGATGCCACAATGGGTACAGCGGATGCAGTATACCACATTAACAGATGTGCAGGTGAACATCTGCTGGATGTGGAAAGTCTTCTTGGGGCCTGGGATGGGGATGACGGAGGAGGTGTGGGGACAGGTGTTGCACTTCCTGCGGTTGCAGGGAAATGTGCCGGGTGTGGTGGGGCTGGAGGGGAGTGTGGAGCCGACAAGAAAGTCGCAGAGAAAGTAGTCCCTCTGGAAAGCAGACAAGGGTGGGGAGGGAAAAATGTCTTTGGTGGTGTATTCGGATTGCAGGCGGCAGAAGTGTCAGAGGATGATGCGTTGTATCCAGAGTTTGGTGGAGTGGTATGTGAGGACTAGGGGAATTCTTTTTAGATTGTTATTGTGGGGACAGGGTATGAGGGATAAGTTGCGGGAAATGTGGCAGACATGGTTGAGGGCGTTCGGACTGCTGCGGTGGGGTGGGGGGTGCGGTGGGGGAGTTGCGGCCCTTGAAAAACGAGGACATCTGAGATGTACGGGAGGGGCATGCCTCATCCTGGGAGCAGATGCGGCGGAGGCGAAGGAATTGGGAATAGGGGATGGAAGTTTTGCAGCAAGGTGGGTGGGAGTAGGTGTATTCTAGGTAGATGTGGGAGTCGGTGGGCTTGACATGGACATCGGTTTCTAGCTGGTTGCCCGAGATGGAGACAGAGAGGTCCAGGAAGGAGAGGGAGATATTAGCGATGATCCAGGTGAACTTAAGGTTGGGGTAGAAGATGTTGGTGAAGTAGATGAACTGTTCAAGCTCTTTGTGGGAGCTCGAGGTGGTACCAATGCAGTCATCAAGGTACCGGAGGGCGAGGTGGGGTTTAGGCCGGTGTAGGTATGGAAGAGGGGTTGCTCCATGCAACCTACAAAGAAGCTTGGGCCCATGCAGGTGCCCATGGCCACCCCCATTGTCTATAGGAAGTGGGAGGAATTGAAAGAGAAGTTGTTGAGGGTGAGGATGCGTTTGGCTAAGCGTTGGTTCGCCGAGCTGGTTTGTTAGTTCACAAACGTTTTGTTACCATGCTTGGTAACATCGTCAGTGTAGCCTCTGATGAAGCATCGATGTGTTTTCGCTCCTGGTTTTTAAAGTCTGGGGTACATTGCTATGCATTGCCTCACTTCCGTGTTTCCTCTGAAGTGGAATGTATCTGGGGTCGAGTTCAATGTGTTTATTAATAGTATGCTTTGTGGAGTGCCATGCTTCCAGGAATTCTGGTGCTAGTCCCTGCCTACCCTGTCCCAGGATCTCTGTGTTGTCCCAGTCAAAGTGGTGGTTCTTCTTTCCATGTGGATTGAAATGAGTGAGAACTGGTCATGTCTTTTTGTAGCCAGTTGATGTTCATGTGCTCTTGTTGTTAGTTTCCTTCCTGTTTGTCCGATGTAGTGTTTCTCACAGTCTCTGCAGGGATCTTGTAGATGACATTGGTCCTGTCCATGGCAGGGAGTGTGTCTTTAGATCAGGTGAGCACTTGTTGGAGGGTTGATGTGGGCTTGTGTGTCACTCTGATGTCCAGCAGTCGTAGAAGTCTTGTGGTGATTTACGACGTGTTCCTGATGTAGGGAAGTGTGATGAGTGTGTCAGGGCATGTGGAATCTTTCTGATGCTGTTCCTGTAGGCATCTCCTGACCCAGTTCTTTGGATATCCATTATCCTTGAACATTTGGAAGAGCTATTCCTCCCTCTCTTGGTGTAGTTCTATGTTGCTACAGTGTGTTGTTTCCCTTTTAAATAGTGTTTGCACGAAGCTTCATTTGTGTGTGCTGGGATGGTTACTATTGAAGTTCAATACCTGGCCCGTGTGTGTGGTTTTTCGGTGTACTTTCGTTTGTAGTTCCCCATTTGTCTTGCGCTCTACCATGACGCCCACGAGTGGAAGATGTTTGTACTTCTCCTCCTCTCCGGTGAATTTTATTCTGGTGAGGGTATTGTTTATGAGTTCATGTGTCCATTCTAATTTGCTCCGTTTAATGATGACAAAGGTTTCATCTACATAGCGTATCCGTAGTTTAGGTTGGATTTGCAGAAGGGCAGTTTTTTCCAGTCTTTGCATTACTGCTTCTGCTATGAGCCTGAAGATAGGCAATCCCATGGGTGTCCCGTTGATTTGCTTGTATGTGTGGCCGTTGAAGGTGAAGTGGGTGGTCAGGCATAGGCCCAGTAGTTTAAGCATGTTGTCCTTGGAGATGGTTTCACTGGGATTGTGCTCTTGTTCAAGTAGTGTTAAATTTACCTTTAATGAGTGCTCTGAACAAGTGTGCATCAATTTCAATTATTTCCTTTTGGAAGTCAAAGACACGTATAATTTTAATTATGCCTTTTGGATCGTTGGCAGATAAATAAACGACAGTGTACTAAGAGGTCCTATTCTCTCCCTCTGTGCTCTTTTGTCCTTAATGTATTTGTAGAATCCCTTTGGATTCTCCTTAACCCTATCTGCCAAAGCTATATCATGCCCCCTTTCTGCGCCCCCCCCCCGATTTCCTTCTTGACTATGTTCCTATTGCCCTTATACTTTTCTAAGAATTCACTTGAACCTTGCTGTTTGTACCTGACATATGCTTCCTTCTTTTTTTTTACCAGAACCACAATTTCTCTTGTCATCCAGGATTCCCTACACCTACCAGTCTTGCCCTTCACACTAACAGGAACATACAGTCTCTAGGCTCACGTTATCTCATTTTTGAAGGATTTCCACTTTCTAGCTATTCCTTTACCTGCAATTATCTGCCCCCAATCACCTTTTGAAAGTTCTTGTTTAATTCTGTCAAAATTGGCCTTCCTCAAATTTACAAAATCAACTTTTAAATCCACGCAATCCTTTTCCACCATGATTTTAAAACTGATCGGATTTTGACCATTGGCCCCAAAGTGCTCCCGAACTAATACCTCAGTCACTTGCACTGCTTCATTTCCCAAGAGAAGGTCAAGTTTTGCTTCTTCCCTTGTAGATACATGCGCATACTGAACAAGAACATTTTCTTGTACACATTTAACAAATTCTATTTCATCCAAGTTCTTAACACTATAGTAGTCCCAGGCTGTGTTTGGAAAGTGAAAATCCCCTACCGATAAGTCCCTATTATTCCAACAGATAACTGACATTTCCTTACAAATTTGCTACTCGATTTCCTGCTGACCACTGGGGACGGATCTATTGTACAATTCAAATATTATGACTATCCCTTTCTTATTTCGCAGTTCCACTCAATAACTTCACTGGACGTAGGCTCCAGAATATCCTCCCTAAATATAGCTATAATGTTATCACTAACCAGAATGTCCCCCTCCTCTCTTGACCCCCTTTCTATCCTTCCTATATCAACTATACCCTGCAATATCTATGCTACCAGTCCTATCCACCCCTGTTTCTATAGTAGCTATGATTTCCCAGTCCCATGTTTCCAACCATGCTGAGTTCATTTACCTTACCTGGATGGAAAGGTCTGTTTCTGTGCTGTAGAACTCTATGACTGCATTACTCTATTTACAAGCAACTCCAGATCTCCTCAGTTCTGCAAACAAGAATTTCAGTGTATCCCTGACTGTTTCCAAAACAAAACTTAACATGAAAAAGTTTGGACAGTTAAATATTCCACTTCCCAAACATGTTGAAGGAGACTCTGAATTATGTTGAGACCTTCCATTCATTGCGAAAAGCTCTGCCAAAATGTTACCTTTGGGAGGTAGGAAATAGAGAGCGAGATAAAGAGAACATTCCTTGTTCCACCCTGTGCCACCTTTCGATGAAAACTTACAACATCAATATTCCACGTGTCTCTCCTTTAGAAAGAATCCAAATTCCAAAAATGATAATAAAATATTGTACGTATCCTTCATCATACTTAGCTGAAGGTAACAACAGTATTGCAGCCTAACTTGCTAATGACACAAGAATGGTAGGAAAGCAAATTGAGAAGAGAATATAAATTGACTGAAAATGTAGATGGGTAGGTTAAGTGACTGGGCAAGAAGCTTTGTTGATGGAATTTGATGTGGGATAAAAACAAAGTTGCTGGAAAAGCTCAGCAGCTCTGGCAGCATCTGTGGAGGAGAAAGCAGAGTTAACGTTTTGGGTCCGGTGACCCTTCCTCAGAACTCAGAACACGAAATGTTAACTTTGTTTTCTCCTCCACAGACGCTGTTAGACCTGCTGAGCTTTTCCAGCAACATTGTTTTTGTTCCTGATTTATAGCATCCACAGTTCTTTTGGTTTTGATGTGGGACAATGTAAGTTTATCTACTTTGCAGGAAGAATAAAACCAAAACACGAGTAACTTAAATACAGAGAGATTGCGTAATGCTGTAGTGCAAAGTGATTTGAGTAACCTTGTACATGAATTTTAAATGTTACCATGCAGGTGGAGTAAGGATTTCAAGGGAGATGGACTAATAATGTAGGAAAGTCTTTCTACTAATGACCAGGGGATTGGTAAGACCTCATTTATATTTTGTGCATGATTTTGGTCCCCTCACTTAAGGAGACATACATTTGAATTGGACACACTTCAAGGAAGATTCACCCTCTAGACTAATTCCTGGGATGAAAGTGTTGTTTTACTTGGGAAGTTTAAGCAGACTGATCTCTACTCATTGAAACGAGGAAGAATGAGGGGTGAATTTACTGAAATAATGAGATTTTGCGTAGGCTTGATAGGATAGATGCTGATAGGATATTTGCTCTCAGGGGAGAAACTAGAATTAGTGGGCACAATTTCAAGATAACAGGTCTCTCATTCAAGACAAAACTATGGGGAGAAAATTTCCAGGCTCATCCCAGACATTTTAGAAAGGCAGGCGGAGAAACCAATCACTGCAAAAGCAGATTATTTTGTGAAATTACCATGCGAAGACAGTTTGAGATAGAAGTGTTTGAATTTTAAAAAGTTTAGGATATTAGACTTATGAAAGACTTATCCCATCAGATTTGAAGAGGGATCATAAAAATGTCATTAATGTTGTTCAAAAAGAGAAACTGGAAGGAATCAGTTAAGTAGAAACTTAATAAGTTGAGAGAGGAGTATAATTTCTCTGGACTTGATTCTCAGAAAGGGATAGTGCTGTGAAATAGATTAAATATTTATTTTAAAATTTTTTGTCAATTTCTATCTTGTTGGAAAGGGATTGGGATATTTAAACCTCTCTCTTAAAAAGGTGGCAGATGATGGTCCAATTGAAATTGACCGTGATTAATTGAAGATTGATTAATGGATTTTTACTATCTAATGCTATCAGTGAATTTGAATCAGAGGTAACAAATGGAATTGAGGTACAGTGAATTGATTGGCAGATTAGGCAGATGTCTCTCAGTGGCCCATGTGTGGCTGCCAGGAGAGGTCAGAAGGCACTGCAGGAGTCTCCTGTGGCTATACCTCTCAAACAAATACACTGTTTTTGACACTGTTGAAGAAATATCCTCTCTGAAGAAAATAGCAGTGGCAGCTAGGCCTTGGGCACCACGGCTGTATCTTGTGTTAAGTTATCTCTGTTAAGGCTCAAGCGAACAATTATGATAAGGGACTGCCCAGTCAGGGACACAGAGAGGTGATTCTGTGGCTGTGAGCAAGACTTAAGGATAGTAAGTTACCTCCCTGGTGACAGGGCCAAAGATGTCTCAGAGTGGTTCAGCGAATCCTTAAAAATTAGTGTGAGCAGCTGAAGGTTGCTGTTCATATTAATTCCAATGACACAGTTAAAAAAAGGGATGAGCTTCTGCAGTGAATATAGAATATTAAGCAGAAAGTTAAAAAGCAGGACCTCAAGGGCAGTTAACTCTAGATTACTTCTGGTGCTATGCACCAGTGGGAGTAGAAAAGGGATGATAGGGCAGATGAATGCATGGCTGAGGATCTGGTGTAGGGAGAAGGGATTCAGTTTTTTGATTATTGGGAATCTCTTTTGGGGCAGAAGTGACCCGTATAAGAACTTGAACTAGAGGGAGGCCAATATCCTGGTGGGGGAATTTGCAAATGTTATTTGGGAGACTTTAAACTAAAATGGTTGGTTGGGGATTAGGGGATGACATAAGCAATAGTGAGAATCGAGGGAAGGGTTCAGAAATTAAAGGGAGCAAGTTAAATAAATGAGGCAGGCAAGAGCATGGCAGAGAATGAGGCAACTCTGAAGAACTAAACAGCATTTATTTTAATGCAAGACTTCTGACAGGTAAGGCAAATGAACTCAGGGCGTAGATTGGATTGGAACACCATAACTAATACACAAAACATGGATGAGGGATGGACATGACTTGCAGCTCAATGTTCCAGGGTATATATGCTATTGGAAGGATAGAAGTGGAGTCAAGAGAAGAGGAGGACGTTTTTGATTAGAGAAAATCTTAGAGAAGATATTCATGGGGGATTGTCCAGTGAAGCTGCATTAATGGATCTGAGGAATAAGAAGGGGATGACCACCTTGATGGGATTGCACTATGCACCCCTGAAAAGTCAGGTGGAAACTAAGCGGTAAATATGTAGGAAGATCACAGATAGCTCTAAAATTAATAGCATTGTAATAAGTAGGGATTTTAACTTTCTAAAAATAGACTGGGACTGCGATGGTGTTAAGGGCTTGGATAAGGAAGAATTTGTTGAGTTCAAGAAAAGTTTCTTTATCGATATGTAAATGCACCCAGTAGAGAAGGGGCAAAACTCAACCTTTGCTTGGGAAGTGAGGCAGGGCAAGTGACAGAGGTGTTAGCAGGGCAGCACTTTGGCACCGGTGACCATAATTCTATCAATTTTTAAAATAGTTATGAAAAGGACAGGCCTCGTATAAAAGTTAAAGTTCTAAATTTGAGCAAGACCAATTTTGATGGCATTAGACAGGACGTTGATTGGAATGGGCTGTTTGCAGGTAAAGGGATGACTGGTAAGTCAGATGCTTTCAAAAATGAGATAATGAGAGTTCTGGGGAATATGTTTCTCTTAGTGTAAAGGGCAAGTAGGAGTAGGAAATGCTGGATGACCAGAGATATGAGGCTTTGGCCAAAAAAAGGAGGACACATACATCAGACATAGATACAGCTGGGATCAAAAGGCTCCCTTGAGGAGTAAAAGGTGAGTAGAAGCATACTTAAGAAGGAAATCAGGAGAGCACAACGGGGATATGAGACAACTTTGGCAGGTAAGGTTAAGGAGAATCCAAAGATATTCTACAAGTATGTTAAGGGCAAAAGAGCAATTAGGAAGAAAATAGAGCCATTAAATATAAACGAAGACATCTATGTGTGGAATCGCAAGAGATTTGTGAGATCCTAAATTAATATTTTGCATCAGTATTTACTTTGGAGAAATATGGAAGCCAGGAAACTTGGGGAAATAAATAGAGATATCTTTAAAGCAGTACACATTACTGCAAGGGATGTGCTGGAGGTCTTTAAGTACATAAAGATAGATCAATAAATTGTAAATTGGAGCAAGGCCATTCTCTCTGTGTTGCAGGAAAAAAAGGTAGATAAATCCCTGTGACCTGATCAAATGCTGTCTAGGACATTGTGGGAAGCTAGGGAAGAAATTGCGGGGCCACTATCAGAAATATTTGTATCATCTACAGCCATGAGTGAGGTGCTAAAAGACTGGAGGGTGGATAATGGAATGCCTTTATTCAAGAAAAGCTGCAAAGAAAAGCCAGGGAACAATGATATGTGGGTTTGATGTCAGCAGAGGGTAAGTTTTGGAAGGGACTCTGAGAGACAGGATTTACATGCAATTTGGAGAGGCAACGACTAATTAGCAATAGTCAGCATGGCTTTGTACATGGGAAATCGTGTTGCAAAATTTGATCTGAATTTTTTGAGGAAGTGACTAAGAAGATAAATTAGGACGGAGTCGATGATGTTGTCTACATGGACTTCAGCAAGGTGTTTGACAAAGTTGTTCATGGTAGACTGCTGAATAATGTTAGATCACATGGGATCTAATGAGAGCTAACCAATGAGATATAAAATTGGCTTGATGGTAGGAGACAGAGGGTAGTGGTTGAGGGTTGGTTTTGGATGCAGGCCTGTGATCAGAGATGTTCCATAGAGATTGTTGTCAGGTCCACTATCGTTTATCATTTATATTAACATTTTGGATGAGAATAAAGGAAGCATAGTTAGTAGGTTTGACACCAGAACTGGTAGTATATTGGACAGTGAAGAAATACAACGGGACCTTGATCAGATGGGCCAATGGGACAATGGGCCAAGGAGTAGCAAATGGTGTTTAAATAAGATAAATATGAGATGTTGCAATTTGGTAAGACAAGTCAGGGCAGGACTTACACAGTTAATGGTAGAGCCCTGGGGAGTGTTGTCAAACAGAGAGACTTCGAGGTTCAGGTACATAGTTCTTTGAAAGTAGTGTCACAGGTCAATAGGGTGGTGAGGAAGGCATTTTGGCACATTTGCCTTCATTGGTCAGAGCATGAGATTAGGAGTTGGGACACCTTGTTGGGATATTAGTGAGGCCAGTTTTGGAATACTGCATACAGTTCTGGTCGCCCTCTTATCAAAAGAATGTTACCACATTTGAAAGGGCACAGAAAAGACTTACAAGGATGTTACTGAGACTGGAAGGTTTGAGTTATAAGGAGAGGATGGATAGGCTGGGGCTTTTTCCCCTGGAGCGTAGGATGTTGAGGGGTGTCTATATAAAGTTTTATAAAATCATGAGGAGTATGGATAAGGTAAATAGGAAAGGTCTTAACCCTAGGGTAAGTCAGTTCAAAACCAGAAAGTATAGGTTTAAGATAAAAGAAGAAAGGTTAAAACGGACCTGAGGGGCAACTTTTTCACACATGGGTAGTGAGTATGTATGGGTAGTTCTCCTATAACATGATAGTTGCGTTCTTGTCAGAACTTGTGCCTTGGAAGATCGCAATAAAGAAAATCGCCATAGAAAATCACATTATAGGGAAATTGCTATACCTGTACGGCAGAAAGTTTGCGTTATCCACACAGGCCCACTATTCATCAATCATGTTACAGCCAATTCGCGTTAATGAAACATGCGTTATAGTGGAACTATCTGTCGCATGAACTGCCAGAAGAATTTGCTGATGCAAGTACAGCTACAACATTTTAAAGGTATTTGGGCAGATACATGAATAAGAAAGGTTTAGAAGGATATGGACCAAATGCAGGCAGATGAGACGAGTTTAGTTTCAGAAAGCTAGTTGGCATGGACCTAAGTGTCTGTTTCAATGCTGCATGACTCTTTGCACTTTTTAAAAAAAAGATTGGATCAATACACTGAAGCATAGGAAGAAATTTTAAATTTTCTAGTTCTTTTCATGTAGAACTTTTATTAACAATTTCTTCATTCTGGGTAATTTTAATCACTTTGTGGTCAATCTTCAGCTGGGGAAAATTTTCTTCTCGGCAATTCCATGGCAGTTTGCACATGTGTTATATAAAGTGGACAATGGAGAGAATTCCAATGGTAAATATTGAACAAAAAGAGAAAACGATTCTCATGAATTTGTTGTGTGTGATGGTATACATAAAACATCGTTTGGACATGTATGGATAATGTGTTTCAGAATAATGGCAACAGCACAGGATTCGATTCGCTGCTAGCTGCGGGAGTGTTGAGATCTGCATACTCACCCTGCCCCTGAGAACGGGAGGCAGTAGCAAAGCACCACAAACTAGACCTGCCAAGAAAATGGCTCAGGATAGAGCATCAGCAAACAATGAGCCAAGAACCTGCCTTCAGGCAAAACACACACATACATAAATGCATGTGTGTACTTTTGTGTTTGCTGTGTGTATATTTGGCAATATTTACTGCCTGCAATCAACTAATGCAATTCAGAGAGGGGTGTGAATTTGGAACCTTAGCTCGTTTTTAATGGCTGTGTAGAAATGCAGACAGCAAACCTAACAATTAACCTTATGAGAGATAATGGGAACTGCAGATGCTGGAGAATTCCAAGATAATAAAATGTGAGGCTGGATGAACACAGCAGGCCAAGCAGCATCTCAGGAGCACAAAAGCTGACATTTCGGGCCTAGACCCTTCATCAGAGAGGGGGATGGGGAGAGGGAACTGGAATAAATAGGGAGAGAGGGGGAGGCGGACCAAAGATGGAGAGTAAAGAAGATAGGTGGAGAGAGTATAGGTGGGGAGGTAGGGAGGGGATAGGTCAGTCCAGGGAAGACGGACAGGTCAAGGAGGTGGGATGAGGTTAGTAGGTAGATGGGGGTACGGCTTGGGGTGGGAGGAAGGGATGGGTGAGAGGAAGAACCGGTTAGGGAGGCAGAGACAGGTTGGGCTGGTTTTGGGATACAGTGGGTGGGGGGGAAAGAGCTGGGCTGGTTGTGTGGTGCAGTGGGGGGAGGGGATGAACTGGGCTGGTTTAGGGATGCAGTAGGGGAAGGGGAGATTTTGAAACTGGTGAAGTCCACATTGATACCATTAGGCTGCAGGGTTCCCAGGCGGAATATGAGTTGCTGTTCCTGCAACCTTCGGGTGGCATCATTGTGGCAGTGCAGGAGGCCCATGATGGACATGTCATCTAGAGAATGGGAGGGGGAGTGGAAATGGTTTGTGACTGGGAGGTGCAGTTGTTTGTTGCGAGCTGAGCAGAGGTGTTCTGCAAAGCAGTCTCCAAGCCTCCGCTTGGTTTCCCCAATGTAGAGGAAGCCGCACCGGGTGCTATGGATGCAGTATACCACCCCAACCTTCAGTTCACTTGGGCCATCTCCAGCACATCACTCACATTCCTGGACCTCTCAGTCTCCATCTCAGGCAACCAGCTTGTAACTGATGTCCATTTCAAGCCCACCGACTCCCACGGCTACCTAGATTACACCTCCTCCCACCCACCCTCCTGCAAAAATTCCATCCCCTATTCCCAATTCCTCCGCCTCCGCCGCATCTGCTCCCACGATACGACATTCCACTCCCGCACATCCCAGATGTCCAAGTTCTTTAAGGACCGCAACTTTGCCCCCACAGTGATCGAGAACACCCTTGACCGCGTCTCCCGTATTTCCCGCAACACATCCCTCACACCCCGCCCCCGCCACAACCGCCCAAAGAGGGTCCCCCTCGTTCTCACACACCACCCTACCAACCTCCGGATACAACGCATCATCCTCCGACACTTTCGCCATTTACAATCCGACCCCACCACCCAAGACATTTTTCCATCCCCGCCCCTGTCTGCTTTCCGGAGAGACCACTCTCTCCGTGACTCCCTTGTTCGCTCCACACTGCCCTCCAACCCCACCACACCCAGCACCTTCCCCTGCAACCGCAGGAAATGCTACACTTGCCCCCACACCTCCTCCCTCACCCCCATCCCAGGCCCCAAGATGACATTCCACATTAAGCAGAGGTTCACCTGCACATCTGCCAATGTGGTATACTGCATCCATTTTACCCGGTGTGGCTTCCTCTACATTGGGGAAACCAAGTGGAGGCTTGGAGGCCGCTTTGCAGAACACCTCCGCTCAGCTCGCAACAAACAACTGCACCTCCCAGTCGCAAACCATTTTTAAAACTCCCCCTCCCATTCTCTAGATGACATGTCCATCATGGGCCTCCTGCACTGCCACAATGATACCACCCGAAGGTTGCAGGAACAGCAACTCATATTCCGCCTGGGAACCCTGCAGCCTAACGGTATCAATGTGGACTTCACCAGTTTCAAAGTCTCTCCTTCCCCTACTGCATCCCTAAACCAGCCCAGTTCGTCCCCTCCCCCCACTGCACCACACAACCAGCCCAGCTCTTTCCCCCCCACCCACTGCATCCCAAAACCAGTCCAACCTGTCTCTGCCTCCCTAACCGGTTCTTCCTCTCACCCATCCCTTCCTCCCACCCCAAGCCGCACCCCCATCTACCTACTAACCTCATCCCACCTCCTTGACCTGTCCGTCTTCCCTGGACTGACCTATCCCCTCCCTACCTCCCCACCTATACTCTCTCCACCTATCTTCTTTACTCCCCATCTTTGGTCCGCCTCCCCCTCTCTCCCTATTTATTCCAGTTCCCTCTCCCCATCCCCCTCTCTGATGAAGGGTCTAGGCCCGAAATGTCAGCTTTTGTGCTCCTGAGATGCTGCTTGGCCTGCTGTGTTCATCCAGCCTCACATTTAATTAACCTTACGAGGTGCGTTGACTACTTTTTCACAGACTCCTCATGCTGTCTTTTTTTTCATTCTAATTTTGCTTAATGATGTGCATGTAGCACTGCTCTTTTACTTTCCAGAGTGGCTACTTGAGTTGAAAGGTGCATTATTTGGATCTTCACTGGTAAAAGGGTGATGGGGTGACTTACAGCTTAGGCTATACTTTCAATTCTCAGGTTAGAGACAAAAAAGGTACAGATGCTGGAATCCAAAGTAGACAAACAGGGCACTGGAAGAGCATAGCAAACTGGGCAGCATCCAGAGGAAAGGAGAAGTCAAAGTTTTGGGTTTTGAGGAAGGACTGTAGAAGGAGAATACCCAAAACATTGACTTCTCCTTTTCCCCGAATGCTGCTTGGTTTACTGTGTTCTTGCAGGCTCCTGTTTGTCTATTTTCAATTCTAAACCTGAATAATAGTTATGACATTTATTTCTGGTTTTAAAAGGACCACCAAAACCATCTTAATACTCTTAATATCGTTGCCAGGAACTGTTTGTATCTCATGTCATGCCTTATTATTATTTTCAATTCTGACATGAATTGCATATAGATCTGCTAAAGACTCAAGGAAACGATTTCCTCTATATTCTGTCTGCAGAAAAGCTTTTTCTTATCCAATGTTTTTGGGGTTTCAGTGCAGAAGAAGTATTCCTCTCTATTATGGAATATTGAAAACATCACATGGCTGTTTTGAAGAATACTATTTTGCATCAATTTCATGACCTATCTGACCTGGTAATGTTTGGTGCTGAGTTGCAGAGAGTGCTAAAGAATCTAATTCCAAGATAGACCTCACATTATTAGTACAAATGGTCATATTTAAGACGAAATAATTAATGGCATGAACCAAAGGATATGGCTAATATGAATAAGTTCATATTCTTTGGAAATTAGTAATAATGATTACTTCAAAGAATGTAAAAATATTTTAAAAGGAATCCTACTTGGTTTCTTGTGAAAGTTTCCAATTTTGAGGACTGCTCAGATCTTACAGATGCCTGTGCAGAGTCCATGCTACATTAGAAGCAGCATAATGTAAAGAGATAACAAGGTGGAGAGCTGGATGAACACAGCAGGCCAATTACCTCTTTAACAATTTTAACCCCACTGAGAAGCCTCTTCTAATGAAGCCTACCTTGAAGTAGTTACCATCCTCCCTCCAGAAAGACCTCAGGGGATTTCTTTCCCACTGCAACCCTCTTGTAATCTCTTCACCCCTGAAACTGCTCAACCACGCCCTGAAGCAAACCAGGTACTAAAGCCACATTGCCTTTCTTCGTACCTGCCTACGAAACTGGATCATCCCCAATGGAGTATAGTCTATATTTAGACCTTCCCAATTTGTTCCCGACCATGACAACCTCTACATTCAGAACATTGAGATCCTTCAAAAACGTTTCTCCCTGCGACTCCTCAAACATATTATCTCAGATTCTGCAGCATTGGCAGTTCCTACTATCTTTATAATGTAAAGAGAATTATCTGGTGATTCTGTGATTTGATTGAATTGTGAAGGAGGCTCGAAGGGCTTAATGGCTTACTCCTGTATCTATTTGTTATGGTTTTATGATGGCCAGATACAGTATCTAACAGTGACTGCACTATATCTGTCCACCGAGGCCAAACAAGTAGAGTTGTCTATCTTAAACATTTCCATGCAGTTATAAAAACAAATGTTTTAATGTATATGTTACCCCTGTAGTGTACATGTGTAAAATAAATTGACTGTTGAGTGTTGTCTTAACAAGTGATTTGATTAGTTTAACCTCTGCTTACAAATGTAGGGGAAAAATGAATAAGAAGGGGAGGAAAAATCAGAATAAACAAATAGCTTGGCAGTAGTTATTACCATTGCATTCTATATGACATCTATGGATACAGATTAATGTTGATTAAACAGCTGTTTAATTAATTTTCAGATTGCAACAACATTTCCACAAACAGTGGGTAAAAGTTAATGTCGAGGTCCTCAGAGCAGGTAATTAAACTTTTAAATCAACAACCTGAGTGAGTGCACCACACGTTTGCAACTCTGACAACCAATCCCAATATTGATACTGATTCCACAGTGATCTAGTGTTCATGATATAGTGTGTAGAAGGAAGGATAACTTACTGTAACACTTAAAAAGAACAATGTCCAACTGGTGGCTGATTAAATCTGAATGCTCAAAATGCCACAATCCTGAGAAGGAAACCTTAAACTGACAAACATATATTACAGCTCTGCTTACCATTGAACCTTCTCACTTCATCTTTTCCTAGCTGGGAATTAGGAACAATAACTGACATTGGATCTATGTGCAGTCAATGAGGTTGCAAACTTTTCTCCAGCACTATGTTGCCCATTGTCAGCTAATTTTTCTATTTATTTTTGCTCACATTTACAGATACAATGACATTGACTGGATAATTCATGAGTAAATCCATAAATAGCATAGACAAAGAGAGATTTCTCATTCAGTTATGTAACAACAGATGCGTTGACCATAAATCGAACTTGTGTTTTCTTTTGCAGTTGCCTGAAATACCTAATCTTCACAGGTTCATTAATCCACAGCAGAGGTTTTCTTATGCAGTGTCAGAAACATGCACTGGGTCTAGCAAAAACAAGTTACAAAACTCAAATGTAATTTTTCATACTTTTTCAATGTCAAAATGAATTCAGGATTCTGTGACAAGTTCAGCAATATTGTGAAATAAAATAAGTATTAGGATGAAACATGTCACTCATACATTGCTTAAAAAAAAGGACAAGAAGTCATACGAAATAACATAATAATGTAACATGGCCTTAACTGAAAGCTTTGTAAATGTACCAATTATTGTCGTAGTAATACAAGGAGTAGTGAATCTCAAGAACACTTAGCAACAATGAACATTCTAATAGATCCACTTTGCCAAGATAGATGTCTTGGTGTTTGAACCTTCATGCTTTCAAATTCAGAATTAAAGTTAATAAAAAAATGTTAAGAAGTTTGTTTAAGTCATTAAGCTTGGGATATGCTTTACTCCTGTAAAATCCAACCTGTTTAAATCTACTAAACGGTACAGTTTCTTTCACCATCATGACTAACCCTTCACTAGCTTTGTGATAATGCAGTAAAAGCTTTATCAAGTGGAGTGCACTGACACTAAAAGAGACTGAGGGCTGATGTACTTTTGCTCTGTTATTTATTCATACCCTGTAACTCAGTATGTGGGTAATAAAGTTAAATATGAAACAAGCCGGTGCAATATGACTGACTGTATATAATCATGTATGCAAGTACAAGACCATTCAAATATTGCAGCCTTCTTTAGTAATGATCCTCACAGCTTCCCTTATTAGATCACTTTTTTTTATAAATGGCTGACTGTATTCATAAAATTAA
Organism: Stegostoma tigrinum; assembly: GCF_030684315.1. NCBI lineage: Eukaryota > Metazoa > Chordata > Chondrichthyes > Orectolobiformes > Stegostomatidae > Stegostoma > Stegostoma tigrinum. The sequence continues at coordinate 47,671,828 of NC_081357.1, read as the reverse complement.
CAATTGAACAATTTCGTCAGAAGTTGCAAGGAAAAGAAATGTAACCTTTAAAAATGGACAAGTTTTTTGACGTTATTGAGTGGCTTACACACTCAACACCGTTATCTCATCTAAGAAATGCTAGCCCCTGGCTATTGTACTGTGGTCCTCATTTAATTTTTCAGTACTCAGGAGGACTTGGTCCATTCTTTTGAACATGGTATAAATTTTCTTGTGATGAATATATTTCAGGGTTTCTTCAGATTGGTTTAGTCAACCTAAGGTAGATGTTAGGTTTTATTTAAAGGCTCTGTGCATAACTTTAATTCGTTAGTGATTTCACATGAAAACTATGCCCAGTCTCCTTACTGCAACTTTTCTTTAGTTAAATTTCTCAACCTTATGAGGAATTTTCTCCAATCCATTAGAAGGGGAATACAGAGACCTAATTAGGCAGGATGCAAAAGTCTGATTCTCCAACAGCGAGTTAGGATGCAGTTTACACTGGCCTGGGGGGATTTCATACCTGTTATTTATATGTCATAAAAGTCATTATTATGAAACGGCTTTTAGTAAGCTCCTTCCTTTGTAATAAACTTCAGGCACACAAGAATCTCATGATGATAGTTTGATGATTGTTTAAAGATGGCTAACACTAGGCAGGTGCCCATGTTGATAATCTGTGGCAAAATTGTGTTTAAAGATTGGTGTTCAGGTGCATGATGTTGCAGTGGAGAGAAGGGAATGTGTTCTTTGTGTGCCAGAGGGCTGGGCAGATAGAGGGTGGCGATCATGTGCAGAAATATGTTATAAAGTGGAGGCTGACCCTCCCTCTAATAACTAAAACTGAAAAACCCAGTGCGGCACGCCTTGCCTTATGATCTGTTAGAAGGCCCCCCAATCTGTTATAAAGGACAGGATAAATAAAATAAACCCCCGACACTCAATTTATTGTCAACAGGTAACAATTTATTTATCAAGCTCTAACAGTGAACAAATTAACTAAACTATTAGGAAGCCTAACAATTCCTAACAATTAACTATTCCCAAATAAGACAAAATTTTAACGCTATTTATTTCCAATAAATACAAATCCCATGTTTATAGGCCAACATAGAAAAAAAAACTTAGCCTCTCAAAATTATAGCCAGTTCACGTCTTCTTGAATGTTTTGTGCCTTCTCCGTTGATCTTCTGTCAGGAATGTTCTTTCTGTGAATTCTTCTATCGGGAATATTAAATAAGCATGCTGCGGTACCTTTCTTAATTAAATAATGCTTTTTTTCTAAGAGCTGAGAGAGCTGATCTTTAACAGATGGTGGTTTGTTCTCTCCTGATTTTCAAAATGCACTCATCTTTTATACCCTTGATGACATAACAATTTCTTGCAATGGAATGGTCTTATGTTGCCAAAACCATCAGATTTAAATTTAATTGTTGTTTGGTAGCTAAGGGCTTGTTTGGAATGGATTGGTTAAAAATCAAACTTGTTATCTTGATAACAAAACTGTTGCCTGGCCTCCTAACTGAATGGCTTGTTGGTATAAATGTTTCAATTTGAGTGCTCTCTGCACCTGCAAACCCATCAGTTGGTGCTGCTAGTTACAGGCTTCTATTTTGAATCTCTAAGCATGGAATAATCATATCAAATTTTAAAGGGACCACACACTGCTTTCTACGCCTAGTGATTCATAAACATTAATATTTTAGAAATGCTGAAATATAACATCCTGCCTCTCAATCCACAAGTACTATACCAAACTTTGCCACAGATATTCTTGAATATGTTCGCCATCTAAATGGGTGAGTGTGGAAAGGAGCAGCAGTGGATTGTTATGGACCCACAGTACCAACTGATCTCCTACTCCCTTCAACCCCAGGGCTGGTTATCTCCATTGAGGTGCAGGAGGAGTCACAGATCTCTATCACTGTTGAGTAGAATATCAGAATGTTGGTTTGGGCAAGTACCTCCTCCTCAGCATACAACTTACCCTATTATCATATAGAAATATTAGCAAAGTCCATTAAAATTATACACATAGGTCCAAAGTGAGTGGGAAACACCTTCAATTAGCAAAGTGCTTCTCATCTTTATTAATGAGTTTCCCTAATCGCATCTGAAGGCAGAGTTTAATTTTTCATGCACCCTGTTTGTGCTGTGCTTTAATTACCTCGAAATTCCTTCTGTTTCTGCAGTTGTTTTAGTGAGCTCCAGCTGCCTATCTAACAATTAGAGATGAATGAAATGAATATTTCCTCCAGAATAATCAGTGTTTTCAAAATAGCCTGTTCAGTTCCAACTAATAACTACATGACTCTGGCTTTGAGTGCAATTTTCCAAACGACAATCTGAGACTAATACCAAAAGTGCTGAATTTTCCAACCATGAACTGAGCTTCATTCCCCTATCTGATCCATTGACTTTTATCATCTTCAACCATTTGCTTGTCTCAGCCTTTACACCTTTATTTCTTACTAAAGCCCTGAAAATTCTGTTGCTCTGAGGATCAGTCTTAAAGCTTTCCACAACTAAAGTAGAGCATGTCCCTTCTTGCATTTCCATCTTCCCAAGCAGCTCATTTTAAATTGACCCATCCTTAATTCCCTTAGTGATTTGGTTCCACTGTAATTCAGTGATCTATCAGCCGTACATCTTGATTGAGTGTTATCTCCAATGTTCAGCAACCTTTTATTCTGATCGATGATTCCATTCCCTTAGTAACTTCCTTACTGTTTCTCTACCCTGTCTCAAAATAGAGTGAAATCATGACATGTCAAATTCAAATAATTCAAAATTCTGGACATATTAAAGTAGTCACAATTTCCACTGGCAGAATTATAAATAACAAGTGTCGAATTGCGACACCCGTAGTAAGATGAAAGTTCTTTACAATCTAAGCTTGTTATATGACTGCGCTGACCAATCAGAGCAAAGTTAAACCACACAGGAGTGCAAAATCATGGAGCACTGGGCAGGCCATCATTTGACACCAATATCTTCCTGCAAAAGAATATCTTCATGCAAAATTTGAAAGTACAGCTAAACCTGTGAGAAAGTTAAAAGTATTGTCCATTGGAGAGAAAGTTAAAGTGATACTAGAGGAAAAATGGCCTGAGGCAGAGGGTGGGCATCACAAAGAAGCCAGAAATCTCACAACAGGTTTATCCCACATTCTGAAACACAGAACAAACATCTCAGGATAGTTAGACAGGCAAATATGCTCTCCAGCGTTAAAAAAGAAGAGAATGGCTCACTATCCCAACTCTGTAAAATATTTGCTGAAATAGTTCAAGGTAGCTCATTCAGATAATATTCCGATCTCCAAGACCAATCCTGCGAGAAAGAAGATCATGCTGTCAAACATCAGATCTTCATAAAGGTCATTGGCTGCGATGGATGGCTGGGTTGATTCAAGACGAGGCATGACATGCGTCTTTCAACCAGTAAGCAGTGAGTGTGCAGTGTTGCCAGCAACATTGATAAATGATTGGACCCAAAACTGTCTTGGAAAATTATGTACAAAGAGACATTTTTAACATTGATGAAACTGGACTGTTTTTCTAACGTATTGCAAATTATTCTTTGATGTTTAAACATAAAAATGTATGTTGGAAAATGAAGCAAGAAATGTGTCACAATTATCGTGTGCACTAGCTTAGATGGCACCAAAAAGCTGTCACTTTTTCACGATACAGAAGTTCAAAAAGTCATGATGCTTTAGGGTAAAATTAATAGTCACGTGAGAAGAGGTCAGCCAGTTCAGAAGAGTCAGCATGGCTTTGTTAATGGAAAATCATTTTTAACCAATGGTGCAGTTTTTAAAGAAATAACAAAGAGAGTTGATGAGGGCAAGTTGTTGACATAGAGTAGTGGACTTCCAAGAAGCATTTGATACAGAGTCATACAACTGATTTTTAAGGACAGTGATAAGTCAGGGAATAAAAGTGTAAGTTGCAACAATGGATGCAAAACTAGTTGTGCCATGGGAAACAGTGTAGTTGTTAGTGACGACTTTTTGGGCAAGAAGAAGGTTTGTAATCAAGTTCTCCAGGGGTCAATATTGAGACACAGGCTTTTCCTGATGTATATTAATTACCTAAATTTTGATGTGGATAGGAGAATTTCAGAGTTTGTGGATGACACATAGCTTGAAAGAATTGTAAACTGTGAAGAGGATGGTGTATAACTTCAGACATACATTGACAAGTTGATGGAGTTTGTGGATAGGTGGTAGATGAAGTTAATTGTGGAGATGTGTGAGGTGACACACTTTGGTAGAAAGAACATGGAGCAAAAATATTAAATAAAATGTGTGCAGGAGCAGAGTGACCTAAGTGTAGATGTTCCTACGTCATTAAATGTGACTGGACAGGTAAAGAAAGCACAATAGATGCGTAGGATACAGAAGCAGAAGTAGGTCATTCAGCCTACTAATTCCACTCTGGAATTCAGTGAGGTCATGAGATCATCTTTTTCAACTCCACTTCCAACCTTTCTACAATAATCCTCGAATCCCTTCTTGATTAAATTTTTTTCTGTCTCAGCTTTGAATATGCTTACTTACCTAGCATTGGTAGTCCTCTAAGGCAGTAAATGATTGTACACTTTCACGAAGAAATTCCACCTCATCTCATCGCAAATAGGTCAGTCCTCACTCTGCGATTGTGCTGCCTGACTGCCCACTATTTAGTGTCGCATTGTGGTCAGATAAAGCAAGGAAACAGCATGAGGATGAGCACATAAATCCAAATAAGACTCTAGTTCATGCCAGGATATGGAGAGAAATACAAAAGGTGACAGAAACAAACAGGCCAGGTTTGCAGACAGCACCAAGATTTGTAGAATGGCTAATAGTAAAGAAGATGTTGTAAGTTTGAGGAAAATATGGGTAGGTTGGTCAGATGTGCAGAGCTATGACAAATGGTATTTAACCCTGATAAGCCTGAAGTGATGCACTTTGAAGAATAAACAAGATGAGGGTGTATTTAATGAATGGCATGACGCTGGTAGCTTGGAGGAATAGAGAGATCTTGGGATAATTATTCAAAATCCCTGAAACCGGCCAAGCACGTGATTAGGATAGTTAAGAAGACATTTGGGCCACTTGCTTTCTTCAGTCGTGGTACAAAGAATAAGAGCAAGGAGATAATGTTGGAGTTGTACAGAACATTGGCCAGGCTACGGTTGGAGCACGGTGTGCAGTTCAGGTCACCTCACCACAAGAAGGATGTGGGAGCACTAGAGGGGGTACAGAGGAGGTTTCACCTGGATGTTGCCTGGGATGGAGAAAGTGAATGTAAGGAGGGATTAGATCGGCTTGGATTGTTTTCTTTAGAGTGGAGAAGACGGGTGTCGGGGGTCGAGGTGGGTGTGGAGGTCATGACTGATGTGTATAAGATTAAGAAAGGTATGGACAGGGTGAATAGAGATCAGCTGTTCCCTTGACTGAGGAGTCAATCACAAGAGAGCATAGTTTTAAGGTAAGGGATTCAGAGGGTATTTGAGAAAAAAGCCTTTTCACTCACAAGGTGATGGAAATCTGGACTGCACTGCCTGGGAAGATAGTCAGGCCCAGAAACTTTCCAACCTTTAAAAAATATGTGGATGAGCACTTCAGATAACATAACACTCAAGGATATGGGACAAGTGCAGAAAATGGAGATTAGCACACCTTTAGTGGTAGTTATGTCGGTGCAGACTAGATGGGTCAAAGGGCCTTTTCTGCACTATATAACTCTATGGCTCTATGAGATCTACACAAGGTTTGTATAACAGGGATGCTTTTGCAGGACCATTGTGTCATTACATGATTCCAACATCTTTCTGTGGTTGAAACCTAGCCCTGCCAACCTCCCTTGCTGAGTTAACATTAAACCTGTTTCCTCTAACACTGAGAATGGAATGGCAAGTAGAGCTGTCTCTCTCTCTCTGTTTCTTACATGCACACACACATAAACACACACACACACAAATATCAAGGGTACATGGATGCCCATCAATTCTACCTTGCCTGTGCTTTTCTGATCTAGGACCATTTCCAAGTGCTTTGAATGAAAATGCACACTTTGTGGTTGCTGAGAGTTACATCAGTCAATACCACACGAAAATAGGAAACAAGAGCAGACTAATGCCATTTGGTCACTCAGAAAGTTACCATTGAATCAGGATAGGTAGTTAATGAGGCAGGTTTGGTGAGAGAGAAACCCTTGACAAAACTGTTATTTACTTAGAACATAGAACAGTACAGCACAGGAACAGGCTCTTCAGCCCACCATACCTGTGCTGGCCATGTTGCCATTCTAAGCTGATCCCTCCTGACTGAACATGGTCCATATTTCCTGCCCGTCTGTGTGTCTGTCTGAAAATTGCTATTGTATCTGTTCCTACCACCTCCTCTTAGAGATAATACACTCCCAAGTGTGAAATATGCTGGTAAACTTCTTTTGCACCCTTCCAAAGCCTTCACATCCATCTTATAGTGTGGTGACCAGAACTGGACACAATACTTTTCATCTGGCCTAACTAAGATTTTATACAGTCAAACAGTTATACTTAGCTTCTAATTCTTCCAAACTCATGAGAATACAGGCCCAGTCTCCTCAATCTCTCATTAGATAATTCTGCCACCCCCAAAGAACCTTTTGTTGCTCTATGTCGAGTATACCTTTTGAGTAAGTAGACACAAACTGTACACAGTGCTCCACTTGCAGACTTACTATGGCTCAGTACAACTATAGCAAGATACCTTTACTCCTGTAATCAAACCCCCTTGTAATAAAGGTCAACACGCGATGTGCTTTCTTCTTCGCTTACCACATATACCTGTTAACTTTCAATGACTCTTGAACAAGGACACCCAAGCTCTTTTGGACATCAATGCTTTCTAATCACTCACTGTTCTATAAATGCCTTCCTGCTTTCTCCATCAATATAGAAAATTTCGGTTTTTTTCTGTTTCATAACCAAGCTGCCATCTTCATGCTCACTCACTCAAACTGTCTTCAGCTCCTTGAAGCCTCTTTCTTTCCTTTTTACAAATGACATTCCCACCTAGTTTTATGTCAATAGCAAATTTGGAAATGTTTGGCCCCACACATTTAAATCATTGACACAGTTTGTGACTGAATCTTGCATTGCCCTTCTAGTTACAGCCAGCCAGCCAATGTGACAATGACACATTTAACCCTACTGTCTGTTTTCTGTCTATTAACCAGTTCTTAATCCATGCCACTACATTTACCCAATAGCTTCTTGCAGTGCAGTGGTAGTGCCCAACCTCAGGGCCAGAAGGCCTGGTTTTAAGTCCCACCTGCTCATGTTACATAACATATCTGAGTGAGTAGATTAAGAATACTGATTCCTCCTAATCCCTTGTGCTCTAGTTTTGTTTCCAGTACATTGCATCCTCCTCTGCTCATGCTCAGGGAATTACTTGCGGAGGCAAGTGGTAAGCTGGGCACATCTGCAAAAACCACTGGCTTGAAGAGCACTCCATGTTCATGTGTTTTCCTGCAGGGAAGTCTCCACCTCCTTGAGGTGAACTGGCATTTGGAGGGAGGATTTTGTATGCCATTTCCTCTCAAATTGCCAGTGATGCTGTGCACCCATGGCTACAACAATGAAGTTCAGGATCAAGCGCATGTTTGGCAGCTCCTGAGCATTCTGCTGGTCCTGGGACTCAAAGTGATGCTCTTCATGGAGAAAGCCAAATACTCACACAGCAGAGCAATTGCAGGAGTTAGAGTTTGAATGGCCTTCTGTATCATTGACTCTCAGCTAATGAGAGCCTCCGGCATGACTGCCTAATGTTCCCTGGCCTGTGTCTGCAGGCTGGCCATGTTACTTATGGCTGAGTACAGAGGTGGGCATCTGCATACGTCCAACAGGTGCCTGGTCTCCAGCCACCCTCCAAGTGTCAGATGCTTGAGGCATTGCCTCCGCCACTCGCTGTAAACTTGTGCCAGTAATTTGCTCACTGTATTGTAATCCTGAGTTTCCTCTCTATGATCTGTAAACTGGTCATTTTTTTTGGGTTGGTGGTGGGTGCAGGTGAAAGTTATACTCGTGCCTCCTCTAAGGATTCAGATGTATAATTCTCAGAGGTGGAGTTATAAATAAGGGGAGGTTGTGGGGTAACAAGGTGTAGAGCTGGAGGAACACAGCAGGACAAGCAGCATCAGAGGAGCAGTTTCAGGTCTTCAGAAGAGAAAGTGGTGGAGTTTTGTGTTTCACATTTTGCCCTCATTTGGTGATGGTTATCACCTGGAATGGAAAAGAGGAAAAAAAATAATGAAGATTAGCATCTGAAAAGCGTGGAGCATACCATGCATCAACGGACCAGAGCTCCCCAACCCAGAATACAACTCCTCTCACCTCTAAAGTCTCACCTGCTGGGATCATATGATGGAAGAGATGATTTTCCACTCCAGAAAAACTGGTGAGCATTCAGTATTTAATGAGATTTATTTTTAAACCATATGTAACCGCCGAAAACTAAGTGTCCAGGTTAAAATAGAGCAATGAGGAATAATATTACAGTATAATGTTAAAGTCAGGTCAAGTCTGAGTCAGCTAACAGACGTAAATATATTTTTTCAATTCATTTTGAATTCAGTTTTTCAATATCTATGCCTAGATAAAAATAAATAAATTATTTGATGTTTTTACGATAGTTTAAGATTTTTCTCACATGTATGCAGGTGCTAAGGCTTTCCAAATATTTAGGGAATATGTACTTTATAATTAACAGTTTTGTAAGACATAACAGCCCAACTCAGATTTGAAGGTGCAAATTCCTGCCATTGTCAAGTAAAAATATTGGCTTGATAATTTTCTTATTGTATTCCTAAGAAAATTAATAATTTTTTAAAGTCAATGCAATTACACATAAAAACCGTATTGACTATTCCAAGTAATTGTTATGTCTTGTCCTATTACTTGTAACTTAGTATCTTGCATTCTACTACATATAAGAACCTGGTATTAGGTATTAAACTGGGAGTCTGATAATTTTGCATCCTAGAAAATTGAATTGATTCAATTTTAATTTAATCTTTGGGTATAAATTTAAACAAATGCCATTGGATCTAGGTTAAAATTCATTGGTAATAAAGGTTGCAGCCCATTAGAATTCTTAATTGTTGTGAGTAATGTATACTCCTGATAGAAACCGAAAGAACTGTGGAAGCTGTAAACCAGGATCAAAAACAAAGTTGCTGGAAAAGCTCAGAAGATCTGGCAGGCTCTGTGAAGGGAAAAAACACAGTTAACGTTTTGGGTCTGGTGACTCTTCCTCAGAACTGTTCAGGATTGGAGGGCTTGAGTTATAAGCAGAGGCTGAATAGGCTGAGGCTATTTTCCCCAGATTGTCAGAGGCCAAGGGGCAACCTTACAGAAATTTATAAAAGTATGAGATGCAGATTTAGGGTGAATAGTCAAGGTCTTTTTCCCAGAGTAGGGGAGTCCAAAGCTAGAAGGCATAGGTTTAAGGTGAGAGGGGAAAGATCTAAAATGGACCTAAGGAGCAATTTTTTTCAGGCAGAGGGTGGTGCGTGTATTGAATGAGCAGCCAGAGGAGGTAATGGAGGCTGCTACAGTTACAACATTTAGAAGGCAGCTGGCTAAGTATATGAATCGGAAGGAATATAAGCCAGATGATCCCAAATAGGACTAGATTAATTGAGGATTTGTGGTCGGCATGGATGAGTTGGACCTAAGGATCTTTTTCTATGCTAAACGGCTCTCTGACTCTATGACTCTATAAGTCACACAGTTTGTTGAATTAACTGATTTTGAAAAAGAACTCATTGCATATAATGTAAGTTGAGGTATTAACAGTTAGATACAACCAAAAGAAATGATTTTGATTAAATTTGGTTTAATTTGGATAAATGAGAGGTATTGCATTTTGGTAAAATAAACATCAACAGGACTCATACAATTAAAAGTGGGGCTGTAGGCAGTGTTGTCGAACAAAGAGACCCAGGGGTTCTGGTACATAATTCTTTGAAGTTTGCAAAACATACAGCTAATGTGGTTAAAAGGACATTTAGCATGCTTGCCTTTGGTTTTCAGACCTTTGAGTAATGGAATTGGGACATTATGTTGAGTTAATACAGGATGTTGGTGAGACCTCTTCTGGAATACTGTGACCAGTTCTGGTCACCCCCGTTATAGCAAGGATATTGTTAAGTTGGAGGGCATTCAAGAGAGATTCAACAGGATGGTGCCGGGAATGGAGGGTGCCAGTTATAAGGAGAGACTGGATGGGCTGGGATATTTCTTGTTGGAATGTAGAAGGTTGAGTTGACTTTTTAGAGGTTAACAAAATAATGAGGGGTATCGATAATGTGAATGGCAGGTGTCTTTTCCCTAGGGTAGATAAAATAAGATATTTTATCCAAGACCAGAGGGCATATTTTTAAGGTGAGATGAGAAAGATTTAAAAGAAGACACGGGGGCAAGTTTTTTATATAGAGAATGGCTTGTGCGTGGAACAAACTTCTAGAGGAGGTGGTGGATGCAGGTTCAGTTACAACCTTTAAAAGACATTTAGATAAGTACATGAATAGGAATGGTTTGAAGGGATATGGACCAAGTGCAGGCAGGTGGGACTAGTTTAGTTTGAGATTATGGTCCTCACAGACCGTTTGGACCAATGAGTCTGCTTCCATATGACATGACACTCTGATTCTTTGACTTTACGATTGGACAACTTAGATCTGATGTATTATACTTATGATTTCTTCAACTTCTGTTTTGCAAATACTTAAAGGTTAGTTTCCATTCACAACTCCCTACAGGTATGTACACATTTTTTTTGACGTTTGTACGTTCAGTTTGCTTGTTAACTGTCTGGATAGCATCACCTGCGGGATCAATGATCAATGTTCAAAGGTAGATTGGCTCCGTGGAGACTTTTAATCATTAATTTATAGCTTCCTGTGAAACATACAGACATTTCAAGAACAAATTTACAATTTTCCTTGGTGAATTACAAATGATCAATAAAATTATGTAAACTTTTCAACCGAACTTTAGATTCAGAAAATAACTCAGCCTAGAAGGAGACTATTTGGCCCATCAAGCTTGTGCCATCAGTACATTTTTACCTTATCAAGATTTTTATTCAAGTTTCTCTAAGGACACATCAACATGATTAAAAGCATATGAGAAATTGAAAGTGCTCTTTTTTACTTCAGGGTGTTAAAAGCATTTTTGCATATGCGTTCTCATTTTCTTTTTGATTCTGCACATCATGAGCGCTAGTATAGGAGCTAGGAGACTCTTTGTCTTCTAAGTCAGTTCTTTTTCAAACTGAGTGGTAATGTAGGTGTCTTCAGGAGAGCCAGCTGAAACTCTTTTGTAATGCAGCCAGCTGTACCAACTACTAAATTTGAATTTTAAACATAGCTCATCATCAATTTATTAACAACTTAGATGATGGAATAGAAAGCCAGATGTCTGACTTTTTAAGACACTAAAGTTAGAAGGCTTTCTAAGCAGTAGTGAGGTGAGCATAAAATAACAATAAATGATTTTTGTTTGAGTGAATTAGCTAAACTGTGGCAAATCCATTTTAGTGTAAGCATTTGTGAGGCTATCCAAGTTACATATTAAGAGGATCAAACAACTTGGAGATATATAAGGGAAACTTAGAATCTAGGTCCATATATCATTAAAATGCCATGGTTAGGTACAGAGAAATAATCAAAATGTTTAATATGAGATCAGAACAAAAGTGTATAAGTCATTCTTTAGTTCTGCAAAGCACCATTTCAATTAATTTGGACTTCCTTGAGCAGCTTTGGGGTACAACTAAGGAAGTGTACTTTGGGCACGAAAGGAGTGTAGTGGAGATTTACCTGAATGAGCATTATCTCCAGAAGTTAAATAATGAGGAGAGATTTTAACATGTGTTCATGGAATCTGAGTGTCACTAGCTAGGAATATCCTTAATTACCCTGGACTAAATGGTGATGAGCTGCCTTCTTGAACTTCTACAATGCTTATGAAGTAGGGGCATGCATAGTTGTGTTTGGACAGAAGTTCCAGGATTTTGACGTAGTGACACTGAAAAAACAATGATGTATTTCCAAGTCAGGGTAATGCTGAACTTAAAAGTAAACATGCAGGTGGTGATGTTCCTGCATGTCCGCTGCCCTTGTCCTTCGAGATGGTTGTGGCTGTGAGTTTCGAAGGTACTGTCAGAAAAGCATAAGTGAGTTATTGTAATGCGCCTTGCAGATAGTACATACTGCAGCCACTACATATTGATGATGAATCAGCTTTAAAGGTGGTTGAAAGGGTCGAACAAGCTGCTTTGTCCTGGATGATAAAAAAAAGCAGAAAATGCTGGAGAAACTCAGCAGGTCTAGTGGCATCTCTGTTGAGAGGAATAAGGTTAACATTTTGAGTCCAGTGACCCTTTTACAGAACTGATGCTGCCAGACCTGCCAAACGTCTCCAGCAATTTCTGGCTTTGCTTCAGATCTTCAGCATTCACTGTTCTTTGTTTTATTATATTGTCCTGGATGATGTCAAACTTTTTGAGTGTTGTTGGGATTGCACCATCCAGGAAAATGAAGACCTTTTCATGGCATTCCTCTCTTGTGCTTTTTAGATAGTGGACAGGCATTTAGGAGAAAGGGAATATAAACTGAAGGAAGTGCAGATGCTGTAAATTAGAAACAAAACCAGGAGTTGCTGGAAAAGCCCAGGTGGTCTGGCAGCATCTGTGAAGACAAATCAGAGTTAATATTTCGGGTCAGGTGACCCTTCCTCAGATTTCTCTTCACAGACACTGCCATACTTGCTGAGATTTTCCAGCAATTTCTGCTTTTAATTAGGAGAAAGCAGTTGAATTAACACTGCAGAATTTCTAGACACTGGCTCGCGCTTTTAGACACAGTATGTATATGGATGCCAAGCCTGGGAGTAGGTCATGCAATGTTTTGAACCTGTTCTGTCATTCAAAGTGGCCATGGCCGCTCCTCGATCTCAAAGCCACATTCCTGCTTTCTCCCATTTCTCCAAGTTTCTTGCCAAACAAATGACACTGTAGCACGCTCTGTGATTTTGGAAATATCTTCAAATTGTCCTTTCTTTACTGATGATCTGCAGGACATTATGAACACTGTTCTTAGGAGCATTTCATATTTTGCATAATTGATGTCTGTGTCCAAATATCATCTGTTCCCAGATTGTCATGATGAGTCATTCAATGCTGTTCCAACAAATGTTTGGTTTCTTTATCTCAAGATTGTGGCTACTCCATTTTTCTATCTCAGTTTAACAGAACCTCTGCCTGATATAAATATCACCATCTTCTGTAAGTCAAGGATATTGTTCACATAAAATTTGCATGATTGCTGTAATAATAGAGACACAGTTGGAAGCATTCAGTTTCAAAATTTCTACAAAGACAGTCTTGCAAGCAAGTTCAGATTCTGGTCAAATGTGATGTACAAAATCACTAGCTTTTGTACTGAAATGCCCATAGTTCTGCCTACTATCAGCACATGAAAACGCTGTTTGCACAATTCATCCACGAACTGTCTCCGTATGGTGAAGTCAATACATTCAACTTTTCTGCAAGAACAACACTATCAATATGAACTTTCACCAGGTCTGGATCATCTGATTCAAGATAAGTAAAAATCTCACTAATTGTACGTTCTGGTTTTGGGATGTGGTAAGGAGAGGGGAGATTTTGAAGCTTGTGAAGTCCCAAAACCAGCCCAGCTTGCGTCCGCCTCTCTAACCTGTCCTTCCTCCCACCTATCACCTCCTCACACCTCAAGCCCCACCCCCATCTCTCATCTACTAACCTCAACCTGCCCTCTTGACCTGTCCATCCTCCCTGGACTGACCTATCTCCTCCCTAACTCCCCACTGACAATCACTTTTACTGGCTCCATCCTCGCCCCTTTGACCTGTCTGTCTCCTTTCTACCTATCTTCTTCTCTATCCATCTTCTATCCACCTCCCCCTCGCTCCCTATTTCTTTCAGAACCCCCTTCCCCTCCCCAATTTCTGAAGAACGGTCAAGGCCCAAAACATCAGCCTTCCTGCTCCTCTGATGCTGCTTGGCCTATTGTGTTCATCCAACTCTACACCTTGTTATCTCACCTATTTCCTCTACTTGTTTTAACTAGGCAATCTGTGAGATCTAGGGGATTACTAAGAAAATAAAGCCACAAGGTTATAGATGTTCACCGATGGTGAGCAGCAAACTGGCTTCCAAGGGTTACAATATATTACCACTCCTGCCAATGTTATGCCTTAGTGGGGTGGCACACCCACAAGCTTTGGGCACACGCAGAAGTTGTTCAGCTGACTGGGAGCCAATCATATAGTAATCAGTAGACAAAAGACCTTTGACATCACCACTGGTTACTATTCTATAGACCAGTCAGCTCTCTGTTGCTGGCTGAATCTCATTTTATACTTGCTGCTTGGCTCCAGCATGTCTGCAACTAAACATCCCCCACTGTTTGAACAGGCAGCAGAGTAAACATCATTTACAACATGTGATGGTAACTTACTTTGAAAAAAGCTTTTCCAGAATGCTCGGTTTTTAAAACAGTTCTTTTCCGATATCTATCCACAATAAAAAGACACAGAAAATTAAAATATACAGTCAATACAACATGTTAAATTCATATGTTTGGGGCTTGGGAAAGCAAAAGTGAACAGATGCAAACTCAAATAGATTGGTTGGCTGGGAATTTGGAGAGGTATGACTCCTGTTGAGTTGATAGGGAAGGTTATCGAGAAGGGGATGTTGATGTTTGGGGCAGAAGTGGAGCCTGAGAGAAACTGTGTGATGAATGGCCAATGTTGTCCTGTAAAGCACAACTGCATAATGGAAATGAAAAAAAGGCTGTGATCGCACCTGACATGTACAGGGTAAATGCATCATTCTGTGAGAGAGGGGTCTTCAAGTTTTAGTGACATGAGGCTCTGCAATTACAGTGCCATTACTCACAGGTCCATACACTGTAGAGAAACAGCCCTGTAGGAATGAAATCCCTGATGACTCTTTGGCCTACTGTGTACATTTCCTGCCCTAATCATTTCAGCTATAAAGGAAAAATTCTGAATGCTGAAAACGTGAAACAAACATAGACAATGCTGAAGAAACAAAGGAGGTTTGGCAGCGTCTTTAGAGAGAAAAGCAGAGTTAATGTTTCAAGTCTTGTGTGACTCGTCTTCAGGACAATCATTGTAAATTGTTTTGTGCAAGGTCAAGACTGAATTCCCTGTTTGCAGTATTGCATTAGCAATGTCTGTGCAGCTGAAGATATATTGCCTAGTTGCTGAAGTTGCAGTCACCTGGGATTTACCTAATGGCCATTCATGGTGTAAAAACTGCTCATTTCACAACTTAGTCCATGGAGATCGGAAAAGTGGCTTCGTTGTTAATGACTGCAGTTGTGGACACATCCAGGTGCAAACTATTTGCACACATCAATTTGTAAATGTGAGCAGTTATGAATACTGATATGTTATCTGTGCTCCCAATGTGTTCTCAAAAGGGATTTTTCTTTTTTTCCCTAATTCTAAGCCTCAGAGTGCAGCCAGGTTTTGCACCTAGCGTAGCAAGTACCTGCACGACACTGCAGCCTGTTTCCCTTGCAGTTCTAATCAGGAGGCCGTAGTGGTGCTTTTGCCTGAAGGGCTCAGATATCCTCAATTTACCTGCCCAAAGACAGGTGCACCCTCCTCGGCCTGGTGTCTCTCAGGGTTGAGGATACCAGGCAGGGTGGAAATGCAAGGCACAGTTGCCCCTTGACTGTCCTGAGGGGAACCTGTGTCTGGTCCCTCCTCTGGCTGAATGGCAAGCGGCACCACCCTGTCTCATTGTGTCAAAGCATCACCTGGAGTGGGCTTGATGTCCCTGTTACTGGATTGCCTTACTGATGGTGCTCAGCACTAAAGCTTGGGTGATGGAGGTTTTTTAACATCTCTCACAGAATGTGAGCTTTATTGCCTAGGCCGCATTTATTGCCCATTTCTAATTGCCGAGAGGGCTGCAAAGTGTAACCACATTGCTGTCAGTCTGGAGTCACATCTTGGCCAGACCAGGTAAGAATGGCAGATTTCCTTCCCTGAACAACATTAGTGAACCAGATTCATGTTTCCAAAAATCAGCAATGGCTTTATTATAATCATTAGACACTTCATTCCAAATTTATTTATCGAAGATTACAAAGGGATCTTTATCAATTGGGCCAATGGGCAGATGAATGGCAGATGGTGTTCAATTTGGATAAATGCGAGGTGATTCATTTTGTTAGGATGATGAACAAGGGCTGTTAATAGTTTTCAGTTATGATATGGCCCTGAGGAATGTTGTCAAACAGAGAAACCTAGCAGTTCAGGTGCATAGTTCTTTGAAAGTTGCATCACAGGTAGACAGGTGGTTTAGAAGCCATTTGGCACGCTTGCCTTCATTGTCCAGAACATTGTGTACATGAGTTGCGAGGTTGTGTTGTGGTTGTATAGAATGTTGGTGTGGCCACAAATGGAGTACTGTCTTGAGATTACTTGTCCTGCTATAGGAAAGATATTATTAAATGGAGAGGGTGCGGAAAAGAATTGCAAGGATGTTACAGGACTGGAGGGGTGAGATTGACTGGGACTTTTTTCACTGGAGCATAGGAGGTTGAGGGGTGACCTTACAGAAGTGTAAAAAAAATCATGAGGGGCATAGATAAGGTGAATAGAAAAGGTATTTTCCATAGGGTAGGGGAGTTACAAATTATAGGGCATATTTTTAAGTTGAGAGGGAAAAGATTTAAAAGGGACTTGCAGAGCAACTTTTTCATCCACAATGGTACGTATGTGGAATGAACTGCCAGAGGAAGTGGTGAATGCAGGTACAGTTACAACATTAAAAATACATATGGGCAGATATATGAATAGAAGGGGTTTAGAGGGATATAGGTCAAATACAGGCAAGTGGGCTAGTTTAGTTAAGGAAACCTGGTTCGCATGGACATGGTCGATTAAAGGGTCTGTTTCCATGTTGTATGATTCTATGACTCAATTTCCACAATCTACCACAGTTAGAATCCAACTCAAGACCCCAGGTTATTCCTTGGCTCTCTGCATTAATAACAATAATACCACTGGGCCACGTCCTCTCTGGTCAGCATCAGGATCCTTTCCTCAAAAGGGGTGAAGAACTGGATGTGGGGCACCTCACTACCATTCTTAAACCTTTCTGCCCTATTATGGGCTGTTTTATCCTACAGTGAGAGAAAAGGAGGAATTGAGTGTAAGTGGATGGTGCAGCTATTGGTGCTGTTGCAGGTAGGGTAAAAGGTGGTGAAATGCCCCAAGTGAGAGAGTAGGCAGCACAGACCCCATGTAGGGTTAGTAATGTTGTGTTTGGTGTAGGTTAGTGTGATCACTTGGGATGTGGCATGCCATACAGAGAGTGATGGGGCATGGGCCTGAGAGGTGTGCGCATTAGCAGAGACACAGTGAGTGTCAGGTAGCAGAGATAAGATGGTAGCACTTAACCTGACAGAGTGGAGTAAGTCACTGTCTTTCTTCCTGCACTGCTGGGAGTTTCACTAGAAGGTGATAACCCTATAACATGGTAGCAACCTCAGACCAGGCTACCAAGGCCTGATGTTGCAGGCTTCTGTTGGTCCTGGAGCAGGAGAACAGTTTTCCATTACCTGAGCCATATTGGTGAATTTCATCTCTATCAGCCATGGCCTGGAGGAGCAGGGGCAACCAGGCCAGGGAGCCAGTGCTTTTCCAGGTACATAGCGGATTTTTAAAGATGGTGCCAATGCCAGCGATGCTGAGGAATCCTGAGAAATCAACAAAGCAGTGAGATCGTGCAGCTACAACAAGCGTAGAACAAGGTGGACATCGGATGACAATGTCACTTTAGGAGTTGGGTCCATCGTTAATGAGGTGGGTTTGGAATGATTGTATAAGAAAAGTTGTCAGATCTCACAGAGAAAAACACTCGATACAACTCAGTGAAAACGACACTGCCAAAATATCACAAAATTCAGTGCACTAATTGTAATATATATCTCGGAATTCCATTTTATTGACTAGTTTATAATTTTAATGATAAACAGAAGACAATTCTTAACAAATAGTTGCCTTATTGATTTGATAACATGGTACCAGTCAATTGTTCCTGTACAGGGCAAACACTGACTTGGTTCTAACTATGGTAATGTTTTTTGGAAAAAGAATCCACTTACCTTCAGTCTTCATCTGCATTCTACAACAAATTGACTACCTTCTTCATATTAATGAGGCCATTGAATTAACATGGACGTCAGTGTCAGGAAGTTAATACAAGTTACCCCAATTGGTTTTGACCAGATTCTTGCTGTATATCAAAATTGTCAGATTAATAAAATGACTGATATAACAAGGTGTGACTATAGATTTACCCATGTAAAGATGGTGTTGTGAAAACAATTATCACAGCACAAATTTTCATAAAGCAGCTCAATAACAAATCTGATAATTAATGCAGTAACTGTGGAACTCAAATTTAGAAAGCCCTGTATGTGGAACCACACTGTATTTCTCTAAAGGTAGGAAGTCTGCTAGTCATTCACTAATGCTTTTTCTAAAAAAAACTTCAGTGATATAAAGTGAGCCTGTCATCAGCAGACATTTCCATAGCAGCCTGTAGCACATCTGGCCCAGACCAAACACAGAGAAGATGTGTTCTGTCAGCAAAATCATTTACAATTCTTTTTCATGCTTGTGGAAGAGTCTGTACCTGTCAGCCATCAAAGCATTCAGCTTTTGGTGACTGGGTTCTGTGGTTCTTTCTCTCTACTATTGATCTAAGACTTCTGAGAAAGACTGAGTACACAATGGGCACCAGAGAGACAGAACCTACACCACGTTCATCTCTGAATTGAATACGTTTGTTTTAGAATATACAGAGACAAAATGAAAATGATTTTTTTCTATACTAAATAGGATCTGAATTTTTTTATTTCGCCTGACATTTTATTTCTAACAAACTGTGTAAAGCACATCCAGATTTTTTGATGATGCTTCCTTTAACTATATGTTACAAGGGAGCCTTTCTTTGTCATTACTGCACATTCTAGGCCAAATGTTTGAAAGTAGATCAAATGGAACTGTGCAGACATTCATATCTGCTGCCAAACAATCAAAGCTATTAGAGGAAGAACAGATTTGAACAATAAAGTGAATTGTAATTTTATTTAGTTAAGGTGTATATTCCTGAACTAGCAATCTTAAACAGTGCCAAGGAAGTGCCAAAGCCTGCCCAGCTGAAGATTAGATATTTTCTAATGAACCGGCTCAGAGATGTTATCACACACTCCTAGAACAGATGGGACTTGAATCTGGGTCACCTGGCTCAGAGGCTGGGGCACTGCCACTGTACCATAAAAGCCCTTCCAGTAATGAATCAAAAGCTATAAATTATGCATCACATCTGTTAATATAGCATGTAAATTAAGTGGGTGATTGAAGTTAACTGATTAATAATTGGCTGGGAACAAGCTCGCCATCAACTCCATTTTGATTTAATCCCTCCACTGGCCCTGTATTTTTCCCTCAATTCTGTTATCATTGCACTGCCCATGATAAACTTTGTATGTAAATTGTTAACTTAATTAGCAACACTGGTGAATTAATGGTGCAGGGTGAAGAAAAAGGTAACACATGAGCCTTGATGGTTGAAAAATACCATTCACTGCTGCAGGGAAGCACCTCTGGATATAAAGCAAAAGACTGGGTAGTGAGCTTTTGTGCTGCAATGATAATGTCCCTAACACTCATCCAAGAGACCAAAGCTTAAACCCCATCCTGTTCCAGAGGCATGCCAGAACATCCTTGAACAACAGAAATATCTTTTGGCAAGGTTGCAATTAAAAGAAGAACAGGCACATGGTGCAGAAGAAGGAAGGCTGATTTAGGGACCTGCTCTTGGACCTGGCTAAGATAGCCATTGGCAGGTCCAGGCAGCAGGGCATCTAGGAGATCATAGCTCCTCACTGCCTTTCTCTGTTCTACAGTTACGTTTATGTCCAGTGGGCTATGCTTATAACTTATTTGTCTGAGTCGTCAAACAAATAATTTGCTGGTAGGTTTCAAAGTAAATAAAGGGGGACCAGGTGAGCCCGGTTGGCAAAATGGACTGTAAGACTGAGTAGTTAATAAACTCTATCCACAAAGAGTGGTATCTTGCTTTCTGTCTTTTTGACAGGTTTGGGTCCAGATTGCTGCTAGTGGCCTAAAGACTATGATTGGAAATAAAAAATATTTTTATGTTGAAGATTGTCATTGGAGTTACTTTGGGGAAGAATTGCAGAAACCAAGTGTAAAGTGTAAAGATGTTATTACTCACTGATGTTTTGTGAAGCTGAACCTAATGATCAACAGAAACCTGAAATGGGTATGTGGGCATGTCTTATCAAAAGAGAGCCAAGGGATGTCTTGGCACAAGCAAGATCAGAATCTAAGCAAGACCTTAGAGCTGGAGTCTCATTTAGGCACTGAGGAAAACGTGGAAATTCTAATAAAGTTTATGGGCAAATTGTATGAGAAATGTGACCTATTAAATGCATATGAGGTGTGGTTATATTTGTGATAAATACAGAAAGCAAGCCACTTCTCTTCAGTCTACGTTTGGATTCTACCGTAAGCTGATTATATCCATCATTTTAATAAGGTTACTGAATTAGAGGTTAACTCAAGTTGTGTATTATGCTATATTTTATAGAAAAATACAGAATGGAATTTATTAAATTATTTGTAAGATTGCAAAAAAATTCTACTTGGAGATTCTTGATTTGGTGCTTGCCTTTAAATCGTTGGAGTGTGCCAAAGAGTTGAACATGACTCCCATTATTTAACTGGGGTCAGATTTTCAGAAAGAAACATGCTTTGGACCAGAATTCCGAAACCTTTAAAAGGTTCCTGGGAAAGTAATTCATTCCTAGTGATCTTCATGGCTTCACCAGGGCAATCAGCTATAACTCACAGAACAGAAGGTACAATGTTAATGGAATTGCAAGACTGCTCAGATACAGTCCAAAAGCATTTTTACAAAAGGAGGATCATAATAAGAAGAAGTGACGTTACCGATATTTTTGGCAATTAAAATAGACAACAGGAATTAGGGAATTATAAAGAAGAGTGAAGCTCAAGAGTGTCCAGGGTATCCTCAACAAGTGTTTGAGAACTGACTTTAAATACCATTTTGTAATATCTTGTCCTAAATAGATTAATCAAGGTTTGCAAAATTACGATAGCTCAGAAGGTTCAGAAGGAGAAGATGATGCTACCGATCAGAAGTATCCACTGAATCATGGGAATTTTATATTATAGAAGGGGGCCATTGTACCTGTTCTGGCTCATTAAAGGAGTATCATTTCTGCCAATCTCCTGCTCTTGCTCTATCCTGTGCACATTATTTTTATCCAGATTATCATCCAATGCCCACTTGAATATCTCAACTGAAACTGCCTTAACCACATTTCCAGGCATTGCATTCTTTATAATAACTACTTGCTGTGTGAAGATGTTTTTTTCCACACTTTGCCCTTGCTTCGATTGCACCCACTTTGTGTGTTTCTTTTGTTCTTTTTATGAGTGGGAACAGTTTCTCCCAACCTACTGCAACCATCTACTCATGGTTTTAAAAACTTGTAACTCATCTCCTCATCATTATTTTCACTCCAAAGAGAACAGTCCTAACAGTTTCAATCAATTCTCACAACTGAATGTTCATACCTCTGGACCAATCTTCTAAATCAAATCTGTGATTCAGAGTCTAAATGGTGGTCATTAAACTGCTGCTGATTGTCAGGAAAAATCCATCTGGTTCACTGTTGACCTTCAAGGAAGGAAATCTGCTGTCCTTACCCAGTCTGGTCTATATGTGACTCCAGAGCCACAGCAATGTGGTTGACTTTCAACTAGCCTTTGGAGCAATTAGGGATGGACAATAAATACTGGCCTGGCCCATGACAACCACATCCCATGAATGAATCTTAGCAAATACTTACACATTCTCTCCAACATAGTTTCCCATTATATGGCATCCACAACTATGCACAATACTCCAGCTGAGGTCTAACTAAGTGTATTATACAAGTTTGACATGCCCTCCTTGTTCTTGTACTCAAAGCCCCCATTAATACATTTGCTGATACTATTGCTTTAGTCATTAATCTTTCTACCTGTCCTACCACCTACAATGACCTGTGTACATATATAGTCAGGTCCCTCAGCATCCCTTTTATAGTTGTACCCCTATTTCACGTTGTCTTTCAATGTTCTTCCTACCAAAATGTATTACCTCACATTTCTATGCATTGAAACCAATCTGCTACCTATCCGCTCACTCCATCAACTTGTCTATATCCTTCTGGAGTCTTACTCTGTCATGTTTGCAGTTTACAATTGTTTTCAAGATGTGTGTCATGTATCCCACTGCACATCAATATTCAAACAGTAATGTAAATCAGGAAAAGCAAAGAAAAGCCATACTAACCCCTGGGGAACTCCACTACAAACTTTCTTCCAGCCCAAAACTATCCATTGAATATTACTTTCAGAGATAATGGGAACTGCAGATGCTGAGAATCCGAGATAACAAAGTGTGGAGTTGGATGAACTCAGCAGGCCAAGCAGCATCTTAGGAGCACAAAAGGTGACGTTTTGGGCCTAGACCCTTCTTTCAGTTTCTTATTACCTGCAAAAAAATTCAATGAATCATGTACAAGGACATCAACACTGTATATCTCTATGATTCTATAACTCTATGACTTCCCACTTTCCACCATCTAAGAAATCATCTCCATTTTTTTTAAAGTGGATAACCTCACATTTCTCCACGTCTCATTCCACCTGACAAATTTCTGCCCACTAACCTAACCTTTTGAAATCCCTTGAAATATCCTTGCAAGTTCCTCACAAGTTACAAACCCATCTTATTCAGTAGAGTCTGCACGTTTTGAAAAATTACAGAGAATCCCACATCTAAATCATTGATCTAGATTCAATGAAGAGTGTAGGTGAACATGTCAGGAACTGCAGGCCAGGAATACCTAAAAATGAGATGTCAGCCTTACAAACCCACAATACAGGATCATCTGCCTGCCAAAGAACATCAGCAGCAAGTGGGACAGCTAAGTGATTCTACAACCAGTGGATGAGGTCTAGGATCTACAATTCTGCCAGCTCTAGTCACGAGTGGAAGTGGGTAAGTAAATGACTTACTGGAGGAGGAGGCTCTGTAAACAATCTCATCCTCAATAATGTGGCTGAGTTAATTACATTGGCAGGCAGGGCGCTCCACGGCCTTACGACTCTGAGTAAAGAACCTGCCTCTGACATCTGTCTTAAATCTATAACCCCTCAATTTGTAGCCATGCCCCCTTGTACAAGCTGAAGTCACCATCCTTGGAAAAAGACTCTCACTGTCCACCCTATCTAATCCTCTGATCATCTTGTATGTCTCTATTAAATCCCCTCTCTGCCTCCTTCTCTCCAATGAGAACAGACCCAAGTCTCTCAGCCTTTCTTCATAGGGCCTGCGGTCCAGACCAGGCAACATCCTGGTAAATCTCCTCTGCACCTTTTCCAATGCTTCCACATCCTTCCTGGAATGGGGCGATCAGAACTGCGCTCAATATTCCAAGTGAGGCCGCACTAGCGTTTTGTACAGTTGCAGCATGACATCATGGCTCCAGAACTCAATCCCTCTACCAATAAATCCTAACACACTGTAAGCCTTCTTAACAGCACTATCAACCTGGGTGGCAACTTTCAGGGATCTATGTACATGGACACCAAAATCCCTCTGCACATCCACCCTACCAAGAATCTTTCTGTTGAGCCAGTATTCTGCCTTCCTTTTATTCCTCCCAAAGTGAATCACCTCACATTTATCCGTATTAAACTCCATTTGCCACCGTTCAGCTCAATTCTGCAGTTTATCCAAGTCTCCCTGCAACCTGCAACATTCTTCCACACTGTCCACCACTCCACCGACTTTAGTGTCATCTGCAAACTTACTAACCCATCCACCTATGCCTGCATCCAAGTCATTTATAAAAATGACAGACAGCAGTGGTCCCAAAACAAATCCTTGAGGCACACCACTAGTGACCTGACTCCAGGCTGAATATTTTCCATCAACCATCACTCGTTGCCTTCTTACAGAAAGCCAGTTTCTAATCTAAACTGCTAAATCTCCCTCAATCCCATGCCCCTGTATTTTCTCCAATAGCCTACCAGATGGAACCTTATCAAAGGCTTTATTGAAGTCCATGTACACCACGTGAACTGCCCTACCTTCATCCACATGCTTGGTCACCTTCTCAAAAAACTCAATGAGGTTTGTGAGACACGACCTGCCCTTGACGAATCAAATTGTTGCCATTAGAGTGCAGCAAAGATTCACTAACTTAATTCCTTGGACAGAGGGATGTATCTCCTCCATGTTCTCTGGAGTAGGGTAGCCATGACCTGCCGCAGCTGATCCCTGAAAGGGCGTGGATAGATCAAAATTAATGGTAAAAGTAACCTACAGGGAACGGATTGCTATGGGGGTAAATTGGAGGGGAAAACCTCAGCTCAATATGTGGCTTTGATAAAGAGGGATAGGGGTTATCATTTGAAAACATGGGTCTTGATGCATATCTGGAAAGGAAATGTCTCTCAGACGGCTGCTTTGGCCTAGTCCCTCTGTCTTGGACAGGTTGATGGTTTAATTGTTGTCCCCCAACTCCAATTCTGATAGCCTATCCTAATTGGCTTACCACTCAGATGGGCCAGCTCTCCCCTGGATCTAAAGTACCTGCAATCTAGGCAGGATAAGGTCCTTAAGTGATTATTAATTGGCTGTTTTAAGTGCCTTCGCTGTTGGAAGAGTGAGCATATTGAATGCGGGCCTTGCTGCGCAGAGCTTAATTTCTGTTCTGGCAGCAAAGCGGTGGGTACTTCCCTGATGCCAATCTCCACCCTCCGAATTGTCTGTCTTTGCCTCTGCCTCCAGCTTCCCTGTCACTACTCAGAAGGGGAAGCTTACACCCTTTGTATTTGCAGTAAGATTGTGAGTGAGTTATTGACTGAAGGTAGCCCACACTCTTGTTAGTGAATACCAACAACTTTCATGAACTATAAGATGCATAAGAGATGGTATTAGAAGACTCTTTGAAATCCAACAGATACAAGCCCTAGTACAGACTTGATGGGCTGAATGGCTTCTATGTAAGATGGGCCAAAGGGCTCAAATTGTTGATGATATTCAACAGCTACATGACTTTGAATGAGTCTTGTGAACATTCCCATACATGCTGCAGAAGCACAATTAAAACTTATTTTTTTGTTCTAGCAAGCAGTTTTGTCTTCTGTATTTGCTTTCTCTGTGCTGGCTGTTTGTTACGCTGTGTTAAAGAGAGAGAGTTTCATTCCAAGGTTCGGACTTTGCCTCAGACTGGGATCGTGAATGGTGCCAGGAACGAACCCAAGCCTCCAGACCGACCATCGATTGAGAAGGCCCCAACGGGCAGAAGGGCATGAGACTTATTGTCTTTTTTTGTTTCTTTTCCATTTTTCTACTCTTATTATTACCATTATTATTACTTACTAAACACCCATGTTTAAGCAAATCATCGCTGTTGAGTCTTCTCCTAAGTATAGTGTAACTAAATCTAAAAGAACCACTGATTAACCTTGCGATCCAAGACAGCCTCTTTCTGGTCTGAAGGGATTCTATGATTCTAACTGATCATTTTGAAATAGAGATCAGAGAACAAAAAAATTATTTGAATGGAGAAAAAACTACAGAAAGCTGCAACATTAAGGGAATTGGGGGTACTTGTGCACAAAACACAGAAAGCTAGCACACAGGTGCAGCAGGTAATCAGGGAGACTAATGGAATGTAAGCCTTTATTTCAGGGGGTTTGGAGTATAAGAGTCGGGAGGTCTTACTGTATCTGTGCAAGGTGCTGGTGACACCACATCTGGAGTACTGTGAGCAGTTTTGATCCTTATTTTTTAAGAAAAGATATCATTTCATTGGAGGCAGTTTGAAGAAGGTTCACTAGGTTGATTGCTGGTATGGAGGGTTTATGATATCAACAAAGGTTTAACAAGTTAGGACTGTACTCACTGGAGTTTCGATAATGAGAGATGATCTCATTGAAACATATAGGATTCTTAAGGGGCTTGACAGGTTGAATGCTGGGAGGATGTCTTCCCTCATGGGACAGTCGAGGACCAGTTTCAGAATGATCTCAGATTATAGGAATGCATATTTAAGACCAAGAAGAGGAGGGCAGCACAATGGCTCAGTGGCTCATTGTTAGCATTGCTGCCTCACAATACTAGGGACCTAGGTTTGATTCCACCCTTGGGTGACTGTCTGTGTGCAACGTGCACATTCTCCCTGTGTCTGCATGGGTTCCGTTCGGATGTTCCAGTTTCCTCCCACAATCAAAAGATGTGCACGCTAGATGGATTGGCTGTGCTAAATTGCCCACAGTGTTCAGGGATGTGTAGATTCAGTGGGTTATAGGGTCTGGGTGGGAGGCCAGTGGTGACTTGTTGGGCTGAAGGACCTGTTTCCACACTGTAGGGATTCTGTAAATTTCTTCGCTCAGAGGGTTGTGAGTCTTTAGAACATTTTACAGCTGAGAGTTTTGGAGTAGAGTCCTTGTTTCCGGAAGACTGTGATAAATTCTTGATCAAAACAGGAATTGAGGGTTATGGTGAAGGGGAAGAAAAGTGGATGTGAGGATCAGCTGTGATCCCATTGGATGGTGTAGCAGACTCTAGCGGACAAAGACCTATTACTGCTCCTATTTCTTATGATCTTATGGTATTATCTGATATCTATATGATACAGTTCCTTACTCACAAATTCAGTCGTTATTATTGGAGTAAAGGAAAGTTAAATCCTTATTGCATAGAACTCTTTTTGTTTTGAACATCAGGATCTGGCCCAGTAAGGACCTTCATGTGGCTGCAGAATTAGCTTCCCAGGTGCATAACTGGGGGCTTGGCATGATCCAGACTTCTGTTCCCATTGTCTCAGCAGTGAAAATTGCACTTCATTTTGGCTGTGAGGGACACATTGGCACTTCCCAACAATGTCAATTTCAAATCACATCCGTTCCCATTCCTTCCAGCAATTTAGAATCTAGTCCTAATGAAAAGAACATTGTAAAAGATTTCTAAGGATGAGGGATGGATCACATGCGAGTGCCTGAGTTAAGTTGTGTTGCCTTGATGGAATTATAATAATTAGAACCCATGTAGTCGCAAGCTAGTGACACCCACATCCCACAAAAGAACTTTAAAGAAACATAGAACTTTGTCGTTAACGAAATGCAGAAGTCACACTACACGAGATTATAGTCCAACAGGTTTATTTGGAATCACACGTTTTCATAGCGCTGACCTTTTGCCTGGTAAAGTAATCTGGTGTTGTGTGATTTCTGACTTTGTCTACCCCAGTCCAACACTGGCACCTCCACATCATAGATAAAAGGGATATTATAGAAACAATATCCATCTGGAGAAAAGCCATTGTACAAATAATTTGAAGGAAAAAACATCAATAGAATATGTCTTAGACTGAGGGGAGAAGATAATGGAACCGAGAAAGAGGAATGTTTTCTTCAGGTTAAATCAGTGCTATAGTGAAATTCTCTGTTATTAACTAATGAATCAAGTGTACAGATCTGATTTTTTTTCAAAAAGCAAAAAACTGCAGATGCTAGAAATCAAAAGCAAAAACAGAAATTGCAGGAAAAGCTCAGCAACTCAGGCAGCCTCTGTGTAGAGAAAACAGAATTAACTTTTCAGGTCCAGTGATCCTTCTTCAGAACTGATTGCAGCTGGGAAAAATTTGGCATATATGCTGAAGATGGGATGGGAAGAGTAGGAAAGTAGTAAATGATAGGTGGAAATGAAGCCCAGAGACACAGTTGGATAGACAAATCAATGGATAAAAGTCAGCCTCTGAGAATGAATAGCTGTCAATGGGGACCATTGTTGGCTGTCAGTGGGTTGTTTGTGGTATTAGCCAACGTAATAACAAGGCCTAGTGTGTCAGGTTTGGAGTAAGGACATTGGAGAAGGCAACTTTGAGGGATCACTAGATCTGAAATGGAAATTCTGCTTTCTCTCCATAGATGCTGTCAGATTCGCTGAGATTTTCCAACAATTTCTATATTTGTACCAGTCTTATAGTTAATGAGTGGTGCATATATGCAGGAAAAGTAAAAGCATAATTCTTACCTCGCTGCATCTTCTCCCAACATAGAACATAGATCATAGATCATAGAACATTACAGTGAAGTACAGGCCCTTCGGCCATCAATGTTGCACCGACCTGTGAAACCAATCTGAAGCCCATCTAACCTACCCTATTCCATTATCATCCATATGTTTATCTAATGACCATTTAAATGCCCTTAAAGTTGGCGAGTCTACTACTGTTGCAGGCAGGGCGTTCCATGCCCTTACTACTCTCTGAGTAACGAAACTACCTCTGACATCTGTCCTACATCTATCACCCCTCAATTTAAAGCTATGTCCCCTCGTGCTAGCCATCACCATCTGAGGAAACTGGCTCTCACTGTCCACCCTATCTAATCTTCGGATCATCTTGTATGTCGCTATTTAGTCACATCTTAAACTTCTTCTCTCTAATGAAAACAGCCTCAAGTCCCTCAGCCTTTCCTCATAAGGCCTTCCCTCCATACCAGGCAACATCCTGGTAAATCTCCTGTGCACCCTTTCCAATGCTTCCACATCCTTCCTATAATGCGGCAACCAGAACTGTACGCAATACTCCAAGTGTGGCCATACCACAGTTTTGTGCAGCTGCAACATGACCTCATGACTCTGAAACCCAATCCCGCTACCAATAAAGCCTAACATACGTATGCCTTCCTAACAACCCTCTCAACCTGGACGGCAACTTTCAGGGATCTATGCACATGGACACTGAGATCTCTCTACTCATCTACGCTACTAGGAATCTTACCATTAGCCCAGCACTCTGCATTCCTGTTACTCCTTCCGAAGTGAATCACCTCACACTTTTCCGCATTAAACTCCATCTGCCACCTCTTAGCCCAGCTCTGCAGCTTATCTATGTCCCTCTGTAACCTGCAACAATCCTTCTGCACTATCCACAGCTCCACCGACTTTAGTGTCATCTGCAAATTTACTAACCCATCCTTCTACGCGCTTATCCAGGTCATTTATAAAAATGACAAACAGCAGTGGCCCCAAAACAGATCCTTGCGGTACACCACTAGTAACTGAACTCCAGGATGAAAATTTCCCATCAACCACGACCCTCTGGTTTCTTACAGGTAGCCAATTTCTGAACCAAGTTACTAAATCACTGTCAATCCCATGCCTCCTTATTTTCTGCAACAGCCTACCATGGGTAACTTTATCAAATGCTTTACTGAAATCCATATACACCACATCAACCGCTTTACCCTCATCCACCTGTTTGGTCAGCTTCTCAAAAAAACTCAATAAAGTTTGTGAGGCACATGACCTACCCTTCACAAAACCATGTTGACTAGCCCTAATTAAATTATTCCTTTCTAGATTATTATAAATCCTATCTCTTATAATCCTCTCCAACACTTTACCCACAACCGAAGCAAGGCTCGCTGGTCTCTAATCACCAGGGTTGTCTCTACTCCCCTTCTTGAACAAGGGGACAACATTTGCTATCCTCCAGTTTTCTGGCACTATTCCTGTAGACAATGATGACATAAAGATCAAAGCCAAAGGCTCTGCAATCTCCTTCCTAGCTTCCCAGACAATCCTCCGAAAAATCCTATCTGGCCCAGGGGACTTATCTATTTTCACACTTCCCAGAATTGCTAACACCTCCTCCTTATGAACCTCAATTCCATCTAGTCTCATAGCCGGCATCTCAGCGTTCTCTTCAACAACATTTTTCCTGTGTGAATACTGACGAGAAATAATCATTTAGTGCCTCTCATATCTCTTCAGACTCCACACACAACTTTCCACTACTGTCCTTGACTGACCCTAATCTTACTCTAGTCATTCTTTTATTCCTGACATACCTATAGAAAGCTTTAGGGTTTTCCTTGATCCTATCTGCCAAAGACTTCTCATGATGCCTCCTGGCTCTTCTTAGCTCTCTCTTTAGATTCTTGTAACTAACTTGTAACTCTCAAGTGCCCTGAGCCTTCATGCATCATCTTTACATAAGCTTCCGTCTTCGTCTTGACAAGAGATTGAACTTCTTTCGCAAACCACGGTTCCCTCGCTCAATCACTTCCTCCCTAACAGATACATACTTATCAAGGACACACAGTTGCTGTTCCTTGAACAAGCTCCACATTTCAATTGTGCCCAGACCCTGCAGTTTCCTTCCCCATCCTGTGCATTGTAAATCTTGCCTAATCGTCTCATAATTGTCTTTCCCCCAGCGATAACTCTTGCCCTGTGGTGTACATCTATCCTTTTCCATCGGTAAAATAAACGTAACTCAATTGTGATCACTATCACCAAAGTGCTTGCCTACCTCCAAATCTAACAACTGGCCTGGTTCATTACCCAGAACCAAATCCAATGTGGCCTCTCCTCTTGTTGGCCTATCGACATACTGTACACATTGGACGAAAACTGACCCATCTAACGTACTGGGACTATAACTTTTCCAGTCAATATTTGGAAAAATATTGCATAACAACTACCCTGTTACTTTTGTTTCCTTAAAACTTTACAGAGAGCATGTCTATGCTGAAGCAGTGTTTATTAAGATACTATAATTGCTATCATAATGAATTTAGAGATATTGTGCAAAATTTTATTCTTTCACATGCTTGATTTCTTAAAATCCAATGTATTAATTTCATTACGTCTTTCTCCTTAAAACCTTCCTTTTCTGGCATTTTGAAGTACATGACCAATGGAGTCTCATGCTCCAGCTTTCATTGCATAACTCTGAACATTCATTCTTTTTAAATACACCTCTGATTTCTATTTGAAAGATTCTGCAGAATCTGATTCCAACACCCCTTTAGGTCATAGATTTCAGGTCATAACAGCTGGCTGCGAAAAGAATCAAATAGAAAATTGAAAATCTCAAATAAATAGAGGTTACAAATACATGGCGGGTTGATTGAGACCAGAAAGATTTTGGTGTTAATGTTGGGTGAATCTGTCACTCTCCATCAGAATGATGAAATTGACACTAGCCTTTGGATGTTTTCCTTCCCTACGGACAAAGTTTCTGTTGTGACTGTGTGCTTTTCATTGGAAATTATTATACGCTAAAACATATTGATGTTCACTTTACCATTAAACCTTTTCATTACTGAAAGTAAAGTTGATAATTTATTTTGACTTGTGAATTCTTCTATTTCTAAGCGACAAGCCAATACTAATAAATGGAAGCATGCACAACTGTCCAAGGATGTGAGACTGATATTCACAAGACCACTGCTAGCAATCCAGGTAAAGACCAATCTGTGTTTGCTCCCTGTAACTGCGCATTGCAGACATATTACACACTGCAGTTGGCAGGAGATTGAGGTTAATTAGAAAAAAATTGAATCAGAAGAGATGTAACGTAGGCTTCTAATTCACCATCATCTATTTTGTACTTAGGTCAAACCTACTCCTTTGTGTGTGAACACAAATAATGAACATTGATAGATCAGTTGAATCATCCAGGCGCTGTTATTATTAGCCCTAAAGCAAAGTAACATATCAGGTAGATAATGGCTCCTTTGCATAGTATTGAAGCAGTTCTTATCAAAGTCACAAATTACATCCTTTTTGATTACAGTATTGGTAAATGTTGCCTCCTCACACTACAGTAGGTTCAAGAAGGATATGGCATGGTTGACCATAGCAACACATGTCTTCCAACACCTGTCCTTTCTCTTCCAGGTGGGTGGAACAGACTTCACTCGTCTCCATGCCTACTTTTACAATTATAGCTGGAGTATCACCTACATTGGCTTTCTACCTGGAATCTGCGTGTTTATCTCTGGTGTTCACTAATGATCTAATTCTTTGACTTCCTTCTAAAATGACTGTATGTACTAATGATACAACTGCAACAAAGATGGCACAGATCAAACAAAAACCTCAAAAGATCACATAACAGTGTTATTGGTTCCTCACTCACCAGCTCCCCTTTATCAATATTTCCTAATGATCCTATCTGATGTCACATTCTATTGTTCGTTCTGTCACCCTTCATCAGGGTGAGTGGAAAGGAGTGGTGACGAAAATGGGAGAGAGCATTGAAGGGAGTGGTGGCAAGTGGAAGGAAGAAGCAGTGAGCAGAAGTGAGTGGTCAAGGGAGTAACTATAGGAATGGAATACAGTGGTTAAAGGATTGCGGCAGGGTTCATGGCCTGTGGCAAAGGTGGTGGCAACTAAGAAGGAGCAGCAAAGGTAGGCACATGAGAGGCTGGCATTCTTCTCAACTTCACCACAATCTCTCTTGATTCCTTCACTGTTGCTAGATTATCAGGCTAGTTATCCAGGACAATGAGCATAAATTTACTTCAATTAAACTTCATTCCCTCACCATCGACTTCATTGCTCGCCAATCAGGATGGAGGGTCTTTAATATGTGACATATATAAAATTATGAATCGCATTTTAGGACACTACTGATCAGAATGTGCACCATATGGGTTTTGCCAAGTATTAGTTTGTGCAATGATCAAAGAGGACCATGGAAGGTAAATGTTAGTTTAGTTTTGCAGAATCAGACCTAAGAAGAGTGCTTTCCCAAGCTCCCACACAAAGAATCCAGTGTGTTGTTTTATTGAGTTTGCCTTTTTCCCCTGTAGGAATAGACATCTCCCACTACTTGAACCACCATCTTCTGGGCTAGAGACTGCCAAAGATTGCAAAGACCCTTGTATTGCTGTGAATTCCTTGACTCCATTCAGCCTGATGCTCTGATGTGACTGAAGCTCAAACCTCAACATGTATAGCCATTGATTTCATCTCTCTCTACAAAATGAACCTAAATTTAAGTCAGTCCGACCATGGCCTTGATGTCACATTTGATACCAAGATGGGCTTCTGAGTTTATATTTATCCCATCAGTCAGATTGTTTATTTCCACCACAGTAATATTGTTTGACTTTAGCTCCTCTCTTGCTAAAACTTTCAGCTGTGCCTTTGGTACCTCATGCCTTGACAATTCCAACACAATTCTGGCTGGTTTCCCTTTGTAAACTTACGGCCACACAGGACATTAGTTCCCATGTCACCAGTTCCATTCTTCTAGCCCACTGACCTTCATTAGCTTCTTGTCAAGCAATGTCTCACATTTAAATTCTCCTCCTCATTTTCAAATCTCTACATGGCCTCATCCTTCTCTATCTCAGTAATTTCCTCCAGCCCCACAAACATAGGGAAATTAAGGGTTACAGGGAAGCGCAGAAGTGAATATGAGGGATGTCGGTTCAGCCACAATTTTATTGAATGGTACACAGGTTCAACGGGTCTAATGACCTTCTCCAGTTCCTATTTCTTCTGGTATTATGGTCTTATTAAACTTGTAAGACTTCTACCCTCCTCTAATTCTGACCTCTTGTGCAGCCCAAAATTTCAATATTCCATTGTTGATGGCTATATTTTTGTTGCCTAGATACCAAGGTCAGGAATATCCCCTTGCATGTATCTGCTTCTCCACCTCACTTTCCTCCTTAATATCCATTTCCTTAAGCAAGCTTTTAGTCATTTTCCCCAACATCTCCTTACATGACCTAGTGCCATTCTTTGTTCTATAATGATGAGCAAAGTGCCTTGGGATCTATCATTATTTTAAAGACAGCTACTTAAATATCAATGGTCATTGCCGTGAATTGTACCTGTGAAGCTGTCTCCTCTCCATTCCAACACACATTCCCTACAAATCCTTTCAACCCAGAGTTCCACCAGAGCTCTCTAAAGTTCATTTTCACCAGAATTCTCACATTCCTATCACAGCACACTTAACCGCATTCCCATTAGAACCACCTGACCTCAGTTCTAACCAGGAGTTGAATAGAAAAGAAAGTCCAGCGAGGAAAATATGGGTTACAGTTCACTAATGCATTTTTTGCTTCTGACCAAGTCAAGTTCATATCCCATGAACACTCAAATTGGGAGAAATTGTATATTTATGTAATTTGAGTGTTAAGTGAATTTAAAGAGAGATTTTCTTGAATTGCTGTTTTTAACTGCTGATATAAATCACTCAGTAGCACAGTGGACTAACCGATCTAACATCAGATCTAATGGAAATAGCTGTAAAATTATTGTTATGAACCCAGCTGATGTTATTACTGAACAATCAAATTCAGGCTGAAATCTGGCCTGACAGATCATATTTTGTTAATTTTTGGCTGTATTGAAGAGTTCTCTTTCTGAAACATAAGTGCACAGGAAACATAAATAAACATTTGCACACATTTCCCTCCAAAATTTGCTCCATTAAAATCAATCATAATATTCACAGTGTAAACTCCATAAACCACAGTGGGGAAAAAGAAATAGTTACACATTGTAAATGTTCTACACTGAAGGTTCCGTTATGTAGATCTGATGTGGGGAAGTTCTGAAACGCAGCTTGAATGAATTGATACAAAGGGATGTGTGTGTATAGTCTGTCTGGTGAGCTACAGTGTGATAGAAAATTCTGGCAATGAAGCTGAAGAAATATATGTTCAAAAGGCTGGATAGGGGAACACTCTGAGTCCCCTGTTTACTGATTATTCAAGACTGTTGTTTTAAAACTTGCATAATTTACATTTGCATCCCTAAGATCTCAGGTGAATATGCTTTTGAGGTCAGCTTGGCATTCCCTGAGGATCTTGATTTGAAATTCTTCCCAATATTTGACCCCATTCGCTGCTAATTACAGACTGGCTTCTCCAGCATGGGCCTGAATCTGCACCTGTTTCTTATCTCTGAGCAGCTGCTAATGAGGTTTGAAGTGGCAGACAGGGCTAAGCAGTCCACACATGGATGTGCAGCGTATTGATCTCATTTTTACACCATGCACGAAATAACAGCCATCAGGTGTAGCAAAATACAACATGCAAGGCTGATCAGTTTTGCAAATATTACTTGTAGTTTCTTCTCTAGATTGTATTCATCTTTTTTGTGTTTTCATTCCTTGTAAATCTGCAGCTAAACTACTGCTGAATTATTTATTAGCCTTGTGAAATAAATCAGACGTGTTAAGGTTGTACAGATACGTTAGATTTAAAGTTTAGTGTTTGAATGGAAGAATATCACTTTGGAAAAAGGAATATTGAGATAGAACTTCCTTTTTCTCTGTAAACTCTCCACCCTCAGGTCTAATGGAAATGTTGTTTGCAGAGTGGGATCGATTTGGTGCTTGTGTTTGAACTGAAGGGGATGGGGTTGGCTGGCTGGTGTGTGCTGCAAAATGATATTAATGGTATCAGTTCAATCCTCAATGGGCTGTTTTAGTTCATGTAGACTTGCTTCCTTGCCTTGTCCATACTGGATATGGAGTGGTGCTGCACACTCTATATAACTGAATGTCACTCTCAAACACAGAAAAGTATCTGTAGTCCCACATAGATTATGCTTCACCTACTTGAAAAACAGCATGTTTCACCGAAGATCTTGCTGAAAGGGGAAAAGAAAAATCAACTGGAGTAAAAAGGTGAAAGAAATGTTCTTTACAATTGTAACTAATTTAAATTAATTTTGAAATAAAAAAATGCATGGTGGAATTTGGACAGCAGCTTGATATTTATCTGAAGTAGACAAATGCATATGCGTTCCAAATATAAACAATCATCAACATACGTGGTTCCAATAAATAGGAACATCTGAATGTTAATAATGATATTTATCAATATTACAAATCTGTATGTTTTATTATTATTATTATTATTGCTTATTTTCTAATTTTCTATATTTTCCTAGAGTTCATGCTGAGTAAAATTCCAATGCAATTTCTGAACTGTTCTCAGTCTCATTGACAATCTGCCAAATCACACAGATCTAAAACTTAAATTGTTTTACAATGTAAATTTTTGTATGCAATGCTGCACATATACATTTCTAATTCCCTTCAAAGTTGATAAAGTTAACATATTATCATCAAATTCAACAACCAATGCAAACTGGAAGATTTTAGTTCTATATACTGTAGTCACATTTATGTGATTTGCAAAGTAACCTTGGGATTTAATGCATTAATCTATAAAAATGCTTAGGATATGCTAAAACATATGCATTACACGATTATGGTGTAGGCATAAGAAGAACACTTTTCCATCTATCCGACCTATCCACTATTTTCCTGTCAAAAGCCTGCAGAAGGTCAAATTTGCACTGGAGTTGGGGAGACACAGTGGAAGGATAAAAATGACATCTGTAACCTAATTTTCGCATTCGCAGCCCTAGTCTTGGGAGTCTCTGATTTTGACCAGAATCTTTTCTGGGTGTGGCCAGTTTGGATCATGAAAATGCACTCGACAATCCCAACCTAGCCATTCCCATATGATGCATGTCCTAGCCTGCTGAAATTTTCATGGTGGTGGGCCAGCTTTTCAAACAGTCATGGCTCTTTTCACTCCAACCAGATCTGAGCAAATTTCCTGGTGCAAATACCTTACACTATTACTAGAAATTGATGTAGATGTATAAAATCTAGGATTTGGGGCTCACAGTTATTAAAAAAATAGGTAGTCAACTCCTCCCTCCAATATAAGAACAAGGAGTTGGGATATTCTATGACTGCATAATGTTCAGCACCATTTGTTACTCCTCAGATACTGAAGCAATTCGTGTCCAAATAGAACAAAACCTGTACAATATCCATGTTTGAACTGACATGGGGCAAGTGGCAAATAACATTCACACCAGACAAGTGCCAGGCAATAACCATTTCTAACAAGAGAGAATCTGACCATCGCTCCTTGACATTAAATCCTATCACCATCACTGAAACACCCACTATCAACACCCTGACGGTCACCATTGACCAGATCCTGAATTGTACTACTCCTATAAGTACTGTGGCTACAAAATCAAGCTAGAGTCTAGGAATTCTGCAGTGAGTAACTCACTTCATCTATGAGGCACAAATCAGGTACATAATGGATGAATGCAACTCCAAAAACACTCAAGAAGCTTGACACATCCAGGACAAAGCAACTGTTTGACTGGCACACGTCCAGAAACACTCAATCTCTCCACCACAGACAATCAGTAGTAATAGTGTGCATCATCTATGAGATACACTGCAGATATTTACCAAGGCTCATTGGATGCACCTTCTAAATCTATGATCACTACTGTCTAGAAGAACCAAAGCAGTAGATACATGGGAACACTACCACATGCATGTTCCTTTCCAAGCTAGTTGGCATCCAGCCTTGGAAAAGTATCAGCATTCTTTTGGTGTCAGTGAGTCAAGATCCTGGAACACTTGCCTGTTGTTATACCACTTAGTAATCACACATCCATGCTGCACCCATCAAATGGAGCGCTGGAGTTCACTATAATGTTGAGGAATATTTGGATAGATTAAACATAATTAAAGCATTGAAAACATGCAAAAGAGTATAGGTATAGGTGTACATTATTTACTTTCTAGGTCATGGGATCACTCAATTCTGAATGACAAAGTGACCTGGTTCAGAAATATTTAGGAGCTGAAATAAAACCTGCTTAGAGCCTGAGTTCAACATGCAATTAAAGAAGGAGAGTTATACATTCAATGACATAGTTCATACATGGGTTAAGGATGGGACATATATCATGAATGATGTATTTAACACTCAATGCCTAAAGAAGTGTTCAATTTCTCACCATATATTTAATACAACACATTTCCTCAGGACATATTGGTGTTGAGGGACCAACCTGTTAACATCTTGACAGACATATGAATAAACTCAGTGAACACCAGTGTATTTTAACAAATGTATCACTGCAACTTTTATATGATTGAAAATCAATTAATCTCTATATTTTTAGGTAACATTACGACCAGTGTGGAGTTGAGGATTGTGCTGGACAGTTAAACAGGTAATGGGAGGTGTAAAAAAATCATAAGGATTGCCATTGTTAAAGTTGTACAGCCCAGCAAATCATAGAACATAGAACATAGAACATAGAACAGTACAGCACAGTACAGGTTCTTCGGCCCACAACATTGTGCCAACCTATTATCCTACTGAGACCAATCTACCCTGCATACCCTATATGTTACTAACCTCCATGTGCCTATCCAAGAGTCACTTAAAAGTCTCTAAAGCATCTGACTCCATTACCACTGCTGGCAGCGCATTCCACATGCCCACCGCTCTCTGTGTGAAGAACCTACCTGTGACATCTCCCCTACACCTTCCTCCAATCACCTTAAAATTATGCCCCCTTGTAATAGTCATCTCCACCCTCTGACTATCCACTCTAACTATGCCTCTCATCATCTTGTACACCTCTATCAAATCACCTTTCATCCTTCTTCAGTCCAATGAAAAAAGCCCCAGCTCCCTCAATCTTTCCTCATAAGACCTGCCTTCCAGTCTAGGCAGCATCCTGGTAAATCTCCTCTGCACCCTTTCTAAAAGCTTCCACATCTTTCTTATAATGAGGTGATCAGAAATGAACACAATATTCCAAGTGTGGTCTAACCAGAGTTTTATAGAGCTGCAGCATAACCTCATGGCTCTTAAACTCAATTCCCCAATGAAAACCAATACACCGTATACGTTCTTTACAACGTTATCAACTTGAACAGTGGAAAGGGGAGGTAGAAGAGTAGAAGAGAAGCCTGAGGCTTACAAGAACTAATTTTTGCAATTTTATATTTTTGCATTTTATTTCTGTTTTGCTCAAGGTTTTTTTAAGAGAAACTATGTTAAACCTGCCCTTAATTTTTATGTTATTTTGAAGTAATTGATTTGTTTAAATCAAGTCAATAAGTTATGCAATTAATAATAATCAAAAATAATTTTAAATACATAGACTTGTTTTTTTCTCCTAAGGACTCGTTTACTTTGCTTTCATGCCAGACAAGCAGGCTGTGTTCACATTTGTGGTTTTGTCTGAACTATTGTTTCTTGTCTTCTTGCTTGACCTGCTAAAATAAAAGTTGATTATTATTGCTTAACATCAGTCATTTCTTACCATAATTGGTGATCCTTCAACTACAAGTCAGAACAGTAGATAATCTTGCACATTGGGCAGTCAGCTCTGGTGTGGAGTTGGAGGATAGAGTTTGATTGATGGACAGTGTAACCCAGCTGATGGCTGGCTGGAGACGCCATCAAAAGGATGTGTTAGCTGCCTGAATCCTGCAGAGTCTGTAAGCCTCATCATGGCTCTGAGAATAATTTAATAAAAACTCTTGGTTGTTAGGATTTTATTGTGAGCAAGTTTGGATGGAAGCTCTGCAAGGTTGGAATGGAGCCAGAAATTAGACTTAAAGGAACACAGCATTCAGTGTTTGCAGCTTGAGCAGTCTGGTCACCCAGCGAAGACTAAGGAGGGAGAGATATGAAGAAAGAGTCCACCCCTTTTTGAGATTATTCTAGTTGACTCTTCACTGGCCTCTGGACAATTAGGGATGGGTAATACTACCCTCATCCCTTGAATGAATAATAAAAAATTTCAGACACTTGCTGACATATATGCCAAAGGAACTATACTCAGGGAATTGACTTGATCAGACTAAAATGGGGTAACACCTTTTGAGCTAAAAGGAAATTGCCTTTCTTTCTTTTTATGAAGTTATTTTCCCTTTTATTATTATGAATAATTGTTTAATAAAAATTATTGTTTGAACACATTGTTTGATATCGAGTTTCTAATTCCTGTTAGTCCAGAACATGGCTCCAAAGGGACTCTCATACCTTCAAAATTGAAAAGCATTGGTAATTTTGGACCCTCATTGTCACTATCATGGTGGTTCCATTTAGCCAGAACCTTAACTGGACTAGTAGTATATTTATGGATTGGCATTTTCCGGCGATCAACTGATAGGAGATGCATCACTCTAAATATCATTTTTATTTGTTCAAGGAGTGTCATTGGCAAGGCCAGCATTTGTTGCCCATTCATAATTTCCCTGAAACTTTAAGAGCAGGTCAAAGGCTGAGAATTCTGTTCTTTTTGTTTCCTCAAAGTCTGACTGCACTCTGCAAGGCACAGGTACATTTGAAGATATGAACAAGTAACAAGAAAAAGCCACTCAGCCATTTGAGTCTGTTCCATCATTCAATATGATCATGGCTGATCTGATTTTAATCTTGACTGTACATACTTAATATTTGTTCACCCCTTGGTAATCAAACATCTATCTCTCTTTGCATTAAAAATATTTAAAGATTCTACATCTATGTCTTTTGAGGAAGAGAGTGCCAAAAACTCACAATCCTCTGACAGAATTTTCTTTTCTTCTTCTCTCTTATAAGTTTTAAAAGAGTGACCCCTAGCTTTAGATTCTTCATCAAGAGGAAATATCATTTCCACATCCACCCAGTTAGGGCTCCTCAAGATCTTATATATATCAATTGTCTCACTTCTGACACTTCTAAGTTCCAGAGACTAAAGGCCTAGCCATGTCTAGCCTTCCCTCACTAGGAAATCCACTCATTTCAGTTATTAGCCTAGTTAACCTTCTCTGAACTGCTTTCAGCCCGTCAACATTCTTGCAAGATACAGTGACCAGTACTGTACATAATACTTCAGATGCGGTTTCACCAAACCCTTGTATCACTGTAGCATAACTTTCCTACTCTTGCATTCAATTCCCCTTGCAGTAAAACATAACATTCTATTAGCTTTCATGATTAATTGTGTTACCTGCAGCCTAACATCCAGATTTTTCTGCAACTCAGGACTCTTCAACCTCTCGACATTTAAGTAATGCATTTCTTTTTTATTCTTTCTGCCAAATGGGCTTTTTCACTCATTCACTCATTGGATGAAACTGATTAGTTTAGGAAAATTAAAACAATACTTCAACTACCTCAATATTACAGATATTAACCTAAAATTTGCTGCGTTAGCTGAGACAAAGTTAAATGAAATTGAATGAAATGGAGGAAAATGTGAAGTTGGTGATGATCTAATGATTAAAAATTTCACTGGTGTTTAAATCTTTCTGTGTTGTGCTGAAGGAATATGTACGTGTTAAGGCTGAAGTATTGTAACTCAACTTTATTGAACTGAACTCTCACAGTTAGTCACCTCCTGATTCCCCAAAACCTATCTGCAATCTACAAGGCACAAACCAAGGATGTGATGGATTACTCCCCACTTGTCTGAATGTGTGCAGCTCCAGCAACACTCAAGAACCTTGTCAACATCCAGGACAATGCAGCTGGCTTGTTTGGTACTATATCCACAAGTATTCATTCCCGCTACCACTGATGCTCAGTAGCAGCCATTTGTAATATCTACAATGCACTGC
Organism: Stegostoma tigrinum; assembly: GCF_030684315.1. Lineage (NCBI taxonomy): Eukaryota > Metazoa > Chordata > Chondrichthyes > Orectolobiformes > Stegostomatidae > Stegostoma > Stegostoma tigrinum. The sequence continues at coordinate 47,630,372 of NC_081357.1, read as the reverse complement.
AAAAATTCACCAAAGCTCAGATAGTCCCTCTAAACACACAACCACTTACATCTGAAAGAATATGGGCAACAGATATATGCAACCACCACCAACTGCAAGTTCCTCCCCTAGCCACTCACTACCTTGTTCAGAAATATATCACCGCTCCTTCTCTGAAAGGAGGTTAAAATCCTGCAATTCCCTCCTTAAGGGCATTATGTTTCAACCTGCGGCATGTGTATTGCAGAGGATTAAGAAGGCAGCTCACAATCACCTTCTCAGGGACATCTAGGGTCAGACAATAAATACTGCCCAGCCAGCATCAACCATGACCCACAAATGAAGCAAAGAAAATGTTAGTCTGGAAAATCTTAAGTTCAGTTTAAAACAGGCACAGTGAATTAGATATAATAATGTGGACCATTTAGCTGTTAAATTTATGATTGCCATGGAATTGTGCTGTTTAAACATCATACCGTTGATTGGATGACAAAATGCATGAGAAAGCTAAAGCTGAAATCAAAGTTTGTTACAAGCAAGAAATAAGCTTTTTCCAAGGAGCCACAATCAAGTGCTAATGAGTTAATTGATTAAATTGATTTAGAAAATATGGCATGTTTGTGATATTTGCCTGCAGTCAAAATGATCAATTGCTGGAGACTGGATAGTGTGGAAGTTTGAATGCACAGCTTGTCTGTATAAAAAAAGTTATAAAAAATGTCTGCCTCACAGCACAATTCATTAGCTCAGGGAATAGATGTGATTGGATCAATGGCTAGAATTTGGGAGTGAGGGTGATCATTTGTTCTGGTCAGATTCTTGAAAAAGTCTATGTAAATGGGCTCATTTGTGTTTGTAATCATTGTACGGGCAAGATTTTTGCATTAGATTTTGATAATGTATCTTGCTTCAATAAAAGACATTGGGTAAAGTCTGCTGTTTGTATGGTCTTAGGTTATTGATATCTGGAGTAAACCTGACAGAGCAGGGTAAGTGGGAAAAAAGCATACACTAGTTACTTCTTTTAAGACACTAGGATGAAATCCATCAGAGACAGATCAATCGCAGTTTCAACAATTTATTCAGAACTATTTATTTGGTAATTGTAATCTACTTGAGGTACTCCCTTTAAATTCCTGATTTGCAGGTATTTCTAGGATGCTACTTGTATTCTTTCAAGAGAGGATGAATGCAAAATATCTGTTAGATTCATCTTGTCATCCCTTCACAATCCGTTACTAATTCCTGAAACTCATTTTCTATCAGAACAGCTCTTAATTTGTTAACTCTTGCTCTTTTCAAAAACTTGAAGAAATATTTCTTATTTTTCAGAGCATGTTTTCAATTAACGTTCATTTGTACTCTCTTTTTCCTTCCTTATTAATGTTTTAGTAATTCTTTGCTGTTATTTATATTCAGTTCAACCTTCTGATTTGACCTGCCTCTCCACATGACTGGATAAGTTATGTCATTATTAATGATAATGGTTTAATAATCAATGATTTATCAGGGATTTATTAATTCTATGTACTCATTTATTTGAAACAGTGAAACACGTTCTATGTCATGAAGCAGACTTTTGAGCAAACCAACTGATTTCTGCCAGTGCAGGTCGTAAACCCAGAAAAGACCAAATGAGCAGGCAGAGTCATAACACTGAGAACACATTGCACATGCAGTCCCTAAATGTGAACTTTCATTAAGGCAAGGTACAAAAATAACACAAACCATACTCAGAAGCTTAAACACGGTTGAGGATAAAGAACTCCCTAAATCAGAACTCATCTAACACCTTTAGCAATCACTCCTTTCGTCACTGGTGCACAGTGGCAGCAATGTGAGCCATTTACAAATTGTAATACACCAATTCAGAAATTCTACTTTGGCATCATCTTCCAAATCTACAATATTTGCCACCGAGAAGAAAAGGAGTGGCAGATTCAAGGAAATGCCTCCACTGCAGGTTCCCCTCTAAATCTGTGTCCATGCGGGTAGGTTTCCTCCTAGTGCTTGGGTTTCCTACCACAGTCCAAGACCAACCCCTGCTTTCACAGATCTAAGAACAAGGAAATACTTTCAGCAGCAAAATAGGGTGACAACAAAAAAAAAGTTTACAAAGCAATGCTCCGAACGTTTGTAGTCCACCAAAAGTCAGGAGGTAATATTGATGAAACATGGGGCAAAAAATTTAAGTTTCACTGTTTCCGTTGGGAAAAAAAATTGAGTAAAAAACCCCAAATAATTAAGCTGTATTTATGTTAAACTTTGTAAAGTTTTCAGGTCATTCATAGAAGGTAATGACCACAAATATTTTAAATAATTAATTAATCAAACATGATAATTTCTGAATCTAAACTAGGAGTGCAATGATTAGGTATAAATAAAACATAAATTAAACTCTTAAAAATGGATTTTTTTTGTTTTTGTTTGGTAAATGGGAACACACATTTTTTGAAGCCACAAGTCTTTTAAATATACATTAGCTGCATTTTCTGATTGAATCCTTTCTGTAGATTCATGTCAATCTCAACATCAAACCATGTTTATCATTTACAAAATGGTGACACCTAATCCTGTGAGATTGTCAATATAAATCAAGACAGTCTGCTATTGAAATAAAGAGATGCTGTTACTAAGGCTGATTGGTCTTGTTGTAAAGATGAGACAGCAGGGTGCATTCATTTGCTTTGAATCAATAGGTTTTCAAAGGATAAAAATCTATTTGCAACATTGGTCTCTGGAACTGAATAGTTGCACAGAAATAATGCTGTGCAGAAACTTCAAAGCAAGCAAAGATGAAACAAAAAGAGATCTCTGTGGCATTTGCTGTTATCCTATAGAAATAATAATAACTTGTTATTTCCTGGAATGGTGTGTTTGTAATAAACAGTAAGAGCAGGAACTTATAGGGAGGGGCCTCAGTGGTATGGGACATCAGGTGAACCCATCTCAATGTCGAGACCATCTCACTCCATCTTTTATGCTTTTGACAGAGGTTTGGCAAATTTGTCAGTAGTCAGCAGTGAGTTGTCAGTTAAGGGGGATTATTGCACCTCATCAGTACACTAACTCACCTTATTAATAGTCCATTTATGATCTTAGCATGCTAGTCAAACAAACTTCACATGGAGATCAGAACAGGTACCTGAAAAATTCAGCTCACCACTTGATCTGAAGAACCTCCATGTTGCGTGTTATCAAACTGCATTGCAGGGCAAGATCCCTGGGTACAGCCACAAGCATCCCTGTCCATGGCCATTGACATTTGGCATTCACTGACCCCTCCTAACTGTCCCGGCATCTCTCCAATACACTAGCAGAGCACTCGGGATGCATTTCTATTGCAAGGTGCATTGGCAGCTAGCATTGAATGGCAACAGGGACATTTTGTTATTCAGTAGTCTTTGGTCAAGGGGGACTATGGCGCAGTGCTTACACAGCAAACACATTGCATATGCAGAAATTAAGTAGCCCTGCCTCAAAGTCTTAGGGGAGTACTCTTTGACAAAGCCCATGGAGACCCACATTGTGTGTGGTCACTCTATCGTGCCTTATGATCTAATAATGAGATTCTGGACTACACAGAGAGATAACTAACCAGATGTAAAGTGAAAGCAGTGACATTTATAACAATGCCAAAAATAATGCACAATTCATTATCACCCATGGCATCAAAGTGCCCTCAACATTTTTCTTTATCCTCTCCTTCTCACTATGAATTAGTGTACTTTGTGGTTTTATAGCAGGGGTGGAGGGACTCTGTTCAGCAGTTCAGCCTGTTGGCCATGGAGGTTTGTTCAGGCTATCCATGTTCTGGATGGCCCAAACATGCTGTGAGGCTTCGTGACAAATGCAAGACTGTTGTCAATGTGAACTTCCAACTGTTGGAGGGGTACAGTCAGGGTGGACGTGGAGGGCAGACTTTCCTCTCAAATGCCCTGAGAGGAGACTTCTAAGAGAATTTCCTTCTTCAGCTGGGTGCCTCTTTGCAATACCTTTTGAGGGTGGGGTACCTGAAGCATGTGCCAGGTTCCTGATCATCCTCTCTCTATGTATTTGATACTGAGAACCAATCAGTGGGCTGCTAAAGTGCAGGTATGTGCACTTCTGCAGTAGACCATGAGGATGCTGAAGCCGACTCTCCATAGCAGCTACCAATCCATTTGTGGAGGGAGCCAGACAGCCATTTGTATAGTCACATTCTTGTAGCTTATAAGCAATAAAATCCATTTCATCCTGCTTACCTATGTACCCCTCCTGTCCCTTCCAGTGCATTTAGATGAAGTTCCTGATTACTGACAACACAAGGTCCTTTCCTGCCTAGGGCTAAGGGGACCTCGTCACTGGCAGTTCTCCGAATGCTACAGCCTGGGAAAATTTCTTCCATTGCCTGCTGCCAAGCTACCATAGTGAGATGCTCATCAGCATGACTTCCCAAGCTTTTAGAGCCTAGAATTCCCTGTAAGGTATCATATTTGAGCTAGTACAGAATGCATCTTTGTCAAAGCTTTCTCTGATATCTCTGTACTGTAATCTTCAGAGGCTAAGGAGATAACTTCTAGGGGTGCTGACCGTTCCTTTTCAGAGGTGTTAGAGATGCTGGCAGTACCTGGACGACACAGGAGAGAAGGTGTTGTGGCTAGCAGTTAAAAGAGATGTGAAAAGAATGACATTGACAGCAAGTTTAATGTGAGGGTTCCAGTGGAATGAGGAAAAATAATCACTTGGCCGGCAGAATGTAGCTGTCTCAGCATCCCGACAGGAACAGTTTCAATCTTCTCCTGCGTGGTCTGGTTTCTCTCCTTGTATGGACTGAGCAGCTGAATACCTGGTTTCACTCCATACAGTGGTGCTCACTCTGCCAATATAGGGCTCTCTTCTCCTGTAATCACAGAAGGGGAAAGTTTGAGTGTGATGAAATTGGGTGGCATGGCTGTTAGTCCTGATGCAGGTCCTCATAATATGATGAGGTGTTTGGGTATAGTGAGGAGACAGCACAGGGGTGGCGTTCACAAAAGAGAAATTGAAGTCATAGTGATTCTGTTTGATTAAGCTATGGTTTCACAAATGTTCTGCTTTGCTTCTTTAATAATTGACTTCAATATTTTTCCAACGGTAGATGTTAACCTAATTGGCCTGTAGTTTCCTCCTTTTTGCTCCCTTCCATTTTTGAGTAGGCATGCCACTTTGGCAGTTTCCAATCCTCTGTGCTTCTCCAGAATCAAGGAGTTTTGGAAAATTACAAACAATGCATCCACTGTATATGTAGTTACCTCTTCAAGGCTGAGAACTTATCTGCCTTTAGTCCCGTTAGTTTATCTAATGCTATTTATCTAGTAATGGTGATGATACTTAGCCCGCTCTCAGAACCTTTCCTCTTATTAGAATGCCTTTACTAAGAGTTATAAATTATTTCCTTAAATATCTGCTACTTCTTGCTTGGTGTCTTTCCTGCTAATCTATCTGCCTAGTTCACTTTAGGTAACTCCGTTCTCATTTCATTGTAATGCCCTTTATTTAAGTTAAATACAAAGTTTCTGACCCCAGTTTCTCACTCTCAAACAGAATATAAAATTCTATCATTCAATGTTCACTTTCATGATCAGTTTCATTCACAATTCTTTGAATTGTGTCCTGTGTGCCAAAGTCTAGATGATTAAAGTATATTAAGAATCAGAACTCAACCCTTCCTGGAGAGCTCCAAGACAAATTTTCCTCCAAAAAAAATTTACTAACCTTTATTCTCTATTTCCTGACATTCAACCAATTTTGTAGCCATGTTGCTACTGTCTTTTTTATTTCATGATCTATAACTTTGCCCATGAATCTGTTCAGGAACATTTTCTCAAATACCTTCTGGAAGTCCATGTATATCATATCAATGACATCATGCTCATCAATCTTCCCTATAATCTCATCAAACATCTCCACAAATTAGTTAAACTCAAGACGTCTTCAACAAATTTGTGCTGGCATTAATGTTTGTTTGTCCAAGTGACAATGAATTTTGTCCAGTTTGCCATTTCTAGAAGCTTCCCTGGCATCAAGAATAAACTGACAAACTAACTGTTCCTGATGTTATCTTCATACTTATTCAAAAAGGATTTAACATTTGCAATGTATCTGTTCTCTGGTGCCATCCACAAATTTCAGAAAGGTAGAAAAATTATGGTGGGTGCCTCTGCAATTTCCACTCTCACTTCCCTCAGAAGCCTTGGCTGCATCTCAGCCTACATACCTTACAGCTTTAAATACAGACAGCCTACCCAATACCTATCCTTGATCAATTAAATCTTTTAAAGTGTCCAAATAACCTGTTTCATAATGGCCTGCAAATTGTATTATTTCATGGTAAGGTCAGATGCAAAATGTTCATTGACCACACATGCTGTCTGCCTGTGAGAATAAATCCACTTTTTAGTTTGTAAACAGTCCCATTCTTCTTTTGAGCACCCATTTACTATTCATGTACCTATTCATAAACTTTGGAATTCACATTATACTGCTGATGGTCTCTTTTTCGTCACTTCTTTACCTGTTTTTCCTTTTCTCTTCCAGAGTTTGGTTGATTTTGTGGTTCTTGGTTTTGAACGTTATTGCCTACCAGACCTTCTATCTCTTCTAAAATCCAAAGACTGAGATACCTTTGTCGTGTCTTGTGTTTTCACTTGGTGGGAATATAACTCAACTATATCTTACTCCATTGAATTTCACTTCTATTAGTTAGTTGTTTTTACCCCAATTGCTCCTTACCTTTTTGCATTGCAAGCCTAAATTTTATTAACAATGATCATTGTCCCCTAAATTTTCCCTCAACGATGATTGATCCACTTAGCCTCAAGCTCAAGAAACAGGAGTAGTAGTACTTCCTTTCCCATCCGATTGAAAACATATTACTGTAGAAAATTTTCCTGAACAAATTCTAGGGCCGACTGTCATTTCCATTTCTTGTTTTTGTCATGTATTCAGGGGATGTGAGCTTTGTGAACTGGGCTAGCATTAATTGACCATCATTCGATGCCTTTGAGAATTGCTTCAGCTGTCTGTTTGAGCTGCTACAGTCCATGTGATGAAGGTTTATCCACAATTTTCATCACCAGGGAAGGCGATGGCCTATTGCTGGGCTGTTAATCCAGAGGCCCAGGTAACATTCTGGGACCTGGGTTTGAATCCAACCATGGCAGATGTTGGAATTTCAATTCAATAAATGTCTGTAATTAAGAATCTGGTGGTGACTGTCAATCCATTGTTAATTGTCAGGAAGAAAAAAACATCTGATTCAATAATGTCCTTTTGGGAAGAAAACTGCCTTCCTTACCTGGTCTGGTCTACGTGCGACTCCAGACCCAGAGCAACATAGTTGACTCTTAACTGCCCTCTGGACAATCATGAATGTACAATAGATGCTGCACCAGCCAGTAATGCCCTCATCCCGTGAATGAGTAAAGAAAAATAAAAATTTTGTTCAGAAGAGATTTCAGGGATTTGTTTTTTTCACCCAGCAGCACAAAGCAATGGTGGTATGTTTTCAAATCAGGCTGGTGAGTGGCTTGGACGGGGTGGGGGTTGCGTTCCCAAGCATCTGCTGCACTTGGCCTTCTAGCGGTGGCTTTAATTTCTCACATTATTCTTGCAAACATTTAAACATGTTGTTTTGACCACACTCTGTGGGACTGAAACCTATCCTTAGATAAAGTTGTACTAGGCTATTCTTCTGGAAAGTCGCTATAATTTGTGAAATGCAACCAGCACATGTAAAAGATTTGCTTGGATGTATTTGACCATGATCTGCTTTCTGCATACCCACAGAGATCTTTTCAGAGACCTGTGCTCTTTATTCATATAATTCTGTTCCCTGATAACAAGTTTCAAATGTCAGATTTACTTCCCAATCAAAATTAAAGGGTACAATACTAATTTTGTAAATTGCCTAAAAACCAAACAGAACACTTATTAAAATTAGCTTCCCTGCAGACTGGAGTTAAGCTCCATCCAGTGCATACATTAAATGAATTTCTCTAGAAATTCCACAGCAGAAATGCTGAATAAATGGTGGACATGACTGTTTCTATAGTAATTTCACTTGCTGATCTGGTGATGGGAAGTAAGAGTAATGCCTGTGTAAATTCTACCACAGTATTTCAGAGCGGGCCTTGACCAACTTGGCTCAAGTACATTAGGAGATAGGTCAAGACCTAGATCCTGAAACTATATTGCCACTTGGCAGAGATATGCAAAATTGAATTGCAATAACTCAAAAGTTGCAGCTTAACTGCAACCTAACATCAGCTTGTCTGATTTCACATTTTAGCAGAAAATTGTTTCTTGTCGCAACATTTTAGAATTATAATTTAAAAATTATTATTAAAGAACTGCTATATGTTGTAATAAAATGACTAAAACATTCAGAATTCTGAAACTGTAGACAGTATCATTGCCAAGATAAGGCTTCATGATGATTGCACTTGAATGAAAGGTATAATAGGCGATGTATAATTTTACAATAAAATGACTTGACTGTCAATCTAAGTGCACTCGTTAATGATTAAAGTACAAAAGAAACCTGCCATTTTCAAACTGCAATAACCTTAATGTATCACTGCAGATAATAAGAAGAGTTGAGAGTCATGCCGAAATGTTGAAATTGTAACATGTGCCTTTGCTTATGAGTTCAACAGAGTGGCATTACACAGTGCAATCACAATAAAAACACCTGAAGAGATGGTCCTAAATTGGGATTATAAATTCTCACCGACACTTCATATCCCATAACATGGAATTGACGGCTAACTTGATATCCTTTTCCCTGGTTTTACGGCTCTAGTCAAGACCGTTTTATCACTGGAGATGTATTAGACACACTTCATTTCTCTTCACAGTATTGCTTTAATTTTCCACATCCGTGGGCTGACACAGCTCAAACCATGTCCAACGTTTGCTAGTTATGAAATGTTCTCCTTGCTCCATTTTTATTGCTTCAAAATGAAACGTGATATTACTATTAACTCTTTCGTCACTGGCATTAGTCATCAGTTGCTGGACAGTAAGCAAAGACATACCTAATAACAGAAAAAAAAGTGTAACTGTTTCTTTTGGATGTGCCAAGATGCTTCGCAATTCATTTTGAAGTACAAAGCGTTGTATTGTGATATATATCTCACACTTAATACACAGTAAACCTTTTAGAAATATGCTTGTGATATTGTCACTGTATTATAGTGCGTGGCCTGAGGGTATAAATATCTTTGATGCCATCAAAATTGGGGCCATTTGAAGCATGACCATAAGATAAAGGAGCAGAAATAGGACATTCAGCTCATCGAGGCTACTCTGCCATTAGATCATGGCTGATATGCTTCTAAACCCCATTCTCTTGCCTGCTCCTTATAATCCTTGATCCTTTAACAATCAAGAACCTATTTATCTCAATCTTAAATGCACTCAGTGATTGGCCTCCACTGTCCTGTGTGGCAATGAGTTCCACAGATTAACGATCCTCTGTCTGAAGAAGTTCCTCCTAACCTCAAAAAAAGACACACTGATGAAAATGTGCAACTGTTTGTAACCACGTAGCTTAATCTTAGCCCATACACTGAAGTGCTGTGCCTGAAATATATGTATATGTCAGGAGCTATAATAAACACCTTTTGAGTCTTTCAGTACCATGGTACCGATGTCTAGTTCTTATGCTATAGGAACTAACATAAACATTTCCATAAATGATTGCTGTTCCCTCCTGGAGGCAAGTCCCACACCACTGTGACAGAGAACAATGTCTGTTGCTACGATGGCAAAAACAGAAAACCGTCTACACGTTGCCGAAATGTACAAACAGCATGCAGACAAATGGCCAATATTCTATTTCAGGAAATTAGTTGAGGGGTAAGTGCTGGCCAGTATATTTGCAGAATAATTCAACTCTGTTTTGAACAATTTGTGGCACCTGAAAAAGGTAGGCTTTGAAAAACTGTGATTTTGCAATTAAGATTCTCAAACTTCACCCAATTCAGATAAAGATACAAACTCTGCTGCCATGAGTATCTTGAAAAATATTGCCTGACATTGCCGTGAAACTCACCGAGCAGAAGGGAAATGTAATCAGCAGGTAGCCTGCTCTGACAAAAATAGGTTTTAACTTTTGAGTTTGGCCCAATTTGTCCAGTTCCCAATGGAATTCCAATGAAGTTTACTACATTCCTTCTGAGGAAAAGACCATTTGCAGCTGTCAATGTGTTTATATACATAAATGTATATTACATACGCGTTCATGACTGCACATAAAGCAATAGAGCTAGAGATGTTTACATTAAAGAGGGAAAGCTTAGCGTCAGCAGTGTGTTTCTGCATAAGCAAATGAAAACCATTATGACTTCTTCATTTTTGTCCCATTGTCCCCGTCTCTTTTACGCTTTAACTATTATCCATTTTGCCTTTGAATTCTGCAATGGTTTCTGACAAAATTAATCCCTATACATTCCATATCCGAACAACGTTCTGCACATAGTCAACTTTCTTTCCTTGTCTTTTCATTATTTTAGTGACAACTTGAATTCTGACTTCTCATCATTGAAATAAGATATTTCCTAGTCACCTCTCAAAACCATTCATAATTTTAAAACCATCACACTTAGCCTTTCAGCTACAGTGAAAAGAATTTTAGGATCTCAAACATCTCTTAACAGTAGCTTTCCATTTCTGTACCATTCTGGTGAATCTATATTATATACTCTTAGTGGCTTTACTGCTGTTGCTGCAGTGATACATCGATAACCTGCTCATATTATTGCAAATGCTGACTAAACTGATGCTTTGTATAAAGTCAAATTTATTGTTGTGTTTTATGTCCTATTTTAATAGCCTAACTGCAACTATTTAGTACAAATTTAACTTCTTGCCCCTTTCCTGAAGTATATATTTGAATCTCGAGGTATCCCTGTTGATTGATCCATTCCAGTATATTACTTTTAAAGCACAAAATACAACTTCTCAACCTGCCTCTGTTTTGTCATTTGCCTCCTCCCACCTGTCCATTGATCCCAAAATACTCCCTTGTCTGTTGGCAGTTTAGAGCTTGAATATTGCTGAATAGAGAGGCCATATTTCTGAAACATTGTTGTCAGGCACCCATAAGAAGATATGAAAGAATGCAAAATTTCAGACAATTACAAGACTTTATACTACACAAGAGAAATGTGCTTTTTGAATGACAAGCCAACTTGGCTTGGCTAAAGCATTTCTATGGAGACAGTAACGGAGAACTATGATCTCCCTAAGCTCTCTGGAAATTCAAATGAAGGTGCAAAGCATAAATATATTCCATTTGTTTGCAGAGAATGGATTTTTGTGTATGAATACATCATTTCTAGCACTTTCCTTTACCAGCCCTTGAACTAAACTCACACTGCTTTCAAAATATAAATCTCTGCCCTAGTGCAGTTCTTCCTCAGTAAGAAAGCGTCTGAACAACAGTAAAATGTGAAGTAAATCAAGTAACATTGACATGACAATAGCAATTTGAAATGTGTCTCTGTGTGCACAGATCAGCCATTTTCTGAGTACATGAATGAGACTTTCCATCATCTCCAGCATTGTATTCAGGTAGTTGCTTCTGGAGATTTTATATGCATCCTTTAACTCATCTGTCTGCTCTCACACTCTGTCTGTGGTTTAACCAAAAATTGCAAAACAGTGGCTGCCTCTTTAATGGTAACTTCTTTGTTCTTTAGAATTCCACAGCTGAAGAACTTCGAATTGGCAGACCTTTCAAAGTCCACTCACTATGCTGAAGTTCCTGCATTGTGGCTTAGTTAATCGAGCACTTTATCTTGTACCAATGCTTTTAGTTTGAAGTACTAAATTATCTTTTCATTTTCTATTTTTTTTAAATGCTTCGCTGGTTCTCCTTTTTCTCTGTATTCCAGCAGAAGGCTCAATGTGGTCACAGCCATGGGAAATAAGTGAGCCTTCGCTCCATCATAAGGTCAGAATTGGGGATGTTTGCCGATGATTGCACAATGTTCAGCACCATTCGTGACTCCTCAGCTACTGAAGCAGTCCATGTTCACATGCAACAGATCTGGACAATATCCAGGCTTGGGCTGACAAGTGGCAAGTGAACATTTGCATCACACAAATGCTAGGCTACGACCATCACCAATAAGAGGCAATCTAAACACCGCCCCTTGACATTGAATGGTGTTACCATCATTGAATCCCCCACTATCAGTATCCTGGAGGTCACCATTGACCAGAAACTCAGCTGGACTCACCACATTAACAGAGTGGGCACAGGGGCAGACCAGAAGCTGGGAATATTGTGGCGAGTAACTCACCTCCTGACTCCTCAAAGCCTGTCCACCATCTACAAGGCACAAGTCAGGAGTGTGATGGAATACTCCCCACTTGCCTGGATGAGTGCAGCCCCAACAGCACTCAAGAAGCTTAACAGCATCCAGGACAAAGCAGCCCACTTGATTGGCACTACATCAACTCCGCCCACCACTGATGCTCAGAAGCGTCAGTGTGTACTATCTACAAGATGCACTGCAGGAATTCAACAAAATCCTCAGACAGCATCTTCCAAACCCACGACCAGTTCCATCTAGAAGGACAAGGGCAACAGAGATATAGGAACACCACCACCTTCATGTTCCTCTCCAAGTCACTCACCATTCTGACTTGGAAATATATCGCTGTTCCTTCACTGTTGCTGGGTCAAAATCCTGGCATTCCCTCCCTAATAGCATTGAGGGTCAACCCACAGCAGGAGGATTTCAGCCGTTCAAAAAGTTAGCTCACCGCCATCTTCTCAAGGGCAATTAGAGATGAGCAAGAAATGCTGGCCAGCCAGCAACACCCACATCCCACAAATAGATAAAACAAAAACATGTGGGATTAGAGATGGCAAGGTTTTGTTTTGGGACTGCAAGAAGCAGTTGTACTAATTTAGCCAAGACAGGAACTATAAATCCACAAAAATAATGACAATTCTCAGCATCAAGAAGCTAAGCTCGAAACAACCATTCAACATTCCAATGCTAGTTAGCCATGTGTAACAGATCCACAGAACTCAGCAAAGATAAGTGCAACTGAGTGTTGCTTTTAAATGCTGAAAGTAGACCCAAGCAAGGATTACGATCTGCTGAGGTGAGACGGTAAATATCCCCTCATTGCACTAAGTCATGATTCAGAAAGTACTTCCACTTTTATTTAACTGGGCTTCACTCAGTGGTTCTGTGGCTCCACCTGTTTACAAGTACTCAACACAAATTCAGATTTCTGAGCAGAAAACAAATAGGTCTTTTAGCAATCAGGTGTAACTTCACAGTGACATAAATATGACAGGCAGCAACGCAAGTCTGTTCTTGCTTCGACAACAAACTCAGTGTCAGTGAAGAAGGATCTGATTGCTGCCCTTTGGAGCTCAGAGATACTTCAAGGCAGGGCCATTCATGGAAAGCTATTTGCCTGAATGAAAATTCCCCTGAGCCAAAGCTTGTACTTTTTCCAGCTGACAATGATTTATAATGATGTACCTACCAGCCTTTGATACTTTTCATAACAAGTTTTGACTAAAATCTCAGCTTGAATGTTTCACCCACCTTGTGACTGTGTTGTGCTCACAGCCAGTAATTATATTTCCCTCTTTCCTTCCCGCAGTTTGTTTCAGTCTGCTGCCAAAACACCAGGGGGATATTTGACAAAGAGGTCTGCGAGGAGCAAGCTTAGATCAACAAAAACAGCCTAGAACAGACCCAGAAAAGGGAACTTGAGCATGTTAGCCATGTTTAGTGGTGCGTCTGGTCAGAGAAGTGGCAGTAGTGGCTTTCCTTATGTATCACGTTGATTGTCTTTCTTTGCTGTGCACTTTCCTTTGATAATGTATTATGAATAAACTTTAAATTTTTAACAGATTCTTAAAGAGTGGCACAACTGACATTATTGGATACACCCTCCTCTGCACAGACCCCATACGTACAGATTTTTCTTGTCAACCTGGGGCGGCTGCAATATAGCATCAAAAATATAATACATTCTGCTGCAGACTCATTCTAAAATCAGTGTCACTGGTGCGATGACCAGTACCTGGGACCAGTGTCACTGATGCAATGGTTAAATGTATAAAATGTTGCATGGGACACAGCTAGAGTGTTGTGTGCGGTTCTGAAATCCACATTAGAAAAGGGATGTAATTGCACAGGACTGGATGCAAAGAATGACCAGGATGTTGGCTGGCTGGAGAGTTTCAGTTATGAAGAGAGTTTGGATAGACTGGGATTTATTTTTCTTAGAGCAGAGGAGATTGAGAGGGGGCATGATTGAGATGTAGAAAATTATGAGGGGCTGAGGTAGTGTAGACAGGAAGACATTTTCCTCCTTGATGGAGGGATTAATGACCAGGGAGCATGAATTTATGATAAGGGAGGAAAGGTTTAGAGGAAATGTAAGACAAAGCTTTTACATCCAGAGCGTGGTGGAAGTCTGTGAGAGTGGTAGAGGCAGAAATCCTCGTAAGAAGTGTTTAGATGTGCACTTGTGATGTCAGAACATAAAGCAATGGGCCAAATGCTGGAAAATGTGATTAGAATTGTTAGATGTTTGTTTTGGACTGGCCTGGACATGATGAGCAAAAGGGCCTTTTTGTTGTGAGTAGATCTCCATGTGTCTATGATGTTATTACAAATATACAGGATCAGTGTCACTGGTGTGATGACTAGCACCAAATGCATAGTACCTGGGTCTTGTACTCATGCAGGGCTACTGGATCTTTCATCTGGGAATGAAAATGGAGTCTAAGCAAATTTAAAATAGTGTACCTGATATGGGGACATGTCTTGATTTTGGTTTGAAGGAGACAGACACCAATCACTAGGCAGTCAGTAGAAATACTCTCAATAATGTCAGCACCTTCCATTCCTGTCTAACATAAGTGATTCACCTCACCCTCACATCAACACCTAAACTCTGAGTGTTAAAAACAAAAGATTCCATTCAGATATCTCTCAACACTTCCAGCAGGACATGACCACCGTGGACCCTTAGCCATGAGCTGTCCTTCATGTACAAATTAAATCAATTGCATCACATTGAATTATTATCAATATCTGCAGTGGTTGAAGAAGGTAGAACCCTCCTGTTCTAGGGTCATTAGGAAGGGGAAATAAATGCTGACTTACCTATCTCTGACTTACCCAGTGATGTCCACATCCCATGAACACATGAAAGAATCTCCATCAGTGATAAAACATTCACACAGTTTACACACGATGTTACAGGATGAGACAATTAGTCTGAACACGATCAGGTTATGCTGCAAACAAGATATCAAAATAAACTTTTATGGAAGTGAATCTCCAAATGGTAGGAAAGGGAATACTGCAACAAATGACTTGGCCATGTCTGTGAGTTCTATGCCTCAATTACCAGTGCAAAGAATCAGAAGTTGGAATCACTTTTCATGGGACTTCTGTTATTCAATGTCTCTCCCTTCTCGAAATTAAGTTGTGAGAATTGAGGTAATCAGAAAGAAATATATCTAGCTTCAATTTCTGCACTCTGGGATTAGTTAATTCTTGTGATTCACATTGTTTGAAACATCATTGTCCTTTACATGTTGAGATTTGGGGTGGGAACAATGACCTGTAGGATTTCTGTTTATTAAAAATTAATAAATTGTAAAACCCAGGATTCATGGGTAGATAGAATTTTTGACATAATTACGTAATAAATGATCAGAGGGTTCTGCAATGAGGGTTCTGCAAAACTTTTGGAAAAGCAGTGTAAGCAATAGAAAATGGCCATTTATGCAATTTCCCCAAAAGAATTCTCATGAATTCCTCCAACATGTGAAAATGGTAGGTAGCAATCCAGAAAAGCCTTGTGAAGATTGTCCGCCAAGAAGTTTAAAAGTTATTTCTTACACACATGATTATGTCATATATAAAGCAACAGACATATACATGTAATATACATATAGTTATACTTGAATTATCTTCATCAGTTTAAATTGTGCCATGCTATCATTTGAAAATAGACATATCAGTTTTAAGTAAAATGCTTAAGTACAAAATCTGTCTGTAAATACAATAGCCCCATAATAACATGTGGCTTTAATAAGGTTAATAAGTCATTAATAGTACTTGAGAATTGGAAAACAATTCTGCAGAAATGTCCAAATGAATTAGAATAGACTAATAAAAATATTTCACTCAAGCATTTAATCTATTATGTTTATATTTTATAATGGTTTAATTATATCATCGTACATCACTGCTGATACTGATTATATTTATTCTAATATAAGTTGCTATTGATTGAAATTTATTTAAAATCACAAGGGGGCGCTGAAGCTCCCATAATGAAAGCTTTGAGAGCAGAAATACAGTACAGCAGGTCAACTTCATTCACACAACTGTGATCATTATTGAGCTCCCTGATCCTATATACGGTAAATGAAATTAGAATGCTTATATTATCTATTTTAGATCTCCTTCTGCTTATTAATCTTTGCTTAGCCTAGAGTCTGTATACGGAATGTCACCAATGCTATTTAGGCCTGATCTCTTATGAGGGATATGGAAAATGCAGAGTGATTCATGTTCTAACATGATCTGGTGTAGCAAGAACATATCGCTGAAGATTCAGTGTGAAATCCTGTACTTTTCTGAAATTAAAGTCCTGAGCAACATGCAGGAATTATTGCCAATTTTTGATGCTGCAGCATTTCACTGTTCATGCACTGAACTTGCCTTAGCTATGAACATATAGCTTTAGCTACAAGAAAAGGGGGAGTAGGAATGTTTCTTCCAACACCATGTTGAAAAAACATGATCCAGTTCCCTTACCTGGTAACCTTAAATTCAAATGAAGTGCAATGAACAGAATCTCATTGATGCACTCTAATATGCTCTGCACACTTTGACAAGGTTACTGCGATGGAACGGTTGAAGTTCAGGGGAAATTGATAGCTTGATTAAGTAACTCAGGATCAAAGAAACCTGGAAGGAGTTTGTGACAGGATGCTGCAATGTACAATGAAGTAGCAGGTCAAATTCCATATCAGTAAATGTGAAATAACGCAATTTGTTTCAAAAAGTTAATATATTACAATTTGAATGGGTAATGTGGAAGAATGGATGAATTTTCTGAGTTCAGATTAATAATACATTAAAATAAACATCACAAGTTGATAAAGGCATTAGTAATTTCAATGGAATATTTGGTTTTGCAGCAACTGTTAGACAAAATAAAAATCAAGATGCAGAATATTCATATACCTTATCTCAGAAAAACCATAGCTGAATTACATTGTGCAATTTAAGGCCACAAGTTATGGAAAATGTGAGTTCTGGTTCTCCAGGATTCATTCTTGTGTGTGGAAATACAAATATGATGAGAGATTTGAAAAACTGGGGTAATTTGTTCTAGAATTGTGGAAATTATGCGTAGAACTTCTAAAATTAAGAAGGGATGGAATAGAAAACATAGCAATTTATAGAGGAAGCAGTGGTGTTGTGATAACCTCAACGGACTAGTACACCAGAACCCCAGCTTTATGTTCTGAGGACATGGAATTAAATTCCGACATGGTGTTGAATTTTAAAGTTTAAAATAAAAATAATCTGGAATTTAAGAAAAGCTACTTCAAAGGTTGATGTGTGACAACTGTCAGTTGTTGTAAAAACATAGTTGATTTTCTAATGCCCTTTAGGGAAATAAATCTGCCATCATTACCTGGTCTAGCCTACCTGTACTTATGACTTTGGACTACAACAATGTGGTTGACTCTATTTGGCCAGTAAGGAATAGGAAATAAATACCTAACCAGCGATACACAGGCATGCCCAATGAATGAATAAATAAAAATAATATACTGTTCCCATTGCTCGATTCTTCGAAGCTAAGGGAATGTGCATTCCCGGGTATTGCATTTCATGTAACAAATCATTTTGAAATGGGCAACAGGAGATGTTAAACACAATTGTACATCAAGTCACATAAACTGATATTAGGGCAGATGACCAGATGAGCTATGGCATAGTCAAAGAGGTAGGGTAACATTTAATGCAGATGGTGAGTAGTAGGAACCAGTGAGGTTTATGACAATGGGAAGGCTTTAAAGGAGGATTGTGGGGTTAGATGTGTCAAGCCTGCAGGCTGACCAAGGAGGATGATGAGGGGCAGTTTGTCTTTGTTGTAGTTGTTATAATATGTCGTAGAGAGTTAATGCTAAGGAGTGCATTTAACAATGCCCAGTATGATGATGACATATGGACTTGATGAAAGGGTCCAGCTTTGGATCTTGAAAGAGCAAGAACTAACATAGAGCTCTCCCTCATAGTCTCTGGAACACTGTCTATCACATCAATGTAACTTGTACCTAATAGCTATCATGCAATAAACTGCATTTTGTCGGACAAGAGCCTCATCTCCAGAGATGATTAAATGGTACTATAAATCAAAGGTAAAAAGTCAAATTTTCCCCTGCCACTCTGCTTCAAGTAGGCCCTGTAAATCCCTACAGGGGGAAAGAGGATGGTGGCAACAAATCTATCAGATGGCCTTTAGACCCTGATGAGCAGTTGTGACAATTCATCTTACAACAACAGTCACATAGGGTGTCAATTGTGATTCGGATTCCAGCCATTTCGGTACAGTGGCATGGCAAGAAATCTATCTGAAGGGATTTGAAAGAATTAGAATTAGCTTTATTGTCACATGTACTCACATGAGTACAGTGAAAAGTTTACAAGTTACCACTTATCGTGCTATTTTAGATACAAAAGTACGTATGTACAAATTCTTTAGCACAAATTCTTAGGAAAAAGTTGGAAAAATAAAGAAATAAGAAGTCCAGCATTACAGAGCTTCACACTATCTTTGCTGCAAAGTACAAAATCAAAGCAGTGAATTAGAAAGTTAAAGAAATAAAAAGTTCAGAATAACAATCTTTCTGCAACAGCCCTCACCTCGAGAATTTGAGACTGGGAGTGCTGAGACAATACAGTGTGGAGCTAGAGGACCATAGCGGTCAGGCAGCATCAGAGGAGCAGGACAGTCAATGTTTTGGGCCGAGACCCTTCATCAACCCAGTCCTGTTGAAGGGTCTAGGCCTGAAATGTCAACTCTCCTGTTCCTCTGATGCTGCGTAACCTGCTGAGTTCCTCTAGCTCCACAATATGTAGATTCTGACTCCAGTATCTGCAGTTCTTGCTGTTCTCGGGAGTGCTGGGAATCCACTTCGGGTAAACCTCAAGGATGGAACTCTGCCCTCTGGCTTCACCATAAGGCTTTCGAGGCTGGAGTCCACACTAAGGCCAAAAGGTCACGCTGAGGCTGGGGGTTCTTGACAATTTCACTCAAGGTTCAAGGAAGGAGGTAGGTAAGAAGAAAAAATAAAAAATACACATGAAAAGAAGAAAAGAAAGAAACGGATGGAGTGGATGAGCTCTGGCTGAGGAGTCCCACTCTGCAACCATTTTGGATATGGAATGTAACTTAATAAGGAAAGATTTAGAAGCACATTATACAAAGAATTACAGATGCTGGAAATCTGAAACCAAGAAAGTACTGGAGAAACTTTGCATGTCTGGCAGCGTTTGTGATAGAAAAATTGAGTTAAAGTTTTGAGTTCAGTGATCCTTCGCCAGAACTGAAAGCAGTTGGGAAATAATAGGTTATGTACTGATTAATGGGTAAGTGGGTGACTGAAGGAGGCTGATAACTATAGACAGAGATTTGAAGGGCACTGGGCAAATGACAGGGCAGTTAGGACAGATTTGCAGGATCTTCAGTGGAGACAGTACCATCCCATTTGAAATGAAAGGAAGCAAAGATAAACATTCGACTGGGAGCCAACAACATGTTTAAGGACTTTGGATGGGAGCGGGAAGTTGGAAATGGGCAATGATGGTCATGTCAAGGACTGATTGCATGAAGGCTCCTTGGACAGCTCCTTGTAAACCCATGAGCATAATCATCTCGAAGGGCAAGGGCTTTAGATATTTGGAAACACAATCCCTCTCAACCTGATTTTTATTTTTAGGACATTCTAATCAATGCCCAGATAGTGTAAAAAATTGGAAGCAACTTAACATACTTTGATCAATCTGTGTTGTATTTGCAGCATCTTCTGTTATTTTTGTTAGGTTTCAAAGACAATGATGCTTGGTAATATAAACACCAATGGTGAAAGAAACTCATGTTTTTGCTTAGAAAGCAGGGTGTAGAGCTGGATGAACACAGCAGGCCAAGCAGCATCAGAGGAGCAGGAGAGCTGACGTTTCAGCCCTAGACCCTACTTCAGGAAAAAAGGTCTAGGCCTGAAACATCAGCTCTCCTGCTCCTATGATGCTGCTTGGCCTGCTGTGTTCATCCAGCTCTACACGTTGTTATCTCAGATTCTCTAGCATCTGCAGTTCTTACTATCTGTAATCATGTTTTTGCTTTTTGTTTTAGTTTTGGATTGGTTACCTTTCAAAATGCATAGAATGCACTCCCAAGCAATTATGCTTCATTGATAATCAATCAGAAGGGGAAATACAGACTTCAAATTTCTTAATGATTATTCTTTATGATCTGATATGCTCTGAGACAAGCTACAGATGACTGATATTCGGAATTCTGCTCTTCTCTACTCCTTGGACGAACTTTGCTCCTCTGTACTGCGCCATCTAGAGGCTCACACTAGGTACTAACTGACAAAACCCATAGTAACTGACAAGCAGATTAGAGTGACAACCAGCCCTGGGGCTTGAAACTGTGAACATCTGGTTGGGAATCAGTTGTAGTATTAATAAATAAAGAAATAATTCTCACCTTGTCCTTTTCAATCCTTGGACTGCCAATTGCTTTTGGATGAAGAGAATGGGAGAATTTCACTTCCTTTATATTCCAATAGGGAATGGTTGCTTAAATTTCAAATATATATTTTATATGTTATATATATATATATATATATATATATATTCAAATTTGTACCCAGCCTGCCCAGGGCACACATGTCAAGAGTGCATGAGATGAATTATCAAACAGGGTTTCACCATCAGTGTAGTGTAAAAGTGACATTGTCAATCATCATTATTTTTCTCCCTACTGTCTGATGTCTGATGCAGCCCACAAACCTCACTTTGTTAACATTCAGAATTCACCTTATAGCAAAAGCTAAGTATCTCAAATAGGATTTTACTATTGTGGCTTTGGAAGACTGAAAAGACAATCTACTCAGTCCAGTATATTGTTAGTTAACAAACTTTCTTTGTTAGATCATGATGCATGACTCAAGGTAATTATCCAATGATGTAAATTAAAACATACAGTTCCTAAAGAAAATATGAGATTCATGTGAGAACAATAGGAATTGACTTAATTGACTTTAACAATGTTCACGTCATCGGTTTTTCACTTTGCCACCTTGTCTTAGATACCAACTCTTTACTTATCCTTCAATCACGTAATTTCATTAAAACACAGTCTCATCCAGCCACTGTGATTTCACGGAGTTTGATCCTCATGCTATATTTGTCACGTATTGTTTGCTTGGAATTGATTCACAGAATATAACTATAATCAACAATGTATTCAGTTGAATCATTTGTTCTTAGAGACAACAAGGTGTAGAGCTGGATGAACACATCAGGCCAAGCAGCATCAGAGGAGCAGGAAGGCTGATGTTTCAGGCCTAGACCCTTCCTCAGAAAACCTTCAGAAAACTTCTGAGGAAGGACTAGTCCCGAAACGTCTGCCTTCCTGCTCATCTGATGCTGCTTGGCCTGTTGTATTCGTCCAGCTGTATACCTTGTTATCACAGATTCTACAGCATCTGCAGTTCCTACTATCTCTGTTCTTGGAGGCAATTCGTTTTGGATTCTACTTGCTTCCAAACATGAATGAATATATGCCATGGCTTGAAGTTTGACTTAATATCTTTCATATAAGTTAGTGGTTCAGAAAGGGTTAATGTGCATATTTTAGTAGCTCCATGTTTTCTCCACAGTCTGTGGGTCATAATGTGGTGTGGAATTCTGCCAATTGCTAAATGACTTGATAATGCTGAGTCAGTCAGAAAATATGGCGAGCTCTGAAAAAAATGAGATTCTTGATGTTGAGAAAAAATAGTCCAATTTTCCATCCAAGTTTGAATGGGGAGATGAGAATTTCATTCTTGACTGCAAGTATTCCTATTTACATCTCATTAGTACCTCATCTCACCTTAACAATTGCAATTCACCCTTCTTCAACAGCGCTGAGAGAAATTAGACAGTGTTATTTTGCAACATGAAAGCCAGAAGTGCCTCCATCTTGCTGCCTGCTCCTTCAGGCTTTCATCTAGGCCAGCAGTCAACAGTATCTCAGGTTACATTCCAGGGGCAGCTACCACCTGCATGCTCCTTTTAAGTAGGTTGGCAACAAACATCCATCAGCCTCAACCTATTACTGTGACATATTTCTCACCCATTTAAAATACATTTATCCACCTTGAAGTGACCAACACTTAGCATTGTAAAACTGTGATAAGCCAGTTTTAATGGATGCAGCATGGGAGGGGCAGGAGGTGTAGTGGACATCAGTTATCACCAGTCACTACTCTGGCTTTGATGGGGAGCAGTATGCATTTGTGTTTGGCAAACTAAACTGGGGCTCAGGGGTAAAGTGGGGAGATAAAGAGTTAAATGGAAGAGTTTGGCATGAATGTGGGGAAGATCAGAACTAACAGAGTTGACAGAGAGGGCACAGCAGAAAGGAACATGAAGGTTTGGGAGCACCACCTTGATTGAGACAGTTACTACACCCAGAGTGAACAAAGTCATTTAATTTTTGCTAAGGGAGCAGGCTTTAGTGCAATGTAAGGCCCTTGAGGAGGCAAGAGAATTAAACAGACTCTCACACAATACAAGTTAAAGCTATTGCAGAATTCTATATGTGGCTGTCAGGCATTGACCTACTGTGTCCACACAGCATCCTGGCCAGAAGCAATCTTGATCATATTGCTCAATGTTGCAAACTGATCTTCCTAATTGATATGAAGCACCAGTAATGTCAGGCAAACTATACAAATTTACTGAAGTTTCAAAGATAGATTAATCTTCCACAGTTCCACAGTATTCATAAGGCGCAGGAGATGCTCAGCATATCTTGAACTACAAAACGTTCACACCATTATGTTATCTGCAATGCTGCCTGGCTAAGGCAGAAGTTGGGGTTGGAGAGAGGTTCTCATTATTACTGTCACACATGCCATCTCCTTCTGTATTTGTGCCTAAAAAATTGAACAGTAGACAACAGAGTCATATTAATGATGGGCAACATCCATGTAAAGGCATTGCATTGTTATTCTTGTTGGAGGCCTCCATGTTTCAAAGTTCTGACCACACTGTTCAAATGGTATTTGTGTGTGCTGCAGCTGCTGAATGCGAAGCTGTTTTGTTCTATATAGTACCCACATTGGCACATTGCAACTGTCCACAAAGACACATGCCAGAGAAGTCATGTTCACCTCTGTGGCTGCTACACCAAGACCAGCCACATAAATGGATGAGAAATCCAGAGTTGGCATCAACCTCCAGAAGATGTGAAGCAGCCTTCTAACATAAAGTTTCCAGTTAAAAGTAAAGCAAAGAAGCACGAGTGCCACAGTCACTTATCTGCTGTGGAATGACATGCATAAGAGAGAGGGCTGGTGGTGCTATAGTCTTTTTAGAAGCAACACTCAGATCACCATTGTCATCATGTCCAGCATATCTGTAATGCAAGGTCTTTTACTACTTGCACTAAAATGAAGTGCAACATGTCTCCTGCACATCAGGTTCCCATGCATTTCATGTCTGGAAGCTTGTACCATGACCTTGAAAAAACAGAACACCTTGAAATCACTGCTGCAAACTGCGGGAGAATGCATGGAGACCATGTAATACACAATTACACAATGAGGATTTATGAGACCTGCAGCATTGTGCTGAGTAAGAACATAAGGAGATTCTTTGGGCGGGATAGCATCTTCAGAATCCTACTACACAGAAACGTCAGACAAAGCAACACAGGCAGAACTTCTTTGTGATGATTTCTCAATTAATCGTGATGAAGTTTCACGCTAGTGAAGATACTGCAGAGAGGATGCAGGAGCTCTTGTGGTGCAGTGGTAGTGGGCCTACCTCCGACTCAGGAATCTTGGGTTCAAATCTTAGATGCTCCAGAGATGTGTCATAATATTTCTGAACACATTGATTGGAAAATATTTAGAAAGAATGTTTATATTTCAGAGAGAACATTGTGTGGCAAGAAGGCTGGCTTAGCAATCATTGTCATCATCATCGTCATCATTGTGGTAGCATCTATTACAAAGGGTATAAAAGCAGCAAGACTTCATGAAAGGGAAATCATGCTGTCAAAGATAATAGGATTGCTTCTGGAGAAAACAGCAGTACAGATAAATTGAACCAATGGTATTTGAATTCCCAAAAAATATTCAATAAGGTACCATACACACGGTATTGAACAAGACAAGAGCCATTGTGTTGGAGGTAATATATTAGCATGGATAGGGGATTGGCTAATTAGTAGAAGAGAGTCCTGTAATAAGGGGAGCATTTTCAAGATGGTGATCTGTAACTAGTAGAGTGTCACAAGGATTAGTGAAGGTGCATTTTAATGACTTGAAAGTGGGACGGAAATGTATTATTGCCAAGTGGGGAGGTGTCTTCAGCACGTGAGTAGATAGTGCAGAGGGCAGACAGAGTTAGTGGTGTTAAGGTTAGCATGGGTGACAGCGAGTGAGAGAAGATGTTGCATATTATAAGTAAAAGTGGTAGAGCATGAGCCTTTGTGGGTGGTGGCACAGCAGTAGGGGTAGAGTGAATGTGAAGTGCTAGAGAGAAGATGGCAACACAGTGGTGGAGTGGATTTCTTTGTAGAATGCTGGGCTTTTCTGTTCCCTCTACACCATACTGTCTCGCAAGATCTCGGTCCTTGTGATCCTAAGATGCTGCTTGGCCTGCTGTGTTCATCCAGCTCCACACTTTGTTACCATTTTGCACACGTCTGCGATGTCCGGAACAAATGTCAGGAAATAGATAAGGCAGCTCTAAACCAACAGCAGTCGTCTAGATGCACAGCAAGCTGTTAAAGATGGCACTGTTGCAAGGGATGCTGTTTAGTTCCACAATATGCTGGCAGTGGCGAGTTGTTCTGGAAACTGTGCGTAGTAAGAATGGGCTGCATTTGGACACGAGAGGTGACATAGGGGTTAGATAGGTAGTTAATGAGGAAAGTTCGATAAGAGTCAATGAAAAAATATTGTGGGTCTCACAGTGAAAAAAAAATTGACACATCTCACACTTATCCACAAGAACACAAGGTTGAGCCACTGGTACTGTAAGAAATCTGAAATGAAAATACAAAACAATAGCACTAATCAGCAGAACAAAGACTGGCTGAAAAGAGAAAAGACTTGCAACAGAATACTTGTGTTCCCTACTGCACATATTGCATTCTGATAACGTTGTGGGTGGCTGTGTGAATGCTAAATTATCAATCCAGCTTGCCTTTTGCCTACTCTCTCAAATTTACAGTATATTCACACCAATGTATGCTCTTAGGCAACCAGGACAGAGAGTGGAGTTTGGAAGGGTTCTGATATTTATTTTCCGACAGGAGAATTGCACACTGCTCAGGTGAGGGTGGGAGAAAATTTCCTGAATTGATGTTCTGGCTGGATGAAACTCTGTATCAAGAACATGAATTGATAAAATGACCCTTATCATTCCGGAAGCTCACGTAATGCCTCATTTGAATGCATGAGAGTTCCAATATGTACGTGCAATATTTGTTAATAAGGGCATTGATACGCAACATTCTGCCTTCCAAGTTTCGAGCTAAACTCTCATTCAACATTAAGACTGTGTATTTGAAACCAAGTATCATACTTGTACAGGGGAAAGGAATATTTTGCTTGAAAAAGCAATTTTCTGTAGTGTCAGTTTTAACATCATCTGACTGCAGAGCTACAATATTTGTAATTGTCCTCATGAAGCACAGCTGAAGACACTGGCACTCCTACCTGGCAATGACCAGTGAAAAATGTCGGTTTAACATGAAGACAAATTCCTCATTCCCACTTTCCTCCATTTTTGTTGTAACCTTTGATTCCTCTTCTAATCAAGGATCGATCGATCGATCTATCTATCTATCGATCTATCTATCCATATCAACCTTAAATCTATACATGGACACTGCGCCCACAGCTCTCTGTGGTAAGGAGTTCCAAAGACTCACGGCCCACTGAGGGAAGAAATCCTCCTCATCTCAGGATTTAATTGGCACCCCTTTATTCTGAAACTATGCCCCCTGGTCCTAGATGCTCAGATGACGAGAAACATCCTCCCAGCATTTACTCTGTCAAGTTTCTTAAGAATCCCTGTATGTTTCAATGAGATCACCTCTAATTCTTTTAATCTCAGTGAGTAGATTCTCAATCTGTTTAATCTTTGCTCATCGGACAATTGCTCCATACCGTGGATCCTCCCTGTGAACTTACTCCAAACTGTTCCAATGAAATGATGTCTTTCCTTAAATAAAGGCACCCAAACTACTCACAGTACTTCATGTATGGTCTCACCAGTACATTATAAAGATGCATTAAGACTTCCTTACTCTTATACTCTAGCCCCTTTGAAAGAAAAGTCAACATTCCATTATCAGTCAAAAAATTGTGTATATTTCCTTCTTGGAAAGCACAGTCAATATTTGTACATTGTACTCATTTTTATTTATTCATTAATAGGACATCAGTTTCATTTGCTGGATCAGCATTAATTGTCCACTGTTAGCATTTAGGATCCAGTGACACTTCTTCGTATTCTGAAGAAGCATCACTTGACTTAAAAGCATTAACTCTGCTTTCTTTTTACAGATGCTGTCAGGCCTGTTTATTTTCTCCAGCCATTTCTGTTTTGTTTCAGATCTCCGACATTCACCATTCTTTGGCATATTAATTGCCCATTTCTGTTTGCCCTTGAGAAGGTGGCAGTGAGCTGTTCTCATGACCTGCTGATGTAGGGACACCCACCACGCTATAGGAGTTCCAAGATTTTGACCTGTTGATGTTGAATGAAGAACCCCAAGCTGGAATTGGGGATGTGGCTTGGAGGGAACCTGTAGATGGTGGCTTTCCTGTATATTTGCTGCCCTTGTCCTTCTAGGTGGTAGAATTCATGAGTTAGGAAGGTGCCTGCAGATGTACCAGATAAGCCATAGCTGTATTATTAAGCAAGGTCAGCATTTCCATTTCTGTCCTCACCAATAATAGCAATGACACATTAAATTAAAATAAAACAAATTTAAACCATTAATTAATTGACATGTTCACACAAAACCTAGATGGACCAAGAACTTTTATTCCATTAATAAGAAACATGTTCTCCCGGTGTCTGTGCGGCTTTCCTCCAGGTGCTCTGGTTTCTTCACACAGCCAAAAGATGTGCAGGTTAGGTGGCTTGGCCATGCTAAATTGCCCATAGCATCTTGGGATATGGAGAGTAAGTGGATTAGTCATGGGAAATGCAGAGTTACAGAGATAGAGTGGTGTGGGCAGATGGTCTGGGTGGGAGTGATAATGGGAACTGCAGATGCTGGAGAATCCAAGATAATAAAATGTGAGGCTGGATGAACACACCAGGCCCAGCAGCATCCCAGGAGCACAAAAGCTGACGTTTCGGGCCTAGACCCTTAATCAGAGAAGGGGTTGGGGTGAGGGTTCTGGAATAAATAGGGAGAGAGGGGGAGGCGGACGGAAGATGGAGAGAAAAGAAGATCGGTGGAGAGGAGAGTATAGGTGGGGAGGTAGGGAGGGGATAGGTCAGTCCAGGGAAGACGGACAGGTCAAGGAGGTGGGATGAGGTTAGTAGGTAGGAGATGGAGGTGCGGCTTGGGTTGGGAGGAAGGGATGGGTGAGAGGAAGAACAGGTTAGGGAGGCAGAGACAGGTTGGACTGGTTTTGGGATGCAGTGGGGGGTGGAAGGTGAGGAATGTGCTGGAGATGGCCCAGATAAACTGAAGGTTGGGGTGGAAGATGTTGGTGAAGTGGATGAACTGTTTGAGCTCCTCTGGGGAGCAAGAGGCGGCGCCGATACAGTCATCAATGTAACGGAGGAAGAGGTGGGGTTTGGGGCTTGTGTAGGTGCGGAAGAGGGACTGTTCCACGTAACCTACAAAGAGGCAGGCATAGCTGGGGCCCATGCGGGTGCCCATGGCCACCCCCCTGGACCTCCCAGGCCCCAAGATGACTTTCCATATTAAGCAGAGGTTCACCTGCACATCTGCCAATGTGGTATACTGCATCCACTGTACCCGGTGTGGCTTCCTCTACATTGGGGAAACCAAGCGGAGGCTTGGGGACCGCTTTGCAGAACACCTCCGCTCGGTTCACAATAAACAACTGCACCTCCCAGTCGCAAACCATTTCCACTCCCCCTCCCATTCTTTAGATGACATGTCCATCATGGGCCTCCTGCAGTGCCACGATGATGCCACCCGAAGGTTGCAGGAACAGCAACTCATATTCCGCTTGGGAACCCTGCAGCCCAATGGTATCAATGTGGACTTCACCAGCTTCAAAATCTCCCCTTCCCCCACCGCATCCCCAAACCAGCCCAGTTCGTCCCCTCCCCTCACTGCACCACACAACCAGCCCAGCTCTTCCCCTCCACCCACTGCATCCCAAAACCAGTCCAACCTGTTCCTGCCTCCCTGACCTGTTCTTCCTCTCACCCATCCCTTCCTCCCACCCCAAGCCGCACCTCCATCTCCTACCTACTAACCTCATCCCACCTCCTTGACCTGTCCGTCTTCCCTGGACTGACCTATCCCCTCCCTACCTCCCCACGTATACTCTCCTCTCCACCTATCTTCTTTTCTCTCCATCTTCGGTCCGCCTCCCCCTCTCTCCCTATTTATTCCAGAACCCTCACCCCATCCCCCTCTCTGATGAAGGGTCTAGGCCTGAAACATCAGCTTTTGTGTTCCTGAGATGCTGCTGGGCCTGCTGTGTTCATCCAGCCTCACACTTTGTTATCTTGGTCTGGGTGGGATGCTGTTTGGAAGGGCAATGTGGACTCAATAGACCGAAAAGGCCTGTTTCCACACTGTAAGGATTCTACGATTCTAAGTGATATAAAGAGAGTGCAGACAACACTCTCATTGGTCGGGCAGCATTTGCCTAATATTAGGAGGAACTGGAATAGAATATTCAGTTCGAGTCTCAGGGCACAAAGAGGCTAATTTGTAAATTATCATATATTACATGCAAAAATAAATCACTTCAGGTATTTGGCACAATAGCTTTCGCAAGCTGCTCTCTCCTTTTGTGTTAATTTTTACTTACAAGCATGAGTAATGTGGATTTGGTCAGGGTGATTTGGTTCACAGATATTACTTCTGATCAGGAACACTCTACCTTAACCACACAATGTCATTTGTTTGCCATTACTTTTACTTCTACTGTATTGCCTGCTACGTGAAAGTCAATATTCTTCATGGTCGTGCTGCATTTTGTTTTGCTACAAACAAAATATGGCTCTGCACTGCTTTTTAAATTATGAAAACTTCTCTGGACAGTTCTTCAGAACAGTCATCATGGAAGTCAATCTTTCAGTGACAGGTGACAACATTTGTTAATGTATGTTGGCCCATATCACATGATCCAAAAACAGGTCAGGATAATCAATTACAGAGCCTTCTGGCACAACTTGATAGATTACTTGTCATTGAATCATATTCAGAAATATTACTCACTTCATGGCTGCAGTCTCAATACCTTTGATGTTTAATTCATTTAAATGGCTTGTTGGCGGCTTGAATTGTATTAGAAGTAAATTTCTATTTCCAGTGTGTCATGATTGGCTGTTATTTAGCCGTTTCAGAAATAAAGTAACCTTCTTTGTAATTGTGAATTGGACTTCAACTCATTCAATGGGCTTAAAAGTACAATGAAAATTAAATATTCCAACCAAGTTGAGAAAAATGTGTCTTTTCAATAAATTACAGCTATTGCAATTATCTGGATCAGTTGGAGAAACATTTTATTTTCCATTGCAAATGTTTTATAGAGTCAGAGTCATACAGTACAGAAACAGGCCTTTTGGTCCAACTAGCTTAGAAGGTAAATGGTATTTCAAATTATGGCTGCCTTTCTTTGTAAGTATCTTTGCTTTTCTGCTTGACTGCTCAATTATGATTTGTGTGGAAGCAGATGACAAATCAAACCAGATCACTCAAGCCATGGCCACTGTCATCACAACTTTCCCCCAAGCCTAATCTCAAAAACTTTGCCTGTGCAAAATTGTCACATCTGATTTCCACCTTCCTCTAGCAAGGGAAAGGAATCAGAGGGTCACAGGATCAGGATGTGCCTCAGGGCTGCTCCCTGCAGTACAAAAGACTCGACTCAACTCACGTTAGTCATTTTGCTGGTCCTATCGGTGGTGACGGAATGCCAACTCTATCTATGGCTAGCAGGGAAAGCAAAGTGATATCAACATTGAAATGCTAAGTGCTTAATTAGGGACCTTTCATATCATTTTATAGGGTTCCATCATTCTTAGCCCTGGGCACTGTACATTACAGTCAAATCCCAGGAGCTCACCACAATTTTATTGTGGTGACAAGTGGAAGGAACAAGTGGTTTGTAATCTCTTCGCAGCCCAAATGTATACTTTGGTACATTCAGTAAGCTGTCTGTAATAAAATTAATATCAGATATGACCAATGTTTTCTTCTTGCTATTTCATTTGATTTAACATTTTGCTTTTCTGAAAATTCAGTGCAACTAAATGGAGAAATATTCTAAATCTACAAAATATGTTACTTTCTGAGATCGAATAAGATGCATGTTATACAATGTTCTATTTCTGTGTATTTTGGTAACAAATGTGCAAATGTATATGTGCATGTTATATACAGATATAAATAAGCACTCAAGTGTACATATATATTTGTTTTATGTAGCATCTCTTAGTTATGTTCATAAGGTGTTCAATATTGAGAATATTCAAGATATGACCGCACAAAACTTTAAATTCAGGAATCCTCAAACAATAGTAATACAGACCAGTGACTTCAGTTGGCTGTCTGCGTGATTATAATGGAGCATATGGGCAGTGTTTACAAAGCAAACAGAGTCTCTGTTAGCACCCTTCACAGCATGCAGCCTCTTCAGGCCAAATTGAAGCACAGTCTCATTACTATTTATATTATAGATCACAATGTGTTTGAAATCATGGCCGAATTACGTTGGTCTCCACATTGATATGATTTGACTTAGCAAATGATTTAAAGATTCTTTTACACTAATATTAACCAATAGCTAGCAGCTGCTCAGTACTTTTGTTATCCTGATGTGAAATCACGAAATGTCAGCTTTAATGTAATCAATGACTTGACTTCAATGTGTGGGTAAATTAAACAAAAAGAGAGACTCTCAAAATCTGCACAAGTGCTATTGTCCTGGGACCTCTACCAATAAACAAAGTGTCCCTAGGAGTTATAATGCCCCTGACAATATTACTTCTCATTTTTCTGCGAACCAGTGCCTATGAGTAGAAAACAGGTGAAGGGCACATTTAGGTGTGTGTTCGTTTGGATTCTTTCACAAGGATCTTTTGTTTATTATAAAGCCATGAATATTTCAAATGCATGAGATTACTTTTTAAAAATATAACATTTTCTTTATTTGATTGAATTTTTAAAAAGAAACTTACCAGTTAAAGTCATTTTTGAAACCTGACTATTTTGTTTTCTATTATTAAAATACAACAAAAAGAAAATATTTGTGAGACTGTAATGCATTTGGAGATTCTTTTATTGATATAAAGAAGATTACATCTGTTCCCAACATATGCAATTCTAAGAACATCAAGTTATGGGATGTGAGCTTTGTTGGCAAGGATAGCGTTTATTGCCAATCTGTAACTGTGCACCTTCTTGAATAAGTTCACTCCATAGAGTCTACATAAACCTACAGTGCTGTGTGGGAGGGAGTTCCAAGATTTTGATCTTGTATATGATGTAGTTAATGAAGATGTCAACAATAGCAAGAGGACTGTAAAAATAATAGAAGTCAAGGTATAACAAAATGGAAAACTGGATAGTTGTTAAATTTTCACAGTCACGCCAAAAGCTTAGAATGTGTCAACAAATGGGAAAGATATATGGAATTGGAAAAAGAATGTAAACAACTGAGAAATGATGGGCATTTTCCCTCCTTGGAGGTAGTGAGTGCGGTGGTATGAAGGGGACATAATTGTGTGTGCTGGCACCGGAGAGATACTTGTCACCACTTTCACCACCTCATGAGTTATGAGCAGTTTCAGTGAGGACTTTCTTGACTTGCTAGTAACTATGAATAAAAAAGTAGCAATGCAAGGCCCTCAACGCAAATCTTCCCAGCAGGTGAGAAAAATGGTTGATTTCTCAACTGACAGTGCAGGCAACCTGCTAACCAAATTGTGACAGATGCCTTCATTTGGCCTAATCTGCGAGCAGTTAAAGGAATGGAAGAGGAGCAAGGGTACAGCCTTTGAATCTCAGGCCTCTGCTCTTGCCCCCATTCACCCTCTACTGTGTCTTTCCATGTCCCCATCTCAGGAGCACAAAAGCTGACGTTTCGGGCCTAGACCCTTCATTAGAGAGGGGGATGGGGAGAGGGAACTGGAATAAATAGGGAGAGAGGGGGAGGCAGACCGAAGATGGAGAGAAAACAAGATAGGTGGAGAGGAGAGTATAGGAAGGGAGGGGATAGGTCAGTCCAGGGAAGACAGACAGGTCAAGGAGGCGGGATGAGGTGGTATGTAGGAAATGGAGGTGCGGCTTGAGGTGGGTGGATGGGTGAGAGGAAGAAAAGGTTAGGGAAGCAGAGACACGCTGGGCTGGTTTTGTGATCCAGTGGGGGGAGGAGAAGAACTGGGCTGGTTTTGGAATGCGGTGGGGGGAGGGGAGATTTTGGAGCTTGTGAAGTCCACATTGATACCATTGGGCTGCAGGGTTCCCAAGCGGGAATATGAGTTGCTGTTCCTGCAACCTTCGGGTGGCATCATTGTGGCACTGCAGGAGGCCCATGATGGACATGTCGTTTGAGGAATGGGAGGGGGAGTTGAAATGGGTTTTTTTTTCACCTTCTATTTGCTTTTCTCAGAAAATACTTTAAAACTATGCCCTCTGCTTTTCAATTCTTTTCAGAGAGGGAAAGTTTTCTTCTTATCTACCTTGTCCAGACACCTCAACATTTTGAAAATATTACAAAACCTCCTCTAAGTCTTCTCCTCTCCAATCAGAGTTTTCCCTATTTGTGCAATCTATCCTCATAATCAAGTTTCTCATTGCAGGAACCATTCTCGTAAATCTTCTTTTGCATTTTCTCCATTGCATTCACATTCTCCCGACAGTGAACCATCCAGAACTGTCCACTATAGTCCAATTGAGGTTGAACTGGTGTCTGATTCAGGTTCAGTACAACCTCTCTGTTCTCATTGTTATACCCTATTAATGAAGCCTAGAGTATTTTTTATCACCTGTCTACTTGTTCTGCCACCTTTAATGACTGATGCTCATATACTCCCAGATTTATTTGCTCCTGTACATCTTTTGGAATAGTGGCCCTTATTTTATACCATCTACTCATATTCTTTGTGTCAGCGTATTAGCCCATATTTCTCTGCATGAAACGTCACCATTTACCTGTCTGCCCACTCCACCAACTTGTCAATTTTTTTTTTCTATACTATCCTCCTCAAGTTTACAATTCTACCAATTTTTGTGTCATCTGTAAACTTTGAAACTGTCCCCAGCACACAAATATCCAGATTATTATTTATTATTAGGAAAAACAAAGATGCCAATACTGACCCCTTGGTTATTCCACGAGAAACTTTTGTCCAGCTCAAAAAGTACACATTAACAATTACTTCATTTCCTATTACTCAGCCAATTTTGTATCCAAGTTGCTCCTGTCCCTTTTATACTATCATCTATAAATTTCTTCACAAATCTGATGTGTGACAT
The DNA here is from genome assembly GCF_030684315.1 of Stegostoma tigrinum. Lineage (NCBI taxonomy): Eukaryota > Metazoa > Chordata > Chondrichthyes > Orectolobiformes > Stegostomatidae > Stegostoma > Stegostoma tigrinum. Next base: position 47,596,346 of record NC_081357.1, on the reverse strand, counting down.
TGTATTGAACGCAAGTGGATTTACATTTACCACATCAACAGTCTTTCCCTCATCAACCATCTTTTACCTCTTCAAAGTAAATTTAGCAAGATAGGTTGACATGACTTTCCCCTAAAAAACTCCATGCTGACTGTTCTGAATTAACTCACACTTTCCATATTCATAATGATTCCATCTGCAAGATACCCTACCACCGAAGTTAAATAGATTGCATTGAAGTATGCACCACACCTCTGCTCTGACTCTATTTTGCATTCTCTCTAGATGAAAGAATACCTGTTGCCAGGATTTTCTGGGATTTGTGCCACTTATGACATTTTTTAAAAATTCATTCACAGGATGAGGGTAGCATTTATTGCCCAGAGGGCAGTTAAGAGTCAACCACATTGCTTTAGGTCTGGAGTCACATGTAGGCCAGAAGGAGAAGGCTGGCAGATTTCCTTAGCTGCAACCTAAATGTTTTAATCAAAATGGACTTGTGTATTTTTCTGATTGTTCTGAAAATCCTAGTACATTTACTGTCTGACCAAAGGTCGATAACAGTTTGAGTTCAGAAACGTGTTCCAGTTTAGAAGAATTGTCATATCAGCAGAAGGGCAATTTGCGAATTTCCAGGTTATAAGAGTTTGCAGACATCTAGTAAAACAATCCCTTGAGTCTGGAGTTTCTAGGCCACCAAAATTGTGAAGTGACTGCTAAAAAAGAAAGAGTTAGGATAGAAGTACATATCATGAAGATCTGTAAAGAAGTTGCTATGGAAAATGGTAACTTTTTTTGCTGGTTATGTTAAAACATTTATGAACTGTCTTATCCAAATATACAGCAACTTTTTTCTTTCTTGTGTCAATTATTTGTGCTCTTTCATTAAAGAATATTAACAGCCTCATGTGAATGTGTAAAGTGACTTAATCTCACAGTAACCAAACTGCAAAAATAAAACTTACAGTCCATCAGGCCTGGCTTCATTCTGAAATGTCCAATATTCCCGTCAGCTAGGAGCATAACAATTCCTGATGCTGAACAGCTAGTGTCACTGACAACGAAGAAACCAAACAAAATCATGACGTTAGTGTTTCGGATTGGACGAACAGCTAAAAGTTAATGATGGTATTTGACAGCTGCATGAGAAAATAGATGGTACAGGGTTGGGAAATAGGCTAGGAAAGTTTAGAATAATACTTGACAAGCTGCATGACCTTGAATGAATCCGGTGAACATGCCTTTATGAGCTGAAGATGACACCTGCACTTGTTTGCCCATCCTGTGTTGTCTGTACCAGGCAGCAGTTTTGTCTTTCCTAATCTGCTTTCTTTGTGCTGGCTGTTTGTCATACTGTATGAGAGAGAGAGTTTCGTTCCAAGCTGCTGCTGCTGCTGCGAGACTTCATCTTGGCTCAGAATAGTGAACAGTGCCAAGAGTGAACCTCAGCCTCCAGACCAGCCATTGATCGAGGGGTCTCCAACAGGCAGAAGAACATGAGACTTGTTGAATTTTCTGGAAAGGCATGAGACCTGTTGCTTCTTTTGTCTTTTCTTTTCCATTTATTTTTAACTATTATAATCATTTATTATTGCCATTATAATAATAATGAGGCATGGATAGAGTCGATAGCCAGAGACTTTTCCCCAGGGCAGGATTGACTGCCACGAGGGGTCATAGTTTTAAGGTGTTAGGTAGAAGGTATGGAGGAGATGTCAGAGGGAGGTTCTTCGCCCAGAGTTGTGAGCGCATGGAATACTTTGCCAGTGGTAATCGTGGAAGCAGAGTCATTAGTGACATTTAAGCGACCGCTGGACATGCACATGGGCAGCAGTGAATTGAGGGGAATGTAAGTTAGGTTATTTTATTTTTGGATTAGAATTATTCCATGGCACAACATCGTGGGCTGAAGGGCCTGTACTGTGCTGTACTTTTCTATGTTCTATGTTCTATTTATATTTAAACAAATTGCTGTGGCCGAGCCTTCTGTTACCTATATTTACCTGAATCTGAAAAGAACTGCTTGGATACACACTGTGATCCAGGACAATTAGCTAAAAGGGTAGGTGTCATAGTGGAAGATCTTTACCTAAATCTACCTCATGACACAATAAAAAGAAGATTGTTTCTTTCACTGACTCAATTGTCATCAATTAAACGCTTTTGAGGACGTAAAAGATTATCTGGACAGGACAATGACTCACCAACAAAATATTCAATGAAACACATTTGCAGTCTACAGCCATAAAGATCATGTGCAAAGGGATTTGAGTGTCCTGGTACACAAGACATATAAAGTTAATAAGAATGTATAGCACATAATCGAGAAGACTAGCCGGATGCTCTCTTTTATTACAGAAGGAATTGAAAGTTAAGGACATCAATACAGTGTGGAGATGGAGGAACACAGCAGGTCAGGCAGTATCAGAGGAGCAGGAGAGTCGATGTTTCGGGCCTCCACCCTTCATCAGGAAGGGGGAAGGGAGCTGGGGAATAAATAGAGGAAAGAGAATTGAGGCTGGGGGAAGGTAGGTGGGATGGGGATAGGTGGGCTCAGGTATGGGCAGTGGGGATTTTTCAGTGAGATGGGTGGGGCAGATAGGTGGGGTAGGAGATGGATAGGTAGTGTCAGGACAAGGAGGCCAGGTTGGGAAGGAGGGTTGGACATGAGATGAGACTGGGGTCATGGGGAGATTTTGAAACTGATAAATTTTATATTCAGGCCATCGGACTGTAGGCTCCCGAGATGGAAGGTGGGGTGTTGTTCCTCCAGTTTGCATGTGGCATCATTGTGGCACTGGAGGAGGCTCAGGATATTCATTTCACCCAGGGAGTAAGAGGGGGAGTTAAAATGGTTAGCGACCAAAAGGTGTTGTTGATTATAGCATACAGAGTACAGTTGTTCCACAAATCGGTCAGCGAGTCTATGCTTGGTCTCACTGATGTACAGGAGGCCACATCAGGAGCATCAGATATTGCAGACCAGGTTGGAGGATGTAGAGGTGAACCCCTGTCAGATATGGAAAGTTTGTCTTTGGCCTTGGATGGAGGTGAGAGGAGAAGTGTCGCAGTAGGGGTAGCACACCGTGCAGTTGCAGGGAAAGATGCCGCGTATGGTGGGGTTAGTGGGGGCTGTGGAGTGGATGACGGAGTTGCAGAGTGAGCTGTCTCTACAAAAAGAGGATAGGGATGGGGAGGGAAATCTCTCTTTGGTGGAGGGGTCGGATTGTAGATGGCGGAAATGGCAGAGGATGATGTGCTGGATGCGAAGGTGGTGGGGTGGTATGTGAGAACCAGGGGAACCCAGTGTTTATTTTAGGTGGAAGGAAGGGGTTTGAAGGCAGAAGTACAGGAAATGCAAGAGATGTGGTTGAAAGCATTTCCGATCAATGGGGGTCGGGGGGGGGGATGCGTGGTATGGGGAGTTTTGATCCTTGAAGTGGGAGGATATCTGGGATATCTGGGAGTGGAATGCCCCATCTTGGGAGCAAATGTGGCAGAGGCGGGAGAATTGGGAGTAAGGGATCGTATTCTTGCAGGAGGGGCAGTAAGAGGAGGTGTATTCCGGGTAGCTATTGGAGTTGGTGGGTTTGAAATAGATGTTGGTGCTGAGACGGTTACTGTATATGGAGACAGAAGGTCCATGAAGGGGAGAGAGGTATCGGAGATGGTCCAAGTGAATTTGAGGTTGGGGTGAAAGGTGTTGGCAAAGTTGATGAACTGTTCAAGCTCCTCATGGGAGCACGAGGCACAACCGAACAGTCATCAATGTAGCAGAGGAAGAGGTGAGGGACAATGCCGGTGTAACAGGTAACAGCAGTGTAACTTTAATGATGTTGTTACGCTTCAGTTATGTAGGACACCGACAAGACCATATATAGAATCTTGGATGCATTTTTGGTCCGATATTTTAGGAAGGATGTAAATGCGTTGGAGGTTCAGAGGAGATTTACGAGATTGTTACCTGTAGTAAATGGGTCGCCTTTTAAGGGTAGATTGGATGGTTACTCCTGTTTCTACTGAAGTTAGAGAGACTGAAGGCAAGGTCATTGAATTATAAGACAGAGGTGGATAGACTGTGTTAGGCATGGAATTGGGGTAGATGGGGGATGTGGAGTCTGAGACACAAACAGATCAGACATGATCTTATTCAATAGCAGACCAGGCCTGAAGAGCCAAATGGTCTACTTTTGTTCCTATTTAATATATTTGTATGCATTATCCCAATAATGCAAGGAGATCCTCTCTCAACTATGTGCAACCTGTAGACATCTCTTACAACAGGCAACAAAATGTGAGGCTGGATGAACACAGCAGGCCCAGCAGCATCCCAGGAGCACAAAAGCTGACGTTTCGGGCCTAGACCCTTCATCAGAGAGGGGGATGGGGTGAGGGTTCTGGAATAGATAGGGAGAGAGGGGGAGGCGGACCGAAGATGGAGAGAAAAGAAGATAGATGGAGAGGAGAGTATAGGTGGGGAGGTGGGGAGGGGATAGGTCAGTCCAGGGAAGACGGACAGGTCAAGGAGGTGGGATGAGGTTAGTAGCTAGGAGATGGAGGTGCAGCTTGGGGTGGGAGGAAGGGAGAGGTGAGGGGAAGAACAGGTTAGGGAGGCAGAGACAGGTTGGACTGGTTTTGGGATGCAGTGGGTGGAGGGGAAGAGCTGGGCTGGTTGTGTGGTGCAGTGGGGGGAGGGGACGAACTGGGCTGGTTTGGGGATGCGGTGGGGGAAGGGGAGATTTTGAAGCTGTTAAAGTCCACATTGATACCATTGGGCTGCAGGGTTCCCAAGTGGAATATGAGTTGCTGTTCCTGCAACCTTCGGGTGGCATCATTGTGGCACTGCAGGAGGCCCATGATGGACATGTCATCTAAAGAATGGGAGGGGGAGTGGAAATGGTTTGCGACTGGGAGGTGCAGTTGTTTATTGCGAACTGAGCGGAGGTGTTCTGCAAAGCGGTCGCCAAGCCTCCGCTTGGTTTCCCCAATGAAGAGGAAGCCACACCGGGTACAATGGATGCAGTATACCACATTGGCAGATGTGCAGGTGAACCTCTGCTTAATATGGAAAGTCATCTTGGGGCCTGGGATAGGGGTGAGGGAGGAGGTGTAGGGGCAAGTGTAGCATTTCCTGTGGTTGCAGGGGAAGGTGCCGGGTGTGGTGGGGTTGGAGGGCAGTGTGGAGCGAACAAGGGAGTCACGGAGAGATTGGTCTCTCCGGAAAGTAGACAAGGGTAGGGATGGAAAAATGTCTTGAGTGGTGGGGTCGGATTGTAGATGGTGGAAGTGTCTGAGGATGATGCGTTGTATCTGGAGGTTGGTGGGGTGGTGTGTGAGAACGAGGGGGATCCTCTTTGGGCGGTTGTGGCGGGGGCGGGGTGTGAGGAATGTGTTGCGGGAAATGCGGGAGACGCGGTCAAGGGCGTTCTCGACCACTGTAGGAGGAAAGTTGCGGTCTTGGTCGAGAACGCCCTTGACCACGTCTCCCGCATTTCCTGCAACACATCCGTCACACCCCGCCCCCGCCACAACCGCCGAAAGAGGATCCCCCTCGTTCTCACACACCACCCCACCAACCTCCGGATACAACGCATCATCCTCTGACCAAGACCGCAACTTTCCTCCCACAGTGGTCGAGAACGCCCTTGACCGCGTCTCCCGCATTTCCGGCAACACATCCTTCACACCCCGCCCCCGCCACAACCGCCCAAAGAGGATCCCCCTCGTTCTCACACACCACCCCACCAACCTCCGGATACAACGCATCATCCTCCGACACTTCCACCATCTACAATCTGACCCCACCACCCAAGACATTTTTCCATCCCCACCCTTGTCTGCATTCCGGAGAGACCGCTCTCTCTGTGACTCCCTTGTTCGTTCCACACTGCCCTCTAACCCCACCACACCCGGCACCTTCCCCTGCAACCGCAGGAAATGCTACACTTGCCCCCACACCTCCTCCCTCACCCCTATCCCAGGCCCCAAGATGACTTTCCATATTAAGCAGAGGTTCACCTGCACATCTGCCAATGTGGTATACTGCATCCATTGTACCCGGTGTGGCTTCCTCTACATTGGGGAAACCAAGCGGAGGCTTGGCGACCGCTTTGCAGAACACCTCCGCTCGGTTCGCAATAAACAACTGCACCTCCCAGTCGCAAACCATTTCCACTCCCCCTCCCATTCTTTAGATGACATGTCCATCATGGGCCTCCTGCAGTGCCACAATGATGCCACCTGAAGGTTGCAGGAACAGCAACTCATATTCCGCTTGGGAACCCTGCAGCCCAATGGTATCAATGTGGACTTTACCAGCTTCAAAATCTCCCCTTCCCCCACCGCATCCCCAAACCGGCCCAGTTCGTCCCCTCCCCCCACTGCACCACACAACTAGCCCAGCTCTTTCCCTCCACCCACTGCATCCCAAAACCAGTCCAACCTGTCTCTGCCTCCCTAACCTGTTCTTCCTCTCACCCATCCCTTCCTCCCATCCCAAGCCGCACCTCCATCTCCTAGCTACTAACCTCATCCCACCTCCTTGACCTGTCCGTGTTCCCTGGACTGACCTATCCCCTGCCCACCTCCCCACCTATACTCTCCTCTCCACCTATCTTCTTTTCTCTCCATCTTCGGTCCGCCTCCCCCTCTCTCCCTATTTATTCCAGAGCCCTCTCTCCATCCCCCTCTCTGATGAAGGGTCTAGGCACGAAACGTCAGCTTTTGTGCTCCTGGGATGCTGCTGGGCCTGCTGTGTTCATCCAGCCTCACATTTTGTTGTCTTGGATTCTCCAGCATCTGCAGTTCCCATTATCACTCTTACAATAGGCAGCTTACAATGACTCTCAAGAAAATTAGGAATGATCGATGAATATTAAACCAGTAATGGCCACATATTTTAAAATCTTCTTAAAGTTTTACATTAGGAATTAGAATAAATTGTATCTATAAGTAATATTTTCTGTTATGTTAATTTTTATTTTTAATATAATATTTTACGTACATTTTTAATCCTACAAATCACCTTTGTAATTTTAAAGTCATTCAAATGTCATCATTTGGTTTTGTGAAATTCATAGACTATTCAGGAGCAAAAAATTAATTCAGCTTGCCAAAAAATATAAATCTTTCTTCAAAAATCCCAAAGGTATCAAAACTGGCCTAAACTTAATGAAGTTTTTTTTCCAGTGAGAATACCTTCTATATTTTAAGAATATGTCTCTTTATGGGTTTTCCTGTACCAAATTAATAAGAGTTTCTGCAATACTTGACGCTTTGAAAAGATCACTTTCAATTCATACATCAAAGGAATATATTACACTGTTTTGAGGCATTCTTCAAACACTATCTATCTTCCCATTTTTAACCAGTTTCACATTCATGATGAATCAAGAATGCAAATAGAAATGAACAAGTATTATCTGTTAGCCATTTTTAAAAAATTCCTTTGTGTGATGTGGATGTCATTGGCTCAGCCAAAAATGTACTGCCCATTCCTAAATGCTCGACGCAAAGTGTAAATATGTAAATAAGTCTCTCTCAGGTTTGCAATGAATGGTATGCAACAGGAATCAGTGCTGTAGCCTCAACTTCTTATAATTTACATGTGTGACTCAGGCAAGGATGATGGTATGGGTTGCCAAATTTGCCGACAATACAAAGGTAATTAGGGCAGCCAGTTGTGAAGAAGAGATAAGGAGTTTATTAAAAAAAACACAAAATACAGTAAATGCTGGAAATCTGAAAGAGAAACTAAAAGTGCTGGAGAATCTCTACAGTTCCAGCTGCATCTATGGAGAGAGAAACAGTGTCATTTTGAGTCTGATATGGTACTTTTGAAGAAGAGATGAGGTAATGTCCTTCTTCTCTCAGAGCACTGTGAGACTTCGGAAAGATGGCAGAAGCAGAGTTCTCGAAATTTTTTAAGTCAGAGATGGATAGATTATTGTTAAATGAGCATTTGAAAAGTCATCAGAGATAGATGGGATTGAGACAACAATCAGATCAGTCATACAATAATTTTACTGAATGGTGGAGCAGGCCCAAGGGACTGAATGGACTGCTGATTTGTATGTTCGGTTAATGGTAAATATTAAACTATATCTTCTCCTTTTATAGCTTGATGGCTATGCTATGTATTTGTAATATCTCTTGTTCGGATTGCACATTTCAAATGCTTGCAACTTTACCTTCACAACAGTTTTGAAATATTACTTTTCTTTACACAAGGATGATTTTATATTAAGACACAAAAAAAAGATTCATGATTTTTTACAATCTCATCTCAGTAATAACATGAATTTTTGTAAATAGGTTCACAGCACATTAGAAACACTTGCCACTTCTGCTGTTGAACATTCAAAATATTTCCAACTTATTTTCATAAAGATGTATATTTGTACTGTTGCCACTCTTGATTATAAACCAAATTCAGAAAGGTGTTACAGGGCCCAGAACGTGCCTTCAATGTTGCGCTGCAAAAAGTGACCCTTGTAGTTGGTTCATGTTTTAGTACAGAAGTGTCGCTGCAGTCTGAAGGGTTACATTGGCAAATAAAATCCGCTCAAGCTATTTGCTGAGACTGACTATTTTGCAGCAGAGAAACGTTGCTAACTTGAGGAGGTAGAGAGGGATTGCTACTTTCAGAATGCATCTATTAGTTATGGAAAAGCGTTTGGTGGAGAAGCCAGTCTAGTGGAATGTATTTTTAAGACAGGAAGTTTCAGCTCCTGACAACAACAATCAGGAGTGGCTGCAGGCAGCTGCTTTGCTCCAGGCCACATTCAATTATGTCACCCTGGATTAGACATTCATAAAGCTGTCACTGCCACCGTTCCCTCCCGTCCACCTCCTCCCCTCCCCCAGCCTGTGAGCTCGTTATACGAATGATATGAGAAGGTGCATCCTATTGTCCTAGAAATCAAACAGAGAAGAAGACCGCAAGGGAGAAATAACAAATCATTTAATGCTTGGGACAGTCAGAACAGCACTGCTCAGCAACAAGTGTAAATTTGTCAAAAATTCTAGTGAACTAAAAATAATTTAGTTTGAATTTCTGCTTCATGGAAAACTTGATAACTAGAAAGATTTGGTCCACAAGACCTTAAGACTATAAGGCATACAAACAGAAATTAGGCCATTCAGCCCCTCAAGTCTGCTCTGCCATTCAATCATGTCTTTAAGTTACTCAACCCTATTCTCCCACTTTCTCCCTGTAACCCTTGACAATCAAGAACCTATCTATCTCTGACTTAAATATACCCAATGACCTGGCCTCCACAGCCTTCTGTGGCAGTGAATTCATAGATTCACCACTGTCTGGCTAAAGACATTTCTTCTTATCTCCATTCTAAAAGGTCTTCCCTTTATTCTAAGGCTGTGCCTTCGGGTCCTAGTCTGTCCTACCAAAGGAAACATCTTCCCAATATCCACTCCATCTAGGCCATTCAGTATTCTGAATGTTTCAGTTAGATGCTCCCTTATCCTTCTAAACTCCAGTGAGTATAGAGCCGCAGTCCTCAAACATTCCTCATATGTTAAGCTTTTCATTCCTATGGCCATTCTCGTGAACCTCCTCCGAACCCGCTCCAAGGCCAATACATCTTTCCTGAGATATGGGGCCGAAAACTGTGCACATTATTACAAATGTGGCCTGACCAGAGCCTTATTGAGCCTCAGAAGTACATCCCTGCTTTTATATTCACATCCTCTCAAAATAAATGCTGAAGTTGCATTTGCCTTCCTGACTACTGACTCTATTTGCAAGTTTACCTTGACAGAATCCTGGACTAGAACTCTCAAGTCTCTGTGCACTTCAGACTTCTGAATTTTCTCCCCATTTAGAAAATAGTCCATGCTTTTGTTCTTCTTACCAAAGTGCATGACCTCACACTTTTCCACACTATACTCCATCATTGTGGAATTATGTACTAGCTTCCAAACAATAGTCAGGAGCTGGAGCGCAAGATACACCAGGAGATAGAAAAGGCTTGTAAGAAAGGCAAAGTTACGGTAATCATGGGGGATTTCAATATGCAGGTGGACTAGGAAAATCAGGTTGGTAGTAAAATGCAAGTTAAGGAATTTGTAGAATATCTACAAGATGGCAGTTTAGAGCAGCTAGGGATTGTGCGATGAGGCAAATTTGATAAAGGTGAAGGAACCCTGAGGACGCAGTGATCATAATCTGCCACTTCTTTGCCTACTCTCCTAACCTATTCAAATCCTTCTGCAGCTTCCCCACATCGTCAATACTATCTGTCACTCTATCTATCTTTGTATCGTCTGCAAACCCAGCCAGAATGCCCTCAGTTCTTTCTTCTAGATCATTAATGTGTAAAGTGAAAAGCTGTGGTCCCAACACTGATCCTTGCAGAACACCACTTGTTACTGGCTGCCATCCTGAGAAAGACCCTTTTATCCCCACTCTCTCCTGTCTGCCAGACAGCCAATCTTCTATCCATGCTAGCACCTTGCCTCTAACACCATGGGCCCTTATCTAACTCAGCAGCCTCCTGTGCAGCACCTTGTCAAAGGCCTTCTGGGAGTCCAGGTAGATAACACCCATTGGCCCTCCTTGGTCTAACCTGCTCATTACTTCCTCAAAGAATTCTAACAGATTTGTCAGGCATGACCTCCCCTTGATGAAGCCATGCCGGCTTTACCCTATTTTACCACGTACTTCCAAGTATTCAGAAATCACATCCTTTACAATGGACTCTAAAATCTTTCACATGACTGAGGTTAGGCTAATCGGCCAGTAATTTTCAGTCTTTTGCCTTACTCCCTTGTTTAACAGGGGTATCACGTTAGTGATTTTCCAGTCCTCTGGGACCTTCCTTGACTCTGGCGATTTCTGAAAGATCACCACTAATGTCTCTACTTCTTGTTCAGCTATCTCCTTCAGAACTCTAGGGTACAGTCTATCTGGTCCTGGGTACTTATTTGCCTTCAGGCCATTCAGTTTTTCTAGCATCTTCTACTCAGTAATGGCCACCAAAATCAGCTCTGCCCCGACTCGATTTTTTGGGATATTACTCACGTCTTCTACTGTGAAGATTGGTGCAAAGTAATTACTCAGTTCCTCAGCCATTTCCTTGTTGCCCACTACTATCCCTCCAGCATCATTTTCCAGTCTGTCAATGTCCACTTTCGCCTCTCTTTTGCCCTTTATACATCTAAAGAAACTCTTACAGTCCTCCTTTATATTACTGGCTAGCTTACCCTCACATTTAATCTTCTCCCTCTGGTTTTTTTGTTGCCTTCTGTTGGTCTTTGTACGTTTCTCAATCCTTTGGTTTCCCACAGCCCTTTGCCACATTATATGCTTCCTCTTTTGCTTTTATGCTATCCATGGCTTCCCCAGTTATCCATGGTTGCCTCATTGTCCCTATACGAAGCCTCTTTTCCCTAGGGATGAATTTTTGCTGTGTCTCTTGAATTACTGCTAGAAACTCCTGCTTTTGCTGTTCCTGCTAGTCTCCTCTCCCAGTCAATCCTACCCATCTCCTCCCTCATGCCTCTGTAGATGCCTTTATTCAGCTGAAATACCATTACCTCTAATTCTATCTTCTCCCTCTCAAATTGCAGAGTAAATTCAATCATATTATGATCACTGCCTCTTAAGGGTTCCTTCACCTTACACTCCCTTATTAAATTTGCCTCATTGCACAATCCCTAGTGGGGTCTACTACAAGCTGCTCTAAACTGCCATCTTGTAGACATTGTACAAATTCATTTTCTTGCATTTCCTTACCAAACTGATTTTCCCAGTCCACCTACATATTGAAATCCCCCATGATTATCGTAATTTTGCCTTTCTTACACACCTTTTCTATCTCCTGGTCTGTCTTGCACCCCAGCTCTTGACCATTGTTGAGAGGCTAGTACATAATTCCAACGATGCTTTTTATTTCCTACCTCTGTGATGACTCAACTCTACCCACACAGATTCTATACCATCTGACACTACTTCATTTCTTACTATTGATTTAATTTAATTTCTTGCTATTAAGGCAACCCCACGACCCCTGCCCACTTTCTTATCTTTTCGATATGATGTATACCCTTGGATATTCAGCTCTCAATCCTGAACCCCTGGCAGTGATGTCTTCATGATGCCCACCACATCATATCTGCCAATTTTGATCTGTGCCACAAGCTCATTTACCTTCTTTCTTATACCGCGTGCATTTAGGTATAACACCTTCAGTACTGTATTAACAGTCCCACTTCTCATTGACACTCGTTTATCCCATGTGCTTGGAATTTCCAAGCACTCTGTTCTATTTGTGTCTGTGCTGGAGACTTTAATAACCTCTCGTGAGTGCTCCTTTCCTGTCATTTTATTCATTTTTTTCCACACAGTGGAATCTACCCCTACTTGTTGCTTTGCTCCCCAGTGGAGGAAGTTTTACCCTTCCCTTCTCCCTGACTTTCTAGTTTAAATTCCTGTTGACCAGTTTATTTACCTTTCTCGCTAGAACATTGGTCCTAGCTTGGTTCAGATGGAGACCATCCCAATGGTGTAGATCTCTCCTGTTCCAATATTGATGCCAGTGCCCCATGAAAATGAACCCCTCTTTCGTGCACTACTCCTTTAGCCACGTGTTTACTTTCCTTATTCTTGTGTCCCTATGCCAACTTGTACATGGCTCGGGCAGTAATCCAGAGATTATAACCTTTGAGGGCCTATTCTTTAATTTCATTCCTAGCTCGTGATAATCCCTGAACAGGTCCTCTTTCCTAGTCTTGCCAAGTTGTTTGTTCCAGTGTGGACCAACCAGTGCATGAGCAAATAGGACTACGGTTGTCCTATTGCTGAATCTGCTAATATTTCAACCATTATGTTTCGCCTGAAAGTTCTACCTTAATATATTGCAGTGTTTTCAAAACATTTCACATGTAACATTTCAGTGATTAATTACACTGAATGTAACGTTTCTTGAATTGACAAAAATGCAGAAACTATTTGACATGCTCCCACAGAAAGAAAAAGATGTATGAGCAATCAACTAATTGTTTTTAGGGAGCATGTTGATTGAGAGAGCAACTTGGTAAAAAAAAAAGTAAAAATCTCTGAATTCTTTCAAGCAATAATTTGGTGCCACACCATCAATGAAGCAAGCCAAAGCAATCTTCCTTTAATATAAATCCAAGTAACAACCTCTACAAGTAATACAGCACTCCCCAAATTGCATTGAAATATGCACAAATTCAGAATTAGAGCTAGAATTCACAATTTCAGTTAATATGGATGTGATTGCTTCAAAACATACCAAGCCCGATTTTTTCTACACTTTGATGTCATATGTCTATTAAAAATCGAAACGTCTTCCATTATAAATCCCTTGTCAACATGTGTCATACGTTTATGTAATCAAGTTTAAAAGAATGTGAATGCCAGTCACAAAATTCCCAATTAAACGAAAATATGTTCTCAAATATTTTCTTTGTGGATATATCTATGGTAATATGATGGATTCAACTACAATATCAAAACAAATGCACATTGTTTTTAGGTGCATATTAATTCACTACTGGATATTACATATATTAATACGCAGTTGAACATTACACTTATTTTTTGGAAATCTATCTTCCATTTGAAGTTAAATGAGGAATTCAAGTGACCGCAAAGTTGTCCACGTGCAGCCAAATATTGAGTCTTGTATTCTCTGCCACCAGCAGCTTTTTCTAATACATAGATTCAAGCTTAGACAATACTTACAAGAACATGCCAAGAATGTATTTATCCATTTTGAAATAATATCCTCTCTTCATTCATTCATGAGATAAGGGCATCACTGGCTAGATCAGCATTTATTGCCCAGAGGGCAGTTAAGAGTCAACCACATTGCTGTGGATCTGCAGTTACATGGAGGCCAGACCTGTAAGGATGGCAGTTTCCTCCCCTAAAGGACTTTAGTGAACCAAATGGGTTTATCTTGACGATGAATGATGGGTTCACAGTCGTCACTTGACTCTTAATTGCAGATATCTATGGAATTCAAATTCCACCCTCAAATTCCGCTGTGATGGGATTTGAACGTTGGGTTGCCAGAACATTATTTGGGTCTCTGGAGTAACAGTCCTGCGATAGGCCATCACCTCCCCTATGAGGAATGACATAAGATTGCAACTGCCAAAGCATAAAATCAGCCACTCTGAGTGACATGCACACCAGACAAAATTCACTGCAGCATTCCGACATCTGTTTGGCGAACTAAACTGCTGGACAAATATTCAGATGTGGATTTCCCAACAATATATAGCTGATTTTGTTCTCTAAGATCAGTAACTCTGCTTTGACAAATATGCAGTTTCTGTGGATTTAAATACAAATAGGTATTCCTCAGGATAGAGTCCTAGACCTAAACATCTTCAGCTGCTTCAGCAATGACTTTCTCTCCATTGTTTGGTTAGCGATGATTGCATAATGTTCAGCACCGTTCAAAACTGCTCAGATACTGAAACAGTCCATGTTCAAATGCAACAACGTCTGTACAATATCCAGGCCTGGGCTGACAAGCGGCAAGTAGCATTCATGCCACACAAATGCTAGGCTATGACCATCACCAACAAGAGACAATCTAACCACCATCCCTTGGCATTCAACAGTGATACCATCGCTGAATCCTCCACTAGCGACATCCTGAAACTCAACTGGACTTACAACACAGACACAGTGGCTACAAGAGCAGGTCAGAAGCTAGGAATACCGTGGCAAGTAACTCACCTCCTGACTCCTCAAAGCCTGTCCACTATCTACAAGGCACAAGTCAGGAGTGTGATGGAATACTTCCCATTTGTCTGGATGAGTGCAGCCGCGACAACACTCAAGAAGCTCAACACCATCCAGGACAAAGCAGCCTGCTTGAATGGCACCACATCCACAAGCATCCACTCTCTCCAGCATCGCCACTCAGTAGCAGCAGTGTGTACTATCTACAAGATGCACTGCAGAAATTCACCAAAGACCCTCAGAAAGCACCTTCCAAACCTATGACCACTTCCATCTAGAAGAACAAGGGCAGCAGATATATGGGAACATTACCACCTTCAAGTTCCCCTCCAAGCTACCCATCATCCTAACTTGGAGATATATTGCCGTTCCTTCACTGTTGCTGGGTCAAAATTCTGGAATTTCTGCCCTAATGACATTGTGGGTCAATCCACAGCAAATGGACTGCAGCACTTCTGGAAAGAAGCTCACCACCACCTTCTCAAGGGCAATGAGTGATGGACAATAAATGCTGGCCATCCCATGATGCCCACATCCCACAACTGGATAGAAAAGAAAGTCCTGAGACTTTACTCAACTTGTACCTCAGAAGAAATGAATAAGTAATTTATTTTCACAATGATTTTTGGGAAAGAAAATTAATAATTTGAAAACAAAACCCTAAAAGCATAACATGCATTGACTCCACTTACACCTCTCAGTGCTGTGAAAAGACTGTCAACATCATCAAAGACCCATCCTACCCCTGTAATCCTCTCCTGCAACCTCTTCCATCAGACAGAAGAGGCAAAAGCTTGAATACATGCACCAATTAGTTCAAGAACAGTTTCTTCCCAGCCATTATTATATTGATGAATGGACTTGGTAACTTCAAATAATGTTGATCTTGTTAATATTGATCTTGCTTTGTGCTCATCACCTGTAAGCCTCAGAAATAATGGGAACTGCAGATGCTGGAGACTTCCGAGATAATAAAATGTGAGGCTGGATGAACACAGCAGGCCAAGCAGCATCTCAGGAGCACAAAAGCTGACGTTTCAGGCCTAGACCCTTCATCAGAGAGGGGGGTGGGGAGAGGGAACTGGAATAAATAGGGAGGGGGGGGGGGCGGACCGAAGATGGAGAGTAAAGAAGATAGGTGGAGAGAGTATAGGTGGGGAGGTAGGGAGGGGATAGGTCAGTCCAGGGAAGACGGACAGGTCAAGCAGGTGGGATGAGGTTAGTAGGTAGCTAGGGGTGCGGCTTGGGGTGGGAGGAAGGGATGGGTGAGAGGAAGAACCGGTTATGGAGGCAGAGACAGGTTGGACTGGTTTTGGAATGCAGTGGGTGGGGGGGAAGAGCTGGGCTGGTTGTGTGGTGCAGTGGGGGGAGGGGACAAACTGGGCTGGTTTAGGGATGCAGTAGGGGAAGGGGAGATTTTGAAACTGAAGTCCACTTTGATACCATATGGCTGCAGGGTTCCCAGGCGGAATATGAGTTGCTGTTCCTGCAACCTTCGGGTGGCATCATTGTGGCAGTGCAGGAGGCCCATGATGGACATGTCATCTAGAGAATGGGAGGGGGAGTGGAAATGGTTTGCGACTGGGAGGTGCAGATGTTTGTTGCGAACTGAGCGGAGGTGTTCTGCAAAGCGGTCCCCAAGCCTCCGCTTGGTTTCCCCAATGTAGAGGAAGCCGCACCGGGTACAGTGGATGCAGTATACCACATTGGCAGATGTGCAGGTGAACCTCTGCTTAATGTGGAATGTCATCTTGGGGCCTGGGATAGGGGTGAGGGAGGAGGTGTGGGGACAAGTGTAGCATTTCCTGCGGTTGCAGGGGAAGGTGCCGGGTGTGGTGGGGTTGGAGGGCAGTGTGGAGCGAACAAGGGAGTCACGGAGAGAGTGGTCTCTCCGGAAACCAGACAGGGGAGGGGATGGAAAAATGTCTTGGGTGGTGGGGTCGGATTGTAAATGGCGGAAGTGTCGGAGGATGATGCGTTGTATCCGGAGGTTGGTGGGGTGGTGTGTGAGAACGAGGGGGATCCTCTTAGGGCGGTTGTGGCGGGGGCGGGGTGTGAGGGATGTGACTTCCCACTTCCTACAGACTAACGGGGTGGCCATGGGCACCCGCATGGGCCCCAGCTATGCCTGCCTCTTTGTAGGTTACGTGGAACAGTCCCTCTTCCGCACCTACACACGCCCCAAACCCCACCTCTTCCTCCGGTACATTGATGACTGTATCGGCGCCGCCTCTTGCTCCCCAGAGGAGCTCGAACAGTTCATCCACTTCACCAACACCTTCCACCCCAACCTTCAGTTCACCTGGGCCATCTCCAGCACATCCCTCACCTTCCTGGACCTCTCAGTCTCCATCTCAGGCAACCAGCTTGTAACTGATGTCCATTTCAAGCCCACCGACTCCCACAGCTACCTAGAATACACCTCCTCCCACCCACCCTCCTGCAAAAATTCCATCCCCTATTCCCAATTCCTCCGCCTCCGCCACATGTGCTCCCACGATAAGACATTCCACTCCCGCACATCCCAGATGTCCAAGTTCTTTAAGGACCGCAACTTTCCCCCCACAGTGATCGAGAACGCCCTTGACCGCGTCTCCCACATTTCCCACAACACATCCCTCACACCCCGCCCCCGCCACAACCGCCCTAAGAGGATCCCCCTCGTTCTCACACACCACCCTACCAACCTCCGGATACAACGCATCATCCTCCGACACTTCCGCCATTTACAATCCGACCCCACCACCCAAGACATTTTTCCATCCCCTCCCCTGTCTGCTTTCCGGGGAGACCACTCTCTCCGTGACTCCCTTGTTCGCTCCACACTGCCCTCCAACCCCACCACACCCGGCACCATCCCCTGCAACCACAGGAAATGCTACACTTGTCCCCACACCTCCTCCCTCACCCCCATCCCAGGCCCCAAGATGACATTCCACATTAAGCAGAGGTTCACCTGCACATCTGCCAATGTGGTATACTGCATCCACTGTACCCGGTGCGGCTTTCTCTACATTGGGGAAACCAAGCGGAGGCTTGGGGACCGCTTTGCAGAACACCTCCGCTCAGTTCGCAACAAACAACTGCACCTCCCAGTCGCAAACCATTTCCACTCCCCCTCCCATTCTTTAGATGACATGTCCATCATGGGCCTCCTGCACTGCCACAATGATGGCACCCGTAGGTTGCAGGAACAGCAACTCATATTCCGCCTGGGAACCCTGCAGCCATATGGTCTCAATGTGGACTTCACCAGTTTCAAAATCTCCCCTTCCCCTACTGCATCCCTAAACCAGCCCAGTTTGTCCCCTCCCCCCACTGCACCACACAACCAGCCCAGCTCTTCCCCCCCACGCACTGCATCCCAAAACCAGTCCAACCTGTCTCTGCCTCCATAACCGGTTCTTCCTCTCACCCATCCCTTCCTCCCACCCCAAGCCGCACCCCTAGCTACCTACTAACCTCATCCCACCTCCTTGACCTGTCCGTCTTCCCTGGACTGACCTATCCCCTCCCTACCTCCCCACCTACACTCTCTCCACCTATCTTCTTTACTCTCCATCTTCGGTCCGCCTCCCCCTCTCTCCCTATTTATTCCAGCTCCCTCTCCCCATCCCCCTCTCTGATGAAGGGTCTAGGCCCGAAACGTCAGCTTTTGTGCTCCTGAGATGCTGCTTGGCCTGCTGTGTTCATCCAGCCTCACATTTTATTACCTGTAAGCCTCACTCAGCCCAAGCTTCTTTTTTCACCCTATGGTCTGTATGTCCTTGATTACTGTGATCTGCCTGTGCTGCTCGCAGCAAAGCTTTTCGCTGTGCTTAGGTGCACCTGACAATAAATCAAATCAATTCAACTTAAATCAAACTCAGCAAAATAAACATATTGATATTTTGACATACTTTAAAGGAAACTATTTTGGTGTCTGTTAAATTTTAAGAGAAGAGCAGAAAGTTTTCGATAAAGGCTTTAGTGTTCGCTAAAATAAATTCAGGAATTCAGACTGTTATTGATAATGTTCATAACACACTCCAGCAACACATTCTCTCCGTTAGTTGATTCCCATGTAGTTTTAAGAATGATATGTTCACTTTGTTTTGTTACTACAGAGCTTTGGTATTGTTTTTAAAATTCACGTTTCGTTGAAGAGTTTTGTATTGCGCTCAGAATAATTCACAAGAAATAACAATGTAGAGAGAAAACAGCTTCTATACTGTATGAGAGGATCAGACTAATCAATTGGCAAGTAGATTCTGATTGGAGATGACGGTTATTCTCTGATTAATTTCTCAGGGCAATATATTGATCAATCAGTGTCAACTTCCTGGTTTAAATTTAAACAAAGCTTGGCATTTAATTGTTAGTCATCACCTATCTGTATTCTCCATGGTAACACCGCCGCCACCAGAGTCCACTTACCAACCAATCAGCATTCTTCTCTTATACAGTATAAATGTTGATTCCCTTTACATTGGTATTCTTGTGAAATTTCCTGTGAGTCCAAGACAAAATGCTTTGACATTGTCATATTTGAACAGGAGAGAAAAATAATCTTCTGGAAGGAACAATGAAACCCGAGTGACCACCCCTAAAAATTTGTCTCTCCTGAACTCTTTGCCTGTCACTTACCCGTTTGTTGACTAGTCTTGCTTTGGTGTCATGACGTCTTTGAGTAAATGAACCTGCTCTCCTATCCCTGGACAGATACCAATTTCTGCCTTCTTCAAAACAGAAACAGATGATGCAAGGCAAATTAATTTCATTAATTACTTCCTCCACCTATGTTCAGGTTATTGTAGTTTTAAGTATACTATAAATCGATACTAAGAGCTTAATTGAAATGTGCGTTGTGGAACAACAAATTGTTGACACAACAAAAACACTGTGGCTCAGTAGCACTTGTGTCTCTAGATTGGCATTATTTGTATTTAGTATTGAATCTGCTGATTCCTAGTACACCTCACTCACCCACGACAACCACAGAGCAAACCTGCTGGATTTATTAAGATCTGAATCACTGGGCTTTGTGAAATCAGCAGGCTGACTCTGGAGTTTCAGCACGCTGTGCAAGAGCCACGTGGCCCAAATGCTCTACGAAGCACAATAAAACCAGATAGTGTCGGAAGGTTGTGCTTTCAAACTTCCTTCCAGCATTCGAATGCATAATTTAAACCGATGTTCCGGTAAAATTGAAGGAGCATTAGACTATCGCATGTGGTGTTGTGCTGAGGTCTTTACTCATTCAGGTGGAATCTAAATTTCACACAGCAAACCATTCCACGATCAAGGCATTTCCTGGTATCCTCGCAACTCAGTTCATTGTTTGTGGAATCAGTCCAGACTAAAAAAGATACTTCTGTAGTTTATTAATTGCATTTCAGCATTTCTGAGAATTGGTAAGCTGCAGCAATGTGTATAGTGCAAAAAGCACACTAAAAAAAAGATCAAACTCGTATTTATTTTGCTTGGAGCTTTTATGAAATCTCTATGGACAGACGCAGAATGCTGCATTTAAAAACATTTTGATCTTGCGATCAAAATCTTTGCGATCTTTTTCTACATGATCTCTTGAAAAGCAATACATAAAACAGGCTCTATTTCATCTTAAGCTATAGAAAAAAAATGAATTTAGGTTGAATAATTAATCCACACGACGAGGTTGGATACTTCAATCGTCTGGCTGCGCGTTGCTTCTCATTCATGTGAATTTTATGTTAGATCCAGGTCAAACTCAAGTGCCCTCTAGTGTCATCAAATAGTAATTTCACTTACTTTAACTCCCAAATGAGAGTACAGTCGGATAGGAATTGGGAGCGGGAAGAGACAATTCAGCCCTTCAACTCCGCTCCACCATTTAGCATGATCATAGCTAATATTGTTCTGGTCTTAACTCCACTTGCCTAACTGCTGTCCGTGGCCCTTTATCCTACTTTTCAACGTAAACGTATCTATTTCTTTCTCGAATCTATTGATTGATTCTGCCTCCACTCAACTCTGGGATAGAGAGTTCCACAGACTCACAACGCTCCGAGAGAAGTAGCTTCTCCTCATCTCAGTTTTGAAGCTACTTCCTGTTACTCTATGAACTCTTGTTCAAGACGGTCCCACAATGGCCCAGAAACCAGAAAAATACATTTTAAAACTTGGCTTAGAAACATAGTTAAAGTCAGAATATGATTGAATACTGGTTGTACAGATAGCAAGTGGGCATTTTATTTTTTAAATGCCCTCATTTCTGAATGATGCATTCTTCTTCCAGCTGGAGAATAAAGTGAACGATCTTCAGATAATTTCATCTTTGTACCAAAATCACAATTTGACATTCTCAATTGGATTCAGAAAAGTTATTTTAAAAGACTGTTCAATTGCATCTGTCTCACTCAAAAACAGAATGATAACTCAAACTAGTTTATTTTGAGGTACTTGGAACACAGAAAGAGACCATTCAGCCCAGTTGGGAATCCTGGTGTTTATAGCCTACATGATTATTTTATAAGCTCCCTATTTAATTCTTCTCCACCTATCTTCTCCTCCATCCATCTTCGATCCGCCTCCCCTTCTCTCCCTATTTATTTCAGAACCCTCTCCCCCTCCCACTTTTCTGATGCAGGATCTAGGCCTGAAATGTCAGCTTTTGTGCTCCAAAGATGCTGCTTGGCCTGCTGTGTTCATCCAGCTCCGCACTTTGTTATCCCATGATTATTTTATGTGTTGGATTTAAAAATTACTTTTCAAAAATCGTTATTTATTTTAATAGACTTAACAAACATGTGCAAATGTAACACATTCCATTAGACAGCACAACAAATGCAACCTCCTTTTCATTAGTAACTAATGTGTTTTGCTTGAATTCAAAAGTGTCGTGTTCTGATTGCTGGACACATAAGGCTTCTCTTGCAACTTCTCCAAGATTTTGCGAAGTCATGTCCTGTTTTTAGTCCCTGTGCTGGTGCAAGGGAAACCATTGTAGATGCTTTCCTCATTCAAAGATGCTATTACACACTTGGAGCAGGTAGGACTTGAACACATCTGCGGGCTCCGAACTGGGGATGCTGCCAAATTTAAAGAATAGGTCTGGTCATTAACTGTTCTTGTGTCTCTACAAATGGTGCCAGACCTGTAATGTAATGCTGATTAGTAGCAAATATTTGAACTGTAATGAAATGTTTCAACTTATTGCAAGTGATATCCAAATACTTCATGTGGAAAAATGGCCAAACAGTTCAAAACATTGCACAGTATTATCTTAAAAGTGAACTCTGTTACTGTGAGTCCTATAGCTTACTTGTGAAGATTATGCATCAATGCTAAGTGTGGCAATATGGACGGCCTTCCCAGACCCTAGAACAGAATCTTTTCGGCTGTTTGAAGGTGTTTAACATAAATAGAAACTAGGACTAGGAGTCAGCCACTTCAAGACAGGTCCACCATTGAGTATGATTATGGCTGATCCCCTGTCTGAACATTATATTCCCACATTCTCCCTATATCCCTTCATAGCTTTAAAATCTAAAGATTTACCTCCGTCTTTCTTGAATATCTTCAGCAACTTGGTTTCCACAACCATCTGTGGCAGAGAATTTCAAATGTTCAGCAGTTTTTGGGTGAAGAAATATTTCCTCATTTCAGTCCTAAAATGATTAACCCATTAACCTGAGACTGTATCCCTTTGTGATAGCGTAAACTTTAGAACTTTAGTAACTGTTCTTGGATTGAAACAATCAACAGGAATTCTATCTGAAGTACACAATTAAGAGGCAAGGACAAACTGTTACAGAGGAATCAAAAGCAATTAGCCATGCCTGGGAAAAGGCGGTGTTGAAGCTACATAAACAAAATTGTTTTAAAAACTGCTTGAAAACTGGCTGCTTTATACCACAGGGACAAATGATTTCCTGCAGAGGAATTTAAGGAATTAACCACAGGAAAGCTATGTCATCAAACAAAGAACTAACACCAGATGTAACAGTGAATAGAGGAGCTATTTCTGATGAAAAAAAAATCAAGCTGCAGACTTACAATACCGTGGATGAAAGAATCTAAAAGATTATCCACCATGTCACTCCATAAATGTGAAGGACAGAAAGTTGTGTAAAAATTCAACTCCAGGACTATTCAGAGGCAGAAATTTGAAGAACAGCACTGCGGAAGGATCATCTCCTGGATATGCAGAGACGGACATTGTAGCAAAGTTCAATCTTTAATTTGCTAATAGCCAAGTTGGGCCATGAAGCCTTATTTGCTTATCTGAGGGGCCTTCTTTTGGTTGCTACACATAATGAAGTTTGGATAAATCTTTCCGGATTTAATTGTCCATGTAATTTCTTAATAAGTAGCTGAATTAAAGGTACTTGTGGTAATTAATACATGACACCTGGCTCCAGATGCCCCAAACATGGAGTCTTGCATCAAGTCTGTCCAGCCCAGTTAGAATTTTATGCATTTCAATCTATGTCCCCTCCTGTATATCTAAATTCTAGTTAATATAAGCCTGGTCAATAATCCTTGATTCTCCTGCTGAACAAGAATGTATCTATCTATGTGTTAAAAAGAAAAGTGCCCCCTCTCACTGTCTGAGACATGTGCTGGAACCAACTAGAGAGTATGTTATTTTAGACTTGTAATTGTATAATGTGAAAGGATTTATTGATGAACTCAAAGTAAAGGCAACTCTAGATAGCAGGGACTTTAATATGATTCAAAATTACATTTAATGTGAAAGGGAAAATTAGGTGCTTGAAAACTAATACTTTGAAGTGGACTGTATACGTATGAAAGCTAAGTGAGCTGAAGTGAACTGTCAGACTAGGCTAATAGAAAGATCAATAGAGAAGCAGTGATATATATTTTAGGGATGTTTCATAACACAATAAACTTTTTATCATCTGGCACCTACGAGACCAGGAATGTGTCAATTGATCAAATATTCCAAATAATCAAGAGGTCCATATAATCAATGCAAAAACACTTAGTAAGTGATAGAAACATAAAGCAGGGTTTGATACATTAGTTATATTTTATTTACACCAAACATCACTAATAAGAATGCAATAGTACCTTAAATAGGACTTATTGGCAGACCTTTCTCACACACTCAACTGAATTCTCTGATATTGTAGTAGATCACGGTATTTGAGGAGAAATTTACTTGACATTGAAACAACTGTTGATATTTCATGCAGTCATTTGAATGAACAACAAGTATATTCATACAGAAGTAAATAAATTTAAAAATAACTAAATACTGTACAGCAATACACTAAACTCTGCAGTATTTGAAGCATATAATTTTTGCTGGTTTATCAAGAGAGCTAGTTCATAAGGTGATGCTTAAAACAAAGTTTGCTGTATTTAGAATTAGGATTTTCCTATTATAAAAAGTTCTTAAGGAACAATATGTAGCAAACAAAAGTGTTACAGAAAGTACCAAACTTCAAGAAAAAGCTAGCATATATACAAGGTGAGAGGCAAGTCACAAAATGAAGAATAGTCATGGCTGAAATATTAATTATGAAAAATAAATTAAAGTGTGAGAGGAAGCTAGTTAGAAGTGTAAAAAGAGACAGCAAGTGTTTATAGGTATTTAAAAGGGAAAAAGAGACAGTACAATTAGAACAGGTTCTCGAGAAAGTGACAATGAGAAATTAATATTAAAGATGTTACAAACACATTCTAGTATTAGCTATAAATCAAGAGGTTTAGGGGAGGTATTTGGTAAACTTATAATCACCATAATGAAGTGGCATTTAGCAAACTGATCAGGCTGTGGGGTGACAATTTCATGGGTCCTAACAAACTTCATTCTCAGATCTTAAAAGAGTTAACCTATAAGGTAGTAGATGCAATCGTGCTGATTTTGAAAATTTGGTAGATTCTGTAAAGATTCCATTCGGCACAACGTAGCAAATGTTGCCTCTCTTTTCAAGAAGTGACGGAAAACAAGAAACTATAGGCCAGTTAACTTGGTGTCTATTGAGGAAAAGGTATTAGAAGCAAGTTATAGCTGGGCACTTAGAAAAGCTCAGGGTAAATGGAAAGAGTCAGTATGGTTTTGTAAAAGAGAAATCCTGTTTAACCAATTTCTTGGAATCCTTTGAAGGAGTTGTAGATAAAGGGAACAACAGGCAAACTGCACTTGGATTTCCAGAGGTGTGTATTTTACAAAGTAAGAGATATGGGGGTAACACATTAGAAGAGATAGTTGATTGGCTGGCTGAGAGGAAACGAGAATATGGTTAAACAAATCTTTTACCGATTAGTAGGATGTGACGAGAGGAGACCCATAGGGATCTGTGCTGGAACCTCAGCCTTTAATCATTTACATGAATCATACAGATGAGTGGAGTGAAAAAATGTAGTTACATCTGCAGATGCCATATGGAACCATCAGAATGTGTTTTCTGAAGAGGACAGAAGGAAGTTTCAAATGGGTATAGATAGTTTGAGCGAGTAGACAAAAATCTGGCAGATGGAGTATAATATGAAAAGATGTAGAGTTGTTCACCTTGGTAGAAGGAATAAAAATGTGGAATATTAGTTAAAGGAGAACAGCTGCTGATTAAGAGGCAGAGAGGAATTCTATTGTGACACAAGAATCATGAAAAGATAGTATGCAGGTTCAGAATATATGTAAGATGGCTAACTGAATGTTAGAGTTTATTACACGAGGAATTGGACGTACAAGTAAAGATGTTATGCTTTGATTTGGTGAGACCACATCTCAAATTTGCAATTCTGAACGCATGTAAGGGAGGATGTAGATATATGGATGCAGATCAGAGGAAGTCTACAGGATTGATACATGGAATGAGTAGGTTTTCATGTGAGTAAAGGCTATAAGACTTTTTTTTTCATTAGAGTGTAGCCATATGAGGGGTGACTTGATTAATGTAATAAGATCCTGAATTGTCTTGACAAGGTGGACGTGGAAAGGTTGTTTCCTCTTGTAGGTCAGTCCAGAACTTAGGGGTACTGTCCAAAATTAGAGGTCCAACTTTTAAGTCACAGATTTGCTTTTTTTTCCTTTCAGAAGGAGGTACAACTTTGGAACTCTGCCTCAGAAAGTGGCTGTTGTAGGACCATTGAATAATTTTAACATTAAAGTATATAGTTTCTCATTATCGAGGGTTATTGGGTGGAGGGATGAGGTGGGTAGGTAGAAATGTGGAATTTGAAACAAAAAGCAGCCTCAATCTTATTGAACAGCAGAGCAGGCTCACAAGTCTGAATGGTCTATTTGTGCTCCTAATTTTTATGTTTTCATTCAATTATTTCACAGCTGTTTATGAATAATACAATGAAAATAATAGTACTATATAAATACAATTTATTCAGTTTTAATGGGTTAGTTTGATATTGCAGTCATTATGTATATTAATAGTACATATTCAATTGCTATTCATTATTTTTCCATTGATGTACGTACTAGTTAGATACTTGAATAAAACTTGTTCATACATATCCTGCAAAATCCAAATACCACAATTCAATACAACTGTTGAGTGTTGTCTTCTACTCCACATGATTCACATCCCCTGAGATGTTTCACTTCAATTGTCAAGTGAAAGCACCCTGAGGCAATCAATGGAGATGCACATTAAAAGGCTAATTGGTGACTTCAAATCCCTGTAGAAAAACATGCATATACAGACAAGAATTTTGCAGGAAAGAATGTCACACACAATTTTTCCTAATTAAAATCACTTCAGCACTGCTGTCCTTCAAACTTTCCAACAGACTAGGCAATAATGTCAAATGTACCTTTTATTTAAAACCGTTCCATTGCCTTTAAAAAGTTTATTCCTTGAGCATCCACATTCTAAATGTATGAAGCATTAATGGGATGAGCATGATTGCAATTGCTTTTGGCTGTTTTAATATAATTTACCTTGTTTAAATTGTTTGATTTTTCAGGCATGGGGTAGATGTGATTGGCTATTGCCTTAGAAAGAAGTATTTTAGTTCTCATGCTACTGGGAATGTTTTAACATGTGAAGGAGGCTAATTTGGGTAGGTGGATGCTTCATGACTCTGACAGTATTTCAATTTGAGGCCTGGTGAATATTGTTTTAAAATTAAGTCAGAGGAGATAACTTCATTACATGGTATTACTCATTATATTGTTACCAAGTGACAGTTCCTGACATTACTAAATAACTTGACAAGCTAGTAATATGTAGTAGATGTTCTCTTATATATCATGCAAAATAGATTAAATTGGATGACTCAGAGAATTTTAAACATAACTTGCATCATAAATACATTGACCTTCCATGATCTTCAGTGCCAGTTTCAAGTTCATTTTTCCTTTCAGGCCACCCTATTTAAATTAGGCATGAGCTCATGTTGAAATAATGAGGATAAGCAAAAACTGGAGACAATATAAATTAAGAGGCAATCCTCTCACTGGATGGAGACATAACCAGCACTAAGGTAACCTCATTCAAGCTCATTTACAGGCTGCATGAGTTGGGTTTGAGCTTGGCTTAATTGTTTAACATTCTATTGTAATCGAGCAAGCAGATCCTGCTCAGCACAGATCATGTGGTCTTCCTAGGTTTACAGTTTTTGATCTTTTTGTATTGCTAAATCAATGTCTAGTTTGATTTGAGTGCCAAACTCACCTGGTGTGACTTGCACTTACAAATGTGATTACAGTGACTCTCAATTTCAGGGTCAATGTTAGTTAAGATCAACAAACACATTAGTGATAAAATGTATAAATGTAGAATTGAAAATAACAAAAAAAAATTAAAAGAAGTGTCTGAATTGAGGTGGGGGGGCACACAAATCTTTATCAATTAGGGAAGTCTCTAAAGGCAACTGAACCTATAGCCAATTGTTGCTGAGGTGAAAGGAAGAGAAGACTAACAAGGGATAGACAAAACTGAAATGAAAGGAAAGCATAAGCAGGGTCATCAAAAAGGTGACAGATGGCTGCGTGATGTATGAGCAAATTGACCATTTGTGCTCAGTACAGGAAGTGATTCAAATAGGAGAAGAGAAAAGGAAATAAGTGACAATAGAGGATAGTACAGTATTGAAGGTAGACACTGTTCTGTGTAGCCAAGAGGGTGAGCCCAGAGTGGCATTTTGCCTACCTGGTGGCACACTTCAGGACATCTCCTCAGGGCAGGACAGGAACCTCGAGTGGGTGAGGGAGAATCCACTTATTGTCCTTGAAGATACCAATGACAAAGGGAGGACAAGGAAAGAGTTTAATTTGATTTTTTTTTGCCGCATACACCCAAGTACAATGAAAAGTTTTGTTTTGCATGCAGCACAGGCAGATTATAATGTATAAGGGCATATAGATCATAGAGTGATTGAACAGAGCGAGGTGTACAAATTTATGACTGCACAGGAGGGCTCCAAAAGCAAGATCAACATTAGATTTGAATCTTGAAGCAGTTCAAAAACAGTGGGAAAGTATCTGTTCTTGAAGCTGTTTGTACATGTGTTTTAAGCTTTTAGAGTTTAGTTTAGACAGTGTGAGGAAACAGGCAACGCACTAAAGAACAGAACTTCAAGAGTAATAATCTTTATATTGAAGAGAGTACATAAGATTAATGAAATTAATTACATGGTGCAAAGACTGGGGCATGAAAAGGTCTTGGTCATGGGCACTGGTATCAGTAATGGGGAAAAGTGGGGAATTTACATTTTGAACCATCTAGACCCTGAGTGAGCTTGGGCCTGTGTTCCAGAAAACACTGACTGGTGAATTACAGAAAGATTGAAACAAAATAATGTGTGAAGGGTCAAGTTTATACTGATGTAATAAATCAAGGCGAGACTTTTTTTTAAAAAGTATCACTTAAATCAAGAACAATTTTGGATTTCTGAAGTACAGAAAGATCTGCGTATTATAGTGTCTAGATCTCAAAACGGTAGTGGCAAGGTTCAGAATGTAATCTAGAAGCTTAATGTGAAGATATCTATTATTGTAAGAGGAATTGACCATAAAAGTAAAGATGATATATTTTAATAATACAGTGTATTTGTGAAACAGTATTTGAGATACTATGTGCTGCTATAGTCTCCTTATTTAAGGAAAGATAAGAATGAGACAATTCAAAGGAGTTCTACAAGATTGATACCAGGATTGAAAGGCTTGTCTGACAAGGAAATGTTGGTCACACTGGGCTAGTTTCCACTGGGATGCAGAAAGTAAGGGATGACTTGATTGCAGTGTATAAGGTCCTGAATGACCTTGATAAGGTAAACATGGAAAAAGATGTTTTCTCGTGTGGGTCAGTCGAGAACTATGACGCACCATTTATAAATGACTGATATTTCTTTTAGGACAGTGATGAGAAGAATTATTTTCTTCCGGTGAGTTTACCAACTCTGGAATTTTCAGGCTCACAAGGTGGCTAGATGGATTCATTGAATATTTTTAAGGCAGAGAGCTGGATATTGGCCAAGTGAATCAAAAATTATCAGTGTTAGGTGGCAAAATGGAATTCAAAACACACAGTTCAACCAAAAAAACGTTTGCTCCAACGATATTAATGGCTTCAGATGTTCATCCTGAGAAGTCATATTGACATTCTGAGTTGGATAATGCCAGTGCATGAGATGTTAGACCTGATGACTTTTGCTTGCTCTACACCAAACTGTATTAATTTCATGTATACATCTCATGTATAAGGGCATTATATTTGCACTTACACCAGTGTCTTGGCATTTTGTGTGTGTGGTCCATTCTGTTTGGGAAATTTCACTCAGATAGTGATAAAGACTTCAGTTTTTCTGATCACAGTCCATGTGGTGTGTCAAATTGACCTTATGTACAGTTGGTGTTGTTCTGTAGAACACAGCTTCCACAAGTTGCAAATTGCTGGACAATGTGTTGTGGGTGAGACAACACACATCCCAGACAAAATGTGCACATATCATTGACCCTGTTAATGGCTGCAATAGTTTTTGAAGAGTCAAACAACCACAAATGTTGCCATTCTGCAAAAATCGCTTTGAAATTGCATCCTTTCTTTTGCAATGTATCAAGAAGATAATCTTTTAAGTTTGACCAGAAGTGTCTTTCAGAAACATTTGCTGGATTCGGAGGCTATAATCAGTTTCATCAGCCTATGAGCGAAGTTGTGATCAGAGATAATGGGAACTGCAGATGCTGGAGAATCCAAGATAACAAAGTGTGAAGCTGGATGAACACAGCAGGCCAAGCAGCATCTCAGGAGCACAAAGGCTGACCTTTTGGGTCTAGACCCTTCATCAGAGATAAAGGGTCTAGGCCCAAAACGTCAGCCTTTGTGGTCCTCAGATGCTGCTTGGCCTGCTGTGTTCATCCAGCTTCACACTTTGTTATCTATGAGAGAAGTTAGTTTGTTTCAGGAAAATCACGTTCTATTAATTAGTGTCGACAGTGGTTGTGAATTAATTGATATTTTCACCTGGCACTAGACTGCATGGCATGAACTCAAGTTGACTCGGAACTTAAATGGCTCTTCTAAAACTAGAAAGTTTTTTTTTGTCAGAACCTTTTACAATGATAATTAGAAATACCAGAGAGTTTCATTCTCTCAATCATTTGTTTCACCATGCAATAATAAGTTTGACTGCCTGTCTTTCCTTATCAACTAGCTATTGATCTATGAAGATTCATTCTTTCTTTGACTAAATGAAATTCTGACAGACTGTCACTGCAGTACTGATTCATGTACAGATATTTACTTTCCATCCTTACTGTGTTCTTTAAATTGACAGTATATAGAGCAATTGCAATTTAATATTTTTTGGCTTTCATTTAATTTCTGTTCTTGTCACTATTCTTTTCTCGTTTCACATTTTTCTTCTTTTAAAAGAAATAGCTGAGAATTACCTGCACAAGGCATTTGAAGCAAACAAAGTATTGGTTCTGCCTTTGCACTGTTTCTGAAGGAAACAAAATGTAAAACCAACTGACAACAGTGCGCAGCTAAATGTTTTTCCTTCCCTGCTATTTAAACTGCACTTTATTTTAAAATCACTTTGCCAGTTCAGAATTGTCCAGGGCGCCTCAAACTATGTTTTTTTAAAACATTGAGCAAAAGACGGTATATTCACCGTTGTTCTTCCATCCTGGTTGCTGTGCTTCAGGATAAGTTGTAGCTTTTAATCTTGTTGTTAAATGTAATCTTCAGCTCTGAACTCTGTAGATGATGGATATCCATTATGAGTAGAACTTTACACAACCATCTCGGCTGCTATCACTTTTTCACTCTTCAGTACCAACTTTGTGACAAGCTGCTGGTGCTCACCGATGTCACCAATGCCTTGTAAGCACCTGCTGCCACCATGATGTGACCTGGTTTTTGATACATTAGTCCATGTAACATATTCTAGAGAGGCTTGATTTCTTATGAAGACAGATATCTAGAAATTTATTAACAACCAGTTGTATGTGCTAATGTGACAGCTCAGATTCATACTGAGTCTGTGTTCTATGCTCACTTATGTTTCCATTGCATTATATATGTTGCTTGTCTGTCTATTTATACGGATAATAAGATGCAGATCTTTTATATACAAGCATCAGATGTCGCGATGTCTTAAATGTATGGTAACTTTGAGATCTGTGCAGTAATACAACATTCAGAGCTATCTTCCTTTTTACAAAGTAAAGAGCAGCTCAAGTATGCCTAGATTGAAATCCATTTGCTACAACCTTTCCCACATACTAAATTAATTAATTTTGCAATGTTCTGCTTGATGAAACTACCTTTTAAATTTGGCTACACCACACATTTAATTGACTTGCATTCAAACACATCGTGTTTTACTGTTAGGTGGGACGCTAAGTCCATTACAAAGGTATTTAAGGTTAGTTTTAATAGCCTATAAAATTTTGATGGTAATGCTACTAATTTTAAGGGTTTTATATTGCTTCATAGTAATAGTTATGCACTTTATCTTCAGCAGATTTTAAATCCACTTTTGATTACTGGCTGCTGTATGAGCCAGTTAACTGTTAAACCATCTAAGTATAGTTATTACAAACAGCAGCTTTTCATGATGACAACTGTACAAGTGAAGGTGACAGTTTATACAAGTCAAGGTGTTTATTTCAATTAGTCAATGACTTTCTGTCAATTTTAAAAGTCTAGGCAAATGTTTAGAACTCCTGTTTGGCTTCCTTTCTAAACATGAATTATGTCATTGAATTTGGCTTATTTTTGCTAATACTTTTGATCTATTGAACAAAAGAATACCCATGCTTCATGAAGACATTGGCCCAGACTTTCCAAAAGGCAGGTCACAGTTGCTAAAGCATAGACAGCAGTTAAATGTCAGGATGAGGCAGAAGTCTAAATGCAGCTGTTTTGGTGAGAATTGCCTGGGAAGCTGCAATGGCCAATGTTCAATTAACTTGTTCAAATTAACTTACGAAAAAGTTTCTAACTCTAATTTAGAGGGACAGACTTCAGATATTTTCTCCACTCCCCCACCCCCACCCCCAGAATCTATACAGTAAGGAAATGGCCCTATAGTGTAACAAATCCACACTGCATCCCACCCAGACCCATTCTCCCTATAACCCACACACCCCTGAACACTTTAGGCAATTTAGCATGGCCAATCCACCTAGCCTGCACATCTTTGGACTGTGGGAGGAGACCAGAGCACCCAGAGAAAACCCACACAGACACAGGGAGAGCGTAAAAAACTCTACACAGACATTTGCCCGAGGGTGGAATCAAACCCAGGATCCTGGCAATGTGAGGCAGCAGTGCTAAACACTGAACCACCATGCCACCCATCGCACTGAATGATTTACATAGCCTGGAAATTTTAGAGGAATTTACATCAGGCTAACTATAAAGCATGTACATTGACCCCCAAATCACTCGTGTTGGCTCCTAACATGGATAGCCATCTCAGTTCAATGTCACTCAAAGAGCATATCGGACTTCATCAATATTTTAAGACCACCTGGACCCTGGGTTGAAGCAACTTCCTTGTTTTGTGAATTATGCTTAACATTAATTTCTACTTTTTTCATAAAAAAAACTCATCATAAGTACTTTGATAGGAAGCTTCACACCGTCAAGTAGGAGATCTTTCATTTTAGTGAGTATAAAGTTCGGGGAATTCGGAGGCAACATGGGAATTCAGTGCAAGGGTGAGGAGGTGCATTTTGCTTGCTTTATTTGGCTTGTACTTTGCAAAGTTTTACCACAGGATAAATTGAAGTTGAGGAACAGGGGCCTAGCACAAGAGTGACATCATAGTTAAAGTAACCAGTAAACATACAGTTCTATAACTTTCCATGCAACTGAAAGAGATAAAAGGGGGTGGAAGTGGGGGATGGCTCAGTAGACATTGTTAAAGCTTCCAGAACAAGTAATAGGACAAACAGTATGGAAAGAGTCAAGAACATATTGTCAGGCATAGCCGATAAGGAGACAACTGAGAAGCGGGGCAGTCAAAGCAGGAATGAGGGTGTTTTACTTGGATGCATGCAGCACATGTAACATGATAAGTGACCTTGTCACACAGATTAAAAAACTGGTAGGTATGATGTTGTCAATATTAGGGAGATATGCCTGCAAGGGGATCAGGCTGGGGACTAAATATCTGAGGAGACATGTCCTGGCAAAAGGACATGCAAATAGGCAGAAAGGGTGGGTTGCCTTTTTCGTAAGAAATGAAATTAAATTGATAACGAGATATAGAATCAGTTGAACCTCTACGGGTAGAGTTGAGGAACTGCAAAGGAAAAAGACCCTGGTGGGAGTTGTGCACAGGCTTCATAGCAGTGATTAGAATGTGGGGAAGAAATCAGGAAATTTTAAAAAAGGCAGGTAAGAAGGGCACTATTACAATAACAAAAGGAACGTCAATATTCAAGTGGGCTGGGAAAATCAGATTGGTAGCTGATCTCAAGAAAAGGAATTCATGGAATATCTACAAGATGATTTAGAGAGCAGCTTGTGGTAAAGCCTATGAGGGAACAGGCAATTCTGGATTTGGTGATGTGAAATGTGGCAAACTTGATAAGGCAGCTTAAAGTGAAGGAACCCCTCGGGTAAACTAACCATAATATGATAGCATTCACACTGCAGTTTGAGAGGGAGAATCCTGAATCAGTTGTAACAATATTGCAATTGAGAAAAGTAACTGCAAAGACATGAGTGTGGAGTTGGCTAGAGTTAATTGGAAGAGAAACCTAGCAGCGAAGGCAGTGTAGCGGCAGTGTAGCAGCAATAGTAAGAGCTTCTGGGGAGCAATTCGAGGTACAGAAGAAATTCATCCTAAGCAAGAAGAAAAGAATGAAGAGGAGAATGAGGTAACTCTGACTGACAAAGGAAGGTAAGGACAGTATAAAAGCTTAAAATGTCATGAAAATTAGTAGGAAGCCAGAGAATTGGGAAGTCTTTAAAACTAGAAAAGCAATTAGTGGGGGAGGGGTATGATATGGATGGTTAGCTTGCTAGTAATGTAAAAGAAGATTGCAAATGTGTTTTTTTAATATTTAAAAGGTAGGAGAGCAGCAAGGATGGGTATTGGATCACTGGAAAATGAAGCTGGTGAAGTAGTAATGAGGAAAAATGAAATGGCAGAGGAACGGAATAGGTATTTTTATCAATTGTCACAGAAGACACCAGAAGCATACGAGAACTTCAATAGAGCCAGGGGATAGAGGTGAGTGTAGTGCTGTCAGTAAGGAGAAGGTGCTGGGGAAATCTGAAAGGTCTGAAAGTGGATCAATTATCTGGATCAGAGGGACTACACCTCCATTATGAAGTAAATGGCTAAGAAGATTGTAGTGGCATTGGAGATCTTCAGGAATGATTTTCAATCAGGGAGGATCCCAAAGGACTGGAAAATGGTTAACTGGCATTCCTATTTTAAGAAAAGACAGAGTCAGAAGGCAGGAAACTATAGGCTGGTTAGCCTGACCTTGGTTGTTAAGATTTTAGAGTCCATTATAAAAGATAAGATGGCGGAGTACTTGGAAGTTCATGGCAAAATAGGGCTGAGTCAGCATGGTTTCATCAAAGGGAAGTCATACCTGACAAAACTGATAGGACTGCTTAGGGAGAAGCAAGTTAGACAGGAGAGAGCCAGTGGATGTCATCTATTTGGCTTTCCAGAAGGCCTTTGACAAGATGTCTCACAAGAGGCTGCTAAATAAGATAAGAAACCATGGTATTAGGGGCAAGGTACTGGCCTGGATAGAAGATTGGCTGGCTGGTAGAAGGCAGAGAATAAAAGGGTATTTTTCAATGGTTGCTGGTGATGATTGGAGTTACGCAGGGGTCCGCATTGGGACCGCAACTGTTTACATTATAACTTAATGATCTGGACAATGCAAGGGAATTATTGGTAAGTTTGTAGATAATACAAAGATAGTTAATGACAGATAAAATACAAGTGGGGGAACATGTGATGCCATGCTCTTTGATTGGAAGAATAGAAGCATAGTCTATTTTTAAATGCGGAAAGACCTCAAAAATCTTAAACACAAAGGAACTTTGGGATCCTAGTTCAAAATTTCCTTAAGGTTAACGTCTAGGTTCAGTTGGCAATGTTAGCGTGTGTAGTGAGTATAATGAGGTCAGCGAGGTGACGGCTGATTTAGGAGTTCCCTGACTGGAGCTGTTAACCTGGTCCAATCAGGGTTCCCGGCTGACAGATATGAACACTAGTCTCTGAGGTTCTGTTCACTCAGACAGCTGGCGCTGAGGAAGGTGGACTAGTGCCAAATACGATGCATGTGTAAATAAAGGGTGACTTGGTGACAAGATATTGGCCTGTGTGGAGTTATATCCACGTGCATTTCAAGAAGGATAGAATACAATACCAGGACTGTGGTGTTGTTACTATATAAGACTCTGGTCGAACCACATTTGGAACATGGAGCAATTTTTAGCCTCTTCTCTATGAATGATGTGTTGGCCTAGATGGAGTGGAAGTAGAAAAGATGTTTTCATTAGTTAGAGAGATTAGCACCAGAGGACACAAGGATGACCCTATAAGAGGCGGAGACAATGGCCTAGTGGTATTATTACTAGACTATTAACCCAGAGACCAGATAATGTTCTGGAGACCGAGGTTCAAATCCTGCCAAGGGAGATAGTGGAATTTGAATTCCATGAGTACGTGGAATTAAGAGTCTAATGATGACTGTGAATCCGTTGTTGATTGGTAGAAAAACCCACCTGGTTCACTGATGTCCTATAGGGAAGGAAACTGCATTCCTTACCTCGTCTGGCCTAAGTGTGACTTCAGAACCACAGAAATGTGGTTGACTCTTAACTGTCCCTGGCAATTAAGGATGGGCAATTAATGCTGCTAGCCAGCAACGCCCTCATCCTGTGAGTGAATGAAGGAAAGAAAGAACTGGGATGAGGGGGAACATCTTCAGAAGAGGGTAGTGGATTTGTGGAACTCATTGCTGCAGAGGGCTGTGGAAGCCAAGACATTGAGTATATTTAAGACAGAGATAGTAAGAGGATCAAGGGTTACAAGGAGAATACATGAGAATGGGCTTGAGAAACATATCCAGTCGTGGAGTAGACTCATATGCCGAATGACCTAATTCTGCTCCTATATCTAGTGGTCTTATGGTGGGCCATGGCAGAACTAAAAACTGCATTGTAATGTATTAAGAATTTGGAACCTAGATATTTCAATGAAAAGGGGTTTATACCTCCAAATCCAGTGAAATTATTTTGTAGCTCATTAATATGGCCTTGGAATAAATTCTCATGATTGTGAAACAAAATAAACTTTATCTTATCAAGACTTAGAAAACTGCAGCAGTAATCATTCAGGTATTCTGAGATATCAACCTTGCAGCTTGCAAAATTAGTTATTGTGCTGGTAGATGAATGAATCTTCTTGAATAGTTCAAAAATACAGTCAAAACCCATAACATGTCAATAAAACTGTCATAGAAAACCTAGCAAGATATTGAGATGAATTTGTTACTAAGCAATCAGGTGCCATCCATAAGTAGATCAAAGATGTCAAGGTGGCTTTCCGTACCGTACTTCTCTCAGGTAATTCTGCTTTGTTTCTGGTGAACTGTTCAGCTAGGCCTGTTGCTGCAATAAGCCTAAAGTTTTCATCACTCTTTTTGAATCTGACTTTCCTACTTTTGGAACTTTGAAAGAATGGTTTAATATTAGGAGAAAGCCAGTGATCTCTTTGTTTCAACTACACAGTGTGATTTTTTTTAAAAAAGTGAATAAATAAAAATTCAAGTAGAAATCTTTTTAGGCTATTACACTAAATACTACTGAAAAATATGTAAATTATAGAGATTTATAAATTTCTCAACATTGCAAGACCATTTTTGTGATTATGGGCTTGCAAAGGCACCCAGCTGCATTGTGTTATGATCAAACCAACGCCCCTCAAAATATATTATGAAGATAGCCTAGAACCTAATTTTTTTCTTACTTTTAAAGACAAGTACCAAATGTTGCATTCCAGTCCAACTCAATTGGGCAAACTTCCAGAAGAAGCAAAACAGTCATCATTAGACTCTTAATTCCACGTATTCATGGAATTCAAATTCCACTATCTCCCTTGGCAGGATTTGAACCTCGGTCTCCAGAACATTTTCCAGAAACATTTGTCTATTTTTATACTACAGTTAAAACACAAAAACAAAAGAATTGGCTAAATGTAACACTACTGAAATGCTTAACAAAATAATAGATAAATTAGCTACTATTTATTAACTGTTCTAATATAGTAACATCCTAAAAACGCACCATTGGCAATGGCAAATTCAATAAAATAGATGATCTCACATACAATTCTAGCAGCAGGAAAAGAACCCCAGCTTTTAGCAGTAATAGAGAGAGGAATAAGAGTCTCCATGTCCACCTTCAAGATTCCAGCAACTGCTGAAAGCTAAAACTAAAAATTGTGGCTTTATGGGAGTTTGACCCCACTCATTCTGGCTGCTTCCATTGTTCCAACATTTTTAAAAAGAAAGCTGAGGCTTCACATGCTGTTTAATTTTATTGGCTTTCAGCAGACTCTCCTCTGCCTGTGTCTCAACACTTCACAAAAAAAAAGCCATGACAAAATATACCTCTTAAAACCATTGTATTATCATATTCCCCCCCCTTTAAAAAAAAACTAACAATCTCCAAAGATGGTTTGATTTTTTTGTAAACTTTTTTTAGTTTACACTAATAGTACATTGCAATACATATATGTTACATTGACTCTAAGCATGCAAACATTAACTAATACAATCTATTTCAGTCCAGTTTTTCCAGACACTGAGCGGCTCTGTCTTCAATCATTAAAGTCATGACAACACATGGACAATTATATTCTCTTGGCTGCAATAATAAGCTCCATCTACCCAAAAACTTTCAGGTGTCATGATTAGGAAATATAATTGTCTCAGACACATTAATGGCGTTATAAAGATTGAAATGTTGTAACACCAAAACCAAACTCAATTGTCTCCTGCTCAATTGTTGAATATTTCTGTTCATGATTATTCAATTTTCTGGAAAAAAAACCTAATAGGTCTTTCTTTCTTCTCATTATCTTCTGATAAGAGTACAGCACTGACACTCACATTACTCACATCAATAGCTACCTTGAATGGCTTTGCATGATTAGATGTGACTAACACTGGGACAGTGGTTAACATGGTTTTCGGGCTGCTTGGAGACCTTGACATTCTTCTGTCTACTGAAATTTTCTGCATTTCTTTGGCATGTCAGTCAGTAGAACATCTACAACGTGAAAATTCAGTACAAACTTCCAATGAATCACAGAACTTCCTTCTTTGACGATG
Organism: Stegostoma tigrinum; assembly: GCF_030684315.1. Taxonomy (NCBI): domain Eukaryota; kingdom Metazoa; phylum Chordata; class Chondrichthyes; order Orectolobiformes; family Stegostomatidae; genus Stegostoma; species Stegostoma tigrinum. The sequence goes on along the minus strand of NC_081357.1, from coordinate 47,557,851 downwards.
CTGTTGGAAATTCCCCAATAACCTTTGTTTTTGTATCCCATGGGCCATTTGTACATGTGGCAGGAAGTGACATGGAATTTTGTGAACTCACTCTAAGCTAGGTTTATCACTAAATCTGCTTCCCAAAGTTGATTGAACAATTCTGATAGGTGCTCCAAATGTTCCTTCCATGTGTGACTAAAAATCACCAGATCGTCAATATACATCATGCAATTGATAATTCTAAAATGACTTTACTGGTCAGTCTTTAAATGTGGCTGGTGCATTTTTCATACCAAATGGCAATGCTTTAAACTAGTATAATCTATTTGGCATCACGAAACGTGAAATTTCCTTCTCTCTTTCAGATATAGCTACCTCCCCAGCATCTTCTGATTCAAGTCCAACTTATAAATATAAATTGCTTGTACCACCTCCTCAATACAGTCTTCCAAAAGTGCAATAGAATATGGGTCAGATTTTTTAACTACATTGACTTTGCAATAGTCCACACGTAATTATTGAATACCATCTGGTTTGAGCACTCCTAAAGGTTTGTGTCCTCTTTTCTGACAATTATTTTTCATTTCATTTCAATTCTATATGTAAAAAAAATTATCACTCTTTGAACACAACTAAAACTAAATAGTGATAAAAGTTACATGTAGGAAGTTTGGAGGATGTCCGGTAGCATGGAGATGATATTGGGGCATTTAGTTAGAATTGAGGGGGCACGGGGAGTCAGTGTGATAAAGCTGTGTGGGGATGAGGACTTACAGGCCTAACAGCTTTGAAAACTAGATAATCAACGTTGTCCTTCTTGCCAATTGAACTTCATCCACTTGCTACATCTGTGAACACCCATGAGTTGTTTCTGATGCTAGTAGGCCCAACTACATGCCTGTCTAGAGTAAAATTTGGGTGTAATGGGGTCCTTGAAACTGAAGGAAGACTGCTGAGTTGGGAAATTTCCTGTTTCAAGCTATTTATCACGGTAGTAAAAACCTGGCCCCTGGAAGATGTTTCTCTCTTCTCCCATAATATTTGTAATAATGCAAAGGGTTTTTGAGATCCTTACTTCAACTGTAATCTAATTTGCAGAATACACTATTTATAGCAGTTTCATGTCCATTTGGTAATTAATATGTAATTCGTTAACAATATCATAAGATGTTTATGGTTAGCTTTAAGATTTGTAACCATTGTAAAGTGACTCCTAGTACCCCATGCCCATTTGCCATATTAACAACTTCCCAAGAAGTTTTAGGTGTATATTATTAGTGTTAAATTGTTGCATATGGACAGGTTATGAATTTAAACTTTTTGTTAGTTGCAATTCTAGCAATAGCATTGCGGAAAAGTCTTTTTGGCGGGCGGGTGGGGGAAATTCTCTTTCTGTTGACCTTTTTATTATCCAAAGTCTATGTTGTGATATTCAACAAGGACAACTGAACACACTATATCTATCTGAAAGAGCATGGTTTTTAAAAAAAAGTGTGACAAAGAAGGACAGTTTCTACAGTGGAAACCATGGTTACCTGATTACATTTATGATGTACAGATATACACACAATGGTAGAAAATTATGTTGTAATCTTGACATAATTTGCATGAACTGACCAATTAGAGATGGGCAAAGTGTGCTGGCCACACGATGATGCCAACATTCCTGGAATAAAGTCAAAACATGGGTTGAAGGGATTGTGGGAATCTGAAAAAACGCTGAGTTAAGATCACGACAGTCATCATCTCACTGAATGACCTAAATGAATGAGGGGATGATGGCTTACATATGTTCCTAGATATGAAACAGACCTAAGGTAATGACTTGCATGTATGCTTGACGTAAGTTAGGTATTTTTGCATTTGTTCAGGGACATGAACTATAGATACACCCACAGTGTTCTTATGGAGTTCCAGGATTTTGACCCAGTGATTGTTAAGGAACATCATTTCTAATTCAGGACGGTGAGTGGTTTGGAGAGGAAGTTACAGATGGTTGCGTTTCCACGTATCTGCTGCCCTTATCCTTTTGGTTGGAAGTGGTTGTGGGTTTGGAAGGGCTGTCTAAGGAGTCCTGACATGTTGTACCTTGGAAATTAATCTTGTGGAAAGGTTGCGGAGGCAGTGCAGGTGTTTTCTGTAGAGTGGTATCATGCTGCAGGGACAGTTTCTTGTCTGTTAGCTGTCACACAAAGGCCTGAGACTTTGACTTGTTGTGATACAACAGGACTTTGAACAGGAAGGGGGTGACTGAATCAACAATATTGATAGACTTGGACAGAGAAGTCCTGTTTCCCCTCAACAATTTGGTATGCTTGCCTTTATTGGTCAGTGTGTGGCATATAGGAGTTGCAAGGTCGTGTTGTAGCTCTACAGAATAATGGTTAGGCCACTTTTGCAGTACTGTCTGCAATGCTGATCTCCCTGCTGTTGGAAGGATGTTGGGAAACTTGATAGGATTCAGAAAAGATTTATGATAATGTTGACATGGTTGGAGGTTTTGAGCTATAGGGAGAGGCTGAATAGACTGGGGCTATTTTCCTGAAGTGTCAAAGGCTAAGGGGTGACCTTGCAGCTGTTTATAATTCATGAGGAGCATGGATAAGGTAAATAGGCATTGTCTTTTCACTGGTGGTTGGGGGGGATGTCAAAAATAATGGCCATAGGTTTAAGGTGGGAGGAGAAAGATATAAAACGGACCTAAGGGGCAACATTTTCATGCAGAGGGTGGCGCATGTCTGGACTGAACTTCCAGACGAAGTGGTGCAGCCTCGTACAATTACAACATTTAAAAGGTATCTGGATGGTAAATGTGTAGGAAGGGTTTAAAGGGATATGGGCCAAATGCTGGCAAATGGGATTAGATTAGTTTAGACTATCTGGTCAGCGTGGATGAGTTGGATCAAAGAGCCTCTTTCTGAGCTGTACAGCTCTGACTGTAAGACTGACACAAAAATGAAAACTTTTATTTGTGTATTTATGGGCAATTTGTGTATAAAATTATATCTTATATCCAGAAAAATATGTCAGTGACTAATACAATCAAATTTGTTCAAACCATGCTTTTGTTTAATGTCACGGGGGAATGATGGTGAATATAAATTGTTTTTCCTATCATTAGCGTGAGGTAGTGAGGTTTTGTTTGATTTATTCCTTTCCCATTTTACTGTTATGCTTTACTTAGATAAGCTGGAATTTCCCAAATTCAGATTTTCAATTTCAAATCCATAGCCAAAATGTTTAAGATGCATTCAAAGCTTGTGTTCATTAACAAAGGATTCAAAATGTTCTCTGATGAAGGGTCTTGGCCCGAAACATCAGCTTTTGTGCTCCTGAGACGCTGCTTGGCCTGCTGTGATCATCCAGCTTCACACTTTGTTATCTTGGATTCTCCAGCATCTGCAATTCCCATTTATCACTATTCAAAATGAGGGAAATTGTTTTGCTACTTCATTCACACATACAAGGCAGAAAGAAAAGAAAAAATGAGATAAGAAAATTATAATTTATCAATTTCTTAAAACAAAAATGTTTCTTTTTGTTTACGTGGCTTAGAGTCTGGTGAGGCAACGTCCAAATGGGAGTTTGTTAGTTGTTTTGATGTTTAGAAAGATGGAGCCTAGTTGCCAAAGTAGCAGTCAACCGTAATTTATCCATTTGCCTACATGTAGTGGAGGAGCTGCTCACTTCTCGGCTTGGACCGTTGAACATAGTATTGACAAGGATGGGTGGGCTCAGTGAAGCTGCAGTGAGACAGATTCTTTAGCACAGCTAATGGTGAAAGTTGAACATATATTTATGAATGTAAAAGCCTTCTAACATTGACATGTCACAAATGTTACCTATGTACCTGCAGAAGGTTTTCTTCCTTCTTACCCTCTCACTAAGTTTCAGTGCTGCGTTACTTTGGTGGTGGGTCCTCCCCTACAGTGGAGTCTGTTTGTTTGTCTGGAAGTTTTGGTTTTGTGACCTGAAGAGCCTCCTTTGTCCCCTTTGGTACACCCTTCAGAGCATGTACTCCCACAGGGCTGACAGTGGCAGGTAGGATGGAGGTGGTAAGGCTGGCCACTTCTGTGTGTCCTGAGAGGAGACTTCTGAGGACGCCTGTGTGTAATTCTTCCCCCTGCTGAGGGCTTCCAGGTACCACACTTTCTCTTCAAAAGGAAGAGGGTGTCTGGAGTGAGCTGAAGTACTGTGAGCAATTTTAGCCTCCTTCCTTTAACAAAAGATACCTTTTCATTGGAGGCAGTTCAGAGAAGGTTCACAAGTGTGATGGGAATGGGAAGGAATGTGCAAGTGAGAAGTGCTGGATCAGTCATGGGCGATTGATTGGCAGAGCAGGCTTGAGTGGCCAAAAGGCACACTCCTGTTCTTGCTGCTTATGGTCTTATGCTTAAGGTATGTAAGCCATTTGTTTGTATTCCACAACAGTCACCAACATTAGATGTGATTCTGCAACTGGACAACATTTGCTGGATAATCCTGATTGTCAGTGTGATCCTTTGCACTATCAATACTGGATTGGTAAAGTTGTTGTGCACTGAACTGGCATGCACAGGAGGCTACAATTTTTAAGAAACAGGGCTCTGTTCTTTGCAGTCAGAATAAAACAAGTACACACATAGTAACTGTTTCAACTTAACAAAATAAGTGATGTTCATTTCTCTGTTTGATGACGTGAACTAACAGTACTATCAAATGGTTACTTCATAGCAGTGTTTTTCAAGTTCACAGAACTTCTCATGGCCTCACTTGTTTGTGGAGTAGCCAAAATCAATACATTATCTAAAACTATCCAACCAATTGTTCTGTAACCAGCTATTTGGAAAAGGTTACTGTAAGATAATTCAAGAAATATAAGAATGCCATTCCATCCCCAGGGTCATCACTGCTACAAGATATTCCAACTGGCTGTTTAAAAGTGAATATTTTCATTAAACCATTGTTTGGATACTGACCAAGTGACACTTTTTCCTTTTGAGTTTTTTTCCATAATTTCCAGAAATGTATATATTTCAGACCATGCTTAAGGGAATGTGTGAGTAGTCCAGCCAAATTGAAGCTTCTCAGGTTTTGATAAAGTTAAATAATTTCATCAGTGTTCTTTCCTTGAATCATTAAGCAGATCATGAACTGACTTAAGCTTGACAAATTGCATTGATACTTGGTTATTTTGTTTTTAATTGAGGTCTTGATAGCAAAACGAGTAAAACAGGTTTTGAGAAGATTTGTAGGTCAGGTTGAGTTTCTGGATGCGAGTTTGCTCGCTGAGCTGCAAGGTTAGTTTTCAGACGTTTCGTCACCTTTTTTTTAATTTGGAAAAAATATACTTTATTCATAGAGAATGTATAAAATAATAAAACATTTTATACACCGACCCAGTCATGCAAGCCACTCCGGGTTACCCAGAGGGTACATACACCAACTAAAGGAAAAAAACAAAACAAAGAAAAAGAAACAAAAACAAAGGAAAATATACCCCAGCAGTCGTCAACCCGCACAGTCCCCGCTGGCCCCCTGACCAGTTGGGGAAGGCGCCAGCTGGGCCCAGTTACCAGATAGGGCCCTTTTTTCTATTCTGGACAAGGCGTTTCATACGGTGGTCATTCCCCACCGCGCCTTGGCGATGGCTGCCCCACACTTTAGCGCGTCCCTCAACACGTAGTCCTAGACCTTGGAGTGCGCCAGTCTGCAACACTCGGTCGGGGTCAGTTCTTTCAGCTGGCAGACCAGCAAGTTGCGGGCAGACCAAAGAGCATCTTTCACCGCATTGATGGTCGTCCAGGCGCAGTTGATGTTGGTCTCGGTGTGCGTCCCGGGAAACAGCCCGTAGGGCACGGAGTCCCGCGTCACAGAGCTGCTTGGAACAAACCTCGACAAATACCACTGCATCCCCCTCCAGACCTCCTGTACATAGACACAGTCTCGTCCCCCCGCAGCCGCCTCGAGGGCAGCGTGCTGTGGCACAGAGATTCCGGGCGTGCATGAAGGATCTCACTGGCAGAGCCCCTCTCACCGCCAGCCAAACAATGTCCTTGTGCTTGTTTGAAAGTTCTGGCAATGAGGCATTCTGCCAAATGACTTTGGCAGTCTGCGTGGGGAACCACACGATGGGATTCAGCCTCTCCTTTTCCCAAAGGGTCTTGAGAATACTACGTGCTGACCACTGCCTGACGGCCTTGTAGTCAAAGGTGTTTCCTTTCAAAAATTTCTCCACGAAGGACAGGTGGTACGGGATGGTCCAACTACTCGGAGTGCCCCGCAGCAATAAGGCCAGACCCATCCTTTGCAACACCGGGGACGGGTAGAACTTCAGTAAGTAGTGACACTTGGTGTTTGTGTACAGAGGATCTAAGCACAGCTTGATGCAGCCACACACAAAGGTAGCCGTCAGGGCGAGGGTGGCGTTCGGTACGTCCTTTCCCCCGTTCCCCAGGTCTTTGTACATGGTGTCCCTGCGGACCCGATCCATCGTCAACGCCCAAATGAAGTGGATGATGGCCCGGGTGACCGCAGCGGCGCAGGTCCGGGGAATAGGCCAGGCCTGTGCCACATACAACAGTACGGAAAGCCCCTCGCACCTGACAACCAGGTTTTTACCCGCAATGGAGAGGGACCAGAGCGTCCACCTGCCCAGCTTCTGCTTCAGTTTGGTGATACGCTCCTCCCAAGTCTTAGTGCATTCCCCATCTCCACCAAACCAAACACCCAGCACCTTCAGGTAGTCTGTCAGACGGTGAAGGGGACGAAGGAGCGATCGTCCCAGTTCCCGAAGAACATGACCTCGCTCTTACACCTATTGACTTTGGCACCCGAGGCCAGTTCAAACTGGCCGCAGGTGTCCAACAGCCTACTCACCGACCGACGATCGGTGCAGAAGACAGCGACATCGTCCATGTACAGGGCGGTCTTGACCTGCAGGCCTCCGCTGCCTGGGATAGTCACGCCCTTCAGGCTCATGTCCTTCCTGATGGATGCGGCGAAGGGCTCCACATAGCACACAAAGGCAGGAGAGAGTGGTCAGATCTGACGGGAAAACTGTCCAATTCTCACGCGTTGATCGAAACTGCTCTAACGACATTGGTGTAGAGCAGCCGAATCCAATTGCGGATGCCCTCCCCGAACCCCAATTTAGAAAGGACATCCCTCATGTAAGCATGAGAGACCCTGTCGAAGGCCTTCTGGTCCAGGCTGACGAGGCAGGCATCCACCCTCCTGTCCTGCACGTTGGCGATCATATCCCTGATGAGCACGAGGCTCTCAGCGATCTTCCTGCCCGGCACAGCACAGGTTTGGTCAGGGTGAATCACCGAATCCAGGACAGACCTGACCCGGTTGGCTATGACCTTGGCCAGGATTTTGTAGTCCACGTTCAATAGTGAAATGGGACGCCAATTCTTAATTTCTTCCCTCTCCCCCTTCCTCTTGTAAATGAGGGTGATGATGCCCTTCCTCATGGACTTGCACATTTCCCCTGCCCGAAGTGCACTATCGTACACCGCCAGCAGGTCCTGGCTGACCAGGTCCCACAGAGCGGAATACAGCTCGACCGGTAAGCCGTCGCTCCCAGGAGTCTTATTCCTCTCCAAGGACTTGAGGGCTCTGGTCAGCTCGTCCAGGGATATCGGCCGGTCCAGCTACTCCTGCATGCTGTCGTCTAAGACCTCTGTGATAGACGACAGGAATGACTCGGAGGGCATGCTGGCCACGGGCTTCACGTCAGACAGTCCGGCATAGAAGGACCTGCTGATCCTCAAAATGTCGGGCCGAGACGACATCACTGAGCCATCATCCTCCTTCAGCTGGCTAAGCACGGAGCTCTTTTTGTGCACCTTCTGAAAGAAGAAACACGAGCACGTCTTGTCCTGCTCCACGGAGTGGACCCTGGACCGGAAGATTAGCCTGGAGGCCTCCGTGGCAAAGAGCAAGGCTTGCTGGCCCCTCACCTCACAAGGTCCTCCGTGACATCGACCCCCATCGACTGCAGAAGGACCAGGTTTTGCGTCCTTTTCTGGAGTCGCGACAGCTTTCCCTGCCTCTCTCTCGCCTTCCGAACACCCTTGAGGACAAAGAACCTCTTGATGTTCTCCTTCACCATCTATCACCAGTTGCCCGGAGACTCAGAGGGGTTTCACGGTTCTCCAACCGGCGTACTCCCTCTTAAGCTCCTCCACGTTCTCTGGAGTCAACCGAGTCGTGTTGAGCTTCCATGTCCCCTTGCCGGCCGGCTGGTCGTCCTGTAAGTGACAGTCAGCCAGCAGGAGGTGATGGTCAGAAGATCACCAGCTCGACGCCAGTGGACCTGACCGAGAACGTCCGCAAAACAAACAGGAAGTCTATCCTTGAGCGGATAGACCCATCAGGCCGCGACCAGGTGTAACTCCGCTGCGCTCCGTCTGCAGGGGTGCTGAAGATGGCAAGCAGCTTGGCGTCCTTCACCGTGCCCATCAGGAATCTGGACGTGATGTCTGGTTGACTACCGCGCCCCCCCCCCCCCCCCCCCCCCCCCCGCCAACCTGCTGTCCCCACACCAGATCTTCCATCTGCATCGATAATGCAGTTGAAGTCTCCGCCTAGGATGACCGGCCTGGATGTAGCCGGCAGGGGTGGAAGCCGCTGCAGGACAGCCAACCGCTCACTCCATACTGCTGGGGCGTACACGTTGATCAGCCTTAGGGGAGCGTTCCTGTAGGTGACATCAACCGCTAGGAGGCGCCCCCCCCCCCACCACCTCCTGAACTTGAGAGATGAAGTTGTGCCCCCGCAGCAGAATAGCCACGCCCGAGGAGCGACAGTCGTTACCCCCCGACCAGATCGAAGGCCCACAGGTCCAGGCGCCGGACCATTTCCCGTACCCGCTGAGGTGCGGTATCCTGCACTCCTGCAGAAACAGGAGGTCCGCCTTGATGGTGGTCAGGTAGGCCAACATGGACACACATCTTGCGGTGGACTTGACGCTGTGCATATTAATGCTCACAACTCATACCCCCATTGTGGGCAGTGACCGCAGTACCCTCCCCAAGTCCAAGGTCCAGCCCCTCCATCTGTCCCTGCATGCCCATTGCCCCGGGAAACTGCTGGACACTCTCCGGGCTCAGGAAACCATCCGTGCTGCCTTCCGGGTGGCATCCCCCTCCATTGGGGGTACGGAGGCAGGAGAGTTCGGCTCTGGGTCAGGCTGGGGACACGCTGTTTCTTGCTTCCCGCCCGAAGGTTCCGGGGGTCCTCCATGGCCCCAGCAGCGTGTGGCTGGGTGTCGGACGGAGCCTCCCATCACCTGGAATCCGGGGTGCTGCTTTCCTTCTCCCTTGAGATCTTTAACGTCTGCTTTGGGCGGGCCTCCTCTGAATCTCCCTCATCGGAGGAGCTCTTGAGGCCCCCCTGTAGCTGCCTCTTCCTGCCTGACAGTTGCGGTGCCAGGGCCTGCCACTGCGCCTCCCTCCTCGCTTTCCAGACCGTCGTCCAATCCCCTGGGTCACCTGTTACCACCTCCATTGATTCCAGGGGGGAGTGGAGCCTGCAGGGGCGCTTTGCTGGCCTCTGGTCCGTCCTCCGGGGCTGGGCCCTCCTGCACATTAGGGGGGTCCTTGCAGGCGCCTTGTGCCATCCTCTCCTCCGGGGGGCTTGCCCCGCATTGCCCCTGGCGGTGACCTGGGTGTAGGTGGTCCCCCGCTTCGGGCATGCCCTATAGAGGTGGCCCGCTTCCCCGCAAAGGTTGCAGCTTTTCTCTTGTGGGCAATCCTTTGCAAGGTGTCCCTCCTCCCTGCAGTTCCTGCAGGTGGTGGCTTTGCAGTCGGCGGCCACATGACCTGACCTACCACAGGCATGGCAGACTTTAGGTTGCCCTGCGTAGGTCAGGTAGCCCTTGCTCCCACCGATCGCGAAGCTGGACGGTGGGTGTACAATGTTCCCGTCCTCAGCGTCACCCTGACCTGCCTCTTACTGGTCCAGATCCTGAAGGGGTCCATGATGTCAGTTAGGTCCCCTTCCACCTTCACGTACCTTCCAAGGAAAGTCAGGACATCAGCTACTGGCACATGCGGGTTGTACATGTGTACAGTCGCCATACGCCTCCTCTGCATTGGCATCACAAACAGCGGGACAGCGGTCAATACAGAGAGGGGACCCTCACCTCCTTTCTCCTTGAAAACCTCCAGGAAGTTCTCGCAAAGCTTGGCGCTCCTGAAGGTTACATCGTAAAAACCTCCTCCGGGGAAATCCTGCAGGCAGTAAATGGCCGCAGCAGCAAACCCACAACAGTCCAACAGGACCCTCTTCACGAAGAAGGTGCGGTCCACAGGTGCACCTTCATCCACCTTCTTCACAGAAACACGGATGGTGTTCCGGACCCCCTGACCTGGGGCACGAGCACTCTCCGCAGCCATCGTTGCAGGTTAGCTGCTCCCCTGAACCAGCGTTAGGCCGAAGCCAGCATTAAGATCCACCAGTTGCAAGGGTGCACAGCCAACCCGACGTCCTCCTTTCACCTCCAACACAGCGCTCTCCTCCTCTCGGTCCACAAAAGAGTGGGTCTTTATTTTGTTCCGGATGTAAGCTGGTTCACTGAGCTGGAAGGTTCATTCCCAGATAATCCATCACCTTGTTTTTATTTGAAAAAATATACTTTATTCATAAGACGTACAAAAAAAAACATTTATACACCTACCGAGTCATGCAAGCCGCTCCGGGTTACCCAGGGGGTACGTACACCAACTAAAGGAAAAAAACAAACAAAGAAGAAAAAAATATGAAGCAAAGAAAATACCCCGGCAGTCGTCAACCCGCACAGTCCCAGTTGGCCCCCTGACCAGTTGGGGAAGGCGCCAGCTGGGCCCAGTTACCAGATAGGGCCCTTTTTGCTATTCTGGACGAGGGGTTTCATACCGTGGTCTTTCCCCACCGCACCTTGGCAGCAGCTGCCCCAAGCTTTAGTGCGTCCCTCAGCACGTAGTCGTGGACCTTGGAGTGCGCCGGTCTGCAACATTCGGTCGGGGTCAGTTCCGGGCAGACCAAAGAGCATCTTTCACTGCATTGATGGTCCTCCAGGTGCAGTTGATGTTGGTCTCGGTGTGCGTCCCGGGAAACAGCCCGTAGAGCACGGAGTCCCGCGTCACGGAGCTGCTCGGGACAAACCTCGACAAATACCACTGCATCCCCCTCCAGACCTCCTGCGCATAGGCACACTCCAGAAGGAGGTGATCGACAGTCTCGTCTCCCGCCCCCCCCCCCCCCCCCCCGCAGCCACCTCGAGGGCAGCGTGCGGTGGCGCAGAGATTCTGGACCTGCATAAACGATCTCACTGGCAGAGCCCCTCTCACCGCCAGCCAAGCAATGTCCTTGTGCTTGTTTGAAAGTTCTGGCAATGAGGCATTCTGCCAAACGACTTTGGCAGTCTGCATGGGGAACCACACGACGGGATCCACCCTCTCCCTTTCCCAAAGAGTCTTGAGAATACTACGTGCTGACCACTGCCTGAGGGCCTTGTGGTCAAAGGTGTTCCCTTTCAAAAATTTCTCCACGAAGGACAGGTGGTACGGGACGGTCCAACTACTCGGAGTGTCCCGCAGCAATAAGACCAGGCCCATCCTTCGCAACACCGGGGACAGGTAGAACCTCAGTAAGTAGTGACACTTGGTGTTTGCATACTGAGGATCTACGCACAGCTTGAAGCAACCGCAAACAAAGGTAGCCGTCAGGGTGAGGGTGGCATTCGGTATGTCCTTTCCCCCGTTCCCCAGGTCTTTGTACATGGTGTCTCTGCGGACCCGGTCCATCCTCGACCCCCAAATGAAGTGGAAGATGGCCTGAGTGACCGCAGCGGCGCAGGTCCGGGGAATAGGCCAGGCCTGTGCCACATACAACAGTACCGAAAGCCCCTCGCACCTGACAACCAGGTTCTTACCCACGATGGAGAGGGACCGGAGCGTCCACTTGCCCAGCTTCTGCATCAGTTTGGTGATACGCTCCTCCCAAGTCTTAGTGCACGCCCCAGCTTCACCAAACCAAACACCCAGCACCTTCAGGTAGTCTGTCCTGACAGCGAAGGGGATGAAGGAGCGGTCGTCCCAGTTCCCGAAGGACATGACCTCGCTCTTACCCCTATTGACCTTTGGCACCCGAGGCCAGTTCAAACTGGCTGCAGATGTCCAACAGCCTACTCACTGACCGCCGATTGGTGCAGGAGACGGCGACGTCGTCCACAGGGAGGTCTTGACCTGAAGGCCACCGCTGCCTGGGATAGTCACGCCCTTCAGGCACACATCTTTCCTGATGGATGCGGCGAAGGGCTCCACACAGCACACGAACAAGGCAGGAGAGAGTGGGCAGCCCTGCCTGACTCCAGATCTGACGGGAAAACTGTTTGATTCCCACCCATTGATCGAGACTGAGCTAACGATGTTGGTGTAGAGCAACCGAATCCAATTGCGGATGCCGTCCCCGAACCCCAATTTAGAGAGGACGTCCCTCATGTAAGCATGAGAGACCCTGTCGAAGGCCTTCTCCTGGTCCAGGCTGACGAGGCAGGTGTCCACCCGCCTGTCCTGTACATAGGCGATCGTATCCCTGATGAGCACGAGGCTCTCAGCGATCTTCCTGCCCGGCACAGCACAGGTTTGGTCAGGGTGAATCACCGACTCCAGGACAGACCTGACCCGGTTGGCTATGACCTTGGCCAGGATTTTGTAGTCCACGTTCAATAGTGAAATGGGACGCCAATTCTTAATTTCTTCCCTCTCCCCCTTCCTCTTGTAAATGAGGGTGATGATGCCCTTCCTCATGGACTTGCACATTTCCCCTGCCCGAAGCGCACTATCGTACACCTCCAGCAGGTCCTGGCTGACCAGGTCCCACAGAGCGGAATACAGCTCGACCGGTAAGCCGTTGCTCCCGGGAGCCTTATTCCTCTCCAAGGACTTGAGGGCTCCAGCCGATATCCCTGGATGAGCTGACCAGTCCAGCCACTCCCTCGTGCCGTCGTCTAAGACCTCCGTGATAGAAAACAGGAACGACTCGGAGGCCGTGCTGTCCGTGGGTTTCGTGTCGTACAGTCCGGCATAGAAGGATCTGCTGATCGTCAAAATGTCGGGCCGAGACGACGTCACCGAGCTGTCGTCCTCCTTCAGCCGGCTAAGCACAGAGCTCTCTTTGTGCACCTTCTGAAAGAAGAAACGCGAGCACGTCTCGTCCCGCTCCACGGAGCGGACCCTGGACCGGAAGATTATCCTGGAGGCCTCTGCGGCAAAGATCGAGGCTTGTTGGCCCCTCACCTCGCAGAGGTTCTCCGTGACATCGACCCCCAGCAACTGCAGAAGGAGCAGGTTCTGCACCCTTTTCTGGAGTCGCAACAGCTTTCCCCATCTCTCTCTCGCCTTCCGAACACCCTTGAGGACAAAGAACCTCTTGAAGTTCTCCTTCACCGTCTTCCACCAGTCGTCCGGAGACTCAGAGGGGTTTTACCGTTCTCCAACCAGTGTACTCCCTCTTAAGCTCCTCCACGTTCTTTGGGGTCAACCGAGTCGTGTTGAGCTTCCACGTCCCCTTGCCGGCCGGCTGGTCGTCCTGTAAGTGACAGTCGGCCAGCAGGAGGCAGTGGTCAGAGAAGAACACCGGCTCGGCACGGGTGGACCTGATCGAGAACGCCCGTGACACAAACGGGAAGTCTATCCTTGAGCGAATAGACCTGTCTGGCCGCAACCAGGTGTACCTCCACTGCGTTCCGTCTGCAGGGTTGCTGAAGACGTCAAGCAGCTTGGCGTCCTTCACCGTGCCCATCAGGAATCTGGACGTGACGTCCAGTTGACTCCCCCCACCTGCTGTCCCCATGCCGGATCTTCCATCTGCATCGACGATGCAGTTGAAGTCTCCGCCTAGGATGACCGGCCTGGACGTAGCCAGCAGGGATGGAAGCCGCTGCAGGACGGCCAACCGCTCACTCCGTACCACTTGGGTGTACACATTGATCAGCCTCAGGGGAGCGTTCCTGTACATGACCTCCACCACTAGGAGGCACCCCCCACCACCTCCTGAACTTGTGAGATTGTGAAGTCGCGCCCCTGCAGCAGAATAGCCAGGCCCGAGGAGCGACAGTCGTTACCCCCCGACCAGATCGAAGGCCAACAGGTCCAGGCGCCGGACCATTTCCCGTACCTGCTGAGGTGCCGTATCCCGCACTCCTACTGAAACAGGAGGTCTGCCTTGACGGTGGTCAGGTAGGCCAACGTGGACACACATCTTGCGGTGGACTTGACGCTGCGCACATTAATGCTCGCAACTCGTACCCCCATTGTGGGCAGTGACCGCAGTACCCTCCCCAAGTCCAAGGTCCAGCCCCTCCATCTGTCCCTTCATGCCCATTGCCCGGGCTAACTGCTGGACGCTCTCCGGGCTCAGGAAACCATCCGTGCTGCCTTCCGGGTGGCATCCCCCCATTGGGGGTATGGAGGCAGAAGAGTCCGGCTCTGAGTCAGGATGGGGACGCGCTGTTTCCTCCTTCCCGCCTGGAAGTTCCGGGCTACCCTCCAGGGCCCCAGCGGCACGTGACTGTGTGTCGGAGGGAGCCTCAGGACGCCTCCCACCTGCAAGTGGGGTGCTGCTTTCCTTCTCCCTTGAGGTCTTTAGCTTCTGCTTTGGGCGGGCCCTCTCCGAAAATCCCTCGTTAGAGGAGCTCTTATAGCCCCCCTGTAGCTGCCTCTTCCCGCCTGATGGTTGCGGTGCCTGGGCCCGCCGGTGCGCCTTCCTCCTCACTTTCCAGTCTGTCGTCCACTTCCCTGGGTCACCTGTTGCCTCCTCCATCGACTCCGGGTTGTCGGGGGGGGGGGAGCGGAGCCTGCAGGGGCGCTTTGCTGGCCTCGGGCCCATCCTGCGGGGCTGGGCCCTCCTGCACGAACTGGCCCTCCTGCACATTAGTGGGGTCCTTGCAGGGCCCTGGTGCCTCCCTCTCCTCCGGGGGGGCTGGCCCTGCATTGCCCCTGCCGGTGACCTGGGCATAGGTGGTCCCCTGCCGCGGGCATGCCCTATAGAGGTGGCCCGCTTCCCTGCAAAGGTTGCAGCGTTTCTCTTGTGGGCAATCCTTTGCAAGGTGTCCCTCCTCCCTGCAGTTCCTGCAGATGGTGGCTTTGCAGTCGGCCGCCACGTGACCTGACCTATCACAGGCATGGCAGACTTTAGGTTGCCCTGCGTCGGTCAGGTAGCCCTTGCGCCCGCCAATCGCGAAGCTGGACAGTGGGTGTACGACACTCCCGTCCGCGCCCATCCTCAGCGTCACCTTGACCTGCCTCTTACTGGTGCAGATGCCAAAGGGGTCCATGATGTCAGTTAGGTCCCCTTCCACCTTCACGTACCTTCCGAGGAAGGTCAGGACATCAACTGCTGGCACATGCGGGTTGTACATGTGTACAGTCACCATACGGCTCCTCTGCGCTGGCATCACAAACAGTGGGACAGCGGTCAATACAGAGAGGGGGCCCTCACCTCCTTTCTCCTTGAAAGCCTCCAGGAAGCGCTCACAAAGCTTGGCACTCCTGAAGGTTACATCGTAAAAACCTCCTCCGGGGAAATCCTGCAGGCAGTAAATGTCCACAGCAGCAAACCCACAACAGTCCAACAGGACCCTCTTCACGAAGAAGGTGCGGTCCACAGGTGCACCTTCATCCACCTTCTTCACGGAAACACGGATGGTGTTCCGGGCCCCCGACCCGGGGCACGAGCACTTGCCGCAGCCATCGTTGCAGGTTGGCTGCTCCCCTGAACCAGCGTTAGGCCGAAGCCAGCATTAAGATCCACCAGTTGCAAGGGTGCACAGCCAACCTGACGTTTTCCTTCTACCTCCAACACAGCGCTCTCCTCCTCTCGGTCCACAAGAGAGTGGGTCTTTATTTTGTTCCAGATGTAAGCTGGTTCACTGTGCTGGAAGGTTTGTTCCCAGATGTTTTGTCACCATTCTAGGTAACATCAACAGTGAGCCTCTGGTGAAGCACTGGTGTTACGTCCCGCTTTCTATTTATCTGTTTAGGTTTCCTTGGGTTGGCCATGTCATTTCCTGTTCTTTTTCTCAGAGGATGGTGGATTGATTTCGAGCCACTGTGTTTGTTGATGGAGTTCTGGTTGGAATGCCATGTTTGGCTTGTCCTAGGATGGATGTGCTGTCCCAATCAAAGTGGTGTCCTTCCTCATCTGTATGTAAGGATACGAGTGATAGTGGGTCATGTCGTTTTGTGGCTAGTTGATGTTCACGTATCCTGGTGGCTAGCTTTCTGCCAGTTTGTCCAATGTAGTGTTTGTCACAGTTCTTGCAAGGCATTTTCTAGATGACATTCATTTTTCTTGTTGTCTGTATAGGGTCTTTTAAGTTCATTAGCTGCTGTTTTAGTGTGTTGGTGGGTTTGTGGGCTACCCTGATGCCAAGAGGTCCGAGTAGTCTGGCAGTCATTTCGGAAATGTCTTTGATGTAGGGGAGAGTGGTTATGGTTTCTGGGCTCGTTTTGTCTGTTTGTTTGGGTTTGTTGCTGAGAAATCGGCGGACTGTGTTCACTGTGTACCCGTTGTTTTTGAATATGCTGTTTAGGTGATTTTCTTCTGCTCTGCATAGTTCCTCTGTGCTGCAGTGTGTGGTGGCTCGTTGGAATAATGTTCTAATGCAGCTTCGTTTGTGGGTGTTGGGATGGTTGCTCCTGTAGTTCATTTGGTCCGTATGTGTTGTTTTCCTGTAGACGCTGGTTTGAAGTCCCCCATTGACTGTTCGCTCTACTGTGACATCTAGGAATGGCAGTTTGTTGTTGTTTTTCCTCCTCTTTTGTGAATGTTATGCCAGTAAAGGGTATTATTGATGGTCTTGAAGGTTTCCTCTAATTTGTTTTGTTTAGTGATGACAAAGGTGTCATCCACGTAGCCGACCCAAAGTTTGGGTTGGATGATTGGCAGAGCTGTTTGTTCGAGTCTCTGCATTACTGTCTCTGCTAAGAACCCTGATATCGGAGATCCCATGGGTGTTCCGTTGGTTTGTCTGTAGGTTTTGTTGTTGAAAGTGAAGTGGGTGGTAAGGCATAGGTCCACTAGCTTGATGATGTTGTCAGCAAGGACTGGCCTAATGTGAGAACTACAGCAATGTGGTTGACTCTTAACTATCCTCTGAGGAATTAGGAATGTGTCATAAGTGTTGGCCTAACCGGTGAAACCTAGATCCCATGTACACATAAAAGAACATGAAACTGAAGACTAAAATCAAGCGCTACCTGACCACTGGATGAACACAGCAGGCCAAGCAGCGTCTTAGGAGTACTCCTAAGATGCTGCTTGGCCTGCTGTGTTCATCCAGCTCCACACTTTGTTATCTTGGATTCTCCAGCATCTGCAGTTCCCATTATCTCTGTCTACCTGACCACTGTGTAAGGCTTTGGTGCAGAATCCCGGATTTGATATAAGTATCTCATCAGAGCTCAAGAACACCTCAGTCAAAGACTCCTGGGACCCAGCATTAGAGTTCTGATGCTCTGATGAAGAGTCATTTAGACTCAACATTAGCTTGCTTTCTGTCCATTAGTACTGCCTGACCTGCAGTGATCTCCAGCATTTGTTGTTTTCACTACAGATTCCAGCATCTTCAATAATTTGCTCCTACATTAGAATTCAACGGTGGAGTAAAACAATACTGATCAAGCTCCTGGATCATCCTTGGCTCATTGGAATGGAGATCACCTTCCAGAAAATTCAATTTTACAAAGTAAGCTATGTCTCCCACATAGATGATAACAGAATCCCCATGAAGACCTTCCATTGGAAACAGCCTCAGGGCACATAACAACAGCATGATCAGTTTAAAAATAAGGATATGTGAAAAAGACTGCTTATGGTTTTTAAAAAAAAATTCAGTCAATTGGTCACTCTGAATTGATTGTTCTTAATTTTAAAAGAGGATGGAGGAGGCACTGAAGTTTGGTTCAGCTTGCTTTGAGGACCATCAACACCAAACTTGCAGTCTCCAATGTGAAGAGGAGAAGGCCATAGTGATGTAGCTGTAGAAGATTCCCCAACACTAACAATGGTGATGTGGATATATACAAGGATGCAATATTGTTCTTTTAAGTCATGTGATAATTAATAGATATCATTTAGTCAATTGAACATAACTGCTGAGTAGTCCACTGCTATAAATTTGCGCTCCACGTGGTGTAACACACCTGTCAGGAGCATACAACAAGAAAACGTAAAATTGCTGTCAATAACTTTTTCTAAAAGAAGATCATGAAGACTGCTAGTTAAGGCCTGCTGTAGGATTAATAGGGAAACTAACACGTAATGATTGAAATTACTTTGTTATAATTATGCGGCTAAAGTATACTTGTTGATTAATCAATGATTGCATTATTTTGTCTAAGAATAGCCAATGCAGATCTTGGTACTGTAAAGTGTTATGCTTCTTAGCTTCAACTGACAAATGGACAACAGGATTGAGAATAGAATGAAGATAGTACATGAATGTTTTAGAGTTACAGCAGTAAGACTGCCAAACTTATTCCCATTTCATGATTGCGAGAACGTGCAATCTTTAAAGCCAAAGAAGGTAGATTTGATTTTATTCCCAATTCATTAGCTTTTACCAAAAAATCATAGCCACAGCTGTGTTTCTCTACCGGTTGTCTTTAACTTGTTCAGAAGTGCAACAATTGAAAAATTGCAACATTTGTATTAAAGTTAACTTTTTGGCAAGTTTATAATTGTTTGATCTTTTAGATCTTACTCAAGAAAATGTGTGAAAAATTCCACTTTTTAAAAATTTTGTATTTGCACTTCCTGACCTTCTGCATGTATTATATAAAGTTTTAAAGTTATTAGCGACGCTTTTATACAATATTTTTAACCTATTTTTTTTACCAGTTTAGTGATGTTATTAGGCACCACTGGGCCAGATGGGATGTGAACTGGGCCTTCCAATACAGGGGTAGGGACAATATGACTGTGCATAACTGTTGCCTATGAAAATGTTTCCAAGCATTCAAATAGCAGAAACAAAGCCAATTAGAACAGGTGCTTTTAAAGAAAAGCAAATGGTCAGCGATGACTAAGTGTTTGATTTACTGTGAACTTTAGTAATTCAACAAGGATTGGAATATGAGCTGAAGGATGTCAATCATTGAGTCCTGACTGCGCATGCCTTTTTTTTAAAATGTGTCCTATTATCCTGGTAAAAAGTTATAATAGTGACGTAAATAAAACTTAGAGATGGGCTCATGGATAACAGACAATTTTTAAGGAACCAGTTAGGAGATAGTGGGATGTGCCATCAGTCAATATCTGTCACACTTAAGAGCTGATTGGAGATTGTTAATTGGTTTAAGGAACAAATGATCAATGAGTTGCATCTTATTTTAGGCCGATCAGAATGTAATGATGCAATTGATCATACTGTGAGTTATGGCCTGGAAAGTGTTACCTAGCAGCAACTTTGTGACCAAGACAAACAAGGAGTTTGAACTTCTGCTTCCAAAAAGTAGTGGAAGACCCTCAAAATGTTGAAGTACCAGAGACCAATAGCTTGGCCTTTGCCCAAAGCTGAGCTGGTAAGCATCAACAGCAGTATACCTGTCAAGTTGCTGTCCTGTTTGATAAGTATAACTTAAATAAAATTTTGTGAATTACTGCACTCTAATGTCTCCTGTTACATTACTAGGACCAAAGTAACTTTAGGCTTAGAGTTTAAACTATAAGACAGAGAATAGTTCACCTAGAGTGTAATATTGCAAAGTTGCTCTGATATGGTTCAGTTTACATATTACACTGTCGGATTTCTTGCAACATGGCTGCAATGATTCCAAACTTATGTTGTAATAGACTGTACAGTTATTATAATCCAACAGTTTGGACTTGTTATGACATACTTTTGGGTGGGTAGGACTTGAGCCTGAACTTCCTGGCCTAGAGGCAGGGCAACTATGACTGTGCCACTAGCACCCCAACAGCATTTATACGGCTGCCATCATTACAGTACAAACCATCAGAACTAATTGTGAAACTGCATTCTGTAAATCTGGTAATGAAACCTGCTGAGTTGTTGTAAACATCCAATTATTATATGTCTGTCCTTCACGAAGGGACCTGCTTGTCTCACCTGGTCTAAATACATGTGATTCCAAGACCACACCAAAGGATTTTATTCTTAATGCCCTCAGGGCAACTAGGAATGGGCATTAATTACTGTCTTAACAGTGTCACCCACTTCCTGAGAATAAGTACAAAAATGTGCATGGCTCTGGATACAGAAATATAATGGGCTGAATTTTATGACTTTGGCTGCATCAAATTTGGAGAAGTGATTCTCGCTGTGAGGCCGAGAATATTTTTTTTTCACCATATTTTACCAAATTTTGCTGCAATAATTGGTGCTTCAGTCCTTGTGGCTCTTCAGAAGAGTGGTGAGTGTGGGACCTCTCAGATGTGCACCCATAAGTACACCTGAAATGTGACCGATGACAGCATAAGATCACACCAGCTCCTATTGCTTGTCCCATTATGAGGTCAGTGCTGTAGCCTGGCCAGTAGGACTTGGAAATGACACATAGTTGGTTTCCTCCAGTTGCAGAGGGTTATCAACTCATGGCGGTAGTGGAGTTGGATACATTAGGGATATTCAGTCGATTCTTGGGTAGGCACATGGATAGTAGTAAAATGTAGGGTATGCAGGGTAGTTTGATCTTTAGAGTAGGATAATAGGTCAGCACAACATCTGTGGGCTGAAGGGCCTGTACTGTGCTCTACTGTTCTATGTTCTGTGTTCATACATCACACTGTGAGGGCTTTGTCACAACCCTGCAGAATTCATCAAAAGAAAAGGTTCCATGAATTGATTTTCAAGTGATCTGTTCCAATTTCCTGAAGGTGAATGCCCACTACCCTGGCAGCTACCATGACACCTGAATTCTAGAGCATTCCTTGCACACCTGGTGTATTTTGAGAGTCCAATGTCTTATAAAGCTCATTACTTGGTTTTAAGGCCTACCCACTTGACTCTGGCTCATGAATACAATTGTGCAATCCCTTGATTGATGCAGACCACTGCTACAATGCTGCCTAAGCTTTGAGAGCCAAGGTGGAGCAGACAATAGGGCTTCTGAAAATTGAAATTCTGATGCTTGGACTGGGTTAGGGGACCTTCCAGTTGGTCATCTGCGTTATCCTGGTGTGCTCTGGACATTTGGAGCAGATAACAAAGCAATGTGTGGATGCTGAAGATCTCGGGGCATGGGGTTAGTCTTCCAAAGAGGAGGAAATTCTCCTGCGCATGACAGAGTTCAGCTGCACAACAAGACAGAAAGGACATCATTAAAACCTAGTACCATGAGAGCTAGCAACCATCATGGAGTGTTAAATAATCACTGGTCAAGATGCCAACATTTGATTTGCATTGTGGTGGCAAATTATAGTCTCTGCTCATTTTGTTTACATTTGCTTATTTTGCAGGCTGTAAACTAAAGCTCCTGATTGGAATTGTCCAATTGCTTAACTCTCTGTGATGGTCCCTCACTGAACAATGATAAACTGCAGGTCTACGTTGATCATTAGAGACACAGTCATGGTGACCTTGAAAGGGTGTTAAGATGTGATGTTGCTAATTGCAGGTATACTGTGGTTAAACAGTAACTAGGGTGAGAGAATAGGCTTGTATGTGTGGGGGCTTGTGTAATACTAGATATGTGCTGTAAGAAGTGTGGTTTTATGGCTGTTGTGCCATTATGTCACTAGCGAGGGGTAACAGCAGATTGCAAACCCTTGCCTGGTAGCAAGGGATACCAGTCATTTGGCAGAATTCATGGGAGTAGTGACTTGTTTTGGGAATGGTGGATAGTAACATGGGACTAGAATCTGAAAATGAGGGATATGGTAGGGGTGGGGCTAATCATTATTAAGGCAATTTTGCTACAATATAGTGTGAAATCACATTGGGCCTCATGGTGAAAATTCCACCAGAAAATCAACACAACTTCAACTAAGGCAATAAAAGAATAAAATTCAGCCCAATGTAAACTAAAAGGTAGCATTCTGAATATTAGCAGATGTCACTGCAGACGTTGGACAAATTGAAAGAGTGATTGATTAATCAAAGTGTCTATTATTCAAAGCTTTATCAATACAGACAAGGATATTTTTAAAACAAAAGTTACATAATTTTGAAGAAAAAAATAGTTTGTCCTGAACTTTGATATTGCAACCATTATTGGGAACCTTCCCTTTTAATGTCAGAGTCAAACAGCTCAGAAGAGGCCTTTACCCCATCAAGCCTGTTTTGACCTATCTACACCCATTCCACTTTCCAGCACTCGGCCCATGGCCTTGAATGTCATTACATTACATTTCAAATGCTTATCCATGTACTTTTTTAAAGGTTGTGAAGTTTCCCACCTCTACTATCTTTCCAGATTCCCACCACACTGAGTGAAAATTGGTTTTCTCCAATTCCGCCCCCCACACTCCGACAAACCTCTTGCTTACCTGCCTTCAAATTAATTTTTGACCCTTCAATTTAAGGAAAACTGCTGTTTCCCATCCACCCTGCCTATGCTCCTCAATTTTATACACTTCAATCAGATCTGCGTCAGCCTTTACCCAGCCTCTCTTCATAGTTAAACTGCCCCATTCCCATACAACACACTCATGAATCTCCTTTGCATCCCAACTAATGACCACAGCAGCCCCACCTCTCCCAGAGCAATGAGATCCTTCCTATAGTGAGGTGATCAGAACCGCATCTAGTACTCTAACTGTGGCCACTTGGAAAGATATGAAGGCACAAGAAAGAATGTAAAAGTAGTTTGAGAATCGTTCCAAGGATGAGGCACTTCAGTTAATTGGATTGATTGTAATTCTTGGATAACAAGAAAGAACACACAACATTATGCAGAAAAGTTGAGGGCATGACTGTTGTTGAATTACTCATTCAGATATTAACTTGCACAGATATGAGCCAAATTGTTCCTTTCCATGCTGTTGCGATTCTGTGATACATTTTAGCAGTAAAAAACTATGCAAGGTTGAAGATCTGAGAGAAATACACTGCCTGCTGCCTTATTGCCAAGTCAGCTTTTGGCCAACTGAGGAAAGAAATATTTGAGAACCAGGATCACAAAACTAAGACAAGGTTCATGGTTGACCAGGCAGCTGTAATCACGATGCTTTGGTGACTTGGACAGTGTACCGTTCGTGCCTCTTGACACTGAAAATCTACCAGCAGAAGTACCTTCACAAGATCCTCCAGATATAGTTGCAAATAAGTTCAAAAGCAAACCCCTCCCTGAAGCCAAATAGTGCAGCATAGAGACATCAAGCAATCACTCAAAATCAGCATTGTGGATGAGGGCAGATTCTGAAAGAAGTGTTCTACTTAAAATTCATTCAAAGCAGACAACTCCTAGCTGGACAGTGTAAATGCTTTGGAATTGGCCTCAAAGCATCCCTGAAAGAGTCAAACATCACCACAAATTCATAAAAATCTAGCTTGTGACTGACCAAATTGGCAAAAGATTATTGGGGACAGCAGAAAACACACTGCAGTACTTTTTTGTCAGGAATGTGAGAAGGACAAATTGATGCCTCAGAAGAATGTGACTCTTCTCCCAAACATTTTGAGCCCCACCTGCCATACAAGGAAAGTTCCATTCAGTTAGAAGATAGTAAATGTAACTAATGTATTCAAAAAGGGAAGGGGCAGAAAGAAGGAAACTACAGGCCAGTTATCCAAACATTTATTGTAGGGAAGATATTGGAAATCATAGACATAGAGACAGAGTCCATACAGCACAGAAACAGCCCAGTCCATGCTGACCATATCCCCAACATTAGTCCCACCTGCCTACACTTGGCCCATATCCCTCAACATTTCTTCTTCATGTACTCATCCAAATGGCTTTTTTAAATGTTGTAACTGCATCCGCTTCCACCACTTCTCTTGGAAGTTCATTCCAGACATAAATCAATCTGTGTTTTAAAAATAAATGTTCCTCATGTCTATTTTAAACCTTTCTCCTCTCACCTAAAAGATATGTCCCCTAGTCTTGAAATCTGCTACCCTAGGTAAAAGACATTTGCAATTTACCTTATCTAGACCCATCATGATTTTATAAACCTTTATCAGTTCAGCCCTCCACTTCCTACACTCCAGTGAAATGGGTCCCAGCCTATCCGGCCTCTTATAACTGAAACCCTCCATTCCTGTCAATATCCCAGTAAATCTTTTCTGAACCCATTCCAGTTTAATAATATCCTTCCTGTAAGAGGACACCAGAACTGGACGCAATGCTGTAGAAGAGGCCTTCCCAATGACCTGTACAACCTCAACGTGAAATCCCAACCCTTTACACTCAAAAGGTCTGAGCAATGAAAGTAAGTGTGCTGAGCACCTTCCTAACTACTCTGTCTATATGTGATACAAACTTCAAAGAATTATGTTCCTCAATCTGAGTCTGTCTGTTATACAACACTATTTAAGGCCTTGCTTCTAATTGTTTACATCCTACCCTCATTAGTTTTACCAAAATGCAATACCTCACGTTTATCCAAATTAAACTCCATCTTCCACTCCTCGGCCCATTGACTTGTAATTTTAGATCACCTTCTTCACTGTCCAATATACCACCAATTTTGGAGTTGTCCACAAACTTACTAACCCTGTCTTTTCTGTTCTCCTCTAAATCATTTGTATAAAATCAAGTAACTGTGGACCCAGCTCCGATCCTTGTAGAACACCGTTAGCAACAGGCCTCTAGTCTGGGAAAACAACCCTCCTCCTCCACATTCTGTCTCGTGCTGTTAAGCTAACTTTTTAACAAATTGGCAAGTTCGCCCTGAATCCCATGTGATATAACCTTACTAATTAGTCTACCATGCAGAGCCTTGTCAAAGGCTTTACTAAAGCCCATGTAAATAATGTTTACCTCTCTGCCCTCGTCAATCTTCTTGGTTACTTCCTCCAAAAGAGTCAATCAAGTTTTTGAGAGATACAATTTCCCTCTCTCAAAACCACACTAACTATCCCCAATC
Source organism: Stegostoma tigrinum (assembly GCF_030684315.1). Classification (NCBI taxonomy): domain Eukaryota; kingdom Metazoa; phylum Chordata; class Chondrichthyes; order Orectolobiformes; family Stegostomatidae; genus Stegostoma; species Stegostoma tigrinum. The sequence goes on along the minus strand of NC_081357.1, from coordinate 47,532,843 downwards.
ATTCCTTGCCTCTCCAAATGCCTATAATCATACCTTTCAAAATCCTCCAACAACTTACCCACCACTGAAGCCAGACTCACTGGTCTATAGTTCCAAGGCTTCTCCTTACATTTGTTCTTAAACAATGGCATGTCATTAGCCAGTCTCCAGTTATCCAGCAACTCATACATAGTTATAGGTGATACAAATAATTCTGTGAAGGTCCTACAATTTCTTCCCTATCTTCTCACCAAGTTCTGTGATACACTAGATCAGGCACTGGAGATTGATCCACCTTTTATGTTTTCTAAGACCTCCAGCACTTCCTCATCTGTAATGAGAACTGTTTTCAAAACATCAATATTTATTTCCCTGGATTCTCAAGTCTCCATTTCTTTCTCCACAGTAAAAACTGATGCAAAATATTTATTTAATATCTCTCCCATCTCCCTGAAGTTCAATACAAACATGACCACTTTGATCTTTAAGGGGCACTACTCTCTCTCTAGTTGCTCTCTTGCCCTTAATGTACTTTTAGAATCTCTTTGGATTATCCTTAACCTTATCTCCCAAGGCTATCTCATATCCCCTCTTTGCCTTCCTGCTCTCCCTCTTAAGAATGCCTCCCCTGCTGCTCTATACTGCTCAGGAGATCCATTTGAACCCAAATGTCTCTGTCGAACATATGATTCATTTTTATTCTTGACCAGAACCTCAATATCTTTATCTTTATTTATCCATTGTTCTCTAATCCTACCAGCCTTGCCTTTCACTCTTAATAGGAGCATAATGTCTCTGAACTCTCTGTTGTCACACAGTTGAAAGCCTTCCACTTATCAGACATCCCTTTACCTGGTAGCAGTCTACTCAAAGCAATTTTTGAAATTTCTTGTTTCATACTCTTAAAATTTGTCTGAGCCCAATTTATACCTTATGATCACAAGACCCAAAGTATTCCCCTACGATAACTTCACCTGCCTTATTACCCAAGAGAAAGTTACATTTTACTCCTCCTCTAGTCAGAATATTTAAATATTGATAAATAAAATTTTCTTGAATACTCATTAATAAAGGTATAATAACAGGCACTTAGAAAATCTCAAGGCAATCAGACAAAATCTGCATGGTTTTGGGAAAGGAAAATTGTGTTTAACCAATTGATTGGAGTTCTTTGAAAAAGTAAGATGTGCTGCGGGCAAAGGGGAACCAGTTCTTAGATTTCCAGGAGGCATTTGATAAGGCACCGTGTGAAAGATAATGTGGAAAACTGGCATGGAGAAAAGATTGGCTAAATGACAGAAAACAGTCAATAGGCATGAATGGGCCTTATTCTAGTTGGTTGAATGTAATAAGCAATATGCCATAGGAATCACTGGATGTTCAAACACTTGTGGCTTATGTAAATGACTTGGATGAAGGAACCAGAAGTATGATTTATAAATTTGCTGATGACACCACATTGGGAAGAGTGTAGAGTGTGAAGAGCATGCCTGTCCCAGCCATTATGCTGTTGTTTTATCTGCACCTTAACCCAAATGTTGCTAAATGCTCCAACATTTTCCTTGACCCTTTGTCTAAACAACTCAGCTTCTGAAAACCACCAGCCTCACCACATCATAGATAATGGGAACTGCAGATGCTGGAGATTCCAAGATAATAAAACGTGAGGCTGGATGAACACAGCAGGCCAAGCAGCATCTCAGGAGCACAAAAGCTGACGTTTCGGGCCTAGAACCTTCATCAGAGAGGGGGATGGGGAGAGGGAACTGGAATAAATAGGGAGAGAGGGGGAGGCGGACCGAAGATGGAGAGTAAAGAAGATAGGTGGAGAGAGTGTAGGTGGGGAGGTAGGGAGGGGATAGGTCAGTCCAGGGAAGACGGACAGGTCAAGGAGGTGGGATGAGGTTAGTAGGTAGGTGGGGGTGCGGCTTGGGGTGGGAGGAAGGGATGGGTGAGAGGAAGAACAGGTTACGGAGGCAGAGACAGGTTGGACTGGTTTTGGGATGCAGTGGGTGGGGGGGAAGAGCTGGGCTGGTTGTGTGGTGCAGTGGGGGGAGGGGATGAACTGGGCTGGTTTAGGGATGCAGTAGGGGAAGGGGAGATTTTGAAACTGGTGAAGTCCGCATTGATACCATATGGCTGCAGGGTTCCCAGGCGGAATATGAGTTGCTGTTCCTGCAACCTTCGGGTGGCATCATTGTGGCAGTGCAGGAGGCCCATGTCACCACATCATGCCCAGTTGTTGGACCAACTCAGCCACCACTGCAGGTCTTCAATACGGTTTACTTTGGAACGTGCTTCTTTGCATGCTTCTGTTGGGTAACTTTGCACAAGGGATTGGCATATATCTCATGCATCTACACACTATACGTTTGTGTTGACACAAACATTATGCATAATATTGGCTTTTAGTTCGCTTCCATCATGCTTGTTTACTTCGTGTTTACTTGGAAACTGCCAGCCAATACATGTTGCCCATCTGTCTGGTTTATCTTGGGAACAAATTACTGCAGATGCTGGTGTCTGTGCTGAAAACAAAGTGCTGGCGACCACAGTGGCCACGTAGCATCTATTGAGAGAAAGCAAACTAACATTTCCAGTCTAGATGATTCTTTAGAACTGAAGTGAAGTGTGGAGGAGGCAGCATTTATGCAATAGTGGAATGGGGGAGGGATTGGAGTGCCTGGAGAGAAAGGTTGTTGAAAGTTCCGATTTAGAGATCAGAGTGAGAATGGGGGAACAAAGGTCGCATCTAACTGCCAGATTGGAAAGAACAGATAGCCCTACTGGAGTAGGGCAGGGGGAGATAAAACATGATGATGGAGAATGTAACAAGCAAAGCTAAAAGAAAGGGAAGGAATGCATTCATAATTTGAAGGTGTTGAACTCAATATTGAACCCAGAAGGTTGTAAAGTGCCTAGTTTGAAAATGAAATCCTCTTGTTTTTGCTGTGATTCACTGGAAGTATTGCAGCATGCCGAGGACAGACAAATGGGCATGTGAGCAAGACTGTGTGTTAAAATGACCGGCCATGCGAAGGTCAGGGCCATGCTTGAGCATGGACCAGAGATGCTTTGCAAAGCAATTGCCCAATCTGTGTTTGCAAACTCTAGTGTAGAGTAGGCCATATTGGGTGCTGCAAATCCGATTCTCAAGATTGGAGAGGTACAGGTGAAATGCTGCTCAACTGGAAAGACTGTTTAGGCTCCTGGATGGTGACCGGGGAGGAAGTGAAGGGGCAGGTGTTGTATCTTCTGTGGTTACATGGGAAGGTGCCGTGGGAAGGAGCGGTATTGGTGGATGGGGAATGGACTAAGGTGTCCCAGTAGGAACGATCTCTGCGAAACGCAGTTTGGGGAGCGAGGGTAAGATGTATTTGGTGTTCTGCTGGAGTTCTCTGAAATGGCAGAGGGTGATCCTTTGAATGTGGAGGCTAGTGGGATGAAAAGTGAGAACAAAGGGGACTTGATCCCGTTGTTGAGTGATGGGAAGGGGCAAGGGCAGAAGCATGGGTGATAGGTCAGATGTGGCATATCTTTTCAGATGATGCCACCTTCCAAAACAGTGCTGCTGACATGGCTTGCTGCCCATTTGTGGTTGATAAGGCCCTCAATTGCATCTAGAATCAGTTAGTTGCTCTCTCTGCATGCATGCTGCCTGACCTGCTGTGAACCCCAGCATTTTTGTTTTAGGATTTAGCTTGCTTTTTAGTACAAAGGAAGTGGCAGGCACTTTGTGAATTTGGGGAGTAATCAAACAGTGTGTAGACAAGTCACCATACTACATCAACATCAGAGTTGCAGCAACTATTAGCAGCTCATGCAGCAAACACATTGCATGTACATCAGGTAAATGGGGATATATGATTGACAAGTTGAAATATCCTTTTGAGGTGAAAATGGAAATCAGTCAGCCATAGGGGACCATCACAGCCAATCAACATCTTTTTGTATTCATTTATGGGATTTGGCTGTCGCTGTCTTGACCAGAATTGATTACTTTTGCCCAAAAAACAGTGCTCCAACCTTTTTACCCAGGTATTTTTCCCTTGTGTGACAGAAAGAAGGCAGGCAACTGACTCAGAATTTTAATTAAACAAACCGTTTATTTAATCCTTTAAGTATCAATACCTAACGTGAAACATACATTAATTGCAACATTTAATTCAATTCCATTTTAATTCACTTCATTTAACTTCACTTTCCATGGTTTTCCTTAATTTACATTTAACCCTCAATCTAAATTTAACTCTATCAATTTAGCCTGAAACAAATACTACCCAATTTGAGTGAAATGGCTAACTTTTGTTCTTCATATAGATCTCACCTCATGGTTCTTTGTCTCCTCCAAAGGTGATTTCAGGCCATTTCCTTCTCAAACGTGGTCTCAAAGGCTTCTCTTGAGAGAATTCCTTTTGTTCTGTTAACTTATCTGAAAATGTACTCCATTGCCAATGAATTGATCAAAGAGATAACCCAGAAACACTGAAGGCACAGTATTATATTTCCAAGTCAGGATGGTGAATGGCTAAAGAGGAACTTGCAGATGGTGGTGTTCCCATATACCTACCATTCTTGTCCTTCTAGGTGATAGTGGTCATGGATTTTGAAGGTATGGTCTAGGGATCTTTGGAAAATTTCTGCAGTGCATCTTGCAGATGGTAGACATTATTACAACAGTGCGTCAGTGGTAAAGGGAGTGAATGTTGATGGATGTGGTGTCTGTCAAATGAAGTACTTTGCCCTGGGATTGTCAGGCTTCTTGAGTGTTGTTGGAACTGCATTAATCCAGACAAATGGAGAGTATTTCATCATGCCCCTGACTTGTTCACACAAGTTGTAATTCTGCAAGTTTTAGTTTGAGACATGCTAGACCATATACGTGAGTTACTGAGTGCAGGAAAGAAAAAAATGGTGTCAAGATCTATGTATCAGTTTGGTATTCCTAAGGACAGTAATGAACTGATCGAGATAACAAGGTGTGGAGCTGGATGATTTCTGAAGAAGGGTCCAGACCTGAAACATCAGCTTTCCCGCTCCACTGATGCTGCCTGGCCTGCTGTATTCATCCTGCTCCACACCTTGTTATTGTAGTCTTCAGCATCAGTTCCTACTATCTCTGAATGAACTAATCAAATTGCATGATACATGTAAATCTTATAAGCTTCAGCACTGAGAAATAATGAGGGAATATTATTACTAAAATAACAATTATTAAAGTTAATACACATGAATGACATAACCAAATAGCCTAGAAGGAATTGTCTGGCCTATCACACCTGTACCTGCTCATATTTTTAAAGCTATGTAATTAGTCCTCTTTTGTGATTCATTTCACATAACCCTGTAATGTTGCTCCTTTATCTAATTTAACTAATTGCCTTTTCAAAATTATTATTGAATTTGTTTCCATCATCCTTTCAGGTAAAGCCCAGAATAGCTATAAATTTCTCTCCTCATGTTATCTCTGTTCTTTTTTTATCAATTAGCTTAAATTTGTGTCCATTATCTATCAAGCCCTCTGTCATAGGGTAAGTAATCACAAACTGTTCCCAATGAAAATCACTCATGATTGCAAACACCTCTGTTAACATCCCTTTTAGCCCTTTTTTAATGAGATCAAACCCAGTCTCTCATGTCTTTGAACTGAAGTCCTTCATCCCAGTTATCATCCTGACAGATGGTAATACAGGAGAAGCTCAAACCCAGAGTGAAACCTGACTTGACAGACCATAAGTGTTTTTTTTATGTTTGCAATTTGTTTAGACACTGAACAAATTCACAATAGGCTGCCAGTGTCTTTTTTAATCGAAGAATGTCACACTCATTACACACACAAAAGCACTAACTATAGTACACTATACAAGTATTAAATGAAACAGTCTTGTTAAAATATCAGCAAAGGTAAAGTATAGCGGTAATGTCACTTGAATGATTGTCTGGAACTCCAGGCTATGGTAGATGGTGAAATTTGAATCCAATAGAAATATAGATTAAAAAAGCTATGTAACTGCGCTCATTGTGGTAGAAACCAGCCTGTTTCAGTAATGTCCTCCTATGAAGAAAATCTGCCATTCTAACCTGCTCTGGTTCACATGTGATTCCAAACTCTCAGCATCGTGACTCTTAACTGTCTTCTTGGCAATGAGGGGTGGCGAACAAAAAAACTGCCCTATCCAGTGACACCTACGTCCCATGATCAAATAAAAGATTCCCTCTAAGCCCCTCATCAGTTTATATGCTGCCATTAAACCTCAACTCATTCTCCCCTCTTCTGTAAGAAACAAAGGTTGACGATCCTTCTAAACTAAAATTCTCAAGTCCGAGCAATGCCCTCATAAAATTCTTCTGTATCCTCTCTCGTGTGACCACATCCCTCCTGTAATGTGATGATTAAACAGTGGAACGGGGTACTGTAGTGTCAGTCCAAGTACCCGTCTATTCAGTTCTCACATAACCACCCCTGGTCTCTTACCATCCATGCCTTGGCTAATGCAGATTTGTGAAATAGTAGCAGAATTTGGCCCTTCGAGCGTGCTGTGCCATTCTATACGATCATGGCTGATCTGTTTGTACTTTGAACTACACATCCCCACCTACTCGCGTTAACTTTTGAATTATTTCCTTGGAAGAATTATCTGTCTCTGCCTTAAAAAATATTCAATGACCCCACTGCTTTCTGAGGCAGAGTTCCAAAATTGCACAATCATCTGAGACAAAAACAGTTCCCTACATTTCTGCCCTGAAAGGACAACATCTAATTTTAACATAGTGCTCCTTTTACTGGATTGACAAAATGAAACATTTTCCATGTTATGACATTCTGAATCTTATACATTTCCATAAGTCACACCCCTCCACTCTTCCAAATTGACAAGTGGAAACAAGATTCAACCTAACCTTGTAAGACTATCCAGTCACTCCAAGTATCGAACTAATAAACCTACACCGAACTGCCTTCAATGCCTTTTTATCCTTCCTTCAGTAAGTAGAGCAATGTTGTACTGCATAGTATGAGAGTTGTGGTCTCTCTAATGCTTGTTATAATTGAAGCATAACAGCGTTACACTCATGCTTATTCGTCTCTTTAAAAAATATAGCATTCCATTAGCCGCCTTGATTTATGTGCTGTGCCTGCACACAACTATTTATGACTCATGCCCTCGAGCACCTCAATACCTCTGCACCTTGAAATTCTGCAATTGTTCTCCATTTAATTAACGGTAAGATAAAATAGTCATAGTCCAGAGGGCTGTTCGTTCTTTAGAGAGAGAGAGAGACAGCCAGTGGATAGCTTAATCTTGGGGTCACTGCACATCAGGTGAGAGTAGAGTACTTCATGGTAATCTCAGCCAGTGTGGGAATTGAACCTATGTTGTTGTAATCTGTCTGCCTGTCAAACTAGCCATCCAGCCAATTGAGTTTACTGACACCCTCCATTTAAGTAATATCCTGTTTTTCACTTCTCCTGCCAAAACAAAGAACTTCACATTCTCTCACATTATACTCTGTCTACTAGACATTCACCCACTCACTCAGTATATCAATATCCACCTACAACTTCCATATGTCTTCTTCACAGCATACTTTCTTTCCCATTTTTGTGTTGGATGTGAATTTAGCTACCATACTTTTAGTCCCCTTATTAAATCATTGCTCTAAATTGTAAAATGTTAAGGTCGTGGCCAACATCCCTGTGCGATTCCACTTATCCTGCCAATCAGATAAAGACATAGTTATCCTTTCAATTTTAATATCGGTCTTGTGAATTTACTTTGCATCTTTGCCAAGGTCTCTATGGGTGGAATCTTGCCAATCTTATCTGAAGGGTCCCAACCTGAAACAACTTTCCTGCTCCTCTTATGCTGCCTGGCCTGCTGTGTTCCTCCAGCTCCACAATGTGTGGCCTCAAACATCTTGCCAGGCAGCTTGAATTACCTACCTTGCCCTTTCACATTCACAGCCATTTTCTTCCCTGTTGCACATGTCCAATTTTCAGTATGGCAAAAGGAAAGACAATAGATGCCCTCTCTGGCCTGGGGCTGAGCAGATTCACAGTCTCCAGCAGTCCTGGAGTGGCCTGTCAATTTCTTCTACAGCCAGATGTGGAGCTTTGAGTAAAGTATTCACCAGACTATCTGGGTGCATGAATTACAGAAGATTGAGTCACAGGTACAGCAAGTAATCGGGAAAGCTTATAGAATGTGATGTTTTATTGACAGGACAATTGAATTGCAGTAGGGAGGTCATGCTTTAGTTGCACAGAGCATTGATTAGGTGGCATCTGGAGTACTGTGTAGTTCAGGCTTTTGTACTGATAAAAGCATGTTAATGTGCTGGAAGTAATTCAAAGAAGGCTCACAAGGCTAATACCTGGAATGAGAAAATTGCCTTATGAGGTAAAGCTAAATATGGCTAGGTCTGTATCTTCTGGGATTTAGATTCAGAGGTGACTTATTGAAATATATAAGATTCTCTTGTGGAAGAATTTAGAATGAGGGGTCTGAGTTTAAAAATAAGGGGTTCAAAATCGAGATGAGGATTTCTGCTCTTCCAGAGTTGGGAGTTTTTGGAATTCCTTTCCTCAAAAGGCAGTGTAACCAGAATCTTTAAATACTTAAAGGTGGTGATAGTTAGTGCCTTGATTACTAAGGAAATGAGAGATGATCAGGGATATTCACGAATATAGAGTTAAGGTGAAAATCAGATCAACTTCCTCATGATCCTATATTGAATGGCTGAGCAGGCCTGAAAGGCCGAGTGGTCTACTCCCATTCCTTGTTCATATGTTTCTATGTTCACAATGTGTTCCCATTAATCTGTGAGTGTCATGATCCCACCCAGATGCTGGTGGAAGGTGTGGAAGGGCGCCTTGCCAATGCTGTCTCAGAGACCTTGTTATTGTTATCCACAGATGTTGAGACTATGGTTTCTCAGAGGTGCAGGCTGGTTCACCATTGTGGTGATAGACAAGAAGAGAGAGATGGGGCTGTAGTCATTTGTTACAAGTAGTGTGCAATGATTAACAGTAAGAACTGTTGCTGAATGAAGAATGGTATTTGCTGGCTTGACAAGACATAAATATCTCCGCATTCCCACAGAACTGATCCTCGTTTTCCTTGTGAAGGCCATGATTCTCCTGGTGAGTAGTTCAACGTTGGCACCTCCATTCACTTCTGTTGCAGTGAGAGAAAGGAAGGGATTGACTGAGATGAAAGTTATTCATGTGGCTGTTAGTGTTGAGGAAAATGGGTGAAAGACAGCAAAATGTACAGAGGGATTCAGGAGTCAATGCAGGGGCCATGCAGAGTTAGGGGTGTAGGAGATTGTGGGCTACGAGAGGGAGTGAGGGAAGATATCACATGCAATAATAGGAATGGCAGTGCCTTGGTAAGAGGTGGGTGCAGTGGGAGAGATAGTGAGTTGAGAGAAGAATGTGACACTTAGGCACAGTGAATCAGAATGTCTTGACCACCTGACAGCACTGTTGGGCATTTCTCCAGATCACAGAAATGCCATTGATATGGGTGCTGATCTTGGACCGAACTGCCATAGCCTGGTAGCTGTGCATCCTCAGCTGGTGCTCTGGGAGAGTGGCAGCTGTTCTCTGCATCAGTCTTTCAATCAGGACCTCGAGGTCCCTGTTAGAGAACCATGGTGCCATCTTCCTCTTCTCCAACATGTTCTCAATCTGTCTTTAACTGAGCAGGGCAACTTTGGAATGTCTGAGATCATCTGGGTATACGATGGAACGTAAATGGAAGCAGTATTTTTTAAAAGGTGGCATTATGCAAGGCCTGTTGATCCATTGATGGGTATTTACTGAGTGTCAAGTTTTTCTAAGAATGGCACGTGGTAAGGTGGGGCTAGAATCAGACATGATAAATCCTATAGGAAAAGGGTAGATAGTTCATGAGGCAGTTTAAGATACATTGAGAAATCTGACTTGGCCTTGTGGCTGAATTGCCTCTAAAAATCTGAATGCAGCCAAAAATAAAAATTCAGTCCTAAGTTCTTTTCATCACATGGAAACCAGAAATATGATAAGTATTCTGAATGTAGCTGCATTGAGATTTGATACAAAGTTAATATAAATTCTTGATTTTTGTCATTCTAACCATTATGAAATGAACCCCATTACTTGATTTCTGACTTTCTCCATTTCTGAAGAAGAGTCCCGACCCGAAACGTCAAACTTTCCTGCTCTTCTGATGCTGCTTGGCCTGTTGTGTTCATCCAGCTTCATACCGTGTTATCTCATTACTTGGTTTTCTTTGTTTAAGAGCTTATTAGCCTGTGCTTTTCATTGACTGTGAATGGATCCTACTTAATCTTTGAGGATACCCTTTAAATTTGCATTCACATACTATTTTCTGGCCTTTTTGACTTCTGACCAAATGGTATTACCTTACAGTTATGCAAGTTGAAAATTATTTGTCAATCACATTCTCATATAGTGTTTTTATTAATGTAGTCTTGTATTTCACTGATTCTTCCAAGTCAATTGGGTCTTGAAGCACTGAGGTTAAGGTTTTGCAGGTTAATCATGTGCATGCAGTAGTATTTAAGCGTATATTTAAAATGTATGCCTAATATGTAGGGTACAGACATGTTCCAATTTTGAGATTGATTATTCAAATTCATCAAATTCTTGGAATCCTCACTATAACTCTCCTTTCAAATTATACATTCATTTATTTACATTACATGATTGACAGAAGTTAAAGTGCAACTCCACGTAAGGAGACCGTAATCGGATCTTGTAACTTTATCAATACTGACAACACAATCCTGTTCCTTGAAAATGAGCTTTTTACATTGTGTGAATGAAATCTAGCTTTGGTTCTCTATCTACCATGGCTAATCTACCTAGCATGCGTGTCTCTAGACTCTATGGGGCAATTTTTAGCACGGTCAAGCCACCTAACCTGCACATCGTCAGACTATGGGAGGAAACTGGTGCACCCAGAAGAAACTCCATGCAGTCACATGGAAAACATGAACACTCCACACAGTCACTCAAGGCTAGAATCAACCCTGGGTGCCTAGCACTGTGAGGCGGCAGTGTTAACCACTGTTCATTGTGCCACCAGTTCTCGTAAAGTCCTGATTAATATTTATCCTTCAAAAATACCACTAAAAGTGGATTCCCTGGTTGTCAGTGATGTTTTTGTGTGAGTTAACACTATGCAAATTGGTTGTTGTTTCTCTCTTATTCTTCAAATGTATTTCATTCACTAAAAATGCTTTGGGCATTCTGAGGTTGTGAAGTTCTTTTTAATCCTATTTGTTAAGAAAATATATTGCAAACTTACATGAAGAAAATAATTGATAATTAAACTGACAGTATCCTTAGCACCTCAGGAAGGTCTATGTTCACTCTCCTGACCACAAAGGGACAGAAAGTAAATTGGATTTTCCAGAAATAAGTAATATTCTGCCTTTAAAGTTAGAGAAGTCATTCCTGCCATAGGGTACGAACTGTCTACAGACAGAAAGCAACAAAAGGGATCATGAAAGCACATGTGAGAAGACAAGTGTCTTTTTTAAATGAATAGACAAAATCGTCTGTGTAATTCTGCGTAAAGCTAAGATATATTTAACCTATAGTTATCTTCATTCAAGGGGGCATAGTTTGTATTATTGAGTGCTTCACATGAAAGAATTATACAAATCTCAGTGTACAGTCTGCCATCATTTACTTGGAGTAGAGGATCTGGTAAACAGTGGTATTTTGCACTGGCCAGCAGTTGTTTTTGAATTCCCTGGAATACACATTAGCAGTAGGCAATTACTCCTATTTCCTTTGGATTTCAGGTCCTCTTCAGTGCCTTTAGAGATAGTAACGGTCTCTGCCAAAAAAAATAGAATTGATGTGGAGAAGATTATGAAGTAATATTGGCTCAAACTATCAGCATCATCTGTTTCTAGATTTCACTTTGTACATTGTACAAGCAGGTTACAGTGTTATGATCATATCAGTTGTATTCATGCACATTTAGAGAGAAGAAACTTGCTGGTACAATAGACATAAATAATAGCAACTGCTTTTAATTAAATATATTGACTTGTTGCTTAAATTACTGTTTATTTAATGATCACATAATTTGCAATTGAGCCATGACTGATGCTACACAGAATTTTGGACAATCACTAATGGATCAACTACCTCTACAGCTACCTTCTCCAACACTCTAGGATGTATAACATCAGTTCCTGGTGAATTATCAACTTTCAGCTCCATTAGCTACTCTTGTACAATTTTCTTACTGGTGGTAATTTCTTTTAACTTCTCATTCTCCCTACCACTTGGATCTCTAGATCCACAAGACTTCTAGTATCTTCCTCAATGAAAACAAACACAAAGTAATCATTTAGCTTGCTGTTGCTGTATTCCTCATTATAAATTCTCCTGGCTCTTCCTTTAATGGACTTGCACTCATTTTAGCCAGTGTTTCCTTTTTAAGATAATCAATAGGAGCTTTATCAGTCGTCTTTTTAATGGTTTTTGCTCAATTTAAATTTATATTTTACTGCTCCTTTCTTGGAGTTTCTTGGTCCTCCTCTATTGTATTCGATCAACCTCCCAATCCACATAATCACTGCTATTTCTGGTAACTTTATAGACTTCTTCTTTTAACCACTTACACAATTGAGATTCACTTGTTGGTCATGATTGAGTGTACCTTTTGCACAGTGAAGCTCATAAAATATATTCCTTAACAAAAGCTGAATATTAAATTGTTTTGTAAAAAATATACATATTTATATTGTGACTCAACATTTTGATCACTTAATCCAGAATAGGTACGTTAAAAGAAAACAATGCAAGGAATCTGTTGAAATTACAAAGGAATTTTGTTTCTTGTATGTTGCCTGTTCTGCATTCTCCAGTTGCCTTTGATGATACAGGTTACCAGACTTATCCACGGTATCTATGCAAATGCATCACTGAATAACTAAAATTAATTATTTTAAATTGCTATTGAGCTTAAAGCATATAAAATTGTGTTGTTATGTGATATTTTCTAGAATCTGATTTTTAAACTGAGTCCTGTTCCATTTCATGTAGGCCACATTCTGACCTGACTTGAATGATTCATCCTGCATCTTTTCAGTAGAGTATTGAGTACATTAATAATCTCATTAAGAGTTAGACAAGGAAATAAAAACCATTGGTAGAAGACGTCCTTGGAGAGTAAGGAACAGTGAAATTGATAATGAATTTATGGAGAATGGGGTTACAAGTTAGCTGCACTCCACACACAGGAGAAATCATCACTCACTATTATCCAAGTTGAAAAAGAACTCAAGTGCAAATCAAAACCATAATTAGAATGCCTTACTTAGTTACCCATGTCATTTTAAACTTGCAATTTATATAATGTAATTTAATGAATTTTGATATGAATTTCTATTTTACATGACAGACTAACAGCTGCGAAAGAAAAGCATTATTACAGATGTACCATGATATCTAAATGAATAGTAGTTATTGAACAATGTTATAAAGTGTAACTTAGGGGGGCTGGACAGTGTGCGTTACCGATGCCCCCTCAAGTATAAATCATTTTCCTTCTTGCAGGTTGCCTTGCATCAATATTGGAGAATTGGAAGACAATACACAGCAGTTATTAGAGGTTAAAGATGGAGATCAAAAGAGTTTCCGAAACAATGCTTGCATACATTTTACAAATCACTGAGAATTTTAAAATTCATTTTTACAGATGGTGATTCTAATCAACACTGATTAACAACGCGTATTTTTGTGATAAACCTATTTTGTTAAGTTAATCAAATTTTACAGAGTTACAGCTCTTCAACATAAGATTTTGTTTCAAAAGAAAAGCAAAACGTAAAGAGAACACATTTTTAAAATTACTGCCCAATCGTACTAGTTCATCGCAGATTGCGTTTCGGCGACGTGCAAAATAGCTTGAGCTGAAACGTAAGTAAATCGAATGGAATTTTGAGCCAAATCCCCAATGTGCAATTTTGGATTATTTTTGAGCCAAATTTAGCACCTGTATTTAATATTAGTGAATCGAAAAAAGCAGAAGAAAATGCTATTTTTCGCCGCAATTCTGGAAAATACATCTACAAAAGTCAATCCATGCTGACCCCATTGATGCTAGGTCCATCTACTTACAAATTCAGCACATAGAGGTGTACAGACAGATGGAACATGCGTTGCAATCTTCTGCCTTAAAATACAGAGTATTTTTTTCCTCCAGGATTTTTAAGTCCATAACTTTGCTTACCATCGGCTCAATCTGCAATATTTTGGAGCTTTTTCCAAGATCTTTATGGATGTACATAACATAGAGAAAAGGCGCTAGTTAACCGCGTGACTGCTGTGGAACTCAGGTCTCCCTTCCAAAATGTTATTGATGTTCGGTTGAATGATCTTCGTGAAAGCCAAATGAATAAAGCATATGTGGAGTCCGTTATGGTCCGTCTGTAGCTGGAGGTGGGTAGCTTCCATTGTTACGCATAACTGTTTTTCCAACCCCTTGTTTTGGCTGTTCCGAATGGCGACCGCCTACAGGGCAGCCTGGGAAGGAAAGATGAGTTTCCACATTCATAAACAGAGCTGACATGCGGCTGTTCAACAGGAGAAATGCCTTTTCCAACCCACAATTCTAGTAAGTAGTTACCATACCCTTAATTGCGAACCAAATGGTAACTGTAGATATGGAGGGGGTGGGCTTGGTGACGTTAAGTCGTGTTAACATGAGCCTGAGGAGGTTTGAATCTTTTAATTGAATACACAAAAACCAAATGTCATTCAAGAACAGGAAACTGTGTATAATAAGTACAACATAGCAGAGTTGTCTCATACCCTCACCTTACCAGCCGCACCATTCCACCCCGCCCTGGCCAATATTTATTCTCAGTCACTCAACAATTGTCCTCTGTCGAACCCGAGGCCTGACTATCTTAAATCCGAATTCCCAGTGAGGTTACGTTCCCAGCTTTCTGAACTTTCACAATGCACTGACCTCTGAGGTTTTGGGTCCTCCCAAACGAAGGTAGCTCCATGTGCTGAAATGAAAACTCAGATTTAAAAAAAAATATCCGTTCATACATTTCCTGACGCTTGGTAATATTTGGTCATATTTTTGCGATAATATTGTCAATTGTCATAAAAGCCCTTCAGGTTTACTAATGTCCTTTTCGGGAAGAAAACCTTTTGTTCTGTGGCTGTCCTTAAGTTTAACTTTAAATGTGCATTGATGTAATTAATCATGTGATCTAAATCTTAAACAAGCTTCTGATTTTGCACCACTCTTCAGGAATAAAAGTACATCTGTCCATGTGTCTATCAGACGTATTGTAATTGTATCAGCATACTAACTTTTAGAGATATTGTCATTTAAAAGAGGGAAAAGAGTTTGAACGTCCATAGTTGGATCTGCCTCTTTTTAGTGGCAGTGGCTTTTATTCTTCTTCTAAAAGACCCACCAGAGTGCTTCTGTGAATTATGATTGTCATCTCTCTAAGACAAGCATGCAACAAGTCATCAAGTAGATTGTGCAGAGTTGAAATGAATATATATTTCATATAATGTTTTATTCATTTGTTGCTCATCCCTAATTACCTTTTAAGTGGCTTGGTTCCGAGACCGGAAAAGATTCAACCACAATGGTCCAGTTCTGGAGTCAGATGTAGGTTAGTAGAGGTAAGAACAAAACGTTTTCTTCCCTAAAGGACATTAGTAAACCTGAAGGGTTTTCATGACCATTGACAATGGTCCCTACAAAACTAGCTTCTAATTCTAGATTTTTAAAAATGAATTCTAATATCACTATCTGCTATACTGGGATTCAAACGCCTGTTTTAGAACATTGATCCTGGTCATTTGATTATTAGCCCAGTGACATTACCACTGTGCCACTGCCTCCCCTAATATCTTTCAAATTATAATTTGTTAAACCACCCACAAAATAATTGACAATTGTATTTATTCTTCACTATAAACTGATGAATAATAACTTCAGAACATATAACCTAAACTACATGATTTTGCTTAGGTATGCCATTTCATGTGTTGTTCAATTTCATCCCTGTGATAAACAACATCAAGATGTAAAGTCAGACACGATATCAATTTCTTGGTACAATTGAATTAATCAATCTGCATGAAGTACTTTCAAATAAAGTATTTTGATCATTGTGTTAGTCACTGCAACACACCATTGGACTTGATAGTGGCGCGGAACAATTTAAAACAAACCAATTTTCTGTAGTTTTCATTGTCAGTTCTTACTATCTCACAGACTGAAGGTGAGAGTTTAGTCAAAACAATTATCTCTGGAAAGGCTAGAGAGGGAAAACTTTTTGTTCTTACCTAGACTAACCTACATCTGACTCCAGAACTGGACCATTGTGGTTGAATCTTCTCCGCTCTTGGAACCAAGCCACTTAGAGGTAATTAGGGATGAGCAACAAATGAATAAAACATTATATAAGCACATCATCTTGACAACCTAATAAAGTAAAGCTATTCCAAGAGGTACATATAATAGTTTTACACATGATAAGCCTGAAATTAGGTTACTGTCAAGGAACACTACTGTAAGATGTACACAACTATAATACCTGATGGGTTCCTTGACAATTTTTTGTCGTTTGAACAAAGCTGAAATAAAAATTTAAATGTGACATGGATGCTACTGTTGTACCTCCGTCAAATTGATAATTACCTGTAATGACAGAACAAGTTGGTGATCTGTCCTGCTTGTTAGTTATATGCCTCAGTTTGCTGGGGTGGTTGGTATTACTTCCAGTTTTGTTTTGCAGTAGTTTGTACACAGTTTGTTGATGGAGTTCTGCTTGGAATGCCAGGCCTCCAGGAATTCCCTGACCTGTCTCGGTTTGGCTTGTGTGATTTATCAGTATGTTGGCCCAGTCCAATTCTTGTCCATTGTTGTCTGTGTGTAGTGAGACACTGACACTTCACCAGAGATGCACTGACAATGTTAACTAGCGGGGTGATGAAACATTTCTAGAACATAGAACATAGAAAAGTACAGCACAGTACAGGCCCTTCGGCCCACGATTGTTGTGCCGTGGAATAATCTTAATCCAAAAATAAAATAACCTAACCTACATTCCCCTCAATTCACTGCTGTCCATGTGCATGTCCAGCAGTCGCTTAAATGTCACTAATGACTCCGCTTCCACGACTACCACTGGCAAACTATTCCATGCGCTCACAACTCTCTGGATGAAGAACCTCCCTCTGACATCTTCTCTATACCTTCCTCCTAACACCTTAAAACTATGACCCCTCATGGCAGTCAATCCTGCCCTGGGGAAAGGTCTCTGGCTATCGACTCTATCCATGCCTCTCATTACCTTGTACACCTCGATCAGGTCACCTCTCTTCCTCCTTCTCTCCAGAGAGAAAAGTCCAAGCTCAGTCAACCTCTCTTGGTAAGACAAGTCCTGCAATCCAGGCAGCATCCTGGTAAACCTCTTTTGCACCCTCTCCAGAGCCTCCACATCTTTCCTATAATAGGGCGACCAGAACTGGACACAATATTCCAAGTGTGGTCTCACCAGGGTTTTGTAGAGATGCAGCATAACCTCGCGGCTCTTAAACTCGATCCCTCTGTTAATGAAAGCCAAAACACCATATGCTTTCTTAACAACCTTATCCACTTGGGTGGCAACTTTGAGGGAGCTATGCACTTGAACACCAAGATCCCACTGTTCCTCCACACTGCCGAGAATCCTGCTTTTAATCCTATATTCAGCATTTAAGTTCGACCTCCCAAAATGCATCACTTCACATTTATCCAAGTTGAACTCCATCTGCCATTTCTCAGCCCAACTCTGCATACTGCCAATGTCTCGCTGAAGCCTGCAGTAGCCCTCGATACTATCAACGGTACCTCCAACCTTTGTGTCATCAGCAAACATACTAACCCACCCCTCAACCTCCTCATCCAAGTTATTTATAAAAACTACAAAGAGCAGAGGCCCAAGAACAGCCCTGTGGGACACCACTCAGCACTGACCTCCAGGCAGAATACTTACCATCTACAACCACTCTCTGCCTCCTGTCAGCCAACCAATTCTGAATCCAGACAGCCAAATCACCCTGTATCCCATACCTCCTGACTTCATGAATGAGCCTGCTGTGGGGAACCTTATCAAATGCTTTGCTGAAGTCCATGTACACCACATCCACTGCTCGACCCTCGTCAACCTGACTCGTGACCTCCTCAAAGAACTCAGTAAGATTTGTAAGGCATGGCCTGCCCCTCACAAAGCCATGCTGACTCCCTTTAATCATGCTATGTTTTTCCAAATAGTCATAAATCATAACCCTCAGAATTCTTTCCAAAACCTTGCTGACCACAGACGTAAGACTGACTGGTCGTAATTTCCAGGGATTTCCCTATTTCCTTTCTTGAAATGAGGAACAACATTTGCCTCTCTCTAATCTTCTGGCATGACTCTCGTGGAGAGTGAGGAAGCAAAGATCTTCACCAGCGGCTTAGCAACCTATTTTCTCGCTTCCTGGAGCAACCTAGGATAAATCTGGTCTGGCCCTGGGGACTTATCAATCTTAATGTTCGCTAAAATTTCCAGCACATCAACTTCCTCAATCTCGATCTGTTCAAGCCTGTTTTCCTGCTCCTCAAAGTTCTCATTCACAACAAGGTCCCTTTCCTTAGTGAAAACCAAAGGAAAAAAACTCATTTAGGGCTTCCCCTATCTGCCCAGACTCCCCACACAAGTTCCCTATGCTATCCCTGATCGGCCTTACCTTCTCCCTGATCATTCTCTTATTCCTCACCTATGAGTAAAATGCCTTCGGATTCTCCCAAATCCTTCCTGCCAAGCCTTTATCGTGCCCCCTCCTTGGCCTCCTCAGTCCACTTCTGAGCTCCTTCCGAGCAAGCCTGTAATCCTCTAAAGCTGTGCTAGACCCTTGCTTCCTCCACCTTACATAAGCTGCCTTTTTCTTTTTGATGAGAAGCACCTCTGTTCCCGTCATCCAAGGCTCCTTAATCTTACCCCTTCTTACCTGTCTCAGAGGAACAAATTTATGCATCACTCACAACAACTGCTCCTTAAATAGTCTCCACATGTCTGTTGTGCCCCTTCTGTGGAACAATTGCTCCCAATCTGTACTTCTGAACTCCTGCCTGATGGCGTCATAGTTTCCTTTACCCCAGTTAAATATCTTCCCCTGGTAACTGCTCCTTTCCCTTTCCATGGCTATGGTAAATGTGAGGCTGTTGTGGTCACTGTCGCCAAAGTGTTCTCCCACCGCGACATCTGACACCTGTGCTGGCTCATTTTGCAACCAAACCCACCAGTTCAGGAAGCATATCTACAACTGTATCCACAACCCGAGCTACTAATCTTCTCAAATTTTAAACTTCTTCCTTGTGTTTGGGTACAAGGTCAGTATGAACCAGTAATCTGAATATTTGTGTGGCAGATATGTTAAGCATTCACTCTGTTTGTGCTAATCTGGGGTCAGAATGTGACTTGGTGTCAGCAACCAGAATTGCTCCCTGTGCTGTTTCACCTCTCTGAGCTTGCCACTCCACTGCACACTTCTGTAATGCATTTCCCGACTCGGGCAACTTTTTAAAAAATATTTGTTTATGGGACGTGGTGTCGCTGGCTAAGCCACCATTTTGTTGTCCCTATCCTTGCTTGCCTTTGAGAAAGCAGTGGTGAGATGTCTTCTTGAATTGCTGCAGTCTATGGGCTGTAGAGCCACAGTGCCCAAAGGGAGGAGGTTCCAAGGTTTTGACCTAGCAAAACTTAAGGATCAGTAATATATTTCCAAGTCTGGATAGTGAGTAGCTTGGAGAGGAACTTGAAGTTGGTGTTCCAGTGTATTTGCTACCCTTGCCCTTCTAGCTAGTAGTGGTCGTGAATTGAGGTGCTGTCTAAGAGCCTTGGTAAATTCCCACAGTGTACCTCGTTGATGGTACACACTGTTGCAACTGAGCACTGGGGTTGAAGGGACTGAATATATTTGGAGTGGTGTCAAACTAGCGGCTGCTTTTTCCTGGGTAGTGCTAAATGTCTTGAATGTTGTTGGAGCTGTACTCATCCAGGCAAATGGGGACCATTACTTTAATACCCCTGACTTGTGCCTTGTAAACATTAGAAAGAGAGAAAATAGAAGCAGGATTAGGTATTCAGCTGTTCAAATCTGCTCCACCATCCAATCTGATTTTTTTGGCTGATCATTCGACTCGTTGCTGCTTTTTCCCCTCATATCCTTTCATCCCTTTAGCCATAAGTGCTATGTCCAAATTCTTTGAAATTGTACAATGTTTTGGCTTCAACTGTTTTCTGTAATAATGAATTCTGCAGGCTCACCCCACTTTGAAAAAAATTCTTTTCACCTCAGCCTTAAATGATTTGTGAAACCAAGTTGTGGAAATACTGAGTGTAAATGAGAATTTATAAAGGCCAGAATTCACTTGTGGGAGTGTACAGTTGTACAGTTCCCTAACACTAAGCACATCGTTATGTGGAGCATAGAAGAAGAAATATCAAAAAAATGTCAGAAAGGCACATAAAAGTTCATGGAAAGTTTTTAGCATTGTTTCTTAGAACAGCATGTTCTAGAGTTGACCAGAGAGCAATGCTGGGTCTGGTCTTATGTAATGGGAGAAGTAATGTTCACGTGGGGAAGGTGTGCCTAAGTAACAGTTACCATAGTGTGATTGAATTTAACATTCATTTAGAGGCACAAAAGAGTGGCTGCAAAGACTTTTTTTAAGTGTATTTGATGTTTTGAAACATATCTGGCTAAATTGAATTGGTAAATTAGGTGAAAGAACATATTGATAGAGATGCAGTGGTAAATATTTAAACGGCTTTCCTTTGAGTACACAGCATAGATATACTTGAACAAGTAAGAAAAATTCCAAGGATACCATTTGTGGTGAACAGGAAGTATCAAAAAAGTACCAAATTAGAAGAAAAGACCTATAATTTTGCAAAGGTAGCTTGTAGATCAGAAGATTGGACAGAATATTTTAAAAAAACAGAAAAATAATAACCAAAAATTCATTACAAGGGAAAAATTAGACTTCAAGAGAAAGCTAGCCAGAAAAATGAAAGCACGTTGTAAGAGCATCTATAATTCTATAATTATAAAGATATATTAAATATAAGTATTTTTAAAAAAGAGAGCATTGCAGCTATAGAAGTTAAGACTGGATAAGTAATATTGGAAAATAAGGAAATGCTGCTTGAACTGAGTGGATATTTTGCATTAATCTTCAATACAGTAACATCTCCAAAGCACGATAAATGGAAAAAAATAGAAGAACCTCAGGAAAATGTCAAACACCAGAGAAGTAGTGTTGACTAAGATGATGGAACCAAAGGTCCTGGTAGGCTTCATCGTATGATGTTAAAATAAGTGGTTAGCTGGTTAGCAAGCTAGTTGATTGATTAGTTTTAATTTCTAAAACTTGATTCATGATCACTCCCGTTAGATTGGAGGATAGAAAATAAAACTCCTTTCTTCAAAAAAGAAGAGAGACGGGAAATAGACACCATTGAGCCAGTTACCATAATATTTATCGTTAGGAAAATATTAGAGGATGTTATTGAAGAGTTTATAACAATCATTTGCATAAAGTACAAGACAATCAGGAAGAGCCAACATGATTTAATGAAGAGGAAGCTTGTTTGGCCAACCTATTGGAGTTCTTTGTGGAGGTATAATTTAGATAAAGTAGAACCAGTGAATGTACTGGTAATTCCAGAAGGCATTTGATAAAGTACACTATCAAAGGCAGTTGCAGAAAAAAACACTATTGGAGTAAGGGTTTCATAGTGCCATTGATAGAAAACTCATAGTTAATATAAGCCAGCATAAATGGGTATTCTTCAGGCTGATAAGAGGTATTGAGTGGTGTGCCACAGAGGTCAGTGCTGGGATCTTAACTGTTTACAAATAATATGAAAGACTTAGATGAAGGGATGGAGGGCATGGTTGCCAAATTTGCTGATAGCACAAAGACAGGTGGAAAACTAGGTTGAGAAGAGGATGTAAGGAGGTTGCAAAAAGTTACAGGTTAGTTTTAGACTATTGGCAAAATATAATGAATGTAGCCGTTAGTTTTAGACTATTGGCAAAATATAATGAATGTAGCATAATGCAGGAAAACATGAAATCCTTCATTTTGGCAGGCAGGATGAAGCAAGAAACTTGTTATCCAAATGATGAGATATCACAGAGCTCTGAGGTGCAGAGAAACTGCATGTCCTTGTGCATAAATTCCTAAAGATTAGTATGTAGCTACAGCAACTAATTACATAAGCTGATGGAATGTTGTTATTTGTCATGAGGGAAATTCTTTACAAAAGTAGGGAAGTTTATGTTTCAGTTATATGGGGCACCACTGAGACTGCAGCTGTGGTACTAGACACAATATTAGTCACCTTGTCTAAAGAAGGACATAGTGCATTTGAGATAATACAAACAATGCTATGACTTCATTATCTGAAAGAGGGAGTTGCCTTAGTAGGAAGGTTTGGATAGGCTATGCTTGTATCCACTGGCGTTCTGAAGAGTAAGAGATGATTTTATTGAAACATATAATTCTTATGGGCTTTAACAGGGGAGAAATAGTGAGGTTGGCTTCTCTTATAGGGCAGTCGAGAACCAGAGGTTACAGTTTAAAAGTAAGGGTCTCCCATTTAAAACAGATGAGGCAATTTTTTTTAAACCTGTAAGAATGTTGATTGTCTTTGGAACTCCCTGAAAAGGAAGTAGAAGCAGATTCCATGAATGTTTTTCAGGCAGATATGACTGTGTTGCACAAAGGACTGAAAAGTTATCAAGTTTAAGCGGGAATGTTTACTTGATGTTACAATCAGATCAGCCATGATTTCATTGAATAGCACAGCAGGCTTGAGAGGCTGAATGGCCTACACTTGCTCTTAATTTGTATGTTTTTATGTATTGGAAATGACATTTCCCCTCATCTATTCTGCTTGCTGTGGAACATTTTTGCCTTCCGGTGAATGTTCGACTTCTGCCTGAGACACGTGTGGTTATTGCATTGTAAGGCTTCATGTTAAATTTCTCCTGGTCTGTCTGTGGATGCCTCTGGTCCTCTTTTTTTTAAAAATTTATTATGAAGATATTTGTTAATCAGCTCGCTGGATGTGTCTTACCAATTTTTGCCACCTTCCCGTGCCCTTTTCTTTTTGTGACCATTAACCTAACTTCAGACCTTTTTTTATCTCCTTTTGGCTCAGTACTGACTCTTTCTGATGCTTCTTGCTGGTCTTTAGCCATATTTACTTTAAGTGACCTTTCTTGAGTCACTCAAATTCCATGAGTTCTTCAGCTCTCAGCAGGGTTTCTGAACCTCGCAGCTGCTTCCCACTTCCCACTTAATTCAAATGATAAACAAGGATGGTAGGAGACTTGGGGACGGCCTTGCAGAACACCCAAGCTTGGTTTGCACTAAACAACTGCACCTCCCAGTCGCGAACCATTTCAACTCCGTGTCCCACTCCTCAGATGACATGTCCATCTTGGGTGCCCTGCAGCCCAATGGTATCAATGTGAATTTCAAGCTTCAAATTTTCCCCTCCCCCTACTGCATCCCAAAATCAGCCCAGCTTGTCCCTGCCTCCCTAACCTGCCCTTCATCCCAACTATCCCTTCCCCCACCCCCACCTCAAGTCCCACCCCCATCTCCTCCCTACTAACCTTATCCCATCTCCTTGACCTGTCTGTCCTCCCTGGACTGACCTATCTCCTCCCTAACTCCCACACCTACTTTACCTTTTACTGACTCCATCCCTGCCTCTTTGACCTGTCTGTCTCCTCTCCATCTATCTTCTCCATCCATCTTCTATCCGCCTCCCCCCTCTCCGTATTTATTTCAGACTCCTCTTCCCCTCCCCCTTTTCTGAAGAAGGGTCTTGGCTGAAATGTCAGCCTCCCTGCTCCTCTGATGCTGCTTGGCCTCCTGTGTTCATCCAACTCTACACCTTGTTAGCTTAATTCAAGTGACCTGTTGGGAGCCACTTCAATATTTATTGATTCTACTAAACCTCTTCCACCCTTTGGCTTTATTGCCTCTTGGTGTTTGTTTTCCAAACTTGCCAGTCTCTCTGTAATGTCCTTTTTCTGTTTGAGTGAAATATGTTGCTACCAGCCAAATCATTTCCTAACAAAATATTTATTCCTGGCATTAGCTAGCTGAGGACTACATCATTATAACCAGACTCTTTATAAGTTCATAATTTTAAATAAACTTTCACTGTTTGCATCCCTGTATTCTTTCCTAGGATCTCATTTCTTAACACACTGGAATTTAGTTTGCCTCCAGATGAAAAATATTTCACTTTACCCAAGAGCAATATTTGTAAACACCCAATATCCTAGAGAATGCTAACATTGCTCTCAGGCTGTCGAAAACAGACATAAATTCCTGACAGCTATCCTGGTCAACAGTCATGCCTGAGTAGAATTGCCTTTGTAGACCATCTTTAATGCATCAGACAGTGCTTTTTAGCTTGAATTTCCACAGGGCATTGGAACCAACAATTATTCTAAATATACTCTGGCATCCCATAGTTGAAGCACCTAGGGTAGATTCCCACGTTTCTCCCTTCCAGGAATAAACTTTCAACATTGGGGACAGTTTGTGGAATATCACGTGCAGTTCTGGTCTCCCTCCTACAGAAAGGATGTAAACGAGAAAGGGTTCAGAAAAGAATTACAGTGATGTTGCCAGGGTTGGATGTTTTGAGCTATAGGGAGAGGCTGAATAGGCTGGGCGTATTTTCCCTGGAGTGTCAGAGGTTGAGGGATGATTTATAGAGGTTTATAAAATCATGGGGAACATGGATAGGGTAAATAGGCAAGGTCTTTCTCCTGGGGTGGGGGAAGTCCAAAACTAGAGGGCATAGGTTTAAGGGAGAGGGAAAGATATAAAAGGGACCTAAGGGACAACTTTTCCACGCAGAGGGTGGTGTGTATATGGAATGAACTGCCAGAGGAAATGGTGGAGGCTGGTATGATTAAACTATTTAAAAGGGAGATGCTGGCACATGGGACTATATTTATATGAAATATCTGGTTGGCATGGACAAGTTTAGACCAAATGGACTGTTTCTGTGCTGTATATCTGTATGAGTCTACGACTCAAATTTGAAAGCCCAATTTCCATCCTCTCCAACAGCCAGAAGAATATTTACCTTACTCTGCCTGTCTCTGCTGTGATATTCCAGACCCCAACTTCCTTCCATTTATTGATCTCTGTGTTAATGCACAGTCTTCAGGCAAAACAGTGTCTGTCAGGGCCCTACAACCCTTTGTTCCTCTATGTACATCCAAATTGGAAAGAACATTGTATTCTTCAGTTCTTCAGTGACTATTACTTCATAAAGGTTACTGGTCAACAATGAGCTGCTGAAGCTGTTCAAATTCTAAATGTGTATGGTCAGGCTGTTTCTTGAGGGTACAGAACCTTTCACTGGTACATCTCTAACACTAACCTGTATGCATTGAAAATAGCCCCTTCATCTGCCACATAGGCAGTGAATAAATGAATAGGATGTCCAATAAAAGCGAAATGCTACAGATGCTAGATATCTGAAACTAACACAGAAAATGTGAAAAACTCATCAGGTCTGGCAGCGTCTGTGGAGAGAGAATCAGAGTTAACATTTTAAGTCTGGTTCGTTTTTTTTTGTTAAGCTGAGTTCAATTCCATTTAAATTTTAATCTTTGCTCAGCTTTGCTGTGACACTCCTGAATTAACTTCTCAGTCTGCCAATTGAGAATTTGTCCATGAGCTCTAGTTGAGGCCTTTCTCCTCTCCAATGCTCTGAGTTATAGACAAAACATTAAATTGTGGCTTTGATATAATGATCAGAGAAAAAAAGCTCCTGATAGATAGGAATGTTTCAGGACTTCAGAAAGCCTTCAAATTTACAATCTGTACTAACCAGATGTAAGAATTCACTGTACCATGTACATAGAAGTAACTTATCCAAGAATGGAAACAAAGATACTTCTACCAATGAAACGGGTATCTAGAGAAGGCAGCAATATTATGCAGACATCCAGTGGTATCATTCTGAGAGCCAAATGCAACCATTACAGACGGATGCAAGACTGCTCACTCTGCTGTAGTAAATTGTAAAGGCTTGCTGTTATAAGTTCCTGGAATCAGTGCTGAACATGTGAATTCGTCTGTCATAAGTAATACTGTTTATGCTTTGTTATATCCAATAGATAGGCTATTGAAAGTTTTTAAATTTTTTGTGAATATGAGACTAACACAAATAGATCTTGCTAAACTTATGGCAATCTCAGATATGTTTGAGGAAGGAGTTATAGTTTTTATGGCTAAAGGAATCAAAGTGCATGATGAGAAAATGGGAACAGGGAACTGACTTGGATGATCGCCCGTAATCCTATTGAATGGAGCAGCAGGCTCAAAGGGCTGAATGGCCTACACCTGCTCCTATTTTCTATGTTTCTACATTGCATAATTATTGAAAAATAAGTAGAACACAGCAGGTGCTAAGTGCTACTGATGAAATGGGAGCATCTTCAGAGTCTCAGATTTCACTTCCATCAGTTAATTGTGTCTACTTCAATAATAGTAATACTTTTGCTGTTTAACTTTAAAGCAGAGTTTGTTAATAGTAACATAAATATGTTGATAAGGAATTGTTGTTTATTGATTTTATGTCTGACTTCCTCTGTGATAACTTGCAAGAATGACAAACCATAAAATTGGAAAAGATTTATGCCTTAAATCCGTGATTCCACCCTTCCCTATCACTACATTCTTCTCATGCTCTAGAAATCTCTTGAGTTCCATACATTCCTACAAATCTAGCCCCTTACATATTGCTGTACCATTGGCTGCTGTCCCTTCAACTGTCTAGGCTCTGGAATTTGTTTCTTGCCTCTTTCTTCCTTCAAATTGCAGTTTAAAATCTGCCTCCAATAACAAGATTTTGCCAAATCTTTCCAAATATCTCTTGATGTGTCTTCATGTAAATTAATAGAACTCCTGTGAAGTGCCTTGGAACATATTTTGACTTTAAGTGTGCAAAATAAATGCTGGTTGTTATAAGAGATTGTAATTTCTTTAATTCTTTACAAGTATTAATTTATGCTTGTTTTGTGTGCAGTTATATGAATAGAGTAAGGGGGATCCATTGTGTACTGGAATTAGTAAACCAATAAACCTCGTGGACTATGTTCCTTCTAATTATTCCTTCCTCTGTGTACCTCTGAGGTCCATGGACCCCAATGACTTCCAAAACTGGGCAGTCAATGAATGGCAGGCATGGATTGTCCAAGAAACTACCCAGCTGCAAGGGAACTTTGCTTGAGAGGAATCACAGTTAAAGGGAATGAAGCTTCTTTTTCAACTCTACCCTTTTAACTCCTCATCAAAGATCTATCTGGGAATTCACTTTCGATAAGTAATGTAAATAATTAAATTCAGCCTGCTTGAACTATCTTAGATTCTTCTTAAGTTACCTGCTTAGAGATGGGTCCAATCCACAAGACTGCAACTTCCGTCATCTGTAGGGCAAAGAAGCAGGTCCTGAATTCAGTTCAGCCAGAGTGGAGATCAAAATTGTTTATGTTGGCCCTAATTTAATTTGAGTAGAGGACTTGTCAACAGAACTGGTGAGTGGGTTGTCCTTTGTGAAGCTAAACATGAACCATGCTTACCTGCAATTGCAATTAGATGAGAATTCTCAGAAGTATGCTACAATTAATACCCAAAGGGGCTTGTACCAGACTGCCTTTTGGGGTATTGTCAGCCTGTACCATTTTCCAGTGGATGATAGAGAACATTTTACAAGGCGTACTCCAGATCATCATTTATCTGGATGATGTTCTAATAACAGGAAAGATGAATAAAGGGCATTTAGAGAATTTGGACATAGTGCTTAAACATTTCTTTAAGGTGGGGTATGCGTTAGTTGGAGAAAATGAGTATTCCAGGCATCCCAAGTGACCTACTTGGTCTACAGAGGCAACAAGACTAGGTTACACCAGCTGGAAAATAAAGTGAGGACAAACGAAGGTGCCCCGGCTCCCATGTCTGTACCGGAGCTGAGGACTTTCCCTGGGTTGGTGAAATATAATGGAAAATTTTGACATGACCTGGCCTCCATGCTGGCACCCTTCTATTGGCTGTTGAGAAAGGGTCAGATTTGGAAATGGTTTCATAGGCAAGATGTAGTCCTTGGGAAGTGTACAAATAGCAATTGTTCTCTCAGGTCTTGGCACACTAAGATCCCAAGCAATATAATGCGCGGACATGCGATGCTCCCCATAAGTATCAGGTAGTGTTGGCTTACAGATGGCTCAATGGAGAGGAATGCCCAATTGCATATGCTTCCACGACTTTGGCTGATGCCAAGCGAAGATCTGCCCAGAAAGAGAAGGAAGGTTTGGAGGTCATCTTTTAGTGTGAGAAAGTTCCAGCAGCACCTTCTTATGGACATAAATTTGTAGTAGTTACAGACCACAAACTCCTGTTAGGGCTATTTAAAGAGGACAGGGCCATTGCCATCTTGGGTCAAATTCAGCATTGGGCTTATTCTTAGTGCACACAATTACAAGTTGGAACACCATCCATGAGGCCAAGTGGCAAATACAGATGCTTCGAGTCACCCAACACTGGCAGATACACCACTGGTAGTGCTGCTGCTAGAACAGTCCTGTCTGGTTTCAGACTTTCTGGACACTCTTCTCATCACCATTTATAATATCAGACTATGGATGCAAAAAGATCCTGTCCTGGCAACACTGAAACAGCATGTGGTGATGGGGAAACCAAAGCACTGTCACAACCAGAACTGAACCCTTTTTGAACCCAGAGAGACCAGATCACTGTAGAGAATGTTATATCATAATGGGGAGCAAGAGTGATTGTCCAAGCAAAGATCACTGCCTGATACTGGCTGAACTCCACCAGGGTCATCTAGGGGTTTCAAAATGAAGATGTCAGTGAGACGTTATGTCTGGTGGCCAAAACTAGATGCTGACGTAGCTGCTTTGGTGGGGAAGTGCCCAGACCACCACCAAGGAAAAAAGTTACTGCCAACAACTCCTCCACATTCATGGGAATAGCTGGGTAAACCTTAGACTTGGTTACATGTTGACTATGCCAGTCCTGCCATGGACTCAACGTTTTTAATTATTGTGGATGCCCATTCAAAGTGGCTAGACTTGCATAGAATTCATTTGTCGAATACAGGGATGACAACTTGAAAAGTTGGAAGCAACTTTTGTAATCGATGGACTCCTAGAGGTGTTGGTCACAGACAATGAGCTGTCATTTACCAAAAGGGAATTGGAGTATTTCCTCAAGTTGAAAAGCATCTGGCATGTTAGGACAGCTCCATACCATCAATCATTTTAATGGTCTGGCCAAAAGAGCAGTCCAAACTGTGAAGGCAAGCTTAAAGAAACAACCTACAGCTTCACTTAATACCAAACTGTCCGAGTTCCTGTTGGATTATGGAACCAGTCCTCTTGCGACCACAGGGCTAGCTCTGGCAGAGTTGCTATTTAGGAGAAGACTCTGCGCCAAGTTAAATCTGATCTTCCCAGACCTAGCGGGGAGGGTGAAATGGCATGAGGAACACCAATGCCGGACACATGGTTCCACCTAACTGGGTGAGGCAGTTTACTTTAGGGGACAAAGCTTGGTGCCCAAACCATGGGAAAGGCCTGGCACAGGTAAGAGGCATGGTCAATGCGAGGTCAGGTCCTGTGACGTTGAAAATTCAAGTAGGAGAGCTAGTCCTGAATATGGGCCACACGAAAGCTGCAACCCCACAAATGGAACAAGAGCAAAACATACCAGGCCCCTCTGAACAGCCAGAAAAACTATTGGAACCTATGCGATCCCCACCCCCTCTTCGCCTAGCATTGAAGGAACCTCTGAGAATGAGATGGATATGGTATATGTCGTGGCCTTGATGCCGTTACTTCCTGGAGAAGGTGAGTTTTGACCGAGATGCTCTGGGTGCAAGTGGTGGGCAATGGTCCGATACATGCTGCCTGTATCTGAGGCAGTCAGAGGAACTGGACCTAGTGCAAAAATGCAGGAGAAGAGAGTTTAGGAAAAAGAACAGGTCTGCACCCCAGGACTTAGCTGGTGAGTGATGTAGTGTTTGGATCCAGGTCAGTCAAGTGGACCTCATAGAATATGAGTTCAGTGATTTGGGGCTGTTAATCTGGTCCAATCTGGGAGTCCTGGCTGACAGATATAAGCAGGAGTGTCAGAGTTCTGTTCACTCTAGGATCTAGCTCTGAGCTAGCTGGGTCAGTATCACGTACTGTGCACGGGGATAAATACAAGAATCGGAAAGGTTTGGAGGACTATGGGCCAAGAGCAGGAAGGTGGGAATAGTTTCATTTGGGATTATGTTCATTGTGAACTGGCTAGACCGTAGGGTCTGTTTCTGTGCTGTATAGCTCTGATGTAAATCGAGGGTGATTGATGATGGGGAACCATACTTGGTGAAGTTTTTGCAAAAGGGGCTGAGAACAATAGATAAAGGGAGTACAAATGGTAGTAAAAGAGAACTTAATTAAGAAGAGGTGCTAAATATAGGTGTGAAACGTCAAACATAGGTTGGCTTTGCAGAGAAGAAATCATGCAAACAACACCAATGATGGGGCTGGGGAAAGGAATGTTAAGTGTATGTAATCATAAAACAGAATAATATTTATGTTCTTAAGTTGTTGAACCCAACAAATGAAGCTTGAAGACTCTAAAGCACCTAAGCAGACCATGAGGTGTTCCTCCAGCTTATGTTAAGGCTTCAATGAAGCAATGCAACCGGTCTAAGACAGAAATATCAACATGAAAGAAAGATGGTGTATTGAAACGGCAAGTGATCAGAAAGTTGATGCTCTTTCTGTATGAATAACAGTAATGTTCCAGAAAACAGTCACCCAGTCTGCAATTGGTCATGCCAATGTAAAGGCAATGACTTTGTAAGGATGAATATGGTACACTAGTCTAAAAGAAGTAGGAGTAAAATGCTGCTTCACCTGGAAGGTGTTTTTGGGGCATTGGATTGTGAAGAGGGAGGACGTAAAAGAATAAGTGTTATACCTTCTGCAATTGCACAGGCAGTGCTATTGGGTGGTGATGAAGTGTTGAGAGTTACAAAAGGGTGGATAGAATGTCGCAGATGGATCATCCCCGCAGAAAGCTGCCAACAGAGGGAGGGAAAGGTGTTTGGTGGTGACATCCTGCTGGAGTTGGTGGAAATAGCAAAGGAGATTGCTTTGAATGCAAAGGCCACAGGGTTGAAGATGAGGACAAGGGAAACCTTCTCTCTTTTTTGGGGAGGTAGTGCAAGGGTTGAGGGCAGAAGTACAGAAAATGAGTTGAACACAGATGAGGCCCCTGTCAAACACAGTGAGGGAAGTTCATAAAGCAAGACATTGATCCCATTTGCCCCAAGTACGATATCTAGCCACCTCTTGAATATATTTGAAGTTTATGGGAGAAAGCAAGATTAGACTAATGAGTTGGAAGATCAGCCATGATCATGATGAATGACAGAGTAGGTTCAAATGGCCAAAGGCGGCCTCCTGCCCCTGTCTTCTGTGTTTCTATGAGACCACAAGACATAGGAGCTGAAGTAGCTCATTTGGCCCATTAAGTCTGCCTCACCATTCAATGAGATCATGGCTAATGTGATGATCCTCCAATCCACTTTCTTGCCTTTTCCTCATAATTCTTGATTCCCTTATCACTTAAAATTCAGTCTATCTCATCCTTGAATATGTTTAATAACCCTGCCTCCACAGAGCCCTAATGTATAGAATTCCACCGATGCATCAATATCTGAGAGAATTTCTTATTCATATCTGGAATGTGTGACCCCTTTTTCCTGAGGTTATGTCCCAAGCCCTGGACTCTCCATAAGGTGAACCAACTCTCAAGCCTCAAAGAATCATCTTTGATTCATTTAGATCTTCCAATGAGTATAGGGTCAACTTACTCTGCTTCTCCTTATTGGAAAATCCCTTCACATCTGGAATGAACCTAATGAATCTTCTTTAAATTGCCCTCAATGTAGTGTATACATTTCCTAAGGTAAGAGGGCCAAACTGTTCCCAGCATTCCAGATATCAATGGGGACCCTGGTCAAGGTGGTATGATTGCAATAGATGTTGCAAAGATGGAGAAACTGGGAGAATGGAATGCAGTCCTTGCAGGAAGAAGGGTGCAAAGACACATAGTTGAGGCAACTGTTGTGTCAGTGAGGAACGGTCACTGGACCCGAAACGTTACCTCTTTTTTTCTTCTTCACTGATGCTGCTGGTTGTGGTGGTGATGGTTGTGGCAGTGGGTTTGTAATGGATATTGCTAGCCAGCCTATTCCTAGAAATTGAAACAATGATGTCAAGGAAGGTAAGGGAAGTGACAGAGATGGATCCAGGCAAAAGTGAGATAAAGATGAAACTTTGAAGAAAACCTAATAAATATCCCCAACCCAATTTCAGATGTGAGAAGGAAGTAGAACTAATGCTGTAATTGATGAACCAGAGAAACAGCAGTGAGGAGAGCTGAAGAAGATTGGAACAAGGATTGGTTTCTGTGGAACAATCAGACACAGACAGAACTGACACCCATGTGGTTACCCATAGACACTTGGAGAAAGTGCAATGAGTTAAAGATTAAGTTACTCAAAATCAGGATGAGCTCAACCAGGTGAAGGAGGGTGGGTGGTTGGGGACTGTTCAGGCTTTTCTTCAGGGAAGAAATTGAGAGCTTTCAATCATCCTGATTTGAAATTGATATCCATGGTGAAAAGGAAATGACTGGGATATGGAAGTTGTAGAACCAACGTAAAGTTAAAGAATCATGAATATAAATGTGTAAAGACCGGATGAGTGGAGAAACAATAACATCAGGAGAAGAAAGAAGCTTGATGGGTTTGGACCAAGCTGTAATGAAGGGTCTGCCAGTGAATTTGATGAATGCAAGGTGACAGGACAACATGAATAGCACGGAGAGTATCCTCACTTCTTAAATTTGACCATGCATCAGGACAATATGAGGTGCATCCAAGCTTACTGAGGGAAATGAAGGTGGAAATTCAGAGGATATTGACATAATTTTCCATTTTTTCTTTAACAGTGGTAGGGCCAGATGATGAGAGAATTAAAAAATTACACCTTTGTAAAAAGATTATTCTGATGAAGGGTCTAGGCCTGAAATGTCAACTTTTATGCCCCTAAGATGCTGCTTGGCCTGCTGTGTTCATCCAGCTCTATCCATTTGTTAACACCTTTGTAAAAATGTGTGTTAGGAGAAGTTCAGTACATACAGTTCAATCAATTTAATTTCAGTGGTGGGGATCTTCTAGAAAGAATAAATTGAGAGACATAATTGTCTACATGGACAAATTTTGGTTAATTAAGGAATTCCAGCATTGGTTTCCTAACTGCGTGGGATTTAAATGTTCATCATCAAGAGTAGCTCAGCAGCACCACGACTGAACAAGTTGAGTCCTAAAGGATATAGTTTCTAGACTGGGTTTGTGGTAGGTGGTAGAGGAACAATCAAGATGGGGGTGGGGGTGGGGGGGAATTTGACCTCACCCTCAACTATGTGTCTGCTGTAGATGCATCTGTCCATGGCATAACTGATCAGAGTGATCACCGTATTTGTAGAGACCATGTCCACATTAAGAGTATCCTTAATTGTGTTGCGTGCCACTGTCACTGTTAAATGAAATATTTTTTCAAATAGATCTAGCAGCTGACAAGCTGATACATCTGGGTATTGATGAGGTGCTGAGGACCATCTTGAGCAGAAGAATCATACTGCAAAGCAGCATTCACACGGCCCGGAAGATTCCCCAATCTAGCACTATCAACAAGACAGTGGATCAACTTGCTTCAATGAAGGGAGCTGGAGGCAAGAACAACACGAGGCACATCCGAAAATTAGGTATCAACCTGATGAAGCTACAATACAGGACTACTTATGTGTTAATTAGTACGAGCAACAAGTGATTGACAGGGCTAAACGACTCCACAATCAACAGAGGAAAGCTAAACTCTGCAGTCCTGCAACATCCAATCATGAATGGTGGTTAACAGGTTACTAAAGGAGGAGGGTCCGCATGATGCCTGTGGTCAATGATGGGAGACTGTAGCACAACAGAGCAAAAGGTCAGGCTGAGGAATTTGCAACAACCTTCAGACAGAAAGGCCAAGTGGATGATTCATTTCAGCCTAGTCTGGAGGCCGCAGTATCAGAGATACCAAATTGATTCAAGAAATAGCAGAAGGCACAGTACACCGAAAAGGCTATGGCCCTGACAATGTCCCCAACAATAGCATTAAGGATAATAAAATGTGAAGCTGGATGAACACAGCAGGCCAAGCAGCATTTCAGGAGCACAAAAGCTGACGTTTCGGGCCTAGAACCTTCATCAGAGAGGGGGACGGGGTGAGAGTTCTGGAATAAATAGGGAGAGAGGGGAAGGCGGACCGAAGATGGAGAGTAAAGAAGATAGGTGGAGAGAGTATAGGTGGGGAGGTAGGGAGGGGATAGGTCAGTCCAGGGAAGACGGACAGGTCAAGGAGGTGGGATGAGGTTAGTAGGTAGATGGGGGTGCGGCTTGGGGTGGGAGGAAGGGATGGGTGAGAGGAAGAACAGGTTAGGGAGGCAGAGACAGGTTGGACTGGTTTTGGGATGCAGTGGGTGGAGCGGAAGAGCTGGGCTGGTTGTGTGGTGCAGTGGGGGGAGGGGACGAACTGGGCTGGTTTAGGGATGCAGTTGGGGAAGGGGAGATTTTGAAACTGGTGAAGTCCACATTGATACCATTAGGCTGCAGGGTTCCCAGGCGGAATATGAGTTGCTGTTCCTGCAACCTACGGGTGCCATCATTGTGGCAGTGCAGGAGGCCCATGATGGACATGTCATCTAAAGAATGGGAGGGGGAGTGGAAATGGTTTGCGACTGGGAGGTGCAGTTGTTTGTTGCGAACTGAGCGGAGCTGTTCTGCAAAGCAGTCTCCAAGCCTCCGCTTGGTTTCCCCAATGTAGAGGAAGCCACACCGGGTACAGTGGATGCAGTATACCACATTGGCAGATGTGCAGGTGAACCTCTGCTTAATGTGGAATGTCATCTTGGGCCTGGGATAGGGGTGAGGGAGGAGGTGTGGGGGCAAATGTAGCATTTCCTGCGGTTGCAGGGGAAGGTGCCGGGTGTGGTGGGGTTGGAGGGCAGTGTGGAGCGAACAAGGGAGTCACGGAGAGAGTAGTCTCTCCGGAAAGCAGACAGGGGTGGGGATGGAAAAATGTGTTGGGTGGTGGGGTCGGATTGTAGATGGCGGAAGTGTCAGAGGATGATGCGTTGTATCCGGAGGTTGGTGGGGTGGTGTGTGAGAACGAGGGGGATCCTCTTTGGGCGGTTGTGGCGGGGGCGGGCTGTGAGGGATGTGTTGCGGGAAACGCGGTCAAGGGCGTTCTCGATCACTGTGGGCAGGAAAAGTTGCGGTCCTTGAAGAACTTGGACATCTGGGATGTGCGGGAGTGGAATGTCTTATCTGGGAGCAGATGCGGCGGAGGCGGAGGAATTGGGAATAGGGGATGGAATTTTTGCAGGAGGGTGGGTGGGAGGAGGTGTATTCTAGGTAGCTGTGGGAGTCGGTGGGCTTGAAATGGACATCAGTTACAAGCTGGTTGCCTGAGATGGAGACTGAGAGGTCCAGGAAGGTGAGGGATGTGCTGGAGATGGCCCAGGTGAACTGAAGGTTGGGGTGGAAGGTGTTGGTGAAGTGGATGAACTGTTCGAGCTCCTCTGGAGAGCAAGAGGCGGCGCCGATACAGTCATCAATGTGCCGGAGGAAGAGGTGGGGTTTGGGGCCTGTGTAGGTGCGGAAGAGGGACTGTTCCACGTAACCTACAAAGAGGCAGGCACAGCTGGGGCCCATGCGGGTGCCCATGGCCACCCCCTTAGTCTGTAGGAAGTGGGAGGAGTCAAAAGAGAAGTTGTTGAGGGTGAGGACGAGTTCGGCTAGGCGGATGAGGGTGTCGGTGGAGGGGAACTGGTCGGGCCTGCGGGACAGGAAGAAGTGGAGGGCCACAGTGATCGAGAACGCCCTTGACCGCGTCTCCCGCATTTCCCGCAACACATCCCTCACAGCCTGCCCCCCGCCACAACCGCCCAAAGAGGATCCCCCTCGTTCTCACACACCACCCTACCAACCTCCAGATACAACGCATCATCCTCCGACACTTCCACCATCTACAATCCGACCCCACCACCCAACACATTTTTCCAACCCCACCCTTGTCTGCTTTCCGGAGAGACCACTCTCTCCGTGACTCCCTTGTTCGCTCCACACTGCCCTCCAACCCCACCACACCTGGCACCTTCCCCTGCAACCGCAGGAAATGCTACACTTGCCCCCACACCACCTCCCTCACCCCTATCCCAGGCCCCAAGATGACATTCCACATTAAGCAGAGATTCACCTGCACATCTGCCAATGTGGTATACTGCATCCACTGTACCCGGTGTGGCTTCCTCTACATTGGGGAAACCAAGCGGAGGCTTGGAGACTGCTTTGCAGAACACCTCCGCTCAGTTCGCAACAAACAACTGCACCTCCCAGTCGCAAACCATTTCCACTCCCCCTCCCATTCTTTAGATGACATGTCCATCATGGGCCTCCTGCACTGCCACAATGATGCCACCCGTAGGTTGCAGGAACAGCAACTCATATTCCGCCTGGGAACCCTGCAGCCTAATGGTATCAATGCAGACTTCACCAGTTTCAAAATCTCCCCTTCCCCAACTGCATCCCTAAACCACCCCAGCTCTTCCCCTCCACCCACTGCATCCCAAAACCAGTCCAACCTGTCTCTGCCTCCGTAACCTGTTCTTCCTCTCACCCATCCCTTCCTCCCACCCCAAGCCGCACCCCCACCTACCTACTAACCTCATCCCACCTCCTTGACCTGTCCATCTTCCCTGGACTGACCTATCCCCTCCCTACCTCCCCACCTATACTCTCTCCACCTATCTTCTTTTCTCTCCATCTTCGGTCCGCCTCCCCCTCTCTCCCTATTTATTCCAGAACTCTCACCCCATCCCCCTCTCTGATGAAGGGTCTAGGCCCGAAACGTCAGCTTTTGTGCTCCTGAGATGCTGCTTGGCCTGCTGTGTTCATCCAGCCTCACATTTTATTATCTTGGATTCTCCAGCATCTGCAGTTCCCATTATCTCTAATAGCATTAAGGAATTGTGTTACAGAACTTACCACAATGCTAACAAATCTGTTCCAGTGCAGCTACAACACCAGCATTTACTTGATCTGAAAAATTGCCCAGTTACATTCTCCAAACAAAAAGCAAGACAAATCCCACCCAGCCGCTGACTGCCCTATCGGGCTACTCTTGATCACCGGTAAAGTGATGAAAGGTGTCATCAACTGTGTTATCGAGCAGCATCTGCTCAGCAATGACCTGCTCAGTGATGCCCAGTTTGATTTTGCCTGGGACTCTCAGTTTTGATTCAAGCATAGGCAAAAGAGCTGAAATCTAGGAGGTGAAAGGGAGTGCACTTGATGAGAAACATCCATGCAATATTAGTGTCAATGAGAATTAGATGAAAAATTTTGTGCTGGTTGGAAGCATATCTGGCACATCTGAAGCTGATTGTTGTTGTCAGAGGTCAGTCATTTCAGGTCCAGGACGTCACAGCAGGAGTTCCTCGGGGTAGTGTCCTAGACCAAAACATCTTCAGATGCTTTATCAATGATCTTCCTTCCATCATAATGTCAGATGTGGGGATGTTTGCTGATGATTGTGCAGTGTTTATTACCATTTGCAACTCCTCATTTACCAAAGCAGTCCATGTCCAGATCTTGCTGCATTTGGACACTATCGAAGATTGGGCTGAGAACCAGTAAGTAATATGCAAACCACACAAGTGGCAGCACAACAAGAGAGAATATAACCATCGCCCTTTGACATCCAATGGCATTACAATTGCTGAATCTCCCACTGTCAACATCTTGAGTGTTAGCACTGACCAGAAACTGAGCTTGAAAAACAATATAAATATTCTTGCTACAAAGGCAGTTTGAAGGTTAGGAATCCTTTTAACAGGTATTCCCCATCTTCTGACTCCTCCAAAGCCTGTTCACCATCTATAAGACACATTTCAGGAGTGCTTTGGAATACTTGCCACTTGCCTGGATGAGAGCAGCTCCAATGGCACTGCTCCTATTTCTTATGGAGTGGAGTACAGCGTGTATCTGCCCTCTCTCATTGCTAATAGCAAGAAGACAAATATTAAAACCATGATATTGGCATGACAACATTGTCTTACAGATCTACAAACTCAGGAAAGTCAATTATTTCTTGTGGGCCTGGAACAGCCTCTAAGAACATTTCATCTTGCTCCTCACTGTCCTCTAATGTTTGTACACTTACAGACTATGGTCTCCCCTTTTTCTCTGTGCCATAAACCAATGCCAAAATGATATCTCGCTCACTCGCTCGCTCTCTCTCTCACGCCCTCTCTCTCACGCGCTCTCTCTCTCTCTCTCAGCATCCATGATGCTCTATCATCCAGTTGAACCTAGCTTCTGCCATTGGAGTCCTTTTAATGGTGTCAATGGCACTTTGGTTTCTTTACCCACTTTCTCCTGGTGAATTTTGAGGTCAGCTCATTGCTCTAAAGACCTCTGACCTATTGTAACATGTTCTTTAATGTCGCCTATTGTATTTTCTTACAGTGTGCCACTTGCTGTGGACTATTTACACTGTTTGTCAGGTGTTCATAAGCTTTCCCTTTCCACAGTCTGTTGCCTAAGAGAGCCTTGAAGTCTAAAACTGATGCTTCCCATCCCTGCTGGACATTTCAAGATTTTGCCCCATCTCTGGTGTCTCAACGTTTGGGTTAGCCTCATCGATTAAACATAGAACTGTTTTCTTCAGGTTTTACATTTGATACTTATTGACACTTGCCTCCATTTCATGGTACATGAAATATCATGTAACACCAAACAACAATGAGATCTACACTCAGGTAAGTAAACATTAGCAGGTTATATTAAACATAACTATAGACTAGAGAGAACATCTTGTGCAACCTACAGATTCACTCTTCAGTTCTTTATGATCTGACTCATATGACATAGCTCCATGTGCACATGCTCAGTAACAATAGATAGAGTAAAGGCATAATGAAATGTTTACTCCACACTATCTAAATATGAGTTAAGAAATCCTATTCTGTGAATATGAAAACATAGTTGCTAGGTATATAAATCTTTTACATTGCAATGTGTTTTATTTATGTAATAAGATGAATACAAATTGTTGCAATTTATGTTCAACCCTTAAAAATTGATAGTAAGTCATAGAAAGTGCACGTTCAATTATGTGACATATAATTCAGATCATTTAGGCTACATTCTGGTTATCTCTAAATATAAAATTGGAAATCATTAAGCTCCTTCACTAATTCCATTTGTTATCTGGTGTCTAAAATCAACACAATTGCAAGGTTTTATGTATGTCCAGTTACTTAAATCGTTTGGCATTCTTTTGAGCTTCAGTGACTTCACTTCAGAAGTGGTACAGGAAGAAGTTGAAGACTGTTAGTCACTTGTGTAAATAAGAGCCTGAATATTTTATTTCCAGCTTTGATTTCAGCTGCTGCTGTTCACCTTGGCATGGAAACTAAAAACATTAACTCCAATTTTGTGAAAGCCCACAAAATTAGATCACTCAAAATGAAGGCCTAAATGAATGGGTTAATCTGACTCCAATCACTACAATAAAGAACCTCTAAATGAAATCATTCAGATCATGTCACCAACTCTGCAGTGAAGCTCAAGTGGTTTGTAACTGTCATCTCAACCTCAGGAATATATTGTTGCACTGAAATTACTCTAGGGCATTTGTTATTTTTCATAATATATCTTATTAATTCAATTGGAAATTGTTTTTCAGCTTGGGATTTACTTTTGTCTCAGCAGTAGCTGTCAGTGTGGAGGCTGACTGCTGGTGTCTTTTCTGCATTATGATATTTATACTTAGTGATTAATGAGCATGACATCAGAAATGATTTGCAGTTGTCTCCCAGGATAATCTATAGTTGATATACTTTATAATGTGTACCAAAATATTATGCACCTTTAAAACAGATTACATTATCAGTACAGCCTTTCTTCCAGTCAGGTGACCCGATTAGAACCAAAGCATGATTTAACAATAGCTTCATGGAAGGTATCCAGAGAAAAGTCTCAACCGAAGTTAGTGTTAGAAACAAAGATTAAAGATATAAACCAAGTGTTAAATCGTGATAACGGATTAGAAAAGTTAAACAGTTCAGTATTAAGCTATATTGCAAGACAATTAAAATTGATTTTAAAGGATTTTTTTGTACACTAGGTGACTTGAAAGGTTTGAGCCCTTGCCAATCATATTTAAGAAAGGTAAAATGGCAAGGTGATCCTGATGTTAGCTGAGGGCGCTGGATG
The DNA here is from genome assembly GCF_030684315.1 of Stegostoma tigrinum. NCBI lineage: Eukaryota > Metazoa > Chordata > Chondrichthyes > Orectolobiformes > Stegostomatidae > Stegostoma > Stegostoma tigrinum. Next base: position 47,492,313 of record NC_081357.1, on the reverse strand, counting down.
ATCTGTGAACGTCTGTGATGGTTGTACACTGAAGGCATAAGGCCAGCCTTTTCCTTCATACGGCCTTGTGCATGTTCCAACAGCTCTGGTTCCAAACAAAATAATTAATGATAAATCTGATCCATTTAGTGATTAAAGCAACAGCGTATTGTCCGGGTTTAACTGATTTATGTACAAAGTACTTATTTTGCAAAGTTGATCATGCCCTGCATTAGAGTACTGGGGGGGGGGGGGGGGGAAATGTAAAAAGCGGCTCTTTATATGGTGCAAAGCGGAAAAGTACGTCACAAGGTGAGAGTAGAATGACCGTAAGACGAGGTCACTTTTGCAGTAAAACCAACTGCCAAGAGAAAACAAATTCTCATTTTATGGACAATATTGTTATCATGTGCATTTTGTGTCGTTTTAATGAACTCACCACATAAATATGAATAGTTTGGCAATCAATTTGGTTAGTGCAAATGTTGGAGCTTCTTTGGTTGTGTTAACAAAATGTGTAAAACGTTGAATACGCTATACTCTCTGCATTGTTCAATAATCCCACGTGTTACTGTCCATAAGAGCAACGTATAAATCGAAGTGGGAATGCCATTTATGGTTCAGATACTTAACTTTAACAACCTGAAAATGCAATCCCACCAGAATACAATCAAGTAGAGTGCAACTGTGAAACAACTTGGTGGCATATATGGGATAAATATTTAAAGGACCACACTCTAAATCGGAAATTCCACTAATTCTGACTATAATTTATTCCCTCATTTAAATCAGAACACTTCACTTCCCAAATTTAAGATCTTTTTCTTTTGTAACCACATGGATTACTCTCCCATGCAACACTGGCTGGCCAAAGACACGGTCTTAGAGGCTGAAATTTAACACACTAAAAATGATTTTAGAACTAGTCACTCCACGTTGTTGTTCGTCTCGAATTTAACGTCTTGCAGGTCGGTAAGAGACAACCATTTTCGCTAAGATTAGAAAAGTGCTTTCTTTACCTGGGTTAAGGTGAGTAATGCATTTGGATTTTGTTTTGGAAATCCCACACGTTCAATGTCATGTTCACTGAGGGTTTTTAACGCTTCAGAAGGAGTGAAGTGCAATTCTTAACCTGCCTCGTTGGAAATTGAGCTCATGCCTAAATTGTTTTGTTGGTCTGGCCTTTAGGATTACTGGTTCAGTAAAAAAAAAAGATACAATCAAAGTGTGAAGCTGGATGAACACAACAGGCCAAGCAGCATCTCAGGAGCACAAAAGCTGTCGTTTCGGGCCTAGACCCTTCATCAGAGAGGGGGATGGGGTCAGAGTTCTGGAATAAATAGGGAGAGAGGGGGAGGCGGACCGAAGATGGAGAGAAAAGAAGATAGGTGGAGAGGAGAGTATAGGTAGGGAGGTAGGGAGGGGATAGGTCAATCCAGGGAAGACGGACAGGTCAAGGAGGCGGGATGAGGTTAGTAGGTAGGAAATGGAGGTGCGACTTGAGGTGGGAGGAAGCGATACGTGAGAGGAAGAACAGGTTAGGGAGGCGGGGACAGGCTGGGCTGGTTTTGGGATGCAGTGGGGGTAGGGAATATTTTGAAGCTTGTGAAGACCACATTGATACCATTGGGCTGCAGGGTTCCCAAGTGGAATATGAGTTGCTGTTCCTGCAACCTACGGGTGGCACCGTTGTGGCACTGCAACTGCAGGAGGCCCATGATGGACATGTCATCTGAGGAATGGGAGGGGGAGTTAAAATGGTTCGTGACTGGGAGGTGCAGTTGTTTGTTGCGAACCGAGCGGAGGTGTTCTGCAAAGCGGTCCCCAAGCCTCCGCTTGGTTTCCCCAATGTAGAGGAAGCGACACCGGGTGCAGTGGATACAATATACCACATTGGCAGATGTACAGGTGAACATCTGCTTGATATGGAAAGTCATCTTGGGGCCTGGGATGGGCGTGAGGGAGGAGGTGTGGGGGCAAGTGTAGCACTTCCTGCGGTTGCAGGGGAAGGTGCCAGGTGTGGTGGGGTTAGAGGGCAGTGTGGAGCGAACAAGGGAGTCACAGAGAGAGTGGTCTCTTCGGAAGGCAGACAAGGGTGGGGATGGAAAAATGTCTTGGGTGGTGGGGTCGGATATTTCTGATACAATCATAACATGACTATGTGAATTCACTAGTTATAACAATTTAAATTAAGCATCGTTACTTAATTATCATAAACTGTTTGATGGATAAAGATCATATAGTAGTTGCTTTGTCAAGCAGGGACAACCCTGTTATTTTTTTTACCTCGTTGACTGCATTAGACGATAATGCTGCACCAAATGTGTCAAGGTATATGCACATTTACTATAAGGCTTGGTGCAGAAGAAGGTCACTTGACCCATCGAGTAACCATAGCTGAGGTGTGCACGTTTTCTAATCAAACTGTTCAGAAATGTTATTACAAACCTCTGGATCGGATGGAACATGAAACCGGGCCTCCTAGTTCAGGAATAGGGAACTTACCACTGCATCACGAGCCAATGATCGCGACTGATTTTATAATCCTTCTCTCCAATTTCAAGCCTTATCCATCCCTTACCGTTGCTTCCTTTAGTGATTTGACATTTGTACATCCCATCCCCGAATGTACCCAGCGACCCACTTGGACAGCCCTCCATGTTAAAGAGTTCCTCAGATACACCACCCTCAGGCAAAAAAAGGTCCTCCTCATCTCTGCTTTAAATGGGTGAATTTTTATTCTGGGATCATGCTTTCAGGTCCCAGACTGTCCGCTCAGGGAACTTCTCCACATCTACCCTGTCAAGCCCCTTTAGAATCTAATGTGTTTCAATAAAGCCTCCTCATTTTCCTAAACCCCAAAAAGCCTAACCTACTCAACGTCTCATTAGAATATCTGCTTGTACTTCGGATCAACTATTAAGATCAGGTTAAACAGCCATAGTGTATCTGATCTTTTTAAATTGGACATTGATTTATTTAAAATTACTGTCTTCCTCACGTGTCAATAAATTCTCCTATCCTCAGTGAAATATAATTTAAACTTTTTTAAATTTGTAATTTTAGTATCATTGCTAAGTTATGGTTTACTTGGCACAGATTTAAACGTGTCAGCATAATGAACCTGACAGCATGAAACGACTCCAAACCTGTAGAATGGGAACGTTTTAATACGCAGTTTAAATGTCTGCTCTGGGCGGATTGATAACTATGTATCTCACAGCTTTGCTAACCAGTGCGTATTTATTTTGTGTTTACGATAGTAAGATGTGGAGCTGAATGAACACAGCAGGCCAGGCAGCATCAGAGGGGTAGGAAAGCTGACGTTTCAGGCCTGGACCCTTTTCATAAGGGTCCAGACCCGAAACGGTCAGCTTTCCTTCTCTGATGCTGCCTGGCCTGCTGTGTTCATTCAGCTCCACACCTTGTTATCTCAGACTCCAGCATCGGCAGTTCCTAATTATCTCTATTTTGTGTTTGCCAAGTTCCATATCTATCTCTTTTCATGCGTTAATACGTATACTTTCTTCCAATTTTATTTTCAACAAGGTTTGAGAATTCGATACTTTTTTGCCAATTCTGTATGAATCTATTTATCTGTATCTGCCTAATTATCAGACCATTCTCACACGCACGGCCTTCCTACCTTCTAAACTGGTATCCAATGTGGAAGGGGGCGGAGTCATTACACAATGATGGCATGAAACCTGCAGCTGCATCTCTTCGAAGCTATGTATTCCTGTCAATGTTCCGAGGTCGAAGTTTTTCTTTTAATTTTACAACACACATGAAGTTGCTACCAACCCTACACTGCAACAGGTTTAAAAGAATATTTTCTCAATTATGTCCAATCGTGCTTCCTTTAAAACAATGCGGTTATACACAATTAATGTTCGACGGGAAAGGTGAATAAATAATACTCTTCAGACCGCTGGCGGTAATGCTGTCCCGAGAGTAAATTCCTATTAATTGAGCTGGTGCTTATAAAGGCGAATCCTGATTCAACATGGATGGTGAAAAAGCTGAGCAGCAAGCGATGGCCGAATCCTTTATTCTTTTGATGCATAAGAGTACAGCTAGTACGATTCTTCTGAACCTGATAAGAATGCTACAACTAAAATACATGAAACTTGTTTTCAGCAAACTACAATGCCCCAAATTATTTGGTGTCAAATAACTAGTGGTCTTCGCATCGAAAGCTTGCAGTAAAACTGGAAAGTGTTTGAACCAGATAACAGCATTGTAACTGCGAACTTTTTCTTATAACCTCTGGTTGCCTTCATGGACGTCAAGGTTATAAAAGTTTTTGCCGGACTAGACGCTTAATCATTTGAGCTGCAAATGTTTTAACTGCATCTAACTGCACATTAGCGTTTTATTTATGTTTAAAATATAATCCATTTTATAAAACGTATGTTGTAATGGTTAGTTTATTACCTCGCCTGATAACCTGCTCTGACGAAAACTAACTTTCCTGATGCTTAGCAACAGGAAACCTGCTGAAGCATCTTGTCAGAGAGTACTCTCTTGAAATGTATACACTGTAAGTATCTTTATCAACGTGATAATTGAGACTGGCTAAGAAAACGCACAGGAAAGCATTTTCGTTACGAAATAGAATGTACAGAAATACAACTTGGTGCTATTTTTGGTCCCCTTTTGGTTCTTTCCACGATTCGTGAAGGCAAAGTAGGCCTAATATGGAATAAAACAGTAAGTACTGGAGAAATTCAGCAGACCTGGCAATATTTGTAGAGAGAAATAGAGATAATGTTTCGAGTCCAATGTGACTCTTCTTCGAAGCTGGATGCTGCCAGACCTGCGACGTTTTCCCAGAACTTTTTGTTTTTATGCCAGATTTCCAGCATCCATGCTATTTGATTTTATCTGGGGTTCAATATGAACAGAACCTGGATGTGTCGTTGTGTCCCAAAAGAATTGGCTTCAGTGAAATCCGGAACATCAATTGTTTTGTGTTCTTTTTTAAATTACTGAAACTCGACTGCATACTATGCAGCCCAGGATCGAAGTATTGGCGCAGTTTTTTGGTGTATACGCAGGAACGCGTGGTTACAGTCGGATTTAAAGGAGATTACACACTTTACAGTTAAAGCCGTATATGCATTGATGGTTCAACATATTTACAAATAACAACCTCTACCATCGCGAATTTTAAAAACGTTAAGCGCGAACAACATTCATCGGATCACTTTAATGAATACCATGATAATCAGATTAAATTCTTAAAATGTCATAAATTGCAATTGATACCATTTACCATTGATAACGCAAACCGTCCTGCCTATGGCCTTGGCAGAACCACACTGGATTATCACAGAGGAATTGAAAAACTTCAAATCAATATTTTGAGCATGTTAATGTGTATTTCGTGGTAGAAGGAAACAAAATGAACCTTGCCTGTGGGTTGAAACTTTCACCACGAAAGGATCTCCAAAAGCGCCTCAGAGCTAATGAAGCACCTTGAACAGTTAACACTACTTTAATGTAGGCAACATGCAACACTGATATCGGTGGCCAGAGATTCTGGGTTTTTATAATGTTGGATTAGAGAAACATATTGACAGATTCTGTTAATTTCATGATCTTGGAATAATAACGTAGGATGCTTTATCTTCGCCCAGACGGATTACAGGGCCTCAGTTTAAACCACTACCTCGGCAGGTCAACAAAATGCAATTTGGACAATATTCTCAAGTGTGTTTTATTCATATTAAGTTATATTTGATGTTAGACATCCACGAAATGATCAAATTCGATGCTGCAAAATCATATTAGTGCACTATATTCCAGCGTATTGAGGCTTTAAATGAAGCTCAGGGCTGTCATCCTGTCCTACGCACTGCGATCTGCAGCCTGGGAGCAGCTGAGAAGATAAAGGTCGAACATTCGCGTTGAACGTTTACATTGTGACAGTGGCAACTCAATTCGCGGCAGATGGAAAGTGTGAGGGGAGTAGCTGTATGCCCCTGGAATAATAGGCTCTACAAAAAAACTCTTTAAAGCGGATAGATCTCCATATAGTGCACATGATAAAACCTTAGGTAAAGTTTTACACCTACAATTGTTCTGCCTCCAGAATTGCTTCCTTCTTATTATAATTTCTAAAGTTTGTGTATGATCCGGGAATAAAGACGAACTGCGGAAACCCATATGTCCCATTCCAGCGCCAGTTTGCCTTTAAACACTACACAAACTGAACATTACTGTTCAGAACCGCACAGATTAGAGAAGTTAAATCGGACAAACATCATATGCTATAAAAATTCGTTATAGCTCCCATAATGGTTGATCTAAAGTGAACAGTAATTTTATAACAGCGCAGCTGAGATCAACCATCGCAATAAAATTTTGCAAAACATTGACTCGTCTCCGATTTAGGACGCCTTATGGGAACTGCAAGCCAGAACACTAAAACATGACGAGCGTCCGTTTTTATGCCTTGAAGTACAATTTGATGAATGAAATCCAAACTAAAGAAAAGTAATCTTATGGAAACTGTCAGGGTAACTGAACTCCAAGCTTAATCCTCGTGTAAATCTTAATTTTTGTAAATACTTCTATACTTGCTCTGCGCATATTTTATATCCTATTATTTGTCAACAGTTTGTTATTGAATTATTATTAGTACTGGGAAATGTATCAGTGTCTAAAGATGTAAACATGTTTGAAAGTTTTTTTGTCAAACCCATGAAATTTGCATTGTTTGTATCTTTAGCATGCATGCTCTAATTATTATTGGTGCTTAACTCCGGAATGACTTGTTCACTGTAAAACGTCATGGTTGTAACCCTGGTAACATTCATCATCTCTTACCTAAAGCTTACTTTTCAGTGAGTTGTGAACGTTTTCTGTAGTAATTTTGAAATGTAGCGATCAAAAAATTGTACACTGACTACAGTTATCCAATTTTGCAGTGCTATATAGCACCCATGTATTTTTTTTAAAAGAAAAATCCCTGGACCCGTACAAAAGCTGTTTTAGTAAGAGTATTCACACCGTAACTGCTACACGTCTGGAGCCATTCACTATACACAAAGAACTACATATTTCAGTTTATCCTTGAGTGCAAAAGGGGATCATCAGAACTATCAACAGATGGAACATAATATTTGACTAGTGCGGTGCATATGGCATGACTGATACGTCTGACTTGTGCTGGGTTGAGTTTCCTTTCGTTTAAATACAGTGTTCCCGCCAAATTTAAAACGTCCCTGTCACAGCAGACTGCAATGGTAATTAAGTGCGTTGCTGAAGGATGTAATAGTCTCTTCAGATGATTTGTCGCTTATTAAAAAACACAATTAAGCTTGAATCTGAGCCCAGATGAAGTGGTAATTAAGACTTGAAAGGATAAATTAATACACTGGCTCATGCGCATATAACAATACTCTTATGGTCGCTTCAGACTTCACATAATTGGAGTGAGCTGATAATTATTATGAAAGCACGTTATATACTTTTCATAGATTTCCTTTAAATTGTATTTCAGAACTATTTTACCACTGGCTGGTTTCCAATTTAACTTGCACAGTATTTTCCAGCCAAATCCTAACAATAGCATCACATGTGTAAGAGTTAATTTACAATTGGGACAATTGGCAAATATTACATTGTAACAAAACGTTGACATTTTAATTCTTAATGTTTAAACATTTTATAAAGTAACAAGATCGTCTACTTACAGCAATGTATTGCAATTTTCATTTAACTTCTGAGATTTATCTTGGCGATGTTTCTGCTTTTCTCAAGTAACCCGTGCTGAAACCAACCAATTTCGGAGCCGTTGAGAATACTTGAGTGGTAGAATCTATCCGAGTATTCTGTCAATAATTGAAATCTTTTCGTAATGGAAACCAAAATACCATGGCATTCTAAAATTCGAAACTTACGCGCCCTGCGCTACATCATCTTCAGATACAGGTATAACAACAGTAAACACTACTAGGGGCTCTAAACAACGTGTCTTTCGCTGAAGCCTTCTATACCCGTACAGACAGCTGGGAGCAACTGTTTAAGTAGTGTTGTTTGGAGTACCGACATGTTTCTCTGATTATGTTTAAGCATTATTAACATTAATAGTGGACATCTATTGATAAGGGTGCTAGTAATTTACACTGCAAGATGACTGAACAAGCTGAACTGATATTCAGGCAACTCACGGAGTAAAGCAACACGAAGTATACACAATACTTTATTTCATTTTAACAAAAAAACCTACACCTAAATAAACAATGACCCCAAACTTAAAGAATAAAGTGGCAAGTGTAAAATATAGAAGTTTATTAACACATTTTATGCATTCATTATTGTAAAATATATTTACTGAACAATAATTTGTAAATATTGCAAACCAATAATATAATAATGGAACTGGTACTTGTTATGTCAAAATCCTTTGTTATTTTGATTGTTTCTCTTCGATGTGGAGATGATTGTAAGTAAATTCAACAGAGCTAATGACATGTTGAAGAGGAAGAAAGTGACCTTTTTTCACGCCTGGATAATCACACTTGGACTTCACACAATGGAGGTAAATAGTGGTCGTGTGCCTCTGCCGATTTGCACAAAGGAAAAGGGGCCAGGGTGACAATTCTGGTTAGTCTGCATGAGTAAAGACGAGGGGTCTGGCAGAACTCCACACCCAAAACTTGATTTTATTATTCCACAGAGTTTAATGTTAGATCGCCTGCTGTTCGTTAAAGCACAATATACAACTTCTGAGACTTGCACAGGCACTACTTAATAATGACCAGGAAACATTGGATATGCAACCTCGTCTTGAACCTGTCCAGGCGTCTAGCAAAGTGCGTCCTATTTCAGATACAGTTATGAAAGAAAATCAGATACAATGAAAACAGCTTGTAGGCTCACTAAGCTTGGCCCAGAAATCAACGAAAATATATTGCTGAATGGCAGGATTTAAGAAAAGACATGGTTTTTCTTGAAAGTTTAATAAAATGGGACCGGATTAATAATCTGTTTTGAAAATGGCCTTATGTCCCGAGCAGAATGAGCAACTCTCAATCGTCCATGTATTGAAATATTCTAAGCCAGGGATTGTAAAAGTATCTCCCTCGTGCGGTAGTTATTGAAACAGTTTAAGTATAGTGCGTTATTTAATAACTGCGTCATCACTGATGGGAGTGTTGACCCGTCCAATTATGCTGTTCTCACGCAGTAATAAGAAAGCCCACGTTTTATTTCTTCTAATACCATTTGATATATTCAAAACGGAAAAGTTCCTGCAAGTTGGTCGAAGCCTTCTTAAAATAGGAATGATACAGCATTTACCACTGCTACGCAGCGATGCTAACCACCACAGGCATGGATACCTTATCGTTCATGGCAATATTACTTAGAACCAAATTGCAAAAAGTGAATTACAACTGACAACGTGTTAGAGATCTTTAAAAAAAAGGATAAATATGAAAACATCAATGTGAGCAAGAACAATCGAAATATACCATAAAATACTTGCTGATTACATATTTCTTTCCCTTTTGTATGTTAGCAAATCAATTGAAACTAACAAAATCAAACATATGCAATACTCCTGGGTGTTGGCCTTGTGTAAATGTACTCCTTTTAAAAAGTTCATCATTTGCTTTGGCCACTAAACCTGGTGTTTTGCTTGAAAATATATCACAACATTTTAAATATAAATATATATATATAGCAGTCATTATGCAGTGAAATAGTTTCAGATATTCTAGACAGTATGTTATACTTAACAGTAGCTTCAACAAAGCTGGGCGTTTTCCTTTTTAAATGGTTCTGTCTAAATATCTTTCAGCGTGATGCAAGTTTAATAATCCCAGATTTCTTCTGTTATCTCGGGTGAAATCTCTACTTACGTTAAGCAGGTATGCCACGGATCCGATAAATATATCATTCCTTCCCTCACGTCTTCGAACATTGCAATAAAGGTTTACAAGATTAGGTGTCACAAATCCGCCGTTATTGGAGAGAAAACAGGAAAAAAACACCAAAAACTCCCCAGCACAATTAGCAAGTTAGAGCCAGCTAGGCTGTGATGAGGAGAAGATACAATATTTATTCCGCGTCTCCTGGGATAGAGCGCTTCTGTCTATTGTCTTCCCAGTTCAATGCTGATGCTTAATTTTCAAAACTTATATATTACCAAGGGACCTACGCCATCAGTTAAGAAAAAAAAACCCGACAAGTACAAAATGTGATACAGGGAGTTGCTTTTGTGCAGAGGAAGCGTTATTTCGCCTGGAATAGACGGATTCTTCCTGGGTGTAAAGAGAATAACATTTCAGGGGAGAAATCGAGTGTTTTTTTTAATTTGCTCGCATTGAACCTCTTTTTGGATTGAAAATGTCAGCAACGTTCCCGGGTCTCGTCCATGATCCCGAGGTATTTTTATTCTGCTGGTGGTTTTTATGACATTTCTAAATCTGTGGTAATCAATTAAAAGTTACGTTTCTCCCGGCTTAAAGAAAAAATTTATTCGTTATGACATCTGTCGCGAGAATGCCATTCGATGCACTGCAACAGTTGCCACAATTGAAAAGAAAACGTTATCCTCCAAAAGATGGAAAGTTAAGTAGCTAGATTTAGTTAAACCGCCGTGTATTGTTGGAAGGGATTTGAGCATTTTCTATTGGTGATGGACGGGTTTAAGGCGCTTGTGGTGTATTTTCTCGCAGGCTTTAATGATTGAGCGATTGAGCAGATTGATTGCACTTATCTACCTGCAAGGTATAAGAAATGACAAACCAGATTTGTTTTCTATTCTTTTCTTTTTCGCAGATACGTCATGATGGATCAAACAGCTATCGTCTGATGCAGCTCGGATGTCTGGAGTCAGTGGCAAATTCTACAGTCGCCTATTCATCCTCATCCCCTTTAACCTACTCGGCGAATGGAACCGATTTTACTTCACCTTATTTCTCCACAAATCACCAGTACACCCCTCTGCACCACCAGTCCTTCCACTATGAGTTCCAGCACAGCCACCCGGCAGTCAACCCAGATGCCTATTCATTGAATAGTCTCCACCATACCCAGCAATACTACCAGCAGATCCATCATGGAGAACCTGCAGACTTTATCAACCTTCATAATGCCCGGACTCTCAAGTCCTCCTGCCTGGATGAGCAGAGGCGAGAGCTGGGGTGTTTGGAAGCTTACCGCCGACACGATCTGTCTCTTATGAGCCATGGCTCCCAATATGGCATGATCTCAGACCAAAGACTTCTGCCAGGTCCAAATCTAGGGCTTCCACCTCCAGGATCTGATGACATACAGGTAAAATTAGCATTCATCACAATCTAGCGGTTCCAAAAATCCAAAATTCTCAATAAGGAAACATGAGTTCGTTTTGCTTCTTTACAGCGTAATTTTGCAAACTTCGTAGATTTTAAGTCCCTTTTTTAATAGCCCCCTCTTCCCAACCCCCTCAATGAAATATAGAAATGGTTTAACCAGTGTTCTTTGTCTGCTCCTTTAGAAAGGAGCGAAGCTAACAAAGGTTGCGGCAATCACACTAAAGTCGCTTATAATCAGTAAAAGAGGTGATATGCCATTATGTTTGAAGCATGTTCTGTATCACTGTCCAGACCTTAAACAAAAATATTGTAACTTTAATAAAGTTCCTTTTGATAGCCCGTAGCAACAGTGATTTCTCTGTGGTGGCAGCCCAGTTGCTCACCGTCAAACGTGAATAGTACAACACAAAACAGCAATAAGTCAAGATCAGAATGTGAACAATATTGTTATCTGTTTTCCTCTAGTAATTTAATATCGGCCGCTCTGAAGAAAATGCAGAACTGAAGAGATTCTGTTCTTGTACCTGAATTGTAGATTGGGCTGTTGTAAATTCTACTTATTTCTTACTAGTACATTAGCTGTCCTGTAGTCATTCGTTGCTGTATAATCGTCTTCCAGAAACTTTCTGAATCCACCAGCACGGATAAAAATTGAATTGCTGGAAAACCGTATTTTAATATTAAAATAGTGGGAGGGAATAAAACTGAACGCAGCCAGAGAGAATTCGAAACAAAGGATAAAACAAAGCGTGGATTTTTAAAAAAATCAATTAGATTAGATTAGATCAACTTCTTTATTTTAAAATGTCGTTACTATGTTATAGAGCCCGCATTTTTTTGGAAATTATTTTATTTTAAACATACCGAATCACTGAAACGAAGTACACATTGTTATTTTCTTACCTTCAAAAAATTGCATGTCTAATTTGAATATTTCACGTTTATACTCACATTAATTTTGTTTCTTGTTCCCCGTGCTCTTACGTTTTAAGATCAATTCAGTAAAAATAGGAATTTGAAAACCTTCTGCTCGACGTCTCGCCCGTCGCATTGATATCTGCATTTCTTTCTAAGACGCGCTGTATTTCAGCTCAGTTCATACATGCATATATATATATATATATGTATATCATCTCTTGGATCAGAAGGAAATTAAAATGATTAGTGCATGTAAAACGTGACTTTACCCCTTGATTTACCAAAGCTAAAAGGGTAAACGAACAGCACAGTATCAGGGCCGAGAACAGAGTATCAGGGCCGAGAACAGAGTTGTGGCCTCATTACATAGAAGTTCTCAAATTGGGTTTTAGAAAATCTTAATTCAATGCAACGCACTCTGCTGAACTAAACCCGCTTTACGGTCTTTTTCCTCTGCCCAGCGCGTCTGGTGCTGAATTTTATACTTGTATATTTTTGGCTATTTTTCTTCACACAAAGCGTGGTTTTTTTTAAAAGGAAGGATTAAGGCATTTGCAATCGAGAAACAATAGGAAAATGAAATGTGCGGGTCCACCGTAGTTTATCCCATTTTCGACTTCATGTCACCCATTTATTTACTTATGCAATGTAATCTGACCAGACTGGTTATTTTCTTGTGTTCTTTTAAAGAGCAAGTGTGGGCAAGAAAAATAAAGGATCGAATAAAACGTTCAATAGAAGCGAGATAGAAATGTTTGTTGTTCGACTAAGATTTTGGTCTTCGGGTTAATTCTGTGTTTAAAAGCTCCATTCGGCTCCTGCCGTCCTGTTGCCTGGTCCAGCAACAGAAGACGTTTGTTTCCAGTTTTTAGGTCTGCTTCCTCGCCAATTTGTGCTAAACTCAAATTGACTGGAGACTGCTTAAACAGCTGAACAGATGCAAACGTTCTTTAGCCAGTAGATACATCTTTGAGCTCCCTAAAAAGATTTGCTATGCTTAACAAAAGAAACTGTCACACCTTTTCCTCGTCACAAGTTTAATTTATGCTTGATCTAGGAGTTTTTTTAATATATTGATTCTATAATCACTTTAACCCCAGAACATAAGAGAAAGGGCTGCAAGTTTCTAAAGATTTACAAGAGCGCGTCAATGGGGATAAAAAAGGAGAGAAAAAAGGGAACAAGGCCAATTCAAGCGATCTTTAGTATGGGACACCTCTCCCCGAAATCTGTTCAAACTTCTCTATGGATTAAACAGGGTAAAGAGCTTTATATTATTGGTAGAGAAAATGGAAATTCGTACTTAAACAAAATATTTATCATTAATGTGTAAATATAATATGGGAAAAGTATTTTCAATGAAAATAGAGTAGTTAAATCAGTTCAGGTTCCATAGATTAATATATTTATAGTGACCTGACTGTCAGCGTACCGAAACTCATGTAGTTTTAGCAAACGAGGACTATTTAATGTATATTTTTTTAAAACATCACTTGATCCGACGATATAACTATATTATGTATTTAAATATGTATTTATTAAAGGTGGTCTGCGAGGAAATAATGCAGGAATGCAATTCAAATGTGTTTGCTATATTTTATCAGGAAGCTTTCCCCAAAAAGGGCTACTTCAATAATTAAAGCCAACTGGTTAAGAATGAAAGAACGGAGCTTTTTTGTTGCAAATTTGAGCAGAAAAGGGCAAGCTTGTTAAAATCATTTCTGGGATGGATTGAACGTGAACATTATCAATTATTTTAAAAAACTGAAATGACAGGGTATTCATTTTGTTTTAAATTCAAGCCTCCTTATCTCGCATTTGTGTTTTGATTTTCAGAACTCGGTGGAGGCGCAATGTGGGTTAGTTTTAAACGGCCAAGGCGGAGTAATACGGAGGGGTAAGTCGTTTGTCTCATAATTTCTTTGGTGCTTGACACGATGGCGATGTCATAAAAATATTCAGAAGTGAACTGGCCTTCACGTGTATACAAGAGCGCATTGTCTTTTATCAGTCCCGGCGTAGTCTTGGAACACTGTAACAAGGAGTAGCAGGAACAACAAAACATTTAGTGTACGGGGTGAGATCTTGATCAATTATAATTCGCGTATGGCTTGCTTGGACTGTCGGAAATTAAAGCGGAACCAAGAATGTTATAAAGCTAAAAATCCGATCAGGCGTAATTTGAATAACAACTGAAGAATATTAAACAGTTGACAAGGGTTTTTTTTTTGTCTTCTGTCAGCCCACGCGTGTGTTTTGCTTTCATGTTAACTCGCCTTATATTGGATACTTTTGTAACCCAGTTGGGAACATCATTGGCATCACTTGATGCGAGTGCATTCTTCAAATGACTGCAATTGGGAAATAGAACAAGGTTCTATTTAATGAAAATGCTCAAACATACCGGTCAATTGGGACAAAATGAGCTAAATGCAGTTGGTTGCTGCTGCGTAGCTACTAATTGGCCTTTGACAACACACTTTGTTCATTTTCCGCCGTTGTGAGGCACTCGAAAATGTATCGATATTTTCATATACCAGTTATCAAAAAACGGTTCTTTAGAATACATTAAAGGTTCTGGTACGCAAGCCAGAATTGTGATTGAGTGACTTTCCCTTTATCTGAGCATCTCCTGTAAATTTCTCATAGTGACACCAGATTGGCACCTCTCAAAACTCAACAGCGTTGCTGACAGAAATTGTGGCCCTGCCCTATTCAGTCAAAAATAAGACAAACTCATAGGAAAATAAATTAAGGAAAATAAATAAGATTCACCTAACTCATTCATTTAAACAGTGATTTTAAACAAACCCAGAATTACAAGATAATTTCGTTTATTTTTTTTAAACAATGGAAAAACAGATTTTCCCAGATTGTATGGGCATCTATGTTATTCTCTGAGTGTTGAAACTAAGTAGTTTATACTTCTTTGAAGAGTGTTGGAGGAAAAAGAAAGCTTTACAAACTCCATGTATTGAATAAAAATAGACAAAAGCAGTGCTTAAAAATCTCATGGAATTTACGCCCAGGACAGCCAAATTGTGCGCGTGAAAGTTGCAATTTTAATGTAATATTGAATCTTTGACACTTCGCCTCTAATGAAATTTTATATAATATCAGTCAGAGAAGGACTCTTGGCATAACGTTTGTCAAGACATTTGAATGTAAAAATATCTTCTTGCTTTCAAATTCGGTAACTGAAATTGGTAGAAAATTGTATTTAAAGGAATAATGTTAGAAATATATCTCCTAATGTAGGGTGGAATGTAAATTAAATATTAAACTGTGAACAAAGTGTAAAATAATTCTTACCGATTAGAATTTATTAATACCACCAATGATAATAAATACTTCACAGACTTTTGAACAAGACTTTTCATTGCAAATAACATATTTGCATTCAATTCGCGAGATTTTCTCGGGTTTACGACTGAAATGCATTATGTCCAGATTAAATGCCATTCTTCCAGTAGTCGATCATGTTATTTACATTGACTGCCAACCTACGGATTGTTGTCCAGATATGTTCGGAAATATGGGCCGAACAAAACACTGTCCGTGGGTGCTCAAAACAGCTCCCTTTGCTTTAATCCTCCCTTCACCATAGGCACCTTTCGACTAGCAATAATTTTCCAGTGAGAATGACGCGTTATGTTTCCCAGTGCTTCTTATTTTTATTGGAAATTCTGAAATCATCTCATTCTCAGTGTACTAAAATAACTGGTGGGACGCAATTTTTTTTCGTTTCGGTTCCCAATCAGAAAATGTGAATGCACAGCGCTGATCAGTTCTAAGTGTTCTTATCTTCATTGATGTTCGCGTCTCCTTCGTACTATCTTAGTTTAAACATCACATGACATATTTAAAATAGGCCATCATAACGTTTTACTATTTCCACGAGGACTTTCACGGCCAAAAAGTTGTTAGTAAACCTCAGTAGTTTTGTTTGCTAGCAAGTTGACAAACTAATCATTTCCCTTGTTTTCTTTTAAGCAATTGGACTATGATATTTGGCAATAAATAAGCACTCCTGAAAGGTTAACAAGTCTAGGTGCTATTTATTTTAAATTCTGAAAAGTTGCTTTAAGGGGAAGGGAGAATGCTAATGATGTCAATATCAATGCCAAGAATTGTTAACTCCCTCAGGAGTTGCCTTTATGAGAGTGGGGAATGTGATTCTGTTTGAAGCACCTATACACTCAGGCGCCCCAGAGCACAATCAGTGTTCTTTCTATCCACCAAGGCAGCTTTCTGAGACCTGAAATCACATAGGTATCTTGCTGGTACCATAGCTCCCAAGATCATTGTATTGGGTCACACAACAGAAATATGTAAAATGTTCGAAGTCCACTCTGAAATCAGAAAGAAGCAAGATGTATATTTGTACTGACTAGGAAGTGTAGGGAACCTGTGGTCTTGCAAAAAGCCCATGACAGAAACCATACCTATGTAAAACCATCTTTGCTGCACCTATCAATCTTTGAAATGAATTGGGCTTAGTGCATGATGTTATTCCCATGAGGAACATTGTGATTTATAGAGACATATGGTCAAATCTTTGAGTTTATCTAGAATAGGTATTCCCAATTCAACATTCACCAAGTGGGAGACTGCACAACTCTTGTTTCTCAAACAAGTGGGATGATCATTGTTCACTATCATCTATGCAATTTATTGTCTATCGGAGGTATTATCTTTTATGAGGCCTTAAACAAAAACTTCATATGCACTCTACGGTGGAGTTTAAGGTTCCCATGACACTGTACAAAAAGACGAGAGGATTCCTCAAGAGTGCACTGTCAATATTATCCCATAACCAACATTACCACAACAGGTTGTTCAGTCATTAGCTTATTGTCATTTGTGGGTCCATACTGTGTGCAAATTGTCTGTCATGCTTCCAACATTACAACAGTAATTACAAAATACTTGCTTGAGATCCTGAGTCAGAACAGCGCTTATATAAATTGATGTTCTTTCTTTACTTCCCATCAACAATATGTATACTGACTTTAAAGGAGAAGTTTTGGATTATTTGTCATCAGTACTTTTGAAGGAATAATTGTACATTTGTAACCATGTCGGCAAGAATTATGAAGGTGTTAACCCAGTAGCTGACTTACATTTAAGTAACCATTGAAGTAAGGTTGTTAGTACCTCCCATATTAATTATTAATATTGTGTGGCGCACAAGAAAGAAGAAGGTATTAGTGAAAATTGAAAGAGACATCTTTCCCTCTTTTTCATCCATCTTTACTTCACAAATTTGTTTATGGCTTGGACACAGTTCTTTGAGTGTGAGGCAAGTTGCAGTATATTCTTAACTTTTGCATCTCTTATCAAGTGCAACAAATATCCAATGCAAGTTAAGCTAGTGATATTACCAGACGTGTGCCCAGATGATTTTCCATCATCTTTTATAGTAATTGGGCATGCAAGAGGCACATGCATGAAGTTCATGACTAAACTGTGATGTGGATCAGTGGTGAAAAAGGAGAAATAGCCACAGAGAAAAAGGGATCCAGTTTAAATTATGTTGATGCTCTAATACAAGTCTGCAGGTATCTTTGAGTGAATTTAAAGAGAACCCTTGACTGTTTATTGCCTGAACTTAGATGAACCCAGTTTAACTTAGGTTTACTTAAATGTAACATTTCTCTGCAGGACAAATGTACACATTCTATATAGAAGTAATGGTGGGAAATCATTATCCTGCTTAAAGCTTCCAAACAATGAAGAATCCAAAACATGGGCTTTCTAATTATTTGGATTCTAGTTTTTTTTAGATAACAATGAGTATATCCAGGTATAAGGCATTCGGGTGACTTTGAAAAAAAAATGTATTACTTCTGTCATTGTTCTATTGAATACAGTAGAATAGGAAATTGAACACATGAAATATTGCATTGAAATAAATTGGAACCTTTCCCTCCAGATACTGTCTTACTTTTGCTCACTGACATTCGGACACCTGTCCGCAGTTATTATTCACAGACTTGGTACATAAAACATAAGGTTAAAAAAGAATCATCTCTCTGTCCCAGTAGATATCTTGGGTTGGTTTATAGGAAGTAATGTTGAATTGATATTTCTCCAAGCTACTTTTATTTGAGTTGTTACTTTTCTTCAATGTAATTTTGAAAATACACTTCTACACTTATTTCAAATCTATATTTTAAAAGTAAAGGCTTGGTATTATTGTGGTATTGCACTGAAGCTGAAATCCCTCTGCTATCACTTTCAGTTAATGGTGTGCAGTGTTTAGCCTGCAGCTCCACTCTCCCAACCATCAGAACCAATAATCTTTACATTGCATAGTGCCCCAGTATCGATAGCTTCTCTTGCCTGGGGCATCTGCTTTGATATGTTAATATTTTTGAGTACCAAATTCAGTAGAGATCATATTAATGTTGTTCATACGGGCTGGTGCTTCACTTAGATGAATATTCAGATCTCCTGTTTTCAAAAGAAAACCGTCTCCTATTTACTGAAGTCACATCCTTTCTGATCACCCTTGGTATTAACAATTCATCTCAACTATCTGATACCCTAACTGATCAGGCTTAAGTTAGGATCTTTAATTAAGAAAGGTGTTTTTGTTTTAATTTTCAGAAATGAAACTTGACAGCAGTTGCAATTCGAAAGGATATTGCAATTGTGCAGCTATAAGAGATGTTAGGTGGTCTATATCTTTGCTATAAGGTAACAAAGCGACATTTGGTCCATGTCGTTTTTTTTTTGAAATCTTGATGGCAAACTCCTAAAAAAGCTCCTGATTCGTCTTGTGATCATTCAGGTTTGCCGCCCCAGGCAAATTCAGCAGCTTAAACATTACTCTAGCCCCTGGGCCATGCAAAAGGGACCAGACTGCCGGCAATAGCACTTTTCGATTGCTCGTGGCAACATAAAATACAAACTACTTTGAATCAAAACATTTTTGGAATTAATATGAGTTGAACCCCGCTTGCTACTCTGCAGTTTATCAGGCTGCTTTGTGAAATCACTCCAAGCATGGATTTTATGCCTAGTCATGGAACAATGCCAAATTAAGTCTATACTTAGACTTGTACCACTCATAACCTCAGAATATTTATGAAACTCAAAGTATTTATTGCATCCTGTTTTTAGACTGTTTGAAGAAGGAACCCAAATCTGATTTGATTTACAAAGTTTAATTTCAGTTTTACAAACAAATATTCAGAATGTTTTGCTTGTTTTCAATTTCAAAGTTTCAATTTTCAATTTGTAAAATATTGGAGTATGGTTTTTGGAAAGCATATATGCTATTGGATTACACTGTGTTGTTTTATTCTATGTAACACTTCAGATGAATGAACGGTAATTTACCTCATGCTCATGATTTGCCTGATAGAAATTGCCTTCCCAATATTTGACAGAGGACATACAATTCAAGGAGCTTTCCCATTTATTTGAAAATCCAAGAATTCAACAGCAAAGAAAACAAATCTAATGATTTGATTTAGTGATTATTAAATAGTAGAGTGTTTTCATTTGTTCTGGATACTTTGATGACAAAAAAATCCTTCATCTTATTTTCCATTCTTATTATGGAATAAAAATGTCTCAATTCCAGGAATTACAACATGATATGACTTGAATATTTTCTTAAGATATACATGATGCCTTGACTTAAATGTTCCAACAGTACAATGCGCATGTCAATTTTCTGAATGTGCTGATACCTGTTTGAGTTTAAAGATAAAGGAAGATTTATTCACATCATGTTAATTAAAATATTTCAGAAGTTTATCTTCTTTAAATTTTTAATTCAACATTTTGATGATGAACACATAGGATACAGATTTAAGTTTTAAGATGAAAAAAAGGTTTAAAAATCATTAAATATGAAACAATAAACAACAACTTTGCAATTAATTAACTGGAAGGCACATATAAAAATGCATTATATTATAGTTTCACATGTGTACGAGAGGAAGAGAGCACTCCAAGAATGAAGGAAATGTTAGGAGCTATATTGTGATCAACAGAAGTGGCACTATGACAATTCCATTTAAAGAAAAGAACTGATTTTTGTTTTAGTCATTTATGAAGGTACTTCAATATTGGCCATGTTTTAAAGTAGTGATTATAATTTTCATGACTTGAGAGGCATGTTGTGTACATATGGATTTGTGCGCCCACATCCCTGTCAGGATTCGTACTCATGGAGATTTTTACTCTCTAATTAAGTTAATTGCACTGCATGGAAAATACGTGAGATGAAGCATTTTTCAAAAACTACAATATTATTAAAGCATTTATGAGACAATGTATTAATAATGTATGAATGCTAAGCCTAATAACCTGAGTGGAAAAAAGCATAAAAAAGATTAGAATTATCAGGTAGAGTGTTTAGGTATAATAAACATCAGAGTTTATAAGACAGTCTCGGATTAGTTAAGAGCAATTAATTATCTAATACTAATGTAATTTCATTACTTTAAAGTGGAAGTTGTAATGGAATATATTAAAATATGAATTAGAGTGTTTTCTGCCATCTTAGCTTTGATTATTAGCATTCTTTATTTGCATGGAAATAGTTTTACATAGTGTGCAACTGTTTACTAGATGACATTTTTCCCTCCTGGATTAACTGGGCTATTTCAACATTTAATTAACACAAATTTCCTTAGTCAACTTAATTAATATAATTTTTTTATGTTCCAAGTGGAAGAGTTAGATACTTCTAAATATTGTGAATTACTTTATAAAGGTGAAATTATTGTCCTTTCCAATTGACATATTCTTTGCAAACAGAAAGGAATATTTATTTAAAACAACACAGTTAAAATTTCTATTGCCGGTATCTTTCAACAATATTACCATTACGCTGTAAAGATATGACTGCTTGTCATCGGAAGTAAAATCACCAATATGGACTCTTAGACACTGTCTTAATTTTGCTCAATCTAACAGACATTTATTTTATTCAATTCTTTCCACGTTGGTGCCAAATAAAAGTACAAGGAAACACTCCTTCAGCTTTTAAACCAATTAGTAAAACCATTGTATCTTTATATTGTCAATTCTTGGTGATTCTGTGTTGTCAGGGTGCACTAAATGAGATTATGTTGGAAAACAAAATGTGTGCTGTATTTTGGATTTTTTTTTGGTGGGGAGAGATTTCTGTCACATAGTTGTTGGGGAGCTGTTTTCTCCCCAGTAGATTTCATTGAAAAGAACACAGTGTTAAAAAGAAACATGAGAATGTGAATGCAGTTTCTACATGTTATGACAACAATCTGATCTGTATAATTTGGCAAATGTATATATTTCAAATATTGTTTTTCAGGGAAAAAGTTTCTTCATTGAAAATTGATCTGAGGTGGGGTGATAGTTCAAAATTGTATTTCTCTAACATGCAATTGCTTTACAATAAATGGTGTAATTAGTTAACAAACTATTCCTTTGTCTTCAAGTCCCTTGAGTTCAACCCCGACTAAGGTTGAATTCAACAGGCAGGGTGGCTCAGGGGTTTACATTGCTGCCTCACAGTGCCAGCAACCTGAGTTTGATCCTGGCCTTGGGTGACTGACTATGTGTAGCTTGCACATTCTCCCCACGTCAGTGTGGGTTTCTCCCAGGTGCTCTGGTTTCCTCGCTAAGTCCAAAGATGTGCAAGTTAGGTGGATTGGTCATTCTAAATTACCCATATTTTTCAGGGATATGTAGCTTAGGTGCATTAGCCGTGGGAAATACAGGGTGGAGGGGTGGTTTCGTATGGACTTATTGGGCTGAATGGCCTGATTTCGCATTGTGTGGCTTCTATTTAAAAGAATCTATCTGTAAGTCAGATATAAATTTAAATTTTGGCCTAAGAAAGAGCAGCAAGACTTGATCCATCGCGTCTGCCCTACTTTTTGATTTGATCATCTGCCTCAACAACATTTTCCTGTCTATTCCCTGGATCTCTTGATTTCCAGCAAAGACAAAAATCTGATTGTCTAATCCTTAAACATATTCAATACTGAAACATCCACGACCCTTTGAGGAAGAGAACTCTATTCACAATCATCTGAATAAAGAAATTTTCTTCATCTCAGTCCTAATGTGACTGCAAGTTCTAGATTCTCCTGCCAGGGCAGACAACCATTCAGTTACTAACCTGTCAAAATCTTGTATGCTTCAATAATTGCACCTTGTATTTTTCTAAACTCCAGAGGTTAAAGGTACAATTTATTCAACCTCTCATGAAAGGACAATCCATTCCATGCAAGAACCAATTGAATAAATATGCACTGTACTGTTTCCAAGGTATGTACATCCTTGCTTAAATAGTGGAGACCGAAACTACACATCAAACAGAAATGGTCTCACCAATGCTCCCTAGTTTTGTAATAGACGTATTACAGTTCCTGGTGGCTGTCAAGCTGAAGCGTACAATTGACTTTGTCATTTAGTGTGGTCACAATAATTGTTATGAACAGATGAGAAGTCAGAACCAACTTCAGTCATTTGAAATTCTTCCTGGTGAGCGATACAATTAAAATTTCTTTTCAGAAGTAAGCAGACAAGCTTCAATTAAAACAAAGACTGCTGGAAAATGAAGGAACCGGTAACCAAGATTTTCCTGAGAAAAAGAATGACAGATTTTATTTACTACTGACCCCAAACACACACACACACACACACACACACACACACACACAACAAGTTTAAAAGGGAGCGTATCTGGCCCAGACAGCGAGAAACAAAATTAGATATAACACAATGTACAGCTGGAAGAACACAGCAGGCCAGGCAGCATCAGAGGAGCAGGAAAGTTGATGTTTTGGGTCAGGACCCTTCTTTAGAAATGGCTAAAGAAGGGTCCCAATCTGAAACATCAGCTTCCCTACTCCTATGATGCTGCCTGGTCTGCTGTGTTCCCCCAGCTCCACACTGTGCTATCTCTGACTCCAGCATCAGCAGTTCTTATTATCTCTGAGAAACAAAATTATGCAGCTTAGAAGACATTAGAGTCTTTGAGGTGATATATATTAGGCTGGACGCCACTTTGATTAATTGTTGACTTGTTCCTGTAACAGTGGCAGAATTTATAGATACCTTGTGGATTAATAAATGGTTGTTTTCCTCAGCTGCTTCTTGAACTGACATTGTTTTTTAAAATACTGAAAGAATTAAGAAGGGAGAGAGAGAAATTTTCAGCTCCTGCTGTCATGCATTAAAATTTATTTCTTTTTACTCTGCTGCTCAAAAACAGCTGTTGAAATTAGTTCGAGATAACAAGATGTGGAACTGGATGAACACAGCAGGCCAAGCATCATCTTAGGAGCATAAAAGCAATTGTTTCAGGCTGAGACCCTTCATCAGAAAAGGGGAGGGAGAGAGGGTTCTGAAATAAATAGGGAGAGAGGGGGAGGTGGATGGAAGATGGATAGAGGAGAAGGTAGGTGGAAAGGAGAGTATAGGTGGGGAGGTAGGGAGGGATAGGTCAGTCTGGGGATGAGGTTAGTAGGTGGGAAATGGAGGTGCGGCTTGAGGTGGGAGGAGGGGATAGGTGAAAGAAAGAACAGGTTAGGGAGGCGGGGACGAGCTGGGCTGGTTTTGGGATGCAGTAGGGGGAGGGAAGATTTTGAAGCTTGTGAAATCCACATTGATACCATTGGGCTGCAGGGTTCCCAAGCAGAATATGAGTTGCTGTTTCTGCAACCTTTGGGTGGCATCATTGTGGCACTGCTGGAGGCCCAGGATGGACATGTCTCTAAGGAATGGGAGGGGGAGTTGAAATGGTTCACGACTGGGAGGTGCAGTTGTTTAGTGTGAACCAAGCCTCGGTGTTCCACGAAGCTGTCCCCAAGCGTCTGCTTGGTTAGCGGAGGCTTGGGGACCGTTTTGCAGTACACTTTCGCTCGGTTCGCAATAAACAACTGCACCTCCCAGTCGCAAACCATTTCAACTCCCACTTGCATTCCTTAGATGGCATGTCCATCCTGGGCCTCCTGCAGTGCCACAATGATGCCACCCGAAGGTTGCAGGAACAGCAACTCATATTCCGCTTGAGAACCTTGCAGCCGAATGGTATCAATGTGGATTTCACAAGCTTCAAAATCTCCCCTTCCCCCACTGCATCCCAAAACCAGCCCAACCCGTCCCCGCCTCCCTAACCTGTTCTTCTTCTCACCTATCCCTCCTCCCACCTCAAGCCGCACCTCCATTTCCTACCTACTAATCTCATCCCGCTCCCTTGACCTGTCCATCCTCCCCAGACTGATCTATCCCCTCCCTACCTCCCCACTTATACTCTCCTGTCCACCTATCTTCTCCTCTATCCATCTTTGGTCCGCCTCCCCCTCTCTCCCTATTTATTTCAGAATCCTCTTTCCCTTCCTCATTTTCTGATGAAGGGTCTCAGCCTGAAACATCAGCCTTTGTGCCCCTAAGATGCTGCTTGGCCTGCTGTGTTCATCCAGCTCCACACTTTGTTATCTCGGATTCTCCAACATCTGCAGTTCCCATTATCTGTATTGAAATTAGTTCAGTGTGTCTTCTAGAGTCTAGTTCCATTATATTTCCAAGTTGAGTAACTACCAGGTGTCCCTATTGTGAAATCATTGTACATGTGAATTAATCTGGAGATTCAGTATTTTTGATGTTAACTCTGTTGCTTTGTTTTGATGCCTTCAGATGACTATCGCAATTTTTTTGAAGATTGCTTAATTTATTCCATGACGGTCTCTCAAAGCTTACCTTAACCTGTGGGATTAAGTGACCACTGTAGCCACTTTCGGTCCATGTTTCTTCCTTGTTTCAAAAAAAAATCTGTACTAGTTCTCAGGCAAAGCAATCAGATGATGGAAATTAAAATTTGGATAATCCGTTGTTATTATTTTAACATTATGTTGAGCATCCAAAGTAGAAATACTACATTGATATAGTTGAAAATGCTCTTACGTTATTGAGACAAAGACAAGGGTGATGATGGGTTAAAGATATGGATTCATACATATGTGTCCAGTTTGTAGGTATTTATGTACATAAGTTGTAGAAGTCATTTCAATGACTTTGTTGCTTAATGAGAAAGTTTCGATAAAGAGAAGGTTGATCACAGGGGTATCTCTGTAAAAGGGGACAACTACAGTGGCAAACATTGCAAAAAATAATTATTTCATAATAGTGCATGCTCAAGATTATTTTTAATAAATGAGTTCACAATATTTCAATCAGGCAGGGACCTGCAAGGAATTTTCTGTATTCATTTCAGCATATATGCAATAGGATGAATCTTACCAAAAATCTGTTAAGAGTTTCGTGGAGTTTTACCAAGATTTTCTCCCCTTGAGCTGTGGTGAGCTATTTCACACAATTTTCCACTGCTCACCTCACTGTGCATGCACTATACCCCTATGGCGTCAGTCTTGTGGTATCTTGAGCCTTCCAGCAGCAGAAGTACTCACTGTTGCCAGGACCTTCAAGAACCCCTGCCACTGGTTTCATACTTAAACACCAACTATATACAGGGTTAATCGCTGCATGTTAGGAACTGCCATTCACAGTTGCAGTGTCAGAAGAATGATTCCAGAGATGGCCAGTAGAAGGCAAGTTGGTACTGTGAGTTGCTGACAGGAAACTGGAAGTGCTGGTGGATGAGATGATGGATAGTAGAGCTGTCATCTTTCCTCAGCATGGCCAATGGAGACCATGGCAGCACATCTTGACAGACTGGTCTGGAGTTTCCACCTGGGCATTATGATATCCATAACATGGAGGAACACTCAACAGGGCAGGAAAGTTTAATGGCCGTTTTGGACTCTGCAGGGGTAAGTGGCAATATCTCTCGGCTACCTCACATTCATCCTAATTCTGCTACTGAACTCATCTGCAACAAAGCCTTTGCTCTGAAACAGTCAGAATTTCATGCAGCATCTTCCCTCAATCACACCCACCCACCCAAAAACTATCCTGAAGCCCTCTGTGCTGTCCTTGGGACACCTCACCAACATCCCCCCACTTGCACCAGCAGTAACAGATGATTTTTGGTGGAGTAGGGAGGCTGAGCCCAATGCTCATCCACTCCCTTCAGCTTTTTTCTCTTCTTTTCCTTCCGTTTACTTGTACTCTTTTTCCTTTTGTTTTCTTTTTACATTTTATTTATTCTCTGTAAAACCTGGAGAGTATGAAGGAGGAGGCCTCTGACAGCAGCGGCAGCAATGCCAAGACAAATTGGACACAGCTCCACCCCAGCTCCGTGTCTCCTGGCGAATAAGGAACAGGTTGTGGGCTGACTTTGCTGGCACTGACTCGCAGACCGGGCTGATGCTCTAGGTTCACAGCTAGGCCCAGGGAGCTGAAGGAGTGGAAATATCGGGGGAGGGAGCTGATAGTAGATTGGTAGCTGCATCTGGAGGAGGGTTGGATGTGAACAGGAGGCTTCTCCCTGCCTAGTGAGAAAGTGGCTTCCAGTGGCCCAGTGTGGCAGGATTCCAATGTAGTGGCCTTGTCCCAGTGTGGTAGCCTTGCGTTGGTCTTCTTCAGTGGAGGCTTCTGACCCATTATTCTAGCCATCTGGCATGGTGGTCTCATCCCAGTGTGGCATTCTTGTCCAGGAATGGTGGTCTTGTCCTGGCTGTGTCTTGAAGATATTCCAACAATCCTTAATCAGCTTTCCTCTAACCCAAGAGCTATAAAGTGGACTTTGTCTTAATTTTACTTTTGTTTATTATCATATATGATTGCTACCATTAATATTGGTGCCATGGTGACGTGACTTATCAAACTTTTCACTGTATTTTTCATGTAACGGTATACTTGACAATAAGTCTCTATTCTATTCTATGTTCCATCCCTTTCATCCCTCTCAATCCCTGCCTTTGTCTCATTTCAGGAGAAAATAACTCACCTTTTGGGAAAAGGGAATCAAGATTGGTGATGGGTGTCTGACATTCATCTCCTCACTCCCTATGAGGAGAGAATCCTTATCTTAGTGGGAGAAGGGCATGGAGGCTCATGTGGCAATACTGAGAGTTCCTTGCCACTGCAACCAAGTAACTTATTTGTTGAGTGTAACACTGCTTTCCCATTACCAGCACTGTGAAATATTTGAAACAATAAGAGAGTTTCTTTAAATATATAAAAAGGAAAAGAAAGGTTAAAGTAGACTTAGCCCCTTAGAAAATGAATCTG
The DNA here is from genome assembly GCF_030684315.1 of Stegostoma tigrinum. NCBI lineage: Eukaryota > Metazoa > Chordata > Chondrichthyes > Orectolobiformes > Stegostomatidae > Stegostoma > Stegostoma tigrinum. Next base: position 47,464,957 of record NC_081357.1, on the reverse strand, counting down.
GAGAGATGGCTTTGGGGAACAAGGAGATGGCAGAGGAGTAAAACAGATATTTTCCATTAGTATTTATAGTGGAAGATACCTCAAACTTTACATTAACACTAAAGAATGATCAGGAAAAATTAAGCACCATTACAGTCACTAACAAAATGATATTGGACAAACTAATGAAGCTGAAGGTTAATAAAGCTGTTGTATGTGATTGCTTGCATCCTAGGGTTCTAACAGAGGTAGCTACTGTGATAGTGGATGCATTGCTTGTAATTTTCAAAAGATTATTGGAATCTGAAGAAGTAGTAGAGGATTGGAAAATTGCCAGTGTGACACACCTATTCAAAATAGAGACGGAGGCAAAAACAGGGTAACTATAGGCTGATTAGTTTCATACCTATTGCTCAAGTAATGTTGGAATCAATTATTACGTAAGTAAAACCGAACATTTGTAAAATCATAATCTACTCAAGCAGAGTCGGCATGGCTTCATGAAAGTGAAATTATGTCTGAATAATTTAATAGAGCTTTCTGAGGAAGTCTAAACAAAAATAGATAGAGGGGAACCGGTAGATGTGTTGTGGTTGGACTTTCAGAAGGTGTTTGACCTCACAAATGGTTAAGTCATAAGATAAGAGCCCACGATATTGGAGGTAGTATAATAGCATGGATAGAAAATCAGCTCATGGGCAGGAAGCAATGAGTGGGGATGAAGAATTATTTTTCACTTTGGCAAACTGTACCAATGGGGTTCCACAGGGATCAATGTTAGGATTGCAACTGTTTATATATTAATAACTTGGAGGAATGTACTCTCACTTAATTTAAAGGTGGAAAGATAGGTTGTGAGAGGGAAACTGTTGATATATAAAGAGATATTGATAAGTTAAGTAAGTGGGCAAAAAGTTGTCAAAAGAGTATAATATCAGAAAATGTGAAGTTGTTCACTTTGGAAGGGAGCCCACACATACACACACACACAGAACTGCATCTCAACATTGTGGGGGAGAGGGATAAAGAAAGACTTTTGATGGTATACTTGTAGCATGTATGAAACTTCATTCTAGATCTATTATCACATTTATAACCTAATATTCACTTCTCATCATCTGCTGCATGGGCATCTGCTATTTTAGCTGCATCTAAAAGGATGAAGGTTTCCTGCAATGGAAGAAGGTGTTGAATTGCAGAAATGCTAGACATCATGGCACGACAATCTGACCACCACCTCTAAATGGAAAATGGCCCCACTGCCTGTCTCTAACTTGCATGGCATTCCAGAAGACTAGCCATTGTGGCTGTCCTATGTCTCGGCCATATCCTGAGGATCTGCTGGTGGTTAAAGCTGGTCTTGGGCTTTCAGATACATGCCTTTCTCATCCATTCCTGTGGAGACTGTAAGTATAGCAACCACAGAGACAACAACAGCTTTTACTGATTGACCCACTGAGTACAGTTCCAATGAGCCTATGCAGCAATGTCAGAAACAAAGTAACTTCTCAGTAATATGATCATTCAGCAGTCACAGTGCAAGCTAATAACATTTGAACAGCATCCCTAAACTTTGTGTCCAACATGACAGTCGAGTAGGACACTTCAGCCAGAGCTCATCTGCTCTGTCCAATCCGATTGTTTTCCTTTATGTTAACTCTTTGCTGTTTCTTCTTCCTCTTCTCTCTTCTTGGCCTCGGAACTTCTGGTCCCTGACCTCACTGCCTCGGAACTCCCAACCTTAGCACAAACCTGACTGGGAGTCCCCTCAGCCTGGTGTGGCAGTCTCTTGATCCAGCACAGTGACCCCTTGTCCCAGTGGGGCCATCTGCCAGCCCAACGTGGTGCCCTTTTGGCCCAGTATGACAGTCTCCCAGAGGCACAGCATAATGATCTTTGAGCAGTAGATGTCCAGTCTCAAAGCGATACGAGAGTGCTCTCCCAGCCTCAGGACCCCTGAGGCGAAGCCAGGCACAGTCTGGAATCAAGGCCCATTGCCGACTAAAGTCTAGGTGCCAACATGGACTGGGTTGGAAGACTGTTGTTCTGAACTATCTTTTCTCCACTTTATAATTTATTCCTAAACCTGCGGTTGGATTTTTTTTACTTCTCTATTATTCCAAGAACTGTAACTGAAAAAAAACTGTAACTAGGAACCTTTGTACCTAAGATGGCGCCATAAACAGCAACTTGTACACTTGTCCCTGTTATTCATTTGAGTACATATGACAATAATATTAACTCTAGATCTAATTCTAATCCTAATTCTAATGGAGGCTTCTGAGAATGAGGACAATAGAATGTATCTAGACGGGTCTTGCACATCGTTGACCTGTCTTCAAACATGTACATTCGGACATTGTACAGGTGGCAGTAAGAATGAGAACTTCTCTCCTCAACCCCTGCACTACCTAAGAAATGCAGCATCACCTGTTGGATATGTGCATTTTATCTTTTGGGGTGTGGTGAGCAGATCCTACACAGCCTATGGAACCATGGATGGGTGATTGGGACTTTTGTAATTGAGGTGAACCTTTACAGTTCACCTGATATTACTGATCCTTCACAGCCATTACAGGATTAATTTGCAGATCTAAATGATGTAGCCAAGAGTGCTTGTGCCAAATTTTCTGGTTAAATAAAGATCAATGCATGTGGCCCAGATATTGTGTGATCATGGGTGTCTATTGGTTGTATTGTGTGAGAGTCTGGTTAATGCTATTGCCTCGTGAAGGGGTTCACATTGCACAAAAGTAGAGCTTGTCTCTCATAGAAAAAGAACACTAACTCTGTTCACTTTAGTTGCCATGGCAGCCATTTTCCATTTTGGTGGCCCATATGCAATTTGGATGAGGTTGGAAGGCAACACAGATATGAGTTGCAGGGTCAACCTCTCAACCTAGTGACTCCCCTCGACACCCTATGCTGTAATGTCTCATACTGTTATATGTTGAGTTGTTCTCCCTTTATAATTATGATCTCCTCTGCATCTTAACATTTTACTTCTAATCTCCAAATTGACTACCCACGCTAACTGTGACCCCTGATAACGTGCCTTGACTTGAGGTGAACAGACCCCAACGCATGCCCACCCCACAACTGACTTGGAAAGAGATCCCCAACTGGTAACTGACGGGTGAGCAGACTCCAAATTGACCTCTATGCTGCACCCAACTGACTTATTGCTACTCTCTGGACTGGTTATATTGGACCTGCAGGACTGACCATGTCCTACTTCCTGGACTACAGTGATAGGGACCTCTGACTCTTTTGGTCCAACTACCCGAATGAACATATCCAAACCCCTGGATTAATGTCTGATGATGTTGTCGACTTTACTGGGCTGGTTCCACCCGACAGAAGACAGTCCCCATTGAATTGAATGAGGGATACCCACCTTAGACTTTGAGATGTGACCTTTTGATTGAAGTACATGTGGTCTGTTTGCTACACAAGGTGCTGGCACATACTGTTGGTGTCACATTGACACTGCCAGACAGCAGCATGCCCATGTCTTTGACATATCATTACTGACAAACATGACAAGCTTACTGACTTTGTATCTGTGTTAATAGGGGAGGCGCACAGCATCACGTTGAGGCTATAATTTCTGAAAGAGGTGGCAAGTTGTAAAAAGGAAAGGCAAGTCAGAAATGTTGTATGCATTGAAGGAATAGCAAAATGAGTGAGTGCTAAGATAGCAAGTTAAGATGCTTCAATCTATGAGATTGGTGTCTCACAAAATGACCTGGCAGCAGCATTACAACGCAAGGTTGCAGTATACTCCGTAGTGCAGTATTGATGTAGATAACCTCAGTCAATACGGGTTTCAAGAGATGCCATGATGGTGTGGTGAGGCCGGTGTGTATCTTATACTGAGCTCTGAGGATGAACATAACAGGTGTTTGCTGCTCATGGAGCGTGACCAGAGATGTTGGGAATTGCTAGCCAAAATGGTCCTGGAGGAACGAGCGATGAGTTGGAGCTGCTGTAGCCACTCTGACTTTTGTGCTGGAAATTGGCACCATCCAATTCCTCTCTGCTGAATGGCACAATAGCAAACTGCATTTAGTGAAGCAAGATTGGATACTAATGTTATGTAAATACTTGCAAATAGGACCCTTGCTGCTCAGTAGGGAGATCCTCATTGTTCAAAACTTGCATGGAAAATTGGACTTTTTCTTGACATTGATAATCTAATTTTTCAGATCTCACCATATTTTCCCAACTGACCTTCCATTGACTACAATGTCCAGAAGTTGGGAAAATTCTGCACATTTAAACAGATGCACTGCATGATGTTAGTCTGAAGAGCCCTCTGAAATGGAGTCTTGCAAGCATTGACGTCAGTGTCATTTGACTATTTTCAAACCTGCTGTAAGAAATGGTTTGTAATCCATAAAATGAAACTGGCAAATACTCCAAAGTATAGACACTCTGAGATGGATTCCATAGAGTAATTTCCAGTCATTCTGCTGAGTGACCATGGGCCTGAACATTTAACCATTGTTGGTTTTAATTTTCTATTTTAATATCAAAATTTAACCATCTGTCGCATTTTATTCTTTGTGTATCCCATTTCCATCTTCCTGACTTTTTTTATTTTGAAGTATTAATGTTTTCAGAGAAAAAAATCTGTACAATGTGAATTTCTGAGCTTCCCAAAAGCATCTAGCTATTGTTCCCAAATGAAAGACAAATAATGCGAAAGCTTTGAGAATTTATGGTAAATTTTGAGAATGAATAAGAAATTTATTGAAGGCTGGGAAACAAAGGATCCTTATCAAAGGAGTTAAATTAGGGCAGGGAAAAATGTTGTATAGGATTTCTTAAGAAGAGATTTTAGACCACACTAATTTTGAATTGAAACCAATGATGTGGATTCAGAAACTCAATGAAAATTTGTCAAGTTTACTGATTATGGCCAACTAAGTGAAGTTAAAATTGAGTTGGGCAAATTATGTGATTGGTCAGAACAATAAAATTTAATTCATATTAATAAAAAATGTCGCCTATGTAAAGAAAAAGAAATGTGCTGTGTGAATGGCCCTTACAATGATAAAGATGCACTCCTTGTAAATAAACGCTCCACACTCCCCTCCAACCCTACCACACCCAGCACTTTCTCTGCAACCGCAGGAAATGCTACACTTGCCCCCATGCATCCTCTCGTGCCCCCATCCCAGGCCCCAAGATGACTTTCCACATCAAGCACATGTTCACCTGCACATCTGCCAATGCATCCGCTGTACCCGGTATGGCTTCCTCTACATTGGGGAAACCAAGCAGAGGCTTGGGGACCACTTTGCAGAACACCTACGCTGGGTTTGCAATAAACAACTGCACCTCCCAGTTGCGAACCATTTCAACTCCCCCTCCCACTCCTTAGACGACATGTCCATCCTGGGCCTCCTGCAGTGCCATAATGATGCCACCCGAAGGTTGCAGGAACAGCAAATTATATTCCGCTTGGGAACCCTGCAGCCCAATAGTATCAATGTGGATTTCACAAGCTTCAAAACCTCCCCTCCCCTCTACTGCATCCCAAAACCAGCCCAGCTCGTCCCCGCCTCCCTAACCTGTTCTTTCTCTCACCTATCCCTTCCTCCTACCTCAAGCCGCACCTCCATTTTCTACCTACTAACCTCATCCGACCCCCTTGCCATGTTCATCCTCCCCAGGCTGACCTATCCCCTCCCCACCTCCCCACCTATACTCTCCTGTCCACCTATCTTCTCCTCTATCCATCTTCGATCCACCTGCCCCTCTCTCCCTATTTATTTCAGAACCCTCTCCCCAGTCCCCATTTCTGATGAAGGATCTAGGCCTGAAACATCAGCTTTTGTGCTCCTAAGATGCTGCTTGGCTTGCTGTGTTCATCCAGCTTCACACTTTGTTATTGGGGAAAGAAGGTGTTTTGTCCTGTTTGGTTGAGTATAGTAATACATGGTGCAAACAGTCATTGGGAAACTTCTGGCGATATGTTGCAGTTGATTTTTGAGCACTGGAGGGTAATAGTAGTGAAATAGAGGTTTTGCAAGAACTGCTACGGGAAAAATTGTGATCATCTGCTAACACAGAAGTAGAGTCCAATTTTGTTAGTTGTTTAGGAATAAATATAGTGCATTTCTGCAAAGCAGAATATTAATGGTCCTGAAAATGAAATTTCCTACTTTTGTACTGGCAGATTGAGTCATCTGTCATGTAATCTTGATTGATCACCAATGCTATAACACCTTGTAGTTACCCAATTTGTGACTTAGTCTATGTCCACGGCCAATTTATACGAAAGCACATTGCCCAATTTTATGATTTTTTGGCTTTCGATTCATGTTCAAATGGGTTGTGTTGAAATACTGTAAAGTAAAATGTACTGTTATGCACATATTTTAACCACTTCCAGTAATCACATATTTTTAACTCAAAGAATCACAATCAGGTTCATATTTCTCAATCTACTGTGTTATTTTCAGGTAGCACTTGTGTTGTAAATCCAACGGACCTGTTTTGTTCTGTTCCTGGACGTCTGTCTCTACTCAGCTCTACCTCCAAGTACAAAGTGACCATTGCAGAAGTGAAGAGGCGTCTGTCACCACCAGAATGCCTCAATGCTTCTCTTTTAGGAGGAATCTTACGAAGGTAAATTCTAATAACAAATCACAATACACATCAAACTCATTATAGAGGAGTGCAAAACATCTGCTTTGAATTAGCTTGTTAAGTTAAATGTTTTTTACTCACCCCAACCTTCCTTATATTCAATAGATTAAGATACTAATTGAAACAATATGGTAAAATACACCACTAGAATCTGAGGAACATTCCTCTGTGTTAGAGATTAAGCAGTAAATCAACTTGAATCCTGATAACGTTATAAGTATTCATGTTGTCTGAGGGTTATGGAGGACTTAATTGAAATTAATTTAAATGAAACCAGTTGGTAGTGGGTGACAATTCACAACACAAAGCTGTTTTAAATTTGGCTAGGATTGTAAAAAAAAATCACACTGTTACAGTAAGCAGCATTCTTCTGAGAGTGAGATTATTGAGAGAGTAGATTGGGCTTCTGCTTTATCTGAACTCAAGATTCTTGGCATTCTCATTGGATGGAAGTAATTACATAACAGAGTCTACCAAGATGTTATATCTGCATTTTTAAATTCAGTTCCCTGAGCTTGACCTAGATTCTCAATTGTCTGTAGCTTGGACTGATAACTGCCAGGTAATGACCATCTCCAAAAAAAAGAGATTGCAGCCATTGCCCCTTGATATTCAATGACATTACGATCACTGAATCCCCCATTGTCAATATCTTATGGGCTTCCATTGACCAGAAACTGAGTTGGACTAGCCATATAAATGCAATTACTGCAAGATAGAATAGAGACTTAGAATTCTGTGACAAGAAAATTACCCACCTTTGTCCAAATCTTTAACATAGGTCAAACATAATCAAGGACACAGCATTGATTCATGAGCAATTCTATTAGTTGCAATTCACCATGTTGCAAATAGTTAATAAATCCTGTCTTTCTGTTTCTTGTTAGTTAGACAGCCCTTCATCTATACTACTAGCCAGAACATCATGAGTTCTTATGTAGAGTCATAACCTTTCATCTGGCACTTTATTCAATGCCTTTTAGAAATCCAAATATACTGCTTCCAGTAGTTCCCTTTTACTCAGTCTTCTTGTTGTCTTAGAAAAAGCTAATCGACTTATGAAATGCTACTTACCTTTCATTTGGTCATGTTGAATGTACCTAATTGTGTTAGAATTATTGAAATGTTCTTCTACTTCCTCATAATTTTTTTCAGCAATTTCCCAATGACAGATATTTGTCTAATTGGCTGATAATTTTTTGCTTTAAACCTCTAATCTTTTTTGACAAAGACATTTATGTTGACGGTTTTCTGATCACCCCAACCTTTCCAGAAACAAGTGACATCTGGAAAATCACAACCACACGTGCCAAATTCTCTCTAATCCCATCTTTTCAGACCGTGACACCTCCCTTTGAGAGAATTCATATAAGTACATTTGATCAATAGGCAAACATCAGTTAAAAAGTCTGCATTTATATAGTGTCTTCGACAACAAAAGAATGTCATAAATTGTTTCACTGCCAAATATATATTTATAAAGTGTAATCACTGTTGTAATGTAGGTAATGTGGCAGCCAGTTTGTGCAAAACAAGCATCCATGTTCAGCAATGTCACATTTTTTTGTGATGTTGATTGAGGGATAAATTTTGGCTAGGTCACCAGAATCCTTTTTTTCAAAATATCGCCTTGGAATCTTTTACTTCCACTTGAGAGGCAGACGGGGCCTCAGTTTTATGTCCCTTCCAAAATATAGCACATCACTCCCTCAGTACTGGGATGTCCACCTTCATTTATGCACTCAACTCTATATTTAAATCCAAAGCCTTCTGCCTCATTAGCAATGTAGTCAAAGTTGTTACATGTTGCTCATATTGTTGGTTCAGGAATCTGCCTCTGAAATTGCTGAATATGCACTTGACCCTGCTTTGAATTGAAAGAAGAATGAATGTTAGTTCATTCCCTCTTAAATGGAAAATCTTTTGGTGTTTTTTGTGGGCTGTTATCTGTTAGATCATTAGTGTTAGCTAGAGCCGGAGGCAGGGAAAGGACCTTGAGACAGGCCATCAGAAACAGAGCTAGATTCATTGTGGTCAACTGGAATTGGATCTTGATTTACTACAGAGAGAGGAACTAACTATTTGGTGAGTCTCTGGTAACTGGTTAAGGCCTTCTCTATTCTTTAACATTGTTTTACCATCAAACACTAATTGATGATAAGGCGAACAAAATATGAAAAAAAATGAACAATTCAATTCATATTTAATTAAGATTCATAAAGGATGGCAAACCAGGTGATGTGTCAAACCTGCAGCTTGTGACTGCTAATGGTTATCACTGAGATCTAGAGCAAGCAAGTTTGCAGTCAGTGTTTGAATTACAAGCAGTGTTTGGCTTAAAGTTTTGGAGCCGAAAACTGACCCAGCAACACTGTGCTGCATCAAGTAGGGGGATGGTTATCTAGATCTTTTTAACCAGGAGGCAGTCACACCATTCAGGAGACAGTTTTCTGATTTGATTAGTGGTCATTGACAGGAGGCTGTGACTCTGAGTGAGGGCAGTGAAGATCCTGACAGCCGGAGTAAAAAAGGGATAGCCATGGTAATTGTCCAATAGGCCTGACATTCTCTTCGTATGTTTGGATGAAAGCTGGGGCAGTGGGGAGAATGAGAAGACTGGCAATAGCACTGTGGTAGAGGAAGCCATTCAAGTGAGGAAGCTAAAAGGAATATAGTGGTGGTAATAAGAGGGATTAACAGCATTCTCTGTAATATAGTGCATGAGCTCCAGTGGCTGCGTTGTCTGGAAGATTCAGAACATCTGCTCAGGGCTGGAAAGGAACTTATTGGGGTCAGTTTTCTTGCGACTTGCATAACTAATCAATTAGAAAAGATTTTAACCTAAATAATGGGAAGAGGGTCAAAAGTGGTAAGATGTATTATATCAAAAAGTTGAGATGAAATAAGAATAGAAGATGAGTATGAGAGAGACCTAGCTAGGAATATAAAAACAGATAATAAGAGTTTCTAAAAGTATTTAAAAATAGAGTGTTGGTCCCCTCAATAGTAAGAGTAGTAATTTAATACTTGGTCATAAAAAAGTAGCAGATGAAATGAACAAATATTTTGCCCTTTCTTCACTAAAAATTATAGCTAAGTTCCAGTAAATTAGGAGGTGGAAGTGAGAGAGGAATGTAGTGAGTTTATAAACAGGAGGCTTACAATGCTGAGCAAACTAATGGAGCAATGGCTGATAAGTTTCCAGGACTAAATGAACTTTTTCCATGGGTCTTAGAAGAGGTGGCTAATGATGTAGGAGATATGTTGGTGTTAATATTCCAAAATTCCCAGGTTCAGGAACGGTTCCATCAGCCTAGAAAATAACAAATATAACATCTGTATACAAGAAGGGAGGGAAGCCAAAAAACAAGAAGCCATAGCCTGTTAGCTTGACGTCTGTGATGGTGTTTATGCTAGAAAGGATCAATAAAAATATGTTTGCGGTGCACTTAGAAAATCTCAAGTTAAATGGGAAGACTCAACATGGTTTTATCAAAGGGAAATATTTAACTAACTTATTGGTGTTCTAAGGGGTAGCCATGGATTTACTGTATTTGATTTCCAAAAGACCTTTTATAACATGCCACACGACAAGTTATTGTGGAAATAAGAGCTAATGGGATATGTATGAGCATATTAGCATGGATAGGAGATTGGCTGTCAGAAAACAGAGAGTATACACACATGGATCTTTGTCACGTTGGAAAGATATGACAAGTGAACTCCTGCAAAGGTCTGTCCTGATGCCCTAGCTTTTTCCAATTTAAATCAATGAGAGGAGCAAAGGCAATGATAGCTGAATGTTCAGACAACATTCAAATAGTTGGGAAATATAGTGTGAAGACAGAAGGAGGCTGCAGCTGGATATGGTTGGGTTGAGTGAATGACAAAAATGGCAGATGGAATCTCATTTAGGAAAATGTGAAGTTGTTCACTTTGGCGGGAAGAATGAAAAGACAGTGCTTTACTTCACTGGAACAAATCGAGAATTCTGAGGTATAGACAGATTTAGGTGTTCCGATGTAGGAGTGCTAACTCTCCATTGACTCTCAATCGCCAGTGTGATTGACTGTCAATTGCCCTCTGAAGTGGCCTAGCAAGCCATTCAGTTGTAACAATCACTACAGAATCTTCAAGAAATGAAACTGGACGGATCACCTGCATCGACCTAGGCACTGGAAAAGACAACAGCAGAAATAGCCCTGTCAACCTTGCAAGGTCCTCCTTAGTAACATCTGAGGGTTAGTGCCAAAATTGTCTGACATCATCATACTCACAGAATTATACCTTACTTACATTTTCCCAGACATCGCTATCATCATCCATGGGTATGTCCTGACCCACCAGCAAGAGAGACCCAGCAGAGGTGTTGGCACTGTGGTATAAGGCAGGTGGGCAGTTGCCCTGAGAGTTCTCAACATTGTCTCAGGATCTCATAAAGTCTCATGTCTTCAGGTTAAACATGAGCCAGGAAACATCCTTCTTCAGCTGATGAATGAGCACTCCTTCATATTGAACAACACTTAGAGGATGGCAAGGTCACAAAATGTACTCTGGGTGGGGGATTTCAATGTCTACCACCAACAGTATCTTGGCAGCAGTATTACTGATTGAACTGGTTGGATCCTAAAGGACATAGCTGCTAGACTGGGACTGCATCAGGTGGTGAGGGAACAAACGAGAGGGAAACACACATTTGACCTCATCCTTACCAATCTGCTGATTGGCAAGAGCAACAACCGCACAGTCCACATTGAGAATAACTTCTACAGTGTTGTGTGGCACAATCGCCATGCTAAATGGGATAGACTTCAAACAGATCTAGCAACTCAAGGCTGGCCATCCACGAGGCACTGTGGGCCATCAACAGCTGCAGAATTGTACTCATGATGCAGCTATCATATTATGAGAAGAACTGCATATAAAACTAAAGATATTATGTTTTAATTTTGCTGGGCATTGGTGAGACCACATCTCAAGCACCATGTGAAACCTGATCTCCTGCAAACTATTTTACATCCCTCTTTAAAATTTTATATGTTTCACAAGGTCCTCTCTCATTCTTCCAAATTTTAATGAGTACATTTCAAACAATTCAACCTCTCCTCATAAAAAAGTCCTCTAGTCTTGAAATCAATCTGGTGAATTTCCTCTGGACTGCCTCCAATAGCAATATATCTTTCCTTAGATAAAGGGACAAAAACTGTTTTCAGTATTTTTTAGGTGTGTTCTAAATAGTACCATGTATACTTTCAGCAAGACATCTATTTTTATATTCCATTCTTTTAGAAGTGAAGGCCAACATTCCATTTGCCTGCCCCATTACCTACTAAATTCATTCTGTGCATTCTGTGACTCATGCACAAGAACCCCAAATCCCACTGTCTTGCAGCTTTTGGCAGCAATTCTATATTCTTCCTGTACAAATGCATAACCTCACATGTTCCCTCATTATATTCCAACTGGCATTTGCTCACTCATTTCGCCTGTTGAATCTATTTTAGATCCTTATGTCATCCTCACTACTTACTTTTCTACCCTTTTGTGCCATCTACAAACTTAGCATCAGTACAATCATTTCCTCATCCAAGTCATCAATACATTTGTAAACAGTTCTGGCTCCAGCACTCATTCCTTGTAATATTTCACCAGTTCCAGGTTTCCCAGCCTGAAAACGCCCCACTTCTATCAACTCAGTGTCTTCTAATAGTCAATCCTTTATCCATCTTAGTATACCACCTCTAACACCATGAGCTTACGTGTGGTAGCTTATCCATCACCTTTTAGAAATTCAAGTATAATATGATTCCTGGTTGTCCTTTACTTGTCCTGCTTGTTAGCTTCTCAAATAATTTTACTGTGAGGTTGTTGACTTGCTCGCCAAGCTGGCTTGGTTTCATTCAGACATTTTGTCACCATGCTAGGTAACATCATCAGTAAAGCCTCGAATGAAGTGATATTGTTCTACTCATTTATACTGTCCAGTATGTTAATAGGAGTTGTGTCATTTCCAGTTCTGTTCTGTATGGGTTTGTATATTGGGTCCAATTCTATGTGTTTATTGATTGCATTACGGGTTGAGAACCATGCCTCTGTGAATTCACTTGCATGCTATGTTTGGCTTGGGCTACAATGGTTATGTTGCCCAGTTAAACTGATGGCCTTTGTTGTCCGAGTATACTGATATTAAGGAAAGTTTGTCATGTTGTTTCGCTGTTAACCGATCTTCGTGTATTCTGATGGTTTTCTTTCTGTCTGTCTGATATAATGCTTGTGGCAGTCATTGCATGGTATTTTGTAAACCATGTTGGTTTTGCATGTTGTGGGAATGAAGTCTTTAATTCTTGTGAGTGTTTGTTGTAGAGTGGCTGTGAGCTTTTGTGCTACCATGAAAAACAAGAGGATATAATATGCCCTAACACACTGGTCACACTGCCCTACATCAAGTACATAGCAGAACTGATAACTAGACACTTACAACCACTAGGAATCATGGTAGCACAAAAGCCCAGAACCAACATAGTCTACAAAATATCGTGCGACGACTGCCATAAACATTACATTGGACAGAGAGGAAGGAAACTAGATATCATAATACATGAATAGCCACTCACTGGTTGAAGAAGATTTTTCTTATCTCCATTCTAAAGGGTCTTCCCTTCACTCTAAGGCAATGTCCTCAGGTCCTAGACTCTCCTTCTAATGGAAGCATTTTCCCAACATCTACTCTGTCCACAGTATTCTGCAAGTTTCAATTAGATTCCGCCCCATCCTTCTAAACTCCATCGTTATTCTGACTTTGTGACTGTAAATACTCAGGCGTCCATATTGGAATTCTTGGCAGCTAGTTTCCTTATGGCAGGTATTAGGATGGGAAGTTGAATATTAAAGAGCCAAGATCTGCAGTTAATGAGACTGACAACATCCAATAATCTCTGATAATTGGTATCTCGCTGCTCCCTAGAAAGAATCTTGTCTCAGCCCCCAGAACTTTTTGGAAAATTTGGAAAGTGATTCCTGACTCAAGGCAGGCCTCGCTGGACTCCTCCCATGATTTGCCCAGATTTCTTGCTGTAGCCCATATTATTCAGGACCCTCTAAGTTTCCATCCATTGTCTCTTCCCTGATACAGGCTTTTTCTTTGAACAAATAAAAATAAAATACTGCAGATTCTGGAAACCAGAACCAAAAACAGAAATTGCTGAAAAAAACTCAGCAGGCCTTGCAGTATCAGTGGAGAGAAAGCAGAGTTACATTTCAGGTCCAGCGATCCTGTTCGGAACTCTTGACATGAAACCTGAACTCTGGTTTCTCTCCACAGATTCTGTTAGACTTGCTGAGGTTTCCCAGCAAATTATATTTTTATTTTTTCGAACATTTCTCTTTATCAAATTTAAAAGATTGGAAATGGGAAAACAGATTGTTTGACAGGTAAGCAATATCCAAATGAGTGATGAGTCTTTTTGCTTTCCAATTGACAAAGGAAGTCAGTGCACCACAAGAATGGATACACCGATATTGCACTAATTCACTGTTTGTTGAAGCTTGGGGACATAGCATGTGAAACCTTTCGCAACGTTTTTAATCACACCTATTGGTGCAGTTTAAAGTCAAATAATTAAAAGAGAAAATATGGAAGTAAAAGTTATATTCAGTAATGGTGACTGTGAAACTATTATCAGATGTTATAAAACTCTTATCGAAGTCACCTATGTTCTGTATGAAAGAAAATCAGCCATCCTTATATGGTCTAGTCAATTCAACTCAAGACCTATAAAAATGTGCTCGACTCATAACTGCTATGAGATAATTATGGATAGGCAACAAATGCTGGTCTCTCCAGCAAGCCCCACATTCTATGAAGGAATATTGAAAAAACCCTTAGTTCAATACAGCAGTCAGGTCTCAGTCATTTCATTAGCAGCCATCTTTGAGTGTTTTTGATGAGTTGATATGTTAGATGGATCGGCTGTATTGTATATGGGTCAAGAAGATGATCAACAAATGTTTCACAAAAGGCTTGCTAGAAGAACTCAGGTTGGTGGTACAAGAGAAACATGGTTAGAAATTTGCTTGATGAACAGGAAACCATGAGGTTTTGGTCATGAGTGTTTTGTAAGTTAGAGGTACATTGAGAATATCATCCCCAAGATGCTGTTTCATTCTATCCAATGTCTGTGATTTGAACTTTGATTTAAGGAATATGATTGTAACATTTACCAACAACTCAAAATAAAAGGCTAGAGAACCAGGCAGGAAAACTGTATGTGATTTCAGGAGTCAGGCTTATGGATGACCACAAAGATGCAACATAATATGGATATGTGTGAGGTAATGCATTTTTTGGAGTAACTAAACCAGGAAAATACAGGCAATTAAAAACACACTGAAGAATAAACAAAATACTTTGCGGTTTAAGTACACCACTCCATGAAAGGAAAAGACTGCCTTTATAAATAAAGTATTGGAATACAAAACTAAGGTGGTAAGGGTGTTGAATTTCTGTGAGGATTTTGTGATATTCCACTGTATCTGTGACCAAAACTATGTTCAGCACTTACAGATATTTGTACAGTTTCTCCAGTATTTCCATCAAAGCCATGGTGAAGGATCAAGGAGCAACTGAGGAACCATTTTCTTGACCACAGTTAGAATGCTAGGCTCAGAACTAAATTCCTCGACAGTGTTCAAAAATGTACTTAAGCTGTGGACTCAGAAAAGCATCACTCTTCTGATTGCAGCAATAAAATGTTATTCCAGTCCATTTCACATACCAGTTTTTTTGCAAGTCTATAACCAACTGAATAATATTTTCATGCCAAAACATTTTCAGTACTTATACGAGTCTGATAATACTGTTGAAAGAAATGCTGTCTTCCAGTTGAGATAATTACCTAAAATTGTAGTTGGAAACAAAAGGCCCAATTCCACTGAGGAGAACATGGGTGTTTTCTCAGTGTCCTGGCCAATATTTGTTCTGAAACAATAGCAACAAAAACTGATTCATTGTTTATTTCATTTTTTACTTTTTGAACTTTGCTGTGTCAATATGACCTTGCTACAATTTCCTACCTAACACCAGGGACCATACTTGAAAACTAATGTATTTACTGCAAAGCCTTTCCAAGGATATGAAAGGTACTTACTTGTTTACACACAGGGACAGATGCTAATTGCAGGTTCAGGCTCTCAAGGAACTGGACTGACATGTACAAAATTCATTTCACATGGAATCCTTGCAGCCAGCAGAGACAGGAACCTTCCATTCCATTTGACTGGGCTGAAAGCAAAGGTCTCAGATTTAAAAGGCCAGCTCTGCATATTGCCATCATTGATAAGGAAAATCTTTGCGAGCTATTTCTTTACCTTCTCAGAACTTAAACCCGAACTTGACATTTTTTTATTCATTCATGTGATATGGGTCTTATTGGCTGGGCAAACCATTATTACCCATCCTTAGTCATTCTTGAGAAGTGGGTAGTGAGCTGTCTTCTGGAACTGCTGTTGTTCTTGTACTGTATGTTGACCCATAATGCTGTTAGTGAGGAATGTGCTACTGACTCGGACATTATGAGGCTAGCAGCCAGGAGCCAATTTAACTTTTGTCAGTTGTGAAATACATATGGTAACAGTTTAGATCCCTGGCCCAGGTTCAAATTCTGTCTGCTGTAGAGGTATAAGATAATACATTTGAACAGGCCGATTACAAGGATCTAAAAACCTACTTGAAGGGCTCTTTTAGTGCAGTGCTAGCACTGCCACATGAGGACCAGGAAGCCTGAGTTGAAATCCCACCTACTCGAGAGATGTGTAATACTAACTCTCAACAGGTTGATTAGAAAACATCTAAAACCCACGTGAAGGGCTGTTGTGGTGCAATGTTAGTGTTCCTATCTCTGGGTCAGAAGGCCCAAGCTCAAGTCTAACTAGTTCCGGAGAAGTACCAAAATATGTCAGTATGATTGAAAACAAAATACTGATCTTATTTTTCATGGACTCCAAAATCAATCTATTTCTGAGAACGTTAAATGATAAAAGCAGCACCTGTAGGGGCTTCCCAGCATGGGGTAGTGACCTTCTGGCCTCCTGGCATAGTGTGTCGCTGCTGCAGTGTATACCCAGGGCCCATTGCGGACTAGGAGCTAAATGCCAGCATGATCTGCTGTACTGAACTTTTTTCTGTAACGCTGTACATTTTATTTCTATAACAAACCTTGTAACAACAGAAGTTGTGCCTAGGTACTTTGTATCTAAGTCGGCACAGTAATTGGCGATGTATATGTAAACTTTTCACTATACTCACTAAGTATATGTGACAATAAAGTCTATTACATTCTAAAGGCTTTACTACACTATCATCGTCTTGACAAGAAAGAAATTGGCCAACTGAACATTGCAAAGTATATTTTAGCTAATATTCATCAAGTGCATCTTTTTAATTATGCTTCTGTGTTGTTGAATTTCATTGTCAATAACACTAACATTGAGTAATATTAATATTTACAGAGCAAAATCTAAAAATGGGGGACGATGTTTACGAGAAAAGCTGGACAGACTGGGACTGAATTTACCAGCTGGCAGACGGAAAGCAGCGAATGTCACATTGCTCACCTCTCTAGTTGAAGGTAAGGACAGAAAATAATTGTGTCTTGAAGTTATTGATGTCTATTGTAAGTTTCCCTTTATATTTTGAGAGTTTGTTAAGGTGTATTTTAGGCCAAACAATAATGGACAATAGTCCATGCACATATGGCTCAGTGAAACATAACTTGCATTTCCATCTCCCAAGCTTCAAAGTGACAATTGAGCTTTAAAAGTTTGACTTCAGCAGTAGAGAGATAAATTATTGGAACCATAGTTTGAATATTATTTGTGGGTGCCTTGCAGATTTGAAATATGCTTTGAGGGAAGTATAATCAGTACCACCACAGACTAATAATAGTAAAAATGCTGGACCAAATTTTAGTCAATGAAAACATTTTGATTCCTCTCTACATAAATCTTCCGACTAGTACATTTGACTCATTCTTCCAGAAGCGACAAAAAAATTAAATTATTGTGCTTTACTATCTTCCAGGGAAATAGAACACGTAGATATAACATTGAATGGTGAGATCACCAAAGAGATGAATTCATTTAGAATTAAATAGATTGACTAAACAAATAGCATTACTCAGATGAGGAAAGGAGATTTGGCTCCCTTCTCTTCAACACCCCTACCTCCATTTGATTCCTAACCTCATAAGTTTTAAAGGTTATAGATACCTTGTGTTCTCATCAAATGTTTATTGCTCCAGGATAACAAGGTGTAGAGCTGGATCAACACAGCAGGCCAAGCAGCATCAGAGGAGCAGGAAAGCTGACATTTTGGGCCAAGACCCTTCTTCAGAAATGGGGGAGGGGAAGGGGATTCTGAAATAAATAGGGAGAGAGGGGGAGGCGGATAGAAGATGGATAAAGGAGAAGATAGGTGGAGAGGACACAGACAGGTCAAAGAGGCGGGTATGGAGCCAGGAAATGTGAGTATTGGTGGGGAGTTTGGGAGGCGATAGGAAGAGGAAGACGGACAGGTCAAGGGGGCGGGATGAGGCTAGTAGGTAGGAGATGGGGTGGGGCTTGAGGTGGGAGGAGGGGTAAGGTGGAAGTAAGGACAGTGTAGGGAGCGGGGGAGGAGCTGGGCTGGTTTTGGGATGCAGCAGGGGGAGGGGAGATTTTGAAGCTTGTGAAATCTAGGCCCGAAATATCAGCCTTCCTGCTCTTCTGATGCTGCCTGGCCTGCTGTGTTCATCCAGCTCTACACGTTTGTTTTTTCGGGCCGAGACCCTATTTCAGATATGAGGGGGGGGAAGGGTGTTCTGAAAAAATAAGGAGAGAGGGGGAGGCGGATAGAAGAGGCGAGGGGGAAAGAGAACAGAATCCCCCTCGTCTTCACGTACCACCTCACCGACCTCCGGATCCAAATGCATCATCCTCCGACACTTCTGCCATCTGCAATCTGACCCCACCACCAAAGACATTTTTTCCTCCCCACCGTTATCTGCTTTCCAGAGGGACCACTCTCTCCATGACTCCTTTGTCCACTTCACACTCCCCACCAGCCCCACCACCCCCAGCACCTTTCCCTGCAACCGGAGCAAGTGCTACACCTGCCCCTACGCCACCACTCTCACCCCCATCCCAGACCCCAAAAAGACCTTCCACATCAAGCAGATGTCACCTGCACATCTGTTAATGTGGTATACTGTATCTGCCGTTCCAGATGTGGCCTCCTCGACATCGGGAAAACCAAGCGGAGGCTTGGGGACCGCTTACTGGAACACCTACACTCAGTTCGCACTAAACAACTGCACCTCCCAGTTGCGAACCATTTCAACTCCCCCTCCCATTCCTCAGACGACAAGTCCATCGTGGGCCTCCTGCAGTGCCACAACGATGCCACCTGAAGTTTTCAGGAACAGCAACTCATATTCCACTTGGGAACCCTGCAGCCTAATGGTATCAATGTGGATTTCACAAGCTTCAAAATCTCCCCTCCCCCTACCATTTCCCAAAACCAGTCCAGCTTGTCCCCGCCTCCCTCACCTGTCCTTCCCCCCACCTGTCCCCTCCTCTCACCTCAAGCCCCACCCCCATCTCTTACCCTCTAGCCTCATCCTGCCCCCTTGATCTCTCTGTCCTCCCTGGACTGACCTATTCCCTCCCTAACTCCCAACCTACACTCACCTTTACTGGCTCCATCCCCACCTCTTTGACCTGTCTGTCTCCTCTCCATTGATCTTCTTATCCATCTTCTATCTGCCTCCCCTTTCTTCCTATTTATTTCAGAACCCCCTTCCCCTCCCCCATTTCTGAAGAAGGGTCTAGGCCCAAAACATCAGCTTTCCTGCTCCAATGATGCTGCTTTGCCTGCTGCGTTCATCCAGCTCTACACCTTGTTTTCTCAGATTCTCCAGCATCTGCAGTTCCTACTATCTGTTTATTTGTCCAATTTACTTTTTCTTCCTGTGTTGGTTTCTGAGAGATTGAGAACAACATGGACATTTTCAGCTATTGTGTTGCATTTCATTTTTCCCTTCTCTCCGCTCTGACACAAAACGCATCTACTGAAACATGTCGAATTTCTGAAGTCCGGTTCTTCTGTTTTACCAATCTGAATGGTTGCATGCAACCAATGATATTCGATATAAATACTTATTATACAAGCGTGAATTAAAACAGAAGGTGGAGACTTATTGATGCTGACTCAATTGCCTGGTTTCAATGTTTTTAGATCAAATAGTAATTTTGGTGCAGATAGTTTAATTTATTCCATGAGTTGACTGGACTTGCCTTAATCTATTGTCAAGTGATTGCAGCAGCCATTTTAGGATCATATTTCCCTTTATCTTAGAACATTTTTTGTCCTAGAAAGATATCAGATGTAACAATCAGACAATTGTAGTTAAAATTCAATTGTCCATACTTACCATTGTTATAACAAGAGAATTGCTAAAAAAGATGTATTTTGTCAGGATATTCATAATAATAAAAAATTGAAGGGAAAATGATGTTTATACAACATGAGAGGAGAGTATTAATTGGTTGGCAAGTGAGTTTTGATTTGTAGTGGTATTGCCTTGGTGAATGCACCTATTTATACTGATTGACAGTGTACAGTTAGTCAATGTGTAAATTTTAAATAGGAGATTGACTATATCTCCCAAGACTGGTAGATTGTATCAAAAAACATGTCCCTTTCAAGATACTTTGCGTATCCAACCAACACAACCTTACAATGCATAGAACTTTAATGTATCTAACATTAGATATGATTGTGCAAGTTGACAACCTTTCTAGATGATCCTGAATGTATGAGAACAACGGTGCAACCAACTTGAGCTGCTGTGAGAGTAATTGCCAATGCGATCAAGGGTGCATTTGACTGAGTGTGACATCAAGGTGCCCTGGCTAAACAAATCAATGAGGATCAGAGGAAGACTCTACACTGGCTGGAGTCATACCAGAGCAAAGGTAGTTTTTTTGTGATTGGTGGAAGTCAGTCATTTTAATTCAAGGACATCTCTGCAGAAGTTCTTTAGTTTCCTAGACCCAACCAGCTTTAGCTGTTTCATCAATGACCTTCCCTCCATCAGAACATTGGATATTCACAAAATGGTGATTGCCCAATGTTCAGTACCATTTATGACTGCCGAGATACTGAAGTTGTCTGTGTCCAAATTCAGCAAGACCTGGTCAATATCAAGGTTTGGGCTGACAAGTAGCAGGTAACATTCGTGTCACTCAAATGTTAGCAATGACTGCATCCAACGAGAGAGAATCCAACCATTGCCCTTTAATATTTAATGCCTTCACTGTTGTTGAATTCCACACTATCAACATCCCATAGGTTACCATTAACGAGAGACTGAACTGGACTGGCCATATAAATAACATGAGCAGTTCAGATTCTAGGAATTCTGCAGCGAGTAACTTGCCTCTTGACTCTCCAAAGCCTGCCTACCATCTACAAGTCACAGTCAGGAGTGTGATGGAATACTTCCTACTTGCTTGAGCGAGTCCAGCTCCAATAACACTCAAGGAGCTTGATTCTATCCAGGACAAAGTAATCTGCTTGATTGGCACCACATCCAGACAATTTTAAAGTTCTGTATTACTAAGCAATTATTAACATTACTGGATGAACAATCTTAAGGCCCAGGCTAATACTCTGTGTACTGGTGGAGTTCAAATTCAATTCATGAATCTCAAATATAGAGCTCACAATAACCATGAAAAGCAGCATAGGTTTTTGCAACAATCAAACTCGTTCACTAATGTCCTTTAGGAAAGGAGATTTGCTGTGCATACATAGCCTACATAGGTTTATTGAAGGATGGCTATCTTTTAAATACCTCAGCAGTGAACTCAGAGATAATTGGGCAAGTAATGCTGCCCTTGATAGTGATGCTTGCATCCCATGAAATAAAAAAAATCTGCTTCTCTTCACTTTTCCCTACTTCACACTCTCCATCACTGATGCTCAGTAACAGCAGTGTGTACCATCCATAAATACACCATAGAAATTCTCCAAAGCTCTTTAGACAGCACCTTCGAAACACATCACTACCACCGTCAAGAAGGATAGTGGCAGCTGATACATTGGAACACCAATATCTGCAATTTCCCCTCACAGCTTCTCACCAACTGAACTTGGAAATGTATTATTGTCTGACAGTGTTGCTAAAATGCATGTTTTGCTTTCAAATTTTTATTTTTGTAGAATGGCTGATGCGTACAAAACAAAAGGTTTCAACAAAATGTTATTTTATCTACAATGCTCAAGTTCTATATTAACAATTGACTGTTGCACCACTAATCAAACTCAAAAGAGGATACCTGATCCACATGTATGAGATACACATATTTTTAAAGAATCTAAGGACAAGATAGCAGTGGCATTACTGCTCATATTTAATAAGTCATTTAATATACGTATAGTGCACAAATAATGATAGATTACTCCTGTGATTACTATGTTTAAGAAGGGGGAGCCAAGAAATTGTCAACCAGTCGCCTTAACACTTGAAATAGGAAAAAGAATAGAATCCGTATAAGGACAGAATAGGAGAATACCTAGAAACCAAAACAAAATGAATAATCTGCTTAGAATTTAGAAAAAAACGTCTTTCTTTTCTGATATGATTGATTTTTGCTTTCAGGAGGCAACAGCAATAGTTGTCAATGCTGATGCAGTGGATGTGTTTTTTTCTGTATTTTCAATGGATCTTCAGTAATATGTCCCATATTAGGTGATAGAATAATGTCAGAAAATGTGGACTAAGAGAACTAGTGGCAAAATGTATTATTACCTGGCTTAAAGACAGAAAACAGACGGTGAGAGTAAAGGATAGTTATTTACAATGGCAGTGCCGGGACGGATCCTGTTCATAATTAATATTAATGATTTGGGCTCTGGAATCAAGCATACAATTTTTAACTTTGTGAGTGGCATTAAGTTGGGAGATAGTCAACACTGAGGATGAGCAAATTATAGGGCGCATTACTAAGTTTGCAGTACAGTCAAATAATTGACAAGTAAAGTTCAACGCAGTTGAATGAGAAGTAGTTCTTTTGATAACATTAAAAGGATAGAGAGTAATTGGAAAGAATGCAGAGAAGGATGACACATAGAAAATATACATTTCTGGAAATGATTGACAGGGTGGGGCTCATTTGTTTTAAAAAAGGTTGAGGGACAATCTAATAGATACATTTATAATTATGAAATTTTTCATATGAGTAACGACAGAGAGATGTTCCCTTTTGTGGGAAAGAGCATAACTACGTAATTAGTAGCCATGAGAATTCGGAAGAAAGTTGTTCACTCTATGGGGACAATGTGGAACTTGGTATCAGAGAGTGGATGAAACAGTGTAGATGCATTTAGGTTAAAGATGGACAAGCTTATGTGATGGAGAAGGGAAGAGAGAGTTGAGATGATAAATGTAGATGTGGAAATATGTAAGGACATCGGGAGTGGAGCAACATGGACTAATTGAACTCAATTCTCACTTTCTGAGCCATTTATCCAGTGGATGGAATTTTCCTCTCAATAGAGATAGCAAAAGAAATGGGAAGAAGAGGAAGCAGTTGAACAAGTTGGAGCTGGTGAGATACAAGCTCCATTCTCACCATATAACCAATTAAACTGAGGGCAAGAAAATCCATTGGAGACTTTCCTGATTTGCACCAATTGAAGACTTAAGTGTTTAATAATAACTACTTAAGGGGCTCAACTCTCACCACCCAAACAGTCGAGCTTCCTGCAGACAAGGAATATGGTCAGTTTTTTGATTGGGAAACCAGGGCAACCTGTAAATCAGATTAAGGAGCATGACCTTCAATTGTCCCAATCTGGGGCCTGTCAAAGGGATGATTTCCCCCACTGCATCCCAAAACCAGCCCAGTTCATCCCCTCCCCCCACTGCACCACATATTACTGGTATTTATGATTGATCAATAATGACATCATTAAATTAAGTGAAGTAAAAGGGATTTTCCTTCTATAAACAATATGAGTGAAATTTTCTGCTCCCTTGAGTGGTGTGAACAATATGGGAAAGACAGTAAAATATGGTGAAAACTGAAACATCAGATTCTCAACATGAAGAAAATAAGTTTTCAATTTTCTACTGAAACATTGAAACGTAGAAATATTGAAGATTAGAGCAGGAGGAGGCCATTCTGCCATTCAAGTATACTCTGCCATTCCAATTCAATGGCCTAATCTTGCTTTCTCCCTATAACCTTTCATCCCTTTCACCTGATAACTAGCCGCTTCTTGAATACATTCAATGTTTGGCATCAATGACGTCTTGTGGTAATGAATTCCACAGGATCACCACTCTTTGGGTGAAGAAACCTTCCACTGAAGTGGAAAGCATTCAGTCTGGACCTTGGTGATCAGTGGTGTTCTGCAGGGTTCTGTTCTGGCACCTCCACTTTTTGTGATCTTTATAGATGACTTGGATGAAGAGGTGGAAGGGTGGATTAGTAAGTCTGGAAATGACATGAAGGTTGATGGAGTTGTGGACAGCTTGGAGGGCTGTTGTAGGTCACAGTGGGACATTGATAGGATATGCAGAGCTGGGCAAAGAAGTGGCAGATGGAATTCAACCCAGAAAAGTGTGAAGTGATTCATTTTAGAAGGTTGAATTTGAATGCAGAATACAGGGTTAAGGGCAGGATTCTTGGCAGTGCGTAGGAACAGAGGGATCTTGGGGTCAGCGTTCAAAGATCCCTCAAAGTCACTACCCAAGTTGATAGGGTTGTAAAGAAGGCACATGGTGTGTTGCCTTTCATTGGCAGAGGAATTGAGCTTAAGACCCATGGGATTATGCCTCAGCGCTATAAAACCCTGGTTAGACCACACTTGGAATATTGTGTTCAGTTCTGGTTGCCTCATTTTAGGAAAGATGTGGAAACTTTAGAGAGGGTGCAGAGGAGATTTACCAGGATTCTGACTGGACTGGAGGGCAGATCTTATGAGGAAAAGTTGAGGGTGCTCGGGCTTTTTTCATTGGAGCAAAGAAGGATGAAAGATGACTTAATAAAGGTTTACAAGGTGATAAGAGGCATAGATACAGCAGATAGGCAGAGACTTTTTCCCAGAGTGTAAATGACTATTACAAGGGGGCATAATTTTAAGGTGATTGGAGGAAGGTATAGGGGAGATGTCAGAGGTAGATTCTTCACACAGAGCGTGGTGGGCATGTGGAATGCGCTGCCAGCAGTGGTAGTGGAGTCAGAGACTTTTAAGCAATTCTGTGATAGTCACATGGAGGATAGTAACCTATAGGGTATGCAGGGTAGATTGATCTCTGTAGGATAATAGGTTGGCACAACATCGTGGGCCGAAGGGCCCATACTGTGCTGTACTGTTCTATGTTCTAAATGAATCCTCATCTCCATACTAAATTTCCTACCCCAAATCCTCATATTGTGACCCCTGGTTCTGGACACAACTACCATCCAGAACATCCTCCCTGTCCAGTCCTGTTAGAATGTTATAAGTCCTGATAAGATCCCCCCTTCATTCATCTGAAGTCTAGCAAAAACCTAGTCAATCTCTTCTTGATAAACCTTCACTTAGAGTGTAAGTGGCAAGTTTTGGAACTTGCTAGTGAGCTGTGACTCAATTATTTTGAGGTACTTACATCTCAGTATTAGCTAAGCTCCTAATTCTCTTCTCCTTTCCCAAGGGACTAGACAATGTCCGTTCTTGCCATGGAAGTCATAGCAGTTATTTGACAGCAGTGGCAGCTTGCTTCCTTCTCTGGGATTTCACACAACTCCACCTTCATCACACTGTCTCTGCATGCTTCATAGACACCATACTCCTCTATATTTTGCCCCCTGAAATGGGCCACCAACCCTACCACATAGCTGCTTTCAGATCAACTCACAAACACTTAATAATTTGATTTGGAGCTCAGAGGCACTTATAACTTTGTGAAGACCTTTCTTATTGTTCTGTAATTTTGTTTGTGGATTGAAATTGAAACAGAACTAATTTACAAACCAAGGACTGCTGCAGGATTGCTACTTTTTTTAAAAAGCAATCAACCTGAAACTCATTGTAGGTGCTTTTTAACTGCTGCTCATTCAAGTAGTAGTGGAAGCTAAAGGAAGCTGGATCCGTGGTGCGTGCGAATAATGGTTTGGCCAGCAACAAGTAGTTGATTTGTCTGTGAACTAGTGACCAGTTATTGATGACAATAGCCCTTTGTCTGCAGCAATTGCATGATTATCTCCCAGGTAGCCGAACAACTCCGGAAAACACTTGAACTGAAATTGGGACATTCAGCCCTTTGTATGCAATGTGTGGACAAGAATGGATGGGAGTTGGACTGATTGGAATGTATAAACAATTTGTGCATCAGTCGTAATTTACTTTGTCGATAATATATGTTGTGTTACCTGTAGCTGCAAATAATAGGACTTGCAACTATCATTACATGAAATGGGAGATGTTTGAAGAAGTCATTTGTACACTGTGGCTTGTTGAAAACATGTTGTATCTAATGCATGAGTATAAAAGCTATCAAAGACATTTTATGGAGCAGAGGCCAAATCTTAAAGGAGCAACTATTCATCATTTTGCATATTTAATTGCCACACTTGCCTGCTCCCCTGAGGTTTTACTGTCCTCCTGAACTAACAGCATTTTTGACATGGTTCAAACTCAATCTGCATAGAAACCCATCTATCTCAGCAGGTGAAAACTCCCCCAGTTACTACCATTGACATGAACCCTGTTTTAAACTTTGTTCTGTAAGAGTTATGTCAAAGTTTTGTCAAAGGTCTAATCCTGAGCGTGAGGGTCTGTCCATAATGGAAAGAAGTATGGACAGAGTTCATTTTGTATGATCAGAGAATGTTATGGAACTGGAATTTATGTGGGGAAGCAGCAAGACCAGCTGCACTGCTCAGTTCACTGCTCAGTTCCAAACCAGCAATCTTTTAGAGAGCCTGCGGGGCAGCTATGGTGTGCTCCACACAGCATAATAATGCCTGCTTCTTGGACTTATATTCCTCAGTGCACAGGAAGCCAGCCCTTGAAAGTGGCCAGTGAATCTGATAGTGAGTAGCACCAGAAAAGGCTGTTGCGGGTCGTGCTGGGATTGCAAGGAGGCCCATGGCGATTGTTGATGGCTACCATGACTAGTTCTCCTTCCCAGTCTTATGGGGAACAGTGGGAGGTGGGTTCAACGGAACAGGCACGGCCACCCAATCTGTTTTACATTCCCTCTCCCCAAGCTGAACCTCACCTGGTGAAGGTCATTGGATTCCAACCCATGGAATAAACTGGATAATTAAATAGTTTAAAGTTGGTTCCAGAGTCAAGAATTATGCCTTCCGTTATAGTGGTACTTAATTAAGATTATAATTTGGGCAGCACGGTGGCTCAGTGGTTAGCACTGCTGCCTCACAGCACCAGAAACCTAGGTTCAATTCCAGCCTCAGGCAACTATATGCGTGGAGTATGCACATTTTCCCTGCGTCTGCATGGGTTGCCTCTGGGTGCTCCAGTTTCCTCCCACAGTCCAAAGATGTGCAGGTTAGGTGGACTGATCATGTTAAATTGTCCATAGTGTCCAGGGATGTGCAGACTAGCTGCATGTGCCATGGGAAATACAGGGTTGCGGAGATACATTAGGGGAATGGGTCTGGGTGCGATGCTGTTCAGAGGGCTCATGTGGAAATGAGGGACTGAGTGGCTTGCTTCCATGAATTCAATAATAAAGCTAAAGTCTAAAGAACATCAAAATTGGCTTGGTAATACTGAGCTGCTTCTACTATTGACATATTATGCTGCCTGATATAAATGCCTAAACATCAGCCCAACATTAGCAAAATAGTTTAATACTGTTGCCCGAAGGATGAGACCAAGTCAAACTACTGTACTTAGTCCCTTGACTGGCTTAGAAGGATTCTTTGGAGTCAATTCTTAGTTAATCCAAAGGTGATGTAGATTAGTATTGATCAAAACTGGATTCAAAATAGGGAAATGCAGAAAGCTGACAAACAAATAAAGGATTTACTTCTATTTTTACAAGAAGGGTACTGAAAAATGCTAAAGAAAAGTTGAAAAAGAGCAAAATAGTAAAATGTGAGGCTGGATGAACACAGCAGGCCCAGCAGCATCTCAGGAGCACAAAAGCTGACATTTCGGGCCTAGACCCTCTTTTGTGCTCCTGAGATGCTGCTGGGCCTGCTGTGTTCATCCAGCCTCACATTTTATTATCTTGGATTCTCCAGCATCTGCAGTTCCCATTATCATTGAAAAAGAGCAAAATCTGTTTAAGAAGGCAGGGAAAATTGAAGAGAAGCTGGTGGATTGTTTTTATTTCAGGGATGCAAGTGTCACAATCAAGGGTAGCATCATTTGCACATCCCCATCCCATCTTTTGAGCTCAGTGCAGGGGTATTTAAGAGGTAACCACATTTCAATAAACCTACAATCATATGCAGGCTAGACATGCACAGCGCATTCCGTCCCCTAAAGGACATTAGGGAACCAGATAGGTTTTTGTTAAATTGATGTTACTTTTCATGGTATTGTCAGCTTTATATTCCAGGTTTGTGAATTGAATTTAAACTCTACCAACTAGCTTTGTTGGATTTGCAAACATTGACTTGGAGTATTAAAAATCAAAAGAACTGTGGATGTTGTAAATCAGGAACAAAAGCAAAGTTGCTGGAAAAGCTCAGCAGGACTGGCAGCATCTGTGGAGGAGAAAACAGAGTTAACGTTTCAGGTCCGGTGACCTTTCCTCATAACTGAAGACAAAGATGAGGCTGAGCATTGGGACATTGACCAGGAGGGGCATCCTATAAGCATGATAGAGCAATGCATTGCCAGTTCAGGGAGGCTTGGGAGAACCTGATTGAAGTTCCCCTCCAGGATGAATGAGCTCAGTTTGAACTTGTAGTAATTGTTTCATGTTCCGTTGTTTGCCAGATTAACAACATTTTAAGCACTTTAGTATTCTTGAACAAGTGACTATTACCCGTGTGATTTTAGGCTTGATACTTTTGGATGATCCCATTTTAAAGTATATACACAACATGCCCTACTAACTATTTAGTTATCCTGAAACGTTTGAGCATTCTGTAGGACATCTTCCAGCCTTGAATGATAGTGGACTACCTGAAAAAGGTAATATATAGAATGAATCTTGTTCTGCAGAGATGCATGGAATGATCACTAATTCTGTACTCACTCCTGAGATGTGTGCAAGTATGGAAGATGCTTGCAGACCATGCCTTTGTACAGTCCTTGCTCATTGTGTTTAGCGTCAACATTTGTTCACATTTAAATATGATGTTTTGGCTGCAGTTGTAAATTCTCAGTTTAAAGGTTCCTGGTGTCTGACTCTATCTGCAGCCAAGGAGTTGGTTGTTTGAGAGAACTGAGATTAGCCACTACAGCTTCCTTAATTCTTGGAATATCTGAAGAGGCCATTCATCTTTCATGTGGGGATGACTTCATCAAATTTGACTGAAAATTATGCAACAGCAGATATTTAACAGCAGAAGTGAACATCTACTACAAAAGTCAAAGGTTTGTTACAATAATGTTTTGTCCATGCTGCCTCGGAGCACTGAGTAACTTTTCTTCTTCCTCTACTGTGTAGAGGGTTTCCAAGCGGAATATGAGATGCTGTTCCTGCAACCTTCGGGTGGCATCATTGTGGCACTGCAGGAGGCCCATGATGGACATGTCGTCTAAGGAATGCGAGGGGGAGTGGAAATGGTTCATGACTTCTACTTCTACTATGTCAAAGTGCAGTCCAAACTTTAACAACTGGGTGGAGGGATCCAGCTCACTGCTTGTTGCTTTTGGCTTGAAGGATTTGGGCAATCATCCAGTGGTACCTTTGGGCTTAGAGTTCCCAGGCTGTGGTGAGTCTCAGGTTGAATTGCTGCAGTCTTTGGGACCACAGTTAGGAGGGCGGTGGAGGGTTGGTTCCTGTGGAGTGTCCTAAGAAGAAGCCTCTGGAGGGCCTGAGTGCTATTCCTCCTTCCTGTGGCTGTCTGCAGGCACTAACTGTCACTCTAGGAGGAAGAGGCATCTGGAATGTGGACCAGGTCCATTTTCTTCTTCTTGTTTTCCCATTGATGCTGAGCACTTATCGCTACAGCAATGGAGTTCAGGACTCTGCACATATTTAACAGATACTGCATGTGTCCCGATCATGACTCTCCTTCGTGCTTGCCAAACCACACATAGAGACAGACAGGTTGATGCATGCCAGAGCCAACACCATACTGATAACATTTACGCACTTCTCCTTCCTTCGATCCAGCTTACCGACTGTCTCTAACAAACTTATCTGTTGATCCTTTCTTGACTGTGCAGTTTGAAATATCCATTAATAGTGGAGAACAGGGCTCACCTTCTATCTGAGGCTAAACCAGATAGTGCCTGAGCCAGTCATCTGACTGTCTAAGGTCTCGGGTATTTGTTTGTTGACCACCTGTGAGGATGTAACATTGATGTGCTCACTACATTGTGGAACAGAGTCTAATTTAGATAGGGATGTTGGGAACTGCAGATGCTGGAGAATCCAAGATAACAAAGTGTGAAGCTGAAAGAACACAGCAGGCCAAGCAGCATCTCAGGAGCACAAAAGCTGACGTTTCGGGCCTAGACCCTGCATCAGAGAGGGGGATGGGCAGAGGGTTTTGAAATAAATAGGGAGAGAGGGGGAGGCGGACCAAAGATGGATAGAGGAGAGGATAGGTGGAGAGGAGAGTATAGGTGGGGAGGTGGGGAGGGGATAGGTCAGCCTGGGGAGGATGAACATGGCAAGGGGGTGGGATGAGGTTAGTAGGTAGGAAATGGAGGTGCGGCTTGAGGTGGGAGGAGGGGATAGGTGAGAGGAAGAATAGGTCAGGGAGGCTGGCTCCATCTTCGGTCCGCCTCCCCCTCTCTCCCTATTTATTCAAGAACCCTCACCCCATCCCCCTCTCTGATGAAGGGTCTAGGCCCGAAACGTCAGCTTTTGTGCTCCTGAGATGCTGCTTGGCCTGCTGTGTTCATCCAGCTTCACACTTTATTATCTTGGATTCTCCAGCATCTGCAGTTCCCATTATCAGGGATGAGCTAGGCTGGTTTTGGGATGCAGTGGGGGGAGGGGAGATTTTGAAGCTTGTAAAGTCCACATTGATACCATTGGGCTGCAGGGTTCCCAAGCGGAATATGAGTTGCTGTTCCTGCAACCTTCGGGTGGCATCATTGTGGCATTGCAGGAGGCCCATGATGGACATGTCGTCTAAGGAATGGGAGGAGGAGTTACAATGGTTTGCAACTGGGAGGTGTAGTAGTTAATTGCGAACCGAGCGGAGGTGTTCTGCAAAGCGGTCCCCAAGCCTCCGCTTGGTTTCCCCAATGTAGAGGAAGCCACAATGGGTACAGTGGATACAGTCTCCCCCCACTGCATCCCAAAACCAGATCAGCTTGTCCCCTCCCCCCACTGCATCCCAAAACCAGTCCAGCTCGTCCCCACCTCCCTAACCTGTTCTTCCTCTCACCTATCCCCTCCTTCCACCTCAAGCCACACCTCCATTTCCTACCTACTAACCTCATCCCACCCCCTTGACCAGTCCATCCTTCCTGGACTGACCTATCCCCTCCCTACCTCCCCACCTATACTCTCCTCTCCACGTATCTTCTCCTCTATCCATCTTCAGTCTGCCTCCCCCTCTCTCCCTATTTATTTCAGAAACCTCTGCCCATCCCCCTCTCTGATGAAGGGTCTAGGCCCGAAACGTCAGTTTTTATGCTCCTAAGATGCTGCTTGGCCTGCTGTGTTCATCCAGCTTCACACTGTGTTATCTAATTTAGATAGGGTGCGCACCGAGGTGAACATCTCTGAGTTATTAAGAATTCAGGTGAACAGTTTGCAGAGGATCCAGCAGCTTCCTTTTCAGAGGTGCAGGTGAAGCTGAGGGTCTTTAGTACTGATCTCTTTGTGAAGATTGCTGAGTGTTGCTCGTGACTACATAAGAAATAAAGAATGAAATGAATGTTGAAAATGTGCAAATTAACAATGAATTGGTTGTAGTGAGGGAGCAGAGCAGCGCAGCACAATGAAGCTTATCGGACTGTTGTTCCTTTTAAGTCTTCCATCTGTGTATGAGTAGTTCAGTTCTTCGACAATAATTTTTTTGTAATTCACTCACGGGATGTGGGTGTCCCTGACTGGGTCTGCGTTTCTTGCCTATCATTAGGTACTCTTGAGAAGGTGGTATTGAACAACCTTGATGAACAACTGCAGTCCCTCCAGTGTAGGTACATTGACAATGCTGTTGGAGAAAGAATTCCAGGATTTTGACCCAGCAGCACTGAAAGAATGATAATATGTTTGCAAGTGAGGATGGTGAGTAGCTTGGAGGAGAACTAGCAGGTGGTGGTGTTCCTATGCATTTACTGTTCTTGACCATCTTCATGGTAATGGTTTTGGGTTTGAAAGGTGCCATCTAAGGACCCTTGGTGAATTTCTTCAGTGGAAACTATACAGGGTATACACTGCTGCTCCTGCGTGGCGGTGGTTGATGGCGTTCTGATTGTGGATGTGCTGCCAATCAAGCAGGATACTTTGTCCTAGATGCTATCAAATGTGTTAAATGTTGTTGAAGCTGCACTCATCAGGACAACACACTCTTGAATTTTGCCTTTTAGATTGTTGAGAGGCTTTGAGGAGTCAGAAGTTGAGTTGCTTTCTCTAGGATTCATAGCCTCTGACCTGCTCTTGTAGTGACAGTTCTCATATAGCTAGTTCAGTTCATTTTCTTATCAACAATAATTCCTGGGCTGTTAATAGTATCGGATTCATTAATAGTAATGCCATTGCATGCCAAGGTGTGATGATTAGATTCTCTGTTTTTGGAGATGGTCATTGCCCAGAGCTCACGTGACATATTAGTTGCCTCTTGTTCAACCACACCTGGATATTGTACAGCTTTTGCTGTGTTTGGGCATGGACTGCTTCAGTATCTGAGGAGTTGCAAATGGTACTGAACATTGTACAATCATCAGTGAATATCCCCACTTTTGATTTTATATAGAAGGAAGGTCCATAAATCCAGAGCTTTCAAGGGGCTAAGCCAGCTAGTGAGGAGTGCGGAGCCTGATATCTCTAACAACTTGCCCATTCCCACTTCCCTCACCCCAGCCCCAGTGTTCTTGGACCTCTCCTCCCAGTTACGGATCATTTGTTTCTTCAGTGAGACTAAAGGAGGGATTGAGTCTGAGGGGAGTGGATAAGTGGTTAGTGGTGATGCATGAGCAGAAGAAAAGTCTGAATTGTATCCAGAGAATGATAAGGTGGCATAGAGGGTAGGAAGGGTCAGTAGTGTATTTTCGAACAAAGAATATTGGACTCAATATGTTAACTTTGGAAATCTCTCCACAGATGCTGCCAGACTTGCTGAGTTTCCGCAGCACTTTTAGTTTTATTTCAACAGCATCTCTAGCACCTGCAGTACTTACTTTTACTATCCAAATTCACTTCAATTCCAGAATGCCACTGGATACCTCATGCTGTCTGTGGTGATTCTCATCTGGAACAAAATAAACACCAAACAGCCGTCTCTAGCTCCCAACTGGCATACAGAATAAGTTTAGAAAACGATTCCTTCCATTCAACTTTACTTGTCGATATCCATCCTACACGTTCTAGAGCAGTAAAAAACCCTTGTGTTGGCAAGTTGTGGCAACATTTTGGGAAAGTGAGATTTCTTCAAAGCTTTATTGAGATCCTTTGGATACATGTTTACTGTCAGATATCCAGGTTATTTCACTGCTACCATGTTGCTCATCTGGTCTGTAAAAGTTCTCACTTTTTTGATTCCTTCCTTTTCCAGCTCCTCTATCTTGTCATTCAGGCTGGACCTGAGGGCTGTGATGTTGCACATGGCTCCAGTGACTCTTCAGGTTCTCGTTCTGAGGCATTGTTCTAACAGTCACAAACCGTTCATTACCTTGAGATAGGAAGGTGCCAAACTGTTGCGTGTCTGTGGAGAGATTTGACAGAATTATTGTCTGACATTTCTCCAGCAGCCACTGGTATAAACATGCTTCTTTTCAGCAGAAGACTTGTGTGCAAACTGATTCTGTTCCTTGTAGTTACAGCTCTGTTTTCCTCATACTTCAATTTCTTTTCTTTTGCTTGCTGTTCGCCACAATATTTCCATACTGTTTTCAAGCCACCATTCAACTCCATTGTTGCAAGAACTGAAACTTCCAAGCCAAACTGACTCTCTCAACAAAATAAAGTTGCAGACTGAACTTTTTCATCATTCTCAGATACTTCTTAGAGCAATTGGCTCTTTTTTAGTTCTCAAGAGCCACACAGTTTCAGTTTCACACTTCTGACACAGTGTACAACAAGCTATTCTTTAACGGCTTCTTCCTTCATACCTCGACACAGAAAGCAATAACATGAGCGGTTACTAAACTATTCTAATCACAATGTACAAGCTATACTGTACAAATACATTTCTTCAAACAATCTCTGGGCATGTGGTTTCCCATGTTTCACAGAACCAGCCAAGACAAACAGAGTGAGATGAAGCAGGGTCTGACAGGAATAAATTATTCACAATAAGAAAGACTTTTAATATTGAAATAATACCCACTGCCTTGCCTAAGTGGAGGGTCTATATGAGCTTTCACTTCTTTGGGAGTGATTTTCAATATGTTGGTGGCCATTTCTACCTCACTGGATTGTTTTGCTTCTGATCTGCACTTCCTGGCTGTCAGTCCACGCAACATGATGGGAGAAGTTGTGCAGCTCTCCCTTGCACGTCAAATGTAAGATCAAGAAAAGTAGCAATAGCAACATCAACTGCCAGAGGAGGAACATCAGAAATTGTCTCTTAAGTCAGCTTGTTGTACACCAAGAATGGAGCTGAATACAGAGCTCCAACTCACAAGAGGCAAGACCACAATACCTGGCTTTCAGGTGGAGGTTTCACTTTCTGAGCATGTCTGAATATCAGTGTCCTGGGAGGTCAGACTTTACTGTTAAGTGGCTGTAGATAGTTACTGGCACCTGAAGGAAGACCTTGAACCAAATGGACCAGGCGGGCAAATACTACCAATGACAATCAAGGTCACCACAGCTCTGAATTTCTTTGCCTCCTTCTATGTATCTGCACATGAGATTTGTGGAATTTCATAATCTGGCACTCCCAATTGCATCTCTTAGGGAAAGAATCCCATGTTTGCAATGGCTACCATTTTGTAACTGATGAGATCAGACAACATGAGAAGATGTTTGGATTTTCTCCTTAATTCTCACAGGTCCAGCGAGTCATACATAGAATATTTGTCGCATGTACCTTTTACTAGAAAGGAATTCTATTCCATTAATAAGAACTAAAAGACCTGCGAAAGTTGTAAATCAGGAACAAAAACAAAGTTGCTGGAAAAGCTCAGCAGGTCTGGCAGCATCTGTGGAGGAGAAAACAGAGT
This sequence comes from Stegostoma tigrinum, assembly GCF_030684315.1. Lineage (NCBI taxonomy): Eukaryota > Metazoa > Chordata > Chondrichthyes > Orectolobiformes > Stegostomatidae > Stegostoma > Stegostoma tigrinum. The sequence continues at coordinate 47,429,793 of NC_081357.1, read as the reverse complement.
CAACGTTTCAGGTCCAGTGACCCTGTGTTCTGAGGAAGGGTCACCAGACCTGAAATGTTAACTCTGTTTTCTCCTCCACAGATGCTGCCAGACCTGCTGAGCTTTTCCAGCAACTTTGTTTTTGCTCCATTCCGTTAATGTCCATTTGCTCTGCAACTGCCAACATGAAATCATTATTGACATGAGAAGATGCTGGAAAAACTCAAAGTCTAGGAACACTGAAGGGAAGAGAAGGCTCTTCTTCAGAACAGAAAGGTCATCATGCATGCTTGTCTAAAATCCTGTTTCCTTTGCCGGTCATATCTCCCAGATTTATTCAAGCATCAAAGCAGAAACAGTGGATGTCTCTTTGGAGAAATTGCTATGTCTGAAGATGATGCCATGTTCAAGGAAAACAAGGTACACAAGAGATCCAGAAACACTAGTAATGAATTGATTAAGAAACATTTCTTGCTCTGATCAGTTCATCTAACCTTTTCTGGCACCCAAGTCCCGCTGACCTCTTTGGCCACCTCCAGCCACATCTGCTTATTCTCTGGGACTCAGAATTTCCAAGTGCACCTTTATAACTCACATTACAACTCACATGGGCAGCTTTATTAAAACATCGCATTGCTTTACCGCTTGATGTCTCTAACTATGTAAGTTCTGGGTCTCTCAAAAGACATCTACAATGTTACAGTTATGATTGTCAAAGGGTCCCTTTAACTACTGGAGTGGAAATAAATTGGGTTGAGTCATCATCATGCCTTTTCACTTTAATCCAGGAACTCAGCATTCGGCATTGGGTTAAAATTCAACTGACCAACAGTTGCCAAAAACCATCAAATTCTTGAAATGCTGTCAACCACGCCTCACTGTGCATGGATCTGAACGTTAAAATTTGACTTAATAATCGGGAAAAATGGGCAAATCTTCCCAGCCTCTGAATGACATGGGAATTGCTGCATAAGTTGTGCAAAATAGAATGAGATTGGCGATAAGGAAATTCTCAGCATTGAAAGCAAAATGTTCTTATTTCTGATCAGTTACGTGTGTCCTCCTTTCTGAACTTGGAACCAAACATATGTACTGAGTTGAAACAAACAAATTGCTGGAGAAACTCAGCAGATCTGGCAGCATCCATGTAAACAGAGTCAAGGTTTCAGGCCCAGTAACCCTGTCTTGAACACCAGGACAAGGATCTTGCTAGTGAGCAGTATTGACTATACAAGGCTATGGACCAAAAGCTGCAAGGTTGGGTTAGACAAGTTAGGTGATTGTTTTTGATTTGCATGGACTTAATGGGCCAAAGGGCCTTTTTCTGTGCTGTAGATTTCTATGAATATGATTCTAATAATTTCTTTGTTCACCACTTGAAAGTTTTCTTCTCCCAAAGGCTTGTGGGCTTCAAGTTGTGAATGCCTGGGCCCCAAAGAACAGGAAGCTTCTTCATTTGATATAGAAGCATACAAAAAAGGAGCAGCAATAAGCCATTTGGCCCCTCAAACATGCTATGCCAATCAATATGACCATGTCTGATCATCAATCTCAATAGCTCTGACCTCATTTTCTCCCCATAGCCTTTAATCCCTTTCGCCCTTAGAAATATACATGATTCTTTCCTTAAAATATTTACTGTTTTGACCTCAATCACTTTCTGAGATACTGAATTCCACAGGCTCACCAATCACTGGGTGAAGAGATTTCTCCTCATTTCAATTCGAAATGGCCTGCAATGTATGATTACTCTGTGACCCCTGGCTTTGGTCATCTGGCCTTTGCTGAGTGTGGTGGTTCGGTGCTGCAACAAACTCAGTGGCACAAGCTATCTACAAATAATGGTCTCTCCAGAAAAGCAGGTCAAGGTATGTTGGATGAAATGAAAATTGGGTGAGGCTTTCATGCAAAGTTTCTTTTATTGAATGATTACTTGGATGATCCAACTAAGAATGTCTGAAGCATCATATATATAAGGAGATCTATCAGTCCATCAAATCTACTGAAAATCTAATCCAGTTCTTTGCCTTCCTAATCCTTAGAACATTGAACATAGAACATTACAGCACAGTATAGGCCCTTTGGCCCTCGATGTTGTGCCAACCTGTCATACTGATCTCAAGCCCATCTAACCTACACTATTCCATGTATGTCCATATGCTTGTCCAATGATGACTTAAATGTACCTAAAGTTGGTGAATCTACTACCGTTGCAGGCAAAGCGTTCCATTCCCTTACTACTCTCTGAGTAAAGAAACTACCTCTGACATCTGTCCTATATCTTTCACTCCTCAATTTAAAGCTATGCACCCCCCCCACCCCCGTGCTCGCCATCCCCATCCTAGGAAAAAGGCTCTCCCTATCCACCCTATTTAACCCTCTGATTATTTTATATGTTTCAATTAAGTCACCTCTCAACGTTCTTCTCCCTAATGAAAACAGCCTCAAGTCCGTCAACCTTTCCTCGTAAGACCTTCCCTCCATACCAGGCAACATCCTAGTCAATCTCCTCTGCACCCTTTCCAAAGCTTCCACATCCTTCTTATAATGTGGTGACCAGAACTGTACACAATACTCCAAGTGCGGCCGCACCAGAGTTTTGTACAGCTTCACCATAACCTCTTGGTTCCGGAACTCGATCCCTCTTTTAATAAAAGCTAAAACACTGTACGCCTTCTTAACAGCCCTGTCAACCTGGGTGGCAACTTTCAAGGATCTGTGTACATGGACACCGAGATCTCTCTGCTCATCTACACTACTAAGAATCTTACCATTAGCCCAGTACTTTGCCTTCCGGGTACTCCTACCAAAGTGCATCACCTCACACTTGTCTGCATTAAACTCCATTTGCCACCTCTCAGCCCAGCTCTGCAGCTTATCTATGTTGTCCTCTCTGAATATTACTTTCTATATGGCACTAGTTTGAAAAAGAAGAGAAATTCTCATGAATACCTTGGCCAATTTCCGATTCCCCCACCACCAACATCACAAACACTAACTTTTTTGGTCATTGTGTCATTGCTGTTTGTGGGAACTTGTTCGTAAATTGGCTGATGCATTTTTGCAATGTAGTAAGAAATATTTCAATCAGTGTAAAGGGTTTTCAGACTGCCTGAGGTCATAGAATGCAACATCATGATGCATGTTGTTTATTTATATTGCTTCCTTTTTTAAGTTCCTAATCACTTGCTGGTTAAAAAAAATCTATGATGGATTTTGCTTCCACTGCTGTTGACAATAAAGAATTCATGTGCCAAATGCCTGCTGCATAAATAAAATTCTCCTAAGTTCTTGCAATGTCTTAGTTTATTGTCTTTCAAAATCAGCTTGTTTTAATGCTAGCACTTTCACTTCTAAGTCGGATGATCGTAGGTTTAAGCCCAATTTACAAAGTTGAGTGCACAAACTTACTTTACTATGATGTGTTAAAAACATGTTGGGAGATTATGTCATTGAGATGGAACATTAAGTCAGGTTTTCGTTGTTCATCGAAAAGATTTGACATTAGTATTTCAGGAAGTAAATGGAAGCCCAATACCCTGACCAACCCTTAGCCCTTAACACCGTCAAGAACAAGATGATCTGGTCAGTTGATGCAATCTTGGCAATTCAGCATTGATGGGACCTCATTTTGTGTGTTTACCTGTGAAACAAATGAGTATATTTCAAAAGTACTAGCATCAAAGGGCTTTAGAATTCCATTAGAATGTAAAAGGAATTCTACAAATGCCGGTTTTTCTCTTTTCTTTTGGAGACAATTTTTAAGTTCTCCAACTACTGATTCAGAACTTAACACTGGAGAACTGTACTTGTAGTGATTGGAACCAGATGGATCTTATTGATTATGAGATCCTTGATTAAGGCTGTTAACTGTGCCAATCAGGCTGATAGATATAAACAGGGGATTCAGAGTCTCCTGTCTTTCAGGGACTAACTCTGAGTTAGTTGGCCATTGCCAGCACATGGTGCACATGAAAATAAAAGATGACTTGGCGACAGAATGCCAGCCTCTACGCAGTTATTTCAATACTTTAACAAGGTCTCAACAGGTTTAAAAGGCGAAAAAGGGGAATATGAGAAAGAAAAGTGGAGAAAGTCTAAAAATGTAGACTTTGACACATTTGCCCTGTATCAGTTGCACTCACGCTGCAGCCTGCATATTGTAGTCAGTGTGAGGCTGAAGTGATGTAAAATACACCTTTCAAACCACCTCATTTCTGAGATATTCACAATTTAGCAATTTCTGCCTTGTTTTAAATTTTTGTGATTTGAGGATACCTGCACATCTACAAAAAATTCTTTCAAGGCTACAGTTGGTATCAGCTATGGCTCGATTGGTATCTCTCTTACTCCTGAGTCAGAATGTTATAAGTTCAAGTGCTACTTGGAGCTGGAGCGCAAAAATCAAGATTGACACTTTCGAGCAGTATTGAGGGTGCTCTGTATTGTTAGAAGTGCCATCTTTTGACTGAGACATTAAAGTGAGGTTCTGTCTTTTTCTCAGATGAACATAAAAGATGATATGACACTATTTTGAAGAGAAGCAGGGGAGCTGTCCCCTGCATCCTGGCCAATACTTATCCCTTAATTAACAGCACAAAAACAAGTTATCTGGTTAGTATCACTGATGGCTGTAGATAGCTGTAACGCATGAATATACAAATTAGGAGAAGGAGTAAGCTATTTAACCCCTTTAAGCTTGTCCCACATTCAATAAGGTCAAAGCTGATCTGATTATCATCTCAATTCCAATTACCTACATACTTCCGATGTCCTTTCATTCCATCATTAGTCAATAGTTTATCTGTTTCTGACTTAAAGAACAAAGATCAAAGAAAATTACAGCACAGGAACAGGCCCTTTGGTCCTCCAAGCCTGCGCTGATCAAGATCCTCTGTCTAACCTGTCATCTATTTTCTAACGGTCTGCGTCCATTTGCTCCCTGCCCATCCACGTACCTGTCCAAATATATCTTAAAAGACGCTAGTGTGTCTGCGTCTACCACCTCCGCTGGCAACGCATTCCAGGCACCCACGACCCTCTGTGTAAAGAACTTTCCACGCATATCTCCCTTAAACTTTCCTCCTCTCACTTTGAACTCATGACCCCTAGTAATTGAATTCCCCACTCTGGGAAAAAGCTTTTTGCTATCCACCCTGTCTATACCCCTCATGATTTTGTAGCCATCAATCAGGTCCCCCCTCAATCTCCATCTTTCTAATGAAAATAATCCTAATCTACTCAACCTCTCTTCATAGCTAGCACCCTCCATACCAGGCAACATCCTGGTGAACCTCCTCTGCACTCTCTCCAAAGCATCCACATCCTTTTGGTAATGTGGCGACCAGAATGGTACACAGTACACCAAATGTGGCCGAACCTAAGTTCTATACAACTGCAACATGACCTGCCAACTCTTGTACTCAATACCCCGTCCAATGAAGGAAAGCATGCCATATGCCTTCTTGACCACCCTATTGACCTGTGTTGTCACCGTCAGGGAACAATAGACCTGAACACCCAGATCTCTCTGTTCATCAATTTTCCGTAGGACTTTTCCATTTACTGTATAGTTCGCCCTTGAATTTGACCTTCCAAAATGCATCACCTCGCATTTGCCCGGATTGAACTCCATCTGCCATTTATCTGCCCAACTCTCCAGTCTATCTATATTCTGCTGTAATCTCTGACAGTCCCCTTCACTATCTGCTACTCCACTGATCTTAGTGTCATCGGCAAACTTGCTGATCAGACCACCTACACCTTTCTCCAAATCACTTACATATATCACAAACAACAGTGGTCCCAGCACAGATCCCTGTGGAACACCACTGGTCACAGGTCTCCAATTTGAGAAACTCCCTTCTACTAGTACTCTCTGTCTCCTGTTGCCTAGCCAGTTTTTTTATCTATCTAGCTAGCACACCCTGGACCCCATGTGACTTCGCTTTCTCAATCAGCCTGCCATGGCGAACCTTATCAAGCGCCTTACTGAAGTCCATGTATATGACATCTACAGCCTTTCCCTCATCGATCAACTTTGTCACGTCCTCAAAGAATTCTATTAAGTTGATAATACATGACCTTCCCTGCACAAAACCATGTTGCCTATCACTGATAAGCCCATTTTCTTCCAAATGGGAATAGATCCTATCCCTCAGTATCTTCTCCAGTAGCTTCCCTACCACTGACGTCAGGCTCACCGGTCGATAATTACCTGGATTATCCTTGCTGCCCTTCTTAAACAAGGGGACAACATTAGCAAGTTTCCAGTCCTCCGGGACCTCACCCGTGTCTCAGGATGCTGCAAAGATATCTGTTAAGGCCCCGGCTATTTCCTCTCTCGCTTCCCTCAGTAACCTGGGATAGATCCCATCCAGACCTGGGGACTTGTCCACCTTGATGTCTTTTAGGATACCCAATGATTCTTCCTTCCTTATGTCAACTTGACCTAGACTAAGCAAACATCTATCCCTAACCTCAACATCTGTCATGTCCCTCTCCTTGGTGAATACCGATGCAAAGTACTCATTAAGAATGTCACCCATTTTCTCTGACTCAGCGCATAACTTTCCTTCTTTGACCTTAAGTGGGCCAATACTTTCTCTAGTTACCCTCGTGCTCTTTATATATGAATAAAAGGCTTTGGGATGTTCCTTCACCATGTTTGTCAGCAATATCTCATGCCCTCTCTTAGCCCTCTTACACCCTCGTTTCAGATTCGCTCTACATTCCCAATATTCTTGCAAAGCTTCGTCTGTCTTCAGTCGCCTAGACCTCATGTATGCTTCCTTTTTCCTCTTGGCTAGTCTCACAATTTCACCGTCATCCATGGTTCCTTAATCTTGCCATTTCTATTCCTCATTTTAACAGGAACATGTCTCTCCTGCATGCTAATCAACCTCTCCTTAAAAGCCTCCCACATATCAAATGTGGATTTACCTTCAAACAGTTTCTCCCAATCGACATTCCTCAGATCCTGCCGAATCTTGGTATAGTCGGCCTTCCCCCAGTATAATACTCTTCCTTTAGGACCACTCCCATCCTTGTCAATGAGTATTGTAAAACTTACGGAATTATGGTCGCTGTTTCCAAAGTAGTCCCCTACTGTAATATCAACCACCTGGCCGGGTTCATTCCCCAGCACCAGGTCCAGTATGGCCCCTTCCCGAATTGGACTACATACATACTGCTCTAGAAAACCCTCCTGGACGCATCTTACAAATTCTGCTCTGTCTTGACCCCGAACAATGAGTGAATCCCGGTCAATGTTGGGAAAATTAAAATCTCCCATCACCACCCCCCTGTTTCTCCTACACCTTTCCATTATCTGTTTACATATTTGTACCTCTATCTCATGCTCGCCGTTGGGAGGCCTGTAGTACAGCCCAAAAATTGTTACTGCACCATTCCTATTTCTGAGTTCTACCCATATTGCCTCACTGCTTGAGTCCTCCATGGGGCCCTCCTTCAGTGCGGCTGTGATATCGTCTTTGACCAGTACTGCAACTCCTCCACCCCTTTTACCTCCATCTCTATCCCGCCTGAAGCAACGATATCCTGGGACAACTAGTTGCTAATCATGCCCTTCCCTCAACCAAGTCTCATTAATAGCAATAACATCATACTTCCAGGTAGTGATCCAAGCCCTAAGCTCATCTGCCTTATCTACTACACTTCTCGCATTGAAACAAATGCACCTCAGACCACCTGTCCCTTTGTGTTCATCATCTGCTCCCTGACTACTATTCCCTTTAATTACACTGACTCCATTATCTAGTTCCCTATGGGCTTTCGTTACTACCTCTTTTCTGTCCAATATTTGGTTCCCATCCCCCTGCCACATTAGTTTAAACCCTCCCCCACAGCATTAGCAAAAGCACCCCCAAGGACATTGGTTTCAGTCCGGCTCAGGTATAGACCGTCCAATTTGTAATAGTCCCACCTTCCCCAGAACCGGTTCCAATGCCCCAAAAATCTGAACCCCTCCCTCCTACACCATCTCTCAAGCCACGCATTCATCCTGGCTATTCTTTCATTTCTGCACTGACTAGCATGTGGCACTGCTAGCAGTCCTGAGATTACTACCTTTGAGGTCCTACTTTTTAACTTGGCTCCTAACTCCCTAAATTCTGCTTGTAGGACTTCATCCCGTTTTCTGCCTGTATCGTTGGTGCCTATATGCACCCCGACAACTGGCTGTTCACCCTCCCCCTTCAGAATGTTCTGCAGCTGATCGGAGACATCCCTGACTTGTGCACCTGGGAGGCAACATGCCATTCAGGAGTCCCGTTTTCGACCGCGGAACCACCTATCTACTCCCCTTACAATTGAATCCCCAATGACTATAGCCCTTTCACTCTTTTTCCTGCCCTTTTGTACAGCAGAGCCAGCCACGGTGCCATGAACCTGGCTACTGCTGCCTTCCCCTGGTGAGCCATCTCCCCCAACAGTATCCAAAACGGAATACCTGTTTTGGAGGGAGATGACCGCAGGGGACACCTGCGCTGCCTCCTGCTCTTCCTCTGACTTTTGGTCACCCGTTTGCTATCTCCCTCAGCAATCCTAATCTGCAGTGTGACCAACTTGCTCAATGTGCTATCCACGACACCCTCAGCATCGCGTATGCTCCAAAGTGAATCCATCCACAGATCCAGAGCCGTCATGCGGTCTAACAAGAGCTGCAGCTGGACACATTTCCTGCACGTGAAGGAGTCAGGGACATCAGCCTTGCCCCTGAGCTCCCACATTGAGCAAGAGGAGCACAACACGGGTGTGAGGTCTCCTGACATTATTAAACTTAACTTAGATAAATGAAAAAGGAACCAAAATGTTTTTGGCAATCACACGATATATATAAAGAAACGTGAAATCGAAAAAGCGTTACCTTATGTACACACCACCGAGTCTTTTTTTTTGGTTAGAGGAGGAGGGCAGGTGGGAGACTCGGGTTCGGCTGCTGCCCAAATAAATGAAGACTGCTCCCGCTCGAGGTAAGCTTTTTAAAGTGGGAAAAAAACGTTACCTTCCCGGCAGCCTCCTGGTGCTCTCTGTATCACTGTGGGATCTTATTGTGCCTTAGCATCCTATATTTCAAAAACTACAATTATAATTCAAATGTATTTAATTTTCTGGGAAGTTTTTTGAGATATTTTGAAGGTGTGAAAGGAACTATGTACATGTAAGTCTTTCTTTCTCACAAGTTATTTCTTTATGTTTCTAAAATCCCTTGAAGTAAACCTGTGCTGTTATAAGCATTATAAGCTACTTTTCTGTCTTCTATTGTTGATCCTTTAGTTTGAGTTTCTTTTTATTTTGGTGCAGGTTCATCTCTTTCTTAATTTTAATTGGATTTTTGTCATTTTAGGTTCTACTCCTGGTGCCTTGTCCTTTGACATTTAAGGCATTCAAGTTAACCTGTTGCGTAAATTTCTCCAGGAATATTATAAGTTCAACTCAAAGTAAACAGAAACCAGAAAACCTCGTTTCTACAGAGAATATGAGGCATCTGTATATTCCCTTCCCTCCCTTTTAGGAAGGCACTTTGATATCATAAAGTGCACCATCTAGTGGGCTGATTGAACTAAGAATAGTCATATGGTAATATAAGACTGTGAACATCATTCATGACAACCGAGCCAAAAATTGTGGTTTGAATTCTCCAGGTATTTCAGTGGAGTATATAGAATAGCAGTTAATCTGAAGAGCACCCTGCAGTTTGATTACTGCATAGTGCTGTTTATATTCATACAGTGGAATACGTATACAGTTGCAAAATAGCACATATTGAAGTGTTGGTGTAGATTCAGATCCACAGACAATATAGCTGTGAGGGTTTATACTATCATGAAATGTTAAAGTTGAGAGCGAGCTCTTTAACATTTGAAGTTGTGTGAATTTGGGCATTTTATCAGGTGGAAATCAAGCTTCTGGTCAACTAGTGCATTCAACACAGTTTGTATTCTCCAGGTATATTGGTCTTTTAGAATTAAAAATGTAATTTCTCTTCTCTTATAAGGTGAAGCCCTCCATTTGGCACGGGATTTTGGCTATACATGCGAGACAGAGTTTCCAGCCAAAGCAGTGGGAGAGCAGCTAGCAAGGCAACATCTTGAACCCAAAGAACAAACGCCAAGGAAAAAGATGATTCTAGCAACAAAGTATGTAAACTGAATTACTCTTTCATTCTGAATAAGTTTCATTTGTTCCCTTCCAGAACCCTGCATCTCTCTCATGTTTAAAATTGATGGTGTTCTTTACCTCTGTCAGAACCTACAGCTTTTTATTGTATTCACGTATGGCTCTGAACGGTGTGTTCTGCAGGCTATTTGACATTGGGACATTCCCCTCAAACTTGGTGTTATCTTTATCTGACAATTAGGGAAATTAATTCAGAAGCATGCACTTATTCCTTCACTTGTAATAGTGAAATCAAGGACCTCATGCATTAAACCTCAAACTGTACCATAACCAAAACAATATTCTGGGAGAAAGCAGCATCAGCTAAGTGCATTGAAGTTCTTAGGATTTTTTAAATTTGCTCATGGAACGGGTGTCGCTGGCTAGACTAGTGTTTATTGTCTGTTCCAAAATGCCTACAGGTTATTTGCGAGTCAATTCAATTGCTCTGGATCTGGTTTTACAAGAAGGCCAGACCAGATAAGGATGGCAGATTTCCTTCTCTAAAAGGGCATTGGCGAACCAAATAGGTTTTTACAACAGTTGCCCTGTGGTTGTCATCAGATCAATCCCTTGTTCCAGATTCTGTTCTATTGGCTTGGAGTTCTGGATTGCTAGGCCAGAGGCTTTGCTATTCCATCACCACCTTCCCTGTCAGGAGGGAGGATGAACATTTTAGAGTCCTGGTTGTCAGGGCCAAAGTGATGGGGTGCGAAGTGGGAGATTGAGTGGCAATCAGAAATAGAAATGATTGTTGTAATCCTATTACATTTAACAGTTGGTTTTCCCTGAGTCAGAATCAAACCAAAGCAGCAAGGATCTGAAGCAGAAATTAGGCAGCTTATTTGAGTATTTGCAACTGACTTCAGACACAGGAACCATTGGCTCTTGATTGTTGCTGCTCATTGTAGTGGTGGAGAGGGGGTGTGAACTCCTGGCCAGAAAGTGCACCTGGTTCCTGCATATTATATTAGGGCCTAAGGAGATCATATAATTGCTGAAAAATGGCACCACCCAACCCATTATCACTGATACAATATAATGCACATGTTGGGGCATTAAATAGCAAGCAAATCATCATAGAATCATAGAATCCACACAGTGTAGAAACAGGCCCTTGGGCCCAACAAGCCCACACCGACCTTCAGAGCATCCCATCCAGACACATCCCCCTATAACCTACTTAATCTACACATCCCTGAACACTACAGGCAATTTAGCATGGCCAATCCACCTAGCCTGCACATCTGTGGATGTGGAGGAAACTGGAGCACCCAGAGGAACCCCTCACAGACATATGTGGCTGATAATCCATCCCACATCCCTTTGTAATCCTGGGATATTGAAGGCAAATAAAACTGCCCAGCTGCTGTTCTGTGAAGTCAACAAATCCAACTCAGACCTTTTGTAGAATCAGTATCCATCTTAATGACCTTATGATTTAATGCTACATTAGAAAGTCCATTTGTCTACTAGTGTAACATTCAGTAGTTATTTCTGAAGACGTTTACTGATCTATTAACCCCGTAAATTTGATTTTATTAATTTAATTTGGGAGACTAATAGCAAGATTAGTTGCAACCTATCCAACTTCGGTTTTATACTCCTAACTCACAAATTATGATGCACTTGGGATTTCTTCCATATTTAGAAAGGAAATGTTGGAATCAGATTCTGACAAACTAAACAGTATTAACATTCTTCTCAGCTAAACTACCCACTGTGAATATCTTTAAATAGATTTGGTAGCTTCAGAAATATCAGCAATTCAGAATATATTCAGAAATAAATGTTACTGGCTCCCATGTGGCGGGAAGAGGGGAATGTGGGGGCTGGTAAAATAACAAGGAGTCGCATCAGGATGGATCCACATTGCTGACCTGAAGCTGCCAGCAGTGGGCAGGAGGCAGGGCTGTGAGACAGATTGCAGCTAACTTGCATAATTAAAGACCCTTCTAGTGGCCACTTTACAGTACCTCCAGTTATTTTGCTGATGGCATAGTGGCCTCCAGCTTGTGGATGATGCCTTCAGTTTCATGGACACTTTAAAATACAAGCACTATTGCTCAAGGAGGGACCCACAAGCTGCAAAAGCTATCCCTGTACTCTCAACCATTACCTTGCACATCCCCAAAAAGCTGGGCTTTATGGACATTTTAAGAAACAAAAATTGATTAGGGACAGTTGGCATGACTTCATGCGAAGAAAATCATGTCTCACAAACATGACTGAGTTTTTTGAGGAAGTTATTGAAAAGATTGATGAGGCCAGAGCAGTAGACGTTATTTACTTGTACTTTACTAAAGCCTTTGACAAGGCTTCGCATGGTAAACTAATTAGTAAAGTTAGGTCACATGGGATTCAGAGTGAGCTTGCCAAGTGGATACATAATTGGCTTAATGGCGGGACAAGGTCAAAAATCATATGATGTCAGGATTTAGTCCAACAGGTTTATCTAAAGACACAGATAATAAAGTGTGGAGCTGGATGAACACAGCAGGCCAAGTAGCATCTCAGGAGCACAACAGCTGACGTTTTGGGCCTAGACCCTTCTTCAGAAAAGGGGGATGGGGAGAGGGTTCTGGAATAAATATGAAGAGAGGGGGAGGCGGACCGAAGATGGAGAGAAAAGAAGATAGGTGGAGAGGAGAGTATAGGTGGGGAGGTAGGGAGGGGATAGGTCAGTCCAGGGAAGACGGACAGGTCAAGGAGGTTGGATGAGGTTAGTAGGTAGGAAATGGAGATGCGGCTTGAGGTGGGAGGAAGGGATGGGTGAGAGGAAGGACAGGTTAGGGAAGCAGAGACAGCCTGGGCTGGTTTTGGGATGAGTGGGGGTAGGGGATATTTTGAAGCTGGTGAAGCCCATATTGATACCATTGGGCTACAGGGTTCCCAAGCGGAATATGAGTTGCTGTTCCTGCAGCCTTCGGGTGGCATCATTGTGGCACTGCAGGAGGCCCGTGATGGACATGTCGGCTAAAGAATGGGAGGGGGAGTTAAAATGGTTTGCGACTGGGAGGCAGTTGTTTATTGCAAACCCGAGCGGGGGTGTTCTGCAAAGCGGTCCCCAAGCCTCCGCTTGGTTTCCCCAATGTAGAGGAAGCCACACTGGGTACAATGGATACAGTGGACCACATTGGCAGATGTGCAGGTGAACATCTGCTTAATATGGAAAGTCATCTTGGGGGCTGGGATGGGGGTGAGGGAGGAGGTGTGGGGGCAAGTGTAGCACTTCCTGCGGTTGCAGGGAAAGGTGCCAGGTGTGGTGGGGTTGGAGGGGAGTGTGGAGCGAACAAGGGAGTCATGGAGAGAGTGGTCTCTCCAGAAGACAGACAAGGGTGGGGATGGAGAAATGTCTTGGGTGGTGGGGTCGGATTGTAAATGGCAGAGGTGTCGGAGGATGATGCATTGTATCCGGAGGTTGGTGGGGTGGTGTGTGAGAACGAGGGGGATCCTCTTGGGGCGGTTGTGGCGGGGGCGGGGTATGAGGGATGTGTTGCGGGAAATGCGGGAGACGCGATCAAGGGTGTTCCCAACCACTGCGGGGGAAAGTTGCGGTCCTTGAAGAACTTGGACATCTGGGATGTGCGGGAGTGAAATGCCTCATCCTGGGAGCAGATGCGGCGGAGGCGGAGGAATTGGGAATAGGGGATGGAATTTTTGCAGGAGGGTGGGTGGGAGGAGGTGTGTTCTAGGTAGCTGTGGGAGTTGGTGGGCTTGAAATGAACATCAGTTTCTAGCTGGTTACCTGAGATGGAGACTGAGAGGTCCAGGAAGGTGTTGGTGAAGTGGATGAACTGTTCGAGCTCCTCTGGGGAGCAAGAGGCGGCGCCGATACCATCATCAATGTAACGGAGGAAGAGGTGGGGTTTGGGGCCTGTGTAGGTGCGGAAGAGGGACTGTTCCATGTAGCCTACACAGAGGCTGGCATAGCTTGGGCCCATGCGGGTACCCATGGCCACCCCCTTTGTCTGTAGGAAGTGGGAGGAATCAAAAGAGAAGTTGTTGAGGGTGAGGACGAGTTCGGCTAGGCGGATGAGGGTGTCGGTGGAGGGGGAGTGGTCGGGCCTGCGGTACAGGAAGAAGCGGAGGGCCTTGAGGCCATCTGCATGGAGAATACAGGTGTATAGGGACTAGACATCCATGGTGAAAATGAGGTGTTGGGGGCCAGGGAATTGGAAGCACCTTCCACCCCAACTTCAAGTTCACCTGGGCCACCTTCCACCCCAATTGGAATTGAACCTGGATCCCTGGTGCTGTGAGGCAGCAGTGCTGACTACTGAGCCATCGCGCCACCCTGACACCTCAGGTGATACAACGTATTTGAGGTTTAAGGCCTTGTTTAGAATCTGGCTGTGTGTTAACTTGGAGTCAGCCTGGTTTTATTTCCAAAGTAGGAATTTATAAAATGCTACATTGACTGAATTGTGTGCTTTTTGAACAAAATAGAGTGTATCTGCAATTACAAATCTGCAAATGCAAATTAACACCATAAATTTATATGTGTACTTGTGCGTGTGTGTGTGAGAGAGAGAATGAGAGAGAGAGTGTGTGTGAGTGTGTGTGTGTGTGAGAGAGAGAGAGTGTGTCTGTGAGTATGTGTGACTGAATGTGCTTGTGTGAGAGAGTGTATAGTGTGGTGGAGTCATCTGTGGTGAGACATGAACCCATGATCCTGGTTGAGACTGTCCTCATGGGTATCAAACTTGGCTATCAGCCTTGCTCGGTGACTCGGCATTGTTGCGTATCCTGCAGTTTGCCATGGAGGATGTTTACCTGAAATTCCGAGGCCGAATATCCTTGACTGATAACTTGGGGGGAGCATGTGCGGTACGCAACAATTGCCAGATAGAAATGTTCCCTCCCAGTTGGGGAACACTTCAGCAGTCAAGGATATTCGGCCTCAGATCTTCTGGTAAACGTCCTCTATGGCAAACTGCGGGATACACAATGACACAAAGTCACCAAGCAGAGGCTGATAGCCAGGTTTGGTACCCATGAGGACAGTCTCCACCTGGACCTTGGGTTCATGTCTCATTATAGGTGACTCCACCACACTATGCGCATACACACACACACACACACACACACACACACACACACACACACACACACACACACATACATTTTATAGCTAGTCAATATGGCATTTTATAACTTCCTACTTTGGAAATAAAACCAGGCTGACTCCAAGTTAATACACAGCCAGATTCTAAACAAGACCTCAAATCTGAAATACATTGTCTGAGCTGAGATGTCACCTCTGGTGTATTATTAAAATCATTTGTTATTTTGGGCAGAGAATTGAAAGTAATTCTTGGATTTGCATATTAATCCTTTCCAACTGACTGAAGATTTAACAGCCGCCTTATTGTTTGTTCAACACCATATCAGTTCCATGACCCTTTGATCAGTTGCTTATGAATTCTGTGTCTCTCACTGACACCTAAAGAAGGAGAGATTCTGAAAGCTCGTGTCTTTAAATGAACTGGTTAAGCTATAACGTGGTGTCATGTAATTTTTAACCTTATCCACGCCAATCCAACGCTGGTACCTCCACTAAATGACAGGAAACAGGGAGTGGTGCTTTAGATAACAGTGTGGAGCTGGAGGAACACAGCAGGCCAGGCAGCATCAGAGGAGCAGGAAAGTTAGCATTTTGGGTCGGAACTCTTCTTCAGAAATGTTCCTGCTCCTCTGATGCAGCCTGGCCTGCTGTGTTCCTCCAGCTCCACACTTTGTTATCTCGGACTCCAACATCTGCAGTTCTTACTATCTCAGGACTGGAGGCCTATCACCAGCAGTGTTCCACAGGCATTGTTTCTGGGTCCTCTTTTGTTTGTCATTCGTATAAATGATTTGGATGAGAGCATGTAAGGAATGGTTTATAATTGTGGGTGACTCCAAAATTGTTGACATAATAGGCAATTAAGAAAGCTTTCTAAGATTACAAAGGGATCTTGATCAAACAGGCCAATGAGCTGAAAAATGTCAGATGCAGTTCAATCTGGATAAATGCAAGCCATTGCATTTTGGTATGACAATCAATTATGGGGCTTAAACAATTCATTTTAGGGCCTTGGGTAGTGTTGTAGAACGGAGAGACATAGGGTTGCAGGTACATGATTCTTTGAAGTCTGCATCACATATAGACAGGATGCTTAAAAAGGCATTTGGCACACTTGCCTTCATTGTCCAGTTCTTTTGGCATAAGAGTTGGGAAGTCAAGTTGAGGTTGTACAAGACATTGGTGAGGCCTCTTCTGGAATACTGTGTCCAGTTCTGGTTGCCCTGTCATTGAAAGGATATTATTAAGCTAGAGAGGGGTCAGAAGAGATTTACCAGGATGTTGTGGATATTTAAGGTTTGAATTAAAAGAAACGCTGGATATGCTGGGACTTTTTTTACTAGAGCGTAGGAGATTGAGACGCAACCTGATAGAAGTTTATAAAATAATGAGGGGTATAGATAGAGTTAATGGTAGTTATCGTTTCTCTAACATGAAGGATTTCAAGACGAGGGGGCACATTTTTAAGGTGAGAGGAGAAAGATTTAAAAAAGACGTGGGGGCTGACTTTCTACACAGATGGTGGTTTGTATGTGGAATGAAATTCCTGAGAAAGTGGTGGATGCGGGTACAATTACAACATGTAAAAGACATTTGGGATAAGCACATGAAAAGGAAAGGTCTGAAGGGATATGGACCAGGAGCAGGCAGGTGGGACTAGTTTAGTTTGTGGTTATGTTCAGCATGGACTGGTTGGACCAAGGGGTCTGTTTCCATGCTGTATGACCCGAGGACTTGCTGTCATGGCTCCTTAAATTCTCTATCTTTGTTTACCATTTTGTGGCCCCTTGGTATCTCCTCTGATCAGGTATATTAAAGTAAAATGTCAACTCAGCATAGTAGCTCTAAAAAGTCTTGCTGTTACTGTGCATCTGCTGCCCTTGGCCTTTTAGGTAACATAGATATTTCAGATTTGAAAGGCTCTGTTAAAGGAGGCTTGATGAATACACACTGGTACATATTGTGCCACTGTGTGTTAGTAGTGAAAGGGTTCAATGAGGAAGGTAGTGAGCACAACACTTGTCAGGTTGGTTGCTTCATCCCAGATGCTGTCAAGCTTCTTGATTGCTATTGAAACTGCATTCTTCCAGGCAATTGAATACTATTCCTGCAGCAATTAATTGCCTTTCCCCCTCATCGAGGCCTGTCTGATATGCCCTGAGAGCCTTACCTCTGTTTAATTTGGGCCTATTCCATTCTTTCTGGTACAGGGTTTGCTGCAATCCCATCACTGGCCATTACACCTAGGGTGCTGCTGGGATTGAAGAATTGGGGGATTTCCATTTGACCAATAGCTCATGGAACTGGAAAATCCTGCCCCAGAAAACAAGCCTAAACATCATAAAAAAATGTTATGCCTCCTGTGGCTGTGTGTTTGTGTAAAATCCTGGACAATGTTTCTCTCATGCTTTGTTGAAGAATTAGACAAACCTGTTTTACTCCCTGAAGGGATTATCACCACAACAGTTCTTACCTGCCTCATGTCTCAGAATATAACTAATCTTACGTTTGAAATCAGACAGATCCATTTTAATTTATTTTACCTCCCCCCCCAGCGATTGCAATGCTAACATTGTTAATCTTTGCATTAAAAAAATGGAACATATGCATTTTGATGAGCAAAATAAGAGTCAATAAAATGGTGGGGATGCAGTCTTGAATTATGATTACTTCAATTCTGTGTAAATAATAGAGTTGAACGTCAGCCGACATTCCTGGCATCAAACTGGTAATGGAATATTGCTGTCACACTAAAAAGATGTTTTACTTACCACACAAATGAACAGTCATGTGATATGAGTTACAGCAAGGGTGTGATGTTAGGTATGGAGGCCGTATATCCCAGCAACCGGTAGACAGTATCAAACAACATGATCAGTTGACCATTTGCAGTTGGCAGAGTGATGCTTGTGCCTTTCCATGCAAGCCTCTAGGAGGTATATCTACCATGGATGTGATTTTGCATTTGGAAATAATTTATTAAATAATCTGGACTGTGTTATGAGTTATAATTTAATATCCAATTAAGATCCAAACCAATTTAAGATAATCAGTTGGGCCCACAGTGTGATGTATTTGCGTGTGCTACATGCGACATACATTAATATTCAGAACGCTGTTTTCTGTATGCAGAGGAAGTTGGCTTTATTCACGTGTGGGATATCGGTGTTGCTGACTTGCCAGCATTTATTGCCTACCACTGATTGCCTTTGAGAAGGTGGCAGTGAGCTGCAGTCCTTGTGCTATAGGTTGGCCCACAAACTTTCTAGGGAGGGAATTCCAGGATTTTGACCGCTTGACAGTAAAGGAACGGTGATATATTTCCAAGTCAAGATGGTGAGTGTCTTGGAGGGGAACTTGCAGGTATCCGTGTCCCCATGTATCTGCTGTCCTTGTCCTTCTAGGTGGAAGTGGTCACAGATTTGAAAGGTGTTACCAGATGGTGTTTGGCGAATTTCTGCAGTGCATCTTGTAGGTGGAACACGCTGTTACTAATGAGCATTTACAAGAGTAAGAACAATCAACAGTTTTATCCTGGATGGTGTCAAGCATCTTGAGTATGGCTCGAACTGCATTATTCCAGGCAAGTGGGCTGTGATCCATCACAATCCTGACTTGTTAACTTGTAGATGGTGGACAGGCTTTGGGGATTGAGCAGGTGTGTCACTCGCAACAGTATTTCTAGCCTCTGAGCTGCTCTTGTAGCTATAGTGTTTATGTGGTGAGCCCGGCTGAGCTGTTGGTCACTAGTGATGCCCAGGATAATGGGGATAATGGAGGAGTCAGTGATAGTAATGCCATTGAATATCAAGGTTGATGGTTAGATTGTCCCTTCTGGGAGATGAGCATTGCTTTGCACATGTGTGGCCCAAATGTTACTTGCTACTTGTCAGGCCGCACCTGGATATTGTCCAGGCCTTGTTACATTTGAACCTGGACTGATTCAATATCTGAGGTGCAAGTGGTGCTGAACACTGTGCAATTATCGACAAATATCCACAGTTCTGGTCTTCTGATGGAGGAGAGGTCTTTAATGAAGCAGCTGAAGATGGTTGGACCTCGGACAGTGCCCGAAGGAAGCCTTGCAGAGATGTCCTGTGGCTGAAATGACTGACCTCCAGCAGGTATGACTCTAACATTTTGTACATACATTGCATCTTTTTCAAGAAGTGAGGTCATGGAAATTGACAAACTTCTTTGCATCTCTATGAGAACACTCAGACCAATCAGAATCTGCCCGCCTAGTCTGAGATTAAGATTGACCATTATATGTTCTTGCTGTATCTCCATGACAATTACAGCCCAAACTAAGCGGCACAATCTTTCCATGATGTATAAAGTGATATCTCTGTTTATCAATGATAATGGGAACTGCAGATGCTGGAGAATCCAAGATAACAAAGTGTGGAGCTGGATGAACACAGCAGGCCAAGCAGCATCTCAGGAGCACAAAAGCTGACGTTATTTAAGCGACTGCTGGACATGCACATGGACAGCAGTGAATTGAGGGGAATGTAGGTTAGGTTATTTTATGTTTGGATTAGGAATATTCCACGGCACAACATCGTGGTCCGAAGGGCCTGTGCTGTCCTGTACTTTCCTATGTTCTATGTTCTATGTTCGGGCCTAGGCCCGAAACATCAGCTTTTGTGCTCTTGAGATGCTGCTTGGCCTGCTGTGTTCATCCAGCTCCACACTTTGTTATCTCTGTTTATCAAGCCTGTTTCTTGTGTTCTAGTTCTGATGAGTGCAAGTAAAAAAGAGGTTTGACTTCTATTCTCATTTAAGTAATGCTTAAGTGCTGCAAAGTCAGGAGTGAACAACACTGGCTTCAGAAGCTGAGAAATCTGAGCCCTTTTCAATTTCTTTGAGGAATGATGTGGCAAGCGAAAACACTGCAACATAATATACCTTCACTTCCAAAAGTCATTTGAAAAAAAGTTCCAAATATTGTGAGGGAATGAGAAGTTGATTGATGGGGAAAAAGAGAGCCAGCAAGTGCTAGACGATTTAGTTTGGGATGGGGTGAAGTTTTGGCTGAAATGCTTCAGCGTGTCACTTTCGGTACTCTTATAATCAGCAATTTGGATTCAGGGATTAAATGTGAAATAGTGCAATATGCAACCCATACCAAAAATGGAGGAAAAGCAGAAAAGATGCTAAATTAGAAACTGTAAAATACTGATGTGCTTTGTAACAGGTGTATGTGGCAGTGTGCTGAACATTACGACTTTGAAGGGGCCATTACATGAAGCATGGGTTTGCAAGCTGCAGTTACATTTTTGTTTGCAAATATTTCTTCTCCATTTATAATGCATGCAGAGGAAATGTGCCTATATGACAGATGTTGGTGAAAGGCAGATTGCACCACCCTGTCGGTACTAGTAAGTCAAACATTGTTATCCCAAAGATGCAGAAGTTAGCAGCAATAGCTTATAAAAAATGAATGTCGGCCAAATATATTCCATCACTTGCAGAACTTCCAATGGTGCTGTGAGATGTGAAGAACATCATTGCATCATAAGTAATGGCGATAATAGAGTCTAATGAATGAAATAGAAAATGGGATGGCAGATATGAGTCTGGGAAGGGGAGCAGAGTGCAGCAGTCTCTCCCATTCCAATGCAGTAAGTTGGTCACTTACCTGGTACCTTCAGCAAGTAAGAACTGAAAGAATTGTGGATGCTGTAAATCAGGAACAAAAACAAAGTTTCTGGAAAAGCTCAGCAGGTTTGCCATCATCTGTGGAGGAGACAAAAGAGTTAATGTTTCGGGTCCGGTGACCCTTCCTCAGAACCTTCGGCAAGTCGTTGCATCTGGCCATGATGGAGCAGGCAGTGGAGCTCCTGAGAATGCAGTTCCATAATTTTGAGTGGGCTGGGCGCGGCGCTCTCCAGTATATTCAGAACAGAGTAAGCTGCCTGTTGTATTCTACACAACTGGAGCAGGGTTTGAGGTACTGCGATAGATGTTGAGGAGCCAGGGGTATGAAAACAGTCGCCCAAGGAAAAGGATGAGGGAATTGAACTGGATCAAGCTCTCCTTCTGGATGACGGAGCTCAGGGTGAGAGAATGGAATCACATGTGCAATGGAGTGTCAACCATGCCAGTTATATGCCATGAGCAGTATGGCTTTCTAGCTGCTGTGCCATGACATTGCCTGGCGAGGAGCAACGCCAAATTGCCAATGCTCATAATAGTGTAGATTGGCCTTTTAAAGATTTATTTTGAAACAGCATCCAATTTTCTGGAGAAATAACTGACAAGAAGCCCATTTCATCATGTTGTAGTCAAGTAGTTCCCATTGATATCCCTGACATCAACCTCCCATTTGAACAGCTTCTTTTAAGTCGGTGCTGCTAACATCAATGGAGTTGTCAGCACAAATTTCAAACTGTCAAAGGCACTCTGACACATTCTGTACATTGAAACATTCAAATTCTTTGTATTTCTTCAACAAATTTATCAGGGGATCCACCACAGGTTTGGAATGAACCTCCAATGAAATCTGTTCATGACAATATATCACAGAGTATCTTAGGTACTGGAAAATCTGAAATAGACCTTATTCTAACTGATCTTTTTTGGACTAATGGTTTGACCGTTCAATGACAGGGTAGAACACTTACAGCACCATATTGTCCCATTGTCCGAAACTCTGCTGCAATGAATCTCAAATGTCTTTGACATTTTTTAATTTTTTTTGTCAAAATGGACGTAGGAAATTCTCATTCTTTTTCGTCATTAATATCTATCAGTTATATATATTAACTATATATATATAAAGTAATATGTTTTCCAGGGTAAAATGAATTTAGCATATTTAGTATCATGGGTTGTTTTGAATTGGAAATTTTTTTTGAAATTCAACAGTTTCTGAATATTAATAAATAACATTTGTTGAAAGTGAAATTAGAATATAAACTTTAAAACTACATTTACAGTTTCAGCTCACTTTGGCTCCTTGGAGGATTGCTTTGACTGCAGCATATATAATTTGCTAATGAAATAAATGTAAATACCGTTTCCTGAGTATAGAGTTTTGTTGGCTTAGTCTGAAAATAATCAATTCACAGTTTCAAGGCACAGCGCCTACCTGTGAATGTGATACAGTGCTGAGACTAAGTGTTGTTATATTGACTTTTTTTCTTAAAAGTTATATTAATTGCTATCAGGCTGGTGTGATTGACAGTTTATATGCCAGTGCAAGAGTCAATGTAATTAAGAGTGACTTACATTCAGTAACTATTGGAGACCATTGAATGGGTTGGCCTCAGGAAGAGTAGTCTAGGAGTGGAGGACATACATATCACAAAGCAGTTGAAATCATGTGAAGCAGAGTGCTATTTAAAGTCTTTTTGTTTTGCTTTTTCTTCAAAAATACTTTTCCCCTGTGGAGATTTCGGAAAAAAACTTTGAATGCTTCTTTCCACCTATTTATAGAACTCATTCAATTTTGGCTCATCCTTTTGAGCCGTGCCTGTTATAATAAATTAGAAAATTCACCAGAGCTACAAACATTATGCGTACTTGTGGCATGCTACAAACAGACTAAATGTGGTTTACTTTAAATATTTTAATATTTAATTTTATATTTAATATTTTAATAAAAATGTTTTAAATGTTTTTGGAACATTTAAGGGAAAGCTCCAACATCAAATCAAACTTTTTTTTTAACTTTCCTGTCAATTTTTCCCTCCTTTCCTGATAGTTCTAGTTTATATGGGGGTGCAGTTTTACAGGTACTAGTTGCCTTTCTGTAGCTTGGCTAATTAATTTCCTTCCTCAGGAAGCATAAAGTGCTTTTACCATGAGAACCATCGCAACAGAGTCCAGTTTGGTAGTTATTTCACACATGGGCATTTTCAAACCTGATTACCTAATAGCAAAGCGTTTGATTGTTCTTATTCATGCTCGTGGACTACTGAGGCCAACTATAGAAACTGTATTACCCTCCAAGTTGAGACTAGATTATACGACACAGGCCAGAATTCAAAATGTATAAATTAATTTTGATGTTGGAAGAAAGTGTAAAACAAATGATAATGATGCTGCAAGAGGGGTATAACATACACCTGGAGTGATATTGCCATTTATACCACCAGCCAAAGCCAAAATTACTTGTGGAGTCCCAGTGTGTGCTGGAAGAACCCTTTAACAAGTGAAGAACTAGATAACATAACCAATGGATCTTTAACACACAGCGCACATTTTCATGATGGAGCTACAGTTTCATTTTTTAAAATCAAATGAGCAGCACGGTTAAGTTTCAAATCATTATTTTCTCACATGTAAGAACAGCCACCATCTCCTTTGTTGAGCTTTGTTAATATCACTCCTCCTTGACAAATTTCCCCTCTTACCATCTATCCTGGAGATTCTGAAAATGATTTAGATCTGATAAATGCTATAATGGAAGTTGAGCTTACGGAGGGGCAAGGATAGCTGGTCAATCTCCCTAAATATAGTTTTCACGCAGGCTGGAGATGGGGACAATAAAAAAGGTATTAGGTGGTTAAAGAATTGGTTGTAGCTGTGAGAAAGGATGACCTACTAAATGAAGCATCAAATGGTGCCATATGGGTTTAGTTTAGAAACAGAAAAGGGGCATTCATCCTTATAGGTGTATACTGTAGACTCTAAAATTATAGGACTGTTAGCACAGTAAATATGAAGACCAACTTATGAGTGCTAAAAAAGACAATAATACTTATGAGATTTCAATTACCCAAATATCAACTCAGATACAAATAGAGTGAGAGGCACAGATGACATTAAATTCTTGAACCGCATTCAAGAGAACTGTATTAGCCAACACCTAACAAACGCAATAAGACAGGGCGCAATTCTAGATTTTGTCTTAACTTAATTGATTTTGTTTCAAGAAGTAACAAGGAGGATTGATGTTAGTAATGTAGTGAGTGTTCTCTACGTGGATTTTATTAAGGCACTAACAAGGTCCCATGCTGCAGATTACTGAGAATAATTAAAGCCCATGGGACATAGCCAAATATGATGAGTTTGATCCAAAATTGGCTCAGCGACAGGAAACAAGGGGGTAATGATCAACAGATATTTTGTAAAATCTTAGTGATTTCCAATATGATTGACAGGGCTGTGTTTTACATTTTTGCAGTTTCTGGTATAAATAAATGATTTTAACTCAAAAGTGGGTGACATGATTTGGAATTCTGTAGATTGACTGGGCGGCTCACAATGAAGAGAGTGATGGTCGATTGCAGGAAGATATTAATGGTTTGGTTGAGTGAATGGAAAAATGACAGATGGAATTCACTCTGGAGAAGAGTGAGGTTATGGAATCAGGGAAGACAAACAAAGAAAGGATATTAAGCGGGGTAGAGTCAGTGAGAGACCCTGGTCTGCATGTCCTCATGTTCCTAAAGGGTGAAGGGTAAGTAAACAAAGTAATGGAGAAGGAATATGGGATGTTCTACTTCCCTGGGTGAGAAGCTGGAATCTCGTGTACAGTCCAGGTCAGCAATTTCAGGAAGGACGTAATTGCTCTAGCAATAACACGAAGGAACTTTACAAGAATTTTGCTGGGGCTTGAAACGAGTGAGCGTAGTTGGAGCTGCACACATCCCAGTATCCATTGCACTCCTGACTTGCAACTTGCTCAAGTTCCTGGAATTTCCTTTTTAATGGGAACCACGGGTGTGCCTACAGCTGAAGGACGGCAGCCGTCCAAAGTGGCAGCTCACGAAGAGCTTCCTAAAGATTTTGGAGAGTAAGGAGGTAGGGTAGGCAATGTAGAATTCTTAGTCACTGAACTGGTCTTAGGGACACAGTCTTTATAAGGCTCATTCACTTCAGTTTCAGTTCAATGGTGACACCAAAGATGTTGATAATGGGCATTCAACAATGGTAATGCCATTGAACGTCAAGAAGTCTGCAAAATATTAACAGGAAAAGAGAGGGTAGATAAACCTAAACTATTTCCACTGGTTAGTGATTCTAGAAATAGGGGTTAAAGCCTGAGAACTAGGGCCAGACAATTCAGGAGAGATGTTAGGAAGCACTTCTGTACACAAATAGTGGCAGATATTTAGAACTCTCTCCCGTTAATGACAGAGATTTCTGACTTTAAAGCCTGAGATAGATAAATTTTTGTTAAGCAAAGGTATGAAGGGATGTGAGCTATAGGCAAATATATGGAGTTTGGTCACAGATCAGCCATGATCTCATTGGATGGTGGAACACGTTCAAGGCTCTGAATACCGTATTCTTGTTCCTATGTTCCTATGAGAGGTGGCTCAGTACTTTCTTGTTGTAAATGCTCATTGTATTTCAGCTCTGGCACCTGAATAGCACAAATGTTACTTGACGCTCATTAATCCTAGTCTAAATGTTGTTCCATTCTTGCCGCATACGGACACAGTTAGAGTGATCATCGACCATCCCCACTTCTGACCTTCTGATAGATGGAAGCAATTAATGAAGCAGCTGCAAATGGTTGGCCCTAGATCACATCCCTGAGCCGCTCCTGTAATGATGCCCTAAGATTGAGACGATTGAGCCCCAACAACCGCAGCCATCTTGTTCTGTGCAGGGTACAACTCCAATCAGCAGAGAGTTTTTCTCCTGATTCCCATTGACACTATTTGATGTCATACTGGGCCAACTATTACTTTGATGTCAAGGGTGATGATTGTCACCTTGTTCCCGGAGTTCCATTTTGTTTTCTGTGTTTAGATTAAGGCTGTGATGAGGTAACAAGCTGAGTAGCTCTGGCAGACTTCAAACGGATCATTAATGAGCAGGTGTAGTAGGAACTGCAGATGCTGGAGAATCTGAGATAACAAGGTGTGGAGCTGGATGAACACAGCAGGCCAAGCAGCATCAGAGGAGCAGGAAAGCTGACGTTTCTGAAGGCTTCAGGATGCTTTTCTGAAGAAGGGTCTAGGCCCGAAGCATCAGCTTTCTTGCTCCTCTGATGCTGCTTGGCCTGCTGTGTTCATCCAGGTCTACACCTTGTTATCTCTATTAATGAGCAGGTTGTTGCTTAGCAAGTACCACTTGATAGCATTGTTGACTACCTCAGTAACTGTAACGCTTTCAGTATGTAAGAATAGAGAGAATATTTTGTCAGTCAAAGATCATTGTCTTATAATATGAAAGGCTGCAACACATCTTTGATTTACACAATATCTTGTTCAGGCAATTCAGTATGATGTGCCTTCTCGAGATTTTCAATTCGATGTGTACTTCACCAATTCCGAAATTCCTGGAAGTTACTGATTAACATTAGAGGAATAAGCCATGTTAAACCAAATACATTACTAATTTATGTTCTTTTTAAATTGCAGGCAAATCTGCAAGGAATTTCAGGACCTATTAAGCCAGGAAAGATCACCCCTTGGATCCTCGAGACCAACCCCGATTCTAGACCTTGATATTCAAAGACATTTAACACATTTTAGGTATTTCTTTCTCTAATCATGTTTAAGACCAAACTAACTATTAAAATTCTTGGTCACCCCTGATACCGTATCAGCAACTGTCAGTTATTTTTCTTTTGGTATAAACACTATTTTAAAGCGTATCATATCATCTGCTTCTGGAAGTACATGGAAACATAGGAACAGGAGTTGATTGTTAGGCCCTTTCAACCTGCTTTGGCATTCATTAAGATAATGGCTGATCTATAACTTAATACAATGTATATTGTATCCATTATGGTGGATTTACCATGAAGCTGCTGGTTAGGATAACATACCCTCAGGTGGACCAAGAAGACTTGAAGTTTGACATTCCAGAAGATCCATGACTATTAAAGAAAACATGATGGCCAGTTTGCCTGAGCAAGATGTCTTCATGTTACTTGTAAGGCCTCATTCAAATCAACTACAATTGAACAACATCTGTAACTTCAAGCTGTATCCTGAAGACTGCTGTCTGTTAACGTGTCATTTCTCAGCGTCACCTTTTCATTTTCCCTTTTTATCTTTCCCCTAATAACTTCATAGCACCTAGACACAGCAGAAGAACCCAACTTATAAGAGCAGCCTCCACTATCACCTACTTTATTCCACACAAGCGCCAATGCACTCACTGGTAATGAGTGAATTTAGAGAATTAGCCAGAGGAAAGTCCGCATGATGACCTAACTAGCACAAGCGAGTAACAGCAGATAATCAAGGCAGTGACAGCCCAAGAGACGGCTCACCAGATGGTGAGGTTCTTTCCCAGCATTGCTAAAACGGACCCAGATTCCAATTTTAGGGCTCCGGCCATGAAAAGTTAACTAATTGCTTTGCTTAAGTCATTAGATCAGGAAATGGAAGGCCTGGGAAGAGTTTTAGGGTTACAGTTGAAAACTCAGACGAGTCTGCTTCTATCCTATGAGATAGCATATATCAGACATTACAGCCAAGCCTCCATAAAGACAATCATTATCACCAGTTTTTCAAGTGTCCTGGAAACTCAAACCAGTGCAATATTGCCTTTCAAGGGTCAGTATTATTGTGAAATCATCTCTCACAGATCAATAGAACTGATGAAGCTTAGTCCCAAGGGATTTGTAGTAACCTGTGACAAAATATGTATCTGTCTGCTAAATTTCTATCTTCTTTAACCAAAACCAATCACTGTGCCTACAGGTCAGCTAGGTCAGACTGCACTGGTAACTGCCAAAGTAAAACAATATGAAGTTGAGGACTCAGTACCTCAAATACCCAGCCATTTGCATTTCCTCATGATCATCAACAATCATCAACCATCATAGGCCACTGGAACTGAACCTTGTAGGAGTACTGGAGTTAGTCGATCTTCTTCCTAAGAAAGGGACTATGTGTTGACATATAGATATGAAATTAATGTAAGGCATTGCTGGGGTTTAAATTTATCAATTTATAAACATTTGGCACTTTAACCTGCAACACCATTTTATAGCTGCTTCTAAATTTGCATGTCACTGTATCATCGGAAGCTGGATAAATAATTTCAATGTTCGTTAATACAGAAACAAGAGAATGGTCAAAAGCCTAAATGTTAATGCTGAGGTACTTTGGGTAACTTTTCAGGACTGGAGAAAGAGCACATCACTGAAGTATCTAAGCAACTAACATCTCTCTTTCCTCAAGATGCTGAGTTGGCTCTTCTGCTGCTTAATCGTATTTCCTTTGAAGAATTTTGTTTCTATGAGATCACGTCTCATTCTTCTAAACTTCTGAGAATACAGACCCAGTCTCTTTAATTTCTTCTCAAAGGACAATCCCAACATACCAGGAATTTGATGCAGTCAACTAATAATGATCTGCCTTTGTGTTAAAGTGAACAGCTTCCTGAGGCTCCAATGATAAATGTATTGATATAACTGCACATCTGCTTCTTCTGTCTCTGGGTCAAGGCAAAATGATTTGACACCAGCGTGGTGATTAGATGTTGTAGCTATTTTATCAATTATAATGTTAGTTACAGTGAATGCACTGTCTGATAAAGGCCCTCCTCTTTATTTAGCTTGAGAACTTTCCTTACTATAGTGGATTATATGGTCATTATCACATTTGCTGTTTATCAGGGTTAGAGGTGCACAAATGGGCTATTGTGTTTCCTAATTTACAGCAGAAACCACATTGCCAAAGTACTTTATAGCTTGTAAAGTGTTTTGAAATATTTGGTGATTGTTAAAAGCGCTGTATGAATGCATGACTTCATTTTCTGTTTTTCTTCTGAGAAGTGTTTTATGAGATGCATTTTTAACAATTCCATACATTAATAAATTTGTTCTACTTCAGTACACTCAGTATAGACTTTAATCTTCCTTGTTTTTAAATCTGATGCAGCCTGATCACACATGGATTTGGTACTCCTGCCATCTGCGCTGCCCTCAGCAGCTTCCAAACTGTCCTCAGTGAAATGCTCAACTACCTGGATAAGCACACAGTTACTAAAAATGGAAGCTCACCAGAGAATGGTCAGGGTAATGGCAATGCTGAAAAAGCATCACAACGGAAAAGCTTGGAGTCATCGCAAAAAGATGGCAAAATTGAGAAGGCGGAATGAACTCAGCAAATGAACTTTTAAGTCACCAGAGCTTTCTTGCTGCTGAAGTCCACTTTTTAAGCAGGTGTTTTTTTTCCCTCTTGTAGGAGCACTGGAAAGAGGGCAACAAAAGTTCAACATTGGAGTCACTACTTTTACAATGCTGGAACATTTAGTACGCATTAGTGCTATTTAAATAATGTTTATAGTGGTAAATTTAACAACTTAATCACTGGATTTTAAAGTGCAGTATTCCTTTTCAAATAACAGTCTAAATGATGTATCATGAAACCTGCTCATTATCCATTTCTTTTTGTTTGTTTGCATGACTCTCATAAATGTGATGGCATAAATGTGACAGCTCCAGTCTCTATAAAGCATCTAAAAATTTTCTGTTCTTCTGGATTTGACCAGTCCCCAGTGTATTTGAGTTCTAATCTAGTTTCCACTGGTTTGGTGGGCATTCATTAAGGTATGACAGAGAATTCTTCAGTTTGGCAGCCCATCATCTTTCTATTGGTATATCATGTAAATGATGTAACACATCAGTGCAGAAAAACAAAAGCTCCTAAATTGCTCGCTCAAATTAGTTCCCTTACTCAAAGCTGTCATAGTGAGCCATGTGGTGTGTTAAATTTCTCAATTAGCCAGACCAACTAGGCAACGGATTATGAAGGTATTTATATCATACGGCTGATCACTCAGAGCTTGAGTCAAATCCCTTTTTACGCTGAAATAAAACAAAGCTGGAGATCTGAAGCCAAAAAAAAATCTGGTCTGACTCAAAACACTAACTCTGTTTTCTGTGCACAGATGCTACCAGACCTGTTGAGTTTCTCCACATTTTATGTTTTGGTTTGTTCCTTTTTTATGCATTGTTTGAATTTTTACCAAAATGAATGTTTGGTTTCAGTGCACCTTGCAGTATTGTTATATATGTGACAGTAATATTTTTGTGGTTTAATATTAATATCTCAAATTATAAGAGCCTCAGTAAATTCTTTAAATGATTTGAGTCATTGAATATATGCAAGGCAGATTCTTAATCAATAGTCAAATTAAGGTGCTATGGAGAACTGGCAATAAAGTACAGGTGAGACCGAGACTAATTCAGACTTGATCTTATTTGATGGCAGAGCAGGCTGACGTGGCTGCAAAGCCTACTGCTCATCCTATTTCTGTGTTCTCATGTTTTCTTTTTCCAATTTGGCAATGAAACAAACTGCTACAACTTATCAATAAGAGTGTCTAATTGATAGCTAAGTAAATGTTAGTTTTACAATTTAAAAAAAATTGAAATAAAAAGAAATTAAGAAGAAAATTATTAACACAGTAAATAAATAAGAGGAGGATACCTGGTTGGTCAGTCTGCATCTGTGATAGAGCACGGCTCATATTTTGAATTTGACTTTTTCTCAGAATACAGGTTGCACCCTAAAACATTTCCCTATCATCTTTGTTTCAGACTACTACAATGTCCTAATAAAAGTAAAGTACTTCAGATGCTGGAAATTTAAAATAAAAACAGAAAACATTGGAAAAACTCAACAAGTAGCTCCTGTGGACAGACAAACAGTGCTACCTTTCAAGTCCAATGACTCTTCTTTACTCTATGCCTTCTGCCAGACCTGCTGAGTTTCTCCAGCAATTTCTGCTTGTATTTCTGGTGCTCTCTTTTTCTTTGTATTCTACTTTTGTTTGCCCATGTTGAAGGACATATATATAAGTCTACCTACAAGAGATGCCTAGATAACTTGATTTGCAATTTTATAAACTAATTTATATTTGGTATTTGTCCTGCAGTTCTCAGATGAACAAAATTGAAAATCATCCTCAAGATCATTCAAAGGGGTGCAATTTATCTATTCCAGTTCATTTCCTGTCAAATCTTTCACACTCATTCAAAGACATTCTTTCCCATTGCATGTCATATTTGCAGTATTCTATAAATTTGAGCACGCTGTATGATAGAATTATTAGACTTCAGAAGGAGTCTATTGAGCCCATCTTATTTGCACCAGCTCTGGACATTTGGTCTTAACACCAGTCTCTTTCTTTTCCCTGTAATCCTACTCATTGTTTTCATTTAAAAAAGCATCTAATGTTCTTTTGAATGCCTCAATTTAATCTGTCTGTAACACATTCCAGGCAGTCAATTCTAGACATGAACCATTCACTAAGTGTAACAATTTTTCTCTGACCTCACATTTGCTTCTTTTGCAAAACTGTTCAAAAGTGTGCCATCCAGTGCTCAATCCTCTTATGAGCAGTCGCAGTTTCTCCCTATTTTCTTTATCCAGACTCCTCATGATTTTGAAAACTTCTTTTCAATCTCCTCTGAGCCTTCTCCCCTCCAAGACAACCAGCCCAGCTTTCTCCAACTGTACTCAGATCTAAAATTTCTCATTCCTGGAACTATTATCATAAACCTCTTCTGCAGTCTCTCTAATGTGTTCACATCCTTCCTAAAATGTGGCACTCAAAACTGCATACAATACTCCAACTGAAACCTAAATAGTGTCCTAGATTAGTTCAGCATAATCTCCCTACTCTCGTACTCTATACTGCTATTTAGGGTGCTAAAAGTATTGTATGCTTTATTTTTAGTTGCACATAATTTTCCCTGAACGAATCTATACTGCTATTTCAAATGGGTCCACACGTTTCCATGCAACTGTCAACACTATCCCAAATAATTATTTACAGAGGTTACCCCATCAGTGAATTTAAACAGATTCATCTTTAATTTTTAGGCTTATCTTTACAATGTTTTTTGAGCAATTGTAGAATATTTACTATTCTCTATGTTTCTCCAATCATCCATGAAATTGAAGGATTCTCGTCAGTGCGTCTGCAATTTCCCCTCTCACTTTTTCTATATCCTTAAATGTATTTCATCTGTCGCTGGTCTCTTATTAACTTGACATATTAATGGCTTTACCAATACTTCCTCCTTAAAAATTTTGAGCCCCTCCAGTGACTGTTTTCTTCTCTATCACCATATCCTGGGCAACATTTACTTTGTATATAAAGACAGGTGGAAAGCATTCATTTAACACATCTGCCATACCTCTTGGGTTCATGTGTAAATCCTTTTTTTGGTCCCTAATCAACCCTATTCCCACTTTTGCCACCTTTTATTGATTATGTAATGATGGAATGATTCAAGATTTCCCTTTGCATTAGCTACTTATTTGTTTGTTCTCTTTGCTTTATCCCCTCTTCGCATTTGTGTTTGATTTTTCACCTTCATTCTGAGCTTTCTGTACTAAGCCTGCTTTTCAATTGTATTTTCTGCCTGATACCTGTCATAAGTGCACTTTTTCTTCCTTAACTTAATTTCTATCTTTTTTGTCATCCATGAAGCTCTGGATTTGTTTGCCCTTTAGACAGAGTATACCTTGGCTGTGCTCTTTTCTTTGATAGTAACCTATTTGACAGCTACTGTTATTCCTGCCGGCCTTTGAATCATGTCTGTTTGGCCTAGTTTCATTCTTTCCCATTGAAGTTGGCCCTCCATCCATTGATTATTCTTACTGTGGATTATCCATTGTTTTCTTGCTCCAACATTGTACACTTTTTGATGCAATGATCACTGTTCCCTAAATGATCCTCCAATACTTGATTGACTTTACCCACTTCATTACCAAATATTAGTTCTAGCAAGGCTTCCTCTCTTTTTGGACTGAACATAAATTGGTATACAAAATTGTCCTGAACATATCTTGGAATACTTTCTCTTTTGCTACTGTTTACATTACAACTGACTTCTGTTCACATTTTGATAATATAGTCCATGCTGTCCTCATTTGCAAGTTGTACTGGGAGTAATTGGAGATTATTATGTTTGAAGTCTGCTTGATAATTTTCTACCAAGCTGTCTAAATTTTGACTGCAAGACTGCATTCTGCTTCCTACCCATGTTGGTAATACGAGTGTGGAACATGACCTCCAGCTGTTCTCCCTCCCCAGGATGAATATCCTACAGTTGTTCTGTGACATCCATGATCACAGCACTAAAATGATACCAAAATATTCTGGAGTCACATGTGAGGCCACAGAAATACCTGACTCCTTATCTAAAGAATCCTATGTCAGCCCCTTCAAACTTCTTCCTTGTCTTCATCCAGCTGGGCCACCTGTAAAGCCTTGGCTTATTCTGCACTCCTTCAACGAATACTCATCCTTGCCAGTATTCAAGATTGAAAACCAGTGAGTGGAACATCTGGGGAATTTTGCACTCCCTCACTGTTTCTCTTGGATTGTCTGACAGTCACCCATTCCCCAACTGCCTGCTTGTTCCTAGTTTGTGGTGCGATCGCTTCTCGAACTATTCTATCCACATAGTTCCCTTTCTCATGGATGCACATGTCGAGTCACAGCTCTAGCAGTGGAATGCAGAGTTCAGGCTTGTGTGGCTGATATGTTTTTTTTTGCAAAAGTGATATCTTATTCATAAAAAATCATTATGTACATACACAGTTACTGGACCATTTCTGTACAGTCTTTGCATGTGAAACAAATATTGGAAGTTTGAGATTCCCTGCAGTTGTAAAAATGATCCAAGATGTTTCCAACTTGTACTGGACAATATTTACATATATGTGAAGCACTGGGAGAGTTCAATGACTGAAAGGCCGCTTGTTGTCCTTTGGCTGTAAGACCTTAGGCAGTGGTCTTGGTGCAGCAAATGACACTTGCTGCACATGTGCTTGTTTAGGTCACATGCCACAGTATGTGCTTGGCTGAGTTTCTCTGTTGTGCATTAAACTTATTTTTAACTTATTTTAACCTTACCTTTGTACTGTTTACTATAAACTGAAAAGTTGTTGAAATTTCAAATTCCTCATTCCGCTCCTCAGGAGTACAGTTTCTTATTTGTCCCGTGCTTGTTTAGAAATTTCTACTTTTCAACATTGATGGAATTGAAACATAATTTGTAATAGCAGTTGCTCAGCAATCAAAGAAATCATGACTTTGCTGCAATATCAGCATTCTCCGGACAATATAATACCATTCTTTTCCATTATATCTTCTCTCTGGAATTGGTTTTATGCAGATCCACTTGTATTTGATGAAACACACAAAATGCTGCAAAACCCAGCAGATCAAGCAGTATCTGCTGAGAGAAACAGAGTGAACATTTCAGGCTGATGCCTCTCTTCAGAGCACAGAAAGCATATCTTCAGTATCAGTACCTCTTCCTGTCCTCAGAGTTCTACTAATGACTTACTTCTTTTCATTCAAGAAATAAGGGCATGTTGGGCAAGCTCAACATTTGCTGCCCATCCCTGATTGCGCTTGGGAAGGTGGTGATATGTCACCTTCTTGCACTGCTGTACCCAAAGTGCTATTAGGTGAGAAGCCTGAGGATTTGGACCCTGTGATTGTAAAGAAATGGTGATGTGTTGCCAAGTAGATATAGCATGTGAGTTGGAGAGAAGTTAGAAGTGGTGGTTGTCCCACGTGCTTAATACCTTGTTCAGCTCAGTGGTAAATGTTACAAGTTTAGAAGGTGCATATTGAGAAGCTTTAATGGGAGGTGTTCCTGGGACACCTGCTCATCTTAACCTATGTGCGGGAGCTCATTATATCATCCACAGGCAAAAATGTAGCTTCTTGACATATGTTGAAACGTCCTATAATTACCTCTTCAAGACTTGCCCACCCTGTGACAAATTTTTGTACCACTGTCTCCCCGACTCAACTTCAGGTCATGGAGGAATCAAAATATGAATATTAAACGTTGGGTTACAGGTTGGGGATGAGGGTGATGTGGAGGAATCAGTATCATTAATTTCGTCCATTGATATAAACTTTTACTCAATTTTAGCATGTCTCTATCCTCTTCCATGGTCCCATGCACAAACTGAGCCCAATTGTGCAAATATTTGGTATTCTGAATGACCTAAAATTGAGTTTAGAACGGCCTAGTGGTATTGTTGCTAGAGCAGTATCTAGAGATCTAGGCAATATGCTGGGGACCCAGGTCAAATTCCTTGTTCCTCAGCAAATGGTGGAATTTGAAATATAAAAAAAATCGAGCTTTAAAAATTTAATGAGTCCATGTCAATCATTGTAAAAATCTGTCTGGTTCACTCATGTCCTCCACAGCCACAGCAATGTGACTAAGAAGCCACTTGGTGTATTCAATTGTAATTAGGAATAGGCAATAAATGCTGATCCAGTAAGTAATGCACACATTAGTGAATTAAAGAAAACATTATATCCTTCATCAATATAACAGTTCTATCACACTGCCTGTGTCCAAACCTACCTCAACCTCCCACTCCAAGAATTTGCTCTTTTTTTTAAATTTGTCTAATGTTGTCCATTCTGAGCTACTGTCTTCCTGCACCCATAAACTATTAATTCTCCAAAGCTCGACACCTTACATCCTATCCCAAGTCCTCTTAATAAGTTCTCTCCAGTTCTACTCAGTGACACTATTTATTTATTTTTCTAAGAAAATCTTGTTCTTATTGTCAAATCCCTCCGTTGACACCTCTCATCATTTCTCTGCAGCACTTGATACCCTTCGGTCATCTGAATTTGGACCTCTGCATAGAACTCCCCTCTCATCGCTGACACATACTTCAACACATGCTCGGCTAAGACTTTCTGGAATTTCCTGGCTGACTTTGTTACTCTCTCCACTTCTAACTTTTAAAATCCGTCCAGGAACCCATATTTCCAGCCACATTTTCAATCACTTTCAAATATTGCGGTATCCAAACCTTTATTATTTGTTCATTTACACCCCTTTCTATTCACTCAAACTCTGACTGTAAAGCATCTTGGAACATTGTCAACATTAGGGTACTATAAACATGCTAGATTTTGCTTAAATTAATCTAGCACAATTAATTTAATACAGATTTCTCCATCTGCAGGAGTAAGTGCTTGGATCTAATACCATATAACAACAAAATAAGTTCTAAGACTTGTTACATTATTTTCAAATCACATTTATTTGAATAGTGAGAATAATCATTTGATCAAAAACAAATATGTTCAAACATAAACTACAGCCTTGCAGCCATGTACTTTACTACCTTGTGTTCACTATTAAAATATGTGATCATTGATGTGAATATACAACTCTCACCCATGGTCGTTAGGATTATCAGGCTGCTGAGCCTGTTAAATTAGCTTACGGTGAGTGAGTGGCAGACTGACCTGGAGAGAATGGGAGGAGATGGATGAAAAATAACTTACTCACTGTTTGCGAGTTTTGAGAAGATTTGTCGGAGACTCACTGATGATGTTACCTAGAATGGCGACGAAACATCTGAAAACTAACCTTCCAGCTCAGCGAGCAGACTCACATCCAGTTACTCACTGTTTCCTTGTTGGACTGTTCGTGACTCAGTCCTATTTCTAGTATTCTGAATTTTCCTACATACTTTTCATTCATTTCTGGCAGCCGTGAAGTTAAGATCCATTAAGGGCATTAAGATGAAAATGAGAGAGTGTGAAAGAGTGAGACACAGGCTTCTGAGTCTTGCTGCAGTGAACAAAAAGTAGACCCAAGTCAATATCAGCACTCTTAACAATTATCAACAATTATTTGATCCTTACCCTGTAAACATACTTCCTGAATGCATGAATGCACGTACATAATGACAGGGATCCTGCTACTTCAAAATTCTCATAATAATATGGTACCATGTTAGTTATACTGAGCTAAAGACAGTTCTGTTGCATGCTGTATCAGCATTAAACGTTAACCGAGGGTAAATATACTAGTTAAAAATAATTTTTGGCTGTTTATCAATATTTTGTTTTATTTTAAAACCTGGAGAGGCTGATTGGCCAAGTCTCTTAATAAAACAGAGAATTTTCATTTTGACCTTAGTGAACTTAATGACTTCTAAGAAATAATTCTGAATAAGAAGTGTTTTATCCCATTGTGACTCCTTCTGAATGAGATCATAACCTTCAATTATCTTGTCACTTGGATGTGAGGTGTGAGCATCAACAATTTTTGATGGCAATTATTTACTCAAAATCCCTTAGTTTATTTAAAGAAACAACCTAGTAAAATTGATGTTCAAAATTGATTTAACTTGCTAACTTAGAATGATTAATCTTCTCGTTATCCGAATTTATTAGCTTGATAATGCCAAAAGGCACCCATTGCATGGTGCCTTTTCTTCTAGCCACCATTGTTACAAACTTTATTATACGTTTACTTTACATTACCAAAGCATGAAGTTTTCATGACAAAGAGCTTTAAGGGTAGCCTTAGACAGTCAGAGGATTCAAAGGCTGTAGATTTACATGCTAGAGTAATCTGATGCAATGATCCTCCAGCCACCTTTGTCTTTGTCCAACATGAGTAGAGAAGCAACACTCCTCACCTCGTCCTCTCAATAAATTATCCTTCTTTTCATTAATAGTGTAACTGACTTGGTGGTAGTCATGACAATAGCAACAGTCTAGACTGCCTCCTTGCACTCACATGAAAACGCAGGCCACTGGAATCAAGCAAAAACAGAGATGATTTAAAGAAAGATGTAAAGAAGGGATTTCAGAACTAAGAGAGCATATTCCGATATCTGATATCAAAACTAAATTTGTAACTTTTTTTATGTTGTCTAAGACAATACTGCAGTCTTTAATGAGTCAAGAAACGTTGAGAAGACTGGGTTGAAAAATTGCTTGTGATCTGGTGAGTTTCCTATAAGATTCAGTGAATGCACAGTGGTAATCAGGGTTTTTGGCAGACTGAAAGCTTGGTTTTCTTACTGTAAATTGAAGAAATGTGACAGCGCTGGCTGTTTTCTTTTCTACTGTTGCATTCTATAATATGTATTGTACATGATCTGTTGTATTGTAATCTAATATATGTGTGCACTTGGTCACGAATAAAAATCAAAAATTTTAAATGTTGTCCAAAAAAAGTAGTGAAACATTATTGAGTTTTCCTAATACATTGAATTTACTTGTTTCCATTTATACAGTGGCTTTATCATGGAAAAATTTCCACAGCCACTCCACAGAAGATAAAAATTGAGCCAAGTCAATTAAGGAGACAGCAGAGTAGAAATTAGTATGCATTTCACATATTTAGCGGGTCTCAAACAAATGCAAAAGATACCAAATGGGCAGTAGGATGCCTACCATCTTATTTGCACTGGAATGATTTTAATGTTAAATATATCAGACCTAGTTGTAACATATCAAGGGCAATGTCCGAAACAGACAAAAGGCCTCTTGATTACATTAATGAGACATCCTTTTGGAGGACCTGTTTACTAAATTAGTCCCTCATGAATGGTGCAAATATCCGGTTTCTTTAGCAACCCATGCAGCCTCCAAACAAAGTAAAGTTTAGGAATTGTTGCAGAGGTAGTAGGAACTGCCGAAGCTGGAGAATCTGAGATAACGTGGTGTAGAGCTAAATGAACATAGCAGGCCAAGCAGCATTAGAAGAGCAGGAAAGCTGACATTTCAGGTCGAGACCCTTCTTCAGAAATGGGGGCGGGTAAGGGGATTCTGAAATAAATGGGGAGAGAGGGGGAGGCGGATAGAAGTTGGATAAAGGAGAAGATAGGTGGAGAGGAAATAGGCAGGTCAAAGAGGTGGGGATGGAGCCAGTGAAGGTGAATGTAGTTGGGGAGTTAGGGAGGGGATAGGTCGGTCCAGGGAGGACGGACAGGTCAAAGAGGTGGGATGGGGGTAGGACTTCAGGTGGGAGGAATGGTTAGAGAGGCAGGGACTAGTTGGGCTGGTTTTCGGATACAGTAGGAGGAGGGGAGATTTTGAAGCTTGTGAAGTCCACAATGATACCCTTGGGCTGCAGGGTTCCCAAGTGAAATGTGAGATGCTGTTCCTGCAGCTTTCGGTGGCGTCATTTTGGCAATGCAGGGGGCCCAGGATGGACACGTCGCCCAAAGTGTGGGAGGGGGAGTTGAAATGGTTCGCGACTGGGAGGTTTAATTATTCATTGCAAACTGAGAGTAGGTGTTCCGCAAAGCGGTCCCCAAGCCTCTGCTTGGTTTCCCTGACGTAGAGGGGGCCACATTGGGTACAACAGATGCAGTATATAACATTAGCAGATGTCCAGGTGAGCATCTGTTTGATGTGGAAGAACTTCTTAGGTCCTGGGATGGGGGTGAGGGCGGAGGTGTAGGGACAGGTGTAGTACTTGCTTTGGTTGCAGGAAAAAGTGCTGGGGGTGGTGGGGCTGGAGGGGAGTGTGGAGCGGACAAGGGAGTCATGGAGAGAGTGCTCCCTCCGGAAAACAGATAAGGATGGGGAGGGAAAAATGTCTTTGGTAGGGGGACAGATTGTAGATGGCAGAAATGTCAGAGAATGATGCTTTGGATTCAAAGGTTGGTGAGGTGGTACAAGAGGACGATGGGGATTCAGTTTTGGTTGTTATTGCAGGTAGGGTGTGTGAGGGATGAGTTATGGGAAATGTGGGAGACATGGGCGATGGCGTTTTCAACCACTGTGGAGGGGAAGTTGTGATCAATGAAAAAAGAGGAATGGGAAGAGTGCCCGGGAATGGAATGCCTCATCTCGGGAGCAGATGCAGCGGAGGCAAAGGAATTGGGAATTGGGGATGGCCTTTTTGCAGGAAGGTGGGTGAGAGTAGGTTCAATTGCTTTCATTAGGGTCATAGTTGGAGCCCAGAGGAACATCATCACTCTCCAAACTGTACAAGTCTGCAGTTGGCACCCTTAATAGTCTGCTCTAATTTCTATCACTGTTTCAAGTCTTGGTTCAAATGTATGCTTACTCTACAATTTCATGTCTGGAATTAGCAATGAGCCAAGAGTAATTTCTACCCCATTAAGGGGAATGACTAAATGCTTAATGAAAAAGATTTATTTAAGGGGAGCTTTGAAGGAGAGGAAGGTTTGAGGTGAAAGATTTGATGAAGTTCTAGAGGTTGGGACTGCATAGTTGAAACCACATTTGGCAGAAACCAAATTCAACACAAAAGTAATTACAAAGTAGGGTAGAAGTGCAAGACCGTAACGCATAGGAATATAAGCATGTTATTCAGCCCATGCAGTCTGCTCTGCCATTTAATGAGATTGAGGCTGAACTGATAATCCTCAGAGATAACACAATGTGGAGCTGAAAGAACGCAGGAGGCCAGGCAGCAACAGAGGACCATGAAAGTTGACGTTTTGTGTTGGGATCCATCTTCTATGAGAAAGAGAAGAGGTCCTTCACAGGTCTGGGAGAGGGAGGCTCTGAGCTGGGGTAGGTTTGATTGTAGTGCTGCAAGATGCCAGAGCACTGCTGAGAGTGTGTGCTTGAGGAGCCGCAGAGAAGACTGTTTTTGGAGGATCTGCATGTTGTGTATGTAGATGTCGTCGCGATCAGGGTCAAATTAGAATGGTCTAATTAGACTGCAGTCCATTGGGGATGATCCAGTTCCGTAGGCAGATACTGGGAAAGGTGATTTGTCTATAGTACTTGGTTTGCTTCAATATGTGGTCAAACAATTTCAGGGCCGATGAGATTACCAGAGGGTTGCAGTGAGAGAGAGGTCCACTGAGGTCTTCCTGGAGGGAGAAGGGTAACTTCTTCAGGGTAGGCATCCTTAGAAGAGGCTTCGCAGTGGGGTTATAACTCACTCAGAGATAATAAGAACTACAGACCCTAGTGTCTAAGATAACACAGTGTGGAGCTGGAGGAACACAGCAAGCCAGGCAGCATCAGAGGAGCAGAAAAATTGATGTTTCGAGTCGGATCTAAAAAAAAACTAAAAGCTGTCTATCTCAGCCTTGAATGTACTTAATGACACATTCTTAACAACTCGCTGCACTAAGAAATTCCACAGATTTACTATCCTCTTTCTGTCCTAAATATGAGATTCTTTCTTCTGAGTTTGTGCCCTTTGGTTCTAGATTCTCTTACAAAGGGAAACAAACTTTCCACATCTATCCTGTCATGTCCAGTAATAGTTTTATATGTTTCAGCAAGGTTGCCTTTCAATCTTCAAAATGCAATGAATGCAGGCCCAACCTACTCAACTTCACCTTATAATGTCCCTCTATATTTGTTATCAGCCTCGTAAAGCTTCTCTGGTCTGCCAATACCAATATATCTTTCCTTAGACTCCAAAACTGTTCACGGTATTCCAGCTGTGGCCTGACTAGTGCCTTGTATAGTTTCAAAAAAGCCTCTCCACTTTTATACTCTCTTTCTTTTGAAATAAAAGCCAATATTCAATTTGACTTTCTAATTATGCACTGAGGCTGAGTGCTGGCTTTTAATGATTGATGGACGAGGACTCCCAAATCCCTCTATTCTGTAACTTTCTGCAGTCTTTCTTCATTTCTATAATATTTAGCTCCTGTCTACTTCCTGCCAACATGCATTTGCTCACATGTCCCCACATTACATCCCATCTGTCAAGTTTGCCCCCTCACTTAACCTGTCCATATCTCTCTGCATCTTCTTTGTGTGATCCTCACCACCTCACTTCCTACCTATTTTTGTGTTATCCACACACTTAGCTATAGTACACGCACTTTCATCATCCCAGTCATTAAATAAGTGATTCCTCTGGCATGCTAGAAGTTACAGGTCACCAGCCTGTACATGCCCCCTTTATCCTAATTCTCTGTCTTTTCTTATTTAGCCATTGCTCTATCGATGCTAATATCCCACCCCTAATGTCGTGTACTCTTATCAAGTAGCCTACTCTGTGGTACCTTATCAAACATCCTTCTGAAAATCCAAGCATATTACCATTTCTTCCCCTTTATCTATTCTGCTTGTTACCTTCACAAAAAAAATTGTGAATTTGTATGGCATAGTTTCCCCTTCATGAAGATGTACTTACTCTGCTTAATCAATTAATATTTTCCTAAAACTTCTGCAGTTACATCCTTTATAATATGCTTGAACTTTATCCTAGAAGAAGACATTAAACCAACTGGTTACCTATTTTTTGTCTCCTCTTTTTTACATAATTAAGTTACACTAGGAGTTTTCCAATCCTGAGACTTTTCCAGCATCTAAAGATTCCTGATAGATTACTACCAGTATACCCATTATCTCTGTAGCTATTTCTTTTAATATCTTCAAATGTATCCATCATATCTAATAGTATGCTTGGCACTTCTCTAGTTTATTTTTCATTTCCTCTCCTTGTTTTTCCCTTTGATTATTTAATAATTCTGGAATGCTACAGTAAAGAGCCATGCAAAGTATTTGTTTAACTCTTCACTATTTCCTGGTTTTCTGTTATTATTCCCACATTCTCATGCTCATTCTCCAAAAGCCTGAATCACTTTGGTTTCTCTCTTCCCTTTTATAATTTTAAAGAAGTTCATACTGTCCATCTTGATGTTATTAGCAAATTTACATTCAGCATTTATTTCCTGATCCTTTCTTTAGCAAAGGGAGAAAGATAAAATGATATACAAAACAATGTGAAATTGACTATATTATACAATATGCGTAATTCAGTATAATGCAGTAACACAGTAATATCATGGAATTACAGAATTATAATGGGCAGAAGACTATTAAGTCCATTGTGCCTGCAACAGCTCTATTATCCAATGTCAACCTCCTGCCTTTACCTCTGTTCCTGAACACCATTGCTAGCCAAAGAAAAAATCCATTGGCCTCTTGAATACCTCAATTGAACTTTCCCTTATCGCATTGTCAGACATTCTGCACCCTAATAACTGGCTACTTGAAAATTTTTATCTCACATCATCCTCACTCCATTTTCACATCACTTTAAACCTATTCTCTTCATTCTGTTTCTTTTATAAGCAGAAACCAGGGAGAACAGCCACAACTTCTTCAATCCTTTCTAGAACATAAACTGTATATGTTTCTGATACCAGTCATGTCTCCCCTAAAACTGCTCTAAAAAACTTTCCATTTCTGGGTTTCCAAAGCTGAAACCAGTCCTTAATTATTCTAAACCAAAAGCAAGCTAATGCCTTCAGAGATAATAGGAACTGCAGATGCTGGTGAATCTGAAACAACAAGGTGTAGAGCTGGATGAACACAGCAGGCCAAGCAGCATCTTAGTAGCAGAAAGCTGACATTTCGGGCCTAGACCCCTCATCAGAAAATGCTAATGCCTTCATTGTTTTGACTTACTGTTTTAATCTCCATAGTATAAGCTTTCTTCCAGTAATTCTCCAGAGTATTCACAGCCACTTGCTCTTTGACATGTTTAAAAAAAAACAGAGCTCTCCACAAAAGATATCAGCAACAAAATGCCAAAAGCTTGAAACTCAAA
The DNA here is from genome assembly GCF_030684315.1 of Stegostoma tigrinum. Classification (NCBI taxonomy): domain Eukaryota; kingdom Metazoa; phylum Chordata; class Chondrichthyes; order Orectolobiformes; family Stegostomatidae; genus Stegostoma; species Stegostoma tigrinum. The sequence goes on along the minus strand of NC_081357.1, from coordinate 47,386,327 downwards.
TTCTTATGATGATTATGCATATATGTTTATATAAAAATTAGACGCCTTTCATTGCAATATATTTTAGTTAAAATAGCCCTGTGACTTCTGGAGAACTGCAGTTCATTGGAAAAGTTAACCAAAAAGTCTCTTTATTCTCTAACAATGTAGCAGTCCATGATCTCCAATTACACCTTATCCTTGTGACAAATCTGTGCAGCCGATGAGATAACAAGGTGCAGAGCTGGATGAACTCAGCAGGCCAAGCAGCATCAGAGGAGCAGGATAGCTGACAATTCTGACCTAGACCCTTCTTCAGAAATTCTACTAAATTAAACTGGAATACTGAACTTGGAAGTTCCCCTTCAAGCTATATGCCATCCTGGCTTAAATATATGTCTCAATTCTTTCTCTATTGTTGGATCAAAATCTTGGAGCTCTCTTCCCAACAACACTTTGAGAGTATCAACAATTCATGAACAGTGGCAGTTCAAGAGCATTCTCCATTAGCTAACCTGATCTACGCAGCTACATCAAATAGTGTTTGGCATAATTGACCTGGTCTTTATCTTGAGATAAGATGACTATCCATTGATCTCCATCTTTGGCTAACATAACCTTTCTTAGATATGTATACATATCGGCACGGTGGCTCAGTGGTTAGCACTGCAGCCTCACAGCGTCAGGGACCCAGATTCAATTCCAGCCTCGGGTAACTGCCTGTGTGGAGGTTGCATATTCTCCCCATGTCTGTGTGGGTTTCCTCCGGGTGCTCCGATTTCCTCCCACAGTCTAAAGATGTGCAGGCTAGGTGGATCGGCAATGCTAAAATTGCCTGTAATGTTCAGGGGTGCGTGGGTTATAGGGGATGGGCCTGGGTGGGATGCTTCAAGGGGTGGTGTGGACTTGTTGGGCCGAAGGGCCTGTTTCCACACTGCAAGGAATATAATCTAATCAATATTCCAGGACTCACTGAGACTCTATGCAACTGCAGCAAGGCAGCTTTAACTCTGTATTCAAACCTCCTTGAAATGAATGCCAACGTACCAGTTCAAAAGCCTTGAGGTAATGCTCCAGCTGTTTAAAAGCCTGGATCGGCCACATCTGGAGTGTTGTGTTCAGTTCCAGTCGCTTCATTAAAGGAAAGATGTGGAAGCATTGGAAAAAGTGCAGAGGAGATTTACCAGGATGTTGCTGGAATGAAGGGAAGATCTTAGGAGGAAAGGTTGAGAGACCCCGGGCTTTTCTCTTTAGAATGACAAAGGATGAGAGGTGACTTGATAGAGGTGTACAAAATGATCAGAGGTATAGATAGAGTGGACAGCCAGAGACTTTTTCCTAGGGTGGAGGCAGCTATTGTGAGGGGGCATAGTTTTAAAGTGAGTGGAGGTAGATATAGGGGAGACATCAGAAGTAGGTCCTTTACTCAGAGAGTGGCAGGGGCATGGAATGCATTGTCGGAGAGGGTAGTGGCATCAGCCTCATTAGGGGCATTTAAGTGGCAATGAGATAGGCATATGGATGATAGAATAAGGTAGGGGTGGAGGTTAGATAGACCTTAGCTTTAGGGTAGCAGTTTGGCACAACATTGTGGGCCGAAGGACCTGTACTGTGCTGTACTGTTCTATGTTCTATTTTTTATGTTCTATGTTCTATGTTCTATGTGTGACTGTAAGTATGGAAAATTACCCAATTATGCTTGCTCCATAAAAAGACAGTGCAAATATAATCCAACCAATTACTGATTCATTAACCTACCCTCAGACGCCATAATAGAAAAAGTTATAGACAGTGCTATCAAGCAGCATTTACACAGAAAGAAACTGTTCATCAAATCACAGACTGGCCTCCTGCAGGCACATTCAGAATCAGACATCATACAGCCTTGGTCTAAACATGGTGAAAAAGGTTGAATTCCATCAGGGATTTGACAGTGACTTCCCATGGTATTAAGGTAGCATTTTTTCTGAACGTGGCATCAAGGAGTTCCAGCAAAATTGAAGTCAATGTGAATTAGTGAGTGCCACTTAAAACAAAGCAAGATATTTGTGAATGTCGGACGCCGACCGCCCTAGTCCCATGATATCTGGGCTGGAGTTTCTCAAGGTCATTTCATCAGCCAGAACATTTTCAAATGCATCATCAATGACCTTCTCTCCATCATAAAATCGTAACCATGAAAGTTCATCGAAAATATCACAGTGTTCAGCACCATTCACAACTCCTCAGATACTGTAACAGTCTGTGCCTGTATAGAGAAAGGCCTGAACAATGTCTTGAACATTTGTGCCACACAAGTATCAAACAATAAGCTTTAAAGAAAGAAAATCTAATCAATGCCTCATGATATTTCACACCATTGCCATTGCTAAAGCTCCAACTTTTATTATCCTGGGGATTGCCATTGCCCAGACTTAATTATATCGGCCATACAAATGTTGTTGACAAGTATTGATCAAATACTAAGGATTCTTTGACAAATGATTCAATTTCAGAATTTCCAAAATCTCTTGTCAATTTACAATGCACAAGTCTTAAATGTATTATGGGTAAGTCCATCTCCAATAACACTTGAGAGTTTTGACATCACCAATGTCAAAACATCCTGCTTGATCAGCATCCCAATCAGTGCCTTAAACAACACCCAGCACCATCCCCGACACTATCAGTGGTATATGGTAGTAACTGTGTGTACCACCTCCAAGACGAACTGCAATATCTTGCCAAGGTTCCTTCATAAGTTCCTACCAATAATACAATCTCTACCACCAAAGATGTTAGGGGTAGCAGGTGCACAGAAACAACACTTGTAAGTTCCTTGTCAGGTCATACACCATCTTGACTTGGACCTACATGATCAAGCTTCACTGTCACTGGATTAAAGTCCTGAAACTCCCTACTCAACAGCACTATGAGTGTTCCTATAAGGCTTATCACCACCTTCACAAGAGCAAGTCAGGATGGCAATAAATGCTGACATTGCCACTGATAACCAAATTGCATGAGTGAAGTAAAAGAAAATAGCTGAAGATAAATTATATCTTTGGAAAAAAAATAGGCTGATTGCCGAATCCTAAGGCAAGGCATTCAAACTGTAGATGGCCAGGAACAATTTAAAATAAACATTAAAATTGGAAACAGAATAATTTCAATGAGATGATCCAGGATCTTGACAGTGTAAAATTTTCTGAAGAAGGATCCAGGGCCAAAATGTCAGCCTTCCTGCTCCTCTGACGCTGCTTGGCCTGCTGTGTTCAACCAACTATACACCTTGTTATCTCAATGTAAAACTGAATGTTAGCAAGAAATATTGTCCTGGAACAGAGGGTATTGTTGAAGGAAGGAAAGTTTCAGGTACAGGAGACATTAGGAAATGCAGAAAGAAATGATTGGGGGAAGAAGTTAACATGCTTTACATTCGGGACAAAAACACGAATATCAAATTTCAAGCAGTGCAACAATTTATATTACATGAGAAAAAGGTCCTGCTTGGTTGGCAAGTCAGCTCTGGTTAAGTTGTTATCATAGGGAATGAGTTCATTTTGCTATGTTTTTAAAATTGTCACCATTCGCTTGATGTTGATATTGATCTTGCACAGTAGCATTAAATGGAATACATTTTACTGTGCACCTCATATCATGTGTACTTCCATTTAACAGTCAGTTCTGCTAAAATCAATGGGACGGAATGTAGGATAGGCATCATAATGGCAAACGCCTCCGCCGCATCTGCTCCCACGAGGAGGCGTTCCACTCCCGCACATCCCAGATGTCCAAGTTCTTCAAGGACCGCAACTCTCCCCCCACGGTGGTCGAGAACGCCCTTGACCGTGTCTCCCGCATTTCCTGCAACACATCCCTCACACCCCGCCCCCGCCACAACCGCCCAAAGAGGATCCCCCTCGTTCTCACACACCACCCCACCAACCTCCGGATACAATGCATCATCCTCCGACACTTCCGCCATCTACAATCCGACCCCACCACCCAAGACATTTTTCCATCCCCATCCCTGTCTGCTTTCCGGAGAGACCACTCTCTCCGTGACTCCCTTGTTCTCTCCACACCGTCCTCCAACCCCACCACACCCGGCACCTTCCCCTGCAACCGCAGGAAATGCTACACTTGCCCCCACACCTCCTCCCTCACCACTATCCCAGGCCCCAAGATGACTTTCCATATTAAGCAGAGGTTCACCTGTACATCTGCCAATGTGGTATACTGTATCCATTGTACCCGGTGTGGCTTCCTCTACATTGGGGAAACCAAGCGGAGGCTTGGGGACCGCTTTGCAGAACACCTCCGCTCGGTTCGCAATAAACAACTGCACCTCCCAGTCGCGAACCATTTCAACTCCCCCTCCCATTCTTTAGATGACATGTCCATCATGGGCCTCCTGCAGTGCCACAATGATGCCACCCAAAGGTTGCAGGAACAGCAACTCATATTCCGCTTGGGAGCCCTGCAGCCCAATGGTATCTATGTGGACTTCACCAGCTTCAAAATCTCCCCTTGCCCCACCGCATCCCAAAACCAGCCCAGTTCGTCCCGTCCCCCCACTGCACCACACAACCAGCCCAGCTCTTCCTCTCCCCCCACTGCATCCCAAAACCAGCCCAGCCTGTCTCTGCCTCCCTAACCTGTTCTTCCTCTCACCCATCCCTTCCTCCCACCCCAAGCCGCACCTCCATTTCCTACCTACTAACCTCATCCCACAGCTCTGATGTAGGGTCTAGGCCCGAAACATCAGCTTTTGTGCTCCTGAGATGCTGCTAGGCCTGATGTGTTCATCCAGCTTCACACTTTATTAGAATGCAATATTGTTTGTTCAGCACTTTCATTCAAGAGAAATTTTTACCGCCTTGAGTTTTTCTTGACCAAGTTGAAAAAGTAATGCAATTGCCACCAATAATATTTGTTATTAAGGAAGCATCCCCCAACTGAATTGATATCTTTCCTTGTAGCTGGAATCTGGGTTGTGAATTTTCATTTGCATCTTCTGTGCAATATGGTGATTGATTCCTATGGCAAGAATTTCTCTCTAATATATGTACATCAGCATCCTGTAGATTTGGATAACTGTCAGAAAACTCAACTGTTTCATCACCATCACTAAATACTTACTCTTACCTTTGAAATTACATCAAGTTTTATTTTCGTTATCACCATTTTATATATACTATTTCAACACTATGTGCGTTGAGACCGCATTATAATTCATGTCACTGATACCATGATGATGAAGTCAAAGAACAGTCAATAAACTTCATGACACCCCACAGCACAGACAGACATTTAATTATTTTTAATATGCTTAATTAAAGCTAACAGCTTTGCTAAACCAATGAAAATGCATGAGAGCCTTCACAGAGCAGTTCATATTGAATGGTGCTGCTCAGAGTTCACTTCCCATCCCTAATCTCCCAGGAAAGCTTTCAGCCATTCGCTCCCTACACCACCCTCACCCAGACACCTCAGCTCTGAATGTGTAAATCAAATAACTGCACGGGGTTGCAAGGAGAGAACTCTTCCAAGGGATGTTTGCTTCTGGAAAATACATTGCCTAGCCAGCACACATTCATGGAAGTGTTAGAAATCTATGTGATGGAACAGTGTCCATGGATTAAGTTATAGGCCTCCTCTACTGATAAATCTGTAGATTTTATTAAATATTCATATGAAACATGAAATGGTTCAATTGTCACGCTTATTCATTCCACATTTCCACCAGGCTGTTGAAGTTGTTCATCTTGAGACCTGCTATTCATCAATTCAACAAAATATTCCTTTACTGGGCTTATCTATGGTGTCTTTATAATCCTCATCAGAAAGGTCCAATTACAAATGAACAGAGTTGCGAACATTTGGTGGGGTCAAAATGAAGAAGGGGTGTTCCCAGCTATGTGGAGGCACAGGGTGTGTGTGTGTGTGTGTGTGTGTGTGTGTGTGTGTGTGTGTGTGTGTGCGTGTGTGTGTGTGTGTGTGTGTGTGTGTGTGTGTGTGTGTGTGTGTGTGTGTGTGTGTGTGTGTGTGTGTGAGACCAGTAAGTTAAAACCCTGAAATTGAACAACAGCTGGGATTCTGATATCTTTTCATCAGGTTTTTGGAGCAAGATTGAGGGTGCGCATAAAACCTCATTGAATCAATTGGTTAAGAAATTAAGTTTGCTAATAATTATTTAGGAGTGATGTTAAATCTCAATTTTGGGTTCACCTGCCAGAACATCAGTTTTTTCCTACCTTCAGCAGCTTACCAAAGTATGTCCAAAGTGAAAATCGTTCCTATAGTATAATTCACAAGCTGGCAAGGGTTTGTTCAGTAAAATTAATGAGCTCTAGCCATGCTGACTGAGAGATTGCAACTTGAAGAGCCTCCAGTCTCAGGGAGCATTTTCATTTCTTGCAAAATAATTGCTAACTTCATGCAAGGCACATTACCTGTTTAGTAGATCAATCACCCCTAGCCACACAACCCTGTTGCCAGTCTTCACCAAGATATGGCAGCAACTTTTACAATTCCACTTTGTACCTCTGTTGAGGTGTGAAAGTAGATTCAAAACCACCTCCAGGAGTGAGAAGTAATCTTACCTATTATGTCATTTCAAGCCTGGCAATGTTCCTGACATCTACATCTGTGGTCCAAGTCAAATCATCTGCTTTTATGTCTGTTCTCAATTCAACAATCTGGATCAAGTCTCCATCAAATTTTTAAATGAAAACAATTCTACTGTATGAGATTGTAGGACCAGCTGATGCTGGAGAATCTGAGATCACAAGGTGTGGAGCTGGATGACCACAGCAAGCCATGCAGCATCAGAGGAGCAGGAAAGCTGGCTTTTCAGGTCTGGACTCTTCTTCAGCCCAAGATTGTACCTTAGCGGTTTAGCACCACAACCATCCTTGTTCATTTTCTCTTTTGGAAATACTTAGCGTCCGCTACTACTTTTGTTGAATGTTGTTTCTGAAATTAGAAGCTCTTCCAGTTTGGAGATGTTGGATAACAGCATAGAAACGATTATTGGAAAAGCTCAGCAGTTCTGTTAGCATTTGTAGAGAGAAATCAGAGTTAATGTTTCCAGTCCAAGACCCTTCCTCACTTCTGAAGATGTGCCACTGGACCCACAATGTTAACTGTGACTTCTCTCCACAGATTCTACCTGATGTGCCGAGCTTTTCCAGAAATTTCTGTGTTTTCTTCTGATTTCCAATGTCTGCAGTTCTTTCAGTTTTAAGAAACAATTATATTCAGTTTCAGTTTACAGTAAGGTACAGGGCCCACAGTTACAAGACTAGATTTTCTGATTGGCATAATTTTAACTCTGCAAATTAATGAATTTAACCTGGTACTAAATTAATGTTGATCACAAAAACCCAGTTGAAATTTGATGTTTGATTTTAGGATATTATTAAGTTAAGAAATTATTGATGTAATCATGTTAAAAGTCAATTCAGTTGAATAGTTACAGGATTCAATCTGATGATGTGCTTCTAGTTCCAGAGATTTCAATGAATTTCCAGTCATGTACTGTGAATCTATCTTTGAAAAATATGCAAGAAGGATATTGTTTGTGATTGTGGTATGCCCTCTTTAAATACCTTATTAATTTTTATTTCCAGTGCAGATCTTTACCTGCTTGGAGCATATGCTAATAGTACAGTGAATAAAGTCAGAGCATATACTACCATACTTCCAATTTACTCAATTTGATGGAGAGGAAATTGTAGGTGATGTTTTTCTAAATTCCTAATATTGAGCCATCAGTGAGTGTAATTTTATATAGAGAGCATGATTTTATAATCCTATCCAGATTGCTTAATGGTAATATGGTCAGAGATTCTTAAATATGTAGAATGAGGCAGTTTGGCCTTTGAGCTCAGACCAGGGATGCAAGTTGAATGGGAAATAGATTCCAGCTACAGTATATATGAATCTCTCCAAAAGCTTAGCAAACACTTAATATCTATGATGTGAAGAACCACTTTGAAGACAGCCATTAGATTCCTAAACATTGCACTCTGTTAATAAGAATAGACGAAGCTGTGCAGCTGATTCCTTCACCAGGGTGCAGAGAGGCAAATTAGAGTGGGCAATGAGCCTTCACTTCCTGCAATTGTTTCCCTTGTTTTTCCTCTCCACACTTCACAGCATGGTCTTGGAATGTGTACATGGACTGCGGGAAGCCCTTCTGTTGCTTGCCTTGAAGCACCAAACCATAAAGGAGAATTGGTTGGCACACATCTTAAATGCCACAAGCTTAACCTGCTTCTGAGACTTTGCTGTCACTGAAGATAGATGAAAAAGATCAGATTATACTGCTCGGCTTAGTCTTGGGGAACTGTGTCTAAACTAAAATTGATATTCATCAGAGACTCCAGTACTGATATGAAACAGCAACTGGGACAGTCTCTCCTGGTGTCTTCTAATAACTACCTTTTTGATTCCCTCCTGACAGAAACAGACCTGTAATTCTCTGCTTGGAGGCATCCACCAACGTATCTCACCGGGTAGACCATTGCTCAAAGTGACAAGGAGCATCCCTTGAATCAGAAGGCAATTTTAGCATCATCTGGGAGAAAAATAGCTTAAATTCTTTCAGAAATGCTTGAAACAGGGAATCTGAGATGAATGTCAACCAATACCTCATTTACAAAACTTTAAATAAAGTACTGGTGGATAACCCAGCAGCACCACTTCATAAAATTCAATGAGGCTGTCTTATAAATTTTCATAAATCATGAAGTTGAAGTACATATGTGGATAATATGCCAGATTCAACCATATATTGTAACACATTCCTTTGCATGGAATGAAGCTGTGGGCGGCACGGTGGCTCAGTGGTTAGCACTGCAGCCTCACAGCGTCAGGGACCCAGGTTTGATTCTAGCCTCGGGTGACTATCTGTGCAGAGTTTGCACATTCTCCCTGTGTCTGCATGGGTTTCCTCTGGGTGCTCCAGTTTCCTCCCACAGTCCAAAGATGTGCAGGCTAGGTGGATTGGCCATGCTAAATTGCCCGTCGTGTTCAGGTGTGTGTGGGTTGTAGGGGGATGGGTCTGGGTGGGATGCTGCAAGGGGCAGTTTGGACTTGTTGGGCCGAAAGGTCTATTTCCACACTGAAGGGAATATAATCTAAAGACATGAAATATAAATTGGTAGCACACTAAACCCAGTACACAGCAGTTAACTCATTTTTCTGCAGAATGAAAATGGCTGGCCTGTCATGAGTGCTCATGTTTAATCCTTTCACAATTCAGATTTGTTAGAAAAAATGTTATGGTTGATAAACCTTACAGGATGTACTACCAATAATAGGGATTTTGTAAATCTATAATTATTTCATTTTATATCTCCTCATCAAAACATAATATGAAAACTTCATTCACGTCTGGAAAATTTTTAGATGTCTAACATTGGGCTTGTTTGAACTGTCTTCTTATGACCCACTCAAATTATATATTTACAACTGAGCTTCACACAGCCAATGTATGTTTGAATGAATATTAATCACTCCTTTCAAAATCACTGAAATAATCAGGCAATTCAATCATTAACTAGTTTTTTTTTGGTGAGGCTGGTGATGATGTGATTAATATCATACTAATGCTGAACACTAAAGATCGAGTGTTCCATAACAACTGAGCATAAGCTAGGCAATACACAGTACAAATTGATAATCAGCTCAACATCTAAGGTCTACATAATGGCAGCAAGGTTAGTTTATAATTACATTTTCTTTTATAGCTGTCCAGAATTTCTCTGAGTCACATATTATGCATTTGTGACCCAGAAAACCTGTCTACCAGTGCCAATTACGAAAGTTTCTTGTCTCATTGCACTGTTTTAAAATACGCTTGGTCTTTAAATCTAAACACTCTTTGCCTTTCCAAAGTTTACCTGTGTGTAGAAGAACTCTACTTTTAGGACCATTTCCTTAAAATAATTAAAGTTTATCCCATTGAGATATTAAAGCTTCAGCTCATAACTGCTAGAAAACAGTAATGGAAAGAGACCCTTAATGACTTTCTTGGCATGTCCAGTGATGAAACAACAGTATCTTTAACGTAGAAGATATTCCCAGAATGCTTTGGAGGAATACAGTCAGATGAAGCCTGACACAATGACAAAGTAGAAGACATTAGGACAGGTGAATAAAAAAATTGCACAAATTGGTCAGTTTCAAAAAAAAACTTAGAGGAGATGCTGACAAGGGAGAACAGATATTTAGGGAGAAAATTCCAGAACCTAAAATCTGGGTAACAAAAAGCAAGGCCATAAGAATGCAGAATTCCAGAGCTTTTCAAGACAGGAGTAAGTTACACAAATGGGAAGGAGTAAGGCCATAAGGGTACTTAAACACAAAGGCAGTTTTTACTGTGGGCCAGCAAGCGCAGAATACTCAAAGACTTTGGACTTGACAACATTCTGGCAATAGTACTGAAGATTTGTGCATCAGAACTAGCCACATACATAGGCAAATGGTTCTAGTAACACTGGCGCACAGTGGCTGCAGACTGTACCATCTCCAAAATGTGCTATAGTAACTCATCAGGCCACCTTTAAGAACATCTTCTAAGTCTGTAACTTCATACACCTGGAAGGACAAGGGCAACAGAATTATGGGAACACCACCACCTGCACTATCCACTCAAAACCACACAACATTGTGATTTGGAACTAAATCGCTGTTCCTTCACTGCGAGTGGGTCAGAATTCTGGATCTCCATCCCTTGCTTTAGCATGGGGTTACCTGCACCAAATGAACTGCAGCAGTTCAAGAAAGCAACTCGCCATCACCTTCTCCAGGCAATTAAGGATGGGCAATAAATATTGACCGAACCATTGGGGTCCACTCACCTTCAAAAAAATACAAAAGTAAAAATGACTGGGAAAATGTAAAATAAATTAGTGGGGAATTATTGGTTATTTTGACACAGAAAACATTTTCAAAGCCCTTTTGTTTGAACTAAAGTTGCAATAAGGCCAGGAGCTGACAGGCCCTGGTTGAACCTAAACTTGACATCACTGAGAAGGTTATTGCTGAGCAGATATTGCTTATGTTTCATGACACCTTCCATCATTTTACCGATAATCAAGTATAGACTGATAGGGTAGGAATTGGCCTGTTTGGATTGGTCTTATTTTTTTTGTGCACAGGACATTCCTGAACAACTTTCCACCTTGTCAAGTAGATTTGAATAATGCAGCTATACTGGAGCAGCTCAATTACAGGCATGGCGTGTACTGGAGCACAGGACCTCAGTGATATTTTCAGAATGTTGTCAGGGCCAATAGCTTTTGCAGTAACCAATGCCTCTAGCCAATTCTCGATATCAAATGGAGAAAATCGTTTTGACTTAAAACTGGCTTTTGTGATGCTGGGGACTATTGGGGATAGACATAAAAGGAACACAATCAAATAATTAATCCTTCCCTTACTGTTTGATGTCTGATTCTCAATCGAATACAGTAAGGCCACAGGTCTTAGCTCTGTGCATAGTCTACAGCATGAGGAATTTAACATACCATAAAACAAAGGGCAGAAATAGGTTATTCATCCCATTGAATCTGCTTTACCACTCAATGAGATCATGGCTGATCTGATCATTCTGACTTCACTTACCTGCCTTTTGCCTATAACTCTTGCTTCCTTCATTGATTAATAATTTGTCTGTCTCAGCCTTGAATATACATATTGATTCCACCTCTACAGTAAAGAATTCTACAAATTTTCTAAACTCTGAGAGAAGAAATTCCTCCTCAATTCTGCCACAGAGTCGTACAACATGGAAACAGTCCCTTTCGGTCCAGCCAGTCCACAACGACAATGTTCCCAAACTAAACTAGTCCCACCTGCCTGCATTTGGCTCATTTCCCCCCAAATCTTTCCTAATCATAAATTTATCCAAATGTCTTTTAAATGTTATAACTGTACATGCATTGACCACTTTCTCTGTCAGGTCATTCCACACAAGAACCAATCTCTGTGTAAAAAAGTTGCTCTTTGTGGCCTTTTAAATCTTCCTCCTCTCACCTTAGAAGTATGCCCCCGAGGTTTGAATTCCCCCACCTTCGAGAAAAGACCTTTGTCATTCATGTTTCCTGTGCCCATCATGATGTTATAAGCCTCTATAAAGTCATCCATCAACTTCCTACACTCCATTGAAAAAAGATCCAGCCTATCCAGTCTATTTTTGTATCTCAAACCCTCCATTCCCAGCAGTGTTTTGGCAAATCTTTTCTGAATTTTCTCCAGTTTAATAATATCTTTCTGGTAACAAAGTGACCAGAGCTGCACAGGGTACTCCAGAAGATTAGATTCCCTACAGTGCGGAAACAGGCCCTTCGGCCCAACAAGTCCACACTGCCCCTTGCAGTATCCCACCCAGACCCACCCCCTTATAACCCACACACCCCTGAACACTACGGGCAATTTAGCATAGCCGATCCACTTAGCCTGCATATCTTTGGACTGTGGGAGGAAACCGGAGCACCCGGAGGAAACCCATGCAGACATGGGGAGAATGTGCAAACTCCGCACAGATAGTCATCCGAGGCTGGAATCAAACCCGGGTCCCTGGTACTGTGAAGCTGCAGTGCTAACCACTGAGCCACCGTGCCGCCCCAAAAAGAGGCCTCACCAATGCCCTGTACAACCTCAGCATGACTTTTCAACTCCTACACTCCAAGGTCTGAGCAATGAAGGCAAGCATGCTAAACTCCTTAACCACCCTGTCTATTCTGACGCAAATTTCAAAGAGTTGTGTGCCTGAGCTCCGAGGTCTCTGTTTTACAACACTACCTAAAGCCCTGTCATTAGCCCTGTATAAGTCCTTTCTGGCTGGTCTTCCCAAAATGCATTACCTCAATTTATCCAAATTAAAATCCATCTGCCATTCCTCAGCCCAAAGCCCAACTGATCAAGATCTTTTTGCAATCTTAGATAACCTTTTTCACTGTCCACTATGTCATCAATTTTGGTGTCATCTGCAAATTTACTAACCATGCCTCCTACATTCTCATTCAAATCATTGATATAAATGAGAAACAAAAATGGGCCTTGTTCCAAGCCCTCTGGAACACTGTTGGTCACAGGCCTCCAGTCTGAAAAACAACCCTCTCTCACCCCTTCAGTCTCCTGTCATAAAACCAATTTTGTAGCCAATTGGCAATCTCACCCTGAATCCTATGTGATCTATTACTAATCAGTCTACCATGTGGAGCCTTGTCAAAGGCTTTAGTAAAGCCCAAGTTAACAATGTCGTCTGCTTTGCCTTCACCTATCTTTTTTGATTGCTTCATTCAAAAACTCAATCAAGTTTGTGAGACATGATTTTCCTTACATGCTGGCTATCACTAATCAATCTTTGCATCTCCAAATGGATATAAATACTATCTTTCAGAATCACTTCCAACAACTTACCCACCACCAATGACGTCAGACTCATGTTTATAATTCTCAGGCTTCTCCTTACAGCCTTTCTTAAACAATTGCACAACATTAGTCACCCTCCAGTCCTCTGGTACTTCATCCGTGTTTATAGATGATACAAGTATTTCTGCAATTTCCTCCCTAACTTCCCACAATGTCCTGTGATACACTTGATCAGCTCCTGGAGATTTATCTACCTTTATGTTGTCCAAGACTGCCAGCACTTCCTTATCTGTAATAGAAACTGTTTTCAAAACATCAACATTTATTTCCCTGAGTTCTCTAGCCTCCATTTCTTTCTCCATAAGAAAAACTGTTGGGAATTTTTCATTTAATGTCTCCCCCATCTCCTGAGGTTCAACACAAAGACATCCTTGTTAATCTTTAAGGGGTAACAAGGTGTAGAGCTGGATGAACACAGCAGGCCAAGCAGCATCAGAGGAGCAGGAAGGCTTTCAGGCCATTTCTTCAGAAATGAGGGAGGGGAAGGGGATTCTGAAATAAATTGGGAGACAGGGGCAAGTGGATAGAAGGTGGATAAAGAAGAAGATAGGTGGACAGGAGACAGACAGGTCAAAGAGGTGGGGGTGGAGCCAGTAAAAGTGAGTGTAGGTGGGGAGCTAAGGAGGGGATAGGTCAGTCCAGGGAGGATGGATGGGTCAAGGGGGTGGGATGAGGTTAGTAGGTAGAAGATAGCTGTGGGGCTTGAGGTGGGTGGAGTGGATAGGTGGGAGGAAGGACAGTTTAGGGAAGCAGGGACAAGCTGGGCCATGGGGAGGTGCAGTTGTTTAGTAGCTACACAAACCCCCATCTCTTCTTCCGTTACATTGATGACTGTATTGGCGCCGCCTCGACTCCTATGAGGAGCTCGAATAATGCATCCACTTCACCAACATCTTCCAGCCCAACCTTAAGTTCATCTGGACCATCTCCGATACCTCTATCTCCTTCCTGGGCCTCTCTGTTTCCATTTCCGGCAACCACCTGGAAACCAGTACCCATTTGAAACCTACTGACTCCCACAGCTACCTAGAATACAATTCCTCCCACCCACCTTCCTGCAAAATTGACATCCCCTATTCCCAATTCCTTTGCCTCTGTCGCATCTGCTCCCAGGATGAGGCATTCCACTCCCAAACATCTCAGATGTCCTCGTTTTTCAAGGACCGCAACATCCCCCTCTCAGTGGTCAAGAACACCCTCGACTGTGTGTCCTGCATTTTCCGCAACTCATCCCTCACACTACGTCTCCACAAGAACAACCAAAATAGAATCCCCCTCATCCTCACGTACCACCCCATCAACATCCGAATCCAACGCATCATCTTCCGAAAGTTCCACCATCTGCAAACTGACCCCACCTCCAAAAGCATTTTTCCCTCCCCACCCTTATCTGCTTTCTGGAGGGACCATTCTCTCCGTGACTCACTTTTCTGCTCCACACTCCCCTCCAGCCCCACCACACCCAGCACTTTTCACTGCGACCGCAGGAAGTGCTACACCTGCCACTACACTTCCCCCACCCACTCCCATCCCAGACCCAAGAAGACCTTCTACATCAAGCAGATGTTCACCTGCACATCAGCTAATGTGGTATACTGTATCCGCTGTACCCGTGGTGGTCTCCTCTACATCGGGGAAGGCTTGGGGGCCACTTTGCAGAACACCTACGCTCAGTTCACACTAATCAACTGTACCTCCCAGTCGAGAACCATTTCAACTCCCCCTCCCATTCCTTAGACAGCATGTCTATCCTCGGGCTCCTGCAGTGCCACTACGATGCCACCCAAAGATTGCAGGAACAGCATCTTATATTTCACTTGGGAACCCCGCAGCCCAATGGTATCAATGTGGACTTCACAAGCTCCAAAATCTCCCCCCCACTACCACATCCCAAAACCAGCCCAGCTTGTCCCCACCCCCCTAACCTGCCCTTCCTCCCACCAGTCCCCTTGTCCCACCTCAAGCCCCACCCCCATTTCCTACTTCTAGCCTCATCCCACCCCCTTGACCTGTCCGTCCTCCCTGGAGTGACCAATCCCCTCCCTAACTCCCCACCTACACTTATCTTTCCTGGCTCCACCTCTGCCTCTTTGACCTGTCTGTCTCCTCTCCACCTATCTTCTCCTTTATCCATCTTCTATCCACCTCCCCGCCTCCTTATTTTTTTCAGAACCCCCTTTCCCTTCCCCATTTCTGAAGGAGGGTCTCAGCCTGAAATGTCAGCTTTCCTGCTCCTCTGACGCTGCTTGGCCTGCTGTGTCATCCAACTCTACACCTTGTTATCTCATATTCTCCAGCATCTGCAGTTCCTACTATCTCGAATCTTTAGGGGGTCCTACTCTCTCTCTCGAGCTACTCTCTTGCACTTAATATATTTGTTGAATTTTTCTAAGGTTTTCTTTAAACTTATATGTGAACCTTTGTGCTAAATGGGTGACACTTTGCTCTTAGAATATGCTTTCTCAAACATGCAGCTGTATTGTTGCTTTGCTAGATTTACATCTCACACTTAGATAGGCTTATTGTGCTCCTGGAGCATTCACATATATGCAGTACTGATCTGCCAGCCTTGATGGTGGTGGGTGGATGAGTGAGGTCGTAGGGTTAAAAGCTTTGGTTGTGCTTAATTCTGTGATTGTGACTAACGCTCTACAGATGTCTTACAGATGCTCAGTCTTACTAAATTTTCTTTATCTGTCCTTTGTCTGTTCTACTTTACATAATGTGCTGAAGCAAATGATGGGGGAAGACCCCATTGTGGATATGAGATTTTGTTGACAAGAAAATTGTATGTGCACATGCTTTTCAAGCCATAAGCCAAAGACATGACTGTGACAGATGGGTTGATGAAGCAAGATTAAGCAAGGTCTTCACAAAGAATTGCAAATTCTGGAATCAAAAGCCAACACAGAAGGTGTTGGAAAAACTCAGTAGGTCCGTCAGCATCTGTGGACCGAAAGCAGAGCTAATGTTTCTAATCTGAAGTATTTTGGTAAAGGGTCACGGGACCCAAAATGTTAACTCTGATTTCTCTCCACAGATGCTGCCAGACCTGCTGAGTTTTTACAACAATTTTTGTTTTTCTTCATTTATTTTGGCTCCTTCACAACAGATAAAGGCTCTTCAGGATTAAGTTTGTGTTGGATACTAATGTCCCTTACTTACAGCATAATTTTGGCTTTGCTTCAGCTTTCATTTTTCCAATTATAAGTGTTATTCAATATTGAGGAGTACAAATTCATCAGTTTAGTTTGACTCTACTTAATTTAATTGTGATCAAAGCACTTCTCATAAGAAGTTCTCTTCTCATCTGAAATCCTGGAGGAATGACGACAAGCTCCTACATTCTGGGTACTCTTCTTGCTCCTCTACCTGTTGACCCTTGACAGCATCATTCACTGACATGGGTCAAACTTTATATCCTAAAGAACCCCTGCTCTAGTTCATAGAATTCCTACAGTGTTGAAGCAGGCCATTTTGTCCAACAAGTCCGCACTGACACTTTGAAGGGCATCCCACCCAGATCCCTGTAACCCTGCATTTCCTATGGCCAATCCACCTAACCTACACATCCTTGGACACTATGGATAAATTGGCGTGGCAAACCCACCAACCTGCACATCATTGGGCTGTGGGAGGAAACCAAAGCACCCAGAAGAAACTCACACAAACACAGGGAGAATGTGCAAACTCCACACAGTTGCCTCAGGCTGGAATTGAACCTATGCCCATGGTGCTGTGAGGTGGCAATGCTAATCACTTAGTTAGCTAGCAGGTTTCTATTCCTCTGTATGCCAACCCGTTGTCCCATTCTTGCTCCACTGCTTCTACATTGTCAAGTTTTTGTTACTTCTGAGTTGTGAAAGTATCACAATTTCCAACAGTTATACAGCCATCATCTTCAGCCCCTTCCACAGAATCTGTGTCCTCCACAATGACAGGCACATTTTTCTGTCTTGATCATTGTCTCAGGCTTACTCCGACTGTCCACAACATCAGTTCTTATTCTACCTTCTTCATCACAAAACAGACTGGACCTACTTTCTTCAGATTATTGTCTTTCACTCTGATCTCAGCCCATTCCTGGTTGAACAAGCATATATGCCATCATAAGTTGAGACTCAACTGTTCTTCATGGCTTTCTCTTGTCTGTAAGCTTCAGTTCAGTTTGAAATCTGCTGCCCACATCTGATTATACACTGAGTCCCATTTACTGATGATAGACCTATAGTGACTTAAGTTCTATAACACATCAAACTTTAAAATGTTTGGCTTGTGCGTAAATCACATTGGGGCTCAACTCATATGCACCAACTGTAACTCATCAATGATCTGCACTTTTATGCACCTCCCAATCATTGAAATATTATTGGTTGTGGTGCTGTCAGCCCAGCTCCCTCTCTTAGCAATTTCTCTGAAAATCCATCTGCTTCTATAGCTTCCTACTATTTTCTTTCGAAGTCTCCTCAAAACTCAAACCAAATACAAAACACAATTTTTTTTTGGTTTGGTGACTACTTAACCATTTGTAAAAGTAAAGTACAAGTAGGGTGGCATGGTTGCTCTGTGGTTAGCACTGTCCCTCACAGTGCCAGGGACCTGGGTTTGATTCCACCCTTGGGCAACTGCCTCATTCTCCCTGTGTCTGCATGGGTTTACTCCAGATGTTTCAGTTTCCTCCCACAGTCCAAAGATGTGCAGGTTAGGTTTATTGGTCATGCTAAATTGCCCATAGTGTTCAGGGATGTATAGATTAGGTGGGGTATAAGGGGATGGGTCTGGGTGGGATGTCTGGGGGTCAGTGTGGACTTGTTGGGCCAAAGGGCCTGTTTCCACACTGTAGAGATTCTATGGTCTAAATGCAACATTGAGGTAACTTTTGTGCAAGTATAACGTCAAAAAATCTTCACAAAACTGCAGTCAGTGGAAGTGAGCTGAGGGTTGAGGAAGCACCGCACCTGTTGGAGTTAGACCTAACACAAAGGAAGATGGCCTTGATTGTTGAACTTCTGTTATTTCAGCTCCAAGCTATCTCTGCAGGAGTTCCTCAGGGTAGTTTCTTAGGCCCAATCATCTTCAGTTGCTATGGTAGTGAAATTCCCCCCATTATAAGATCAGAACTTCAGAGGTATGCTGTTGCTTGTGCTCCTCAGATTCTGAAACAGTTCATATCCAAACACAATAAGACTGGAACAACAATCAAACTTTGGCTGTTAAGTGACAAATAACATTTACACCAGGTAATGATCACTTTCAAAAACAATGATCATTGACCCTTGGCAATTAATGAATTGTCCATATAAATGCTTTGGTTACAAAAGAAAATCAGAAGATGCAAATCATACAACAAGTTACTTGCCTCTTGTCTCCCGAAATCTGTTGAACTTCTTGTAATTTTTATAATGCATCTGGATCCAACAATGTTCCATAAGCTTGAAGCCACCCAGAGAAAAATAGACCACAATTGCTGCCACCCATCTAGCACCTTAAACATTAACATCCTCCATCAGCTGTGGATAGCGCCAGCCATAAGTATCATCAACAACATACATTGCAGAAACTCACCACAACTCCTTCAAGGGCATTTTCAAAGTTTGATCCTTTACAACCTTGAAGACCAAAGCCTACAGAATGATAGGAACACCACCATCTGTGTGTTCCCCTCCAAACCAGGAACCACCCTGACTTAGAACTATATCGTCATTCCTTCACTGTGGCTAGACCAAAATCTTGCAAAATCTCCCCAACAGTATTGTGGTGTACTTGCGCCAGATGAACTGCAGCATTTGAAAAAGGCAGATCACCATCACTTTCCCAAGGAGAAGTGAGAGTGGCCAATGAATGCTAACCTAGCCAGCAATGTCACACCCAAGAGAAAATAAAATAATATTTGGGCACTTTCCTCTCGTAGTATAAATGTCAGCATTGTTGACATTTTTGGCTATTATTTAACATCATTTTTAGCATTTAAAAGTTTGAGTCAGGCTGCAATTTGTGAAAACATAATTTTGCTTAGAGGATGTGGTGCTCACAGAGACTGCAAATGCTGAACAGATACTACATTGATTGCAATTGTATAGAGTCATAGAGATCTACAACACAGGAAAAGGAGCTTTGACCTGCCAATCAGCTGGTCAAAAATAACTACCCAACTATCCCAATCCCATTTTGCAGCACTTGGCCCATATCTTCATATGCCTTGCCATTACAAGTGTACATCTAATTACTTCTTAAACGTTGACAGCTTTAGATTCCAAAAACCCTCTGGGTGAAACATATTTTCCTCACATCCTACCTCCTGCCCCTTTCCTTAAATCTATGGACCCTGGTTATTTTTTTCCCTCCGTCAAGGTGAAACGTTTCTTCCTGCCTATGCTGTGTATGTATGCACCTGTAATTTTATCATCTTAATCATCCACCCTGGGTCTCCCCTGCTCCAAGGAAAATAATTCTACTCTATCCAATCTTTATTTGTAACTATAACTCTCCAAGCCATTTCTGGTTGCAGCAGCAGTGCAAGCAGGAGCCTGTCGGGAAGCCGGTGAGTCACTGTTTTTGAATCTTTAAAAAGCTGACCTCGTGAATAGGCGGAGGTACGCTGAGCAGGAGTGGACACGGGACTGGTGAGTGAGTGAGGTAACATATTTGTGTGGTTGCATTGCTCGAAACAATACTCGGGTAAGTGTCTCCCACCCATCCTCCTCCTCTAACCAAAAAAAAAGGTTCTGTGTGCCTGATTGGTAAGGTAACAAGTTTATTTCTTATTCTTTATTTTTTAAGTCTTGGGAATTTAGAATAATGGGAACGGAGGTCAGGGCAGTTGAATGCTCCTCCTGCAGAATGTGGGAGGTAAGGGTCACCACTAGTGTCCCTGCTGACTCCATCTGCGGGAAGTGCACCCAACTCCAGCTCCTTGAAAACCGCGTTAGGGAACTGGAGCTGGAGCTGGATGAACTTCGGATCATTCGGGAGGCAGAGGGGGTTATTGAGAGGAGTTACAGGGAGGTAGTCACTCCTCAGATACAGGAAAAAGGCAGATGGGTTACGGTCAGGAGACGGAAAGGGAACCGGCAGGCAGTGCAGGGATCCCCGTGGCCATTCCCCTCAACAATAAGTATACCGTTTTGGATACTGTTGCGGGGGATGACTTACCAGGGGAAAGCAGTGGGGCACAGGTCTCTGGCACAAAGTCTGTCCCTGCTGTTCAGAAGGGAAGGGGGAAGAGGAGCAGAGCATTAGTCATTGGGGACTCCATAGTTAGGGGGACAGAAAGGAGGTTCTGTGGGGACGAGAGAGACTCACGGTTGGTGTGTTGCCTCCCAGGTGTCAGGGTGCATGATGTCTCTGATCGTGTTTTTGGGATCCTTAAGGGGGAGGGGGAGCACCCCAAAGTCGTAGTCCACATTGGCACCAATGACATAGGTAGGAAGAGAGATGGGGATTTAAGGCAGAAATTCAGGGAGCTAGGATGGAAGCTGAGAGCTAGGACGAACAGAGTTGTTGTCTCTGGTTTGTTGCCTGTGCCACATGCTAGTGAGGTGAGGAATAAGGAGAGAGAGGAGTTGAACATTGGGCTACAGGGATGGTGCAGGAGGGAGGGTTTTGGATTCTTGGATAATTGGGGCTCTTTCTGGGGTAGGTGGGACCTCTACAAGCAAGATGGTCTTCACCTGAACCAGAGGGGTACTGAAATCCTGGGGGGGAAATTTGCTAAGGCTAGTCAGGTGGGTTTAAACTAATTCAGCAGGGGGATAGGAACCAAAATTGTAGTTCGAGTATAGAAAAGGTTGAGAGTAGGGTGGTCCGAAATAAAGTTTCAGGGACGCAAGATGGCACCGGCAAGCAAGAAGTTGGTTTGAAGTGTGTCTACTTCAACGCCAGGAGCGTCCAGAATAAGGTGGGTGAACTTGCAGCATGGGTTAGTACCTGGGACATCGATGTTGTGGCCATTTCGGAGACATGGATAGAGCAGGGACAAGAATGGTTGTTGCAGGTTCTGGGATTTAGATGTTTCAGTAAGAACAGAGAAGATGGTAAAAGAGGTGGAGGTGTGGCATTGTTGGTCAAGGACAGTATTACAGTTGCAGAAAGGATGTTTGGGGACTTGTCAACTGAGGTAGTATGGGCTGAGGTTAGAAACAGGAAAGGAGAGGTCACCCTGTTGGGAGTTTTCTGTAGGCCTCCGAATAGTTCCAGAGATGTAGAGGAAAGGATAGCAAAGATGATTCTCGATAGGAGTGAGAGAGACAGGATAGTTGTCATGGGGTCTTCAACTTTCCAAATATTCACTGGGAACATTATAGTTCGAGTACTATAGATGGGTCAGTTTTTGTCCAGTGTGTGCAGGAGGGCTTCCTGACACAGTATGTAGATGGGCCAACAAGGGGCGAAGCCACATTAGATTTGGTACTGGGTAATGAGCCTGGCCAGGTGTTAGATTTGGAAGTAGGTGAGCAGTTTGGTGATAATGATCACAATTCTGTTATGTTTACTTTAGGATGGAAAGGGTTAGGTGTATACCACTGGGCAAGAGTTATAGCTGGGGGAAAGGCAATTATGATTAGATTAGGCAAGATTTAGGGAGCATAGAATGGGGAAGGAAACTGCAGGGGATGGGCACATTGGAAATGTGGAGCTTATTCAAGGAAAAGCTCCTGTGTGTCCTAGATAAGTATGTACCTGTCAGGCAGGGAGGAAGCTGTAGAGCGCCGGAGCCATGGCTTATGAAGGAGGTGGAATCTCTGGTCAAGAGGAAGAAGAAGGCTTATGTTAGGATGAGATGTGAAGGCTCAGTTAGGGCGCTTGAGGGCTACGAGGTAGCCAGGAAAGACCTAAAGAGAGAGCTCAGAAGAGCCAGGAGGAGACATGAGAATTTGTTGGCGGATGGGATGAGGGTAAACCCTAAGGCTTTCTATAGGTATTTAAGGAATAAAAGAATGACAAAAGAAAGATTAGGCCCAATCAAGGATAGCAGTGGGACGTTGTGTGTGGAGTCAGATGAGATAGGGGAAGCGCTAAATGAATATTTTTCAACAATATTCACTCTAGAAAAGGACAATGTTGTCAAGGAGAATACTGAGATACAGGCTACTAGACTACGTGGAATTGAGGTTCACAAGGAAGAGGTATTAGAAATCCTACCGAGGGTAAAGATAGATAAGTCCCCTGGGCCGGATGGGATTTATCCTAGGATCCTCTGGGAAGCCAGGGAGGAGATTGCCATTGGCATTGATCTTTAACTCGTCATTGTCTACAGGAATAGTGCCAGACAACTGAAGGATAGCAAATGTGGTTCCCTGTTCAAGAAGGGGAGTAGAGACAACCCTGGTAATTATAGACCAGTGAGCCTTACCTCAGTTGTTGGTAAGGTGTTGGAAAAGGTTATAAGGGATAGGATTTATAATCATCTAGAGAAGAATAAATTGATTCGGGATAGTCAGCACGGTTCTGTGAACGGAAGGTCGTGCCTCACAAACCTTATTGAGTTCTTTGAGAAGGTGACCAAACAGGTAGATGAGAGTAAACCGGTTGATGTGGTGTATATGGATTTCAGCAAGGCGTTCGATAAGGTTCCCCACAACAGGCTATTGTACAAAATGCGAAGGAATGGAATTGTGGGAGATATAGCAGTTTGGATCGGAAATTGGCTTGCTGAAAGACGACAGAGGGTGGTAGTTGATGGGAAATGTTCATCCAGGAGACCAGTGGTGTACCGCAAGGGTCGGTGTTGGGTCCACTGCTGTTTGTCATTTTTATAAATGACCTGGATGAGGGCGTAGAAGGACGGGTTAGTAAATTTGCAGACGACACTAAGGTCAGTGGAGTTGTGAATAGTGACGAAGGATGCTGTAGGTTGCAGAGAGACATAGATAAGCTGCAGAGCTGGGCTAAGAGGTGGCAAATGGAGTTTAATGCAGACAAGTGTGAGGTGATGCACTTTGGTAGGAGTAACCAGAAGGCAAAGTACTGGGCTAATGGTAAGATTCTTAGTAGTGTAGATGAGCAGAGAGATCTCGGTGCCCATGTACACAGATCCTTGAAAGTTGCCACCCAGGTTGACAGGGCAGTTAAGAAGGCACACAGTGTTTTAGCTTTTATTAATAGAGGGATCGAGTTCCGGAATCAAGAGGTTATGGCGAAGCTGTACAAAACTCTGGTGCGGCCGCACTTGGAGTATTGTGTACAGTTCTGGTCACCACATTATAAGAAGAATGTGAAAGCTTTGGAAAAGGTGCAGAGGAGATTTACTAGGATGTTGCCTGGTATGGAGGGAAGGTCTTACGAGGAAAGGTTGACGGACTTGAGGCTGTTTTCATTAGAGAGAAGAAGGTTGAGAGGTGACTTAATTGAAACATATAAAATAATCAGAGGGTTAAATAGGGTGGATAGGGAGATCCTTTTTCCTAGGATGGTGACAGCAAGCATGAGGGGGCATAGTTTTAAATTGAGGGGTGAAAGATATAGGACAGGTGTCAGAGATAGTTTCTTTACTCAGAGAGTAGTAAGGGAATGGAACACTTTGCCTGCAATGGTAGTAGATTCGCCAACTTTAGGTACATTTAAGTCATCATTGGATAAGCATATGGACGTACATGGAATAGTGTAAGTTAGATGGGCTTGAGATCGGTATGACAGGTCGGCACAACATCGAGTGCCAAAGGGCCTGTAATGTGCTGTAATGTTCTATTTTCTAAACCAAGCAATTCTCCCCTACATCCTATACTCACTCTCCTGCGAGAATCTGAATTCCATTATCATTATCAGTGTCAACATACTATACTCTGGCAAAGGCCTAACCAACGTTTTATGCAATTCCATCATAACTTCCCTGGTCTTAAACTATTTACTTGTCTAATAAAGACAAGTGCCCAATACCTTCTTAACCACGTTATCTGCCTGTCCAGCTATCTTAAGAGACCCACGTACATGCACATCAAGTTCACACTGATCCTTGGTGCTTCTCAGATCCTACCTTTCATCATGCATTCACTTGTCTTGTTTGTCCTGCCCGAATGCATCCCTTATCCAGATGGAATTCCATTTGCTCACTGACCATCCGTCTGATTTTATCTTTATATCACTGCCAGATGGAACACTTTTGCAACACTAGAATTTGCAGTATCACTAAAGGAAGAAATAATTTGGATTGATGATTTTGTCGATTATATTAAAATGGCATGTATTAAATCATTTTATCGGGGGATTTAGATTTGCTTGCATTAAACTGAGGAAGAGATTTTAGACAAAGTTTGTATCTTGTGTTTCTCCACAGATTCCACACGATGGCGCTGTTGTGAATCAATTTGTGAATTCAGCCGAGTGGTTTTAAAAAGTTGAGATAACAAAGTGTGGAGCTGGATGAACACAGCAGGCACAACACACCTTCAAGGTCTGGGCCCGAAACGTCAGCTTTTGTACTCCTAAGATGCTGCTTGGCCTGCTGTGTTCATTCAGCTCCACACTTTGTTATCTCGGATTCTCCAGCATCTGTAGTTCCCATTATCTCTTTTAAAAAGTTCGTTCAGTTTGCTCGCTGTCGCTTAAAACAAAAATGCACCAACCGGATTCGAAGAAAAGGAAAGGCTGAGCAGTATAGAAGTAAAAATTGCAACGAAATTACATATATACCTCCCGCCTTTGAAACGTAATCATACAGATCATACAGAGAAATCATACAGATAACCGGAGCTGGTTTTAATGGGAAATTGTAAGCGAAGTCCCTTTTATACTTCAATACTACCATACAAAGTTGATATTTTTCAAAGTATGAACCGAGTTTAAATGTGTATAGATTAGAGGGATAAATAACTTGTCGTCTTCATGATAACAGTCATCTAATAATACAGTTGGGAATCTTGCGAACTTTATTTCCTAAATTGATGTTTTGTTAAGGCATGTGTAAAAATATTTAACATTCATAAAGTAACAGTTAAAGTAAATGGCACAGTTATATCCAGTGCGTCTTTCAGCCAGCTTTTTCTTAGGGGAGCAATAATCCAGCATATCTACTGTGCAGATAATTTTTTAAAAAATCTAGCTTCATTTAATCAATTTATCTTGAAATGTTGAATCATGCAATTGCACTCACGGAGCATCAAAGGCCAGTTTATTCCGCCATCTGTGCTAGTTATACAGAATGAAAAGACAGTGAGAATGCGGATAGGTATCATCCTTGTAATTCAACAGTTAGTCAAACCCATGACACATTGGTATCTCCGAGTGTTTAGAAAAATTGATCTCCTTATATGTTCGGGGGCAATTATGGTAACCTTTTGTTAATATTACCAGCTGAAACACTTTAATAATCTGTCTAAACAACGCAAATTAGAAACACGCTGAAAACAAGTCTATATTTCCACAGGGTGCATGGAATATATTAAAGGTGAGAGGACCACATTGTCCCACTTCTGACAATTAAAATGCCACTGAAATGGGAGAATATTAAATTATTTTCGAATTTGAATGTATAGCTTAATTTTATTTATTCTCCCACGGGGGGGGGGGGGGCGGCGGGGGTGGGAGGGGCAGAGCAGTGAAAAATTCTCTAACAATCTGCAATGAATGCAGCAACGGATCTTTTCGCTTCTCACGCTTTTGCAGCCCATATCCGACAGAGGGCAGAGTAACTACGTCTAATCGCTGTCAATGTGGCGGCTCCTTTCAAAGTCGGAATCGCCCCTGAGTTGGGATTCATCGTTTCGCTGTCCAAACAAAAATTGGGTTAGTAAGAGCCCCTGCCATAAAAATCAAGAGCTACAATCAAATGCCACAATTTCGAAAAGATCGATCCTGGTGAAGCAGTTAAGGGAGGGTGGGTAGTACAAAACAACAATTTTGGGAAAATTCTACATGAAATTATTTGTTTAAATATAAATTAAAAGAGTTTGACTTTACATTGGAATAATAATGCATCCCAGTTTAAGCCAAATAATGGGAAAAATGTGTTCACATTCATACATTGTCGTGCAATTTTCTTCGCCGTTAACACAGTGTATTGTATCCATTCGACACATTAAAACGAGCCAGAGTTTTGTTCCTTTATGTGCAACCAAAAAACTGTGGGGCAATTTCTGAGGATCAAATCACAGTTGAACTATTTTGAGCATAATCTCAAGTTGGGATGACAGTATTGCACTGTATTCTATTTTCTCTGACAAAGAAACACGCGTGTTATTACCATTATCATTGTCGGCAATAGTTTGGTCACTATAATAACGTGCAATTCAATTTGAACGCTCTTTTGTGTGAACAGATCAGCTGATAGAAGCAGCTGCTATGTTTATTGATGGAGCGATGGAACCGAGCGTAACTGCAGGCTCCGTACACCCACCTCCCCGGCTCCTGTAAAAATCATTTCATTATTAAATGATCGGAACTGGACCATAACCAATTAATCACGTTGAGTTTCGGTGTAGTTTCGTTTAACTTGCGAATTAGCTCTCGCAATTGTATAGAGATAGCTTGACAAACTTCGTTCCTCGTTTGTGCTGATTTTGGGACCAATCTATGCATTCTCCGCAAGATTCTCACTGTGGCAATATTACTACATTCTGGCTGTACCACAGATCTGACTGATTGACTATCTCTGTCTTTCAATCCTTTCGCTCACCAACCTATATTTCGTCCAGCTCAATCTATATGCTGTCATTCAAATTTCATCTATCTAGCTTAGTCTTAAAGGAAAGAGTACCACGTTCACACGGTCGGCAAATAGAATATGCTTATCGTGTATTTGTCTGTACGCCTCAGTATATCGTCTTGGCCTCTCTGGTTTTTATTCTCTATCAGTCTCAATATACATCTAAAAGTTACTACGGACATTTTTCCGATTGCTTGATTACATTGAAAATACATGTCTATTTAAATATTAAACTATAGCGACAGTTTGCTTTGTATAAAACAAGAGAAAGTAAAACCATGTTGATTTGTGTATCTAACTGTCTATAATACATCCCTTGTTGAACTGTCATTTAATGTTTTGTAACCACCAAAACACTTTGTTTAAAGGAATGCATTTTTAAAAAAACTTTGTTGAAATGTCAGCAACCCGCTGACCGTAATATTAACCAGGAGGCTTCTGAGACCTATTGCCAAACTGTGTAAAGCTGACACATTTGCTTCAATTATATCAATCCCAATATATTGCGAATTCATCTTTGAAAAGTTGCCATTACAAATTGCTAACTTACAATATTTTACGTGGATGTGTTGATTTGTGGTTTCAAAAATGACAGCTGTGATTATGATATTGAAAACTGCAAGAATTGTCCGTTCTTGGTCTCGTTGTAGCTTCTTAACATGAAACTGATATTTGGGAAATCGGCCTTTGATAAAGTATTTTCATTCCCAATAACCAATTCGGTCATTTAACTTGAATGATGTGACGGTGAACAAAATCTGTGAAAAAGGGGAATTTCGAATAAAGGATCTATTTTAAGTGTGTTTTGGTAGCAGGCTACCTTCTCTCACAGGTAGAGAATTAATCTGGCAGCCAGGACTGTAAAAAATTCAAAACGGATACAGTTCATCGAAAATGTGTGCGCCAGGTGTTAATATGGTTAATACCTTTGCTTTAGAAAGCAACATTAAATGTTGCATCACTGAGTATCTTTCTAAAGTCAGGAAGAATTTGGTCTAACAGAAGGAACTAAAACGTTCAATATACTCCAATTGCAAGTTTTCCTGAAATGCTGTGCATCCAATGGGAGGGATAGATTGATGGAGAGGCAGGCGGAGGTGTGCCCTTTTATTGCACTGTACATGCATATATCCTATCTCTCAATGTTTCAGATAGATCGACTTATAAATAGATAGAAAACTAGGCAGACAGACTGACGACTTACATGTATTACACCCTACGTACTCAGTAATAGGGATTTTAACCCCACTGCATTGATGGGATTTTCATTACAAATACATCCATTGGCATTAGTTTGTTGTCTGAGATTGGGGCTAAAGTTTGGACATTACCGTTGAGTTAGTAAATGACTGCGAGGCGGTAGCGTCACCGTGCCGAGTGCTGCGAAAAAACCCACATCGGATTGGACTCTCCTGGTTCCCCAATTAAGTCGCTCATTAGCGAGGGAGGAAAGAGAGGGGGAGAGGGAGACTGCGGGAGAGAGAGAGAGAGCGAAACAGAGAGAGCGAGAGAAAGCAGATAGCTGCTCTTCACATGAATGCACCCATCTTCTAAAGATCAGAGTGCAAACATGCTCTGGAAACTTGTGGAAAATGTCAAATACGAGGACATCTACGAGGTGAGTAGCCACGGGGATTGTGCTGAGTTTCTTTTCGAGCTTTTTTTTCGCGAACGACTTTCAGAGCCACTATGCATATTGTTGGTTCTTACTTAGCAACAACGATTGACTTTACTCCCCAAAATAAAGCATTTCTCATTCGTGCGTTTACATTAGATTTTGGGCTGTGAAGGAAATGCCAGATTCACTCGTGTCACGCAGACAATTTCCGTGTTTTCACAGCGCCTAGAATTAGAGAGAGAGAGAGGGGAGAGAGAGAGATGGTGTTTACATTTCTCTGTGTCCTGCTGGTGAACGGGCGATCGGAAACGTTGGGGCGGTTTTGCTTAAGGTGATGATTTTATGGGGGCAGTTTTGCGCGTCGAGCTGACAAGTGGAAATCCAGTTGGAAATGATGGCTATGTTCCGGTCTCGAGCCGTTTGCTTGTGAGAATGTAATTGCTTCTAAATTATAAAGTGTATTTTGAGAGTCGGTCGCGTGTGTTCATTCCTGTTGCCTGCAGCCGGTGGAGTGAGACGGTGTCAGGCCAGAAGCTGCAAGAGTTCAGGTTAATGATTAAAACAACAGAAGTTCTCACTCACAGCCTACCGGTATTGGCACCATTCAGTTTGTCGGGAGAATGAGAGAAGGGGATGGGAGAACTCTGAGCGCAAGCAGAAACGGGAACAGAAGAGAGATGGCAGATAAATGATGTCAGCTTTGTGGTTTGCTTGAAACTGGCAGTGCGGGGAGGGGGGAAAATTACCATTCGTGAGGAAGTGAGAAACTGCACTTTAGAAAGGGCTTTATTTAGCCTTGTAAAATTTAAGGCAAATAGCACTCGTTTGTAGGGGTTTCATAACACGTTCTCTGGATGGCTTGTTAAATGAAGTGATCGGTTTAACAATGTACAAAGAGCCCGGAAAATGGCTTATGAAAGCGGCTGATGAATCGATGCCAACGTGCTGCTTACTGAGCCTTTCGAGCGGCCCGGCGGGTTGCCGCCCTCTGCACAGCCACAAATGTCTCCGCTCTCAAGGCTTTCCTCTGACTAATTATCAATTGCAAGCCGGCAAAGTCCGAAGCATTTGCCGTAGAATTTCAATACAACCCCGTGTAGAACATTCTAACTTTTTTTTAATTAAAAATGTGCCACATATTTCTGCCGTACAACCTACACAGGGGTGATCAAAAAAGATGCGGTTGTTGCTTTTCTCTATTATTTTAAGGAAGTAGTCGACAGATCTTTCACCTTAGTGCAGTGTTTTTTCTTTGAATCCAAATTTGTTTTAATTATTAGCTCCGAATTACACCATATTTACCGATTTAGGTCGCGCTTTTGAAAGGATGAATAACAATTTGACAGTCAAAGACATTTAAATAGCATGCGTAGACCAACGCAAAATGTACTTTTATGATCAGCCAACAGTTCAATTAATTTCAAAGGAAATTTATTTCGAGACAGCACTTTCAATGCTCACGTTAACCAATAGAATCATTTCCTTTGATTTAGTTGTAACACAGTATCCATATTGACAAATCTTCTAAGGACCAGACTGCAAACATGCTCTGGAAATTTGTGGAAAATGTCACATACTAGGACAGCAAATTGGCTAATGAGCTAAAATAATTCGAGAGTGGAAAACCCCAAGTTAGAATTACAACTATTCAGTTAGCCGAACGCCCGCGGTGATAGGGTTCACTGAGCTAAAAGTTCCGATTATTTCAAATTCCTGTGAGTGGAACATTGGGAACTTTTTAACGTGGTCATGGGAATATGGTGGGACAAGGCGAGGCACCTGACGTGAGAAGGCTTTTTTTCCTGCCTCTCAACAGAAAGGCTGGACAATCCAGTCCAACGGGTTCGGCAATAACCCGGAACAACTAGCACACACCGTAGTAACTTCCCACCCCCCACCAGCAAACCCCTAAAAAAGAAACACCCACAAAGGCCCCTTAGCTTATACCAGTTTAGTAATGTGCAGCAAACTGTACAAAAACCCTGTAAATGTTTTACAACTGGCAGTCTCCAGTTGGGAGACTTCACTTAAAAAAATGAAACGAGATGATAAGGGAAAACGGGAAGGGGGGTTTGAAGAAAGCTAGATTTGCAACGCCTTCGATCGCTCGCTGTGATAACAAAGGAAGCTTTGGTGGTTGATCCTACCAAAAGCGATTTGCAAAATGTCTGACATCTCTCACTCTTACATTTGTCACGATTCTGTCGGATTCTAGATACATTTTATATTCGCTTTAACAGCGCGCAAGTCCTCAGCTATTGCAATTTTATTTTAAACGTGGAGGAAGATTCCAATCACTCCTTATAACCTATTCAGGTTCGAAAATATTGTTTTCCTTTAATGTATATGGGTTTGCCTTAACTTTTTTTAATCTGCCAAAACCACGTGACAGACACTGTGTAACATGAAGGACGTGAGCGGTAGTTTACTGAAGTGGATTTCTGATAAGATCAACTTGCCGGAGAAACAAGGTGGATTCGATCTTATCAGAGCAGAATTCGAACCCACTGTTTGGGCGCAGTGTTAAGACATTATTAGCTGTGTCGATTTTAAGTGCTAGCTGCTCTTTGGTAGGAGCAACAGTAGCCTGGTTTTGTTTTGTTTCCCATGAATTTGTTTCATCTTTGATGCGAAACGAAAAGGAACACGGTTGTGTTCTCAACAAATGTTGCTTACCTCAGTACAGCACCTTTTAAATTCGCTTCTTTTGATGAGGTTAAAGAAATTCAATTTTAAAAAGTACCAACACAATAACGTTGTCGAATTGCTAAACCCTGTACTAAAATGTACAACACTTAGAACAAGACTAAATTTATAAAAGAACGAAACTTAACAGCGTGAAAGGCCAGAGAGAAGGCGTTTACGTGAAATCGTCCTGGAAGGTTGGGCTATGTTAAAGAGGACGCTAAACATTTCCACAGAACAAAAGCAAGCTAAGGGTTGTTCCTTCGTGACAGGCCTTTTTTCACTCGTCTGACTGGACTGCTTGGCTACGTTCCTTTTGGGTGTCTGGCTATTTTTCTACAAAACTTTTTTTTTGCCCAAAAGTCCGGACACGGAGCTTTCAAATCTTAAACACCCTTCCCCCTCCCCCTCCTCGTCTGATTACATCGAGTAATTCTCGTCTGAGTGAACGTCATTTACAATAGTAGGGGAGCGCTCGCTGGCTGCTTCACGCTCGATTTGCCACCATTCTTCCTCTAAGTATTCGTGTAATATTAATAGTCATGAATATCAATTATTATGAGGCGGTGTAGAGTGGCAGAGAGGGATGTGAACAGTCATCACCTTGCCTTGGAGAGGTGAGCACTGGATGTAAGGCTGGAGATATATACATATAATAGAATTTGTCCTCTTTTTGACCAATTTTGATGGATATAGTGTTGGAGACACTTCAGGCTACCGAGCGTCTCTTCCTGCAGTTTCTCTCCCTTTCTGGTTGATGGCCTATGATCAGATTTACTGCAGATGCTAGTCCACACTTACACAGCCATGGTGAGTTAGATCAGTGCTCGGCACAATCCCATTTCGCCCCAAACGCCGGTGGCTTTGTAATTTAGTCCATAATTACAGGCTGTTTCTATCTTGTTCGTATTGTTATCTAATCGGGTTTGGGTGGACGCGTCATTGGGCTAAAACTTTCGAACGCGCTCCATTGCTTTTGGCAATTTGAGTTCCAATGTTGTTTAAATATGTTATTTACTTGACATTCCTCGCCCAACTCTCTTGTTTAACTTGTGTATGATAACTCAGACGACGTCCTCCAGTTACAGCGCTCAGCTTCGCCGTTTAGTTTTATTTTGCATGTACTTTGCACGGTTGCCTTCTTTCTCCCTTGTTTTGACAAGCAGCGGGTGCAAACGTCTGCTCGTTCCTTTATCTTCCTTCCTCTCTGAGCTTACGTGCGTATTTGTGGAGGGGGTGTGCTTGTGTTTGACGGTATATTTCATATTATTTTTCATACAGAAAGTAAAAGGTATATTGTAAAGCTCATTCCACCACCCTCCCCTCCCCTGCCCCCATCCCTCCCATTAACCTGTTTTGGGCAAGTAGAACACCCGTTTGTCCGAAGCTTGACTTTTTTTGGACTTATGTCCAAGCATTTGTTTGGAATTGGTGTGGCCTACGAATTAAGTTTATAACAAACCGCATCTGAACCAAGGGTAAAAGTACAGTCCATATTTCTAGGCCAGCTGAAACTGGAGATCTAAAACTGACTGGGGCGGCTGCTTTCGATTCTATTGAGCCCATGTTCCAGTTTATCGTCTTTCCCATTTTTACACATTGTGATCGTTAGTCTGTAACGAAATTTTCACATTTTAATGCGTTTTGCTCACGCCCTTCTTAGGCTACTCCTGTTCTGCAATATTACCCAGTTTACGTCGCATTATTTTGATGAGAATAATTTAAGAGCAACTTTGTGGAAATGCTGTTTCTTGTTCCCTTTTACCTCCATTGTACACGTTTTCTACACTTCAGTGAATATAAAATGCATCATTACATACAAAAATAAACTGAGTTCCCTTATTTCTTGTTTGCAGGACCGGCACGATGGAGTTAACAGCCACAGTTCGAGGCTGTCCCAACTCGGGTCGGTCTCCCAGGGACACTACTCAACCGCTCCTCCGCTCTCTCACACCCCGACGTCGGATTTCCAGCCACCTTACTTCCCTCCTCCTTACCAACCTCTCCCTTACCACCAGAGCCAGGACCCTTACACACACGTCAACGACCCTTACTCTCTGAACGCCCTGCACCAACCCCAGCAGCATCCATGGCAGCAGAGGCAGAGGCAGGATGTGGGTGCCGAGCCGAGCCTTCTCCATCAGCCCCGGGTTCTACCCCAGATCACAGGGCTGGACCCTCGCCGGGATTACCCCGGCGTGCGCCGGCCAGACGTGCTTGTCCACTCCGCTCATGGACTCGACTCGGGCATGGGGGACAGCCTCTCTTTGCATAGTATCAGCCATCATGGAATGGAAGATATCCAGGTGAGCCCACACTGTTCAAGTTGCATGCTAGGTAGCGGAGAGTTTTGTTTTAATGTTGTTTCGAATCGAAGGGTGTCCTGTGCATTGTGAAAGCTGCAAATCAGTTGTGTCGATAGGAAGGTATGATTCATAGCCTGATATCATTCAAACATCGGTCTTATTTAGCTTGTAGCCTTTTGCCTATTGCTTCCTCAGAGCCATTTTTCCGAATTACCAATTCTAACCTCGAAGATCTATAAAACACTGATCACTATCATAGTGAGTGAAACAATTTTTTGTTGATCTTGATGGAAGCCTTTCCAAGTAAAGGTTGATTGCTACTTCATCTGGTGTCCCAGTTATTATCAGGCCCAATATTACTTTTCATGATAATCTCGCTTATTTAGAAGTGTGGCCCCAGACCCCAGTACAAAGTGCATACTAGCTATCATTACAGTTTAAACTGCAGCTCATGCATATACTTCCGTCCACCATTACAACAGAACATGTTCCTGTTAAACATGTACTGCGTCCGTCACAAAATTGTCTTCGCTTATCAGAACTAGCCCCCAGAGAGAAAATCACATTGGAATATGAATGATGGTGTTTCATGACACCATTTTCGGAATTGCATTTAAATGCAATAAAACGATTTAGTACGTCTAATTCATTTGTATTGTTATCTCAACTTGTTTCTTTTGCTGCAATCTATTTCATTAAATAAATTCAATAAAATATGATGTTACAATTAGGGCTAGATTACTGTTTGAAATTAGAAGACTGCAAGTCTGCCAATAAGATATGATGAGAGATAAGGAAATGTTGAGGTATTCACACAAAACACGAATTACTGAACTTGATTAAGTTTCATATTAATTAGCAATAAGATTCAAGAAAGCAGGCTGCGAGAGAAAAATATACAAAGATTTTCGTTTTGAACTCATCAGGCAAAAATCAAGTTCACCTCTTTTTATTAGAATCTCTTAACAAAACAACTGTTCAGGCGAAAGAGTACTTCCTGATTAACCGGTGTTACTAATCACCATGTGCCCATTTTGATTAATTGGTGGTTGTTTTATTTTGCGTACATGTATGGAACTTGGACATTAAGGAGGATATTTAAGATGACTGTTTGAATGTTGTCACGTTCATGCATTCAGTACTTTTCCAGTTCACTGTTTCGTGATGAGTACAGAGTCCTGTCAAGTGTTGTACCTGTTCAATGTATTGTCTTTTTGTGCTTGAAAGAAAGTAGACTTTTAGAATTTGGTACGTGCATTGTAAGCGTTCCCGTGTTGGAAAAAAACAATTATAAGCATTTGAAGTTGGAAATAAAATTATAAGTAAATTTTCTGAACTTAGAGGTAAATATAGTTCGCATTTAAAATACACTTACTCATAAACAAAGATGGCCGCTGCGGTTAGGAACTCTTGCTTTCCCCAGAACGACTGTGTTTGCAGCACCTTGAAATGTTTAGGCAAGGTTAGATCTGAAAACATTGCTTTCAACACATGTAATTCTGAATTCCTAATTGCAAAGTGTGCATATAATTCCTTTAAAAATAGCAACCCTTGCGTGTTCATATCTGTTGGCTAAAAATGTAGTTTACTGCAGAACACATCTGAACAGGCTTGAATATTCGATTTTGGATCAGTCTCCTGTTCATACACAGTCAGAGGGTATTTTTTTGCAGGTTTAGTGCCCTGATCTTTTCATTGAGTCCTTCAGACATTCTGGTACGTGACAATACATTGGGCATTCTTCTATCTCACGGAAGATAAATTTATTTCACTGAAATAACACCTAAATAATCTCGGTATTATAAATCATAACTTCACCAAGTGCTTCGTCCTGCAGCCTGTGAATGTCGTGGCGGTTTAGTTGTTCTCATTGATCAGCCCAATTGGAAATGTGCCGCGTTTACTTCTATTGTTACTGCGTCATTTTTAGTAAGATGAAGTGCTAAGAAGAATGGAGCGTGCTAAGTGCCGCGCTGATTTATGCAAAAAGAATATTATCACTCCCAAATGTTCATAGGAGACAAATTTCAGGTCGTTTTGGACATCTGTCCTTCTATAGCTCATCCATTTGGTAGCTGCCACTGTCTGAGCGAATGAGACGATGATGTAGATTTATTGATAGCTTCAAACCACGGTCTGTGAAGATCACTTATTGTATTGCTGCCTTCGCCGTGACATTTTTTTGTGTCCGTGTTCGCGTTGCAGCAGGGGACTACATAAGTGAGAGAAGGCTTGCAGCATCATTACAGAGAGACTAGCATTTAGCCATGCATTTATTCATTAACCGCATTGTTAAGATAG
Source organism: Stegostoma tigrinum (assembly GCF_030684315.1). NCBI lineage: Eukaryota > Metazoa > Chordata > Chondrichthyes > Orectolobiformes > Stegostomatidae > Stegostoma > Stegostoma tigrinum. The sequence goes on along the minus strand of NC_081357.1, from coordinate 47,350,368 downwards.
GCCCAAACAATCCGCCATAATACTTTTTTTTAGCAAATTTAAAATTAAGCACCCAAGACCGGACGGCGTGAAGGTCTCAATGCGTATTTTATAGTCATAATGTTGCTTTGCGATTTCACTTCAGGGTTAATAACATCAACCAAATAAGGCAACAGCATAATGATACATATACTTGTCTGTCATCTACATTGTAACGCGATTTTTTAAAAAATGCGATATTCTGTTGTGTAAGAACTGAACTCAACGGCATCAATAATATAATTTACCGTGGTGCTCAAGTCTGTAAAACATCCATTTCCAACAAAATTACATTCATCATCAGAGAAATGACCCGTATGCGTACAGCCAGTTTAAGTGGAGTGACATTTCAAATTTGATATGTTAGGTTGAATTAAATACTTGTTCTTTGGCGTAGAATTAGTCCGAAATGATCAGGTAATTACGACAACAGTTCAACCTCTATGAGGAACTCGAACTTCCGTGCCACCTTGAAACGTGAACTCCGAATGAGGGAACACTTTTGAGGTCCCAAAATTGAAGGTTAGGATTCAACAAAATATTTAACACAAATGAGAACAGCTTGCTCGTTATTTGTGAGGCAGCACTGCCTTTTAAAATTAACAAGTTTTAGGTTCCGTTCTCGTTCATTGAATTAAGAAATCTCAGTTCACGTTCCTGAACCAGCTTCATCTGTCGAATGCCATTGTAAAATTAAGTTGAACTGAGAGACTCAATAGAAGCGTGGCGTGTTTAGTGTCACTTTGATATTTACGGTTACCTAGAGCGCTACAAATCAAGGGGAAGTAATTTTGGTAATTAAATAAGTCAATTGTCCAAGTATGTTAGGATTGTGGAGAGAGGCAGACAATATCAAAATAATCATTCTAACGGTCTCAAAAATGTGGCAATGCAACTGATATCATCTGGAATGCCTGTTTGGAGGAAACGTTATATTGTTTAAGCGCAGGCATCCTGGCCTTCATTGTGTATGCATCTGCTACTGAAAACGAGAAATCTGAAACCTAGAATGTTAATGAATGTTTACTCAATTCACACCACCATCCTCTCACTTTCCTTTGAATTCTTTACCACTGTTCTTGCTCTTTTGACAAATCAAAGCATTTGTAATCATGTGGTGCAAAAGCGAGTTCTTAAGTAGCATTTATTTTGGTACATATGTTCACTTTCTTAATTGCAGTTCGAGTCCATCCATTGCCGTTCGATTCGCCATTATTGTTATTAGGCGACGAGTCGTAAAATAGAGCTGATGTTATTTAAAAATATTATCAATACGCAAGCCATATTGAACGTTTAGCAGCATGGCGAGAGAGTAATTATTAACACATTTCAACCAACATAATCGATGACATTTAAATGATAACCGTATGGATTTTTCGCCTTGACATATTGGAAATGGAAAAGCGTAATATTTAAACAGAATAATTGGTTTTAAGTAGGGTTTACGTTTTGTTAATCTCAACAGAAAATGAAAAGAAGTGCACAGGGAAATCCCATAAAATAACAGGTTATTTTTAACAATCTAATCATTTTAAACCAGAAAATTTTAATAATGGCTGTGGACATTTTCCATAAATGGTTAAATCCTTATTTTTTTTGTTTGCTTTTATTCTTTAATAGCCCTAGATGAAAAAAAAGTCCATCACAAAACAATTCACCTGTATTGTGTGATCTCTTTTATTCCCCCTGTGAAATGGACTGAAGCCCCGTTCGAAAAGCAACGCAATCCACCGGGGGGTAAATAGAATGTCACATTCTTTGAAAGTTGCGTTGAGTTCTCTGCGACCTCCTTAAGTAGGTAAAGTGCTCAGAGATACCAGAAATTTGAGGGTTTTTTTTAAAAATGCTGTCCCTCAAATATCTCCGAAAGCTGACAGTGATCAGAAGCATAGTAAGCAGAAAATTTGAGTCTCGGGTTTATATGAGTTGCTGAAACTGTCAAAGTTATACTTGTTATCTTGGCATCAACTAGAGCCTAAAATGATGTCACTTTAAATTGTTAAGCGGCTTCTGATCCTTACTTTCTTGATCAAACTTTTACATCTTCCCTATTTAGCTTTCTACTGAAACAGTGACTGCTAATTTTGTTTTTGTTCCTATTTACGGGGGAATGGCGCCATGAAGAACAGCAATGAAAAAGAAAATAACGCTCATCTCGTCCATACATTAATTTGAGCACCAATCTAAAACTCCATTTTATTTTAATGAATAGAGACGAGAGCGGCAACATTTGCTGGTAAAGTTAGAGCATGTGTAGATTATAGCGAATTTCCCGCCAATAGTTCTCCCTGACATAAACTTGGGAGTGTTGGTTAATTGAAAATGAAAACAACACTTAAAGTATGTCAGGATTAATCATAATTCGGTGAATGGATTTTTACCCAGGAGGGAGAGAAAGAGGAGAAATGTGACTGATGTTTACTTGGTTCATTTACGATGATCCCCGAGATGTATTTCGCCCTTAAGATCAAGTCCATTTTAATTTAGCAAACTGTCTTTTGTAACAATAATCTTTAAAAAAACACATTTCTGTTGGAATAAATTATCCGTCTTATCGATGATTAATTGAATAAATGGCGTAAAAACGCTAACTAGGATTGCTAGTACTATTCCGATTTTGAAATGACGAGAAGGACAACATCCAGTCTAGACCATTCGTAAGGAGTCAACGCCAGTTTTTAATAAAGGCAGGTCGTAGTGAACTTTAACAAAATAAGAAGGTCCTGCTGCCGATAGAGGGGTGCTGTGGAAATTCTTTGTTGAAGCTATGTGAACCATGTGGCATCAGCCAGTTCATTTAATATCGGTCTCGCTACTCTTGCTACTTATTCATGAGCAGTGTAGACTCAACCACAAGTGACGACGGAAAAAGTGAAGACGCAGTTTGTTCGCGTGGCAGGTGAATCATGTTTGGGCAGTGTACGTTTCTCTCGGCCTGCATGTAATCTTGACCGTAAATATTGACAGAGGTTTAATCTGGACAGCTGTTGGTTTCAGATGAGAAGAGCTGAGTTTAATGTTTTGTGTTAGTAACATCGCCATCCTCTCTACCCAGTCACCTGCTGATTTGAGAAAAAGCAGACTTCAAACAAAAAAAAACTTTGCTGCATGAGGGACTGGCTATTAAATATTATCAGATAATGTCATCTGATTCTTTGGTGAGTTTCTAAATCCTTATAGAATCGCGTTAAAAAGACTAGATACACCGTCGGTAAAGCGCAGTGGCAGTAAATTCAGGAGGATAGTTCCCCTTCGCCCCTCCCCCACGTCTCCCATGTGATAACTGACGACCATGCTTCTCTCTCGGACAGAAGTATACATAACGCCCTAGCCTGACTAATTGTGCATCTAAGACGTTACCACGCGGACTGTTAGGGCATTCGAAGCTTTTGCTTCGGGAATTTAGGGCCCGGTTCTCTTCACCGGGGAGCGAGCCCATTGAAGTGTAGAGGGCGCGCCACGCCAGGCACGGCGTGCAAAGCAAAGCAGACAATAACAATTAGTTGAAGCGCAAGGGGAATATATTCAGAAAACTGTTTGGAAGCGTGCACACGTTTCCTTTCGTAATTTGTTAAAATCCCGCTGTTCGTATCCCTTTAAAGCAGAGTCTGGTAATTAAAAGTGTGAGTTGTTTTTTCCCCCTCATTTCCGCATGCATTTCTAATTAAATCTTTATGATACTCTCTGTGACTATTAACTGCCAACATGCTGCGTGAATATCCTCTACAAAAACCCAGCAGGCGGTGATAATTAGATAGAAAATCAAAGTAGACCTTTCTCATTAGCTACAGAAACTTCTTAACATTTTCTTAAGTTTTTTACTCTGCAGCTCACCCAAAACATGTCTGCTGACTTATGAAACATATAGAGGGAACCAGACGTATTTAAACTGATAAATTGATGATGTATTGATACATGCGATCATGACATTCCACTTTTCAACATGTTAAATGTTGAAACAAAGAAATAAACTGTTCGTGCGATGAAAATGCTTCACACTGTACACCGGATCAACAGACAACGGAGAATGCTAAACATGTTGCATGGGGACAAGTCTGGTGAACTTTAATGACTCCAGTTATTCTGCGTCCAACGCAATGACATTCTTCTCACTTTGTGCTGTCGCCCCGATGCCTAATATCTGCGAAACACAATAAACACGTGTTTCGAAGGCACGTGGATATGTCCGTTCTCTCTTAAATGTCGCTTCCGCCTGCTATTTCTGTAAACAAATCCCGTGCCGAGAACTTTTTTTATGGATATTGAAGATTAGTTCGTGCCTAAAACACACCGATCTAAAAATAAGTGTTGATAATGTTATTGATGCCGATTTGGATATTAGAAATCCTAGACCAACCATAACCATTATGCAAACATTAAAAAACACGAGTCTAAAGAAAATGATGACAGTGAAAGTCAAAGTCAGTGAAAGTCAGGTGACAGTCAAAGTTCAGTGATGAAAACAATCTTTAATTCTAACATGCAATTCAGAAAGTTTGAAGGACTAGCAGAAGGGCAACGTGGAACTTTCTAACACATGTCTATGAAGAGGAAGATCCTAACCGCTAACATTCAATGCCAAGTCCGTTCAGCTTTCAAAGAATTGTTAGATATTTGAGTTAAAATTGTGAATACGATCCTACGTTTGTGTGGACGACCCATGTATATGAAGAATTGTACTTCTAACAACAAACTTGCTTTACTTGTCGATACTGGAATAAACCTAACAACGTTGGATGAAACAATTAAGCAAAAGAACTATTATCACTCTAAAAATATAAAGGAGTTGAACTGATTCTGTTAGCATCATTGTTCAGCTTAACCAATATAGATCGAGATAAATGAAATAGAAACAAAGCTCATCATTTAGGAAATATCGCGTGTGTCACATGGTATTAACTATCTGACTCTCAGGGTCAGATTATCTCACGCATCTGAACCCATGCGCATATAATACGCTTTAGTAGCTACACGACCTCGGTTTAATTAAAGTTGTAACAAGATTTTGCCCTGACTTATTTCAAATGGGTCAATAAAGCACAAAGTAATTTCCAAACTTTAGTTTTCAGATGAGTGGAATTCTCCCAAAACCAAATCAAGAACCGGGTGCGTGCGCCTTTCTCAATGAAATCTTAGGGCTCATTGTTCGCCATTGCTGCAGTAACCCACATTCTCGTTGACCAAAGTCTGAAGTATCACATGCTTAACTGAACTTCTTTTCACTACTAAAATAACAGTTTCATTGTTTGATCCTTTATTTATACATCGTTTTATGCTAATCCCAATGGAGAGAATTTCAGCCCGTTTATTTGCGGTGCTGTCGTAGGTCACGCAGAATTCTGTGTGATAATAGCATATATCTATATCATGAATATTGCAGCAGCTATGCAACGTGTACATGTAGACATATACTTGCATGTGCACATGGATACTGTAATGATAGATTTGTATGTCGTTGAATAGCTTTCTACATGTCTGCATGAACATTGTGAACTCGAGTAAAATTTGTTCAATTCGGTTACACGATTCTAAATTATAAGCAAATAAATACTGGCATTTGTATTTCTTTTCCTGTATATTCTACTGGATAACATTTTCTAATAAACGATCACGGGACTCCGAAATGTTAGACAGCTTATTATCTGATAGCATGTAATTCTGGCGAATTTCCTCTGCTAATTTTTTTCTTAGAATAATAAACCTTCAACCAGGTAATATAAATGGTCATAACAGATAGTCGAGTTTGATTGAGCGTGATTTATATATGACTGTTTAATATCAAGTGAATTTGAATAGTGATATGGACCTAACTCATTTTTTTAATTATACATTAACAGGCTTTGGATGACACGGGTACCACTGGCATGAGTTTATTGGACCAGTCTGTCATTAAAAAGGGTATGGAATGTGAACATGATTTGAAATCAATATTTAAATTGTTCTGTCTTATTTTGTATTCCACTCGCCATATAGTACGAACTAACTTTAATATAAATATAACATATATAAAAGTGGGATTTATCATTCTTTGGCATTGTTTAGGTGCACTTATATTTTCTTTCAAATAAAGTGTCCTGCAGTGGTCTGGATTTAATGGAACGAAGTTTGATTTCAATATAAACGACATGGTGGTTCTGTGGTTAGCGCTGCTGCCTCACAACCAGTCTCTGGTCACTATCTGTGGGGAGTTTTCACGTTCCTCCTGTGTCTGCGTGGGTTTCCTTCGGCTGCTCCGGTTTTGTCCCCAGTCTAAACATGCGCAGGTTAGATAGATTGGCCATGCTAAATTGCCCATTGTGTCCAGGAATGTAGAGGCCAGGAGGATTAGCCATGGGAAATGCAGGGTTACAGGGAAAGTGTAGGCGAGTGGATCTGGGCGGAATGCTCTTCGGCGAGTCGGATTGGATTCGATGGACCGAATGGCCTGCTTCCGCATTGTAGGAATTCTATGACGCTCTTATTTTAGATCCTTCGAACTTTTCCGGATGTGAATGATGGATAGTAGGCTAGCACGCTCAGGAATTGTAACATTATGCTTTAGGGGAATAGAACACAATGCGTTGACATGCATTCTTGTAGCTTGGACATAGTACGAGATCGAATGCATCAGATCTGTACATAGAAATTTCCTCTGTAAAGTTCTAATTATCCAACATAGAAAAGTAGTCATTCGCCGTCTAACCTATATATCTGAAAAAGTAAAACTTATGTTGTGAAAGAAGTGATAAAGTGAAACTTCATTACCAATAAAAAGAGTAAAACTTTTTTTTGACCCACCACTCATTTATAGATGTAATTATAAACCATGGAGGTAAGGGGAAGGTCCAATGACTCTATCTCTTGTGTTGTAAGCATTTGCAAAAAAGCTTGAAATCGATAAGAAATCCAGTTTACCAACAAATATTTACATATGGATGCATTAGTTACAAAGTTATCGGATTAATGGAAAAAATGGCTTGACAGTTGAATGGATGGATGGAAGGAGGGATTGAGTGTAGAATAGAGAGGTAAACACACGCAGAGATGACCATATACCAGATAAATGCAATTGTAATATTAACTCCCTTTACCACGTGTCATCCAACCGTGGAAAAAGATAATCGTGAGGATGCATTTGGTTGGTGCTTCACCCTTCTACCAATTTAATCCATGCACTTTGCAAATTGAGATTCGAAGCAATATAAATCTGACCCAGAACATGGGTGGTGAAAAAGAGTACGTCATTTCTGTTTGGAAGCAAAACTCTAGTCATATATATATTAAAACAGGATGTTGCTACTGTAGACCTGCTGAGGGAGGAACTTCCGTTGGTCGTGTAGTTTTCCATTAATGTGACACGCCATGACATGACGTTGCTGATACTAGTTCTCGTAGCATTCTCAGCAATGTTGTTGCCTTTGTCGATTCTGTTATATGACACTGTTTATTGTTTATTACATTGTTTATTGGAGGGGTTGGACGTCTTGCATGTGGATGATGGTTACCTATTTGGAAATATGCTGATTTTGAAGTTCTGTTCTCGGGCAGTGCTTATTGTGATCTCATTATTGCGTCTTGTAGTAGAGTAGGGTCTTTCTGGCTATACCAATGCATTCAGTGTCAGTTTGTGCTCAGCGCTTGTGTTTGAGTTCCTTGTCTTTTGTCTCTCTGGTGTCAGTTTAAAGTTACCGATGGAGTGGCGTCTTTCTTTAAGGTCACTTTTGTGTTGGCGTCTGTGTGAGGTAAGCTATGCAGTTATGTTGTGATTGCTTTGACATTCCCTGCACCTTGCTATTCAAATTCAAGCTCCGTGAACCGTGCACAGACCAGATTTCTATTTTCTCCACGTCTGACCATACGGCCTGCTCTCATCTCCGTCAGCAGTTTTGTTAAAAAAAAGTCAGATGCGGGGACAGCAATTGCACATTCGCGTCTTTCATGTCACCAGGTGAACATACAGCTACATTATATCCGGTATGGCTTCATCGATTTTTTTTCCAGACTTAATAGTACTAAATTGGCCGTGAGTCAACTGCCTTCATTTCCCGGGCCATGTTCACATATTGCAGTGTCCATACAAGTTGCCAAAGATTAGATGATTGAATATACTCAGGTGGTGACTGACCAGATACTGTGCGATCATTGGTTCCTTATTAATTTGAATGTTTTATAACCATAGAATTTTACAATAAAGAAGGGGGCCAGCTGACCCATCATATCTGTACCAGCTCCCAAAAGAGCTACCCAGCTGGTCCCATTCTCCATCCCTATCTCCACAGCCTTCTAACTTCATCACTTTCAAATATATATCCAGCTCTCTTTTCAAACCTCCTATGGAATCCCCGTCCACTGCTGACCCAGACAGCACATTTCAAATCATAAAAATTCTCTGAGTAAAGAAATTTCCCCATATCTCACTCTGAGCTCTCTTGCTGACGATCTTGAGATTGTGACCCTTAGTTAACGACAATTTTACAATCAACTTATCATTGACTCTTTTATCGAAAGACTGGAAACTCAAAGAAAACACTTTGGACCTTAACATTAACACTGTCACTGTAAAAAAAACCCCTAAAGAACAGCCGGGTCGAATATCTATTACCTCGTTATAACAGCTATCTTTGTCCAACAGTCTCGTTTACTATGCGTAATTTCCAAGGTAGGCTTCGAAATCACAAAGAAATGTATCTAATTTGCTTGTTTCAATTTAAATTATGGCTCCAGTTTCTCAACAAGAAATGGTGATTTGAGCCACAGACCGATAGCAAAATTGAAGCTGTCCATTCGGCTTGACAGGTCTGCGCTTATTCTCGGGAGAGTCGTCACCTGGTGTCGCGCCCCCACCCACCCACCACCTTTTGTTCCGGCCAGGTCTGCACCTTTTCCATTTCTAGCCCAGATTCGATTTCCTCCTTGAAGGCATGAACTGAGCCGGCCTCCATCACATGCTCAAGCAGCACATTCCAGATCCTCATCGCTTGCTGCGTGGAAGATTTTTCTAACGTCCTTTTGCAAACCACCTTAAATCTCTGCCCTCTGATTGTCAATCCTTCCACCAATGAAAACTGATTCTCCCCATTTACTCTGTGCAGACCCTTCACGATTTTAGAATGAATCAAATCTCCTGTCCACTTTTTCTTCAAAACAGATCCAACTTTTCTCATCTAGCCAAGTAGCTGAAGTTCTTTATTCCTGGGATAATTCCTTGAATCTTTCTTTGGCATTCTCTTTAAGCCCTTACAATATCTGTCACAGAAAATTAATAAAACAGAATAGCAGCTGTGAATTATTATTGGTATTAGGTTCTTCCAGAGTTACTTCACTTTTGCTATTAAGATTCGAAATGGGGATCATTACCAGTAAAATAGTTTCCCTCTTGACATGAACTACATTTTTTTTAAACCATCGTCCTTCATAAAATTCAGCTTTTCAAAATGACAAGGGTCACACCCAGCATAGATTACCGGAAAAAAAGTGCCTGGTAAACATTGAACGAAAATAAGCCAGTTTTCAATTATGACCAATGATTGTTTGGTAAACAGAAACAAGGCCATTGCAATGTACCGGAAAGGTTAATGCAGAATAGTGTTTCATGCAAAAGACGAGGTAAAAGAAATGGAACAGCGAGACGTTTTTCGTATAATTTTCTAGAATAACTACGAAACATAACTTTCCGGATGGGGGAGTATATTACGCACCTCTGATACGCTGTTTTACTGACTTTTCACATGTAACTGTTTAAGGTAATTTCAACAGGGAAAGGGGTAAAGATTTGTTTTCCATTAAATATGTGGGCGGTTTTGCCGGAAATACTTCCAATCCTGCCCCACTCGATTAAAATCGATTTGATTAGGTTAACATTGATTGCATGAATCTGCAAAACCAACACATGACTTCACTGTACCCGGAAATAGTGAGCAAATCATTACAATTTATCATAAAGACATTGACTCTACTTGCTACCTTATGTTTTTTATGTCGGATCGAAACAAGCTGGCATAATATTGTGAACATCGGTACAGAAATGAATACTGTTTCCCCGTTTGTCAATCATACATTCTGCTTTATTGCCATTGCCAAGTTCTCAAAATGTTACGACACTTCCTCTTGAACACTTACCTTGTTCTCAGATTGCCCAGAAAGATTTGTTTTCCAATTTGAAAGAGGGTGGCTAATCCTGTGTTTGAGTAGGGATATGTTCAGTTGTATATTCACGTACTCATTAGGTCCCATTTTCGGGGAGCAGTTCAGCTAAAAATTCTGTCACTGGGTGTTTTATCAAGATTGAATGATGATGACTGATGTTGAATCTGTAATCTTATGTAAGTCAAAGGGAGTGGATTGATGTTTAGACTTCTGCCGATAAACAACATTAAAAATAAACCTTTGAAGCATAAGAAAATTCAAATACAAGGACTGAGTAATTTATGCAATTTCATGAATTACTGCAATGAAAATGACATCGTTTGCTTGAATATTTTGAATTTCTTTCTTTTTAAACAAACCATCAAGTCACTAAATGCACAGACAAGTATGATTCACCCCAAACACTGTCTAAAATTAAGTTAAACTTGTCAAGTTAATGATACAAAAACTAAGTATGATGTAATTAGAAAATGTTGTCTAAGGTGCTAGAATGATAGCTAAAAATGAACAAAAGGGAATGTGTTTTTTTAAAAGAGGAATCTGTGACAATAAGTAGTATTTATGTGCTGTTGAAGAGTAAATTAATAAAATGGTGAAATGCACAAGGCTGTCTTATTGTGGAGAGTAAAAGCACAACTGAGTTATTTCTGTTGTTAAGATATATGATTGTTCTAATAGAGGGTATAGAATACATAAAGATAGAAAAGGAATTATTGTTGAAAAAGTAATTTAAATTAAATAAGTCCATGGACCCTAGTGGCACTTTCCTCTAGTATATTAAAAGAGAAGGGATTGTGAAATTTTTGGTGATAAATTTTCAAGATTTCTTAAATATGTAATGTGTACTGACAATAAATGATCCAATATCACTTTTCAGATAGGAAAAGAAAGGTCACCTGAGTGATTGTGTGACAATCACGTCTAATGTTAGTCTGGACAAAATTAAGATAGAACTTTCAACATTGTGGTTTTAAAGGGGTAACAACAGATTAGTTCCCAACTACACAATTTACCCAATGGAGCACAGAATAAAATAAAAACGAGGAAAATATAGTTCACACCCAAAATCGTTTTAAATGTTGTAATTTTACCCACCTCCACTGCTTCCTTTGCCAGCTCACCGCCTGTGTGAAAGAAAACCCTTAAGTTCTTTTTACATCTTTCTGTCCATACTTTAAACTTATGCCTTCTAGTTTTGGACTCCCCCACCCTAGGAACAAGGCCTTGTCAATTCTCCCTATCCAGTTTAGAGGGATACGGGTCAAATGCTGGCAAAAGAGACCATGTCAGATTGGGATATCAAGTCGGCACGGATGAGTTGAACCAAATGATCTGTTTCTGTGTCAGATGACTCTATTCCTCTATCTGCCCCTATGTCCACTGAAGTTTGGAATCCCACTTCTTGAATTAATTATCCAGGATAAGATAACAAAGCACAGGATAACAAAGGGGAAGTGAAGTTAGCTTGTGAAAGGCAAGTTCTGATTCACAATATTTGAAAATGGCCATATAGAAAACACAAATGCAGTCAAAGAACTGTATTTGATGTTTTAGAAGAAATTTCATGAGGTGTCGTAAAAGACACTGGTTGAAAAAGACTCCTGATTACTTGGCTTAAGAGGAATGTAACAAAATGCATAGAAATCGAATGTGGACAGAACAAAGATAGGATGAAGATTGAAAAAGGCTTGAAGTGGCATACTACAGAGACAATGGCTGGTATCAGTATATGAAGATGATTTAGTCTTGTGCAAAAGAATATATAGGGGCTTAGGAACAAATGTAGGCCATTAGGGTCCTTCAGCAAATTCCATGATTCAGGTAGATTAAAATTTATCTGTGAGCCAGCTCATATCCAGGCAGTGGATCTGTTATTGGCTCTTTTAAGACCAAAATAAAGTTGAAATTTCTGTGCTCCCAATCCATTTATATCTTAGTTAACAAAAATATAGAATTCTCAGGTTGAAAATTAAGCCCTGAAATAATATAGATTGCCTTTTGTGGGAGAGAATTCCAAACTTGAACAATTCTCTGTACGAGGAATTCTTTTCTAATTCCATTCCTCAAATAGCTGGCTATATTTTTAAACTTACTTCTTGGCTTTGTACTCTTGAAAAAATGGCAGTAATTTCATCCCTACATTATCTACACCAATATTTTGAAAATGTCAGTCAAATTACTGCTTAATCTTCCAAATTTTAGGTAGTTAATAGTAGTTAATGTGATGTCTCCTCTTAAATTAACCTTTGGAGTTCAGTACATTTGGATAAATCTACACCTTGCACCCACCTAAGCCATTATGTCTTGCCTTAGATGTCATCACAAGACTGGCTCACGGTACCAAACATCTGATCTAATTAGGTCTTTCCATAGCTGAAGCATGGTTTTTGGTCCCTTCTATTCTAATCCTTTATATGCAAAGGCAAATACTCTATTAGTCTTTAAGAAATAATGTTCTCCAATCACTTTTTATTGATTTGTGTATCTAGGCTGCAAAGTTTGTTTGCAGCTCCATTGTTTCTAGCTTTTCATCTTGAGAAAATATCATTTTCTATTTTTTTTAACATCCACACTGAATGACCTCATATTTACCTGGATTGAAATCCACAGACCACTGTTTTATACATTGTCTTAATTTATCAAGATGGCTTTATAATATTACACTTGCATCTACAATGCTTAAAATGTCAATTATCTTAGTGCTACCAGCAAATGTGGACACATTTTATTATCCGGTTAGTGAAGTCAGTAATAAACATGGTTACGAAAATAATGGAATAAAGTGTCTCCCCTCAGCTTGAGCAGATCTGAGAGTAAAAGAAGCTCTTGATGAGGGACTACCTGACTTTGATTTTTGAGTTTTTTCTTAATATCATGGGCGAAATGTTGACGTCTGTTGTAACTGATGAGTCAGCTTATCCATACCGAGTGATATCATTTTTAGCACCCGTCTTATCTGCAAGTGGTCTCAACTGTGTATCAAGGCAAGGGGAATGGGAGAATGTTGCCTGCTTACAACTGGCATTCTCTGGGAATTCTACTCTCTTTGCGACTGCTTAAGAATGTTCATTTATCTTTTTGGATTCTACCATATGTTAGGCTGTATACAGACCAGAAAAACTTAAGCAGAATAGGCCAATTTCCCAGTGGGTTCTTAAAATAGGTGTGAGATTTCTCATTAGCATATGCAAGTTATCTACAGCCTGCTTAACATGGCTGCCTGAAGGCATGAAAAATGGCTTTTCCAATGTAGGCTGGATGTCTTTCATATGACCTTGGGAGTTGACCCTATAATTGATCTTCAATGTGCCCATTTTCACCCATAATATCAGTCCAACAAGATAGTTTTTTAAGAGACAATTGCCAAACTTGATATTAACAGAATAAGTAAAAGGTTTAGCAAAGCACAGTTGGGAAGACTGGTATACAAATTTCAAATGGAATATAAAATGAATAAACATGGTGCAATACAAAACATAAAAAATAAGGAATAGTGAATTGTATTAGTTGGAAGATAAATACAAAGAGAGGGTCCTAGAACTTCTAATAAATATTTCCCTGAATGTGACATTGTGATTACTCAAGTCAAAAATAAAAGAAATTATTTTAATGCTAGGTTTACCAATTAGGTATTAGAGTAGTCTGTACTGCCACATATTGAAATCCAGGAAGGGCATGTACACCACTGAAATCACACAGTCTGGATCAATCAGCATGAATCAAATAAACCAAGACTTTCAAGGGAATTTTGAGAGATGGGGTGGGGGTAAAAATTCTGATGAAATTCTCATGCTGTTACTTCAGCAGCAGATCAGTTGAAATCTCACTGGATCAGTGTATGAGGCTGTGTATACCCATGTTTTCCATGGTTGAGACAATTTTCCACCAAAGTTTCAGTAGGCATTCCAGATAACCCCCGTGTAAATTACTCATGTTGAATTATTTTCACCAGATATGGGGAAAGTTATCTTTATAAATATGACAACCTTTGATCGAATGGTTAGGGATAGATAATTTTCATGTTAATTTGCACTTAGTAATATGTCAAAGTGTGAAGCAGATATTTGTAGAGATATGTTTTTACAGTAGATGAGTTCAGAACGCCTTGTCACAGGAAGTGTTTGGGGTGGAGGCCCCAATATCTTTGAAGGCTCACTTAGATAAATATCCAAAACAGGGAAAAATACAGGCCTATGGGAGTAAAAGGGCAATATGCCTAATAATTGAATAAATCTAGCAAAAATAACCTCAACTGTGATGATCTGAAAGTTATCTATCTAGGTAGTAAACTTCTATGGCTCTACATAACTGTTGAAAAGAATGGATTCATTATTACTGTGTTAAACTATAATAATTTGCAGGGTTGTTATAGCTAACTAGTAAAGTAAGATGTTTTCCAAGTTTAGTTGGCAACATGCAAAAGTTATTTGGGGTTTTGGTGCGTACCTATAAAGAAAATGGTCAGAAGTAAACACCAAACGTATTCATTGCCCCTGGAGACAATTCCAAACCACTACTAATAAGCCAGTGAACGGTTGCATACTGAGTAAAAGAGCTGATTAAAGCGCTTGTAAAATTCAAAATGTCAAGGAAGAACAATAATGTACATGTGTAAAATAAGACTCTCCTCAATGTCAATAGCTTAAAGGAAGCGATTTAAAAAAATCCTAGCTGTGAAATGGAACTGTTTTTAGAAACACAACATCGGCAACTTTGCACAAGTTTTAGTCTGTTTGACACGTGAGGAGATCAGACCCTTTTGCAACAGCGCCAACCATATTCCCTGTGACTGCCATTGCGAATGTAATCCGCATGCGTAGGAAACGCCCAAATATTTCGTTACATACCTTTAATATCATTATTCTGATTTCTTTTACGAGTTGCATGTTACCAGTTTTTTAAAATGCATATTTAGATGCTTTTTCTTGCACTTTTGAATTTTTAAAGATCAAAATTTCAGTTTATATCCTTTACTTTTAAGATAAGTGTAACACATTATTCGGAAGCATTCGTTACAGATCTGGTAATATGGATTTTTTCTATTTGTGTACATTGGCCACGGTCACCTAAGTCAAATTTTTACATTAATAGAGTTTTTTTAATGACACAGAAGTTATGAGTGGGCTTTATGAGAGCTACTCATATGACGTGGGAATGATAAAGTTAAAGGTGATTAGCTATTCTTCAGACTTCAAACTATGGTCATTATATAGAAAATCATCCCTCTACCTCGAGGAGTTATTCAATTATGTCCAGTTGGGTACAAACTATATACTCGAAACTGAAGTAAATAGATATCTGAATTCCGAAGCATTTCACACTAATGAGATTGATTTAACCCCATTTCCGAAGTCTTCTGTGCACACTAAAATATGTTGATGAGTAGTAGCTCAAAATCATTCCCAAGAGAATGGACGACTATCGATTTTCTGAGCAAAATAACATTTTTTGTGACAAGAAGAGGCAGCCAAAAAACTGTGCCTGCAACCAATTAAACACAGTTGTTGTCAGTATTGGGCAATATTAGATTGCAGATATCTGTATAAAAGTCCTTGTAAAAGACCATAAAATCAGACTACATGCAAGATCACTACGTAGATTCTGAAAACATGTCCCGTCGAAATAATACATTTTAATTAAAGCAACATTAATAAATCGTACAGATTATTTTGTTTTTTAATACCTACTCTTGTTATTCAAATATTATTGTTATCACTGTATATCTCTGTGACAACTTATCTATATTATTGAAATAAATTTGAGCTATTTCGTTGCAGAAATATGAGTGATTTCATGTGTTTAAGGATTAAGTACAGGGCAGGCCAACCGAGGAAACTGGGAAGCTAATACTTAATTGTAAAATACAGAATGGCTGCGTTTCCAAAGTGGGGTTAACGAGATGGTCAAGAGTCATTGTGCTGTATTTTGTGTGGGAATAGCTGCCTGGCACTTTTTAAGGTAATTTACTTAACAGGAAATGAGTTGGTCCCAGAAGAGAGAGCAAACGAGGAGAGTTAAAGTAGCCAGCGTGATAAATGACGCTTTCATTTAGGGATCTCTAGAGCTCGTTTAAGTCTAATTTTCCGTATTAGCCCCTGTTGAGCTATTAATACAGTACTCAGGGACCGTGGCTCCTGTCTGAGCAGAGACATTACAGCTAACATTAAAACACATTCTTGATTTCAATATGCAGATAATGGATGACGTTTTTAACCTTTCTGCTAATATAAATTGATAGAATGAGGCAAATTATGATTCACACTGCCTGGTCAATAAACAATCAATAAAGAACAAATGGTGTTGTAGTGGTACATTAGATGATCAAACTTACACATCGCTATGAGAGAAAAAGGAATCTTTATCTTAGTGGAGACTCTATCCACATGATATCAGTGACTGAAATTAAGCTTTTTTTTGCATTTGATCTATTATAGAAATTTAATAACTCGATAGATGAATAACTATAGGCAGTTTGTACTGCATTGTATTTTCATAACATCTACATTGCATTTCTCTGCATACGACAAATAGTTATAAGCGTTATTTTTACGCATTTTTCATAGTTTAACCGTTAGCTATTTCAATAACTTCATGCACTTCACATTGTCAAATATTTTGTTATCTATTGCCAGTAGTTCCATTGTTACCTTAATGAGCAAATTGAAATACATCAAGTTATGTAATTTCCCTCGCAGCACGGCGGATAATTAATATTACCATTTGTAGTATTTCGCGGCAACAAACATTTCTGATTAATATATGTGGAGATGTTTGTTAAAAGGGCAGTGTGTT
The DNA here is from genome assembly GCF_030684315.1 of Stegostoma tigrinum. NCBI lineage: Eukaryota > Metazoa > Chordata > Chondrichthyes > Orectolobiformes > Stegostomatidae > Stegostoma > Stegostoma tigrinum. The sequence goes on along the minus strand of NC_081357.1, from coordinate 47,333,433 downwards.
CAGATAAATTCTGGAAATTTGATTATATTTAAATGTATGAGTTGTGCTTACTGTTGACAGAGGCGAAAGTCGTAACATTGGATATTGTTTGTAGTCACAATTAAGAGCGAGCCTGATTGGTTACATTAAATGCATACCAATTCGAAGTTGTTACTGATACATTAACTTCTATAACAATTGCATGTACACTTGCAACATATTTACACATTGCATTACGAAATCACACTGGAGATGTGCGGCTGTACATTCTGAACACGTAAAGAATTGAAGGCTTCAAGCTGCGTTTCACTCACGGTCCATTGGTTTGCGATTTCCTCTAGTCGTTTGAACGCTATCAAGTTCGTCGCAGAATTATATTTCAAAGCACAATCTGTTCATAATTATTAACAAATGAAGCAAGTATTATTCTCCATATTGATGATCTGTAAAATAAATTAACTTGAAAACATGCCTTTGAGATATTCTAGGGCTAAAATATTAACGCAATATTGCAAGAGCTAAATAAATATGATTGAATGTACTCCACAGGCCCAGGGCTCCAGTGTTTTTTTTCTGGCCCATGTTAGGCCGGAGTACTTATACCTGCCCAAAAAATAAAATGGCCTTGAATCAGTCATTCCTTCAGCGGAAAGCCAAAAACGGCAAAAAAAAAACAAGTGAGGTAGACGGGCAGATTATTTGGGTTATAGATCTGGCATGTAAGCAGATTAAGGGCTGAGTTAATCAGTTCTATACTCATAGCTCACTTTTGCGCGATATTGAATGTAGGGGCTGATTCAGTAACACGTAGCATGATTTGACAGCACTTTCAACATGTTACACATTCAAGTTATGGTAAACACTTTTCACTTTCAATACGCACTAGAATCACTAATGCTAACTTGAGCGTGTATAAATGTCAGTATTAAAGTGTTAGCTGGAGTAAACTATTTTGAAGGGGTTAAAAACTATTAAAATGACGGCAGCGTGTTTACATTATAGATGTTATGCTCTGCCATTAGTTTAAGCAAGGCTGGAAATCATCTGATAGATTCAGGATTCTCTGCAGACCCATAGACTTAGTCGCCACTGGGCTTTCCAGATTCACTTGGAATTTTAGCACAACCATGTAGCAAAGGATGGAAGCATTCCGGGCAAGGCATTCAGGAAATGAAGATAATGACATTGATTACATTTTGCGACACACCGTAAACTGAATAAAACAGGAAGTGCGATGAATTTCAAGCAGAATGCGCACAGCTTCCAGGAAGGGCCAAATGCTCTTTTTGTAGTTTGCATTTGATTTTTTCAACGTTCGTGCACATTTTTTTCTAGTTAAAAAGGTTCGTCGGTTTCGCCTCAGTCAAAAAAAGAAAGGCAGCCAAATTATGTTTAAGTAGGTCGATTTCCTGTGCCGAGGTTCACTGATAAGATGTAGATGCTGGCCTTCATGTGGTGAGGGAGGAGGACGGGTGAAAGAAATTCATCATGGGCGACCTAACACGTTGACAAATGGGTGGATATGATAACCTACGTCAATGGAGTCGAATTGAAATAAGTGAGGTGCAGCGGTTAACGTTTGCAAATTTGAGAGACAACTGGTCACATTTTAATGTCATAGAATCGTGCACTTTTAACGAAAAGGCAACCGCAGATATTCCACCAGCCTCGCCAAAAGTTCAAACTTGCCGAGTGACGTTCCCTCATAAAATAGCAGTTGGTTCAGTAGCCTAAGTGGAATTCTATGGTTTATTCCCTAATTCTTGTCGGAAAGTTAATGGGATCCGACAATGCACATCCCAGCACAAGTTGTCAGGTTTCAGTTCAAACAGATGAAACAAAAGTCGATGGTTTCCTTCTGAACTGGTGGACAATTAACTGTGTTAAAAATGTGTTAGTGACAACATTTCTAGTTCACAAGCCAGATTTCAACATTATTTGGAAGCAGACACGGCTTTCGAGTCCATCTGGGTTTCATCAAAACGCTTACAGATCTGTCTGGAAGGGACCGGGTAGCTTTCGCCAGTTTGTTATGGAAAATAACTTTACCTGAAGTGGAAATTGATACGTGGCCTAAGCGTGGGAACTGCGGATTTGCAGGAAAATTATAAGCACATTTTGCCTTATTTTAATTAATGGATTTCAATTCTCAACCTGATTCATTTGAGTGATCTTGAGAAAACAGATTAACATGAAAGGAAATCTTTATTTAAAATAAAACAAATCTGCAAATTAACATTTATGCCTTTTACTCCCATATTTATTGCAATCTCATTCTGTGGATTTTATTTTCGCAAATTATTCTTATTTAGACAATTAATGCTGGCGGCATTACTGCAGAAAGGCTCCCTAGTGATTTGCTGAACCCCACAATATAAAAGATATGAATTGGGAACACCATGGCATAATGGTCTTTCGATTTCAACTAGCGTTTCGAATTCAGTTCCTTCATATTTGTGGGCTGCAAAAAAACTACCCATTCGGCTTTGCCAGCCGTCTCACTGCAGCCATGAAAACGAGGAAGAACGATGAAAGAAACATTTAATACTGAAACTGGTTTATATAAATCATATAATATATTACAATCGTATTCTTTGGAAAGGGTCTGATGGTTCAGATTTCTCGAAACCAATCAACAAGTGAGGGATTCCACGCAGGTTGAAAGTCCATGACTATAGTTGGCAGTCAGTACTAAGATTTTTCTCTTTTGCTGGTTAAATAACTTGAGCCACAAATTCTTAAAGTAAACATAATGTGGTCCGAATGGCACATTTCCCTAAATTCGAAAATCGAGGTTTCATGCATCACTTGGGATTGCTGAACGATAGATACAAAAGGAATTTGATAAGTCTGCCAAAAAGGAAGGAATTCAGAACAACATCTCATTATATTGCAAATAAAATCATACTGAATTATATCATTATTCTCACCAATCTGCATTTATGAGCTTTTGACCTGCAGTCTTTATTTTGTGAAGAGATTAAGAAAAGCAGGCAGGGGGCATTAAAGTATTTTGTTCAGCTTTTGCCAGATGGATTTTGATAATGGTCTGGTGTAGCATTTCACTGTGTATTTGAAACGATCACATGCCACAATTATCTAGTTGATACGAATAATGTTAATAAAACACTGTTATTTTCTCCTTTCACTTTAATTAGATAATTCTTAAATTGTAGACATAATTCATATAGGGGCTTGCCATCTGTCATAGTTTCAGTCAAGTCAACCATAATTAATAATGCATTTCAAATGAACGTTGGACATTTTTGAACAGTCGCTTCCATTCCAGTCCAGTCACTGCAGTAGCTAAAGACTCTGGCCAGCTAATACTTTTGAAATAATTTAAGTTTCATAAATGATTAGGATGGATAGTTTGGTGACATCTTCCAATTACATCACTGTCGTGAATGCTTTCAACGTCTTGTCAGTTTTTTTTTTCAATTTGTAAACTTACAATTCCCCAGGAAAGAATTTATTTTACAACACTTGTCGGTCTGAGCATAAAAGAACAGTTTGTGTAGAATTCACTGCGGATTTAACCAGGAGCGAGATAATAACCTAAATCACGTGCTTTTATTTTGCAAGAGAAATCCTTAAAACCAAACCACAAAAATGGGTACATTTTTCAAATTTCAGTACATTAGTCAAGCACCGATTATCTCTTGAAAAAAAAGCCCACTACTTTTTCTTTTATGTACAAATTATGCAAAACATTAGTCTGCTGAAAATAAGTGTTCTAATTAACCCATAGATATAGACTGGACCGACTGGCCTTTAGTGGTGTAAACTGCATTGGTTTAATATTTAGTGTGAGATAGTATCTGAACTTATAGTGACGCAGTGCTGACTTCTGCTGTTTTGCCCTCTTCTTTCAGTCCCACTTCCTCAGAAGAATATCACATCTCTGATGATGAACAAAGACAATCTCCTCGGTGGAATCGCAAACCATAACGAGGTGTTCTGCTCGGTGCCGGGACGTCTGTCTTTGCTTAGCTCCACATCCAAGTACAAGGTGACGGTGGGAGAAGTCCAGCGGCGCCTGTCCCCACCAGAGTGTTTGAACGCATCATTGTTGGGGGGAGTCCTGAGAAGGTAGGTAACAAATACCGAAAGCAGCCTCTTATACTGAAGCAGCAGGAAACGTGTAGAGCAGTGTAGTGTGACTAAAATTTCAGGACCAAATGCACTGAACCTGAATGTTGCAAGCTTTATACATTGATCCAAGTAATTTTAACAAATGCGACTCGTACAATTTATTGCACAACGCACAACGCTTTTCCAAGATTTTTTATATCTACCCTTCTGCTGTTAGTTTGTCAGAACATAGCATTAATAACCGTTAGAGTACACACTTGGAAGTCGATTATATACAAGCGTGCAGTTACGCCTCAACTTCCGGTTTATGGAGCGTGGAGATTGTATACTCAACCGCCTCTGAGGTAATTTTAGCCACGGCATCTTGCAATGGATGGGTCTAAAACATCCACGTCTTGTGGGTGTTTGAATACAGGCCATCGACTCGTGCTTTTAGCTTCTCGTTTCAAATGTAAGGGCATTGATCGAAATATTAATTTATTCCTACCATTAGAAGCATGAAAATAAAGAACTCTTCTACAACGTCCCCCTTTGAGTCTACTTTTCAGAGGAACGCAAGTCGGATTGTCTACGATTTCCACCATAAAGGCATTGCCCACTAAAACGTCAACATTTCAAGGCGTCCGGCCATGAGCGGAAAAGTGGACTGATGTAAATAGCCAGCCGTGTATTTTTGTTGTTAGACTCGATGGGCCAAAGGGCCTCGTCGATACTCTAACAATTCTATAATTTCCCTGAGATCCAGTGAATGGTCTGGTTATATTTTTTTTAGAATGCTATTATTTCACATTGCCGCGGTGACAGTGACGCAGTAGAAACTCAAAATGTTGGCCGATCTCTTTTTGGCGCTGTTGGGCTTCAGTACACTGGACAAAGTAACTTAAGGACGCTATCACCTTTACATTAATGGGCAGTCAAAAAATATGCAGCAGTGCAGCTATATCCAAACTGTAGATCGATGCTGTCATTATCTTGCAGCTACCAGTTTAGGACCAGTGGATGGTCAGGTACTGCTCACTCTGCCTCAACACCTAATGCAGCCAGGTGAACAACAAAAGCGTTTTGTTTTCTGATTCGTTCAGTTTTAAGTTGTGAAGAACGTGAGAAAACACTATTTAGAAATAATAATGGTAACAATAATAATAAATACATTTGTTTTATAAAATGCCCAGATTACGTAATTATCGAATTCAGCACTTTGAAATGTGGCCTTGCTTCGACCTGGCATTCTGCATACCTCTGGGGAACACAAAATGGTGTGAGACTATCTCCCGTAGGATGATATTACGCTTTCTTGCTTTGGTATACTGGGTTTACCTTGGGAGTTGACTTCCAATTATACTGCAACGTTCGGGTTCATACGCATCTAAAACAGCTCAGCATAAATATGAAAATATCAGTATAACTGCATCTTTAAGAAATAAAGACCTGACCCATGGGTATTATTATAAACTTCCACTCGATCCTCACGTGAAAAGTTGCCTTTTGGAAGAGCTTTCCTTTCCTGGAGTAAGGATCGTGTGATTTATTATGGACACGTAGGTTGATTGAACAGTTCTACCTCTTGCACACAGGCACTCACGCAGGCTGTGTACACCACAAAGAAGGCTACTTATGATAGCGCTGAGTCTCAAAATCTATCCTTTATTGTTATCAGAGCCAAGTCGAAAAACGGTGGAAGGTCGTTGAGAGAAAAGCTAGAGAAGATCGGATTAAATTTACCCGCGGGCAGACGTAAAGCTGCAAATGTCACTTTACTAACGTCACTGGTGGAAGGTAAGTTGTGGGAACACATTTCATAAGAAACTCTTCGGATTGCATTGATAAGTTGATGTCATGACTGTCCCAACCTTAACACCATCACAAGAACTTTGAACTGCCCATGAAAAAGGGAAGAGAAGAGTACAGAAGAGTGTTTGACGATATTGGCAGGGATTTTATTACACTGTGTTCTTTTTATAATAATCACATGTACTTGAACAATATTCATTGCACGAAAGTTAGCTAAAAGTATTAGCAACCAAAATAGCAACATTAATCTTCACAAGTTTTGGCATTTTTGATCAAGCCATTTATTGTAACTTCAAAGAGAAATTACGTTATTAATTATGCAATTTAACTAAAAACCTACTTCGTTCATACATCATAATAAATATTATAAATGCATTTATCTCAAGGCTGGAAGGGTTTTCTTTTAGCTAACCTTCATGCATGATTTATAGTTGTATTTAAATGCTCATATGTAACTGCATTTTCCATCACTTAGTTACGCATAATCACGCTTGCACACACACAAACGTCACATATGTCCAAATATCTCTTTATATTTGTATTGATGTTCCTATGCACGATAAAGAAAGTTTGAATGCCTGTTATTTTTCACGTGATTTCCCAGTGTCCTACCCTCGAGCCAACACCACTACCCCGCTTGGGCATGTACATCAGAGAGTGTAAATCTACCTGATTAGGACCTGCATTAATATTAGCCAGAAAATATCTTGTGAAATTATTTTTGGTTTTATTCAGAAATCCTTTCTGAACAAGTGATGCAAGCCGTCTAATTCAGCCAATGTTATGGCCGATATATCAGCTGAAATGAGTTTAAATAACTGGAAGACCTGTGTTGTGCATTCTTCAGTAGCAGTAATTTGTTCAAAAGAATAGAGAATATAAAAAAGATTAGAAAAGAAAATTGACACGCTAAATATATGGGCATCTACTTTTTAAAGCCTTTTTCTACAGGCCAAGGCCTCTGGCACATTCATTTATTTATCGCTTGTTTGCAAACATTTACTTCCCCTACATGGTAAGGTATGAGGTTTATCAGTACTGAGCTGAGTAAAGCGAATTCTTCTAATTCTCTTTTCAACAAGATGCAACAGAAATGGAAAAGTTGTATTTTATGACTATATATTTTGTGAGACCACCGTCATTTATGGATGCATTTTTATAAAAAAAACTGACAATAATTAGTGTGATAATTATCGGTACAGTATCTGTTTGAATCACTTAGTCCTGCGGACAATTTCATGTGCCTAGCCCCAGCTATCGTCTGCAAAGAACTTCAAAGAGATCCACTGCTCGAGAAGTGCAGTATTATCTGTTTGAATCCCTGGGAGCTCGGCTCTGTGGTGTTAACCAGCCTTCACTGAAGTAGCATCAAGTGGGGTAGGTTGATGACATGGACCTCAAGGATAGTCCAGGATGGAAGGAAATATGACAATTGCAACATTAACAGATCGACCACGATCTTATTTCTTGCCGGAGCAGGCTCGAGGGATCGAATGGTCTATCGCTGTTCCTATTTGGTATGTTCGTAACTGGGCCAGCATTGAGAAGATGGCAGTGATTTGCCTTCTTGAAAGGCCGCAGTCCGTGTGCTGTAGACAGATCCACAATGGTTGATGCAAAAAGTTGGTACTGGGCAGTTTTCATAAAATGGCCTTGCTCCCAAGTAAAATGCCTATGCTTATTATATTCTACTTCATTGTTTCCAGAGAGAACGGATACGTTTAGCTACAGTTACCAATACTATGCTTATGCTTAACATAACTCTTATGTGAAAATCAGTACATAATTCCTCAACATTTTATGGGAAAAACGCTGAACAGCAATTTCTTACATGGCACAGTAGCATTGACAGATGGATATCCACACATAGAATGTATATTCCATGACAGATAGACAAACAGATAAATGGATTATAATTATTCTTCTTGCTTCCGCATGAGTGCCATCAAACATTACTGAACACATTCTGAATGCTCACACTTCACTGTTGCAGTGTGTTATTTTGGCAAGTAACAGTCAGTTGCTGTTTGTTAGAAACTCCTGGGGGAGCCTCTTGTTTAATTACAATATTTATCTTTTCAAAGATAAATGTTTCACAGTCAACTCCTTCATAACAGTCAACTGCTCTGCAATAAATGTGGTCTATCGGGTATTTTATTTAGATTGTCTACTGCAAAGACAAATGTCTACCAGAGGTAACTAACAAACACCTTCACTACGATAATATAAACAAACGAAGCCATCATAGAACACTAAAAGGTAAACGACATTTATGTTCAGTCTCATAACTGAACAACAAACAAGTCGGCCCAAAGTTTGCAATACAGTCACCATTTTGGCAAATAAAAATTCGTCCAAATGTTTCAGCCAAATGTTTCCTTTTCATTCCTACAAGGTTTATTTTTATTAGATCTCCTCAGTATGTATAAGCCACTGTGGCAACCAGATGGGTATGCAAGTTTTGTTCTCCATGTTTATGAACGACGTATAAGCTTAAATAATTACCTTAATACAGACATGAACTGCTTCATAATTATTTCATTGCGTTTGCTCGGACGCTAGCTCCAATTCAGATTCAGCTACTTTGATTCCAATTTGAAGTGAAATCCTGTAAACTGCGCCATTCTAAATCTGGAGGATGTCCAGGGCAAAATATTAAGCCCCAAATAGCGATTTATTGTTGACATCACAATCCCTTCTATTGTAATCTACAGAAAACAGGGATCAATTAGTCAGCCTCTGCATATTTATTCATAAAATAATCCGAATCTTACACTATATTATTATATCTAGTGACTGTATCAAGAACTCAGTTGGCTGTCGGTTTTTAGTTTGTCTTGAATTCTTAAATGAGCTTTCCTGCAGACACTACGGGGAGATAATGCAGGGATCGTACATTAAGACACAGCCTAACCGAGAGGGTCGCCCAATACGATTAACCGGAGTCACACATAACATTGTACACATAACAGAGCTAGGAAATTTATCATAAATATTTTTATGATGTGCTCCATTTTTTTTCTTTGTGCTATTTCGTTCCGGCCCTTTGATTAATATTTATACAGGCATACGATATAGCTGAAATATTGCACCCGCAATACTTATATAACCATATGAGAATAACAATGAGGTAATGTTGGTTTTGTCTTGCAGGCGAAGCCGTACATTTAGCCCGGGATTTCGGATACATCTGTGAAACCGAATTCCCTGCCAAAGCAGCAGCCGACTACCTAAACAGACAGCACACAGATCCCAGCGAGCTGCACTCCAGGAAGAATATGATCCTGGCCACAAAGTGAGTTATTCACCTCTCCTACCTGCTTTTGAGACCTGAAGGAATAAACACGAACAGTTAATCCTGTAGCTGTTGTGCCATGATGCATGAACAAAATGCGATTTTTTGAAAATAGGTGTCATGTTTGGTACTGTATCTGCCTAAAACAGCCTTCGCCTACTTAAAGGTTTCACGCACGCTGATTTTAGGTCATTTTGAACAATGCATCAACGTGTAGTTCCAGTGGACAGAGTCAAATAAGTATGTCACATAAAATGAGGGCTGAGTTTATGTGGTTTAAAAAGCTGTACCTATGAGTACAAAAATCTTTAGGAATTTTTTTCCTTCATTGAAGCAATGATTGAAAACCACTAGATTCATATGAATAGTGAAGCCACGGTTTAATTTAAGCATTTAGAAGTTAAGAAAATCCGTTTTTAGCAGGCATTTAAGAAAAAAAATCCTTCAAAACTTTGAATAGCTCTAACAGTTTCAATCAGATCTGATAAAGACACAGTAATGTCGTTAATATGTGATTTGTCTACGCATGTCCATTATTGAGGAAAGTCCCTCTGATTCCCACCAATGATTATAAAAAAAACCAGAAAAAAAATCATTTGCTCAAATTCGTCCAGATGTTCGCTAGACGTGATTTGAATTTAATTGTTTCTTTCCGCCGGGTCAGAAGATATTACAATCTCAGAAAGTTTAATTGCTTGCAGGCGATTCTTTTTTCTTTGAAGACTAGAAGCGTTTGGCTTCCCTGCCATTAATCCTTCACGGTGGACGTTTTCTACTTTACATAGTCAAAAAAAATACAAGGACGATGAAGGCAAGCGTTTAGAATGTTCCCATAGCAATTGCCTATGAGCGTCTTATACGTGTTACCACACACGGCAAACGAGATAGGAAGAGAGAGGAAAAAGCCAACAGAAGTGGGGAACGCCAAAGAAAATTTTTAAAAGACATTTTCGAAATATATTGTCTTAATTAATTAAGCATTTCCTTACTGAGAAAATGATCAGCATTCCCCAGCACCTGATTGACTCTGTGTCTGGGTGCAAATATACTTCGGTTAGCTTAAATTCTACCTCTTCGTCACGTCTTTTTTTTAGGAACTTTGAGTAGATGATGCACGTTTGCTCGTGTTGGGGATATTCAAAGGAAGAAGATGCACAAAGCTACATTTTTTCATTCTTGAGACTCATCTATAATGCAATGATTTTTGGCTTAATTTTTAAAAAAAATTGTGCTCTCTGCACACCAATTCTCAGCATTAATGATATTGACAGATATTTTTGGCTGCGAGTTACATGATCTTTTCTCAACATGCCGGTTGATAGAAAAAATTTTTATTAATCGCATCTTTTAGATAACATACTTTCATGGGTTATTATGGGCTTTGAACATACATGTTTCCATTTAAAATTAAATACATTTTTCTCCATACAAGACAGCGATTAGTTTATTTCCCAGAAATCAACTGTTGATGATCATTCATTGAAGCAGTGAGCGCTACACAATCTTGCAGTATGGATACATCTAGCATCTGACAAATAGAATGCCTTCAACATTCATATTAAAACGGTATTTGGTCGAGGGAATCTATGTAGATCCGAAATAATCTTATGAACATCACCAAGTACAGAACAAAATAAAACAAAGTATTTGAAAAGCTGAAAATCTGAAACAAAAACAGAAATTCCTTGAGAAACACAGCAGGTCCGGTATCATCTGTGGAGGGAAAGCAAAGCCAATGTTTCGAGTCCAGTGACCCATCTTTAGAATGGATTCTGTTCAAGGGTCACAGACTCGAAACTTTAAGTCTGCTTTCTCTCCACAGATATTGCCAGGCTTACTGAGTTTCTCGAGCAATTTCTGTTTTTTTTGTGAACATGTGTACATTGTTCTATAAGATAGATTTCAATTGTAGATTTAAGCTTGAAATGATGGTACTCATCTCTTTTAGACTTCTTTCTCAAATTTGCATTATACGAACCCTCTTGGATGAAATTACAATCTTGTAAACATTCCCAGTTCTACATCTTCTGTGATCACTGATAACATTACATTTAACAAAGTAAACATGATCTTTGAAAAAGTACACTATTGCACTCTACACGGTATCATGAACATTGGCACGGAACTCTATTTAGCAAATTTAGAGACAGAATAAAATGGTCTAAATATAAGTGTAGACACCACGTTTATCATTCGGAAAACGATAACACTTTAGTAAATCGGTAATCCGCTTGGCAACAGGGTGATAGACGATGCAATTCACCCGCCTCTCAACGTTCTGTGATTTGATTTCTGTTCATTGTTAAACTTTACAATTCAAATATTTTCTTCAATAAGTGTTCCAGTAGAATCAATGCTTGCATCAAGTTGATAGAGGCTAATGCTGGGAAATGGGAACAAATTTCCATTTCAACGCTCAATATAAATATTAATTATTTCCAGGTCAGGTGCAGCAGCATTATGTTGCAATTATACAGTAGCTGCCAGTCTGAAAACGATGGCTGTGGTATAAATTCCAGCCATACAGGAACTAGTTGTTACTCTCAGTTTCGGACTGCAATTGCCTCCCCCTGAGGAGATTGAAATAATCTTCACCATGCATGGAATTTAACTTTTTGGAGGCAAACGCATTCTGGATATTTCCACCAACTATCCAGGTAGGTTAGAAAAAATGTCTAAGAGAACGTTGGGCCCAGAATTCTTTCAAAATCGGATTTAACCCTTACACTGTATGAAATGTTCAATGCAAGTCTTGTGATAGTACTTCTTGAAGATGCTCTTGAGGAATCATTCCTGTTGGTCAAATTTATACCGCGTCACAACATCACAGTGAGGCAGAAGCTACTGCAGAGGCAAATGAGAAGCACAGTTTAACTTTCTTTTGCTCAAATGGAGGATGGCCATGGGGTGAATTTCCGTTGAGCGAAAACTGAAGGAAACGTCTCTAGTGGCCCGCTGTAACTTCACCAAGGAGTGCCTGAAACACTCACAGAGTTTCCCGGGGTTTCCTGGCAGTTTCAGGGCTGAACGGAATTCAGATACAATTCTGACATTCTGCGCAGCAAACCCTTTCTTTCTCTTCATTCTGGCTGAATTCATCAGAGCCACTAAACCTGAGAAAAGCAGCCTGCTGATCTGAGCACAGCAGGCCAAGCAGCATCAGAGGAGCGGGAAGACTGACATTTCGGGCCTTGCATTTCTGAAGAAGGGTCTAGGCCTGAAACGTCAGCTTTCCTGCTCCTCTGATGCTGCTTGGCCTGCTGTGTTCATCCAGCACTACACCTTGTTATCTCAGATTCTCCAGCATTTGCAGTTCCTACTATCTCTGCTGATTTTATGCGCAGGCTGGAGCAGGATCAGGCCACTCGGCCTTTCGAGCCTGCTCCACCATTTAATAAATGCATGGTTGATTTGATCACCCCATATTCCCGCCTGCACCAGCTAACCTTTCACCTCGATTATTCAGAATAATTCTACATATACCTTCGAAATATAATTTTAAAAGATACAATATTTTTGGAATGAACTCTACTTAAGATTGTCTGATTCACAAATGCAATAGCAAGACTCTATGTTTTAACTCTTATCAGTTTAACTTCCCAGCGGATTTAATTTCTCCGTGGTTCTATTGCAAAATTCTTTGCTCGAATTTTTTTAAAGTCTTCGTTGTGTTTATTTGTAATAATTTCTGATTTCGCACACCTGTAACATGCAAGATTTTTTTACAAGGACTGAATTATGCTGGTAATACTAACACGTGTTATTGGTTGAAAATGGCCCCAGTAAACGCGTAACCTAACCGTAACTCTTTCACCTGTATGAACTTGTGCTGCTTTTAGCAGGATTAATTCACAGAGAGATTAATCTATATTTAGCTTTGCATTACTACATTCATTCTTCAGCAAATTAAAGAAAGATTTACATCCGTGATTCATTATAAGAATTGAGAACATATGAGATTCCATTAAAAACATCCTGAATTGTTTGATAATTATAGTTGTAGACTATTGTAGAAATGCGCGTACACTGGAAGTCAACGCCGTACAGGCAGCTTTACCTTAACCATGATATGCGGGTTGATGTGGGAGGATAGGGGGCGGAGGGTGGGGGTTGCAGTTGAACCGATTTCCATAGCAATGCCATTGCATACATCTGATTTGTGTTATCTGACTGCAACATTCTTTGTCCTTGTTTTTTTAACCCGCAGGCAACTTTGCAAAGAATTTACAGATCTGCTGGCACAGGATAGGTCTCCACTGGGGAACACCAGGCCCAACCCCATACTAGACCCAGGCATCCAGAGCTGTTTGACTCACTTTAGCCTCATTACGCATGGTTTTGGCTCTCCCGCCATTTGTGCTGCTCTCACAGCTGTCCAGAACTACCTGACGGAAGCATTAAAGGGACTGGACAAGATGTTCCTAAACAACAACCCAAATAGACATACATCTGGTGGGGAGGCAGGCACCAAAACTGGAGACAAGGAGGAAAAGAACAGGAAATGAAAAACATTCCTCCAAACTTTTTATTTTCTGTAGCTTTATATAAAAAAAATCTTCTATTGACTTGGAAAAGACGACAACGCACATATTAACGGAGCAACACTGGGTCAACTGTTTGCAACCAATATGGACCTGGATGCAAGACATCAAGACCTTTTTTCTTGGTATTTTTCCAATTTTGCAAACATTTTGACTTCCATTTTCCGTCAGAATGGCAGGCGATTCCAAGATCAGCTTGTGTGACTGCAAATTCATTTTTTATATATATGTTATCAAAATCCTCTGGTCCCATGTTCATTTCAGGTCCGATTTCTGTGCACAGTTCTGCATGTTATGAGGATGGAAACATTCCAGCAAAAGAAAATGATGATCAGGTAACAGAAACACTTAATAGCGTTTTTTTTACCCCCACCCCCTCCCCGTGTGGATGTGCAGCTTCAATATAGAACCTTTAAAGTTATACTACCCAAGGCCTGATGGTTCCCACACAACATTTAACATGGTGACAATAATGACATGAATCTGCTGAATCTAACCCCAAGCATAACAATACAGGCAATAGTGTGACTGTCCATAACCTTCCAGTCAACATGAATCTAAACGGAGCTCTAACTAGATAATTATTCACCCTCGATTGCAGTTGTCAGATCAAGTTCAAGGTGAACACCAGCACTGCAAAAATAACTACGCAAAGCAGAATGAGTACAGACAGAAGGTGAGTTCACTTCAAAGAGACGGGACTGAAATCCAACAGAGATTAATGAGAAGGGAACATTGCATTATAGGAACGGGCAGTGCTCCCCCTGCATGGCGTAGGCTCTTTAAGACTTGGTACATTCCGACACACCATTTAATGTAACTGGTCTTCCTTTCAGCAATTGTTCTGAATTTGGCAGCATGTACTTAAACGCTCAGTACGACAGGATGCACCGCCCCAACCCCCCAGAAACTATTAGCATTGTGATCAGTCTTTTTCGATTTTTTTTTGTAACGACCTCCCCCTTATCCCTTGAAGGACGCTTAACCATCGTACAATCTCCCTCAGCTCAGGGGACAAGTGAGCAACGTCTCCACCCAAAACACTTTTGACCTCAGCTGATGCATTTTGGCATTTTGGTCAGTTTGAACATGAGCGGACACTGAAGGCACCGTCCAAACGCAAAGCCTCGACCCAATGACTCCCTTGAGAATTTATACCATATTAAATGTCGATGGTAGATTCTAGTACAAACACGACCCGAAGATTCGCAGAAAGCACAGGAGCTGTACTCGAGCAGCTTGATATGGTTAGTTAGGAAGAAAATTCATTTGTTCGTCAGAATGTCGCCATGAACACATGGCGAAGTTATCACTTACATATAAATCTTAAGAATTGCATCCGTCACTATTAGTGAGCCAATTGCTTTTACACTGTTTAAGAAATACCCCACCGCATTACTTCATTAAATTGCCAGCATGCGTACTGAAAAAAGGGCTATATTTGAAAGAGAGAATTGGTTCACGCGGGTCAGTAGACACTGGTCAGTAGACTCTGGATTGAGAATAAAATCCATGCAGATTCTTAGAGATGGGCTGTCTGGATGTGCTGGGTGCCTCTCAAATTGAAAGAGCGAGGTTATTCTAAAAATAGTAAAATTCTTGTTTTTTAACCATGTCGGTTGTCTGCATTTTCTGGAAAGAATAGCAAATTACGTCCTCATGACTAGGAAACATTTAATGGTTGTGTTTGTTAAGTAGCCGTTTCAAATTGCTTCCCCTTTCCGTTCAACGGAACCGCGCTGTCCACGTATCTCGCTTGCATACAATCTTGAAACAAGTTAAATAACAACGTTGCAAGGGAAGGCAGCGAAGTTGAGGGTGACACGTCCGCACGAACAGAAAACAACGTAGTCTAACGATAAACGTTGTAGGCATTCTGACTGTTCCTCTCTCATCCCAGGGGTTCCGAGAATGAATGTTCCAGTACCTGCATTTCGACATGTTTTTGAGAACAACTCTAAATCTATTTAGAAACAATGCATTATTGTATTATTCAACAATTTCGAACATATTTACACGTTACAACTGTTGCAAAGAGCTCTGATCTGTTATATTGTCATCAAAATAGTCATGGTTGTTGATACGCATATCATGGGTCTCATCTTATTATAATACGCAGCCATTTTTCACATTGCTGTATCCCAATGGTTGGCCATCTAGCAGTATTCCTTGTTAACTATACGCATAGGTATATTACTCGACTAAGTGATATTTTAAAAAAATCAAACGTTTGGTATTCTACAAAATCAATGTTCCTTTGAGAATGAGTTTCCTTTTCACGTATTTTCCTTGATTTTCACTCTTTGCCCCAGGCCATGCATGTCAATGGAAGAGTTACCACAAGCCGAACTGCTGCTCCTTGAGTCCACAGGTGGTATGTGGCGGAGTATTATCCCCTGTGGGGATATAAACAAACCCAAGGCCCAGACTGGTTAAACTCATCTGATAAATAGCAGGAATGTTGAAATCCTGGGAGAACACGGGTGTTAAAGGAATGTTTAATTGGTTTGTTATTGAGGCACTTAGGTGAAAAAGCGACGATTGGTAGCACAATCTTGGCGAATACATAGTGATCACGCTGATTTAAATTTCCAAGAAAAAATCCTATGTTAAAATATCTCTCACAATACGATCAGAGTCCCAGGGATATGGCAATGAAAAAAAAGGAAAGCCCCATTGCATTTTGTTACATTTTCTTAAGAATTCTGCAGTGATGGAAACAAAAATGAATAGGATTGATTTATTTTGCCTGCTATTTGTTGTATTTTCACTGATTTACGACTGCTTCTGCTATTGATAAAAAAAGTAAGCGGTGATCAATTCCAAATCACGAGATTAAACGGATTACTTAAAGTTGACCCCTTGTCCACACAATGAGATCCACTCGCCCAGGAACATAGGAACGTAGGACTTTGGAGCAGGAGACTATCCAGATCGTGGTTGATCTGATTGTGGCCTTAGCTCTACATTTCCTTCGGTACCCCATAACCCTTCCAACTAACTCCTAGCTATCTTAGCCTTAAATAAGTACAATAACACAGCATTCACTGCCTTCCGGGGAACAGAATTCTACAGACGAACAGCCCTCCGAAGTAAAAAAAAACTTCCGAATCTCAGTCTCAAAAGCAAAACCTTTTATGCTTGAATTGTGTCCCCTGGCTTTGGCCCCACCACAAGAAGAACCATCCACCTTGTATCCAGCCTACTGAGTCCTCTCGGGATCTTATGTGTTTCAGGAAGATCACTTCTCATACTTCCAAGCCAATGCATAAGCGCTCAATTTGTTCAACCCTTCTCCATAAAATAATCTCTCTAATCCAGGAATGAGTCAGTGTGCCTTCATTTGACTGTGTCTAAATTATTTATATACTTCCCAACCCCCTCCCCCCCAAACTGTACAAAACCGTACTCCATACTCCAAATTTATCTCCCCAAAACCCGGCGCTGCTGCAATAAAATCTCCCTTTTATATTCCAGTCCCCTTGCAATTAATTGCCTTTGCGGAATTTCATGTAGCTTAACCCCATGTCCATTCTCTATGACTATGATATCTTCCTGTTTGACTCTAAACTAATACAACGTTGGTATTTTGAACTGTTAAACTTGGGTGTTTAAACAGGCAGAAATAGTCATAGTGAATTCTAGCACGGTATTTTTTGTTAAGGCGTGACTCGCTTCCATTCTATCAAAGCTCCGCAGGACTGTGTCTCACTAAACATGACCTGCAACATTGTTGAATAAGCAGGGGGAATTTAGGTTTTAAAAGCGCATCAAGCAGTTGTGCATTAGATTTGGGGACTGCAGATTCCTGGGATTCCGGGGTCATTGCAGTTCAAAAGGCACACGTAGACTTGTTCAACCTCATAGTTGAAGCCAACAAAGATTAAAGCCAACTACAGCACAGGCTAGAGGGCAATTGGAGCACGCTTAGTGAGCCTACCTCTGAGCCAGAAGGCCTGGATTCAAGTTTCATCTGCTACAGAGGTGTGTCATGACAGGTCTGAGCAGGTTGGTTACAAATGGTCAAGGTCGACAGTGGGATGAACGTTCCCATTTTAAGAAACAAAAAGCTGCAGGCAAAATTAGTAACAAAGGGTCAGACTTGCCAACGGAGTCAGTGTTCAGCTCACCTTTAGCTGGCTGAAACCAGTTTGTTATCTTTCCATGCGCAAGCACGGACGTTTACAGCATAGAAGGGAGCCATTTGGCCCATCATGCCCGAACATAGATTAAAACCTCATCTCGCTTTCCCTCTTCCGCCACTCTGACTTGTCAGAGATCCATGTTACCCTATGTGTAATCTAAACGTAGTTAGGCATTTACAACCAAGAAATGTTACAAGTTGGCCAAGAGTTAGATTAAAATTCCGATCACATTGAGCATTTGACTAGATGTGAAAACACTGCCTCTAAAAAGAAAGTAATTTAAATGAATGGAAAACATTAATTTGTGGTGGTGTTTAGCTCATTTCTTACATTTGTAAAACCAACGACGAGCAAAAATGTTTAAAATTACCACTACCAATGAGTTCAGATTCAAGTATCGATTGAAGAGCATGATTTTCATTTCAGCATTAAATTACTGGGAGGAAATGTCACCCCGACTGATTTCGAACCGTCTCATCGTCGCTCCTAAATTCCTCTTAACCAAACAATGGATCACTGACAGTTTGGACAGGTTAACTTAATTTCAATAATCTTTCGTAAACGCTAAAATGTATCGAACAAACATTTGATGGTCAAGAGATAATAGGAACTGCAGATGCTGGAGAATCCAGGATAACAAGGTGTGGAGCTGGATGAACACAGCAGGCCCAGCAGCATCTTAAGAGCGATGCTGTTGAGCCTGCTGTGTTCATCCAGCTCCACACCTTGTTATTTGATGGTCAATTGTTGGGTAAATCAGGTGTAAGCGTTACAGAAGGAACAATTTCAATTTCGATTCTCGATCTAAACATTCCCGTTTGTCATACCGTTCAAATGAACATTTGTCCCCCAGCCCCCAAATTACAGCATTTGACACTAAATATGCCAAATTCCTAATCTGCAGAGTATGTAAAAATTCCGGTTTGATCCATACTTCATAACATTTCAATTATCCTACCAAGGAGCGCTTTCTCCTGCTTCATGTGACCATATGTTCCTGAAGTCGAAAAAAAGTACAATTCTTCATAAAATTCTTATTCCTTTAGGTTGGATCTTATGTTGATAGAAATGTGGTCTGAACTCATGACCATAATGTGCCAAAACCATGTATGAGTAGATTACGTAGTTTGGACCGTTCCCATCCTTGTCACATGCTAGAAAAATGTTTTGACTCTGGTGTCTAGGTAAACTGATTTTTTTAAAATTACAATTTCCAAACAATGATATAACTTGGAACATCAATTCTGCTGAATCTCCAATGGAAATCAGCTTGGAGGGGAAGGGCGGGTTGTCATTGTCCATGTTTGTATATATTTATTTAATGTTAATTTAATGGGATTGTAAATATGGTGAGCCAGTAGCGGGGTATTTATCTATGATTCCATACCTCTGTGAGTGGGTTGAAAATGCTTGACGCTAGATAGTCCACTATCTGATTTCCGTTCACTAGACACATTGTAAAGGTGATGGGTAGAACCTGTTTATTGTCCAGTTGTGGTCTCATTTTAAGAAAAAAAAGTTGAGTACCTTGTGATTTTGTTGTATTCTATTCAGTTTCAATGTGATGCTGCTTCACTTTTCAGACAGATTATGATGCTAGGTCTGTCCACCTACTGGTTGTTTGAATGAAAACCAATTTGTCTTCAAGAAACAAACGAACACATAATAAACCTTGCTTCGGAAATGAAACGGTTTTCTCTGTCTTTTAGTAAAGCAGTAGTCTACACCATGGTACCAGCATACATTTGCTCCTGGGAGATTTTCTTTAATGACACTAGGTAAAAGTTGGAAAAATTGTTAGGACAATAAGCCTGCTGTACTTCAGGATGTTTTCATGTCGAGATTTCAGTTATTAATTGCATCAATTCAACGTTACTTTTCTGCCTGTGGGCAAACTTTACTAGCCATAGCTGGACACTGAAGGATAGATTTGCCCACAGTCAAGACAATTGGGAAAGGTGTCATCCGCTTCGGTGAAGAATGAAAAAATGTACCCTTCCAGGTACTTCAGGCGTCTCGAAACTATACCGAGCAAATGACGTTTGATTGCCACAAACTTTGTATGATATTCCTTTCAGACAGCTGCTGCCCAAAGTCACGACAGGAATTTATCCAGGTATTAAATCACTTGTTTTGCCCGTTTTGATACCATTGGTCGTTGCAAACAAATACGTTTCATGTAAGTAGAACACATAGCAATTAATATTCACACATGATCTATCATGTTACTCTCACCTTACTGTGTACAAGGCTCGAATGTATGGATTCTCAGTCGGAGCCTTGCTCGCTAGGAACGCATTTTCAGAAAGTGTCGGTGAATGATTGCAATACTCAACGTGGTCTCAATGAATACATTTCCCGACAGGGGAAATCGAAATCCAAATGACTCGAGGTCAACGTATTTCTTTTAAATTCCAATCTTTTTGTTTTAAAAAATAAACTATCAACACCTTGACTTTTCTATTTAACTCAATTTCTGGTGTTTAGATTAGCCGTGATCTTCCGTTGTTTCATCTGTATCCAACAAACGAGGCATCCTTAAGACTATCACTGTTTCATAGGTCTTGACTACTGAAATCGAGACGACAACAAAAGTTACCGTAGTGACGGGTATCATGCACGATTACTGAGATCTTACTCTTAACTGCAAATGTAATTCAAATATCATCTCCAGAACATTTCGACGAACCTAAGTAGTGGAGATAAAAACATGCTAAAATGACAATTATGTACCTCAATAGCAATATTGTGGCACAAGGTATGTGGTGGCTCATTTATAATGCATAGATAATGAAATTTGCCTTTATATGTGTTATAGATGCTTTAAAATCAATTTGTGAATGCTGTTGGATTCTGATTCGGTGTTCTCTATCCATATCTATACACTATATACATATAAAATAAATTTTAAAAAATAAATGAATGACCACATTAATTGTAAACCCTCATAATAGATGCAAGTCAGTTTTATTAAAACTTGGAAACTGTCCTTTTACAATTTTTATTTATTTATGGCTACTTCTAACTTATGAAAATGATGGAGAACAATTCTGGAAGGTTAATTTCTATCTGTGACACTCACAAAAGAGGCCAAGTGGTTTGAAAAGCTGCCTTGTCTCTGATGAAGGGTCTAGGCCCGAAACGTCAGTTTTTGTGCTCCTGAGGTGCTGCTTGGCCTGCTGTGTTCATCCAGCCTCACATTTTATTATCTTGGAATTCTCCAGCATCTGCAGTTCCCATTATCTCTCAAAGGTAAGGTATACCCCATTTTTATGAGATTAGGAGCAGTAACAGTAGCTCAACACTCTACAAAACTAGCCTTTGCTGTTGTCACTCCAGTTATCCCATCAAGGAACCTACCTTATTTATGGCAAGAAAGCCAAGCAGTCCATCTGATAGCACAGTAGTGTGGAGCTGGCAGGCTGCCCCCAGGGTGATCAATTTCCAGTGGCAGGCTGCTGACTTGATGTTAATATGTCTAGTGCTCAAAATGGGCTCCTGCAGTGATTATTGGATGGTTGGCTGGTGGGTTTTGTTGGTCAGATTCTCAAAGCTGCCTCTGGGAGTGAGGTACACTCTAATGATACTGATTAGTTGATTACCTGACTGTCATTCATTACCAAAGCCAACTGTTGAGAATGGCAAAAAGGGAATCAACCCCCTAATTCTCCCATTTGAATACTTGAATTGATTCTGCTTTAATATCTTTGTGGAGGTATTTACTGTGATCTTCAATACTCCATGAATAAAATGCAAAAATAATCTTTTGATTGGTTCAAATCTAATTCAAGGAAATGAGCATTACCTTCATTTTGAGCAATACTATTGGTAGTTGTAGATTGAGTGTTGTTTAAATACACAACTAATTTTCCCTTCTATTGGTTTCTGCATGAGTCCAAAGAAATATTATTCACCAGACCTCACGGTTTTGGATTCTCGGGTTAAATTAAACTTATCCGTGTCAACTATCCACATTAACATACATTCATTCTCTTACTGCTCTTAACTTTCTCAGCTCCAAGGGATTAACCCTGGAGTAATTTCTTAGATGAGTAAGTCTTTTCACTAGATTGATACCTCTTAGCTGCAATTGGATTTCTTTTGGAACAAGAATATCATCCTAATGTGGGACACATAAACTGAGATATGTACAACTGCAATTGCATTTGCCTGCATTTGTATGCTATTCCTCACAGGTCTGAAGCATAGCAGCCTACGTTAATGAGTTACCTAGATATAAACAGAATATCCATAAAAGGAGTCAACACTGTTAGAAAAATATGCTGAGAACTGAGGGAATTGGCAGGGGAAAATATTTTACAGGAATCAAAAATATTATTTTGTTCTCAATTATTGCATTTAATGTTAATTTGTATAATAAAACTTGGTCAGAACAATAAAGAAAACATTAACAACAAAAACTCCTTCAATTAAAAGAAATATTTTCTCTTAAAACTACTGATGCTGCTAAAATGTACCCGAAAGCAGTTCAAACTGTGTGGCTGGCCAAAGAATCCAATGATCTGTTGAGTGGAGTGCAAATGGTCACAGTTATTTTGCACTTAGCAGAATGAACTTTTGTTTTTAAACTTTGACACTGCCAGATCTGCAATATCAGAAATTAGAGGGGAGGAGAAAGTCCGCTCTGCTGGAACAGTATGTTTTAACTGAAATTATGAAGATTTTAAAGCTTGACTTGTACCTTCTCACCATTTCTATTTATCAGAAATCATTCCTATTGTTATTTTTGAGTATGTATATCAATTTGGACTTAAATAATATTGTTTACTTCAGCAAAAAAGTTTCGAGACAGCCAAGTTACATTACACATAGATTGTGAAAAACATATCTTTTCTTCTAATAACTTGCATGAAATCAAAATTCACATCATTTTGAGGCTATACAAATCACATAATTCAATGTCTTTGCAATCTGAGGAAACTTGTATTTGGCATCGGGAAATCACTATACTTCTCTGAATAGTCGATACAAATCATGTAAAATAATGTGTTAGAAAATTTCCCACAATAACACATCTCTGGAATCTTTGATTAAACTTTCAATGTTTTTCCTCAGTGCAGTTGATTTTTCTATTTTTCTTCCTATATCTCCAACTATTTTTCTTTTGGATTGGCAACACTTCCATAACTGTCAGTGCCCTTTGACATCATGCTCAAATGGTCATTCTTTATGTGTGAACATAAGTAGAAGGCCTTGAAGGCAGGCATTTCAATAATAGAGTAAGGTCACAGCTGAGCCCAATTCAGTCTTCACTGCACACACACATTCTAAGCAAAGGTCATTGGATAGCTATCAAAAGCAGGCTCTGTGGCTTATTTTTCCTTTCTGTATCCTAGGGTTACCAAGGTCAATTGTATTGTCTCTACCAACTTTTTGGTTCAGACAACTAATGTAGCCTCAATCAGGTTCTTGTGATTTCATACCAATCTATGTGCTGCATTTTATGCTGATATTTGTGATTTATTATGTTCTCTAACCATTTCTTCACCAGGAAACATTCTCCCAGATCAATCTAAATCTGTATTTAATCCCAGCAAAATATCAAGACACCATTCTCTGTCTTATCACATTAGTACTGCACGTTGCCATTCACTTTCTGGTATTTTATTCTACTATTATCAGAATTACCAGAGAACCTATTGCTGAGGTCAATTTATTACATTTCAGATGCTTCTGACAAAATTGTGCTCCAGCCAGTATTGATCTGACATGTATATTGACCAAGTACATGTGTTTGCAAATTGTGTATGTTACAACAAGTAAAACTTGGCAGTAGATGTGATGGCTGAAATGGCAGAGCTTTAGTAAATTTAATTTGTGAATATTCTGACATTAAATTAGAAACACAAAGTGGAATTTAAGAATGGACTGCACTTGTATTGAAAATTAATTGTGCAAAGCGAATAGAACAGTTAGAACTACAGGAATAGTGCCAGATGACTGGAGGATAGCAAATGTGGTTCCCCTGTTCAAGAAGGGGAGTAGTGACAACCCTGGTAATTATAGACCAGTGAGCTTTACCTCAGTTGTTGTTAAAGTGCTGGAAAAGGTTATAAGGGATAGGATTTATAATCATCTAAAAAAGAATAAATTGATTAGGGATAGTCAGCACGGTTTTGTGAAGGGAAGGTCGTGCCTCACAAACCTTATTGAGTTCTTTGAGAAGGTGACCAAACAGGTAGATGAGAGTAAGCCAGTTGATGTGGTGTATATGGATTTCAGCAAGGCGTTCGATAAGGTTCCCCACAACAGGCTATTGTACAAAATGCGGAGGAATGGACTTGTGGGAGATATAGCAGTTTGGATCTGAAATTGGCTTGCTGAAAGAAGACAGAGGGTGGTAGTTGATGGGAAATGTCCATCCTGGAGACCAGTTACTAGTGGTGTACCGCAAGGGTCGGTGTTGGGTCCATTGCTGTTTGTCATTTTTATAAATGACCTGGATGAGGGCGTAGAAGGATGGGTTAGTAAATTTGCAGACGACACTAAGGTCAGTGGAGTTGTGGATAGTGACAAAGGATGCTGTAGGTTGCAGAGAGACATAGATAAGCTGCAGAGCTGGGCTGAGAGGTGGCAAATGGAGTTTAATGCAGACAAGTGTGAGGTGATGCACTTTGGTAGGAGTAACCAGAAGGCAAAGTACTGGGCTATTGGTAAGATTCTTAGTAGTGTAGATGAGCAGAGAGATCTCGGTGTCCATGTACACAGATCCTTGAAAGTTGCCACCCAGGTTGACAGGGCTGTTAAGAAGGCATTCAGTGTTTTAGCTTTTATTAATAGAGGGATCGAGTTCCGGAACCAGGAGGTTATGGTGAGGCTGTACAAAACTCTGGTGCGGCAGCACTTGGAGTATTGTGTACAGCTCTGGTCACCGCATTATAAGAAGGATGTGGAAGCTTTGGAAAGGGTGCAGAGGAGATTTACTAGGATGTTGCCTGGTATGGAGGGAAGGTCTTATGAGGAAAGGCTGAGGGACTTGAGGCTGTTTTCATTAGAGAGAAGAAGGTTGAGAGGTGACTTAATTAAAACATATAAAATAATCAGAGGGTTAGATAGGGTGGATAGGGAGATCCTTTTTCCTAGGATGGTGACGGCGAGCACGAGGGGGCATAGTTTTAAATTGAGGGGTGAAAGATATAGGACAGATGTCAGAGATAGTTTCTTTACTCAGAGAGTAGTAAGGGAATGGAATGCTTTGCCTGCAACTGTATTAGATTCGCCAACTTTAGGTACATTTAAGTCATCATTGGATAAGCATATGGACGTACATGGAATAGTGTAGGTTAGATGGGCTTGAGATTGGTATGACAGGTTGGCACAACATCGAGTGCCAAAGGGCCTGTACTGTGCTGTAGTGTTCTATGTTCTAGAAATGACTGCAACAAAATCAGTAAATGCTAGAAATGTGCAGATAACATCTGTGAAGAGAGCATCATTTAAAGAAAAACTTCAAAACTCACAGTGATGATATTCTTTTTACAGAAGGAACCAAAGGTGCTGAGACATTGCAGTGTTTTATGTTTCTGTTCCAGATTTCCAGAAACTGCAGTAGTTTGCTGCTTATTCAAAAATAAATTAGATATTGAAATTATCTTACAATATGCAATACGATACTCATTTGAAACACGCAGAAAAGAGGCTTTCACAAGCATTTATCTAAATTAAAATTAATGAGTTGTTAACTTTTAAAAAACACACACACACACACACACACACACACACACACACACACACACACACAGTATGCCTTTGTGTCGGGCTTTTATGACGCAATGGTAATGCTCTAATTCTGAGCCTGGAGGCAAGAATTAAAATCCCACCTGCTCCAGAGGTGTGTATCGGGTTAGAAAATATATACAATCTTATGTATGGTCTTAAATGAATTAATTGACTGCTGATCTCATTGGAACAAATAATGCCAGCAACTGGGAAAATTCATTGGAAATGGCACAGCTCTGGGGGCCAACAAGTCTTCTTTCTGTTTGCATGGCTCTCCAATTTCCCACTGTGTCTCTGAAGGGCTGGGAATGTCCAGCTTTTAACTGAGTTTCTCTCTCTCTACAGCTGCCGCCTGAACTATAAGTATTTTCAGTATTATCTGTCTGCAATTCAGTTTTTCAGAATTTGTAACATTCTGCTTACATATTCAGAAGTGGGCATTTGACTTAACACCCAAGATTGAATTGAAGAAGTAGCTGTGAGGAAATGGTGAGTAGGAGCTATGTTTAATCACCAAAAGATAATTGTCCAACACCTAGTGGTAAAAATATTTTTGAAATGATGGACTTAATGAGAGGGCTTTTTGTAGGCGCTGGTGATAACAACTGGTTTTTGTCCCTTCCATCCCTTTAAAATTAATTGAAGGTATTATTTTAAAACTTTAAATTGTTGCTTTAGTGAGGCAGCCATTAAATATCAAGTTATTTTCAATGTGACAAGCACACTGATTACAGTGTAAGCGGCATTTTAATATTAACATTATGCATTTAAGATAAGATTATTAATGTTAACTTTAAGCTTTGCATTCTTAGCTGTGCGGGCAATCTTTACATTAATACAATTGTTTTGAACTTGGTTCAGTGGAAGAGTTATTTTAATACATGACTCTGACAGGGTGATGTATTGAAGCATAATATTTCAAATTGTACGCTATCATGGACCAAATTTGAGCCTGTATAGTTGAGTCTCATTTTATCTGAAGTACAATAATTCCAAGCTCTGCATGTCTGGGCCACTATAAACTGTCAGTATGAGATTATCCAGGTAGAATGGTAGAGTGTTAAAAATGTTGCTGCATTAAAAATCTTTACACAGATTTGCATGAACGATCTGCAGACAGAAGTCCAAACATCATTTCCCTACACCACCTCACCCCCTCCAAACTACTGGGAGATTTAAATTCAGATAATTAAATAAATCTGGAATAAAAATATGAGGCCAGTAATAGTCACCCAGAAACTACTGGGTTGTCCTACTGTTTCAATAACTACTAACTACGAAAAAGAAGCTTACTACTCTCTTTTATGGAAGCAAGCCTACTACTTTTACCTGATCTAGCTGCTATGTGACTTAAATGTTGTAGAAAATAGACAGGAATTTGAAATTTTTCATCTTGCACTCATCAGGACTGAAGTGTGAGAAGACCAACTTAGAAATGAGACAACAATTTGTACAGAATGAAAAAAGGATGCTGACAAGGTTGCATTATAGTTGGCATGAGGATGCAGCGGGAATTGTGAGCTGTCTTAACTGTTAACTAACAGAATTAAAACCAGCCAAGTTAGCTCTGACTGACTTTGACAAATATGGTTGACTTTTAACTGCCCTGTGAAAAAGCCTAGCAAACCACTTCGCTCTATCAAACTATTATGAAGTTGTCAAAGGAGAAACTGCACAAATTACCCAGCATTGAATTTGGCCTGGATTGACAAAGGCACACACAGGTAAGTTAAAGTCCTCTTAGATTCTAGATGCCATGAATTCAAATAGCAGTTAGTCAAGCACAGAGAAGGGCATCTTCTACTGATTACCTTTCTCCCTCATCTGATGAATCAGTACTCGTTCATTTTGAACATGAGCTGGAAGCAGCAATGAGTAAGGACACAGAATGTACCCTGGACGGAAAATTCCATGACTACGATCAAGAATGACCATTATTTATCATGCTGGCCAAGACTTGAAAGACATCACTTCTGGATTGGGCTTGAGTCTCTAAAAATAGAAAGCAGCATTTCGGAAAATAATCCTACTTAACCTCATCATTAATGATCTGAAGAATGTGCATGCATTTGTTAGTACTTTTAGAGAAAATGCCTATTTTCACACAGAGGCCATCCGTCATTTCATTATGAGTCACTTCCATTGTATTAAATTGGATCAATTCAGGAAGATTTAGCAGTAGAAGGCTCAATATCCAGAGAAGCCACTGCAATATGGACTATCATCAGCAGAATACGTGTAATCATTCAGAATCTGTAGCCTCATAGCCTGGGATATTCCTCACTCTACCAACACCCCAAGCCACTGGACCAATCCTAATTCAGTGAGAAGGCAGAAGAGCAAATAATAAGGAGCACCATGCATACATAAGAATGAAATTCCAAACTGGTGAAGCTGCAATGCATGTGATAGAATGGAAGCAGCATGCATTGGACTGATTTAAGCTTGCCCACAGATGACAAGTCAGATCAAAGGTTTGTAGACATGCCACATCCCACTTGAACACTGGTGATCAATTAAACAGTAAAAGAGGAGGAGGCTCCACCTATTCCTGTCCTTAACGATGGTGGAACTAAGCAGTTAATTTGAAATACGAGGTCGAAGCATCTGTAACTATCGCTAATCAGATGCATGGAGTAGATGATTTATTTCCCCCTCTTCCCATGGTTTCCAGTATTAGAGAAGCCAATTTTTAATCAATTCAATTTCTACCACATATCATCAAAAAAATGACTGAGCACATTGGATACAACAAAGCTGTGGGCCTCTTTCATCTTGGCAACAGTACTGACAATTTGTGCTCCAAATCTAATTGTACCCTTAGCCAAGCTGCTCCAGTACAACTGCAACATTGGCTAAAAATTATCCAAGTACATCCTAACCACAAAATGCAGGTCAAATCCAACACAGCTAACTATGATCAGCTCATTCTTAGTGATTAGCAAGACGACAAAAGTATTGCTGACAGTGCTGTAAAACGTATTCTCCAACAACCATGCACTGATGCTTAGTTTATGTTCATTTACAGGCCTGCCCCAAATATACGCAAAATAACAGGAATACAGAGGTAAGGTGGGTGTGACTACCTTTGGCATTGAGAGTGAATTTGACCATATGGTCTCGAGGGGCCTGAGGGAAATTGAATTAAATGCTGTCATTGCAAGAGCAGAGGCTTAATACTTTGCAGTGAATGACTTGGGTCACGGGTCCTCAGTACCATTTGGCAGCATTGTGCCTCAGTGGTTAGCACTGCTGCCTCACAGGGCCAGGGGTCTGGGTTTAATTCCAGTCTTGGGTGACTGTCTGTGTGGAGTTTGTGCAATCTCTCTGTGTCTGAGTGGGTTTCCTCTGGGTGATCTAGTTTCCTCCCACACAGTCCAAAGATGTGCAGGTTTGGCCGTGCTAAGTTAACCACAGTGTTTATTCAAGGATGATAAAAACCAAAAAGAAAAACTGGGGATGGTGTAAATCAGAAACAAAAACAAAAATTTCTGAAAAAGCTCAGCAGGTCTGACAGCATCTATGAAGAGAAATCATAGTTAATGTTTTGGGTCTACATTCTCAGGAAGGTTCACCACACCCGAAACATTAATTCTGATTTCTTTTCGTGGATGTTGCCACTCCTGCTGACCATTTCCAGCAATTTCTGTTTTTGTACTCAAAGATGTGCAGTTTAGGTGGATTGTCTATAAGAAATGCAGGGTTATGGGGTGGATCTGAGTGGAATGCTCTTCGGAGGATTGGTGTGGACCTGATGGGCCAAATGGCCTGCTTTAACACTGTAGGGATTCTATGATTTTGTGTCTGACAATTCCCCAACTGAGTTGAAATGAATAGGATTGTTGCAGCAGCACTCAGTGTCAGGAATCATTTGTAGCATTTGTCACAATAGAAAGAGAGGTGAATAGCACCCAATAATTAAGAGGCACTGGGGATTATTTTGCTCAATAAGCATTCTTCAAAGAGACTATTGGACGCTTCCAACACAACGGTCAAGATTTTTAGAACGTTTCTTAGCACAACATCCCCCTTCAAAAGCCAACCCTTCCTAAGACCTGTGTGAGGGTTGGTGCTGGTAATGCACCAGTTAGAAATCCAATTTAATTCACTATCAAGCAGCCTAGACTCTTTGGGATAGGAGCACAATTCACCAGCCTCTGGCCTACATATTCCAGAGGAGATGCCTATTCTCAGTTCAATATGTAGACCATGTGATTTAAATTTATTTTTATGTATGACTCCTTTCATTTTCAATGATGCTATAATCTGCTGCAATTAATACTTCTGATGGAGCATTCTGAGGTTTAATATTGTCTGCATGAAAACATGCTTCCATTTCTGACTTGGTTTTCTGGTAATACTCTAGCCATGGCCATTTTATAACTGGAAATAATGGCTGGCAATCTCCAGTTCTGGAGACCCTTGAAGGCTGGGAAGTTGCTATGGAAACATTGTTGGCGAGAACCTCCAAAGTCTTCATGCTGGGTCTGTACTCTGTTAGCAGGGGATACCAAGTCAAGTGCAAATGGCTTCTGCAAAACTGATGGTTAAGAATTTGTTAAGCTGATTGACAAACCAATTAAATGGAATTTTATTGACCTGTTTGAAATTTATGGAGAATGCATGGATCTCCATCATGTCAGAGCCCCTGAAGGTATTTAAGGCTGATAATTGGGCTTAGAGCTACAATTTGGCTGTTGTCTGATTGAGACAGTCTACCTTCCGAGGAAGGCTGTTGCAGAATAGCCAGAGTGATTAGTATTGAGGACAGAGAGTTAATTTTCCAAAGACGTAGAGTCAATACCCTATTTTCCTATGTTGTTAATGATACTTGGGGTTGTTGTGGTGGATCTGTGAAGGTGTGAGTTGAGGGAACAATTGGCAGAGTGGACCTTCATATTGGCAGTGCACACCTGCCTCGGGCATTGTGGACATGTGTCCTCCAGCTTGGGAGTGATTCCGAAATGGAGGGAAGTGAGGTCTCAGGCATCCAGGTGCTAGCAAACCATGCAGTGGCAAATCCAGAGTGAGGAAATGAAGAGTAAGAAGTGTGCAAAGGGAATTGTGAGCAGTGAGCAGTGTGGGGAGGTTTTATAGACAAAAGATAAATTACCTCCAGATGTTAGAGCTGCAGTTTCACAAAGGACTGCACCTATCCTGAGAGGTCATCTTGCCATGTTTGTGCCATGATGATAGAAGAACTGAGCCCACTGGCATTTGTCATCACCCTGATGACAATGTTGGTGAAGGTTGGCATGGTTCTTAATTTCTATGTCTCTAGTTCCCACAGCCCATGGTAGATATGTGTGGTAGGTTTCACTCAGGCACATATCACTGTATCAAGTGATGACTGCTGCCCTCTTCAGCCTCAGGTGATTCATAGAGTATGAAGCTGATTTGTACAGTCAGAGGTACCATCGCCATCATGGGTACAAAGTGTGAAAATCTACAGGTATGTGGCCATTAAGGCTTCCAAGATTGATCAGTGCTCTTTATTAACAGGAAGGAATTCTATTCCATCAATATTCAACTGATCCATGAGCATCACCTTGAACCCTCCTCTTCATTGTGGGACCATACATACACAGACATACCAAAGAACTGTAGCTTTTTACTCCCACACTGAGACAGCAAGGACTGCCCTTTGAAGAGACTGAAGCCAATGAGGAACCCGAGGACAGAAACACAAGAAGACAAAATGTGAGTTACGTGGCTGCCCATAGGCATCTGAAATTGAGATTCAAATGGTTGGATGGTTCTGAGGGGGCTCTTTTAATGTGTCCCAGCTATGGTCTCTTCTATGTAGTCGTTTGCAGTGCTATTTACAGCCAAGTTCTGTAGAAAGGGGACGCCCAAGGTCAATATGAGTTTGGAGAACCCAGATGTGGAGAACGACTGGCTGGAACCAGAAAGACAGAAGAGTTCATGTGGAGGGCTCCAAAACATCAGTGCAAGGACAGCTTGGGAGACACTCAAATATATGTAGACAAAATACAGATGATCTTCCCACAACATCTAACTTAATACACACCAGTCCACCTTCAACTTGCACTCTTGACAATGCCTTCAATTTCCATCTTAAGCTGTCTTCTTTAGCTGCTGCCTGGTGCTTCTGACTGGTCACAAAGATGACCATACACCATGGCCCATCCTAAATAATCCTTGGTGTGAGCCACTATAATTGTGAATTTCCAGAGGACCTCTGACAAAATTTGGAACTGTTAAAAGAATCACCTTGGTTACATCCATAATCAAACATTATCTAACCACCCATGAATTTCATACGCATTCAACATGAATTCGTTTTTTTTTCAAGAGAATTCCATTGTAGTTCCACACCTTCATTGCCAGCCATGTGGGGGAGTCTCCTGACCTGACTACCCCCATGGCCTGGGATGATCCTCAGCTGTCTGAGACCTGGAAGGTCTGACATGCTGAGGTTGGGGTAGGGGTGGAGGCATGGAGGCTGCATAGGTACAAGAGCCTTCTCTGTTGTCATGGTGATTTGAGTAGCGTTATCCTTTGGCAAGGTGCTGAGAAGCTGTTGTCCATATTTGCAGCTTCTTGAGAGATGTTTCCAGAAACAGAAGCCAGCTTCCTTCCATGAGAGGGACAGTTGTGCATCTGACATGGACAGGCATCTGGGGCAGACTCTGCTGGTCTTGCCACTGTATCTTTGAGCACATGACCAAGGCAACAACAGGCTGATGACATTATCTAGCCTGCTGGACGTGGCTGTACAGGAATATTGCCATTCTATTGATGGAAGAAACCACATACACAGACGAGAGGGAGAGCACAGGATGTGTGGCCTGGATAGAGTCTCTATTGTCGGAGCCAGGGCATGGATGCCTCCTGGAAGCTCTGCAAGATCTTCACATATCTCAAGGCAGCATCTGCCATCTCACAGAGGAGACTTAAAGCATGCCACTTAGTGTGCAGCAAGGGCTTAGCTTCGCATAGTCCTTCTGGTGTTAATGGCCTTCACTGTCATTACCTCTGACAGCTAGTTAGGGACTTATGTGACACGTGTACCAAGTAGTGAATCTAAATCTACTCACAAATGCATATATATCAAGGTAACCGTGTCTACATTGGCTGGACCATATGGAGGAACGATTGCTAGTGTCCCACTTACTGAGATCCCATTCTCCTCCTCAAAGATGGACAACTGTCTTTTGGAGATGAAAGCTCTCTAGTCTTCTAGTTGACCTGTGTGAGAAGACAAATAGATCAGAGGGCTTTGACTTTCCAACAAGAACCTTCAGAACTGGCTAGTGTTCAAGCTGATTTATGGAGAACACAAAAGCACTATCCTGCGTGCTTACCTGAAACTTTCCCTTGTCCTTTTATGAGTTATTTATCTTCTTGCAATCATAATCCGTGATAGAGTGACCATTGTGTTGCCATGCTAGCTCAAGAGATCCCCTGCCATAGGAATTTGGATGGCTTGAGATCAGGACCTGTAGATAAGCTAGGCTCTTTCATTTACGTTTTTGCTCGTCTCTTGTAGGAACAGGGACAGGAAAGTTTAGTTGAATCAAACAATGCAAAGTGCTTGGAACCTGAGCTGATGCCTGTAGCTATGGGCATGTATGTAACATTAGTACACTCTAAATCAAGCTGGTGAGGGATATCTAGTGCCTGGTCTGGGCTCCTTGACTAATCTTCATCCATTACTTTCACAGATGATACAGTAACATCATCTCCCTGACATTGATATGGTGGGCTGTCTTTCTCCAGCACTCCTACCCTTAGGCTTATTAACTTGCTCACCTCCAAAAAAACTGAGGTGTGATACTGCAGTGGGGAGAAAGCCATTGATGTGCTTGCAGCGCTGCAAGCAGCTTCATCAGACAGCTCCTCAGCTGTTGAATCCCTCCATGACTGCCATCCAGACTTATTTGGGTAGAAACCTCCCCATCTAGAGAAGAGGAAATCCCACATTTTCCGAAGAGCCTGGAGCAAAGCATCCATTGGGTCATCACTATACTACAGGCCCATCCAGCATCTTCCTGCTGCCAAGCCATAATGCATTCCTTTCCTCACACTTCCACAAAGCCTGCCTCACTCACTTCTTGGCCTTCTCGCACAGTAAGAGCTGCACAACTGGTTGGAGTTAGGAGAGGGGAAGGCCTGAACTGGCATTCTGGTGTTAACAGCCCTTTAGAGATGGCAGCAGCACATCCAACCTCAGTAGCTGATGATGTAGATGCATTCTCAGTCCTACACTCCAGCTGGGGAATAGTTGGCACTGCCCATTCCCCATGTGCCAGCTGCAGATTGACTGGCTAGTGAAAGGGTTGTCTGAGAATGAAGACAGGAGTGAAAGTGCCATGTCACCTGCTTCTAGTCCTGCCTTCCCCTCTTCACTGATTCACAGAACATTCTGGTCAATCTTTCATTTAGACTGATATTCTAGCAATTTACTTCCAAGGATTAGGTAACGAACTGTGCAATGTGCTTGTTTAAAAATTGCACTTTATCACTTTGTTCTGGGCACTGAGTATTCCCCTGGGGCTAGATAAGGCAGAGGCTTGTATGCAGCAGCAATGGTAAAACTTCATGACAGATAGACTGAGCCTAAAGCATGTTCACAGCTTAAGACTACAGTAATTACCCTTTCTCTAGAGGCAATGTTTATATTTGCTGTTGAGATGTCAGATAGTCTGAACTGCTGAGGGAACAAACTGTTCAAATCAATCTCGATCTAGAAGCCTCTAGAAGTACCAACACTTCAATGATGTAATTGATCTTCTGTAAAAGATGGTGCTACTGGTATGGTAACTGGAAGGAAAATATTTCTTAAGTGGTCCCACTGCTCCAATACTGCAATGAGAGCAAGCAAATGAGATCATTGTGAATTTTCATCTCACTGTTCTGATCTTAGAATTTGAGATTGTATAGCAGAACAAATTGTAGGGGAGGAACTGACTACCAAATGCATACAGAGGGTACATCTGGTATTAACCATAGAGTGACTCTACTACAGATGCATTTTGCATTATATCTGCTGATGAATTTAGACAGCTTTGAGTATTTAATTATTTAATTCCCGAAGTTTGGGAACCATTAGACATACCCACATGCTACTGAATAAAGATTACTTCTTTTGCTTCCTGGATGACCCCTGTGTAGAAAATTGTGGGTAAGCTGATGACTTTGTACTTTTCCGATCTCTTGCTTAGAACAAATCTAAATTCACATATTTCCCTCAAAATAGCAAGGAATGGAAAGGAAAATGTCTGCAGACAAGATCTGGAGGTTCGTTGGCTCAGTGTATGTTGGTGTCCACATTGTACCATGAAATGACAGAATGTTGGTTTGTGGCCATGATTTCCCACATGGTATGCTTTTGGCCTCAGCTGGGCTGTTA
Source organism: Stegostoma tigrinum (assembly GCF_030684315.1). Classification (NCBI taxonomy): domain Eukaryota; kingdom Metazoa; phylum Chordata; class Chondrichthyes; order Orectolobiformes; family Stegostomatidae; genus Stegostoma; species Stegostoma tigrinum. The sequence continues at coordinate 47,298,471 of NC_081357.1, read as the reverse complement.
GGGCAAGGCGCCAAATGCAGGATAACCAGCTTCTCACTGGGAGGAAAGAACAAAATTTGCTATCCAATTTACCCCTCACCATTCTCACACAGCAGTCAATTAAAGAGCAGCTTTATAGCAGGTAGCCTTTTATCAGGCATGGAATCATGCATGGAATTGAAGAAATAAAACAACAGAAAGAGACGATAAAATCAACTTATTGAAGGAAAACAGAAGTCAAAGGCCTGCAAACAAACAGCCGCATGTAAAATGAGACTGAATGCATGCCAAGAAAAGGTAGGACCAAAGGCCTCCAAATAACTGGCTAGTAAATCATAGTTTGTGGTTGAAGGCAAACACCTGTTTTCTCCATGAAACTATTATACAGAGTTTGGAAGCTACTGTGTAGATTGCAAATAACTTCAGTGCAGTTTGGCTCTACTCCAGAAAAAAATAATAGCCAGTTCCAGCTGCATTTACATCGTGCTTTAAATTCTTTTCATTCCAAATCTGCAACTGTTCCAAATCAAAATACAAATGTCTAAACTTTGCAAATTGCTTTACTTTGATATCAACTCAGATTTAAAGGCTGATACTTGACAGATTAAAATCAGCTCTGATGTAAATAGATTTAGCTCTGACGGCTGTTAACAGTCTAATCTGAGTTGCTGTTCACCTATTCCCAGCAGCAAGTGCTGGCACACATTTCAGATTTGACACCTGATATCCTCTGTTATGTGTCCTTGTTTAAGGCAAAGGCAATTGCAACACATTGATTTTATTAGATTCAATTGAAATAACTAAAAGACAAAACTGGACCCAATTGAAATAATTTAAAAAGACACTAACTACATCAGAGAAAGAGGCAAAGTCTGAATTGAGGATGCAATGCAAATCAAGACCTCTGAGTCTTGTAGGGAGTACAGTAATCTTCAACTCTACTGGAGAAAGTTAGAACCAGATTACTTAATGGTTATTTCTGCATGAAAAGAGGAAAGAAATGATCAGATGAGGGCTCAGTGGTTAGCACTGCTGGCTCACAGCATCAGATACCCAGGTTTCATTCCACCTTCGGGCAACTGTCTGTGTGGAGTTTGCACATTCTCCCAGAATCTGTGTGGGTTTCCCCTGGGTGCTCAGGTTTCCTCCCACAGTCCAAAGATGTACAGGCTGGTTGGATTGGCCATGTTTAATATCCCGTAGTGTTCAGGAATGTTAGATTAAGTGGGTTACGCATGATGGGTCTGGTTGGGGCGCTGTGAGGGTTGGTCCGGACTTGTTGGGCCGAAGGGCCTGTTTCCACACTGTAGGGATTCTATGATAAGTTTCTCTCAACTTGCCTAGGTAGGCAGACTCAACAACCCATAAATTACTTGCCTCTGGCTCCTTCCAGTGACATGTGGACATGCTAATAGTGGAATATCATAGTTCATTAGGAACATAAGAAATATGTTTCTTATCAGGCAATCTGGCCCATCAAGCCTGCTCAACCATTCAATTAGACCATGGCTGATCTTTTTGCAGGCTCAGTTTCACTGACCTGCTCACTCACCGTAACCCTTAATTTCTTTACTGTTCAAAAAATTTATCTATCTTTGCCTTAAAAACATTCAATGAGGAAGTCTGAACTGTTTCACTGGGCAGGGATCCACAGACTGACAACCCTTTGGGTGAAAATGTTCTTTCTTGACTCAATCCTAAATCTGATCTGCAATTACTTTCAGGCTATTACAACAAAGTGTGGAGCTGGATGAACACAGCAGGCCAAGCAGCATCTTAGGAGCACAAAAGCTGATGTTTTGGGCCTAGACCCTTCATCAGAAAAGGGGGATGGGGAGAGGGTTCTGAAAAAAATAGGGAGAGAGGGGGAGGCAGATCGAAGGTGGATAGAGGAAAAGGTAGGTGGAGAGGAGACAGACAAGTTAAAGGGGCGGGGATGGAGTCTGTAGAGGTGAGTATAGGTGGGGAGGTAGGGAGGGGATAGGTCAGTCCGGGGAGGATGGACAGGTCAAGGGGGCGGGATGTCCCTGCCTCCCTAACCTGTTCTTCCTCTCACCTATCCTCTCCTCCCAACTCAAACTGCACCTCCATTCCCTACCTCCTAACCTCATCCCGCCCGAAACATCAGCTTTAGTGCTCCTAAGATGCCGCTTGTCCTGCTGTGTTCATCCAGCTCCACACTTGTTATCTCGGATTCTCCAGCATCTGCAGTTCCCATTATCTCCTCTACTTTCAGGCTATGTCCCAGTTCTAGTTTCACCCACCAGTGGAAACAACCTCACTGCTTCTATCTTGTCTGTTCATTTCATAATTTTATACGCTTCTATAAGATCCCTCCTCATTCTTCTCTGAAGTTCATGAAAACCAGCACTTATGGGTACTTTGTTAATGGTGAGGTCGATTGGAATGAGTGGGCACTTCAATCTTCTGGTCTGATTAGACTTCAACAGATTCAGGGAGTCACAGGCTGCAAACATGTCAAGCAAGTTGCCCTGGGATCACCTGGGAATCTGCATTAACTGAAAAGGATTCCACTCCATTATTGTTCATCTGCTCTGCAATGACCAAAAGATTATTATGCATGCTCTGTGCAAAGTAGCAGGGAGCTGTTGTGATGCATACTTCCTGTACCGTTCACGTCTCCCAGGCGATTTCACACCTCAAAGTGGATCGCTTATTGGGGAATACTCTGAAGTCCATAGCACCTGTGAGGAGCAAACATAATGACATCCAGAAAAGATAAGACAGAAGAGTGGTCATTTGAGATACTGAAGATGTGACTCAGGTTCCATGTTCTCAGTTTGTGCCAGCAAGCATTTCCAGGATATTTGTTGTCTGCTGTGCCATTGGATCATTGCCCAGTAGTGAAAATTGGAGCTCCAGGTCGAAGACAGTGAAGAATGAACTGTAGCTTCTGAGGAACAGCATCTAAAGCAGGAGGAGGAAAAGGAGAAGGAGTCTGATTTGGCAAACACATCTGTAGCTGAACACCTTTCTACCAAGGTGCCCAGGGGGGCCAGAGTCAGGCACAATTTAATTAATCTGAGTAAGTGCAGCCACCTGAGCCCATCATCATTCAAAATAGACCCACAAACCAAAATTAATCTGTCTTAGGATACCTATTGATCATCTTTAATTCTTGTCATATCATTCTGCACAAGGTGGTCATTCTCTTGGCAGATGGCAGTCAAAAATGAGGACAGTAGGATAAAGGAATGGTGAAATAAAGTTTTAGCTCAAGAATATTTAACAGAAATGTGACAAGTTAATAATGTTTTAAACATTTATCTGAAAATCACAGTACAACTACTCATCCTTTCTGCTCGTTTTGCTATTGCCCCAATGTCTTCAGCAGAGCTGGAGATAGGCTGCTTCGAATTCTTGCACAATTTGCTCAGAGGCAGTTGACTGACATCTCTAGACTTTGCAGCCTGTGAGACACTTGCCCTACCTGTACTTGTACAGGATCATACTCTGACATTAGGTCAAGATACAGCTTGTGGAGCTCTGACTTAAGCTGGGGCAGATGGGGAATGAGAAGTGAAAGTGCTTTGAGAAGTACCTTTCCATTCCATAACCTCTTTCTTGATCTTGTTTTCCAGTCTTCACTGTTAGCCAAGAGCTGAAGTGCACCTTACTGCATTTATTAAGAAAATTTTTCTCATTTCTGCTTGAGGTGACAGTCCGACCATTCAGATGATTGGTGAGCATACAATCAGTGCTCTGCCACATATAATGCACAATTCAGCTTTTCTTGAGTATAGACATTCGCGAAAGAGACATTAAGGCACTTGTGCTAGAGATAGTCTCTTCCATTCAGTCTCCAATAGTTTGCATTGCATCTGGAGAGACTGACATTACCTTATTTATTTTTATTGTTGCTCCAGTGTCATCTTCTTCATCAACAGTTCCTGAGGCTAAGAGCAAAACTTGGAGAGTCATGTGCCCTGTCCTGAGCAAGGGGCTCACCTTTGTCCCCCTACAACCACACATCAACGAATACCAGTCACGGTCGGACATAGAGCAGTTTTTCCGCCGTCTTCGCCTGCATGCCTACTTCTTCAACCGGGAACCCAACCCTCCTTCCACTGACCCCTTCACCCGCTTCCAACACAAGTCCTCCTCCTGGACACCACCCCCAGGCCTCCTACCCTCCCTCGACCTCTTCATCTCCAACTGCCGTCGAGACATTAACCGCCTCAACCTCTCCACCCCTCTCACCCACTCCAACCTCTCCCCCGCAGAACGGGCAGCCCTCCGCTCCCTCCGCTCCAACCCCAACCTCACCATCAAACCCGCAGACAAGGGTGGCGCAGTGGTAGTATGGCGTACTGACCTCTACATCGCCGAGGCCAGACGCCAACTCTCCGACACCACCTCCTACCGCCTCCTCGATCATGACCCCACACCCGAGCACCAAACCATCATCTCCAACACCATTCATGACCTCATCACCTCAGGGGACCTCCCACCCACAGCCTCCAACCTCATTGTTCCCCAACCCCGCACGGCCCGTTTCTATCTCCTTCCCAAAATCCACAAACCTGCCTGCCCTGGTCGACCCATCGTCTCAGCCTGCTCCTGCCCCACCGAACTCATCTCCACCTATCTGGACTCCATTTTCTCCCCTTTGGTCCAGGAACTCCCCACCTATGTCCGTGACACCACCCACGCCCTCCACCTCCTCCAGGACTTCCAATTCCCTGGCCCCCAACACCTCATATTCACCATGGACGTCCAGTCCCTGTACACCTGCATTCCGCATGGAGATGGCCTCAAGGCCCTCCGCTTCTTCCTGTCCCGTAGGCCCGACCAGGCCCCCTCCACCGACACTCTCATCCGCCTAGCGGAACTCGTCCTCACACTCAACAACTTCTCTTTTGACTCCTCCCACTTCCTACAGACTAAGGGGGTGGCCATGGGCACCCGCATGGGCCCCAGCTATGCCTGCCTCTTTGTAGGTTACGTGGAACAGTCCATCTTCCGCACCTACACAGGCCCCAAACCCCACCTCTTCCTCCGGTACATTGATGACTGTATCGGCGCCGCCTCTTGCTCCCCAGAGGAGCTCGAACAGTTCATCCACTTCACCTACACCTTCCACCCCAACCTTCAGTTCACCTGGGCCATCTCCAGCACATCCCTCACCTTCCTGGACCTCTCAGTCTCCATCTCAGGCAACCAGCTTGTAACTGATGTCCATTTCAAGCCCACCGACTCCCACAGCTACCTAGAATACACCTCCTCCCACCCACCCTCCTGCAAAAACTCCATCCCCTATTCCCAATTCCTCCGCCTCCGCCGCATCTGCTCCCACGATAAGACATTCCACTCCCGCACATCCCAGATGTCCAAGTTCTTTAAGGACCGCAACTTCCCCCCCACGGTGATTGAGAACGCCCTTGACCGCGTCTCCCGCATTTCCCGCGACACATCCCTCACACCCCGCCCCCGCCACAACCGCCCCAAGAGGATCCCCCTCGTTCTCACACACCACCCTACCAACCTCCGGATACAACGCATTATCCTCCGACACTTCCGCCATTTACAATCCGACCCCACCACCCAAGACATTTTTCCATCCCCACCCCTGTCTGCTTTCCGGAGAGACCACTCTCTCCGTGACTCCCTTGTTCGCTCCACACTGCCCTCCAACCCCACCACACCCGGCACCTTCCCCTGCAACCGCAGGAAATGCTACACTTGTCACCACAGCTCCTCCCTCACCCCCATCCCAGGCCCCAAGATGACATTCCACATTAAGCAGAGGTTCACCTGCACATCTGCCAATGTGGTATACTGCATCCACTGTACCCGGTGTGGCTTTCTCTACATTGGGGAAACCAAGCGGAGGCTTGGGGACCGCTTTGCAGAACACCTCCGCTCAGTTCGCAACAAACAACTGCACCTCCCAGTCGCAAACCATTTCCACTCCCCCTCCCATTCTCTTGATGACATGTCCATCATGGGCCTCCTGCACTGCCACAATGATGCCACCCGAAGGTTGCAGGAACAGCAACTCATATTCCGCCTGGGAACCCTGCAGCCATATGGTATCAATGTGGACTTCACCAGTTTCAAAATCTCCCCTTCCCCCACTGCATCCCTAAACCAGCCCAGTTCATCCCCTCCCCCCACTGCACCACACAACCAGCCCAGCTCTTCCCCCCCACCCACTGCATCCCAAAACCAGTCCAACCTGTCTCTGCCTCCCTAACCGGTTCTTCCTCTCACCCATCCCTTCCTCCCACCCCCAGCCGCACCCCCAGCTACCTACTAACCTCATCCCACCTCCTTGACCTGTCCGTCTTCCCTGGACTGACCTATCCCCTCCCTACCTCCCCACCTACACCCTCTCCACCTATCTTCTTTGCTCTCCATCTTCGGTCCGCCTCCCCCTCTCTCCCTATTTATTCCAGTTCCCTCCCCCCATCCCCCTCTCTGATGAAGGGTCTAGGCCCGAAACGTCAGCTTTTGTGCTCCTGAGATGCTGCTTGGCCTGCTGTGTTCATCCAGCCTCACATTTTATTATCTTGGAATCTCCAGCATCTGCAGTTCCCATTATCTCTGCCCTTGTATAGAGTCTGTTTTCTCTTTTATCTGTCTCCATACCTTTCCTGATCCCCTGTGAGATACATTTCAGCTTGCAACAACTTAACCACCAGTGTTGTTGATACAAGACATGCCCTTCTGAGCTGCCATATCCTCAGAATAGATCCATTTATGCCCAAAGATTGTTTTTCCTTCCTTGGCAGGACCTCCTGAGGTACAGCTGCAGGATCTGTGATGGATGGAAGACATTAATTAGAACTGATAATGGGTAGCATTCAGAACCATCATTGTGCATATTATGTGGATATGCTGGTGGCTGCCAACATCAAAACAACAACACCACGTGGCCATTTGGCATTAGTCCTTACACCATCTTCCTTGAGATATTTATTGTTCCATTACCAACAGAGGATGAGTTCCAGCTTATCTCCACTCTGCCCTGTTCAGCAACTATCAGGGAAGATGACTGAGAGTCACCTCCAGTTATCTGCCTCAGTGTCCTGTCCTGCTGCATGAAAGAAGCAAAACATTTCTGAGAGTGAGCTGTGGAATAAGTTGAGTGGAAGAAGGATAACATTTGTGAAGGTGGTCACTGTGAGGGATATGTTTGTGATTGCTACAAGTTATGGGCGAGAATAGGGCAGTTGATCAGATGGAGATGTGAAAAATTACCTTGACAGAGAGGATGAGTGTGCTGCAAGATTTCTTGGTATGAGGAGTAATGTGAACAGAAGCTTGGTGGAAGCACATTTCGGGTCTGAAGTTCTGCTACTCAGCTTTGTTGTCTGGTCAGGTCAGTAAACCTTCTGTAGTTCAGTATCTGAGATCAAGCACCAGACCTATTGCTGACCTTCCTGGCTAGCTCCAGCACACCCATTTGCTCTCCATGGCTGTATTCTTTTAGAATAGGTAATTTCCCTGTGAATATTTATTCCACCAAATCCATAGATAAAATGGAGAAACAATTTTCTGCCTTTCTACATTGGGCTTCTATCTGAGAAGCTCCTGACACTGTCATGATACTTCTACAGTGCTTCACTCCAGCACGTCACAAGCTTACTGAGGGAAGTGACATGGCTGATACAAGTTGTCATGCACCCATCTACTTAAATTGGACAGAAAGCCCAGAAGTCAAATGCAAATGCAGTGACAGGGCTAAAATAAAACCTGAAAAGTGTGCTGCTGAAACTTTGGGGTTCTCATAACTATGGATCTCATAATTTTATACACCTCTACAAGGTCAACCCTCAGTCTTCTATGTTCCAGGGAAAAAAAGTCCCAGCCCATCCAGCTTGTCCTTGTAACTCAAATAATCCTGTCCAGGTAGCATCCTAGTAAATCTCTTCAGCACTCTTTCTAGTTTAACAATATTCTTTCTATAGTAGGGTAGCCAGAAATGCACACAGTAGTCCACAAATGGCCTCACCAACATCTTGTACAGCTACAAGAAGACATCCCAACTACTATACTCAATGTAATAAAATGTGAGGCTGGATGAACACAGCAGGCCAAGCAGCATCTCAGGAGCACAAAAGCTGACGTTTCGGGCCTAGACCCTTCATCAGAGAGGGGGATGGGGGGAGGGAACTGGAATAAATAGGGAGAGAGGGAGAGGCGGACCGAAGATGGAGAGTAGCAGTTTCAAGGCCGAAGAGATTACAAGAGAGTTGCAATGGGAGAGAGATTCCCTGAGGTTGGTCCGGAGGGAGGAGGGTAACTTCTTCAGGTTAGGCATCCCTGGAAGAGGCTTCGCAGTGAGGTTAAAATAGTATCAGAGATAATGGGAACTGCAGATGCTGGAGATTCCAAGATAATAAAATGTGAGGCTGGATGAACACAGCAGGCCAAGCAGCATCTCAGGAGCACAAAAGCTGACGTTTCGGGCCTAGACCCTTCATCAGAGAGGGGGATGGGGGGAGGGAACTGGAATAAATAGGGAGAGAGGGAGAGGCGGACCGAAGATGGAGAGTAGCAGTTTCAAGGCCGAAGAGATTACAAGAGAGTTGCAATGGGAGAGAGATTCCCTGAGGTTGGTCCGGAGGGAGGAGGGTAACTTCTTCAGGTTAGGCATCCCTGGAAGAGGCTTCGCAGTGAGGTTAAAATAGTATCAGAGATAATGGGAACTGCAGATGCTGGAGATTCCAAGATAATAAAATGTGGGGCTGGATGAACACAGCAGGCCAAGCAGCATCTCAGGAGCACAAAAGCTGACGTTTCGGGCCTAGACCCTTCATCAGAGAGGGGGATGGGGGGAGGGAACTGGAATAAATAGGGAGAGAGGGGGAGGCGGACCGAAGATGGAGAGTAGCAGTTTCAAGGCCGAAGAGATTACAAGAGAGTTGCAATGGGAGAGAGATTCCCTGAGGTTGGTCCGGAGGGAGGAGGGTAACTTCTTCAGGTTAGGCATCCCTGGAAGAGGCTTCGCAGTGAGGTTAAAATAGTATCAGAGATAATGGGAACTGCAGATGCTGGAGATTCCAAGATAATAAAATGTGAGGCTGGATGAACACAGCAGGCCAAGCAGCATCTCAGGAGCACAAAAGCTGACGTTTCGGGCCTAGACCCTTCATCAGAGAGGGGGATGGGGGGAGGGAACTGGAATAAATAGGGAGAGAAGGGGAGGCGGACCGAAGATGGAGAGTAGCAGTTTCAAGGCCGAAGAGATTACAAGAGAGTTGCAATGGGAGAGAGATTCCCTGAGGTTGGTCCGGAGGGAGGAGGGTAACTTCTTCAGGTTAGGCATCCCTGGATGAAGGGTCTAGGCCCGAAACGTCAGCTTTTGTGCTCCTGAGATGCTGCTTGGCCTGCTGTGTTCATCCAGCCTCACATTTTATTATCTTGGAATCTCCAGCATCTGCAGTTCCCATTATCTCTGATACTATACTCAATGCACTGACCAATGAAACCAAGCAGGCCGAAAGCCTTCTTCACCACTCTATCTCCCTTGACTCCACTTTCAAACAGCTCTGAACCTGTACCCCCAGATCTCTTTGTTCTATAACACTCCCTAGGGCCCTACCATTGACTGTGTAAGTCCTGCTCTGGTTTGACCTGCCAAAATGCAACACCTTTTATTTATCTAAATTAAACTCTATCTGCCATTCCTCAGCCCACTGGCCCAGTTAATCAAGATCTCGCTGTGTTCCCAGATAACCTTCTTCAATGTCAGCTATAACACTAATCTTCATGTTATCCACAAACTTAGCAACCATACCCCCTAAATTCTCATCTAAGTCATTTATATAAATGATGAATAACAGTGGAACCTGCACTGACCCCTGTGGCACGCTCCTGATCACAGGCCTCCAGACTGATAAACAACCCTGTGGCAACACCCTCTGTCTTTTATCTTCAAGCTAATTTTGGGTCCAATTGGCCAGGTCTCCCTAAGTGCTGTGAGATTTAAACTTACTCAACAACCCACCATGCAGTTCCTTCTCAAAGGTACTGCTCTCATCTACTTTCTTGGTTACCCCTTCAAAAAACTCAATAAAATTCGTTGAGATATGGCATCCCATGCACAAAGCAATGCTATCTTGGAAATCTTGCCATTGCTCACGTTACTCAGACCTTAATAAAATTTCATCCTTAGGTACTACAACAACCAATATCCATTCAGTAATCTCCCCAAACAGCAGTTTAATAATGGCCAAATAAGCTTTTTTGTATGTTGGTTGAGGGGTAAATATTGGTCAAACATCAGAAATAACTGCCCTGTGCTATTTCACTGTGGCATGAGATGTTTCATGTTTATGTGAGCTTCAACATCCCACCTGAAGAAAGCACAATACTCTCAGCACTGCACTGAAGTATCAGCCCTGATTTGATGCTATAAATCATGGTCTAGGATTTAAACATACGCCATTCTAACTTAGAAATGAATGAGCTGCTAATGGACCCAAATCTGTTATTTGAAACTGAAGGTATTTTTCACAATTCAATGTTCATTCCTGCTTGTTAACTGGTTTCTATGGCAATTAGTCTTCTTTAAATGTTATTAATGAGGTAAAGTTATTGTTTGTAAATATAAGTTGTTGTATAGTAAACATAATTTGTGAATGGATAAAGATATGCTACAATTTTCAAGCTATAATTGTGAAATAATAGCATTTACAACCATAGAATTTGTGTGTTGGAATACTTTCAACCTTTTGCCTTTACATATTGTAATTTATCTAAATATGTTTGAACACCCTTGGACAGTAGTTTGTGCAACATTTTCAAGTCCAGAATATACAATATAACATATCCAACTGGACAAGGCTGAATAATACAGCTTACAAGGGTAGACCGCAGCTGTACAGTCATTTTCATAGCAATCAATAACTTTATCAGATGGATATTAACCCAAGAATGATAGCAGAAGTCAAGAGTTAGGTTCTGACCTCAGCTACAAACTCACTAAAGCTAAATACAGTAGAATAATTTATACATTTAGAGGCCATTCTAAGATTTGAACTTTGTATTAGGTGGCAAATGCTTAAAGTGTGGTTTGATTGTTCAGGTGATGTGTTGATAGCTAAGATTCTATCCACAGGATAGGTTCCAGGCCAGCGTTTATTCCCCGTCCCTAACTGCCCAGAGGACAGTCAGTTAAGAATCAACCAAATATATTGCTATAGGTCTGGCGTCACCAAAGGACAGTAGTTTCCTTTCCTAAAGGACAATAATTATCCAGATAGGATTTTCCTGATAGTTGAAACAGTTTCATGGTCATAATTAATTATTGAATACAAATTCCACCATCTGCCATGTTGGGATTTGAGCTCAGATCCCTGGAACATTACGTGGCTCATGGGATTAGTACCTAGTAATAAGGCCATTGCCTGCCCTTACAAATGCAAACCTTTTTTGTAATGTTATATGAATGCTGACGCTATTGTTCTCACTATGATACTAGAAAATGATTGCAAGGAGCAAATTATTCTGTTTATAAATAAACTTTCTTTTGGAAGGAAAAATGTAAACTGTGATTCATAGCACAGCTATGGTCTTCCCAGTCTCATGCAACTTGACACGTGCACATGCTGACAATGAGATTGCTAGTTCATTCATAATTTGAGATTTTGCCTGATTAACTTTAATTTGCAGACAAAAGAATTACAGAGCTTTTCTGAAGATTTATTTATGGTTATTCACTTATTTCAAGAAATTAAACGAAAGGAGGAGGGTCCCTGATTCTACAAATTACATTGAAAAGAATTAGAAAAATTCTTTGTGCCCTCAGAAGTTATGGCCCATATTTGCTGATAAAACACAATATTTTAACATCTGAATTTAGAGACAAATAATGTCTACAACAACATGAGACAAATCACAGATTTTATCATTCGTTCTTTAATATTTCCAATTATTCATCTGCTGAGCTTTTTATATTTAGAGAATGATTCTTTGCTGATGCTAATCTCACTGATTTTTTTTGGCAACGACTATTTTCTGCCAATGTGCTTCCCTGGTACAGGATAATAAATGGTCACTCCCGATCTGTATGGTATCTATCTTTTCTTACTTCTGCCATTTCGTCATTATGGTTCTAATTTTCATAATTGTGACATTTTGCATTAATTTTCATTTTGTGAGTTTTCAATGCCTGATTTATTCTATGAGTAACTTTAGATCTGCTGCAATATAACAGTCACAACCAGATCATTTGCAAATCTCACAACCTTCATCAATTCATCTCCTACTTTGACACTTTCTGTACTTCATGTTCTTTTACCCTGCTTCCACATAAATATTAAAGAGCAATGATGATAGTAACCAGCCGCGGCTACCCTATTCCTGATTACATTGTCTTCAGTTTCACGAAATAGTTTTCTCATTGTAACAAACTGCTCTATGTATGGCTTTATGACCCAGTTGGTTACTCAAAGAGTTATTTGAAATCATGAGATGAAGTCTGGATTATAGTGGTCTGTTCCCGGGAGAGGTTAACCTATTCTGTGTTTGACACCAAAGTTGTGTGGCGGTGTTTCAGTAACTTACCCTTAAACTAGACCTGATACAATGGGACTAGCTATTAAGTAATGTATAATAAACCTGCATACTGTTCATTAAGATGGAGCCTGTTTTCAACCAGAAACTTTATGTGGACAATCTTCCCCACATGGTTTGAGAAGTTTAGGATAACAGCAGCAAGAATTGGTGGCAATGAAACTACAAAACCTTCCAAGTCCTACCATAACAATATAATGAACAGTGGTCACTAAATCATTTTGGCTTTTAATTCATAGTTACAATGGTGGTCATCTGGAGTTTAAAATTAGCTGCCATTTATAATATACTGGCAGTGTTGGGCATAACTCTCTATCATAATATAGTAGCAGTGGGCACAGCTTGAGGAAAAAAAAGTCTTCATTTCTCCACTAACTACCACCATTTGAGGAGACGAAGGAAGGGAAAGTTCAAATCAGAAAACTACAGATATATTTTTAAATACTCAGCAGGTCAAAATCACACACAGCATGTCAGCTTCTGTGAATGCAGTCAGCTGTTAACATACAGCAACACTGTCATCTGTAGGAAATTTGCCAGAAAAAGTCTAAAAGAGCTAAAAGTCACTTAAGAAGCTACAAAAAGAAAAATCTGATTCCTAAACCTTGCATATAGCAATTGTTATTGGTCACCAAGAGCAAGGTACTTCACCTAGAGGAAGGATGAACATTTTTACATTTAACAAGAAATTTTAAGACTAAGATTGAAAAATGCTTCAGAAAACTTGTTGAACAAGGTTTAAAGTTAATTTATTTGATGAGATTGAATAACTGAAAACACTGAACAGCAAAATCAAAGATAATGAAATGTGAGGCTGGATGAACACAGCAGGCCCAGTAGCATCTCAGGAGCACAAAAGCTGACATTTCAGGCCTAGACCCTTCATCAGAGAGGGGGATGGGGTGAGGGTTCTGGAATAAATAGGCACAGAGAGGGAGGCGGACCGAAGATAGAGAGAAAAGAAGAAAGGTGGAGAGGAGAGTATAGGTGGGGAGGTAGGGAGGGGATAGGTCAGTCCAGGGAAGACAGACAGGTCAAGGAGGTGGGATGAGGTTGGTAGGTAGGAGATGGAGGTGCGGCTTGGGGTGGGAGGAAGGGATGGCTGAGAGGAAGAACAGGTTAGGGAGGCAGAGACAGGTTGGACTGGTTATGGGATGAGGTGGGTGGAGGGGAAGAGCTGGGCTGGTTGTGTGGTGCAGTGAGGGGAGGGGACGAACTGGGCTGGTTTTGGGATGCGGTGGGGGAAGGGGAGATTTTGAAGCTGGTGAAGTCCACATTGATACCATTGGGCTGCAGGGTTCCCAAGTGGAATATGAGTTGCTGTTCCTGCAACCTTCGGGTGGCATCATTGTGGCACTGCAGGAGGCCCATGATGGTCATGTCATCTAAAGAATGGGAGGGGGAGTGGAAATGGTTTGCGACTGGGAGGTGCAGTTGTTCATTGCGAACCGAGCGGAGGTGTTCTGCAAAGCGATCCCCAAGCCTCCGCTTGGTTTCCCCAATGTAGAGGAAGCCACACCGGGTACAGCAGATGCAGTATACCACATTGGCAGATGTGCAGGTGAACCTCTGCTTAATGTGAAAAGTCATCTTGGGGCCTGGGATAGTGGTGAGGGAGGAGGTGTGGGGGCAAGTGTAGTATTTCCTGCGGTTGCAGGGGAAGGTGCTGGGTGTGGTGGGGTTGGAGGGCAGAGTGGAGCGAACAAGGGAGTCACGGAGAGAGTGGTCTCTCCGGAAAGCAGACAGGGGTGGGGATGGAAAAATGTCTTGGGTGGTGGGGTCGAATTGTAAATGGCGGAAGTGTCAGAGGATGATGTGTTGTATCTGGAGGTTGGTGGGGTGGTGTGTGAGGACGAGGGGGATCCTCTTGGGGCAGTGGGAAATGCTACACTTGCCCCCACACCTCCTCCCTCACCCCTATCCCAGGCCCCAAGATGACTTTCCACATTAAGCAGAGGTTCACCTGCACATCTGCCAATGTGGTATACTGCATCCACTGTACCCGGTGTGGCCTCCTCTACATTGGGGAAACCAAGCGGAGGCTTGGGGACCGCTTTGCAGAACACCTCCGCTCGGTTCGCACTAAACAACTGCACCTCCCTGTCGCAAACCATTTCCACTCCCCCTCCCATTCTTTAGATGACATGTCCATCGTGGGCCTCCTGCAGTGCTGCAATGATGCCACCCGAAGGTTGCAGGAACAGCAACTCATATTCTGCTTGGGAACCCTGCAGCCCAATGGTATCAATGTGGACTTCACCAGCTTCAAAATCTCCCCTTCCGCCACCGCATCCCAAAACCAGCCCAATTCGTCCCCTCCCCCCACTGCACCACACAACCAGCCCAGCTCTTCCCCTCCACCCACCTCATCCCATAGCCAGTCCAACCTGTCTCTGCCTCCCTAACCTGTTCTTCCTCTCACCCATCCCTTCCTCCCACCCCAAGCCGCACCTCCATCTCCTACCTACCAACCTCATCTCACCTCCTTGACCTGTCCATCTTCCCTGGACTGACCTATCCCCTCCCTACCTCCCCACCTATACTCTCCTCTCCACCTGTCTTCTTTTCTCTCCATCTTTGGTCCGCCTCCCCCTCTCTCCCTATTTATTTCAGAACCCTCACCCCATCCCCCTCTCTGATGAAGGGTCTAGGCCCGAAACGTCAGCTTTTGTGCTCCTGAGATGCTGCTGGGCCTGCTGTGTTCATCCAGCCTCACATTTCATTATCTTGGATTCTCCAGCATCTGCAGTTCCCATTATCACTGATACAATTTTAACCTCACTGCGAAGCCTCTTCGAGGAACAGCAAAATCAACTCACTCTCCAAAAGGAAAAGAGGAAAGTCCTACAACATGTTAAATCTCTTCCTTCTTGTAGCAGGAGTGGTTGAGGACTCTGGGTCTGTGCTTGGTAAAGTTTAAAAGGATGACAGGCGATCTCGTGGAAATTTACAGAATAATGAGAGGCCCGGATAGAATGGATGTGGAAAAGATACTTCCACTTGCAGGAGAGGCTAAGACCCAAGGGCACAGCCTCGGAGGGAAGGGATGACCCTTTAGAACTGCGATGAGGAGGAATTTCTTCAGTCAGAGCATGGTGAATCTGGGGAACTCATTGGAACAGAAGGCTGCGGAGGCCAAGTCAAACAGTGCATTTAAGAAAGTGATAGATAGGTTCGTGATTAGTAAGGGGATCAAAGGTTTTGAGAGAAGGCAGGAGAACAGGTTGAGAATATGTTGAGAAACACCTCAGCTATGATTGAATGGTGGAGCAGACTTGATAGACTGAATGGCCTAAATCTGGTCTTATGGTTTTATGATCTAACAGTTTTGAAGTGAATAATTTAAATAAGAGAAATAACAGCAGTTAAATTTAATTACAATAGATAAAGAATGCACATGGTATCTATAGTTAAACTAATACCATCAAAAATAATTTGTGAAACTATCCAAAACTTCTCAGTTCCACCATTTTAATATGGTAAGTAGCAGTGAGGATTTTACTCATTACAATACAGACCTCAACTGTTCCTTCACCTCTTCTGTTAACTCTGATTAACTCTAGTAATTTCAACTTTTTTGTCAGTTCACTTAGTCAAAAGCTTTCTCATAATCCACAAAACAGGCAAACACACTACATTGGTACTCTATGCTTCTTATGATTAACACTCTCCCCATTGCTAGTGTCCCTCCAGTTCCTCAGTCCGAGCTAAAACTGAACTGATGACACAGAATATAATAGATTGGATTGGCTTCTAATCTATTTGTTATCATCTTTAACATTATCTTGGCTGCATGTGTGATCAAAATTATGTGGCAACATATGAAGAGCATCACATCAAACTTTAACGTTTCAGGTTGGAAAGAAATTATGAAAAGTCTCAGGACATTAATAAATGGAATAGAATGAAAGGTTAGGTTGCATACAGTGCATCAAAAGACTGAAATGATCGACCAACATGTCATTTTGTCTTAGCTCTTTGTATTTTTCTTAACTATATTAACATGAAAATGATGAATATTTAGGTACATTCCAACACAAAACAAAAATTTGAAAATACTTCAGCTATGAATTTAGAATTGGATTTTCAAACTTGAAAAGATCTTTAAGGCAAAAATGTAACTACTGTCAGGAGCAGGTTAGATCTGTAAAAAATATTAAAAGTGATATACGTATTGGTATAGGTTTTAACTGAAGTCAGGCAACTTAACTTTAAAAATGAGGTCATAAATCAAGTCCTTCAATTGATGCATTGTCACTCGAATAGCTTATTAAAATTACCTTCTAATGAACACATATTGGAATGTTTTGTGCTTAAAAATGGAAGTTTTCTTTGACGTCTTCTCAAATTGGAGTCGATTTTCTACATTTCAACTGAAAGGAATGTGGTATAAACAAAGCAAAAATGTAAGCAGTAAGTGCATTGTAGCAGTACATTGCAGATGATGGATGGATCTACTACTGACCTCGCAGTCACATTGCTAGGGTATTGTATTCCTAATATCCTGACACTGCAGTTCTGACTAATATCTGTACTTGACGTTCCTTGGGTGGATGAACATTTGGTTAGGATTATGTCAAATCATCTGAGGAAGGGTGGGAAGACTGGCCTTAAATTATCCCCTTGCTTCCAGTTCAAGTGCACCTCCTGGTGGATGACTTTTGGATGATATTAACATTTTCCACCTAGATGACTGTGTGCTGTTTTGTTCTATCTTCACTAAACCATAATATGATGTCAAAGCTAAATAAATGGGTCCAACACTATTTTGATATTAATGATATTAGAAAGTCTATAATATTGGCTAAAAGAACTATTTTTCATTTGCCTCCTCTATCACGTATGATTTTGATATGTTACGATTTGCATAAAATTATTATAGAAAATTGACCATGTGGCAAGGGTTGAATATTGGACACGATGTGAACTTATACCTGAGTTCACAGGTCACCACACATTATTAGTTTTAACAATTACAGAAGAGGAAGGTAGATAGACAGCCAGTTAAAAAGACAAGTAAAAGTCCTACGGAAGGAATATTGTCTTCTAATTTATGAAGCAATTTGCCCTTCATGGTCCATAGTTTAAGCCACTACTTTGCATTCTGGCATGAAATGGGCTGTAAAATGGTCCTCCAGTGCAGCAGACAGCCAACTGCTCTTTCAGTGTAATTCCTGCCTTGGGCGCTTTGCCTGAGGGGAGGCAAGCGTGTGCTAGAGCTGATCAACCTGGATCTTTCATTCTTCATTAATTTACCGTTTAACAAATCCCAGCCATTATCAGGGTAAACGGTTGACAGAGCTCAGCAAACGGGAGCAGTTGGTGTCAGGCGTGGAGAATTGAGCTATTTGATACTGGGGCTTGTTTTATTCAACATCACTCACAGACATATATAAATCTATGAATAAATAAAATAAAGCGCACGTGTTTGAATTCAGAAGTACAACATATCTGCTTTAACCATTTAAACTATTGAAGAAAAATGGCAATGGTTGTTTTGCAAGGGCTGTTTCTCCACGGCCCCACGTTTCTTTTAAGAGGGTCAGAAAAAGGGAATATCAAAGTGATTCTGTTTGCAGTTTCAATCAAGAATCTATTGTTGACCAAAATCACAAGCTTGGTTGCTTTCATCTTTTAAATAAATCTAACCTTTTGCTTAATCAAACTTGAACATTTCTACGATTCAACACAGTTACATGGTTGCAATGGGCTGCGGGGGACGGGGGGGGGGGGTGCGTAATACGTGTATTGAAATGGTGATTTTAGTCCAACAACTGTGGTAGGAAAGTTTAAATATGCAGAAAGATTACATTCATCTTTACAAAGACCGCTGATCATTTTTTGTCCTAGCACTATAGTGAAGGTTGGACTTAAAACACGTTAATTTTGCAAAATCATTTCATGATTATTTTGATTTTATTGCGAATTGATATGAAATCAGATGAAATGTGGAAATTGGCTGAAACATTAAGTCTAACCGAAAGAAAGTTCTGTATGTTCGTGTTTTGTTTAACGTTGCCTTTCAAATTGAGTTCTCTTCAACGAAGCTGTATCCTGCTTTGCATGTTCAATTTCGTGTTATAAATGCTATTTTAATCCTACAGAGAGCTCGTTCTTTTCGTTATCTTCATAGTAAAAGGTGACTCATTGCTTCTAGTAGCTGAAGGTGCAATGAAACGTAATTGATCTTTTACGTGTTTATTTAACCTGTCTGTGCGCTAATTGTAGAGAAATCACCCCAAATGACGTCTGAATTAAACCTTTGCAACTAATAACATTTGTAAGTATTGCACCAATTTTTAAAAAATACAGCTGTGATGAATTGAAATACATTTATAACTTACTGGCCGAATTCATCAAATTAGAAAAGACCGCTTTAAATGAAGCAATGTATTTATTCATGGCAGGCACATTACTGAATTATGCGTTTTAGTGCGAGGGGGCAAAAAAAAGGTTGGCTTTTACCCTTGCGGTTTGAGATTAATGCTGGACGATCTAACCTCACGAAGATCTGAGTAAAAGGTTAATGAAAAGGCTGAACTTCAGCATTCCCAATTGAACCTAGTAGCAGGAGACCTGGGAGAACGGTTCACTTAAAACAGCTCCCTAGATCGCAGGCAAGTAGGAATTTGAAGGGATAATTTGACTCGGGAATCCCGGGACAGATTCTAAACCCAGTACAAATCCAAATCCTGCGGGGGTGTCCACGCTTTAAAATAAACCTTACAGTGCGCTCTGAATATTAATTTTAAAGTTTTAAACTGCACCCATCGCCCAGGGTCAGCATTTAATGTGATAAAACGAGGTCAATTATTATTCACTTTCCGAGTGGAGAGGCTCTAATGGCGTTTTTGCTGCAAATGTGATTTCTACCTGTCAACTTGAGCACACACGTGATTGTATATTTTATCCTTGAAATGCTTCTTTGAAGAATATCGCTTGAGGAAAAGAAACGTGCAACATCATTTTGGAAGGTGTGATTTGGATGTTTGAAAAAAAAACATTTTTTTGCATTTTTCTTCTAATTTCTCCCCAAATACTTATACTGGAGGAGCAACCTGCAGCTATGCTGCCACGTTACACGCTACTGAGAAATGAGAGGATGGCTTTGCAATAGCTGCCCCCCTAGCTCCCCATCTCCAATTTGATGCATACACCGAGCAAGGTTATTTCACCAGGTGAATCAAACCACTCTACTTCGCTGTCTACTACTGCCACATCCTCCGCTGTCAGTTGTATCAGGCGGAATTATATTTCTTTAACTTGTCTACGATCCTGTACACCTGAAAATAAGTTTAGAGAAATAAGGGGAAAGGGAAGAGAGAACGAATTCGAATAGACTGCTCCAGTTAAGAGACACCACCTGAGTACATGGGTACAATTGCCGACGGAGATTACATATTTGATTCAAGTCTCAATTAAGACCATAAGACCGTAAGACATAGGAGTGGAAGTAAGGCCATTCGGCCCATCGAGTCCACTCTGCCATTTAATCATGGCTGATGGGCATTTCAACTCCACTTCCCTGCACTCTCCCCATAGCCCTTGATTCCTTGTGAGATCACGAATTTATCGATCTCTGCCTTGAAGACATTTAACGCCAGGGCCTCCACTGCACTCCGTGGCAATGAATTCCACAGGCCCACCACTCTCTGGCTGAAGAAATGTCTCCTCATTTCCATTCTAAATTTACCCCTTCTAATTCTAAGGCTGTGCCCACGGGTCCTAGTCTCCCCCCACCAATAGAAACAACTTCCCAGCATCTACCCTTTCTAAGCCATACATTATCTTGTAAGTTTCTATTAGATCTCCCCTCAACCTTCTAAACTCTAATGAATACAATCTAATGAATAATACAATAATAGTCTAATCAATCTAATGATCCTTAGCCGTTCATCGTACATTGAACTTACCATTCCAGGGATCATCCATGTGAATCTCTGCTGGACACGCTCCAGCGCCAGTATGTCCTTCCTGAGGTGTGGGGCCCAAAATTGGACACAGTATTCTAAATGGGGCCTAACTAGAGCTTTATAAAGTCTCAGAAGCACATCACCGCTTTTATATTCCAACCCTCTTGAGATAAACGACAACATTACATTCGCTTTCTTAATCACGGACTCTACCTGCAAGTTAACCTTTAGAGAATCCTGGACCAACACTCCCAGATCCCTTTGTACTTCTGCTTTATGAGTTTTCTCACCATTTTCTAAATGGTGAGAAAACTCAAAATGTATAGACTCCTTGCTCAACAGCCAATGTCATTTTTGAACCTGTCACATTGAATCATTGTGAAAATAATCAACTTGATGTGAAACATTGTTTGTCAAATTGGGAAACAACCAAAAACCCTACTTTTACAGTATAAAATGCTACATAGCAAGGCAACAAATTTACACCGAGCATTAATTAGTTGCTTGTGTGCAATTTGTATGTAAGAAGTATTTCCTCTTTTGTTCTGTTATTAAATGAAACATTAGAGTGCACAAGACTCCAAACTGTTATTGTGGTTCCAATCAACTCAATTGTCAATCTTTGAATAATGGGCTTCAAATTGATTTTTAAAAAGTATAAAGGAGGAATATGTTAAAGAGCAAATGTATCTTGACCTAAGACACATACAAGGGCTAAGTTGTGCTCTGTGGCAAACAGTTTCAAAGACTTAAAACCCTCTGAGAGAAGAAATTCTTCCTTAACTTAGTCTTAATATGGTGCCCCTTTATTCTCAGACAGCACCTTCTGCTCCTGGACTCTTTCACAAGGGAAACATCCATTCAGCATTTGCTCTGTCAAGCCTTTGAGAATGCTTCAATTAGAACACTTCTTATTTTTCCACATTCAATGAGTAGAAGTCCCAATGTGTTTAACCTTTCCTCTGAAGACAATCCTTCAACACTTGCAGCATTCCAGTGAACTTTCTCTGTGCTGCCTCCAATGAAATGGTCTTTTTCCTTAAATAAGGGGACCAAAATAGCTCACAGTTTCCCAGTTGTGGTCTCACCAGCAATTACTATAGTTACATTAAGTCTTCCCTACTCTTCTACTTCAACCCTCTGAAATAAGCGACAATATTCCGTTAGCCTTCCTGATGCCCTGCTGCCCTTGTGCTAGCTTTTTGTGTTTCATGCACAAGTACCCCCTCCATACCCAGATTTCAGCTTTCTGAAGTTTTTCCTCCATTTAGATAATAATCTGTTCTTTTGTTCTCCCTTCCAAAATGAACAACTTCACATTTTCCCACATTGTACTCCATTTGCAAATGCTTTTTAATACTAATTTGACCTAATCTCCCTGTAAGCTGTTTGTAACCCTCTCACAACTTGCTTTTTCATCTGTTTTGGGCTGGCTATAGTACATTCACATCCTTTTTCCAAGTCATTAATAATGATTATAAGCAGTTGCAGTCCTGGTACTGATCCCTATGCAACCCCACTGATGAAAGATTGTCAAACTGAGAAGGAACTGTTTATCCCTCTCGCTGTTGCCTGCACATCAGCCAATTCTCTATCTATGCAAATATACTGCCCCAAACACCTTGGGCTGTTATCTTATGACTTAACCTTTTGTGAGGTAGATTTTTGAACTCCTTCTGAAAGTACAACTATAACACATCTACTGGTTCTCCACTATCCATTCTGCTGAGACTTTTTGGAAAATACTTCAATAGTTTAAACAGACATGTTTTCCCTTTCTTGAAGCCATGCTGACATGATAAAACTATGATTTTTCAAACATAATATATTACTTCCTTAATAATTGATTCCAACATTGACATTGGTGGCAGTGCAGTATTGATTAACAGAATGATACCAGAAAAGTTAACATGAGGACAGGTTCTACAGGTCAGTTTAATATTTTCCTGTGAATTGATAATTAAAGAATAAGTCACATATGATTAACAAAGACTTAAATTTAAAAAAAGAAGCTGATCCAAATACGTTTTATGCTTGAGTTGCTTGAATTGTTTTTGAAAAAAAATTGGACTCACCTGAGATAATTTGCATTTCATTTCAATAGTGTGAAAGATTTCCCTTATTCAGTGATTCCTACTTGAAGTTTGAGTGCGTGGAAAGCAATTGGCCTGATTCACCACTCATTGTTGGTTAAATGGGCAACAACCCATAGACATGACAAACAGAAACCCCAGAGCTAAATTTGCTCACTAGGATACTGTCCATTAACAGTCTTTAGCGACTTCCTGATATGTCTTCAAAGCTGCAGCACATTGTAAGCATAAATCAATTAAGGATGAATAAAGTCCTGATTGCTGTTCATTGACATATTTGCGCATTAGTCCTACTTATTCCAAACAAGGCTTCAGATTGTAAAGAAATTACTGTTACTACTGCTAAATATTTTGTGCTGGTTACTTTTGTGGTCAGCCTCTGTCCACGTCCTTGGTACAGTGAATCCTATTGGACATTAATCCTTCAGGCTAAAACATTACCAATCATCTGTCTTTAATGAGAAAGCAGTCCTATGGTCTTGTAGCACTATGGAGTTTTACTTAAGTTGACTGAAACATAAATTATACTTTCTTGTTTTATCCAATGTGGCTGATCATTTCATGATTTGTTTCCTCTATCTATCAATCAGTGTTCCTTCCCATCTCTCCTGAGGGCTTTGAGTTCATGCTTGGGTATGACCTCCAGGCAGCAACCTTCCCCAAATATCTTGTTCTAGTGGGAGAGCTTTGGGAATGGAGTGTCTGCAAGTTATTCAGACATAAGAAGCATCACAGTTACTGAACACATGCCTTTGTATTTTTTTTAAAATTGAGTAAACAGGGAAAAGGCAAAGCCCATAATGAAGAATATCAACAAGGCTGAAAAATATAATCAAGCTTGAACTATATGGGGACGTACGTTCAAATGATCTCGAACGAGGGTTTTAAAAACTTGTAGATTGTATATGAAATAATCGAGGAAGGCGAGGATTCCTACAAATTCAAGATGCGTTGAAAGGAAGAATTTGAGTTGGATACTGTTAAGTGAGTCTTAGCTTTAGCACAGTAAGGATACAATGTACAAATTATTAGTTTTCTCTAAATGCTGAGCACTGACTGAATCTAAGCATTGTTTAAAAGTTGTTTTAGATGATTTGTAGTGTTATGTGAAGAACCTACGAACAAAGTTAATAATTATCTGGATTAAAAGATATGTCAAACCGCAGATATCCATTTTGAAAATATGGATTCAACACAGTGGATAGAATGATGGTTATAAAAACTGCTCCTTAGTCTCATTGGGCTTTGTTTGAATCCACTCAGAGAGAGGATGAAAGTTTGTTTCATTTTGTTGGTGAAGAACCAAAGTGAATTCATTTTTACTGCACCAATGCATTCCCACCTGAAAGTGAACCATAGCAAATAAAAACCAAATTCAACAACATTGTCATTATGTTTATAATGGATTGGTAGTCTCACTCAAAAGAGTAAAGATAGAAATCACTCTTCTGTGGTTTAATTGAAAGCATTGTAAAAATTGGTAATAGTTTGCACTCAGTTTTTGGCTTTGTATTGTAAAAGGGAACAAGGAACATAGGATGAGTGGTGATTATACTGGACAAGAGCACAAGAGGGGCTTTGAGCAACAGACAGCAGTGCATTCAAGTACAATTGGACTCCTTGGGGGATTGTAGCCTTCACACATAATGTGATCATCAAGTGACTCCCACATAAAAGGTTCCTCATTAAGTACCAAATCAGTTATACTTAAACAAAAATATGAATGCGTTGAGAATCTTGTTTGTATAAAAGGTTTTGCATTGAGTATAGGCTAAGGCCATCAATGATCACCATTCTTTCAGACTCTGTGCACATACTCTGGAGAGTGGAAGTCCTGATGTTACAGTGAGAGTTATCCTGTCTCACAGACTGTTACAGTGAGAGTTATCCTGTTTCACAGACTGTGCTATGTTTGTATATTTTAGAACTAGCATTGAAATCAATGTAGCAAAACTGGAGTTTTGTACTTATCTATTAGTTACACACTAAGAAAACGTTCGAGTTGGTGCATTCATGTGTAAGTGAATTTTTAACAGTGTATTAAGTTTTAATTGCTACCAAATTAGTTCTTTAACACTGAAAATTTAATTTTACAGCTCTGTAGTTTAATTTCTTAAGAATTAAGTTAGTGTTGGCGTTTTTTTCACAAAAATAAAAGTTTTTATTTTTTATTTCCCTTTCTTAATTCTACCTTTCTTTGCCAAATTTTAATTTCATTTTCTACATATGATTTGTAGAGAAACATAAGGTCATAAGAATTATGAACAGGAGTAGGCCATTTGTACCTCTGAGGCCTGCTAACACATTCATTAAGATCATGGCTGATCGAGTTGTGGCTGTAATTCCACTTTTCTGCTTAGCCTCCATAGTCATTTTATAACTTTGAGGAAATTCAAAGACCATCCCTTCCTTCATCTCTGGCGTAGTGGAATCCAAATATTTACACCTCTTTTGAGAGAAGAAATTCTTCTTCATCTTAAATGAAATCCCTTATATTTAAGCTATGCCCTCCAGTTCAACACTGCCCCCATATTGGGAAATATCCTTTCAGCTTTTACCCAAATAACTCCCTTCTGGACTGTATTAGTTTCAATAAGATCACTTTTCATTCTTCTAAATTTCAATGAGTAAGTGCTCAACATGAATAACATCTTCTCACAAGCCAACCTGTTCATCCCAGGTATTAGCCTGCTTAAATTTGTCTGTACACAGGACTCCAAGTGTGGCCTCACAAATGCCTTGTTCAACAGAAGCTTGACATTCATGCTGTTACATCCCATTCCCTGTACAATGAAGGCTATTTTTCATTTGCATCACTAATTACTTGCTGTAGCTGTATGCTAAACCTTTTATAGTCATGTACAAGGACACCCAGATCCCTCTCTGCCACAGAATTCTGCAATCTCTCTCCATTTAAATAATATTCTACATCTCTATTCTCCCTGACAAATTTGACAACCTCAAGTGTCCCTCTATCTGTCAAATATTTGCTGACTTACTTAGACTATTCTGGGTTTTTCAGATTCTTTGTGTCCTCCTCACAATCTATTTTCTTGCCTATCTTTGTATCTGTTTTGTAATTACTAGTTTATACGTACTGGGTTAGACATTGTGCATTCAACTTTACCTGACTCAAAACCAAGGGTGAAAATTAGAGTCTTCATGTCTCAGTGAGAATTCTTCATCTAATTAGTTGGTGAACTTCACTGCTGCCTGCCTTACTGACACACATCACAGATTGACTGAGGAGAGTGCCACACTTGATCAGACACCCTAAAGAGAAAACCTCTGTTCAGAAGACCATAAACATCCTGTGGGCAGCTGTCAGCATAGTGGACAGCATATGTTGTTTCTTCACTACTGATCATAGAATCAAAGCTAATGAAAATGACCCAAACCATTCACAAGATTACATGATCACTGCTAAACCCCAGACAAAGTTATAAATAAAGTCCAGCTACTTTAATTCAGAATGCAGTAACAGATCATGTTAAATATCCGTATCAGTTGATGCACTTGTACAGTTATTTGGTGAAAACCAGTTTAAGAACTATAATATGTTTAATTTGATTTACTGTTGGAGTGAAGAAGAGTGTAGTAAGTAAGCTGGTTGTGAGAAATATTTCAGGGGATATGTGTTTAGACACATTGATCTGTTGAATGAGGTGTGTTGGAGCAGGATCATTACATTTTGAGCTGTAGGAGTTGGGTTATTAAAACTAGACTGCAGAAGATCGTAAATGAGCTGTACTCATTGAACTGTGATAATTGGACTGTAGGGAATGTAGTATAGATGTTGAGTTGAATTGCAAGAGATGGTTGTATAAGGACGCTAGAATTGAGAATAAAAGATAAGCGTTTTTTTTTGAAATTGGACTATGGAAGAATGCATTTTCATAGCCTGGTTCCAGACTCTTAGTTTTAGTGATTTGACTGCAAGAATTTTTCTTTATAAAGATGAAACTGCAACAATTCAGAAACTGAGTATTGTTATGCTATATGTTCTGGTGAATAAAGAATTGGAAATTTACTCCATGAATCTGAGGATCCCATAGTATTTGGTATGTAATGTGTACCTAATTTAATTTATAGTGCTAAATATTTATAGGATCTCTTTGAGTATCATTTTCATAAAAATGTACGTTTACCAGCATTAGTGATATTTATGCACAATTTCAGCATGGCATCTTGGACAGCATCTTGACTTTTAAGGAAGTCATAAGCCTTGTCCTTACAATCTTTCACTCGTGATAACATGTATTCATTAAACCTACCATATAATGTGTGCTTTACACAGCTGCTTACATCTTTCAGCACAGTGTTCTGGTTAGAGACTTGAGTAGAAGAATAAATATCCCATGGTGCTAGGAGGGAATTAAATGTTATAATGAACATCCCATCAAAAAACAAGTTGCTAAAATTCCTTTGGTAGCAAAATATATGTAAGTATACTATTTTGTAATATTTGAAAACATAAAATTCAGTAGGATAAATTAGAAATAAGGCAAAAAAGTTGAAAAGCAAGGAGGAACTGATCAAAGAAAATATGTAGGCAAGGGAGCAGAGAAAAAGCATATTAAATTTGAATTTGAATTTGGTATGACATTACTTATTTCAGTTGTTAAGGATTGATATAATAGCAATAAAATTATTCCCAATATTGGCCATGTTTGTCAGTGTAATATTAATGCATGTTTAAATTGATCATGATTCCAAAATATTGAAACCACAGTGTAAGTATGGTGTATTATCAATTCTAAGCACAAATGATTGACACAATTTGCATGTTAAGTGATTTACATCTTATTTTAACTAAGCTTAAATTTAATCAATCTTTTGTCCCAACTGAACAAAATCTCTGTCAAGACCCAATAGCATAGCCATGTTCAGGACCAGAGAATCTCCATTATCTGCATTGTTCCTCTCGAACAGATTCAAAAGTTTAGGCCCAGAAGTTGCAGTCATAATTCTGTTGTTTGATGACAATATCTTTAAAAGAAAAGTTTCCTTTCACTGAGGCTTGAGATGCATTTTCTAGACTTTTGAATACATTTTTATCAAAAGTTTCCATAATTGCATATTCTTAAAGATGCTATGGTTAATATGCTTAACTACTAATTTGATGGTGGCTTTGATGGGTAATGTGGATTTTAGCTTTCTGGCTCTTGGTTTATGCAAAAAAAAATTAATTGCAAATTTCTTATTAAGTACCAATTGGCAAGATCTACACAGAAACTAATATAAATTTTGGTAACATGCCAGTCATTCTAAAAAAATTCAAGGCGACATTCACAGTGTAATTTATACTTATAGGTGGGAGTTGGGATCAGTTGGGAATCAACACACTGATGGTACAATAAGATTGAAGCATCTTAACTTTGTTAACAGGCAATTTAATCCCATACCTGTTAGAAATTAAGTGGGTCTAGTGTATCTGGTAATATATGAATGGACAGGGAAAGAAGAAGGGATGGTATAACCATGCTCCTGAGGGGATTATGCAGTTGGAATTTCAACTAGCAGCGCTAGTTTTATGGATGGAACCTAAATTTATAGCTCAACTCCCTACGATGTGATAGTTTTTATTGTTCGGAAATATGGATGACTAAGCTTCATAAAGGTAAGTTGTACACCTGGGCAGAGAAAGCAACTAAGGGGCTTCAATTTGATCAGAGAACGGAACATGGAAGTTAGCTTATAGAACTGTTTTACAGATGCTGAACTAGGTACTGGTCAGAGACTGTCTACCCTGCTGGGATGGTTTAGAATAAGACCCAGGCTGTCCTTTATTCAAATAGAGACTCACGCAGCAGGAGAGCTGGAACTCTGTCTCAGCCTCAGGCGCAACATATGCTGCTTCCCATCACTTTAATAGAAATTTGTTCCAGAGAAAGAACTAGTCTAATATATGTTATGCAAAACCACCTTAATAAAAATGCAACAGACTGAGTAAGGGACATATTACAAAAATGACAGAAACAAACATGTTTATGGAGAGAAACCAACATTTCTCTGAAATTCACTGAAAAACTGGAAAGTATCAATATTTAGCTCACATTTTAAGTGATACAGGATGTAAGGTAATTTTTCAAGATTTGTGAAACAAGGAGAAATAAATATTTGACATGAGAAAAATGCTTTGTAATTACGGTTCATTGATCAGTGTCTTGTCTTTAGAAACAAAACAGAGAAATTTTGCAATGTATACAAGACGTATACCTCAGTGACATGTGGGTCTTGACAAAATGTGCAAGAAACTAACATGCTCCTTTCTGTTCTATCATCATGTTTTTCTCCTCATATTGAAAATATTACAGAATGCTGGGGGAAACGTGAGCTTTTGCTCTTCACTCTGCCTCTGAGAGACAAAAGCTGTTTGCATGGATAACAGACAAATTAAGTTGTTAACCCACTCTGTGACTTTGCCCCTGTCTTATTTGTGAAGCCAAGATAGTTTCCAGCTAGACAGCATTGTACCAAGATATTCATCTGTGTGTTGTGCATTAATTAATGCCCTGACTAAACTAACAGATATATTCACAATAAATATTCACATTCATTATGGGTTACTCACAGCAAATGGACTGCACCAGTTCAAAAAGGCTGCTCACCACCATCTTCTCAAGGACAACTAGGGATGGGCAATAAATGCTGACACGGCCAGTGATGCCCATGTCCCATGAATTAAGTTTTATAAAGCATATTTGACCCAGAAAACATCAAGCAGTCTTGTTGGACATATAGTACAATAGTTTACATCCATGTGAGTCAGTTTGAGCTTCAATGTGGCATAAATTGTGCAGTAGAATTTGTATGTGCAGTTATGCAAAATATGCTCGGCCAAATCTGAAAATGCCGGCAAGGTGAAATATTGCTTTGGAACAAAAACAAAGTTGCTGGAAAAGCTCAGGAGGTCTGGCAGCATCTGTGAAGAAAATATCAGACCCGAAACATTAACTCTGCTTTTTTTTCTTCACAGATATTGCCAGACCTGATGAGCTGTTCCAGCAACTTTGTTTTTGTTCCTGATTTACAGCATCCGCAGTTCTTTTGGTTTTTATGAAATATTGCTCTGCTTCACCTCAATACTTCGTACATAATATGCAAAGGCTTGGACCTTGCCACAAAAGCATTACTGAAGTTAATAGTACTTATCATTATTAAAGATTAAATTTGACAATAATTTCCTAAGCCTATGTTTGGTCAATTAACTATGGAAATGAAAAATTTGCTGTCTGAATTCCATAACCAATCCTCTAGCTACACTGTAATAGTGTCTCAGGAAGAGACTTACATTATATACACTGAACATATCAGAAAAAAATAGGGCTTGTTCATTCAAGTGTAAATATTGGGTCAGAATTATTACTTGACAACCTCAGTGTCATTCCTTCAGATTTTAATTTTTTTTTGGAAATTTAAAAGGTGAAACAGTCACTTTCTTATTAAAAAATTCTCATCTTTATCTCTCTCTTCATCTTACCTTTCTTTCCTTTCCTTCTTTCTAAATTTCCCCTTCTATATATGATTTGGTGCTGAATTAATTCTGGTACTTACACTTTCTGCTTCAGATTCTGCACAGCTAGTGAAAAAAATGTCTTCAGTCTGATTGTGTAGGCCTGGATTTACCCAGTTTCTCTGGTATGCTGAGCCAGTTGGGAAAATAGCACAAGCTCAGAAAAATTAGTTTTGCGACATTGAGAACAAAAGGGCAGCATGGTGGCTCAGTGGTTAGCACTGCAGCCTCATAGCACCAGGGACCTGGGTTCGATTCCAGCCTCGGGCAACTGTCAGTGTGGTGTTTGCACGTTCTCCCCATGTGTTTTTGGGTTTCCTCCGGGTGCTCCGGTTTCCTCCCACAGTCCAATGATGTGCAGGCTAGGTGGCTCGGCCATGCTAAATTGCCCGTAGTGTTCAGGGGTGTGTGGGTTATAGGGGGATGGGTTTGAGTGGGATGCTCCAAGGAGCGGTGTGGACTTGTTGGGCCGAAGGGCCTGTTTCCACACTGTAGGGAATCTAATCTTAAAAAAATGTCAAATTTTACACCCAAGATTTGAACAGTCTGATGAGAATCTCACTAGTGAACAGTGAAAGGCAAATTTGCACATAGTTAGATCTCATTATTCCTATTGTCACTGACTGAATGTAGTTTGTTGCATTCCCATGTGGCAGAGAGAAACTAGACAGTGACAATTCCCAATCTGAAAACTCCAGCTAGGCCAGCAATCCCCAAAACCTCAGGGCAGGCTTCATGGGCAGCGACCACTAGCACCACCCATCCACACAAGCTTCACCACATTTCCTACTCATTGAGAATACAGCTATCCAATTCAGTGTGCAGTTTAGAGTGTACGAATAGCTTCCTTTACAATGCTGCTGCCAGGCTGCATTGTGTCCGGGGACAGACACTCATCTCATGACTCCTGTGAGGTGTATCTCAGGAATTTTGTTTGCTTCCTTAGTACTTACTCACCTTGCACCTGCTTGGATGACTACAGCATCTTTGCTTTTCCTTACATAGCCTTGCTCTTTAGCTACTTCATCTGCAGCTGGAGGGGGAGATGGGGGTGAGATCTGCTAGCAAAAGTTAAGGCAGCTTCTCAGTGCTCACTGCTGTGGCAGGGAAGTCAATTGTAGGAGTTGGAGGCAGTATTCTGGGATACAGAGGGACAATAATTATAACAGAGAACAACAACTCAAGGCAGGGATGTATGGCAATAGTGAATTGGAGGACATGGGTTACCACAGGGTCAGGGGAGAGATGGCGTGGAAGCGGTGGAGTTGTTGATGGTCACCATCACCCTAGCTTCAATGGCGGAGGGAGTGCATTCAATAGTTGGCATGTTTAAGCTGTAAACCTGGTGCTCCAGATGTAGTGTTTGGAATGGACGATTTAATTGAAAGTATTGGGTAGATAGTTTGGATGCTTGGATGACTACAGCATCTTTGCTTTTCCTTACACAACCTTGCTCTTTAGCTACTTCATCTGCAGCTGGAAGGGGAGATGGGGGTGAGATCTGTTTGCAAAAGTTAAGGCAGCTTCTCAGTGCTCACTGCTGTGGCAGGGAAGTCAATTGTCGGGGTTGGAGGCAGCATTCTGGGATACAGAATGTGTGAAAACGCAGAACTGATGGGCCTATTGAAAGTACAAAGAAGTAAAGAATTTGAAGATTTGGGAGATCACCTAGATTACTAAATTGAGCCTATGACATTCTCTGTGATTTACAAGCTTTATTACCTTACATAGTCATCCAAATTGCAAATGCCCGGAAAAAATGAAAATTGACTGCCACCACCTTTGGATTTTGCAGATTGATTTTTCCTCTTTGTACACAGTCTCTAACTGCAAATGGTGAGACTCTCCAAGATACATTTGCATTAATCAGATGATTATACAAGACAACAATGCTGCTGCCAGGCTGCATTGTGTCTGGGGACAGTAATCATAGTACCGTATGTGTCCAGTTATGTGAGATACAAATTCTGTCCACAAGCAATCTTGACCATGTCATTGATCATTACAAGTTGATCATAGTCACCTTTGTTAAGCAGAAGTAACACAGGCATCATTTAAAGTGTCACCTGTGACCCACAATCCATAAAATTAATAAGAGGTTTTAGAGGCTGCACAAGGGCATGGAGCTAATTTCCTGTCACCTTGAACTGAGGGTGTTGAGCAGGAAAAACATCACTTTCAGCATGGTAGAGCAATGCAGTGTTGGGCAAAACAAGCTAGACAGGACGTAATTAACCCTCGCTTCCAATGGGTTTAAGGTGAGTGCACTGATCATTCATTGACTGTAAGTTTATTGCTACTTAACCGGCCATCAAACCTTGTTTATTCCCAGAAACAAATGCTTCTTTTTTTCTGTTTTTTTTCTTAAATTTCATTGAAAGACCGGAAAAGCCAACATTTTCAACTGTTTGAAGACTTTTGAACATGTGATTCTCCCATAATGAACAGTGAAAAGATGTTATGCAATGCCAGCTATTTCACTTCCTTAAACCGCAGGGGATGAGTGGACTGTGTTGCCTGACTCTTAGCTGCAGTTACAATTTCAGTCGATCAGGCAAGTGATGATATAAAGTAGCGATACATTAACGAATTTGCGCTTCTATTCCTAATGACAAGTCAATTGTGTCACCCCCTAAGTACCCTTCTTTTTTCATTCCTTCTACCTTGTGCATTGTGAAGGACTAATTGTGGCTGACATTAATTCACCTAGTGCAAAGATAAGCTTTATATATGGTGCCAGTGGTGGAAATCCTGGGAGGTCCTGGCACTGGTAAATAGTTTTGTTGCTGGTGAAGACAAGATAGGTACTAGAGATGCAAGGTTTCTGCTATGAGGCAAGCAGCAGAGAATTCTGCAAAATAATAATTCACATGAGTTCACAGAGAAACACCCTTCATGAAATTCCCTGAAATTGACAATTACTGATTCTTAATAAATTTTAACTCTTAGCTACTTGCCCTATTCGTACAGAAACCCCTGTAGAGCAAACCACACTGAATGTCCAGCTGGAATAGGTTCTAGTGTAAAAATGCATGGAAAATTTGTGGACATGTAATGTTGTCTTTTCTGTAATTGCAAAATCTGGGCATCTCGTATCACTGGACCGTCTAGGAATAATGAAAATTAAGATTCAATTGATAGTATTTTGGAGTTGACAGTCTAACTGACTCTTTTATGTAGAGATCGTCTTGAAATCAGGGCATTCCAAATATTTTGAAGAAAATGAAATAATTTTGATGCGTAATTACCATTGTAACGTAGGAAACACTGCTCATGAAGCAGCTGGACTGGTGAAGAGGCTGTCATGCATGTCCTTCTGGAATTTGCCTTTGCTAAGGAAGTTTGAAGAGAGATTCAATGGTTTTTGATGACGAGTGTCCCAAGTAGCTCCGTGATACAGGACTCTGTGCTACATAATTTGTTCCCTGGGACACACATCACGACAAGTATTGACTGTGCCTGGAAGACCATTGACTCTGTGAAACACACTCTTTGGCCTGCCCAAAATGTTTTGGTCTTCCAATGCAGAGCCCTCAACTGAGTGTCGCAGACTGGCACATTCCAAGATCCAGGACTATGTGCTGAGGCCTGAACTAAGGCTTGAGGTAGCTGTCACCAAGGTGCAGTGGGGAAAGATCATTGACTAAGGTCTTTCTGCTATAGTACATTGGAGGTTCATTCAGTTACTAGACCCTCTTAGTGCCTCAATGTACATAAATACAGTCTTGGACAAGTAAGAAATGGATTGGGTTTTTTTGCAACTACAGGTAACGCCAAATTCCAATCTTTGCTTGTACTGTACAGAAATGCTTCAATAATTCTTGTGCATGTATAAAGATTTTTTATGAATAAAGCATATTTTGCAATGACAAAGTAGGAAATACACACACAGAAATGTTCCTCAAAGAGCTATGAAATAAATGACCAGCAAATTTGTGTTAAGTGTTGGTTAAGGAAATTCTCCTGCAGTTCTTCCAAGAGTGCAATGTGATCTCTTACATTTACCTGAGGAGGCAGATGAGTATCTGGTTTGCCATCTCATTCAAAGGATATCATCAGCTCAGGCATTTAGAGCGGCCTTTGAACTTGTGGCCTAACTGGCTCAAAAGATTGGAGTTCATCACTGAGCCAAGGCTGATAACGAGGCAGTCAGTGCTCCACGGCTCTAAATTCAAAAATGAGTACATGTGGACTGGATGGGCTGAAATATATTGCAAAAATACTGACATCACATTTCATTTCCTTTTTTTCCTTATTCATTTGTTTGCATTGCTGCCTCAAAACTTTCTTTACCCTGCAATTATGGTTTTTCTGGACCAAACTGAAATACATTACAACAAGTTGGCAAAGTCTCTTAAGAGCACACACTTCTCTCTAACTGTGTGGCTTCTGAAAACAGAAGTCATACAGTAGTATGATGTCTGACTTGCATGCAGCAAAGAATTGCAGGCAGGCAGTGACATCACCTCCTCAGATACATGCATGGCGAGGATGCACAGAAAAGTGGTGAGATTGACTCTTAGACACTCTGTGATCAATCTGCTGATTATAATCTATAAGCTAGAGACCACTTAAAGACAGCCTCAACAGTCCTCTCTGGTAAAGAATCCCACAGATTTACTCACACAATTCTCATTGATTTATAATTTTTCGTTGCCTCATCATTTGCCATCAGTAGATGTATTCTGAATCTCTATTCATAAGCTGCCAGCTTTGAGATATTGGAAACATGAGAATTGTAAATTTATTGCTTCTTCTTCTTTTACTGCTCAAATACTCCATATTGATGTGTAGTGTTTTGAAGTGCCTCCTACTTACAACTCCACACTCTTACTTCTAGCTGCCAAATAATTTTATCATTCCCACTATAGCTAGCAAATTGCCCAAACATTCTGATGCAATGAATGGTGTGAAGCACCACACAACATTCAACACACACATAAGAAAATGTATGTGGACAGACACACATGTATAAAACAACAAATACAATTCATAGTTTTAATGTCAAAGTTTAACTATTAATTAACTTTTAATTTTTTTTTGCATGCCGAACTTAGTGGCATTGGCTTCATTGATAACTATTTTGGTTTGGAATGACTGGTAGCTTGGGTCAGTGGTAAAGTAAGCATACTGATTCAAAGGAAACTGCTTGCAAAGGTCAGAGATAATGGGAACTGCAGATGCTGGAGAATCCGAGATAACAAAGTGTGAAGCTGGATGAACACAGCAGGCCAAGCAGCATCTTAGGAGCACAAAAGCTGATGTTTCGGGCCTAGACAGTTCATCAGAAAAGGGGGATGGGGGGAGGATTCTGAAATAAATAGGCAGAGAGGGGGAGGCAGATCAAAGATGGATAGAGGAGAAGATAGGCAGAGAGGAGAGTATAGGTGGGGAAGTAGGAAGGGGATAGGTCAGTCCGGGAAGGACAGACAGGTCAAGGGGGGCGGGATGAGGTTAGTAGGTAGGAAATGGAGGTGTGGCTTGAGGTGGGAGGAGGGGATAGGTGAGAGGAAGAACAGGTTAGGGAGGCAGGGACGAGCTGGGCTGGTTTTGGGATGCACTGGGGGGAGGGGAGATTTTGAAGCTGGTGAAATCCACATTGATAACATTGGGCTGCAGGGTTCCCAAGCGGAATATGAGTTTCCGTTCCTGCAACCTACGGGTGGTATCATTATGGCACTGCAGGAGGCCCAGGATGGACATGTCAACTAAGGA
Source organism: Stegostoma tigrinum (assembly GCF_030684315.1). NCBI lineage: Eukaryota > Metazoa > Chordata > Chondrichthyes > Orectolobiformes > Stegostomatidae > Stegostoma > Stegostoma tigrinum. The sequence goes on along the minus strand of NC_081357.1, from coordinate 47,262,709 downwards.
ATGGGAGGGGGAGTAAAAATGGTTTGCGGCTGGGAGTGCAGTTGTTTACTGCGAACCGAGTGGAGGTGCTCTGCAAAGCGGTCCCCAAGCCTCTACATTGAGGAAACCAAGCGGAGGAATCCACAACGGGTACAGTGGATGCAGTATACCACATTGGCAGATGTGCAGGTGATCATCTGCTTGATATGGAAAGTCATCTTGGGGCCTGGGATGGGGGTGAGGGAGGAGGTGTGGGGGCAAGTGTAGCACTTCCTACCGTTGCAGGGGAAGGTACCGGGTGTGGTGGGGTTGGAGGGGAATGTGGAGCAGACAAGGGAGTCGTGGAGAAACTTTATTGATGCCTTGATTTTCTCCTGTAGAAAGGTAGTTAAATGAGGAGCTATGTGAAGTGTGTGGCCTTAGCAGCAAGCAGTATGCAACCATTCACAATTTATTTACATGACCAATACAGGAAGTTAAAAACGTTTAAAATTCTTTGTTTTAATTTAAATTTTCAGAAATCTGAGTAAGTATGTGATTGTATTATGATAGAAACTAAATTAAACATAAACAGACTTCTAAACTAACAAAGTGTGGAGCTGGATGAACACAGCAGGCCAAGCAGCATCTCAGGAACACAAAAGCTGACGTTTCGGGCCTAGACCCTTCATCAGAGAGGGGGATGGGGTGAGGGTTCTGGAATAAATAGGGAGAGAGGGGGAGGCAGACTGAAGATGGATAGAGGAGAAGATAGGTGGAGAGGAGAGTATAGGTGGTCAGGTAGGGAGGGGATAGGTCAGTCCAGGGAAGATGGACAGGTCAAGGAGGTGGGATGAAGTGGTAGGTTGGAAATGGAGGTGTGGCTTGAGGTTGGAGGAAGGGATGGGTGAGAGGAAGAACAGGTTAGGGAGGCAGAGACAGGCTGGGCTGGTTTTGGGATGCAGTGGGGGGACGGGACGAGCTGAGCTGGTTTTGTGATGCGGGGGGGGAGGGGAAAAACTGGGCTGGTTTTGGGATGCAGTAGGGGAAGGGGAGGTTTTGAAGCTTGTGAAGTCCACGTTACGTGGAACAGTCCCTCTTCTGCACCTACACAGGCCCCAGACCCCACCTCTTCCTCCGTTACATTGATGACTGTATCGGCGCCGCCTCTTGCTCCCCAGAGGAGCTCGAACAGTTCATCCACTTTACCAACACCTTCCACCCCAACCTCAAGTTCACCTGGGCCATCTCCAACACATCCCTCACCTTCCTGGACCTCTTAGTCTCCATCTCAGGTAACCAGCTGGAAACTGATGTCCATTTCAAGCCCACTGACTCCCACAGCTACCTAGAATACACCTCCTCCCACCCACCCTCCTGCAAAAATTCCATCCCCTATTCCCAATTCCTCCGCCTCCGCCGCATCTGCTCGCAGGATGAGGCTTTCCACTCCCGCACATCCCAGATGTCCACATTCTTCAAGGACTGCAACTTTCCCCCCGCAGTCATCGAGAATGCCCTTGACCGCGTCTCCCGCATTTCCCGCGACACATCCCTCAGACCCTGCCCCCGCCACAACCGCTCCCAGAGGATCCCCCTTGTCCTCATATACCACCCCACCAACCTCCGGATACAACGTATCATCCTCCGACACTTCCGCCATCTACAATCCGACCCCACCACCCAAGCCATTTTTCCATCCCCACCCTTGTCTGCCTTCCAGAGAGACCACTCTCTCCATGACTCCCTTGTCCGCTCCACACTCCCCTCCAACCCCACCACACCTGGCACCTTCCCCTGCAACCGCAGGAAGTGCTACACTTTCCCCCACACCTCCTCCCTCACTCCCATCCCAGGCCCCAGGATGACCTTCCATATCAAACAGATGTTCACCTGCACATCTGCCTCTGTGGTATATTGTATCCATTGCACCTGGTGTGGCTTCCTCTACATTGGGGAAACCAAGCGGATGCTTGGGGACCGCTTTGCAGAACACCTCCGCTCGGTTCGCAACAAACAACTGCACCTCCCAGTCACGAACCATTTCAACTCCCCCTCCCATTCTTTAGATGACATGTCCATCATGGGCCTCCTGCAGTGCCACAATGATGCCACCCGAAGGTTGCAGGAACAGCAACTCATATTCCGCTTGGGAACCCTGCAGCCCAATGGTATCAATGGTTTTTAAACGCTGTAAAATTGTAATTGTCATTTGATTGTAAAGAAATTTGACATTGTACAAATTAAAAATCAATTTTCAGGGCCAGTAAATTTCCTTAGTATCAATTGTACAGTTTAATATGTTGTAGGAACCCAGTTACATCTGATTTCAGAAGGTGTAACCTTTTCAAGAATTTGCACAATGTGACTTAACAGCTGTAGAGTGACTGTTCTTGTCTAATTCTTTATTGCAGCAAATTGAAAGTCTGCTGGAACCTCTACAGTGCACTGTACAAAGAATTAATGCTGACAGTAACTTCTCAATTTTTAAATTATTCTGTGCGTCTTCAAATTATAAGACCATAAAAGACATCGGAGCAGGACACCATTCAGTTTGTCACATCTGCTCCATCATTCAATGAGAACATATTTGACCTGATGAGCCTCAATTCCACTTTTCCGCCTTTTCCCAATAAACCTTGGTTCCTTTACTCATTAAAAATCTGCCTATTTCATACTTGAATACACTTAAAGGCCGACTCAACAGTCCTCTCTGGTAAAGAATTCCACAGATTTACTACTCTTGAAAGAAGAAATTTCCCCCCATTTCTGCCTGAATGTGCATTTTCTAGATTATGCCCTCTGGTCTTAGATTTCCTCACAAGGGGAAACAATCTCCCTGTGTGTATCTTGTCAAGATCTCCAAGAATCTTGTATGTTTCAATAAGGTAATTCTTCAAGATGGACATTCAAAGAAGCACATGCCAACCTGTTCAACCTGTCCTCATAAGACTCTCCCTCCAAACTTGAAGTGAACCTAAGGAATTGTGGATGCTAGAAGTTTGAAAAAAATACCCAGCAAATTGCTGGAGAAACTCAACAGTTCTGGCAGCTTCTGTGGAGAAAAAGCAGAGTTTTTTTGGGTTCAGACTGTATTCTGATGAAGAGTAACTCAACTTGAAGCATTAACTCTGCTTCTCTCTCCACAGATACAGACAGACCTGCTGAGTTTTTCCAACAATTTCTGTTTTTCCCTCTATACATGATATCAGTTTAGTGAATCTTTTCTGGACTGCTTCCAATATTAATGTATCTTGCCTTAGATAAGGGCCCAAAAGTGTTCACAGTATTCCAGTTGTGGTCTGATGAGTGCCTTGTATAGTTTGATCAAAATCTGCCTTCTTTTATATTCCATTCCCTTTGTTTTTCCAATTACGTGCAGAACTTAGATGTTAGCTTTCTGTGATTCATGGAAAGGGATTCTGCAGTCTTTCTCCATTTCTCAATTGTATTCAGCTTCTCTATTCTTTCTTCCAAAGTGCATAACCTCACATTTTCCTGCTTTAAATTTAAATTGCTGCCCATTTCAGTGACATAATTACAGCAAACCTGTTCTGTCAACATTAGCAGAGCAAAATCTGACCCATTGTTTGTCGCACTCAGGTTAGCAAGCCTGAGTTAGTTAGATTAAGAACAGAGTCATTTGACAAAAACTGGGAAGCTCTCCCTTACTTATTGTGATGGGACCAATTGACTAATGGGTGCCTTCATGGACTTGGGAAAGATGACATTGCTAAGACTTTGAGTCGTGATGTCTACTTGCTGCAGATGCTATATGTTTGTTGCATAAGCTGCTGGTATGTGGAGCAGGTGTGAGATTGACATAACACATTGCCATAGAGTGATGTGTATACCTCTTTGACTGACAATGTCATGCAACAAAGCAATTTGTGTCATTGTGTAACTGTTACTGCTAATTAGCATGACTAACAAGGCAAGGCATGCAGTTAGGTACTACGAAAGTAAGTGAGCAGCCTTGAGATATATCCTGGTGAATTCTGTGATCAGATACCTGTCCGTGTGCACAAAGTATCCCTTCTGCAGCCTTTCGATTCTCGTCGCCAGCGCACCCATTGCCTGTAAAATTGCTGTTGCTGAAAAGGCAAACAATTCATTTCTGTTCTGAGAGCAAAAACAGTTTTATTCCTTGTTTCCTCAGAGGTAGTAGGAGCTGCCGATGCTGGAGTCTGAGATAACAAGGTTTGGAGCTGAATGAACTCAGCAGGCCAAGCAGCATCAGAGGAGCAGGAAAGTTGATGTTTCGGGTCTGGACCTTTCTGGATGATCATGAGTATTCATGTATTGGAACCATAGAACCATACAACATTGGAGCAATAGTAGGCCATTCAGCCATTAAGTCTGCTTTGCCATTCAATGAGATTACAGCTGACCTGATAATCCCCAATGCCAACTTCCTGACTTTTCCCCAGAATCCTTAATTCCCTAATAAAAACTGAAAAGAACTGTGCATGCTGTCAATCAGGGAACAAAAACAGAAGTTGCTGGGAAAGTTCAGCAGGTTTGGCAGCTCCTGTGAAGAGAAAATCAGAGTTAATGTTTTGGGCCCAATGGCCATTCCAGTTCTATCTGTCTCTGGCTAGAATATTACAAATGACCAAGCCTCAATGTTGAAAGAGATGGTTAACTTATCTGTTATTGGAGATCTTGCATGGCATTTGTGTAGTGCAAATATTACTTGCCACTTGACAACCTGAGTCTGAGTCCTATCCAAGTCTTGCCATATATGGATATGGACTACCTCAGTACACAAGGAGTCATGAATGCTGCTGAAGAGTGTGCAATCACCAGCAAACATCCCCACTTCTGAACTTACAATGGAGGGAAGGCCCACAATGAAGCAACCAAAGATAGTTGGGCTAGAACACTACCTGACACACATAATCATTATTCCTTGTTCCAAATATGACTTCAACAAATAGATAGTTTTTCTACTGCTTTCCACTGCCTGTTAGCTTCTGTTGTTAGAGAATAAACATAAATTCTTTGAAATATTTAAAAGATTTTGTGTATATGATGGTCACACATTAAAGAGTAAAACTAGCGCAACCTTTGGGAAAGAGTAGCCCTGACTTAGTCAGGGTTATAAAATGGGATGTGGCTAAGGACAGGTGAGTGTGAGGCTTAGTGCTTAAACAGCAATAGGTATAGGAATGTTTAGTCGTCAGTGAAGTGAACTGTCAGCTGTATAACCGAGCTTCATTTGTGTCCTGAGAAGCGTTGATTGGTTGTTGCTGTTTCACAATGCGCACTGTTAAGATCAGTTCTGGAGTGTCAATTCTTTACAGGGTGCACACCTATGTTCAAAAATGGCACTGCCACCAGGGATGCTGGGATATCAGTTACAAGTTCTTCTGCCTACAGCAGGTGGGAGAATAGGACAAATGGTGCACCCTTGGTAATGTGGTACCCAGTTAGTGAGGCTGGTTTGGGCTGATAGCGCAAGGAAAGCTTACTCAGCTTAGCAGAGACAGACTCTCAACAAAACTTGAAAAAATTGACTTAGCCAGTTTCCAGTCAGATGCAGTCTACTGTTTGATTCAATTGACTAATCATTTGGACATACAATCTACGTATCTCCTGTAAAACCAGCACTGTCATTCTTGCAAGACATTGCACAATTTTGGATTGGTGGCAACATCCTAATAGTGGAAATTGCCACTTGTATAGTCATTGCAGAGGAGCAATTGACATAGCTTTTGTGCTCCTGAGATGCTGCTTGGCCTGCAGTGTTCATCCAGCTCCACACTTTGTTATCTCGGATTCTCCAGCATCTGCAGTTCCCATTATCTCTGATCACAATTTTAACCTCACTGCGAAGCCTCTTCCAGGGATGCCTAACCTGAAGAAGTTACCCTCCTCCCTCCAGACCAACCTCAGGGAATCTCTCTCCCACTGCAACTCTTTGTCATCTCTTCGGCCTTGAAACTGCTCGACCTGTCCGTCCTCCCTGGACTGACCTATCCCCTCCCCACCTCCCCACCTATACTCTCCTCTCCACCTATCTTCTCCTCTATCCATCTTTGGTCCACCTCCCCCCTCTCCCTATTTATTCCAGAACCCTCTCCACATCCCCCTTTTCTGATGAAGGGTCTAGGCCGGAAACGTCAGCTTTTGTGCTCTTGCGATGCTGCTTGGCCTGCTGTGTTCATCCAGCTTCACACTTTGTTATCTTGACATGGCTTGTTTAACCTCTTCAAATTTTTGAGATATTGTCACTTTCTAGCATACAATAACGTAGCTCAGGCACTTTTAAAGTTCAAATGTGACAGACATTCACCCTGTTTGTGGAGTATAAGGCAATGAATAATCTCATCAGAATAACCATAATCCTGCTGGCATCTTTGATGCACTCAATTTTTTTGTATCAAGCTTGCAAGGTGAGCAAATAGTTGGGACCCTATTTACAAAATTGTAGACTCGAACATTGAACATAGAAAAGTACAGCACAGCACAGGCCCTTCGGCCCACGATGTTGTGCCGTGGAATATTCCTCATCGAAAAATAAAATAACCTAACCTACATTCCCCTCAATTCACTGCTGTCCATGTGCATGTCCAGCAGTCGCTTAATTAAGTCATATAGTTTATAGAGCTATGCAGATCCCAGTATATACACTTATGAGTGATTTTCAGTTTGTGATAGACAGTAGTGGAGAACACATAACTGGCTTTTTCAACTTGCATTTTGAGGAAAGGGAGAGCATTTAATTGTTCCATTTCAAAAGTAGGGTTAAGTGAGAGAATTAACTTGGAATGGTTTGTATGGAAATCCATAAATATAACTGTAGATTCAAGAATTACCTTTGAATTAGAACCTGATTTTGTGATTCTTAAAATCAGATGAATATTTACCATAATGAGCTGTTCCTTCAAGATCATAGAATGACAGAATCCCTACAGTGTGGAAGCAGGTCATTTGGCATATCAAGTCCCCACCGCCTTTCCGAAGTGCATCCCACCAAAACCTAGCACCAACTTATAACATATGCACTTCCTACAGCAAATCCATATCGTCAGCACATCCCTGGACAGTATGGGCAATTTAACATGGCCAATTCACCTAACCTGCACATCTTTGGACTGTGCTGGAGAGCTGGAGCACCCAGAGGGAACCCACACAGATATGGGGAGAATGTGCAAACCCCAGACAGAGTGATGCCCGAGCTTGAACTTGGGTCCCTGAAGCTTTGAGGCAGCAATGCTAACCACTGAGCCACCGTGCTTACGTACTGCTACTTTCTTACATCATCTTACAAACGTATTTTCTCATGTTAGTTAGCATTCTGTTGCTATTTTCTGACTTCTACTAGCTTGCTCAGGAAGTCATTCTTCACATGGAAGTGTAGATGAAACTATCCTACCATGGAGACTATCAGGACTAATTGTCACCTGTTATAACCGAAGACTAAGATATGCATTTTCTAGTTGAAATCACTGAATAGAAATCAATAACAGCAAATTTGGAAGATTCTTTTCTTCCTTTAACTAGGGAAAGTGAGGTGCAGCTAGTTCCCCTGCAATCTGTACAACATGAACAAAAGAGCAATGCTGTAGAAACACAATCACTTCCAATTTACTTCTAAGATAAATAGCAATCTGCAATAAATAACAATCTGCTTAGAATACCATTCCTTCATTGTTGCTGAGTCAGTATCCTGGAACTCCTGACTGAGCATTACCATAAAGACAACAATGGTTCATGAAGAGCCTCAAAATCACCTTGAAGTGCAACTTGAGATGGATAATAAAGGTGGACTTTCCAGCATTGTTTACAATCCATTATCAACTAATGGTAGAAATACATGTCCATGACCCATATCGCTATATTATTTGAAAGCATTGGGAATGAATCTTGAATTTTCCTTTGCTCTGTGGTTTTTACTCCTATTAGGTCTATCCTTTACTCATTGGTGTGTTAGAGAGCTGCGCTGGTGGGCTATTCTTAACTAACATTATTTTATGAATTTGTCATCTTAATCATGTGAAAAACAGAATACTCGTAACTATACACTAGTAAAAACTAAAAACTTATTGACAATAAAACAGCATTAACTTCTGTAAAAGTTCACTCCATAAAGGATATGGAAGTGGATAAAGGGCAATAATTCTACAGATTATATTAAAAGTACCATAACAGACTGTCTAAGAATGGGTTTGATGACAGACTAACATTACCTTTTTGCAATGTACTACTGACAAAACAAACTCCCACTTGAACCTTATATTTAAAAAGGAAGTCCCATGCTGCGCAGATTTCGATCAGAGGAAGTGCAAGTAATTTTCCCTTGGATCCCTGCCCACCATCATCAGGCTAATTAAAAACAGAAACTACATTGGCAAGGAACATGGTGTTTGGCTTTTTAAAAATAACAGGCTTGCAAAGTGGAGGTACTTCTAATGAGCATGGTTGAAGTACTCATTTTTGGCCTCTTCCTTTGTGTCAATTATAGGAAGCCCAGATCTTTGCCAGCACTCATGCTGAGGAACTGAAATAATGTTTTAACAGTACAAATTGAACTGCTGTTATACCAGGACAGGACAGATTTCCATAATACATATTTCAACAGCAGCACAAGCCCCTTATGCATTCTTTCACTCAGAGCTGATATCGCTAGTCTGTCATCAGTGTGGATATTTCAGTAAAAAGGGAAAATTGAAAAGGTTATTGAAAGGGGAGAGTCAGCTGCTCTTTTTATGTCTTTGAATGCATGTCACAAGCTTAGGATATGAAATACTTTGAAATATAATATTTGGAATTTACCACTGATGTAATCAACTTACATTTATGTAGTACGTGTAATGCAATATAACATCCCATTGTCCCTCACAGGAAAATTATCATGGCAAAGGTTTTATTTTAAAATATATTTTAGTAGGTATTTTATTCATTTTGCAATACAGAGGGATAGAGTAACTTATAAATATCCCTTAATGATAGCAAGTCAGTGACCTCACAGAGATCCAATAAGCCTTAAAATAATTTCACAGCTGATTTATCATCCAGTTTTGTAAAGATAATTTCTAAAATAATAAATAATGTGTGTGGCTACTTTGTACTATGCATTCAGCTTTTCCTTGTCAAAGATGTTCTCCTGACATTGTTGCCTTTGTATCCTGTATTGATGTGCCATCCCAAGTGTCCTGGCAGTACTAATAGTGATAAAGTTATTTTAAGATTATTAGAAAGAAAGGAAGAACAGAAAGACTTGGGGAAACATTTTGTGATCTCCTGCTAGTGGGTTTTCAGGAGTCAGAGCCCAAAATATTTCTCAGTGGCCTTTCTGCTATTCACTCACCCACCTTGATCTGCGGATAATTTGGTATGGGACAGATGGGGCTTAGGGCAGCAAGCCTCCCATCACTCCAATAAGTCCCTCAATTACCTAATCAGTTTTCACTTCAGACCCACTTCCTTCCTGGATGCAACCTCATACAAGAGCCTCTTTTCTACATTTTCCTCCAAAATCTGTATTTTCTGTAAGTACTCTCCCGTTAGGGTCTCCATCAAGACCCTAACCCCTGGATTTCACCTAACATTTTGGTTTGGTCGTGGACTTCAAGCTTGAGAATCTGTGGACTGTTGTAGTCTAAATCTTGACCATAGTTGTCATTGGTGCTGCTTGGGCTACAATGTTGTCAGTCAATCAGCTCTCTGATACAAGGCTTCCTCCTGAGTGACAGCTGAAAGTCTTGCTTCATCAGAGTGTGAAATGGCTGGGGGTAGGGGTGAGTGAGGACCAACTCTTTGCGTGGGGGCTGGAAACCCTGCCATTCTGTCCTTGCATTCATACAGCATTCTTTATCACCTCAGGATGTCCATAAATACTTCACCCTCAATGAAATAGTTTTGCACTATAACCATTGAGGAAGAACATTTGATGCATAATTTCATGCAATAGAAGATATAGCTATTTTTGCAATAGATCTGAAGCTCTCATTATCATCCATTCAATGTACTTTCAATCATTGCAAGAGGACCTCCTCTATTATTCAAAATAAGGCATAGGAAGTCATTTAAATCATGACATTTTCACTCATACTAGCCAAAGCAAATAATGGTGTGATCAATTGCGACAATTCTCAGCCTCTCAATTTGATGTTTTTCAATGTGTCACATGTACCAAGAAGTTCAGAAATGGAGATTACAATTTATATTCTCTGACATACAACTTTTTATGTGCACTAATGCAATTAATTACTGAAAAAAATCAAAGTAAGCAAAGTAATTTGAGAAAAAAAACAGAAGGATATAAATCATTCTTACTCATTATTTCTCAGCAGCTGATTCAATTGACTTTGGAAAAGGACATATCTAACTAGAACATAACTCCAATTTAAGCTCATAACTATTGCCATTGTGCACAATTTCTAACTCAAGCATGAAATGGTTGACAATTATGTACTTTTTTAATATTCAGCACACTATAATCAACTGCTGGCTAAAACTCATCTGGACACAGTAGGGGATTTTAGGTTTCAGTCACTTTTTTCACCAGTTATGTTTTTTTCTGCAATTTCTGATATTTTGTTTAGATTAAATAGCTAAATTACAAGTGTAGGAGCTCTGTGAATTTTATGTTAATAGTTGCATGAATTTTATATAAATAAATGCATGAATTTTGAGATAAAAATGTGAATACACAGCACCTAAATCAAATTCCGACAAAAGTAGCACATATTAGAGAAATCAAACGCTGAATTAGATTCAAAGTGACCAGGGGGTGTGTTATGTTTGTATAAGCAAGTTGGGTGATAGAGGTTAGGTTTTCTAATCAGTATATGTACATTTATTACCAATGCATTCATTGCAACTACTTTAATTGCTATTTTTGTCAAAGTCCAAGATATGGAGCAGATCTGTTTGCTCCAGAGGCATAGAAAGCCAGGAGGATTATTCCAGATGATGGTAAGGTCAACCCTGTGGTTGAATGGCAGTAAAATGACGATTGAGTTAAAGAAATAAAGTTACCATGGCAGTCTTGTAGAGATTTTTAACATTAGACTGAAGGCAAAGCTGCAGACAAAACACATTGGAGTTTATTTCATGGAATTATTTCTGAAGAATTTTCATTTCAGTTATGACCTATGTATAAAAATGACTCATAAGCCTAGCCTATGTTATTGAGCTCAAACCTGTATGCTAGTAACTAAGCTCTTCCGGAAAGGTTAAAGACTGCTGGTTTATTGCACTTGCCTGCTGGTGCCTCTGACCATACAACTCTTTTTTTCAACAGTGAAGAGATTAGAAAGGAGTAATTACAGCATTAACTCCTGCTTTCTTTGTGCATCAATGGTGAGTGAAACTTTGCTAGTGAAAACTTCCTAAGATTTGGAAAAGTATATATATATTAATTGTCTAGGTTTTGCTTGCTGTAATGAGTGACTCCATTGTGGGATATCACCCTTGACAAAGATCTTAACTGTGAAAAGAAAACTCATGTTAAAAAGGTGGAAGTAATGTTTCACGCATGGGGTGATTTTATATTGGGCAATAGTTTAAAGCGGCTGATAGTGATTCAACTCTCCTGATCTTTGTTCTAATGAATTCGGTGAAAGTAAAAATCAAGAGATAAACATGAAGAAACTGAATTGATATTGCAGTTTTACATTGTATCTTCCAAAGTCAAAGTCCACTGGTGATTTGTTTTTAAAGTGGACTTATTATTTTTCAGTTAAACATAGTAGCCAGTTCTACTCCAGGGGTAGAACATAAACAACAAAAAAAAGACTGGAAGATCTGTTTTATTTTGACTGTGATGACTGACAGAATGTTGGTCAGGAACCCTGATGGACCGAGAACACTCAAAATTTAATAGTCCCCTGATCAGACAGACAGTATCTTAATTCAGCATCTTATCCAAAGGTTGCCGCCTCTGAAAATTACACTGCAATGCAGAGCTGTATCTTGGTATTAAGTTGAATTTCAGCTGAATCTTGTTACAGAATTTTATGTGGCCCCAGGTATCAGGAGATAAAGTGGATGTAATGTCATAAGCACCTATTCCCCCCTCCCCAGTCACAACATCATTTTGCATGCCGTGAGAGAGACATCAGACAGGCCACCAGCCCTTGGCTCAATAGAAAACTTTAAGTGGCCAATTAATGGCCACATAGCGTCATCCTCTCATCCTGCCCCAATGTTTCTTACGGCGGGCAGAGAAGAGAGGCAACTTTGAAGCCCAACATTCCTCACTCCTTGCGTTATCAGCTGGAAAGGGGACAGGGACCCCAGGTACCTGGGAGCTTCCATGACTATGCCTCAGTCAATCAGACTCAACTTGTGAATCAATCAATTCCTTCTTCTCCTTTTGTGCAAACTGTTTCGATGGTATGAAATTTGGTACTTTTGCGTTTGGCCTGATGAATATAACATGTCAACATGTCTCACAATTCGGCAATATTCAGGTTCCTCCTTTCTTCCTTATGATGGGTCAATTGTAGTTCGGTTGTTTGGGGTTGTTAGTTCAATTGGTTGGTCAGCAGGTTTGCAATGTAGAGTGGTGCCAACAGCATAGTTTCAATTCCTGCATCGGTTAAGGTGACCATGAGGAACTCTACTTCTCAATCTCCCTCCTTTTGCCTGAGTTGTGGTGGCCATTAGGTAAAAACCACCACCAGCCATCTCTATCTTTACCTTTACAGTTCTGTTGTTTGCACTCTTGCCTCTGAATCACATAATTCAAGAATCAAATGTACAAATTTTGCTATGGTCCTGTTTACACCCCATCGTACTTTGGAGGGAAGGACTGTGCTGCACTGCCAGAGGTGTTGTATTTTGGGTGCTGTGTTTAAGTGAAGTTCATTCTGGGTACGTGTAGAAAACTAATTTTGAAAAAAAATGAGGGCAGCTACCTTTGATATCCATGCCAATACTTATCCTAAAATCAGAATCACAAAATTTATCAGGTCATTATCATATTGATGTTTTTGGGAGTCTGCTAAGGGCATTTCGGCTGCACTACACCAGTTAGTGTATTTCAAAATGAATGGACGCAATTAGCTATAAATTTGAGAAGTTAACCAATCATGAAAAGTGCCATATAGGTAATTCTTCTTTTCTTCCTTCCTTTCTTTCTGTCCATGTTGAGCCTACCAGATGCCCATTTAAAGTCTGTCTGCCACACAGCTCTTGTCTCCCACCCTCTCCTTGTTCATGCCAGTCCCAAGACTTTCTTGTGAGCCTTCTAGCCTGACTCCAGCAATTGCACCCCCTCCACCCACTTATCACCACTTTCAGTTCCAGCACCAATTTTTATTAGGGTCTGTTGCAGCACCACAATTGCCGATGTTTTCAGAGGCACTGCTGAAATCAGAGGACTGCAAGGCATCTGGTCGCCAGTAGATCTCAGAGGAAGGACATCATCCCCAGATGGGAAAGTAAGTGTTGCCCTGATTCAAATGGCATGCTTCTCAGCATGGAATGGCTGTCGGACAAAGTACTGGAGTAGGGGAAGCAGAGGGCTTCTTAAATATCAATATTTTTGCTGGGGCTCAGAACCCTGGCAAAATATTACCTTTGTGTGGGGCATCAAGTCACAATGCCTGACCCCATGACACCAAAACCCTCAGATGTGCTGAGCTGACTCTTAAATTTAGCATTAAAGTCTGATAGCTGAACATAACATTTAATAGCTAAAAGGAGTCATAATAGCCTTGATATGTATACAGAAGTGTCCCATAAAAGAAACTGATGAGAGAAATATCCTTTCAACACTAAATTTTACTTGAAGTTGCTGAAGATGAATCAGGGATCAGCTACCTTATTAAATAGCAACAACGGCTGTCCTGACACCAGATGTAATGCCAAACTTGTAAATATTATAGTCTTGCAGCTTCCTGTGCAATTAGTATACATGGGCTTTAAAATCCCAACAGCATGTGTTAGAACTTTATCACTGGCTGGCATTGATGTTGCTGTTTCACAGAACAGGAACTAATTTTTGTGTCACTGAAACCAGGCTATTCTATATAATATTTTAAAGGATCCCTATTAGCAAGTTATCAGGAGATGTACTGCCATTCAGTATAAAAAAGGAATTTGAGTATTCTCAGTTAAAATTGTCTTGTTGTACTAGGACCTTAACATAATTCAGTTTGCCCAGTATTTTTTGAAGCCTTCATTGTGATTTTTTTTTTACTTTATTTATTGCTAATGTTAAAGTTAAAGACCAATGATAACTTACTGGGTGGATTGAGTGGTATGGTCAGAGTACTTCTTGTAACCACTGTTAATTCATAATAACTTAGCCATAAATTGACAGTTGTCTCACAATTTATAATTACAAATTGGTAATTTTGCCTTTTTTATTCTCAGATCAAAATTCAAACTTTAAGAATTATATAGAAGTGTTCATTATTCAAGTAGTAGTAGTACAAGAATGTGAATGGTCTGCTCTCAATCTGCTCCTGAATTGTTCTCTGATGCAATTATAACCTTCTCCCTGGTGTGCTCCTAGTCTGCTCTCTGATGTGTTCCCAATCTGCCCGTGACATATACTCAATCTGCTCCCTGATGTGCATTTGAGATTTAACAGAAAGACAGGAGGTGAAAAAAAGAGCTTTTCCTTTCCCTCTTGTCTCATGTTTGGTGATCTGAGCCCTGCACTGAATAAATCTCTATCACCTTGTTACCTAGTCAGTTAACCATTCACTACTACTGCTCTGGACGTCTTCCAGAACTCAATTTCCTGGATTTTAAAATGGTACCATGCAACAACAACTCCAGAGTTCCTATTTTCATTTTCAAATTTGCCAAAATGACCATTTAGAATTATATTCTTGAAATGCCCTAGTCTCATAAATTTCTAATAGCAAAATGTGGCAATTTTGTAATTGGATACACCCTCTAAAGTTGTGTCAGGTATTAAACTAGCAGCTGTCTCCATGTTATAGGCTGTAAAGTGGTGATGTGTGCTTAGAGCCTGGGAGATGTCAGCGGGGAGACTTGTTTATGAATGGTAGCTTTTGCGGCGTGGCTGATGAATGAAACTACTTTTGACAAACATCCAACTGCCCAGCTAAATTTGAATCAATCAGTACAATTCTATCAATGGATAATAACTATTTGGCCAATCATCATTGGTTTGCATTACAGACATGTGATGCTTTGAGGATTAATGTGTTTGAGAAAAGTGGCTTTGTGTTACATACTAGATTTTAATTATTTAGACAAATCAAAATATCCATGCAGGTTCACTTGCTTGAAATATGTGGTTGTTTTTATTTCCTGCCGCATTGTCTCGAATATGGGTGTACAACGAGATGGTGGATTTAATATCAACGCTGTGAATAAAAGTGTTGTTGGATATTTGTTGGATAGAGGAATACATCCTGGAATATCTCCCTTGAATGATGTTCCTATGCTATAAAAAGCTTTCATTTGGGGCGAAGAAAAAGGAAACACCCTGATATTTTCCATTTTTCTCTCTGAAGCAGACATTTTGTTTTCTTGCAAATCAAATTCCTGATAGGTCAGTTCTGCCAGCTTAAGTACAGTGGAGTGGAGTCAAAGGTCATGCAATGTGGGGGATACTAACCCCTATTTCCATTGTGGGGACTGAGTCATTAAAGTAGTCAAGTTAAGCTCTCTGTGGCTTAAAGGGAACTGATCTCAGCTGGGGCCCAGAATGTTGTCCTACTGTCATTTCTTTCTGATGCAAAAGATGCATGAGAAAGGGTGTCAAAGAGAAAGAGTGGACTCAATCCTGCAGCTCCGAAAAGAGCTATTGCACTATCTTTGCAAGATAATTGGCTCCTTCACGGAGTGATAACTTGCTTCCTCTAGCAGGCTCCCCAAATACATTTTAGTGAAAGGATTTTCTAATTTAGTTTATAAAATTGACGCTTGCTAACCCACCACCTAACTGTACAGCAATTTTTCTGAGCAAACATCTGTGTTTGCATTCCCCATGCTATTTCAGGATCTAACTGGTTCCTAATTGTAGTTTACAGGCAATTAAGAGGATCAGTTTCTTCCCTTTCATCAGCTGGTGTACTGTGCAGAAAAGAACACCTACAGTCTTGCTCACACACTGTAAACAGAAATAATATGAACAAACCATCATAAAAAAGTTTGCCCCAAAGCTTTTAGTGTCTCAAGTCCAACCCCAATTTGCATGTGAGTGCAGCAACAGTTCTAAATGCTAATAACAAGTGGTAAATAATTATTTCCAATTTAACAAAATAAATTCAATTTATAAACGTGTTGCATTGATTATATTTTCATTTAAATTGTTAGTTTAAAAAGTGAATGTTCAGTTGGAGAGTATTGCATGATATGAATACAAGTATCATTGGGCAGAAACTAATGGTGTGTGACTGGGCCGATGTCCTTCCTCACACACGGTAGAACTGAGCATTACGAGTTAAGAGTGCTTCTCAATGTCATCATCCTCAAAGGTTGTAAGCCTGCCCTCACTCAATTAAAAGTCAATTAAAGGAGTTTATTGTAGAGCTGGCACACAACACACAGCCCAATCAGTTTTACAGCTGGTGAATGGATTGGACAGCCAAGCAAGAATCATGACAAGCACTTCTTTGTGGTTCAAAAATGGGATGATAGCACTCAGCAACATGGTAGGTCAGAGAGGAAAGAGCCTGTGGCATTGACCCTCGAATATACTCCTGAATGATCTTCCTATGCTATAAAATGGTTTCATTTGGGGTGAAGAAATGGGAAACATTGTGATCTTTACCAGCAGTTCATTCTTTGCAGCAGAATGTTTGTTTTCTTGGAAACCAATTTTGATAGGGCACTTCTGCCAGGTTAAATACAATGGAGCAGAATCTAAGGCCAATGTGGGGGATACTGATGTTGTTGTGAAAATTGAGTCATGTGTTCCTTGTTTTCTCCAACAATGTTATCCTTTGTCACATTGGCTGTTGATTTCAAGATGCTCATAACTTGAGAAATACTCTGTCAGATTGTGCTAAGAATGAATTTGCTGTTAAATCATTGATCCAGTTTGAAGATAGTGCTTTCCACTGGATGGTCCTCAGCCAAACAGTAGGAGGAGATAAGAAGAGGGAAAGGAGGATAGTTGTTTGGAACAACAACAACTCATATGCAAACAAGGCATAGCTTGTGGATGCTGAAGGGGCTGAAGGCCTGTGAAGATTGTGTGTGAGATGAAGCTAGTGAAGGCACACTGTCTTGCTGGCATTTAGTGACTGTGTTCAAACTGTATGAAATGACTGAGATATGATGTAGAAGAAGATTGCCTTTCAAGAGCAGTAGTTAATCAGTTTGTGAAATGAATGATGCAGGATAAAGCCAAACAGCATTGGAGGACACCCAAGTTTAGCACTGATGAGAAGAACCATATGAATGGCAAGTGGGTTAGTTCCAAGACTGATACGTATTTGGAATGGAAAAACAGAGAGGGATGTTAATTGCCGTTCCGATCTCCAGAGACTAAGTGAGCAGTGGTGGGTGGAGCAAGCAGGTCAGAAAGAAATTGATGAGATTCAGTGGCTAAATTTAATGGGCATATAGTAAGAAGTGAATGATGCTGTTGGATAGCTGGGATCTTAGGTGGGATGAAATCAACTTGTTGACAGAAGGGAATCAGATGGACTGTCCATAAACTGTTGTACCAGGTTTGGAGTCAGTCATGGAAGAGGTGTACATGCAGGAGCTGGCCAAGTGACAACATATCAGCTAAGATATTTGTGGAGTTTATCCATTGGAATGAGAGGAACCAAGAGAAGTATAACGTGCACTATTTGTCAGTACAGGTGACTTAATGAATTCACTTCAGATATCAACTGAGCACACAGGAGAAGTAAGAGACAGTATGGATATTGCTGGCATAGGTCCAAGTGCAGCAAGACCTGAACAATATCTGGGTTTGGTCTGACATGGGGCAAGTAACATTCATAACACAAAATACCAGTCAAAGACCATTTCCAACAAAGGTGAATCTCGCCATCATCACTTGACTTCAAACAGCATTGAATCTCCCAGTATTTATATCCTGGGGGTTGTCATTGCCTGAAAAATGAATTGGACTAGCACTGTAAACACTTGTAACAAGAGCATGTCAGATGCTAGGAATCCTGCAGTGAATAACTCATCTCCTGTCCACCATGTGCAAGGCACAAGTCAGGAATGTGATGGAATACTCCCAAAAATGCCTTGATAAGTGCAGCTCCACTGAACTTCATGGAATTTAACCTCATCAAGGGCAAATCAATCCATTTGATGATCACCACATTCACAATTAATTGTTACCTCCACCAACGCTCAATAAAACAATTTGTAATGTTGGCAAGATGCACAGCAGAAATCCACCAAGGCCTCTTGGACAGCAACTTCCAAACCCACAGCTACCAACATCTCAAAGGACAAGAGCATCAGATACATTGGAATGGCACCATCAGCAATGTTCCCTTACTTGGAAATATATTGCCACTTCTTCGGTGATATTGAGTAAAATCCTTGAACTCAGACCCTAACAACATTGTGACAAGTGAATGTATTAGGACTAGATTGTAGGAAGTGCAGGTAAAGTGCTGCTTCACCTGGAAGGTATGTTTGGGCCCATGGATACTGGATTGAGTGGAGGTAAATGGGCAGGTGATACACCATCTGCGGTTGAAGGTGAAGGTGCTGTAGGGTGGTGGGAAGGTATTGGGAATGAACGAAGAATAGGCCAGGTTGTCCTGGAGGGAATAGACCCTGTGAAAGTTGAATCAGAGAGGGAGGGGACTATGTCTCTGAAGGTGGCATCTTGCTGGAAGTGGTGGAAATGGCAGTTGATTATCTTTTGAATGTGAATACAGGTGGGATGGTAAGAAAGGACAAGGGTAACCCTATCATAGTTGTGGCGGCAAGAGAGGTGGTGAGGGCGGAAATGAGAGAGATGGGTCAAACTAGGTTGAGTGGCCTGTCAGCAACGGTGCCAGGGAATCCTTGTCAAGGAAGGGAAGGGAGAGGTCAGAGATAGACCAGGTGAAAGTGAGGGCAGGGTGGAAATTGGAAGCAAAACTGTTGAACTTTTCCAATTCCAAACAATTGAAGGAAGCAGCGCTGATGATATCATTGATATATCAGAGAACGAGCCGTGGGTGGGGCTCGAATAGACTAGAACAAGGAATGTTCTACGTACCTCACAAAATGATAGGCATAACTGGGGTCCATGTGTGTACCCATGGCCACCCCTCTGAATGTAAATTCAGTTTTGGCTGAACCCAACCCTCCCAGCTCTGATCTTCATCCCTTTCCTAATAATTAGGACTTAATCATTTTTGTCTCCCTAATTCAACTTCTTAATCAACAAGACAAAAATAAATTTTATTAGTTAGCTCTGTTGTTTGCTACTTTTTCTAACAGTAAGATTCAGTAACTACTCATTTGTTTAAATTACCAATTTATTGCTTTTGAATTTTTTTCTCTGAACTTCCTGTTGTGCCAACCTTGTCTTTCTGAAATTTTCTCACTGACACTGCCAAGTAAGAGAAACATTGGAATGACGTCCGTCTTGTGAATAAGTTGGAGAGCCCTAATTTAGCCCTGATGATCTATCACACTACACACTGCAAAATGGCTTGTCTCCATGGCAACTTTTGATAGTCCGGAGGATGCAAACCCAAATTCCCTCCCTGTACTCTGCATTAACTCCCAGCTTCAAAATAGACCTGTGAACAACATGACAGACAGAAGAAAATTGGGGCAAACTAAACTTGCAACTTCAACCAAAGACATAGGGCTCTTGATCTGCCCACTTTGGAAAGGGAAGTGCAGGTAGCATTGCCAGAGCAGAATGATTGAGAAATTTTAAAATTGCGTCTAGTGCTTGCACCAAATCTCATCATTGGAAGAAACAGGAGTGTCTGGATTTTACCAATAAGGAAGATTTTAAGTGAATGGACTGCACAATATGATCCTCAGGAGCAAACTATGATAACACAGCTATGATAAACAGTCATGTAGAAGGGTATAGATAAGGTTAATAGTAGTTGTCTTTTCCCTACAATTGGGGTAATTCAAAACAATTTTTAAGACAAGTGGAGAGAAATTTTAAGAAAGACATGACAAACAAATATGGGCAAATATTTCACACAGACAATTTGCATGTAGAATGAATTTCCAGCGGAAGTGATGGAAGATGGTACAATTACAATGTTTAAAAGACATTTGGATAAGTACATGAATAGGAAAGTTTTGGAGAAATATGGGCCAGGAGCAGGCAGGTGGGACTAGTTTAGTTTGGGATTATGTTTGGCATGGACTAGTCTGACCAATGGGTCTGTTCTGTGCTGTATGACTCTTTGACTGTTTAACACCCTCAGCAAGGTGGTATGAATTGTGCAGACTCTCCACAACGTCAGAAGGGACTCTATATATTTAGGGAGATTTTCACCTCATCTCACAGGCTTACCCTGTAAAAATTAGACGCTTTTGATGGGGTGGGGGAAAAGGTAGGTGTAGGAAGTTGTTAAAATAATGATAAAGACTACTGGGGAGATCTGGAGTAATGGATGCCATGCCTTTAATAATAGTAACTTGTTGTCTATATTTTTGTATGGCATATGGGCATTACTGGCAAGACCAGCATATATTGTTCACCCCTAGTTGTCCCGAAACTGATTGACTTTCTAGGTCATTTTAGGAGACAAAGAAAGGTCCACTCACATTATAGGAGTCACATGCAGGCCAGAGCAGGTAAGGGTGGCAAATTTCTTTCCCTAAAAGGCATTAGTAAACCAGAAGAGTTTTACGTCAACATGCTTACACGGTCAATATTAGAGTAGCCTTTTGATCCAGTTTTTTTTAATTGAATATAAGCTTAATTGCCTGCCATGGTGAAATTTAAACCTATATCTCTAGAACATTAGCTTCTGGTTTATGAGTCCAGTGATATCACACTGCACTATTGTCCCCTGAGACTACTCAACAAATACTTTAAGGAGCTATATCATAATGTTATCAGATCACATGCAACTGGACCTGAGTCCAGAGGGTTCCAGATATATCTTCTCTTCCATTCTCTTACGTAGTCACAGTTAACAAAGTTGTTGCTCTCTGATATGAGTGTGTTCTGCCTTCTACCACATGTCAGACATGATCTTACTGCAGCAATCCGTGATCCAGGTGTTACTTGTTGGAAATTGCCATTGTCTGACACTTATATGTTATGAATCTTATCTGCCACTTTGTAGCTTACTGTGACCTGGAATGAGCTGCTTCATTAATGGAAGACTTAGGAATAGAAATGGAAATTGTGGAATCATTGTGTTTGAAACAAGAATAGTGATGATGCAGCTGAAGGTGGCGAGCAGACAGTACTGTGATGAGGAGCTCTCGCAGTGTCGCCATGGTTTTCGGTCTTCAGACCTTATTGTGTTTTGAAGAGTGAGAGACACACACAATTGTATTAACGTGGAATGGCCCATATTGTTTCATGAATGCATCATTCTGAGTTTCCAGTTTTGTCCTTAGTATGTCCAACTGAGCTCAGTAATACAGTTTGTCACGCATTGGTAATGTTGAGATGAAACTTTGTTTCTGCAAGTCCTAGGTGCTGCTCACTGTTCCCATTTCTGTCATGGACTCATACATTGCATAAATAAATATCACAAAGAAATCCTCTGGATGCTTTTTAAAATATATGTTTTAGTGTGTATATATACCCTCATTTTGTAGTTTAGTTATCACACGTAACTTGAATCACTGTAATTAGTTATCGTATGTCGATAATCTTTCAAGTATTGAACAACCTTCTTCCTATATGCATAGCTCATCACAACTAACTTTTTAAAATGCTGAAATAGGACTAGATAGAGAAATATATAAATATTACAAATATTTAATAAATATTTAATTAAATATTAGTGTCCATAGGAATTTGTATATAGAAGGGCAAAATTAACTAAAGATTGTGCAAAATGGATTCATTCTTTCCGACCACACACATGCACCTCAGGATGTAGTTGACGGTTCAAATATTTGCTTGTAAAAATTATGGCCTATAATTGCCTAATAATCATCTCTTCCTACAATAATTTTAACTGCAGAACAGAAGGTGCACAATTAAAGATTCTTGGGCTCATTGCCCATACCAGTGAGAACAGCTGGTCAGCAAGCCCTGTCATTCTGAACCTTTGCAGGAGAACACAAAATGATCAGACTGCATTAATTATAGTATAAATGCTCTTGGCAAGTGATCATGTAAATTCAATGCTAACCTCAGTCACCACTATGCATTTAGTATCCTAGTAAGGTGAACCATTGGTATAAATATGTCTCCTGCATGTTATGTACGATGAGGTAAGCTGCTTTTGATTTATATGGAAACTACTATTAGCACTGAACGAGAAGATAGTTTGTTACTCTTAAATATTAAGTTTAGAAGTTATAGATTGTGATAGTATTATGTGAATATTCAACTGAAACAGTTAACTGGCTCTTATAATGTTCCTTTACCTGCCATTTTCACATAATGTTCATCTATATATTTTAACTGTGAACTGTTTCCATCACTCATATTCTTCTAATATATTGTCATCATGCTTAAATTTACTGCTGAGGTACAGTATAAAAGACCTCTGCTCAATCAGCACAGAGTAGAATCTACAGAGCGGAGTGTGGCAGTTTGGTGAGTGAGAGAATTAGGTGAATGTGGCAGTTTAGTGAGAGTAGCAGTTTGGTGAGTGTAGCAGTTTAGTGAGTGTAGCAGTTTGGTGAATGCAGGAATTAGGTGAAAGTGGCAGTTTAGTGAATATGGCAATTTAGTGAGTGTAGCAGTTTGGTGAGTTTGGTAGTTTAGTGAGTGTGGGAGTTAGATGAAATGTGGGAGGGGCAGTCTGTACATGGAGCTGGAAAACATTTTGTAGGGTGTTAAACAAGTGCTTCATATTTGTCTTCACTTTTGGAGAAGGAGGATATGGACATGGTATCAGATAGAGAGACCGTGGGGTACTTGAGCAGTGTGACATAGGAAGTGAAGAAGTATTGGAGTTTTAACCAACTTCAAGGCAGACAGATTCCCAGGTCCAGATGAGTTGTATCCCAGGCTATTGTGGGAGCTGACCCACATTTTTAATTCCTCTCTGGCCACAGGCCAGTGATAGATGGCTAGAGGATAGCTCATGTTGTTTTACCTTTCAAGAATGGTGGTGGAGATAGACCAGAGAATTTCTGATCAGTTAGTCGCACATCAGTGGCCCTAAAACTATTTGAAAACATTATGAAGGAGAGAATTAATCTCCATTTGGAGAGGCAAGCTTTGATCAGTGCTGGCCAGCATAATTTTGTCAGAGGGAAAACAGACATAAGAATGAGGGAGGGATGATAAGTTAGTTTGTGGATGATACAATGATTTGTCGCGTAGTTGTCAGTGAGGAAGGTCTTACATTGCAAGATTATACAGATGTATCAGTCAGGTTAGGTGGCAGATGAAGTTTTACTTTGATAAGACTGATGTAATGAAGTTTGGAAGTGGTAACAGACAAAGCATACCCAGTGAATGGCAGGGCAGTAGGAATCTCAGGGAATGGAAGGATCTTGAGGTGCTTTTTGTTCACAGATCCCTGAAGACAACAGGGCAGATTAATAGGGTAGTTAAGAAGAAGACATATGGGACATTTGCCTTTATCAGTTGTGGCATAGTTTATAAGAACAGGAAGGTTTGTACAAAGCTTTGGTTAGGCCACAGCTGGAGTACTCTGCAAAGCCCTGGTCATCACATTACAGGAAGAAGGTGATTACCGTGGAAGGGGTACAGAGGAGATTTGCTAAGATGGTGCCCGGGTTGGAGCAGTTTGAAGAGAGGCTGGATAAGCTCAGGCTTTCTTTAGAGAAGGACATAATTTGAAGGTAAAAAGTAGGAGGTTTGTTTAGCTGCAACCAGAAATCCAAACTCAGCTCTGCGCGCCATCACATGCTCACGCTAAACCTCTTTCTCTGTCAGCACCACCTCACACTATCTCTGTTGTCCAGATGTCCAGTTCCACTTCATTTTTGTCTGATTTTATATTTTAACAAGAATTTTTTTCTCTTCCTTCGTGGAGTTAAGGAATGAAAACTTGAAAAAACCCAGTTCTGAATTGGAGACATGTCAGACTCATAACATTAACTTTATTTCTCTCTCCACAGATGTTCCCAGACTTGCTGAGTTTCACCAGCACTTTCTATTGTTAATTTCAGACCTCCAGCACTCACAGTATTTTGGTTTTATTTCATTAATTAATTTTGTCAATTGATGATTTGACAGTGAGTAGGTGAGAGAAATGCACTTGATTCTGAGTACAGACTTTCAAAGAAAATACCTGTAAGGATTTAATAATAGACATTGTCCACAAAATTAAACATCACTTGTTAGAGGGTTGCATAGGCACAACATTGGCTAGGGTAAAGAAACAGTGTGGTGATGAACATCTATTTTCCAACAAGGAGGAATCTATACCATGGAGCTCTCCAG
Organism: Stegostoma tigrinum; assembly: GCF_030684315.1. Lineage (NCBI taxonomy): Eukaryota > Metazoa > Chordata > Chondrichthyes > Orectolobiformes > Stegostomatidae > Stegostoma > Stegostoma tigrinum. The sequence continues at coordinate 47,238,309 of NC_081357.1, read as the reverse complement.
AGGTCAGTGTTAGGATTCAAGCTTTTTTGATTTACATGAATGCCCAGATGTAGATATACAGGGCACAATTTCAAAGTTTGTAAATGATACAAAATATGAATGAAGCAAATAATGAGGAGGAATGTAACAGGATTCAGAAGAACATTAAAATGGGAGACACATAGCCAAGAGAGTATATCATTGAAAAGATTGGATGCAGTGTGTGTGGGAGGCAAGTACAATACAGTTACATGGGTTGGAATCAGGCCAGACAAACAACCCTATCATACCAGGCCCATGTTCATACATTACAGACAGCAACCTGTGTGAGAGAGACATGCGGCTTCTCAAAAATGGCAACTGACAGCTTACTAATGTAGATAAGTGAAGATCCAATTGAACAGAATTTTCTGGAGCTCTCCAAATTTGCTACGGAGTGGACTTGGGACATGAAGAAGTGGACTTGAGGAGCCAGGGATCTTGTCTTGTGCATCCATTATGCATTAGGGTCCTGGCATGGGGTTTATTAAGAAGAGGCAGAGAAACTATAAGTTGGGCAGTATGGTGGTAATAACTGGCCATGTGGACCTTCAAACAGGCCATGTCCAGTTGGCATGGACATTGGACATTCTGGACATTCTCCAATGAAGAGGAGAGGTTGAGAGGGATTGAAATGCAGCAGCAAGGATGCATATAGCATGTATATAGATGCATATATAGACACCTGAGGAAGTAACCTTGAGACATGAAAGTGCTAGAATCCTGCAAGGGGGTTCAGAAAACAATGCCTAGTTTAGAGAAAAAGGTATATGCAGCTGAGAGATACAGAGAGTGAATGATCCAGATGCCAGAGAGGCAATATTGTCAAAGGTCTCCTGAGAGGCTGTGACGGATCTGTGAGCTATGCTGCCAGATGAAGTGAGCTCCAGTTTCATTCATTGGTTGTCACCCAGTGCCTGTGGCAATTAATATCACAGTGGCTCTAAATTCCTATGCATTGGGATAACTTGAAGATAATCTATTGCAAGGATAGTGTATGGCTTACAAAGCAAGGGTCACGTATGGTTTTCTGCTTTTTGCACTTACTGGATCCCTCAATCAGGCAGAAATTGCCTGTGAATAATGTAGATCCCGACCTCAGCAGATCATTGGCAAACCCAGGCACATTTATCAGGGTGGCTTCCCTGAATGGAAAATTCTCAATAATAAAGTGTCTCAACTGGCCTTTGTATTAAGTTCTTCAAACCTTCCTACTCTAAAACTTGGTAGTAGGGAGATGAGCAGGTGGTGGGATCTCTTTCCTTTTCTTTACCCATTCACACCCAGCCTCCGAAGTTGCTTCTACTGATGGGGACAGGGAGAATTACATTCAGCTGCTTACTTTGGGCATTGCACTTTAGAAAGCATGCCAGGGGGATTTGGAGAGTTTGCAGGAAAGATTGACTAGAATGCTACCAAGGATGGAGGACTTTATTTTGAATGGAAAAGCGGAGGTTATTCTCTACAAAGCAGAGGAGGTTAATAGGACATTTTGCAGAATCACAGTATCATTACAGCAGAGAAGGAAGCCATTCAGCCCATTATGCCTGCAACGGTTCTATAATCTAGTGCCAATCTCTTCCTCATATCCCTGCAACACCACTTCTATCCAAATAATCTTCCAAATCATTTGATAGAGATGTTTTGATAGTGACAAAAGAGTTGGCATCCAGAAGAAGCAGACTTAAGATGATTGGCACAGAGGTGTCATGAGTTTTCTAAGTGAGTAGTTGTCATTTGGAAGGTAATCTCTGAAAAGGTGCTGAAAACAAATGCAAAACAGAATTGGGAAGAAATTGCTGGACGGAAAACATATGCTGAACTATGAGGACAGAGCAGATGAATAGGATTAATTGTATAGTTCTATCAAAAACCCAACACAAGTGCAATATGTCAAATGGCCCTCTCTTTTCCTACTGCTTTGCACGATTCCATTATACAAATGTAAAATTTCTTCACCTAAACATTATGCGGCTTATTTTTAATTTAATAAAAGCTGCACACTTTGGAGAAAAAAGTAATTTTCGAAACATTATGGTTTGAATTGTTATAAATAGCTCTGTATTGGTTTTCTTTGTAGCCAACTAACAGGCTGAATAGTCATAACCAGGAGCATCCAAAATCATCTATGAAACATCTGAGAGGTATTTAAGTGGGAATGGAATGTTGATAAATGTGCAAACTTGTTGGAAGTGCACAAAGTGACACAATACTGCAATTAAAAATGCACCTACAGTAGACTAAACATTGATCACATCGGTGATAACTCCTTAAAAGTACTTGATTAGTTTTAAAGTACTTTGAGAGGATCTGAGGCGGTGGAAACAATAAATGAAAAGAGTTTGCTCGAAGAGATTGTTTCTGGATTGCATGACTCCATGACTCTATAGGTCTCTCTTTCTTTCTTTCTTTCAGTTATATCTATGTGAAGTGTTCATTGGATCATAGTGCAAGAAGTGTTTCAGAGAAACGTCGATGAATGACTTGCTGCTTGCAGTGTAATTAATGCAATCTGTCCATTTCAGTCTGAGGTGACCAATCATTATTGATGTAAACACAACTTACAAAAGTGATGCTGGAAGTCTGAAACAAGAACAAAAGAAGATTCTGCAATTACTCAGCAGGTCAGTCAGCATCTCAGTGACAAAATTAAAGGATGAGTTGTTCATCAGAGTAGAAAAAAGATAAAAGTGCAAGGACTGAAGTTTGCATTTTTTTGGCCAATTGTCAGTTTTGTTGAGTAATTTTGGAGTGTTGCTAGCTGTGAGATCTAAAATGACCTCTCACTGTATCTCACAAAAGTCATATCATTAATGACCTACCCCTATAGTAGTCCTCTTACCTGATTCAAGCTCCATCTTGCCATGTCAATTCCTAGAACAATTCACCACTACTGCAATATCCGGGAAGTGACCAGCACCTTGGCACTGACATCTTCCTTAAACGGTCACTCTGCACCTGGACAAGAGCTGCTAGTCAGCAGAGTTCCTGACATTTGCCCCAGACATGGCAGACAAGGGGAATTAGGCATCTTGTTTCACAGGCAGGGACCTGGAGTACTGTTGGATGGGATGGTGCCGAGATGGTATGTTCTCTTCTCTCAGGACCATGTGGAGGTCACAAAACTTGAACTTGCCAGCTTGGTTCAAGTCTGCCACATGTGTTAGTACAGTCTCGGCCACCTAGAGGAATGCACAGCAATGTAGGAAAGAGGTCAATGACCTTCTCCACTTCACCAGCACACCTGCCACATTTCTCTCTGATACTTCGCATTCACTCTATCTCTGCCACTGTATCCACTTGCCACTATTTTGCTATCAAAATGTCACTATTCCCTGCAGCATCTTCTCTGACTCATTGTCATCAATCCCAACAGCCCTAACTCTGCATATTCTCTTTGCTGGCTACTCACTTGTTTAGGTCACATCCCCATTTGCACCAAAAGTAATCTCCCTTCCCTTAGCCTCATTTTAACCTCTTTAATACCTGCGTCTCTCACATTCTAGAGGGTAAACATCATCCACAGGGCTCGAATGAGTCAAGGTGGTTGGTGGGCTGCATGTCATTTTGTTCTCCACCCCTTATCTGGAGAGGTCATCCACACTCTGAACACCTTGAATAAAATGGGAAATTCCAATGGGCACATGAGGAAAAGCTTTAAAATGATAGTGCAAAAGAACAGCTGGGAAGAATATGAGTAAAAAGCTGTACTTAACCTTCAAAACAAACTTCACCGAGCAGGCTCAACGAGGCATGGCCACTGTCAATGGAACAAAGGCCAGAACATTAATTTATATCAAGGCAGCAATAGCAGAAAAGTCACAGAGTACATTAAAGATGATAAAAGAGCAATTTAAAAGATTTCAAAGGTAGACTGTAATAGAAGAAAACAGTTTGAAGAAGCTTAAGATCATGATAATGTCGTTGAATTCATAATTTAAACCGTTGTTATAGAGGGAAGATTTATTACGCTACAGACAAAGCAATTTATTTTGCAATGAGTTATGCATTGTGTTTAGAACATAAAATATAGGAAATTGCCATCAAGGAGAACAGAAATATGGACCTCTGTAGTAGTATTTGAAGCTTAAAATATGTAAAACACTTCAGCATTGTGCCACTCCACAATGGGGTAATACACTGGAAATCAAGCATCATTACTCAGAGCATCATCACAGAAGTAAAAGATTTCATCAAAGTACGCAAAATTCTACAATTTGCCTGATTTTATGACGCAGGCTCATAGAAAGTATGCGCCAAAGTTCTGTTCTTAACAAGAATTATATTTATTCCAAATAAATAGATTCTGGTTATAGGTTAAAAAAAAAACAATGAACATGTAAATTAAAATTCTTATCCCTTTATAGCCATCACTTGCATCCCTCAGCACCACACACACACACACACACACACGGGCTCACACACACACACACGGGCACACACACACACACACGGGCACAGAGGGATGTAAAAAAAGACTACAGTAATGAAGAGAAAAAATTGAGAAGACAGTTCAAGGATCCCTGGCCTGAGGTTTGCTGAGATGATCCTTTTTGCTGGTTAAAATCTCTTCTCCAGGTGCTTTCACTTGCCTACCAGAGGTACAAAGCTATTGGTTCACTCTGCCTTAGTTGCTTAAAAGCAACAGCTTACAGCAACTGATGAGGGAAAATACACTGGCTTTCTTGAGGTTGTAGGGTTTTTTAACTATACTGACAGACACCACCTCCCTTTCTGGACATCTGAGAGTTTCTGGCTATATTTTTCATAGAATCCCCATAGTATGGAAACAGGACATTCAGCCTGTTGAGTTCACACTGGGTCTCCGATGAGCATCCCACTTGAATAGATCTCCCTGCCCTATAACCCTGCATTTCCCTTGGCTGACCCATCAAGCCTGTACATCCCTGTACTCTGCTGGTCAATTTAGCATGACCAATCCACCTGACCCACACATCTTCTGACTGTGGGAGGAAACCAGAGCACCCAGAAGAAGTCCACGTAGACATGGAGAAAATGTATGAACTCTATATAGTCTGTCACCTGAGGATGGAATCAGACCTAGGTCCTGGTGTTGTGAGGCAACAGTGCTAACTACTGAGCCACCGTACTGCCCTATTTACACCCACAAACTGTACAACTACCTGGGAGTCACACAAATAGTGTTGATAGGCAGGAGTTTTGTCATCAACAACTGGGCACCACAAACTAATTGGCTACTTGTTGCTGGCTAAATCTTATTGTGTACACACTCAGTGGTTTTGGTCCAACTTGGGTAACTTGCTCCCACTACTTGAATAAGCAACAGCGTAAACAATACTCGAACAATCCAAAATACAATAATTCCTTCCACAGTCTATGCCTTTTTTTTTAAACAAAGAGTACTTCCCCGTTTCAGTCCACAATCAAAAATACAAAAATAAAAAGTTACAATTTTTATAATTGACTAGAAATTTTTACAGTTGTACAATGGTTTTACAGGTACCATGGTGTTAGCACTGCTGCCCCACTGCGCCAGAGGCCTGGGCTTGATTCCATCCCTGGGAGACTGTCTGTGTGTAGAACTTGAGCATTCTCTTTGACCCTGTGTGGGTTTCCACTGACTACTCCAATTTCCTTTCATAGTCCAAAGATGTGAAGTTTAGATGGATTGGCCATGCTAATTTGCCCATCTTGTCCAGGGATATGCAGGCTAGGGTTAGCTGTGTGAAATGTGGAGTTACAGGGATAGGGTAGGGGTGGTGTTGGTCTGGGTGGGGTGCTCTTTGGATGGTCGATGTGCACTTGATGGGCTGAATGGACTGTTTTCCTGCTGTAGAGATTCTAAGATTCTATTGTGTGATACTATGATTCTAAATTACAATCTAAAACTTAATTAGAAGAACACTATAAGCATTGCTATAATGCAGAATTGAAAAGTTGTGTGAACAAAAACCTGCAGTATTACCATTATACATATTTTGAACATTTGATAAAACTTTAATACAAAAGAGCTTATAGAACACTGATTTTCCATCATTTATCTATTGTGGAATCATTAAATCCTTGAGCAAAATAGAAAAAAAATGCATTGCAATGTTACAGATTAAAAAGAAAGTAAAAACATGACTACATTGAGAAGAAATGACTGGAGAAATAATGCTGCCATCCAAATTTAATGTCAGGGATGTGTCAAGCAGAATGCAGAATTGGATCTTAGAGAAAAGTGTTCCAAAGCTATATATTACATCTCAAATTTAACAAGTGAATAGTCAAGGCCTCATTGTAGATAATGTTATACATTGCAAAATATAAAAGGCATAGATGATTTTGAAGAAGTTTGGCAGTTTTTGCTAATTGCTTCAATCTGGAAATGAGTAATATTCTTGTAAGACAAAGATTTAACAAATTAACTAATCATAAAGAAGAAGCTACAGATAATTTCATTAATGATCATTACAGATTAGTGGGAAACTGAAGCTATGTACCTTTGAGATCAGAAATCATAAGTGGCAAAATTGTTTCTGGAATGATTAATAAGTCTTTCTCAGATTTCTTGTCACCCTGGGAAGATTTAACTTTGGTTAAAGCTATTCAAATTTGCTGGGACAGAAACCGGGAAGACTGGAAACAAATCCAGAGAGGAGAAGCACAATCTTTCCAGAAGAGACCAACAGAACAAATCTGCTTGCTAGAGTGAACACTGGTCATATGTGAAAAGCCAACATATAGATGAGGCCAAATAGGAGATTCAAAGAGCAATGCCATGGAACAAAAAATAAGTCTCACAGGCACAATCTGCAAAAGATTATTATGCCTCTAAAACAGTAGGTTACTTCCTGAAAGTGTGCAGAAGTAACACATAGTTTGAAAACATGATAGAAAGCCTGAGTTTCACGATGTAGAAAATCTTGTTTAGAAATGACATCTATATTAGCCAATATGTGAACATTAAAAATATATGTGAAACATTTCAAGGGGAAATTTGTGATCGAACTAATTCTAATTTGACAGAATCTATGAACGTCAATGGATTTGTCATTAACTTTCAGTTAGATACAGGTGAAAGTATCACTGCCCAATTAGATTAAATACTATGGCTGAAAAAACAGAAGTTATAACTTACAAAAGTGAAATTATATGCAGAAAGAAATGAAGCTATCTCAACAGTAAAGGTATGCTATAAGTAACACTGTAACATAATGAGCGTAAGGGAGTTGAAAATATTTACATAATTTGCAATCAACACTTGTCACTTTTGTGCCTGTATTCGTGTCTTAATCTCATTATCTTAAAACAGCAGAAAGAGCTCAATTAGTGCGAACAAAACAAAGGGCCCAGAAACAAACTGTTATCAATTAACTGGTAGAAGATTTTATTGGATTTCCAGGAACTCAAAATGAAGAAAGAATTTAAGATTGCACACATTGGCAAAAGAGAATTATTTCATCCTGTCAGTTGGAAGGAAGTCATAGACTTTAAAAAGTTCCATTCTATTCTTATCATTACTAAAGATCTTCAGCCCATAGCAGTTACCAAAGTTTGTCAGAAGAGGCAAATACCAGGAACAAAAATGAGCAGTACAATCTACATGAGTTCATTGTCTTTCAGGAAACAAAATCATCAATACTAGTGGCAAAGATAATGTTAAATAAGTAGCAAACCTCTTTACCAAGACTGAGAGGGTGAAACTGTTTTGTTCACCATGAAGAAATCCACAGACAGCAAATCTAATGGCATACCCTACTCAATTATTCAAAATAAAGAGCTTACATTCTTCAAAACAGAGATATCAGCAGATTGAGAATAATTTTCACGTGTGAAAAATGGAGATGTACCTCATGGAAAAAACATCAACATCTACAGATTCCAGACATGATCAAAAAGAAGCAATTTTCTAGTCTGAAAATCCTATATACTGCAATGAAGAAAGGATTTGTTTCAATAGAACCGTCATCTTTCACAATGAACTTTCATGAGTTTAGAGGTCCTCCATATGTGCCATAAATCAAACAGCTGAATTAGGAAGGAGGAGTATCCCAGTGAAAGAAATTCAGGATATTAAGGGTCTTAGAGATAGGGGCAATAGACCAACTATTATGTTGAGGTGGAATGGTATTCTCCACAAAGGACTTTCAAGGGGCAAAAGATTCTCCATTGGAGAAATGATTCACTGACCACTCAAAGTAAAGATCAGAAGCAAGGTAAACACTGGTTAAACAAAAGACCCACCAATCTTTAAAATCTGAAAACATCTTGTTCTGGAAAAAATGTAAAATTTCCAAATCACCTCAATTTATGAAACAATAGATTTTGAGGAGATGGAGTAATGAAAAGTTAAAAGTAGTTCCAGACCCGAATGTATACACATTAACTATGGAGGAAAAGATTAGGGAAAAAATTGTGTAACTTAATAAATTTGAAAGAATTAATGTTGAAGGTGAAAGAAGCTCCACCCAAACTGATGATATTACCTTAATAGTAGGAACTGCTGATGCTGGAGAATCTGAGATAACATGGTGAAGGAGGGTCCCTATCCGAAACGTCAGCTTTCCTGCTCCTCTGATGCTGCTTGGCCTGCTGTGTTCATCCAGCTCTACACCTTGTTATCTCTGATGATATTACATGGCATTTTGATGGAGATTTTGATGCAATCTAGCATGAGGTTCTGATGGTGACATTTTTGGCACTCTGGTTCCTGATTGCCCTTATTTTGTGCCTAACTAGTCAATATTTAATTTGTACCTACTATCATCATGCAACAAACTTCATCATGTGTAAGACAAGTGCCTCTTTTCAATAAGCCACAATAGTAGTATATCCTTGAGCGCTACTAGTTGCCTTGTAGTGCAGTGATGATGGTATTCTTACTACTGGACCAGGAAGTCTAGGTTCAAGTTCCATCTGTTCCAGAGGTATGTAATAACATCTCTGAACAGATTGATTACTAAATATCTCGAAAGGAGGATTGGTAACAACACTCTACCCCAGCCACAACCCACCATTTGTAAGTATTGCAATTTATGACAAAATAGTGATCTACGAGATGACAGAGGTTGGGGTTAGGGAAATGGCGCAGTGGAGAAAGGATCTAAGAGGGGATAAAGAATGGGTTAGGGATAATGGAGGAATAAAGTGTGAAGAATCTAGTTCTCGTGTGTGTGTTAGGGAGTTGAGCAGGAAGAGTCAGTCAGTCAAGCTCAGAAAAGGAAGCACCTAAATGGAGGTGTTCATATTGTCAAATTGTGGGTCAATCCCAAGGTGTTGGCTGGCAGACAAATTACAGGGCTTTGAGTTCACCTGTAATACTTCAGTTATCCCGACTGAGAGTGGTGCCAGACAATAACTTTCACATTTCATAGGAGCTAACATGTTCAGTCATTTACTACAATATTGTGAGTACTACAGTACTCATTAACATGAACATTCAATGAAGAACAAAAAAGACAACATAGTATTTTTGACAGTGGAAATGTTCCCAATTTCTATGCAATTACCAATTTGTGCCAACGATGAGAAATGCTGCTACATTTATTTAGGGGAGCACAGTGGCTCAGTGGTGAGCACTGCAGCCTCACAGCACCAGGGACCCAGGTTCGATTCCAGCCTCAGGCAATTGTCTGTGCAGAGTTTGCACATTCTCCCCGTGTCTGCGTGGGTTTTCTCCGGACTTGTTGGGCCAAAGGGCCTGCTTCCATACTGTAGGGAATCTAATCTAATTTAGCCGCCTGGCTAAACTGATCTGAACAAATACTAACAAGGCAAACATGAATAAAGTGCAACATTTATAATGAAAAATATTCTCAAGTAAATTTCAATTTTGCAAACGAACATTCCACCTTTTTACTTTCAATAAGTTTGGGCTTAGGCAGCCTTGCATTGGCTGTGACGCAGAGTCTCCTGCTTGATTTGGGGACTTTTATCATATCATAGAATCCTTACAGTGTGGAAGCAGGACACTCAGCCCATTAAGTCCACAATGGCTGCCCAATGAACATTCTACCCAGACCCATTTCCCTACTCTATAACCCTGCATTTCCCACCATAGACACTATAAGCAATTTAGCATAGCCAATCAATCTAACCTGCACATCTTTTGACTGTGGGAGGAAACCAGAGCACCTGGAGGAAACCCAAACTGACACGGGGAGAAAATGCAAATTCCACACAGTTGCTTGAGGGTGGAATCGAACCCATGTCCCTGGTACTGTGATGCAGCAGAACTAACTGTTAAGCCACTGTGCCAACTCTTTAATGTTTGTATGGAGCTGTAGCATAATCAGCTGACAGTAGGTTTCATCACAGTAAACTTGCCCTGCTTCCTGATTGCCATAAAGTGCTGACAGCACTTTAAATCATGCAGGAAACAGGGAAAAGCAAGTGGAAGTGCTGCACACTTCTGATTTTGCCTGCAGGAATATTACGCCACTGACAAAATTCTGCCTATTATCATAAATAGTTAGCGACCTGATAAGGTACCAGTAGGAGGGCACCACTAAATACAAAATTCGGCTGTAGCCCACTTTAAATTTAGATGGCAGTAAACAAAGTTTATCTTACACTCTGAATTACTATAACACTGGCAAATTGCTCAGTTACCAGGCATTAGTTACTGGGAATTTTGAGATCAAACATTGTACTTGCTCAGGGAAAAGCCAATTAAAGGTTTTTGACCTTGTCTTGCTGCTTTGAATTATATATGGCTGCTTTGCCATGGATTTTCCTGTATTTTTTAAAGAAAGTCCACCACTTCAGTGACATTTGATGCATTTTGATGTTTGACTGCATCACATATACTCTGATAAATCCTCAGGGCTTAAACAACAAAGTGTCCTTTAAATGTCAGCTGTAAATCAGAATTTAGTAGCATCATTTCATGACTCCCATTCCTCGTGTCTAAGTACTATGTGCAACTCCCCTTGTGTCAGCATATGAGATTAATGAGCAGACTGTGTGTGACAGTGGCCTCCAGGGAAAAGCTAATGGTCTGAAATTGACAGGCCCCTTTAAGAAGTATTTGTCAGCAGGTTCTTCTGATGATTCTGCTTGATTTCTGAGTAGCTGAAATAGCACTGATTCACAGTATGCAACTTCATTAAAAGTTTAACACATGAAAGAGGGTCAATAATGTGTAAAGAAATTAAACTTACAGAGGTGCTGTGAAGTAACTGTTTGCTTTCACAAGCTTTACTTTTGGGCAGGGGTGCAGAAACTAATTCTTTGGAACAGTACAACTGAAAGTTGGGCTAAATTAGCTGATGTTAGCATACCTTCCAGAGCATTAAATTGCATTACACTTTCCTCACTATTTGTTTAGGGAAGAGAAATCAGGTTGTGATCTGACTTCTGATCAATTGCTATGGGGCTTGAATTCTATAGTTACATCCTGGTATAAATGGTAAGATAGATGCTGCCACCCATCACCTTCCGCACGTTCGAAGGCATATCACCCTTTTATGTCAAAGCTCATTTATATGATGAAAGGCCACTAGTTGCTAATGGATATTAAACTACATTGCAATCCTAGTCATTATCTTCAAGAGCAAATTAGGGAGTGGGTGAGTTGATGGTTACGGGCAAGTAGGAATCTATTTACTTAAATGTAAATAGATACATAGGTAAAGTCACCATTGTTCCACTTTCTCATTCAAGAGAGACAACTGATGGTGAACTTATACTGAGTGTCATCATGTCTTAGGCAAAGACAAATGTTGAGAAGATGGGACATTCATGTTAACGTCAGCCAGAGATGAATTGACCCCATGACATTGGCTCATTCTGCATTGCAAACCACCTGACCAACTGATCATCAGCACATATATAAAATTGGAATAGATAGAGCTGAAGAAGGGCCCAGACTCGAAATATCAGCTTTCCTGCTCCTCTGATGCTGCTTGTCTTGCAGTGTTCATCCAGCTCCACAACTTGTTCTCTCTATAATAGATAGAGTATTGCTTTAGAAGAAGTGTGAATAAGAATGAATTCGGAGTTTAAAATAAGCCATAACTTTCAGTTTTGTGTTGTAGACATTTGAAATCTAAAGTTACCTGCAATTTATTACATTTTATACAATGCAACTATTTTAATATTATTTTGTCATTGGCAGCTTATAAAATCCTCATAAATTTGTTCTTTGAGGGAATAGTCCACCAACCTTGAGAATTGATAGGTGAGCAAGAGCAAAAGACAGCACTGTCTCAATTCCTTCATGTGCTTCAAAGTTAAATGCTTTTATTTCAAGATTCTCTAGACAGAATGATTTGTGAGTGGAATGGAGCTCAGCAGCACTCCTGTCACTGCTATTTTATACATCAGTCAACAAAATTTACCAACAGAAAAATAGGTTCCCTGGCTCCAGGCACCTATAACACATTATAGCCAATTGTATTCCTTTAAGGTATAAAACTGTTTTATGTGCCAAAAAACAGACTTTGATGACTTCCATTTTCAGTTGAGTTTGATCACAATACATGAAGATCGAGTGCAAATTATAGGGTCTTTAAAAGTATCAGCATCAAAACTTCCAGTACCAAAGCTGCAGTGACTAATCATGCCCTCTCCAATCTGGTTTTCTAATTACAAATCCAAGATGTTCCAGTTATACAAGAAACAAATTGAGAGGCTGTTATGAGTTTGACAGTGCTTTAGTATCAATGTTCAGCTGCAAATGCGTATCTGGCTTTTATCTCTGCTCACAGACAAACATGTTCAAAAGCATGGACTAACAATGGGATACAAAGATAAATACCAAGCTGTTTAAAGCGATATTTTATAAATTGACACTTGAGCCACATATCTAAATTCTTGCACTCTCTTCAGTTCCTGATCTTGTCAACACTGTGTGAAGCTGGATGGAAAATAAGTTGAAAAGGTTGACATTTCCACCTGAAAATCTAAACATTTGATATCGAAGGACATCAATCCTATTTTATAATATGCATCATTCTGCCCTTTTAACCAGTTGAACTTCCCAGAGACCATTGTAATGGTCCAAACAGAACTGGGCTTGCAGTGGGAGAATTTCCAAATGAATTCACACACTCATCTGTCGCAACTGCAGCAGACGAGTAGTATAGAAAACAAAAACTAGCAAAAATGGTCACATGCTCTGAGATAACAAGTTGCAGAGCTGGATAAACACAGCAGGGCAAGCAGCATCAGAGGAGCAGGATAGCTGACATTTCGGGCCTAGACCCTTCTTCAGAATTCTTTCTGAAGAAGCATCTAGGCCTAAAACGTCAGCTAACCTGCTCCTTACATGGTGCTTGGCCTGTTGCGTTCATCCAGCTTCACATTTTGTTATCTCAGATTCTCCAGCATCTGCAGTTCCTACTATGTCTGGCCCCATGCTCTGTTTGTACAGTTCGCTTCAGCTCCTTACAATGAAGCTTATAGAGGAGACTTGGGGAAATACCGAATGGAAATTAACTCCCATAATGTTTGATCATTTAAATCTATAATTAGCCTTAAAATCTCTCACTTTTATTGATAAATGGATATTTATTTAATCCTTTTGTATCTAATCTTTTACAAGGAGTTTAATTGTTTGAGCATTTAAAAATTGATAGTAGTCTTGCTTTTGCTTTTACCTTTTACATACGGAAAAGGATTGTCATGTTCCCACCCCAAGCCGCACCTCCATTTCCTACCTACTAACCTCATTCCACCTCCTTGACCTGTCCGTCTTCCCTGGACTGACCTATCCCCTCCCTACCTCCCCACCTATACTCTATTCTCCACCTATCTTCTTTTCTCTCCATCTTCGGTCCGCCTCCCCCTCTCTCCATATTTATTCCAGAACCCTCACCCCATCCCCCTCTCTGATGAAGGGTCTAGGCCCGAAATGTCAGCATTTGTGCTCCTGAGATGCTGCTTGGCCTGCTGTGTTCATCCAGCTTCACACTTTATTATCTTGGATTCTACAGCATCTGCAGTTCCCATTATCTCTGTCATGAGACACAATATTATTTGCTCATTCATTTTATCTGTCCTCCTTGAGTAAGCACAGGTCCAGGATTGCTTAAAATTGTCTCCCCTCTATTGGAAAACTCAGATCATTTACAAATTATATTTTGCTTCTCCACAATTTAATCTCTTTCGACAGTTAGAGAAACAGTTTGTTATCCTGACATTGAATTACCACTCAGTTTAAACAAATATTGTCTACATTGCTGAAAGCTAACGACAGATTCAAGTGTAGGAAAATCTCCATTAACTTTTCTGAACTTTTCTATATACATCTTCTGTATCTGAACTAACCCAGAAAGTTGATATCAGCAAACAAGTCAAGGGATGCTCGCTAACTTTAGGAGAAGACAGTAGGAGTCCAACAATTGGTGGATGGTTCATGTGCTCTCAAAACAATGCAGCAGTTTTTTGGGGGAATGACTAGAGAAACAGAACACTTGGAAGAACTGCCTATTTTTCTATCTTAAGGAAGACAACTGAAAAGTTTTAAAAGGAGAATTTGACATAGAGGAAAATAGAAATTTTTGGGGCAAAATGAAATATTCCTATTGGAGCCATTGTAGAGCATTGAGTTTTCTAAGGATATAACGAGTAGAATAGATAATGGAGAACCAGTGAATGTGTTGCATTTGGATTTTCAGAAGGCTTTTAATAAGATCCCTCATTAGATGATAGTGATGAAAGTTAAAGTTGATGCGATGAGGATAATATAGTAACGCAGATCAAGAATTAGTTGACAGATAGGTAACAGAGAATAGAAATAAATGAGTCATGTTCCAAGTGGCAGGTAGTGATTGGTTGGGTACTGCTTGGATCGGTGCACTGGCCCCAGCTTTTATTGTACGTACAATTTCCAGAAGGCTTTTTGCATTGTGCTCCATAGGAGGCTGCGAAATAAGAATAGAGCCCATGGTATTAGAGGCAAGGTACTGGCATTGATAATGGATTAGCTCACTGGCAGAAGGCAGAGTGGGGATAAAGTGTTCTTTTACAGGATGTCAACTGGTGACCAGTGGAGTCCTGCAGAGGTCAGTGTTGGGAACACAACAATTCAGCTTATATGTTAATGACTTAGATGAAGGACCTGATGGTATTGCTGCAGATGACACATAGGTGAAGGAACAGGTAGTGTTGAGGAAGCAGAAGTCTGCAGAATGACTTAGATGGACTAGGAGAATGGGCCAAGGAAGTGACAGACAATGGAATACAATGTGGGAAAGTGTGGGGTTATGCACTTTGATCGGAAGAATAGAGGCATAGACTATTTTCTAAAAGGTGAAAGGTTTTGGAAATTTGAAGCACTAAGGGATTTTAGGGGCTAATTCAGAATTCTCCTAAGGTTAATAAGCATGTTCTGTTTGCAGATGGGAAGGCAAATGCAGTGTTAGCATTTGTTTCAAGAAAGCTAGAACACAAGAGCAGAGATGTACTGTTGAAGCTGCATAAGGCTCTAGTCAGACGGCATTTGAAATATTGTGAGCAGTTTTATGCCCCATATCTGAGGACGGATATGCTGGCATTGGAGGTGTTTGCAAGAATGATCCCAGGAATGAAGGCCTTGTCATATGAGGAGCAGTTGAAGACTCAGAGTCTGGACCCAGTGGGGTTTAGAAGGATGAAGCAGATGGGCTCATTGAAACTTACAGAATAATAAGAAGCCTGGATAGACTGCATACAGAGACAATGTTTCCACTAAGAGATAAAACTAGGACCCAAGAATACAGCCTCAGCATGAAGGGACAACCCTGTAGAACAGAAATGAGGAGGAATTTCTTCTGTCACTGGATGGTGAATCTGAAGAATGCATTGCTGCAGAATTTTGTGGAGTTCTCGTCATTTAGTGTATTTCAGACAGAGATAGATAACTTCTTGATTAGTAAGGGCATCAAGGATTATGGAGAGAAGGCTGCAGAATGGGGTTGAAAAGGATATCAACCATGATTAAATGATGGAGCGTATACAACAGGATGTATGGTTTAATTCTGCTCCTATATATATGGTCTTATGGTCTAGGTGATCTGGATGAGGGAACAAAATATGACATTTCCAACTTGGCTGGTGGCATATAAAAGGTGGAATTTTGAGTTATGAGGAGGATGCAAGATAGCTTCAAGATAATTTAGACAAATTGAGTGAGTGGACAAAAACATAGCAGAGGCATATTTTGTGATTAAATATAAAATTATACACTTTGGTGTGAAAAATAGAAAGGAAAAGTATTAGTTAAATGGTGTGATATCACAAAGTGTGTTTATACAAAATAATGTGATGTCCTTGTACACAAGTCAACAAAAATAAACAGGCATGTGCAGCAAATAATTTAGGATGGGAAATGGTGTACTGGACTTCATTGCAAGAGGATTTGATTTCAGAAGTAGGGATGTCTTTGTGCAGTTATACAGGGCCAGGTAAGACCATACCTGGAGTATTGGCAGTAGATCTGATGGCTCACTTCCTGAGAGGGTATCTTGCCATAGAGGGAGTGAGGCTGTTCGCTGGGCTGATACCAGGTATACCGGGCTCTCCTATGAGGAGAGATTGGTTGATCTGGGCCTGTGTTCACTGGAGTTTAGAAGGATGAGAGGGGATCTGATTGAAACATTTACATTCTAACAGAGCTGGAAAACCGATCAGGGAATCTAGGGCCACAGGATAAATTCACAGGATATGGGTAAGACCATTTAGGACTGAGATGAGGAAACGTTTCTTCACTCCAAGCATGGTGAACCTGTAGAATTCTCAGCACAGAAGGCTGTGGGTGCCAAGTTACTGAATATGTTCAGCAAAGAGATCGAGACATTTTTGATGTTGAAGTCATCAAGGAAAGTGGAGATAAAGCAGAAATATGGCATTGAGACAGAGGATTAGTCATGAGCATATTGAATGCTGAAGTAGGTTTGATGAGCTAAATGGCCTTCTCCTGCTCCTAGCTTCTTTATTTCTATACATTTGACTGGAGCTGGACAACCATGTGAGTGCTGTCTCCCCAGTGGAGATAGCAATGCAGCAGTCCTGTTGAAGAATCTACATGAAACAATAACTTGTGTCTATATACTAATAGTACAGGCAGTAGAAGTCTTGCTTTTCTAGTTTTCTAAATTTAGTAGTATTTCTATGAAATACTGTTACAAACTTGACAAAACCATGCCACTTTACCAAACTTATTTTTTTGGCTAGATTCTCGAGAGCTGCATGGGAATCCTGATGGCACACAGTAAGTTCTTGCTCACATGGCAGTTTCAAAGATCAAATTGAGTCTTTGATTACAGGAACTGAATCATGACATTAATAGCTGCTGCCCTAGTAGTTGCACGATTTAATTTGGAATAATGTATGGGCTACACAGTTGTTTGACCAGAGGTAATTTTATGGACATCAAGGCTATAGATGGCAACTGTGGCTGCTTACTCTATTTAATAACTAAACCGACTCAAAGCAATATAATGAAGCATGACCTAGCATGACCTTATCATAACCATCAACATCATTAAATTTACATTCAGTTCTCTGAAAAAATCAGGGATTGTTGCAGCCTGAAGAAATACAAAAAAAATTCAAAATTATTGCACCATGTCACATGTTAAATAAATTTATCTGTAATAAAATTCTCAATGTGTATCATGATATGAAGCAAATGTTGAAGACAATGACAATCAAAGTTTTGAAGATATGTCTGCCCAATTTGCCTTCCATCTGTGATTGGTTATTATGTATCTTATTAAACAGCAATTATTTGCACATACGTGTGCTAACAGACAAATCAAAATCACTTAAGTTGGGTTTACGCCAGAACTACTGAATGCACGAGTTCCTCAGTGACTTTCTAAATTTGTAGTATAGCAAAAGGACCTCCTGCTCATTTGTAATGTTGAGGTATGTCCCAGTGCCTTGTCTTTGTTATACCTTATCGAGACATTTCTTCTTTTTAAAAAATATATTTGTGCAATAATGACATCACTGACAGGATTAAGCCCATCCCTAAACTGCCCATTGGGCAAGTTAGAATCAATCACATTGTTATGGGTCTGGAATCACATGAAGGCCAGATCATGTAAAAATAGTAGATTTAACTCATGGCTTTATTGGATCAATATTGGAGGCCCATCTTTATTTGAAAACAAAGTTGAATGGTATCTATAGTCTTGCGACAGTCATTGTTAGTTAGTGATGACTGTTAAGAGTGTTTATATAGGAAGTGATTACATTCAATACTCCACATTTGACAATAAAGTTTAGTCTGCAGGTTTATTCCTGTTTGGATAGTACAATTAAAAAGAGTTCTGTTCTTTTGAGTGTATTGAGAGGAGTATTATAAATAGCAACGATACCTTTCAGACTTTTGTTTAAAATGAGGTAGTAATCTTATATTTTGAGAGTTGATACATTCTTGACTCCATAGAAAAAGGTAATAATGCCAAAGTTCACTTCACATCCGAGGTGCTTCAACTACCTTGAGTTTAGTTCAATTTTCTTCTTCATGTGTAAGTCAAAAATAGCACATTCCATACAGACATCAGACAGATGCCAAAGAGGACGAGATCCAATTATGAGAAGACACTTGAAGTTGGGGATAATTCAATTTGATCAGAGAAGATGAACAGAAAATGTGATTTTTAAATAAAAAAATCTCTTGGAAGCTTTAGAGTAAATAAGGGAAAGTATGTAGGCAACAAAGGGGAGAATGAAACTAGAGTACAAACTGGTGAACATTCCTTCAATGATATAGTGTCTTTAAATGTTCAGTTTCCCCGTTCAAGTCATTAAGATAAATTGTAAATAATTGTGGCTCCATCACTGATTCCTGAGGCACTCCGTTAAAATCAGTTGCCATCCTGAAAATGCCTCCTCCTCATCTCAACTCACTGTTTTCTATCAGTTAATCAATTCTTGACCAATACTAATATAATATCCCCAACACCATGTGTTGCTATCTTATTAAGTAACATTATGAGCAATACATTTTCAAATGCCACCCAGGTTGACAGGGCTGTTAAGAAGGCATACAGTGTTTTAGCTTTTATTAATAGAGGGATCGAGTTCCGGAACCAAGAGGTTATGCTGCAGCTGTACAAAACTCTGGTGCGGCCGCACTTGGAGTATTGCGTACAGTTCTGGTCACCGCATTATAAGAAGGATGTGGAAGTTTTGGAAAGGGTGCAGAGGAGATTTACTAGGATGTTGCCTGGTATGGAGGGAAGGTCTTACGAGGAAAGGCTGAGGGACTTGAGGCTGTATTCGTTAGAGAGAAGAAGGTTGAGAGGTGACTTAATTGAAACATATAAAATAATCAGAGGGTTAGATAGGGATAGGGAGAGCCTTTTTCCTAGGATGGTGACGGCGAGCACAAGGGGGCATAGCTTTAAATTGAGGGGTGAAAGATATAAGACAGATTTCAGAGGTAGTTTCTTTACTCAGAGAGTAGTAAGGGAATGGAACGCTTTGCCTGCAACGGTAGTAGATTTGCCATCTTTAGGTACATTTAAGTCGTCATTGGATAAGCATATGGATGTACATGGAATAGTGTAGGTTAGATGGGCTTGAGATCAGTATGACAGGTCGGCACAACAACGAGGGCCGAAGGGCCTGCACTGTGCTGTAATGTTCTATGCCTTTTGGAAATTAACACGATTGAGACCCCAGTGAGGCAGAAATGCCGTCCTCATAGCTGTTGGCCAGTGGGAGGTTTGTAGCTCCATTGGAAGTGGTGGCTGCTGCAAAAATGATCTGAGGCCTTCACCAGGGATTACTGTTATCCTGGAAGTGATTGAGTTGGGCAGCATTGGGATTATAGGGAGAAGATTGTCTGTGTTGGGTACCGGGGATCAGATGGACAGACAGGCCCATGGCTCCTCATTAAATATCCCACTGTCAGGGAGCAGAATTCCCAGGTTGGATTCTTTATGCTCACCCCACCTGCCAGTAAATTCCGGGCAGATTTCTTGATATCTAAAGTCACGTCTGTGTAGTCCTGCGCATTGTACTTGCCTTCAGCTACCATCAGACCACACCAGATAACTAAGAGGGGCCATTTGAACTATTGCGTAATTCTAACACTTTTCTGTTTTTAATTCAGCAAAGTTAAATAAACATTTCCCCAGATGAGCACTTTTACACATGTTCTATCTTTGTCACTTACAAGCAGCTTTAATCACTACCACCAAATACTGTCCCCTGAAGCCCTGTCCATCTGCCTAGCTTCACTTCTGAAAGCTCAGACCAGAAAGTCTTGTTGGGTTTGCTACAAACTGGCTAAAATATAGTTCTCCTGAAAACGTTTTGTGAAACCTGTGCTCTTTAGACCTCTAGTACTGATTCCTACCAAGTTAACGTGAGGATAGTTGAAATCCATCATAAATTGCAGTGCTATTTTTTCTGAACTTCTTAGAAATTTGTTTGCTCTTCAATTACCTATTGACTATCTTGGGCTCCATTGTACATTTTGTTCTTTAGTATAATCTATCAAATATCATTAATAATA
This sequence comes from Stegostoma tigrinum, assembly GCF_030684315.1. NCBI lineage: Eukaryota > Metazoa > Chordata > Chondrichthyes > Orectolobiformes > Stegostomatidae > Stegostoma > Stegostoma tigrinum. The sequence goes on along the minus strand of NC_081357.1, from coordinate 47,217,866 downwards.
TTTCCACCATATCATCCTCCTGCAGCTGTGATTGTTTCGTTAACAAATATTGCAATATATTTCCTACTTTTTTATACCCTGTGCATCTGATCCAAAAACTGTGTGACAACAAATGTCAACCTATCCTTCCTACTTCAAATATTTTTGAGCGCTAAATGAATCCTTGACTGAGTGAGGGAGAAAATCTGTCAAATTGTTTCCTCCGTAAATCTACAGATTTCATGGTGATTCATAGATTACCTTCTCATATTTTTGCCCCTGACAGGTCTAATAATTTTAAAAATCCCCATACACTACTGGATTAATTTTTATTTCTTAATAAAATTGGTACCTGGGGACTAATGTTAATCTCATTGTGTAACTGCAATGATTTGTTCGATAGGAATGATAGTGTCCCTAATTCTGGGTGAGAAGAAGTGGGTTACTTCACACTTTTTCTGATGAAGGCTCTAGGCCCGACACGTCAGCTTTTGTGCTCTTAAGATGCTGCTTGGCCTGCTGTGTTCATCCAGCCCCACAATTTATTATCTTCTACTCTCACACTTACCTAGGTCTTGGTGGATTCACAGATTAGACTTGCATTTCAGTTTATGACCCTATCTTCATCATCTTGGGAGCTCTTTAAGGCCATGTGTATCTGGGGATAAAAATGTGCTTTGAGCATTTGCCACTCCTGTCAGATTCAACACAACTGTGGAAAACAATGTGAACACTGTTGTCTGAAGGCTTGATGCTGGAGGATAAGGACTTAAATTAGCATCTCAAGGCATTTTGATGCTCAAGATCTTGAATGTTAACATTGTTAAAATGTTTAGTTATGCAGGTATGCATAGTACCTTGTGCCAGAGAAAACTGCATAAGCAGTTGCGCAATGAGATTAACGTTAGTCCCCAGGTACCAATTTTATTAAGAAATAAAAATTAATCCAGCAGTGTATGGGGATTTTTAAAATTATCAGACCTGTCAGGGACAAAAATATGAGAAGGTAATCTGTGAATCATCGTGAAATCTTGAAGAGTCATGAGAATTAAATCCACATACTTAAATGATTTTTGAAAATTTGCATTTTCTTTCATTTTCTTCTAATTTTACATTAAGCCCTTTAGGGAGAGAAGAGCATTTGAAATCCAGAATGACATTTTTTGAATTTTTAAACTTAATTTCAAAAATACTACAAGATAAAATTATTTTATGTTTATTTATGCTGTTTAATTTTATTTTCAAAACTAGAAATGTATATAAAGAGGCGTTGGAGATGTTACAATGGAATTTTCTACATCTGAATTCTTTTACAAAGATGCTGAAATTTCCACCAACATCAATTTACACAGAAGTTTTCTGAAACTTTCAGTAAAGGGATTGGAACTCACAAACTCCTATAAATCTAAGCAAGATTTAACTTAATTGATTTTGAGAAAAGTTTAGAATACAGATCTCTCCCTTCATAATGACTTTTGTTATTGTTGTTAAGACAATTGAAATTTGAAATTCTCAAGCTGTTGCTAATACATATGAAGCATGGATTGTTTAAGATAATGAAATTCTGCAAGGTTTTCTCTCCATAATCGAATGGCTTTTACTGAAAAAGGAATGAAGGGTAGAGAAAAGATAATACAGCCCTCAGTAAGGAGAATTTTGAAAAATAAGTTATAGAAAATTACCAGAAACCTTTGTACTTAGCTTCTTTGTGTAAACTTATTTCTGTTCGGAATTGTTGGAAATAAAGGAATCTTGCACTTTTTGTTTGCTTGGCACTGTTGCATAAAGGGTTAATTGGCATCCGTGTTAATTGTTAGGTGCAAATCTGTCACGTCAGGTGATACCGAGCTAACCAGAAAATTTTGAAGAAGGGTCTAGGCCCGAAACGTCAGCCTTCCTGCTCCTCTGATGCTGCTTGGCCCGCTGTGTTCATCCAGCTCTACATCTTGTTATCTCAGGATCTCCAGCATCTGCAGTTTCTACTATCGCATGTCAAGTGATACTAGATTTTTACAATTTCATTTGTGGAATGTGTGTATCTCTGGCTTGACAAACATTTATTACCCAGCCCTTACTGACTTTGAGAAGGTGGGGACGAGCTGCTTTCTTGAACCACTGCTTTCCTTGGGATATAGGTCCATGCACAGAGCTGTTAGATTACTGATTTTTATACAGTAATATTGAAGAAACAGCAGCGTAGCTCAATGTTAGGATAGTGAGCGGCTTGGAGGAGAACAAGCAAGCAGCAGTGCTGTCATGTATCTGCTGCCCTTGTCTTTCTATGCAGTAGTATTCATAGATTTGGAAGGAGCTGCCAAGAGATTCTTGGTGAATTACTGCAGTGCCTCTTGTAGCGTTGTGACTGCTGTCACTGTTTGTGGATCACAAAGCTTAGAAGGTGGTGGAAGGGGCACCAATCAACTGGGCTGCTTAAGTGCTATTGGAGCTGTACTCATCCAAATGAGTGGGGAGTATTTTGTCACACTCCTGACATAGTCTTATAGATAGTAAACAGAATTAGAGTGAGCAGGTAATTGACTCATTCCAGTATTTTTAGTCTCTGAGCTGCACTTGTAGTCACATTATTTGTATGGTTAGTCTAGTTAAGTTTCTGGTTAATGGTAGCCACCAGGATATTTACAGTTTATAGTTATGTTGCTTTCATGCAAGTGGAAGTTGAAGGAAGAAAATTCTAACATAATCTTGATAAAGTCTGTCTCTGTAAATATTGTAAATAGTCAATTGTTGCTCACTAGTTTGCACCAGCATGATTTTCCACTTTCTTTGGTGAAAGGCACCCACAGCCAGGTCATGACATTAATGCATGGTGGCAGTATTCTGTGAATGTTAAAAAGAATTCCATTGAATGGTGATAAAGATGGGAAAGTGAATTGCCACCGGCCTGGTAGTGTACACTCAAGAAATGCCTGTAGCAACATTGAAGCAGCTAATCATTACTGGAGCCCCACAGCAGCTGATAAAAAGTGTACAGAGCTATGGAGGAAGTCTTACTTCTGTCACAGTCCATGGACTTTGCAATGAGCCTTGACCAAGTTGTACACTGGAGAAACTGGCATTACCTATTCAGTTGAGAGTTGGATGCCTCAGGACTTGCTCAAGCCAGATAAAGATCGGGTCAGCGTGTACCTATTTACAATCAGCAGTTGTGCTGATGATATTTTAAGAGGACAGAGGGTTGATGAAGAAACTGCTAAACATTAAGAGGTTATTGAAGCCTCTAATTCCTATTCCAGTTTCCAAAGATATGCTGCTCAAGACCAGGAAAGAATTGGCTGGAGCACCCAGGAGTTTGCAAACAACATTGATTCTTTTGATGATTATCTCTGTGCGATGCCAAATAACTGTGGTTAGGGGAGAGTCCACTGAGCACCTGTAACTAAACAGAGCTAGAAAGCAAGGAGCATGGTCATCACCATTAATCAGGATGACAAGAAAGCTCCATTTCATCACCAAAGCTATCAAGCCAACAAGGCAGAATGCAAAGGTGCCGCAGCAGGAAGGGGCATTTTAAAACACCGTGCCTTATCAGAACTAGGTTCTCAAGATTTAGAACTATACATTTTAGAGAAAGTTAAGAAATTCACAAGGGCATTTTCTGATTGACAATGTAATGGTTAATTGCTATAAGACATATTTTAAACATGACACAGATAAGGAAGTTATCCTTCTTTGTGACATCATATCCTGGCTGAAATCTGTGTTGCTCCAACCTGCCATGATTCAATTCTGTGGCTAAGGGGGATCCTTTTAAAGATACAATCCAGATTACTACAATTCTTCATTATGGGGAGAGTGAAATTACTGAAGTCATTTTTGTCATCTGGGGCAGGAGGTTGCAGTTTTGAGCCATTTAGCCAATACAGGCTTATGTCTACCTGCAAGGTAGATAGGATGAACCATCAAGACAGACCGCATAAAATTAAGAGGCAATTTCCAAAACTATTCACAGGATTGGGTAAACTACAAATGGCTTAAATTGAACCTACATCTTTTTAAAACATCTACCAAGCTGGCCTGTCTTTTAATCCTAAGCAAGGATCCACACCTTCTCTTACAAAAAGTCAGAAAGGAGAATAAGGCCATGTTACCACAGAGAGCGATATCACTGGTGACTGCTTCGTTCAACAACATTGTGTCTGTACCTAAGCCTAACTGTGCTTTCTCCACTCAAATAATAGCAAAGCGCGTAGATTCTGGAGACCTGAAATAAAAACAGAAAGCATTGGAGATACCCAGCAGCTCTGACAGCATCTGTGGAGGGGAAAACAGATGTAATGATTTGAGTTCAATGACTCCTCATCTGTACCTCACTTGTGTTGGCTTCACAACTTAATGAGGCAGTAGAATGAAAAATTCACTGCATAAGCATCCATCGACGAGAATTTGAAGAAACTTCCAGTGACAGTAATCTTTCCAAGTTAGATGCAGTGTCGTTTGACAGCTATCATGAGATGAAGAGGGTAAAGTACTGACTATACTTATAACGTGCTGTTTTAATTTTTCTTTAATTCAGGCATGGGTTGTGCTGGATCTGCATATATTGCTCATTCCTTACGAACCTATAAAAGAAAATTAATTACTAAATGTTCAATAGCTTGAACAGTGCAGTTCCCAGCTCTTTTCTGTTCAAGGCACCCAGATCTCATTTCATGATAACGAAGCAGGTCAGGTAAAGCCAGTTAATAATCCAAGTACAGTTTCACTGATGTAACTTGAGAATAGAACAATTTATTGAGGAAGTTTGTTCAAAGGATGGTTCAGCTGTGAAATTAGCATAACTTACTTAATTACAAACTTCCATGTGAAAAATAAAACACATTAACTGGCTCCAATATTAGTGCTGTGCTGAGAACTGTAGGGAAATTCCAGCCTGCTATGTCAGAACAAAATACATATGAAAGGTAAGCATTGCATCCATTACTCTGAGTTATAAACATTTCATGATCGTGAAGTATCATTTACAAAATTCCAGACTAATGTCAGTTGCCCTCATTTGATCAGCCAACTTAGTCACATCAAAAGTGGCAGGAGATGGATTGGGTTTGCCTTAATTCTCTGGGTACATAGGAGATTAGTGTATTTCAAAAACCTATCCTTGTGTTATCTAAAAATTGTTCGTCCAAATGGGGATGTTTCATGGATCTCTACTTGACATCTGGACCTATGGCTCTGAGTTCAGCTTCTTGCATGAGATGAACAACCTAGTTTTTCCTCTTGCTTTGCTTATTGCTCTATGGAGATTTAGTGGTCAGAAGGTTAAATACATATTTTACTCTTGCAAGCTCAATTTGGATTTCATTTAGGCTCTGGTCTTGTTTATTGATGGGGTCAGAAGTTAAATCCTTTTAAAAGGTAGGACACACAAATAGATGAAATTATACAAAATTAACTTTGATTGAAATTGGTGTATTTTAGCACTTATAATGGTTGTAATTCAACCCATAAAGATAGCCTGAGGTAACACAGACAATGCATCTGCTTATACAAAGATGTCACTGTGTTAATCCCAAAATACAGTATAATGATGGAGATAATCTTTAGATGGAATTTAGCAATGATAAATTGTTGCTTTAGCACATTAAAAACTTGGGTTCAAAGGCAATACTTGACCTTGAGGCATATCTGAAGGTTTTCTTCGTATTTTGATATACTATAGCATTGTATAGATAATAAACAAAGTTTCTCACAGTTGACTAAGAAACAATTAGAATTTATCTCAATTATCTGTGACATCTTGAGTATGAAAATTTTTTAACATAGAAACAGCAGGCTACTTGTGTCTAAGAAAGTGTCAATTATCAGAACCTCTCAATTCTTCGCAACCAGAATCTTCATATCTTTGTAAGCATGTTGAGTATGAGCTTGCTCAGCCAGGACAATGGCGTGGACAAGTAGTTGAAATGATAATCATGATTTTCCTGTTGTGTTTCAGGTTGTAATTTTACTACCTCATTTCAATAGCTGCAAAAAACACCTACACCAGACACATGGACCACAATAGTGTTAATAAATTGAACATCAACACGATACTGATATTTCAATTGTAGCAACAATGATGAGCGCAGGACAACATACCAGAGACAGTATCAGGCATACCTCAAAATAAGATGTGAAGCTATTAAACAGGACCACTTGTATGCCAGACAGCATGAGCAGCAAGAGATAGACAGAGTTAAGTGATTCCATAATGAATGAATCGAATTTAACCTCTGTAGTCCTACTGGATCCAGTTGTGAATCATGATGGACAATGAAACAAGTCTCTGGAGAAGAATTTTCCACAACTATCTCTATCCTCAATGATGGAAGAGCCCAGCACATCAGTGCAAAAGATAAGCTTGAAGCTTTTTCAGCAATCTTCAGCCCAAAGTACCCTGTGGCTGATTTGTCTCAGTGTCCATCGGAAACCCCCGGCATTGCAGATACCAGTCTCCAGTCAATTTTATTCACTCTACTTGATGTCAAGAAATAGAGACAGCTAAGAATATGCCACTAACAACATTTCAGCAATAGTATTGAAGACATATGTTTCAGAACTTACTGCGCCCCTAGTCAAGCTGTTCCAGCACAGCCACCATATTGGTGTCTATCCAAAATTATCAGAAATTACACAGTGATGTCCAGTACACAAAACCCAGGACAAATCCAATCCAATGATTTACTGCCCCATCCGTCTACTCTAGATCATCAGCAGCAATAACTTTCTTACTGGCACTCAATTCATGTTTTGCAAGAACAACTCAGCTTTTGAATTCCACAACCTAGTCCAAACATGGGCAAAATAACTAAGTTTCAGAGATGAGCTGAGAGTGGCTGCCCTTGATATCAAGGTAACATTTGACTCAGTGTAACATCAGGTGTTCTAGCAAAACTGGAATGAATGGGAATCAGCAAGTAAACTCTCTACTGGTTAGAGTGGTACCTCACACAAGGAGGATGGTTGTAGCTTTTATAGGTCAGTCTTCTCAGGGGAATGACTTAGACCCAGTCATTTTCAGCTGCTTCACCAATTCCATGACAAAGTCAGAAGTGGGAATGTTTGCTGGTCATTGCACAATGTTCAGGACTGCCGTGACTCCTTAGATACAGAAGCTATCAATACCCTAACACTGCAAGACTTGGATGATATTCTCAACATGGAAGTCAGAGTGGATACCCAATGACTTCAGTTCATCATTGGCTGTGAGGAGGCTCCATGTTGCTCACCAAAGGGCACAATACACGGCCACTGGTTGCACATTCCACCAGTCCATGGGTATTGTCATCCAACATTTAAAAACCCCTCATGATAATCATGGCACCTCTTTGATCCATCTGGAGGCCACTTAGGAATCATAGATTTGTTTTTCAGAGCGGTCACTGGCAATTAGCATTGCAAGTCTTACAACGATACTTTGTGCATGTGGGCAGGCACCTAATCCACGGATTAGACCAGGCTGCATCTACGAGATGTTCGCTTCCACTCTTAGCAAATTCATAATTTGCCTTGCCATGCAATGCCCATCAGCACAGTCACATGACCAGACACCTTATCTGGCTGGGAGCGGTCCTCATTCACAGGGTACACACATTGCTGGACAGCAAAATGTTGACTTAATATCAGTACTTCGCCACCTATCAGGAGCTTATGCGGCACCAAAAATGCAAATAAGGCAAGTAGACATCCATTTCTCAAAACCTCAGGGAAGTAGTTTTCAGCAATGTCAACAGAGGCACCCATTAGTCAGCACAGTAAATCAAGGGGATTTGCCACAGCCAGGCGTCTAGTCAGAGTCTCATGCCTCTGTCATGCAAGGAGTGGGTCATAGTTAGTCCTGTGGTGAATTAACCTGCAGTCTGAAGAGTCAAGCTAATGCTGTTTGGGAAATGGACAGACATCAGTCTGGGGTCAGGAATCATCTTTCCTCTAGGGCTGTCTGTTTGGGTTATTCAAGGCATGGGCCACCATCAGGCAATCAGTTCCATCCACAGAACCTATACAGAAAGGGAGCTGGGGAGGCACAAGGATTGTCCTGCCACAGGAGGGAGACTCTAAAATATATTAGTGATAATGGGAACTGCAGATGCTGGACAATCCAAGATAACAAAGTGTGAAGCTGGATGAGCACAGCAGGCCAAGCAGCATCTCAGGAGCACAAAAGCTGATGTTTCGGGCCTAGACCCTTTATCAGAGAGGGGGATGAGGAGAGGGAACTGGAATAAATAGGGAGAGAGGGGGAGGTGGACCGAAGATGGAGAGAAAATAAGATAGGTGGAGAGGGGAGTATAGGTGAGGAGGTATGGAGGGGATAGGTCAGTCCAGGGAAGACGGACAGGTCAAGGAGGCAGGATGAGGTGGTAGGTAGGAAATGGAGGTGCGGCTTGAGGTGGGAGGAAGGGATGGGTGAGAGGAAGAACAGGTTAGGGAAGCAGAGACTTTTTGGACTGGTTTTGGGATGCAGTGGGGGGAGGGGACGAGCTGGGCTGGTTTTGTGATGCAGTGGGGGGAGGGGAGATTTTGAAGCTTGTGAAGTCCACATTGATACCATTGGCCTGCAGGGTTACCAAGTGGAATCTGAGTTGCTGTTCTTGCAACCTTCAGGTGGCATCATTGTGGCACTGCAGGAGGCCCATGATGGACATGTCGTCTGAGGAATGGGAGGGGGAGTTGAAATGGTTCGCGACTGGGAGGTGCAGTTGTTTGTTGCGAACCGAACGGATGTGTTCTGCAAAGCGGCCTCCGCTTGGTTTCCCTAAATTCCTCCACATTGTACTCCTAAGATGCTGCTTGGCCTGCTGTGTTCATCCAGCTCCACACTTTGTTATCTCTAAAATATATTTTTTGATTGGGAGCTGCAAGCTAGGGGGAAGCGTGTTTGCACTTGTGAAAAAGGTCACCTTTATTTGTAAAATAGGGAATACAGTAAATTATAAACGGAAATAGTGTCACGAAGGAGAGGGCTTTATTTACAATCTTGAGCGCACAACCTTCTGAGCGGGGAGCACATCTGCCAGCGTCACCTCATATACCAGGAGCTGGTGGGCAAATTTGGACAGGCTCTTGTAGACAGATTTGGTGGGGACCTAGGAAGATACAAAGTCTATGGTGTTCATTGGAAGGGTTATCTAGAAAGGGATCTGTATGTTCGAGGCATCACTGACACTAGAGGTTGAAGCTGGAAGGAGCTGGCTGAAGAGTGTTCTCTGCCATTTTCGTTCATACAATTGAAAGTATGCAATGGGAAGGAAAGTGGCTGCAGCTTCACCCAGAGAGCACGGGGTAAGCCAGGGGACTACGAGACTGACAAATGTGAGACCTTTTAAAGGGAAACAATATTCGAGAAAATTTAAACTATGGAGCCCTGTTAGAATTTTATAGGATTTATGAGACAGCCCCTCATTCTTCCAAACTCCAGTGAATAAAGTCCTAACTGACCCAGTCCCTCTTTGAATGTCAACGCTGTCCTCCCAGCAATCAGTCTGGTAGTATGTGGAAAGATGAAGGCCTAGTGGTATTATTGCAGGCCTGTTAACTAAGAGCCCCTGTTAATGTTCTGGGGGCCTGGGATCAAATCTTACTACAGCAGATGGTTGGTAATAATTTCAATAGAAGTCTGGAAGTAAGAATTTAATGATGACTGAGAAACCTTTGTTGGCATAAAGCCACCTAGTTCACTAATGTCTTTTAGGGGAGTAAATGTAGCATCCTTACCTTGTCTAACCTGTATGTGACCCCAGACCCACAGCAATGTGATTGTCCCTTAACTGCCTTCTGGGTAATTAGGGATGGGCAGTAAATGCTGGCCTAGTCAGTGACACCCCAAGCCCATGAATGAATATAAAACATGGTAACCTCATGCTAATTGAAGGTCTTGACATTGTCTTTAAATTTTTAACTCCCATCAAGCCAACAACAATATTCTGCCTACCTGAAGGGAGGAGTTTGAACCTGAAGACAGGTCATCTCCTCTCTCCCTGCCATCATCCTGCACCATTCCTCAGCCACCTTTGACCTTCCTTCCATCACTCTCGCCCCTTCCTCCATCACCCTACCCCTGTCTTCTATGACTCTTGAGTCATCCACCATCAGTCTTCCTTCACTGCCTGTCGGTCTAGACCTTCCTCCACATCACCATCGAGTTGCTCTATCTCCCTACCTATCACCCCTTCTCCAACACTCTGGACCCTTGGCCTGCCACTACCTCCCTGAACTGAAGCTTGAGCTAAATGCAACAGATCATCCTCATCTCTCCCAATCCAACAAAGTCCCCTGCACAGAATGCAACTCCAAAGCCTCTGGAAAGATTACCCTTCCTGCTGCAGTCACCTTGAATTAGAGTCGAATCTGAAAGCACATGTTTCTTATTTGCTGCTGACTTAGTCACAAAGGTACAAATTTATCTGGCTCAAAATGAGTTTTGATGAGAATGCATCGCATGATATTTCATTAAAAGCAAGGGCTGACTGCATGATGTTAGCAACTTTTAATCTACTGTCAATTTGCTTCCCAACTTTCTTCCTGGCATCAGAAAACTGACATTTCACCTCACTCATAACCCTGTGCTCTGCTTCCTTGTTTCCTGTTCCTGAGAGCTTCATTAGATTCCACCCTTCACTGCAAAGACATTTAGCTCCATTCCATGTTCAACACACTGGGGATCAAATAGCACATCCGTTATAATGTTGACAACTCAGTTTACAAAGCCACACCACATCCTGTCTTTCATGACTGCTTTAGTTTTTGCTGACTTCAATCCAAATAATGTTTAGCCTAAGTCACAATTGTATCAGAAAATAGTTCAATACACAGTAGAGGGTGTGCCCAAAAGGTGTTTCGTGGTATATTACAAATTAAATTTTTTGTTTGATTTGCTTTGATTTATTATTGTCACATGCACCTAGGTGCAGGGAAACAATATTGTTTTGTGTGCAGTACAGGTAGTTCATATCATACAAATAGTGGAACAAAGCGAAGAATACACAATTACGGCAACAGAGAAGGTGCACAAAGAGCGAGATCAGTAATGATAATAATATATCAATGCAGCCTGGAACTCTAGGAGTGAGTCCTGTTTGTTCTACTATTCAAAGCTTTTATCCGTGCATTTTGCTCTGCGGTCTCCAGTGAGTGAATGATGCCACAAAATCCCATAAGACCATAAGACATAGGAGTGGAGGTAAGACCATTCGGCCCATTGAGTCCACTCCACCATTTAACCCCTCCTTACAGAATTACATAGAATTCGTCATTTTGCTAGTGTTCGCACTCATTCCTCATTATTAGTATTCCTTTTGTTCCATATCTCCCCTAAGCACTTACCTAACTTGTCTTTGAACACATCCATACTGGTGCTTCCCAAACTTTTTCTCTTTTCCCTTTTCTCTGGTGATTGGAAGTTGGGGTTGGGGGATGTAGATAGGTGACGGGATGAGATACCTGTGAGAGTTGGGAGAGAGCAATACCTTTTTTTTGTTATTCATTCATGGGATGAGGGTGTCACTGGCTGGGTCAGCATTTATTGCCCATCCCTAATTGCCCAGAGGGCAGTTAAGAGTCAACCATAATCATTGTGGCCCTGGAGTTCCATGTAGGTCAAATCGGGTAAGGTTGGCTGTTTCCTTCCCCAAAGAACATGAGTGAATGTGAACATAGGAGATGGTTAACATTAGATCTTAATTCCACATTTGTATTGAATTCAAATTCCACCTTCTGCCTCGGTGGGATTCAGATACTGGCCCAGAACATTACCTGGGTCCCTAGATTAACAGTCCAGTGAAGGTGTCACCAGGCTATTGAGACAAAGAATGGAAATATCTGAATGAGCAGAGGGTTTGGTGGGAATGCCTGTGAGAGCAGAAAAATCCCTGTAGGATAGTGGCAAGATGACTGTGAGGGGAGGAAATGCCTGAGATTGGGGTGTGGAGCAGGGATTTTCAGGAGGTGGGTTAAGAGGGGATGGGTTTGGGATGATGCTTGAGAGAGTGGGGAAGCAAAAAGGATAAGAGAATTGTGAAAGTGGCAGGTGGAAATGTTTAGATAAAATACACCAAACATCACCTTAGTTATAAAGGACCTAATACAGGCCTATAGAATGGCCTGGACATGCTTGACAGCTATGCGATTTAAAAGAGTTACACTGCAGTTGCTGCATCACGGCCCACGTTCCCAAAAATTTGGCTGCTGACTCCACTGCTGGTTCTGACCTGCGGTTATGGAGCCTTAACCTACCCTATCACCTCCACTCTTCCTTGGGATAGCATGCTCCATATTCTGACCGCTATCTGAATAAAGAGTTTGAAAAAATATTTTCCACATCTACTCCAAGACATGACTGATAAGTTGAAAGACACCTAGCAGGTTACTGGAAAAGTGCGACAGCCTGTTCTGCCTGTTCAAATCATTAGAAAGTATTTGCAGCAAAGAAACTGATAAAGGCCAGATGACTAAACATGTTCCAAACAAACCACATGATTGTGGTTAAATCCAATGGAAGGGTCTAGTATCTTAACTAAGAATCCATGTAGGTCTGAGAGGAGTTTTGGTCAAAGTAAATTGGGAAACTACATTAAAAGGTATGATGGCCGACAAGCAAAGGCTGGCATTGGAAGAATCAATTTATGGTTTGTAGTAAATATACATTCCATTAAAACACAAAAATCTTAGAAACATTTGTCCAACTCTGACTCGTAAGAGAAATGAAAGGTGTGTAAAAATCAAAGTCGGAGGATTACAATTATTTTAAATGATTAATTAACGTGAATCTTGGGAGAATTTTAAAATTTGGCAAAGATGTAGTAAAAAAAGAGAAAAATGACAGTAAAGTGTGGGGCTGGATGAACACAGCAGGCCAAGCAGCATCTTAGGAGCACAAAAGCTGACGTTTCGGGCCTACACCCTTGGGTCGAGGCCCGAAACATCAGCATTTGTGCTCCTAAAATGCTGCTTAGCTTGTTGTGTTCATCCAGACCCACACTTTGTTATCTTGGATTCTCCAGCATCTGCAGTTCCCATTATCTTGCAAAAATGACAGTATACTGTTTGGAATAAAAGAAATACAGTACCAATGTGGTTTTTGGCTTGCTGCAGTCATGTGACTTCTATCTCAAGGCACTGAATGGGGGTATCCATTTTGCAGGCAGCTCAACATGTTCCTAATACAGACAGACTGTTGTCTCAGGAACCCATAACTTGAACCAGCAAGGGATGATAACAGCTATTTCTGTAGGTATGGTATTGGTAAAGACGAGCAAAAGCAAAAGTGGGTTCATCTCAGGCAGATAATAGTGTGGAGCTGGATGAACACAGCAGGCCAAGCAGCATCTCAGGAGCACAAAAGCTGACGTTTCAGGCCTGGACCCTTCATCAGAGAGGGTCATGGGGTGAGGGTTCTGGAATAAATAGGGAGAGGGGGGAGGTGGACCGAAGATGGAGAGAAAAGAAGATAGGTGGAGAATAGAGTATAGGTGGGGAGGTAGGGAGGGGATAGGTCAGTCCAGGGAAGATGGACAGGTCAAGGAGGTGGGATGAGGTTAGTAGGTAGGAAATGGAGGTGCGGCTTGGGGTGGGAGGAAGGGATGGGTGAGAGGAAGAACAGGTTAGGGAGGCAGAGGCAGGCTGGGCTAGTTTTGGGATGCAGTGGGGGTAGGGGACGAGCTGGGCTGGTTGTGTGATGCAGTGGGAGGAGGGGAGATTTTGAAGCTGGTGAAGTCCACGTTGATACCATTGGGCAGCAGGGTTCCCAAGCGGAATATGAGTTGCTAATCCTGCAACCTTCGGGTGGCATCATTGTGGCACTGCAGGAGGCCCATGATGGACATATCATCTAAAGAATGGGAGGGGGAGTTGAAATGGTTCGCGACTGGGAGGTGAGGTTGTTTATTGTGAACCGAGCAGAGGTGTTCTGCAAAGCGGTCCCCGAGCCTCCGCTTGGTTTCCCCAATGTAGAGGAAGCCACACTGGGTTCAATGGATACAGTATACCACATTGGCAGATGTGCAGGTGAACCTCTGCTTAATAGGGAAAGTCATCTTTGGGGCCTGGGATAGGGGTGAGGGAGGAAGTGTGGGGGCAAGTGTAGCACTTCCTACGGTTGCAGGGGAAGGTGCCGGATGTGGTGGGGTTGGAGGGCAGTGTGGAGCGAACAAGGGAGTCACGGAGAGAGTGGTCTCTCCGGAAAGGAGACAAGGGTGGGGATGGAAAAATGTCTTGGGTGGTGGGGTCGGATTGTAGTTGGCAGAAGTGTTGGAGGATGATGCGTTGTATCCGGAGGTTGGTGGAGTGGTGTGTGAGGACGAGGGGGATCCCCTTTGGGCGGTTGTGGCGAGTGTGGGGTGTGAGGGATGTGTTGCGGGAAATGCAGGAGACACGGTCAAGGGCGTTCTCGACCACTGTGGGGGGGAAAGTTGCGGTCCTTGAAGACTTGGACATCTGGGATGTGTGGGAGTGGAATGCCGCATCCTGGCAGCAGATGCGGCAGAGGTGGAGGAATTGGGAATTATGGATGGAATTTTTGCAGGAGGCTGGGTGGGAGGAGGTGTATTCTAGGTAGCTATGGGAGTCGGTGGGCTTGAAATGGACATCAGTTGCAAGCTGGTTGCCTGAGATGGAGACTGAGAGGTTCAGGAAGGTGAGGGATGTGTTGGACATGGCCCAGGTGAACTCGAGGTTGGGGTGGAAGGTGTTGGTAAAGTGGATGAACTGTTCGAGCTCCTCTGGGGAGTAAGAGGCGGCACCGATACAGTCATTAATGTAACGGAGGAAGAGGTGGGGTTTGGGGCCTGTGTAGGTGCGGAAGAGGGACTGTTCCACGTGACCTACAAAGAGGCAGGCATAGCTGGGGCCCATGCAGGTGCCCATGGCCACCCCCTTTGTCTGTAGGAAGTGGGAGGAATCGAAAGAGAAGTTGTTGAGCGTGAGGTCGAGTTCGGCGAGGCGGATAAGGGTGTCGGTGGAGGGGGAATGGTCGGGCCTGCAGGAGAGGAAGAAGCGGAGGGCCTTGAGGCCATCTGCATGAGGAATACAGGTGTATAGGGACTGGATGTCCATAGTGAAAATGAGGTGTTGGGGGCCAGGGAATTGGAATTTCTGGAGGAGGTGGAGGGCGTGGGTGGTGTCACGGACGTAGGTAGGGAGTTCCTGGACCAAAGAGGAGAAAATGGAGTCCAGATAGGTGGAGATGAGTTTGGTGGGGCAGGAACAGGCTGAGACAATGGGTTGACCAGGGCAGGCAGGTTTGTGGATTTTGGGAAGGAGATAGAAATGGGCCGTGCGGGGTTGGGGAACAATGAGGTTGGATGCTGTGGGTGGGAGGTCCCCTGAGGTGATGAGATCATGGATGGTGTTGGAGATGATGGTTTGGTGCTCTGGGGTGGGGTCATGATCGAGGGGGCGGGAGGAGGAGGTGTCAAAGAGTTGGCGTTTGGTCTCGGCAATGTAAAGGTCAGTGCGCCATACTACCACTGCGCCACCCTTGTCTGCGGGTTTGATGGTGAGGGTGGGGTTGGAGCGGAGGGAGCGGAGGGCTGCCATTCTGCAGGGGAGAGGTTGGAGTGGGTGAGAGGTGTGGCGAAGTTGAGGCGGTTAATGTCTCGATGGCAGTTGGAGATGAAGAGGTCGAGGGAGGGTAGTAGGCCTGGGGGTGGTGTCCAGGAGGAGGACTTGTGTTGGAAGTGGGTGAAGGGGTCAGTGGAGGGAGGGTTAGGTTCCCGGTTCCCAGTGTGGCTTCCTCTACATTGGGGAAACCAAGTGGAGGCTTGGGGACCACTTTGCAGAACACCTCCGCTTGGTTCGCAATAAACAACTGCACCTCCCAGTCGCGAACCATTTCAACTCCCCCTCCCAATCTTTCGATGACATGTCCATCATGGGCCTCCTGCAGTGCCACAATGATGCCACCCGAAGGTTGCAGGAACAGCAACTCATATTCCGCTTGGGAACCCTGCAGCCCAATGGTATCAATGTGGACTTCACCAGCTTCAAAATCTCCCCTTCCCCCACCGCATCCCAAAACCAGCCCAGCTCTTCCCCTCCCCCCACTGCATCCTAAAACCATCCCAGCCTGCCTCTGCTTCCCTAACCTGTTCTTCCTCTCACCCATCCCTTCCTCCCACCTCAAGCCGCACCTCCATTTCCTGCCTACTAACCTCATCCCGCCTTGTTGACCTGTCCATCTTCCTTGGACTGACCTATCCCCTCCCTACCTCCCCACCTACACTCTCCTCTCCACCTATCTTCTTTTCTCTCCATCTTCGGTCTGCCTCCCCCTCTCTCCCTATTTATTCCAGTTCCCTCTCCCCATCCCCCTCTCTGATGAAGGGTCTAGGCCCGAAACGTCAGCTTTTGTGCTCCTGAGATGCTGCTTGGCCCGCTGTGCTCATCCAGCTCCACACTTTATTATCTTGGATTCTCCAGCATCTGCAGTTCCCATTATCCCATCTCAGGCAGAGGCAGGTGAAATTATAAGGGAGAATGCAGATGTACAAAAACATTAAATAAATTCTTTCCTCGATGGAGAAACCAGTGAATAAACAATAATATTATGAAATGGAAATAGAGGTCTCATTGGAGTTCCATTCTGAGGTATATAAGACAAGCTGCACCAGAGCTAATAGGAACTGCAGATGCTAGAGAAGCCGAAGAAGGGTCTAGGTCTGAAACGTCAGCTTTTGTGCTCCTAAGATGCTGCTTGGCCTGCTGTGTTCATCCAGCTCTACACTTTCTTATCTCTTAAGCTGGACCAATATGTGTTTCACTGGATTTTCCTAGGTTTAGACTTTGTTGTTATTTCAAGATTGGAAACCTGATGCTGCGATGATTTCCAGGTCCTGATCCTATGATGATGTTTTGAAATGGAATGCTACTAATTCAGACAG